>NC_092458.1:83058014-84308014 GCF_047495875.1 Pithys albifrons albifrons
GTTGCTTGGGCTCCTTCCTTCTTTAAAATTGTTGAGAGGTGTGTTGGGCTTTTGGGTCATTCCACTTCAACCTGTTATACGTGCAGTCTGGAATTTCTGAGGGCCTTTGTAAGATTGGGGTCTTTCTGCAAGATCCAAGATGACAGCAAAGGATGCTTCTAGGAGTAAAGTCCTTCAGCAAATAAAGTAAATTTAGATTTTGTGGACAGCTAACATTTAATGTTTAGCGTTAATATGATCACTTATTTTCTGCTGCATGAGCAGAGAAGGTAACTTGTGACACAGATTGGTCTGACATGATACAACAGTAGCTGAAAGGTACTTCATGCCCCAAAAAGCTTACAGTCCAAGGTAAGCAGCTACCAGTGAATACAACAGCTGGGGAAGCAGAAAGTAGTGGCAAAATTATAATCAGTGAGATAAACTGATGAGTCATAGCTCATCAGCTCATAATCCAAAATATAAGTTGCTATCTAACACTGTCACTATGAGACAATTCATAATATACACTCTGCATTGTGCTTAATGTCTTGCAAATACGGACAATTGTGGGCTGTGGAAATTTTCATCTACTCCTATTGTTGAGTGAAATCTTAGTCATCAAAGGAAAGGCAAAAAAAATCTTAAATGCCCTCCTAAGAAACAACAGGCATATGAGGAACCTGTTGTGGTTGTAGCTCAGACCATTTTAGCTTTAAAGGACTGCAACTATCACTTGGCTTTGCCATCAGAACAGAGTGTGGCACACTATTACCAAGAGGGGATCCAATGTAATCTGCACTCTTGTGAAGTTTCTGAGAGTTACTCCCAGACAGATCACATCAGTTGTTTCGAGCTACTGCTAGCAAGTTATAAAATGTGAAAAATATCCATATGCCAGTAGAGGTGTTATGGTTTCATAGATACCACTAAGAAAGATCAAAGCAAACACCTTTCCATAAGGGAACCTAAAACATTTGCCAGGAAGGTGTCTCCTGTACCTAAACCTCTTAAACTGCCAAGTACATGTATCATAGAAACAGAATGGTTTGGGTTGGAAGGGACCTTAGAGACCACTTAGTTTCCACCCCTCTGCCATGGGCGGGGACACCTAGTTGTTAATGTCAGCAAAGCTAAGAGGGCCCAGAGGTACGGCTCAGGAGGGTGCTGAACTGTCAGAGGTGATTCGATGTCACTGGTAATGGTTCAATTGCCCCAGCATTTTTGAGATATGATACTTGCATGAACCTGAACTAAAATTGTCTGGAAATATGGTAACTGACAGAAATACACAAAAAATTTAGTCTGCAAACTTGGCTGCAAGGAATCACTGCTATAGTAAAAGCATTTCAAAAGGTTTTGTTTTTCCAAATTTAATTTGCTGCCATCTAAGTCAGCTATTGACTATGAAAATGCGCTTCAGAAGTGTTGAAAGTATTTAAAAAGGAGTGTGAGCATACTTACAGAAAGAAGAAACTGAAGAGTCTGTATAGCAGTTTTTAGATTGGGCTCTGATAAATTGGATTATGGATGATCAAAAACCTCTTAGAACCTACTACAAGAGATTGAGTCAATTTTCCAAGAAAAAGAGGTAACACAGTTCAGTAGGAAGCATATGGAGGTGATTGATGATAACAAAATAAATGTGGATGAAAATCTTTAATTCTGAGAGTTGAAAAATCATGGAAAATGTAGAGAAAAACAAGAATAGCACATGGAGCAAATGCTGAGGACCAGCGCAAACAAGGTCAGGTGTACTGGAAAATGGAATAATCTGCATTAGATTTTTCCACTTTTCAAAAGTTTCAAGCAATGTCATTGTATTTAGCTGTGGATAACACAGTAGTAAGGAAGTTCCCTGTAAGAAGGTGAAGAGAGCTGTGACAAAATTTGAATCAACTACCAGAAATTAAATGAGACATTTAAAACTTTAAGACGGATGCTAATGAAGAAGCCATGCTGTTGATAGAAGCATTCTGGAAACTTCAGTAAGAGAGATACAGATATTAGAAGGCTAATTAAGTTAAATGTGAATACAAATTTGTATTCCTTAAAGGAATATATGTCTCAGTTGTATGTTTAAATAAAAATAGAAAATCTGTCACAGCACGAGTATAGAGAAAAATCATTTTGGGTTGAAAGTCCATCTTACTGAAGTTCTTAAGAACATCTTTATCTAAGATGAAAGTTGAGAAGAGTTTTAAAAGGTTTATTGCTGGAAACAAATAGGTGTTAGCAGAATAAACATATCTGTAAGAGCCTAATCTTCATGTTGTGTGGAAAGTTGTCCTTATATAAAACTGAGAGCTAAAAGAGGACATACATAGGCTTGTTTGAAGTAAGAATTACAGGACAAGGTTGAAACAGTGCAACTGTCATTGTAGATGGAGGAAAATCTGTGCCTCACTAAAAGAATTAAATGAATATTAAAAATATTACTCCTGTGTCTGACATGTTTAGGAAGACTTTTGATTGGTGCTCTCAGTAAAAAAGATTTCATGCCTGTGTAAATTCAGTAATCTTAATGGGACATATGTTTTCCCCAAAATGACATTTGGGTTTTCTGAGGTTCTCAAAGAATTTTCCTTTATGACGTTTGATCTTCTGAAAGAATTCACTTTATCACCAAGGGCTCCAAGGTGTTTTGACATGAGTTAGACACAAGAACAGAATGGATAAGCAACATATCTTCATATATTTATGGTCATCACTTCCACTACTGTCCTACAAAGTGAGAAGGCACACAGTCCTTGAAATATTGAACGTTATAACAGACATTCACAGATAACCTGAAAGCTTTTAGTCACCAGCTCAGTGTGTATCCACTGCACAAGATATCAACTTAGATTTTACAAAAGCCCAAAATTAAAGTTATATCAGCCATGAGGTACTGACATGATACCAAACTAAGTTGCCTATGAATACCTCTAAAGATAATCTCCTCAAGATTCAGGTATTAGCCTGTTTTCTTCATTACAGAAAGTCATAAAACCTGTGTGTCAATACCAACAAATAAAAAAGAAGTCATTGGCCTTGTTATATGGGAGTAAAGATGCTCTCAGATCTTGCTTAACAGGCTAGAAACAAAGGCTATGTTATGGTCAAGATTCTGACAGAGCAGGAGAAAGTGTTGATGAGGAGGAAAAATATCTTAAATTTTCTCACAGAAGAAAATAATTATTCTCCACAGTCCAAGGCTGTTGAACTCAGAATTCCCACAGCAAAGCAAAAGACTAAAATTTAGTTCTGCTAGATATTATGTACTTCACAAAGTAACACCTACCAGTAAGACTAGTCAGCAGGCACTGTTTTGTGCACTGTGACCAGTAGGTCATGTTCTGTTGGAGCAGTTGTGTCACTGTGTGGCTTCATCCTCTCAGCATGTCAATCCTGCAGCAGACTAGACGCTGTTGGAGATCTGCACTAGTGCCATTCACTGTGTATTGAGATAGAAACAGTTAGGATCTAGAAACTCTGTTTTGAACTGACTTAGCTATTTGGTGAGAAGTTGGAGAGAGACTGGGTGAAACTACATTTTGTTGCTTTCTAACCAAAACACCAAAAGAATGAGGCTCTCGGAGAATGACTCAAAGTAGTTCCTGAACAGAGTTCCCAATTCCTCTACCCCATGAAGTCAGCTTTCTCCTGCAGGGAAGCAGCTGGGCAGGCATGTGGTGGCCAGGAACAAAGTGCCATCTCCTGGTAGTCTTCATTACCTGTGAGGAAGCAAGGTGCCCCACAGATGGGCTTTGAACTACTGGGCAGACAGCCCAATGACCTGACACCTCCCATTTGTAATGTGATATGCAAAGACAACTATTAGTACAGTAACTATCCAAACAGATGATGCTGGGAGCTTTACATGAGCAGGAAAGAAAAATGGATCAAGGAATAGGGCAGTAAAATCTGGCTGTGGGGTTCTCCTCTTGTACCTCTTGCTCATTCTCTCTTTAGCTACATTGAAGAAGTGCTGAGACACAACTATTAGCAAGAGTAGCTCCTGCACAGATTTTCAAACATTACATTAAGGTAGGAACTGTCAGATATGGCATAACTCATGGCCATGCAAAGATTGTACTGCACAAAACTAGATCATCTTTTTTTCCTAGGTCATAGAGATTGTCTTTCTCTAATTCTCTGATTCGTTTTCCAGCCTTATATCATGTTTTTGAGCTAGCTTTATCATGCATGGTCTATGGCTGTTTTAATGAATTCCATTCATTACCATAATCAGATGAGATTTATATTTTGGACCCAAAGGAAAAAGCTTGTTCACCTACCACATTTATCTAAAACTAGCCATCTAGTTTTTTAAGGATTGTGTGACTACAAAAAAATACGATTTTAACCAGTAAGGTATTAAAAAGTGTCTAGACCACAGATTTCAAGGCAATAAATCAAACCCACAAACCACAAGGAATCTGATACATCCTCTTTCTCCAAAAGACGAATTTCAGGTTGATGCTTCCATACTGCCCCAGAAGAAACCGTTTACCTCAGATTTTGCTGAAAAGATTATAAAAATAGTGGGGAAACGTAAAGTGCATTTCTCAGTGTTGCCATATGTAATCCTTCAAGTGCTCATGTTAAGACTTTGTTCATCCATTACAAGTCCTTCCTACCCATGTAGGAAAAGGAAGAATCACACATAAAATATATAAATAAAACAGAAAACTAAAAACAAAAAAAAAAAAAATCCAGACCCAAAACTTTTTCTATCACAAATCTAGAAGTCTACCACCATGACTGAATCAGTTCCTGTTGTCATTTTCATATGCTGTGTGCAACAAGAAGTCTGTGGTTAGGCAGGGTAATTGAATCAGTTTCCCCAAAACAGAATTGAGAGAAAACAAGCAGATGGCTGACTCTTATACAAGCAGAAAGATTATTACTGCTTGATCCTTTATATATGATCCATCACTTTCCTTCTCCCACCATTTCTCATTCAACTTCTTCTATGTGAGCCCTTCATTTTGTGCAATGCCTGAAATTAGACTCGACTTTAGTAAGGTCATGTCTTACTGAATGAAGCATCTGGTATGTTGAAATCAGTTGAAATGCTCTTGAGTATATGAGATGTTCAGATATTATCCAAATGCTCTAGAGTTCACATAACATTATAACTACAATGAAATATGAAATGAATCTGACAATTCACGTCTGACATTTAGCCTGGGACATCTTAGCATCCATCTTTCAAAAGAAAATAAAGCAGCAACCCATCATCTCAATTTTAGGTTCTTGTATCAAGTTGGACACTCAAAATAGCTTTTGTTTTTCAGTGTTTTGGCCAGTGTTTTATATTCTGCATGCAGTTTAGTGCAGCTGCAGTAAAAGAGGTCTGATATGTTGGCTTGACTGAATAGGGCTTGGTTATATAAAACTATGGATATTGTGATAGCAAAGGGTTTCTTGATTGCATGAAGAATAGGATGGCCAAAGAACAGAATGTTTAAATAATAGGTACTAAGAAATGACTCAAGTACAATGATGAATATAGTAGAGCTTTTATGTGTGAGGAGGGAGTAATGTTGAGCCTGTTCTTTTCTAAGAACTGTGATATCATAGCAAAAGTATTTAGACCAGAATGAGAAATGTTTTGGAAAAGCTTCATAATAGATTTGTGTTGTTGGACCAGGGAGAAATGAGGGGAGATATCTTTATATTGTGCTAATTCCTCTTTAAAAGCTGCAGAAAATTTGTCATTGATCTTAGTGGAATGGAATATGATGGCGTGAAAAAGAAAGCTGTAGACTGCTTCTAAGGAGGTATTGTTTTACAGGAGAGTGAATAAACAAGACATCCGCTACAAGGATTTTAAGTCGGTTTTTATCGTCCAGGAATAGCCAAGAATCTTACTGCTTAAAGAGGAGCTCATTACTGACTGAGCTTTACCCCTTTCTTCTTGACTGCTTAACTCCCTACAAGAGCCAGAGCAAGAATCAGGCAATACTAAGTCACATTTGAAATCCTCAATTCAAAGATGTCAGTGGGTTGAGATAGTCGTGCATAGGTCTTTGTCTGGCTTTATGCACAGGAAATAGCTTTTTCTGTACTCACACAGGAAGAACGTTGATCCTCTTCTTACACAAAAAACCCCAAACCCCAACCCCAAAAAACAGACCAACCAACCAAACAAACAAAACCACCAACAAAATAGAATGTATCTATACTTCAGGTATGACCTAGTTTAAGCCTGGAGCTTTATCTTGGTGAAGCTACCGGTATGGTGATCCTGTAGTTCAAAGCTTGGACCTAGACAAGTCTTAGCGTATCCTCACATTTCACACATAGATATTTCCCTTGCAGACATCTGGTGTGTGACTCAGATCCAGCTTAAAACAACTTGTGTTCCTACTTGGAAGTATCTATGTGTACATAAGAAGCTTCATGCAGATTCCCATGTAGAGATCTCACACAGTATATGATATTGTTTAGGGTCTCAATGGACTTCAAGCTGCTCCTCAAGCAGACACAACTTTTCCACAAGGTCTGTATCGTGTCAACCAATACTTGGTGCACATTTTGGCTGCCCTAGGACATGACAAATGGCAAAAAAAGGCTTAAGCAATGTAATTCAGTTCTACATCTTCACTGAGTACAGTGAATTAAGTTCCCATTAAAACTAAAAACTCACAGTCAAGCATCCTACTCTGCACTGGATTTTAGTCCTGAAGTTAAATGAGATTAAGTCCCTGCTTTGTTTCCAAAGTTGTGCTTGTAGGTCAGGTCTGAATTCAAAAAAGCACATTCAAGACAAAACATTGTAGCTCTGGCTAACAGATATTATCAGGTTACCACTACAGGATAACTCAGACTTGATAAATGCTGCTTTATTCTTTGCTCTTCTGTCAGCTGTGGTGATCACAGGCTAATGCTCAAATGCAGAAACTCAGTCACTACAGATTCAGAAGCTGAAGGGACAGAGTAGTTAATCAAGTAAAATTGATTCAGCCTTTTTAGTAATAAATGTATTATTTTCCATTACGTTTTAAGAGATAGACATGACTCATACCCCAGTAAGACAAATCCTTGAGTTTCTTTCATGAATTGGAAATCTTCTGACAACATGTGAAAGAGCTGGTGAATGTGGTTTTGCTTACAGAATTAATCAGGGTTGTTTGAGGGTAGATGTTCATGCCAGGAGCCATTGTTTTACCTTGTAAAGGGGTTCACATCAGTAGAAGCTTAAAATATTCCCCATCTACTCAGCGAGGCATGTTGCCTCCTCAGCTGTGCCAAAACCACTGTGGGGCTGCTCTAAGTGGGAACACAACCATGCTTCTCATTTAGTGGCAAACAAAAAGTATTTAAAAAGCCAAGCAAAAATGCTTTTCAGTGGCTTGTTTTCTAAAAGTAGGATCATTTATCCATCCCGATTATCATCACAGCTGGTGATGTATAGGGGAGAAGTGCTTTAATATAGTACAGAAACTCAGAGGTGTAGCACAGCTGGGATGGAGCAAAGCTATAATTTTTTGGCCATAAAGCATTTTTTACAATGAACCCATGACTTGATGTTGAAGCTGCATGGCATACTGTCATCAAGACCCCAAATAGGTTAAGACATTTCCGTACCATCACACCCTTACAGCTTCCTCCTCATCCCTACGTCTCTACTTATCCCCCTCCCTTGCTTGCTGCTTCTGCTCTCACAGCTGCATCAGGGGAGCACTATAAGCCACATCCCTTGCAAAACCCAGGTTAAAAGTAAACTTCCTTACCCAGGATGGTTTACTGAAAATGTTTCCAGCAAAGTTATGTCATTTATAGGGACCAAATGTCATTTATGGGATCAAACCACATGTCCCTTTAGCCCTGTAACCTGTTTTTGGCAAGAGACAGTAGACAACAGCTCAGGAACCTCCTGCTCAAACAAAAGTAATGCTCCTTTGACCCAGCAATATTTTAAGCACAGCCATGGGAATGACAAAACACAGTTTGTAGGTGGAAATAAGATAATGCAGAAAGAGATGGGGACAAACCCACCATTCTCTCTATCACATTTCACTATTTGGCAAATTAGGACATACCTAACTCAGAAAAGAGTTGTGTAAGCTGTCTACTTTTACCAGTATTTCTTTGAGGTTAATTTTTTATTTGTCCAAATATTTTGTTTATAGTTATCAGGAGTTATAAAAATTAAAGTTATCCACATCTTTCTCTTCAGCTAGACTAAAGCCTAGACAATAAATCATACTTTTCTGCAGAAATTCTAGACAAAATTCCTCCCAGTTTTTTTAGCCAAATGTTCTTCCCTAGCTGATTTTTTAACAATCCTTTGTATCATTCTTTGAGACATTAGAACCAATTTTCTTGAAAAATCTCTAACATTTTTCATCAACCTTGACTTTGAAAGTCTCTTGTTTCTGCATGCTAGAGCAGAAATTGCAGAAAAACAGAGATGGGAAGAGTTAGGAACACAGTTTTTAAGGTAATTTCTTCTCAAGGTCATGGGTGAAAGAAGAAGCCAGAGCAACGTGAATGTTATTAAATCTTCTGTACTGCAAGGAGTCTTCTAAATATGCATATATACATTCACAGTCTGGCTGCAACCTGAGTGTATTATCATTCATTACCCACCCATTGGGGACCATTGGGAAAGTCTCAGAGAAAAGAAGAACAAGAATTGTAATAAGACTTCAAGTCTACGATGCCAGGAGACCAGTACAAGCCTTGCTGAAAGTGCAAATAACAATTAGCTCTTCAGCCTCCAGGGAGCCAGGGGGTAAAACTGATGGAACATTGGAGAAATGCTTCCTGAAGAGATAAAATCATTCAAAAACCTTAAAGAAATTTGCAAGAGTGAGATATTTATGTTGTTGTTTCCATTTTTAGAAACTATGAGGAAAGGTTACATTCAGATCCTGGGACTAACACTTTATTAATTTAAGCTGATATCTTTGCTTTCTTAAAGGCAGCACTATTTAAGGTCAAAATTTTGATTCCTTGCTTATGTTTGTCAATCCTTCCACAAACCTTCTCTGTAAGGGACTAAGAAAGGGGAAGAAAAATATAAAAGAGAAAATACTTCTTCACCTTTGAAAAATGTTCTGTCATTGAAAAGTCAGTAAGTTGATGAAAAATAAATATTTCTAATGTGATTTCTGAAAAAACATGTAATACTTTCATTCCACTTCAGCAATTACCATCTACTGGGAAAGGTAGCTTGCAAATGCAGTTCTGAGACTCACCTGGGGTGCGTTTCAGTTTCTGCCATTGCGTGAAGATCTATGTAAAAATTAACACCATTTTCTTTGTCACAATGAGAATGTGTTCCACACACTGCAAGAAACAGATGGAAAGAGGTCTTCTTGTCTCTCCAAGACAAAAAATGAGAGCATGATACTTATTTCCTACTGAAGCAAATAAATTCATGGCAGTGAAAATTACTGCCATGGAAAATTAAAAAGGAATGCACTTAAAATCAAAGGGAATGCACTTTAAAAAATCATGAGAGTAAATGAATATAGATAAGCAGACATCACTGATACCTCAAAATCATGTAAAAATGTTATAGTTTTTCTTCTGATGATAGATACTGAACACCAGAGTAACAAGGCTCTCATGCTTTGTTTCCAATGAATAATGCAACGAATACATTTCTTAAGCATACAGAAATATGCATTTGTACAATAAATAACATTAGTACCAGTGAGACACATTAAGAGTTAAGCTTGTGAAATGTAAAGCAGCACAGGGACAGCACCTGTTACTGAACTAAGCTAACATTTTCTTTCATAGCTTTTCATCATCACGTGTTTGAAACATTGCTGTTTCCACTTGCTTTTTCCTATGCTTGGCATTTGCCTTAAGTGCTTATAGATGTGGATTTGAACAGATTGGTAAGAACAAGAGGATGATACGGTCTGCACTTGGTGTTTTCTTCCAGGCTAAGGAATTTTTATCAGCTGCATGAATTTTGAAATTTAACTTTGTGAGCCGAGCTTCAGTATCATTTTGTCAGCACATTAACCAACACTATTCATAGTGTGTTTTATTATGAGATTTAAAAAATTAAAGCCATAATAGGGAGGAGATGGGAAAAAGAAAAAGGGCAAAAGAATGAAGAATGATCGAGATAAATTAATTCAGCTAGATCCAGAAAAATATTTAAAATAAAAATTAAAATAAAAATAAAAATAATAAAGTATATTTACTTATCATGTAAATGAAAAATTACCTATAAAATCTATTTGATTTACCTGATGCTCTCCTCCATTAAAAAACCACAGTACCATAGCTAAGCTAATGCAGTTATCTCCCACTGCAAATAACGAGAAATGTTCCGTTGTTCCAATCTTCCTGTGTTGGCCAGTGTTGACTCAAATGCTAAGGGCAGTTTGTCAGTTGTTTGGTAGAAACCAATACCTCTTAAGTACTCAGCTGTGTGTGTCAAGATTCAGTCTAGAATTAATTTCCTTACAGTTATAAAATCCAGCAAATAAGTTTTTCTCAGAGAAAGGTTGACAGGGCCTTAACTAGATAGTGCTATTAAATGCCAATATAATTAGCTGGGCAGATGACACAAATTATGCAGACTGCAATTCATTTCTGGCACTACTCATTTTATTAGACCTTACTAATTTTGCACTTGTCCTTTCTGTCTTCTCAGATGAAGACTGAAGACTAATATTGTAGATACCTGGACTTACAAGCTGATAAGCCTGATTGCCAGGAGTTGACATAAAGTCCATTCAGAGAAAAAGTCCCATTGCCACAGTAATTGCTACTTTTGACAAGGCCTTGCAGTGACAGGACAAGGGGCAGTGACTTTTAACTGAAGGAGGGGAGATTTAGATTAGGTGTTGTGAAGAGGTTATTTCCTGTGAGGGTGGCGAGACACTGGCACAAGTTGCCCAGAGAAACTGTGCCTGCCTCATCTCTGCAAGTGTTGAAGGCCGAGCTGGATGGGGCTTTGAGCAACCTGGTCTAGTGAAAGGTGTCCCTCTCCATGGCAGGGATGTTGGAACTAGAGGATCTTTAAGGTGCCTTACAGCACAAATCATTCCATGATTCTATGAAATTATCCTAATATTTCTTTTTCCTATCAGTGTTTTCAAACTCCTAATGTTTTTGGAGGAACTAGAACTAAAAATCCTGTAGATTATTGGTATCCACTGGTTTTATTTTAATGGTTTTTGTCCTTATGAACCACTCTAATGCAGCAATAAGGACTACTTTTACAGCAAACCAAATTCCCTTCCAGATTAAGAGAAATTTAAGAAGAAGGTGTTTAATAATTAAGGTGTTAACTGTAGCTTTTTCAACATGTAGAAAATATATGAACTTGAACAGAGGAAGTACTTGTACTACAACAAGGGAAACATAACATAATGTAAGAGACTTGCTATCTCCTAAATTATTTTTATGTCCTAATTCAATAATTCTACACTTTAAACAATTGCTTCTACAACCTAAATTATTATTTTTGACGCACAAAGAGGAAAAGTATTTTGTACCTTCAGGAACTCCTTCAGAACTCAGCAAGTTTTTTACCCACAGGGTGGTGGGGCACTGGAGAGGCTCTCCAGAGAAGTGGTCACAGCACCAAGCCTGTCTGAGTTCAAGAAGCATTTGGACAATACTCTCAGGCACAGAATGTGACTCTTGGGAATGGCCCTATGCTGGGCCAGGAGTTAGACTCTAACATCCTTGTGGGTCCCGTCCAACTCAGGATATTCTGTGATTCTCTGATGCTAAGTATGACTGGAATAAAGCAAACAATAAAAATAGTTTCCCTAGGAATATTTTTTACTATCATAAAAGTGATGGGCTTTTTTTTGATACCCTTCCTACAGTTCAGCAAAACTTTTTCAAAGTCAACACAAATGCTGCCATAAAAAAAAAAACAACCAAAAAAAAAAAAAAAAACCAAAAACTAAAACCAAACACCACACACAAAAAACCAAAACAAAACACAAAAAACAAACAAGCAAAAAAAGAGCTCCAGAAGAGATGCAGGGGAGTTAATTTATCTGGCTTACTGAAATAGGGAACTGCAGCAATATTCCTCATATTTAATCTTACAATCTTCCCTGTCTCATTTCTTCACCAGCCAAACCTTTGACTTTGACCTATTTTCTGTGATTATCTACATTTGCCTTGGAGGGTGTTAAAGGCACAGAATGCGATTTTGGTTTCTCTCTGTGTGCCCTCTAAATCCTGTACATGTAAGACTTCGCTTACACAATGCAACTACATTGTACATATGAGCTGCATCAAACCACTTTGCAAAGCAAAACAATTCCATTTTAAGTTATTTTAACCATCATATTCTGTTAACCCCTCTGGAAACACAGTGTGGATTATAAATGAGGACATTAACTTTCTTATGGAAAGTTAAGCTTCCACAGAAAAATCTTTCTTGAGGTACGTAATCTTTATTAAATTCCTTTGACCAACTTAAAGTTGCAAAGAAAGGACCTCAGTCATTAAGTGTTTCATCTAAAGGGGATTATTCCATTTCTTTGTCTTAAAGTCTTCTGTCTCAATTTTGTCTTAAACACTTCTAAAGATTTCTATTCATTTTAGTCCTATTAAATTTTAAGGGACTCTTTTCTTTTGTGACAGAATGAGCTGTATAGACAGTTAGCTGCTCATCATGGAAATTTCCTTCTGTGAAAATGCTGCTCTGTAGGATACCACTTTCTGGAGTCTCTCTGTTTCACTAATTTCACACTGCTCCCCCAAAAGGCTCACATTAGTGAGGTTCAACAAGCACTTCCCATTCTCCTGTCTTCACAGCTGATCACATCCAAAATTGCATCATCAGACACTGCCTTTCTCTTATCTACACAGGAGCGAGGCGCAGAACTTCAGGGTTGATGAATCCTGATTAACTTTGTCTTCATTGATTTGGAAGTAAATGTTTAATATTAGGATTTTTCCTTCCTCACGCCCCCCCCCCCCCCCCCCATATCTAACTAGTATAATTGGGTAGAAGACAGTTACCTGATCTTGTCATGAATATTAGTAGATCCTAAGTTCTGAAAAAAACCCAAAGAATGATCATGTTTTGTTCATTATGTTTTCCAGTGAAATATTTTTGCACTGTCCTCAGTAAATTCTTACATGCACCTGAATTTCCTTTATATTTTTTTAAGAAAACACTGACAACTTCTAAACATACAACTGTATCTGATCTAAATGGATTAGGCATGACTCTTTTTGGCCAGTAAACATCACTTGAAGCAGCAACAGTGGTTATGAAAGAAACTACTTATTTAATAAAAGGGGTTTTTGTAAGGAGAGTGAAAGATGTGTGGGAAGTTTAAATCCAAGAATATCATCTGTGCATACCTGAGATATTCCTGTGTTGAAGCTAAATCTCTTGACAGTCATCTAGACAATACCTATCCTCCCACGAAGACTTTAATTGCATTTACCACACTCTGAATTCAGTATAGATGCTTTGTCTGCCTAAAAAAAATGAATGGAGAAGGGACTAAACTAATATTCATGGAAAGAGGTTGGAACTAGGTGATCAATCTTTAAGGTCTCTTCAATCCAAACCATCCTATGATTCCATGATTCTGAATCTGCCTCCTTCATGTCCCATTTAAAAGAAAATCCAACAAACAAAACCAAACAAAGAAAAAGCCAAAGCACTAAACATACTTTTACAATATGTGGCATCCTTTAGATATAGAAAGTGTGGCTCCTATCTGCAGAAAGGTTAGGTAGAAATAAGTCTGCATAGTGTCAGTAACACGTATATTCAACTAGTTAAGAGCTTGTAAAAACCTGAAGTCTTGCTTTGGTTTAACTAAGCCAATTTGAAACTAAGCTAGCTAGTGCAGTCCATATGCATTTTTTTTAACTCTTGCTTGAATTTCTTTGGCAAAGTTAAGGAAAATCCTCAACTAAGCAAAGAGACAATAATGGTAAGTAATTCAGTTTATGTGCATCTATGTTAGTTTATGCTGCCTATACTACAATTATGCACAAAAAAACCCAACAAAAATGTAGAGCCAAGACACTGCCAAACCATTGCTGTTTACCAACTTTTCAATTATCCCTCTCCCTTTATGTTGTCTGTCAGAGACATGATCCATGGGCTTTGCTGCTGGAAGGAATAGTTAGATCACAGGCTGCAGACTTGCAGCTCCACAGCTGCATTATCATGACTTAACAAATTATCATTTGACTGTGAGCCACAGGCACAGCTGTGGAACATGGTCACAGCCCACCCTAAAAGTGATGTAATGCACTGAAACAAATTTAGCTGAAAGAGTTTCATGCTAAGTTCTGTTACTTTGTAATTGGGACAGATTAGGAATAAGCACATGGACAGTTACCATCCAAAAATACATCTCATCCAAGAGACAGTAAACTATTAGGTTCCCATAACTCATCTGTGTTCCAAAGCCTGAAATCTTGCCTCCCTTATAATATAAGCCATAAAATTTCAACACGTTACTCTTGTATTGGACTCACAGTAATCTCTCTGGGGCAGGAAGCACCATTTTAGCTGGAGCGCTGAGCTTGGTGTCACCACATAACACAAGTTAATGAGCTAATTCAGAACAGTGCAGTGTCTGCAAGTTAGAGGGGAGTTTTAGTCTGGGTTTTCAGGAAAGACCCTGCTGTAGCCACACTGCATATCAGCTTCTCCTTCTTTCAGGCTGCTTTCTAGGAGTTTCCAAACAGAAAGGCTTAACCGAGACAAGTTTGGCAAAAGAATAAATGATCAACTTCATGGTTTTCCTAAGATTCATGCAAATAAACAGCTATGTAATGGAGTGCTGCCTTAAAAAAACCCCTTTCAAGAGGACAACTGTGGTTTTAGGCCAACCCCATATGAGAAACAGAAAATCCACTTGGGAGAATAAGTCAAAAATTATCTAATAGGGAAAGACTTTGCATCTTATTACTTCTCAGTGAATATATGGAATCTTATGCTTGAGATAACAAAAAAAATATAAGTGAAACTTCTGTAATAGTTAGACCTTCACAATATCTTTTTCCAATTTAGATCATTTAATAACTAGGATGATGGCAGGTATCACACTGTAGCTTGGCTCTCCCTGACCTATCTTAGATGTCACAATGGCATCAACAGCAGGGAGTGTGAAAGCCATACTTAGTCCATTCTGGAAGTCACAATGAAAAGTCTGAAATGCCTGCATGACTTGGAACATAGTCTTGAAATATGAGATAAAACAGAATCTCCAGATTTTTTGGCAAAATTTTTGATACCAGTGGTAACAAGCCTGAGCTACAGCCCTACTGCATTATAGTCCTACCTCTTCCTGGCTGCTAAAGCTGAATGAGTTGTTCTCCAGTCAGAGTGCCATGTTTTTGCCAGCTTTGCAAGGTTTCATTTCAAGGGTGCTGCCTGGTACTGACTTTGTCATTCACCATGGATGCTGGAAACATCCCTCAATGAAAAACCAGCCTCAACAATTGCAGGGTACTCCATGAAACATTAGTAGGTAGTACAGATTTAGGCTAGATTGTATCCTAAAAAAATATCCATATATGTAATATTCTTAGAGGAGCATTAGTATTTTCCTCAATGAAATACATACATATTTCCATCCCTGAAAGAGCCAGGTTGGACAGAGCTCTGAGAAACCTGGTCTAGTGGCAGGTGTCCCTGGCTAGGACAGGGTGTGTGGAATAGGATGATCTTTTAGATCACAACCAACCCAAACCATTCCATGATTCTAGGATGCATGCATTAATTTCAAAATGATTGAATTATGTATATTATCTTTTATTTTGAACAATTGAAACATTCTTATTTATATTGTTTAATATTTTAATATTCTGAACTAGTGTCACTGCATGTGACCTCTAAAGTGATTATGATGACTCTGCCAAAGAAGTTCTGAGTGGTTGCTTGTTTCTTACGACTTTGTTTGCACTATTTCAGATGCAGGGTTAAAGTATGGCAGTTTGGAATGGAAAAACATGGCTTTGAGGAGAACTGATAGTACAGATAGGAGCATAAGGTCAGATGGAAGCTGCTGCTAGAAGCCTTCAAAATTCAAGTTGCTTTAAGTAGGTGGTTCTTAATGTATGTGTTAACCTCAAGGGGCAATTGCTGTGGAATGCAACTGAAATCAGTAGACTATAATCAGAAAAATATGTTTAGCAAACAGTATATATCTGAGAAATGAAAGGGGCCCTATATGACCTTCAGACATCCCTCATGGGAATGGATAGAACGTAAAACATCGAAGTGCATACATAGGTGTATTAGCACAGATTTAGTCCAAGTCTGTAAAGCAAAGGAATACACAGCGTTCATGTATTACCTGCTTGTATCTCCAAAACGTACCACGTATCCAATCAACTAAAGAAGTGGAAATAAACTGCCTTGTGTAACGGGTGATTTTGACATTTTGCTATTTAAAACCTGTTTGAGTACTTTTCCAAATGTTGAGGAAGAATCCACCAGGCATCAATAGAATGAACAAACCCTTGTACAGTTGATGGTGTTAAGTTTTGCATGTCACATCTGCTTCTAGGACTATGGTAGTGATTTTTAGATTGGTTTAGAGAGGTCCCTTTTGTAATAAATTGTTTCAATCGGTATTCATGGAGGGGTGGCAGCTGCTGCTGGCTTTCACAGCATGAAGGACAAACCCTTGTATTTAGATGGTGATGTTAGCAGATGTGAGGTTTCTAGTTTTCTTGAGATTTGCTGCCAATCTGGGTCATGTCTATAAGAAACTATTTTTACTGCTCCTTTTCCTGCTCCTTCCCCAACAGTCATACCATTACATGGTACATAAAATGTCATCAAATGGGGAAAGCAACTTGACTTATACTGAATTCTCAATGACTTGGATAGAATTTTGAAGATGATCCAAGTCTGCAGATCATTGTTGTTAGTGGCCATTTGCATCTGCATCCTTCTTTGATATCTATATTAAATTTATAGCCAGAACAGTAATGTAGTTAGCAAGAAGACTATCAAAAAACATTGCTTCAACAAAGGAAAAACTGAGATAACTGGAGGCACATTTGCTCCAAGGGTTCAGGGATATTTGAATTTCAGAGAGCACAGATTTTTTTGCCCCAAACTATGTAACATCAAGAACACTAAATGCTCTTGAGGTTACCTTGGCCTGATCAGAAGATAGCTTGAACAAAAGACAACATACCTGCAAAGCCCATCAATTTTATTTCATCAAAAAGCAAATCTTGCAGATGTCTGGTAACCTAGGGGAATCCACCTTACAGCTGCAGTTTTTGAGTCTTTGAGGGCTTCCTCTACCTCCTGCTCAGCAGGGTAAGCTACTATCCACATAGGGATCTCCCATTTCATCCTGAGGTGCCAAAATTTAGTTTTCCACTAAAAGCAGATTCATGAAACATACCTGCACTCTATTTCCATGAGAGGCCAGGCTTGGTGCATAAGTCATACCTCTATGCATGCTAAAAACATACCCACTGCAGAGAGGATGGAACACATCCCTGGAAGTGTTCAAGGCGAGGTTGATGGAGTTTTGAGCAACCTGGTCTAGTGAAAAGTGTCACTGCCCACAGCAGGAGGGTTGAACTAGATGATCTCTAATGTCCCTTTCAACTCAAACCATTCTGTGATTCTAGCACCTGTGCTCGAAAAGCATGGGAAGCGTGGGGATCTTGAAATTAGATCTTTGCATCTTTCAGAATTAAATGTTCAGCGAGAACCTTGACTACTATGGGCTGTGAGCAAATAGATGAGCAAGGAAGGAATTTGAAGCCATGCAAATGAGTAGCTTGTGGGCAGATGATGGAGAACTAAGGCAGGTCAGGACATTTAAAAACATCTTTCCATTCAGTCTGCACTTTCTCCATGTATCACATAGATCACATTTGTAACAGTGAGAACTTGTTGAATTCATTTTCAGTGTGCATTTTGTAAGCTGAGTTTGCAGAGTAAACTTTTTTGAACCTTATGAAGAAGAGGCAGTGGGAATGCAGCAATGGAGAGAAACAGAGCTCTGAAATGAGTTGCTGTCATATGCTCAGGAAACTTTCCTGTAAGCACTGCTCCACAACCTGGTACTCTAATGAAGATCTTAGGTAGAAAGTAAGAAGCTTTTGACATGTTTTATAGCTGCACATGTTCATTTCCAACAAAAATAAACTCTGTAAGACTTTTTCCCAAAGATCACAGCATATAGAGATGACTCATGGATTGGCCGTGTATTTACCTACTCTCCTGCCCTTTTAATTGCAGAACAAGCCTGTACAGGCACTGGGGGAAAGAATGATCTTCATATTCTTCATTACTCAGTTGTAGCTTCACCTTCTGTGAGTTATGACTTATTTTCTCACTCCTGGGACATCTCTCATATAAACCAATCATACAATAATTCACCGGAGGGGTGAAAAATTAACTTGTCTTCTTAATACACAAGTTAAGAAAATAGGCTATTTCATTTCCCAGGAAGAAACTGATGTAATAAGAGCGGGCAGGTAGTACTTCAGAGTGTAACCCAAGTGAAAACATGCCTCAGCTAGACCAAGGGACTGGTGATAGAAGACTAGACTGCTGCATGCTCCTTAGTTGCCTCAATATTTATTTTTTACCCTATTTTATTTCTTCCTTCCATTTTTCACTGTACTTTTAGAAGTTATTTGGATATGGCAGCACTGTAAACTGAAGCCTCTTTCCAAGTATGTGTGTATGGAAAATGTACTTGTTTCGCACTGAAAAGTCCCACAAGAGGCATCATTTCTGCAGTGGAGACAGGTGCTCCATATTCCTTTTATTTTTCCTTTCCGTAATGTCTTGCATCATTCACCTTGGGAGGGAGATATTCAATTGACCTACTGTTGGTTTAGGATGACAAATTAATTTCATGTCAGCCTCCAAGCAGCCTGTTAACAGGAATCACCTGGGACCACCTCAGCCAGCATGGAAGAGAAATTTAACTCTCGACAGACAGGTAAGAGTTTCTGAATCATGTTGCTGAGCCATCTGAGCCTCACAGCTGTGCATTGTCAGGGAGTATGCCTGGTGACAGAACTCAGCCCTACCAAAAGTTTAGATTAGCTTCTGAGACGATATTTTCCACAAAGGGGAAATTCAAGAATGAGGCTTTATTGTGATGCATAGTCTTGTCTCTTCCTATATATTATAAGCTTTTCCTGGAACATACAGTGAGAAAAGTCTTGCTGCTTCACACCAAGGATTGCCGTGACAGAGGAGCACCAGTCAGCAGCACAAACCCATTAAGTTTTCATTAGACCCTCTTGCCCTCTTTTTCATCTTTCTTGTCTTCTGCCTTCTCCATTGTCTTTTACATTCTCACTTACTCCTACCTGGTAACGCTTCATTGCTCTGAAACCACTGCAAGTACCTCACTTCACCTTTGCCTTGGCAATCAGTTTGTTGTCCATTTCAAACCACTTTCACAGGCAATGACCACTGGAGGTTATGGTCTGTCATGTCAAACCCTAACTGCTGGGCTGGCTTGAAAGGTAGCTGAGCATAACAGTGAGTTGTTGTAAGAAGTTCATGGCTTTGTTCACATGTGTGGAAAATACAGGCAACAAAATTGTTGCCCTGGAATTTTGAGGTTTTTTTCAATATATGTGGAGGAATTCTAATAAAAATCAATTTTCACAGAGTCATGGAATAGTTTGGGTTTGAAAGAACCTTCAAGGACCTTCAAAGACCATCTAGTTCTAACCTCCTGACATGGGCAGGGACACCTTCCACTACACCAAGTTGCTCATCCAACCTGCCCTTGAACACTTCCAGAAATGGTGTACCCACAATTTCTATGGGCAACCTGTGTCAGTGCCTCACCACAACAAATTATATAAAAAATTTTCTACCAAAAAATACAGGCTTTTCCTATTGTCATTTAACTATATCAGTAATATGATTGCCCCCATAAGGCAGTGTCCTGGGAGGTCTCAAAGATCCTTGCATGGAGTTTGGCCACATTGTGCTGTACAGACATAACTAAAGACATTGTGGCTGAGAAAGGTACAGAGCCATATGTCCAATCCCCACTGTCTGGAGTTTATTGCAAGCAATCACAGCTATCGTATGGTGTGGAGGGTACACATTCACCTCCTGGGCAGAGCACAACAGCTGTTTGTCAACACAAAGCAATAATAAACTGTCACAGAGACAAAATAGGAGGAAAGACTCATTCAGTTCACATTGTAAGGAGAATGTAGGTCAGTGGAATATCATTACTGAAACTGGAATAAATCTGGGACATTGAGGCTAATAAAACTCTTCCTGTACAAATACTAACGGCATCATTAGTGACCATGTATTGTCATTCCAGTGTCTCCTGCCTCTGTACTGAGAAGCTGCCTTTCAACACTGGAGGGGCACAGTTCAATACTGGGTTACATCACTTGGTCTATTTCCCATTTATTTACAAAATTACAGCCTTCTTCAGCTCTCTGGCTGTCTTCCATGCATATGCTGCCCGGACCTGAGCCTTCTTAGCTGTATGTTATCTAACAGGATCACAGTCCTGGTAGGAATGACCTATATTTGGCTTGTTCCCCAGCATTTAATTTTGTGCAGTAAAAGCTAATTTTCTTTTGTGCTGAAAGAACATATGGGTTCATTGTGAGGGAAAAGAATTGTTTGAGTGCTCTATTGAAGTTGAGTATTTTTAGGTGCGTGTAAGATCAAAGCTCTGATATCTTTTGGTGCAGTAATACACGTACCAATATGTAACAGCAAAAGAATCTTTTTCCAAGTCTCCATTCAGAGCATTTTCATTACATTATAAAGCTGCCTTTGACATTTTTGTGCCATATACAGCCCCTTAATGCAGCATTAGCTGATGTGAAGTGCGCCAAGCCCATTTGAGCACAGAATGTGTAGATATGGAATGAAAGAAGTTTTATCAAGAGGCAGCAAACTTCAAAGTTTCCAGAGGCTGAGCTTAGATAAACCTTATTAAAACATGATTACTGTTGAAATAGAGAACAGTATTTTTGAAGCAGTTTTGGGTAAAACTTGTTTCTCAGAATTCTGAAATACTAGTTAATGGTATTTCACACATTAATTTGTCCTGTCTGCTTCAAGTCCTGGCTTCAAGTCAACAGAAATGCATCCAAGCTGTCAAGTTTACATCTAGGCTTTGCCAGAGTGTGAAGTTGTTTATATCTAGAGTTCTGGAGCCAGCTGACATCTAGACACTTAGGAAAATTAATTCAAATTAATTGGAGGTGTGAGCTTAGAGCATCGCAGTTCAAGTATCTTAAAACCCCATGTGGAAACTCTTATTCAGATGTAAAGTGTCCTCAGTTCTGAATATAATCTTCCTTCGAGATGAGCTATATCTAAATTCACAACTAACATCTAGTATCATCTTTTAAAGCAGAAACTGTTGACAAGGAAATTTCACAGGTGCACCAAATAAGTGATAAACAAACTACTTCAGATTTAGGACTGGTTTGGTTGTCATAAAGTCAGAAAAAATATCTCAAGTCTTTATCCAGTCAAGGAGTTTTCAGGTACTACAAGAGAAATAAAGTAAAGGTCATGCTTTATGACTCATTAATGGTCATACTTTTAATCTGAAATCCTTTGAAATAGCAGAGCTCTGTTTTGTGTCTAATAAATCTGAAATCAATTGTTTCTCAGTAGCAAGTTTGGAGTTCGTTCATCTAAACTTTTAAAGGATCCAAAATATAATAAGCAAATAATACCGCCATTCTTTCAGTGTAGTGTTATTTCATTAATATCATAGTCTAGCAGTCTGACTAGTTTATCACCAATTCGGTTGTTTCCTCATATCTTAAACACCTGAAGTGGATCTTTCAGCGTACTTTGTTTTGAACATTTAGACTGTACATTTGCTGTCAACCATGCACTTTTAGCCTGGAGTCTCAGCACTGTCCCTGGGTTGCAGTCCTGGAGATGCTTTTATGGTGAAGATTTCCTGCCTATTACAGCAATATTCAATGATTTATGGGGGGAGGGGGGGGGAGGGGGAGGCTGCAAACCAGTTTTCCACCTTTATTCTACCTTTTTTTCCTTTTTCTCTTTTACTTATTGCATATCTCTCTGTCCTGTTGAGTGTTCCTCCTGTCACCACATAAAGAAACAAACACATGCATTGAATTAATGAGGTGAAAGGAGGCACCTTAGACCAGTAGCTCTTCCTGGATCAGTAGATTTCTTGAGTGTAGTCCTGCGACTGTCTGGCCTGGGAGAAACTGTAGTATAGCAACACATTTAATATGATGTCACGTGCATCTTGGACTCTTAAACATTATAGGTATTCATACCTGCCCCATGACAGTCTACACTTTACAAAGTTCTATATTATTCTTTCACCTCAATGGCTTCTCTTCTAGCATTGTAGATGTGGTGCTTAGGAGCACAGTTTAGTACTGCACCTGGCAGTGTTAGGTTAATGGTTGGACTGGACTCAATGATCCTGGAGGTCTTTTCCAAATTTCTATTCTATTCTATTATATAATTCTATGATTCACCTTCCAGTTGATGACCACAGTATACCACCTCTCTTCCCAAGCAACTACGGTGAGAACTGACTGCTGAGTTGCAAACATAGCGCCCATGTATGCAAACAGGTCTAGAGGAGATCCAGAAAACTACAGGCTGATAAGTCTGACCACTGATCCTTGTATGATGTTGTAATAATTTAAAAAAAATCTTGAACATACAGATAAGTGTCACCAGTAGGGGAGGAATTAATTTAGCTTTTGTAAAGAGAAATTCTGTTGTACTACATGCTGCAGTTTTATCATGAAGTTGTAAGCAACTCAGTAAAAAAGGATGGAGTGGTAACATTATATTCAGAGTTGAAAGGGGGGGAAAAAAGTAAAAACACCTTTGGAAAGTCTTTATGTCAAATATTATTAAAGAATGTTGCGATGGGAATAAAGAAAAGAATTTCTGAAAGGTAAAAATAAGAATAAGTAGAAAAGGGTTATTAGTTACTTTTCAGAATGAAGAATAGTCAGTGCTGGGATACCCCAGGACTCGTGTAAACATCATTTTTATTTGATATTGTTATCAATGCCTTTGAGGAGGCAAAGAACAGTGAAATCTTTATGATTACAAAATATATTAAGATCTATAAGGTAGTCAAATTACACAGCTTTACAACCTAACAATACTGAGTAGAAGGACTGAAAGCCCATGAGTTCCTATGTAAAGAAAATACAAGGCAATTAATGAATCTAGAGAAAATACTCTGTAGAACCAAAACATGATGCTGAACACTGAAAAGGCAATTGAAAGAAGGAGATACTGGAATCACTATGGATGTTTTTGTGAAATAATAATTTCAAAAGGTAATGACACCCAAAAAGATCAATAATGGGTTTTGTGTTATTATGACGAGGACAGAAGAGAAGGCACATGACATTTTTTCCCTGCTTTAGAAATCTGATGTGCACCCTCGCTGGGGATATTACGTGTAGGTCTCTTTTCCCCAGGTCAAGAAGGCTATAGTGGTTGTGGATGAGAAACAGAAAAAGGGAACTAAAATTTGATCTGGGGAACAAGTGACTGCTTGAAGTCATAAAGACAGTGGGTAAAATGAATTTATAAGTGCTGCCATGGAGCAATACAGGAAGTGGAGGAACACTTAACCAGATCATGCATAAGATGGGTTTAACACAGGTAAAAGCCCTTCCTGAGCCCCTGGACAGGAAACTACAGCAACTTCCTTCGAGAGTGGCTGTGAAGGCTGGTAAAGAAACTGGACAAATTGACATGAAGTCAGTGAACAGATATTAAGGGAATAAGCCTAAATATACCTTCCCTAGCACAGCCATTGCAAGTGCCTGAGAAATGTAGGAAAATGAACTGCCATGAGTGGTCAAGTTTGTGTGCTCTCTTTATTCAGCGTCTCCTGTCACTCCTCAAGTTTTCTCATCAAAGGCATTTAAAAAAAACATGATGTCATCAGAGTATCAAAAGCAGGAAGTATAGTTATATATTTATACATTACATACTTGTACCAGAGAAGATTGCTGGCTCCTCATCTCTACCAGCACATAACCTGCCTATCTACCTTATGAATTTCACTACCTTTGCACCTCTCAGGCAAGTTACCAACACCTTATTGGAGATGGCATAATCTCACTCTGCCACTGCCTATTTCTTCCTACACTGGAAAGCCTTCAATGTTGTCTCTCTTTGTGTATCGTCCTCAGCGGGAGATTACTCATCCCTCACTACCCTTATTAAGATAGTTAACAGGAGGAAAATATGACAAAAACTGTTTTAAAAACCCTTAGAAAACAACAGGAGATCTAAATTTGGAAAGCACATCTTCCTTAAAAAAAAAAAATAAGTCCTTTTCCATTAGCTCCCATTTTCCTTGTGTCTCCTGTTTCCATTCTTCATTATAAAGTCTATCAAACTGACCCATACAATTTTATTCATATGTGGTTTCCAACACCTTCTCTGAAAAAAAAAAAAAAAAGTCTTTTTTTTTTCACATTGACATCCCATTTTTGTACTGGGCACTCTGTCTTAGAAAAAAAAATTCAATATAATGAAAAGTTTAACAATTTCATATTTGAGTTCTTCTGGAACTCTTGAGTGAATACAATCTGGTCCTGGAGATGCAAGACAGTTAATTTTAGTGATTTACTCTAAAATTTTCTTCTGGTAGTCTAATTTGAAACAGATATTCGAATTCATCTCTTTTTAAGGAAAGATTCTGGTGTTACAATCTCCCGAAACAAATCAACAATGATCATGAAAAAGATTTCTTCTTTTTTTTTTCTGTAGCCCTACCTTCTCTGTAGGATCTTTTTACTTCTTGATCATCTCAGACCTAAAAACTCTCTGACAGATTCCCTTATTCTGGTGCTGGGGCAAAAAAGTTTTCATTTTCATGGTTTTACCAGAGCATTCTTGATTTTTTTCCCTCTTTGTCCTGCTGTACTATACTTTTATATTTAACTAGTTCTTTTCTGTTTCCCTTTTTCAGAAAGTTTCATTCCACTTTCTGAGGATTATCTTTTCTGTTCAAATAGGGGTTTTCACCTTAGTTGTTTTACACATCATCTTTGGGGTTTTGGCCTTTTTCTCTATTTTTTTTCCTTAATCTTTCTATTCATTTTGATGGGTTAGCCCTTTAACAACAGTCTCTACAATTCACCCCCAACCATCATGTGAAAGGACAAAAAATCCCACATCCAAAATAGTGTCTGTGGTTTGACACAGATACATATAAAAAGCTCTCAATTTCAAACAGACCCCATAGGCTGTACAGAAATTCCCTGCTGAGATTTTAAAATGATTCTTACACTTGCCTTACTATGGAAATCATCTTCTTCCAAGGACCAAAATTAAACAGTAATAAGTTCCCTTTTTAGATGTTTAGTTATTTGATGGAGGTGCTGTTCCTATAAATACACATTGCAATTGCTTAAAATTGATCCCATTGCTTATTTAACAACTCTAATTTTCACTGAGTGCAGGGCTTAAAATGCTAGCACATGTCGTGCTCACCTGGGACAGTTTTAAAAACACTTGATCTGTTAAATTTGCTTCCTTTTTAGCTTAGTTTTCCTGGTGGAGGTTGAAACCTATCCTTGAATGTGTGTATGGCTCCCATTAATATCAATGGGTGCCATGTGTGTGCACTGAAGGACTAAATACTAAATTTACCCCCTAAGCACTTTCCCCATAATGACCGCGTGTCCTATTGCAAAGTCATTCTTTAATTACCATTTTTAGCACGAACTTTTTTCTTGTAATATATTCTAACTGATGCTACAACTAATTCTTTGAAGAAAATATCATTGCATAGTAATTGAAAATGCTATTAGTATATACTTGTGTTTTTCACAGTCAAACTGCTCTTACTTGTTTTTTCTCATAGCATTTTTTGGACTGCAATGGTGTTGCAGGTGAATATTTCCCAACTTTATATTTTAATAGTTGGCTAGAACTAGCCAACCTGAAGTAGGGCAGAATACATAATTTTACATTGTCTATAATTTTTTCCTGATTGAACTTGGGTTTGCCTCTTTGTGTTTTACAGAGCTCCTCCACAGCCACATCTGTGTTTTCATTCTGAATTGGATTCCTTCACAATCATAGACACTGCTCGCAATTAAACGCATAGAACCTGCTGTTTTAATTGAGTTCACTCCAATTTGTCACTTCAAACTTCAGAAAATTATGTGTAAGGAAAGATTTGCTTGCCAGTTTGATTCAACTAAAGTTGATGGAAAACCTTTTGATCACTCAGCCATTAAACACATTTCAAGGTTGTGCCAAGCTAATTGCTTGAGCTTGCTGAAGTTTATTTGAATTTAAAACAATCTAAGTTTGTATTTTCCAGGGCTGTGCAAACCATTATCTTTCCATGTGCTTGTGTTTCCTTACTTAAGAGTTTCAGGGGTCTGATTCTACTCTTAAACACCCAAGATCAAGCAAAATTCTGTTCTTTTGGGGAAAATAAGGGGCAAAATGGTGCAGGAGTGGGTGCCAACCCAAATTTGTATGTCCATCTGTTAACTGGTGCAATCAGAAAGTGACAGAGCCACAGCAATGTTTATTCATTACAAAGTACCTGCTTCTGGTTATGACAATAAATCTAAGGGTGCCTCAGCAGCTGAAGTGTTGACATGCCCTTTGGGATCCTGCTGGATCAGGGTGGAAGAATCCATTGGGAACACAGCTGTAAATTACTAATAACAAGGACTCCAGCCTTAGGGGGTCATGATAAGCAATGTTGCTGCCTTGCTTCTAAGAAATGTAGTGAAGAGTTTTTTTAATTCCTTGATTCCTGGATAAAAACAGTAACAGGAGCTGGAAATTGATTTTGCTTTGGTCTCATTGCTTGAAGTAAAGGAAAAGTCTATGTTAAGTACAAAGTGCAGGGCACAAAGACTTCACCTTAAAGATATCATTACAGGTCATGAAATGACAGCTTAGGGATATTTTTTTAAACAGTATAAAAATATTTATATTGTCAGGCCAGTTCCTTGAAAGATAGTCACAAAAAAACTTTAATATTTAAACTGCATAGATCTTACCAGCAGATTGGAGCTTTGGGTGTTACAGAAATACATATGATAATCTTCCAAGTTGAGATATGGAGGTGTGAAATGTGTATGCAAGAGATGGAGGTGGACAGGACAGTCATTACTGTACCTCATATTTCCAGCAGATATATTTCTGAAAATAAGGACTAGAAATTATCATCACTTACCTAATTGCAAAGATGGGGATCCGGTATTCTTCTTCTCTGGTAGTGGGCTACAAGTCTTAAAGGAATTATAACAATTAAACTCTCACCAGATTCCCTTACAATCAGATATTCCATTAGAAAAACTGATTTGCACATTCAGAGATTGAGGGAATTATCAGTCTAGTGACATAGGAAATACAGAATCTGTTCTCTTCCTAATCAGGCTTATGTGGTTATTAGCTGATCACTGAATTTTTCAGTCATACAGCCCTCTTATCTGGAGAAGAGAAATACACTGAATTGTTACTTTGAGGGTTAGTTCATTGGGTATCAACAGGTCAGGGAAACTTTTTCAGGTATCATGTTATTCCAGAAAATTTGATATTGCATATGGTGATTCAGATTGTAGTTTCCACCTCAAAATTCATTTCCCATGTAAAACTGGCAGTGACAACACAGATTAGGACTCTGAAGTTCAAGAGGAGATGCGGTCCTGTACTGCTTCACTAGAAAAGTTGTTTGCTCTCTAGTAAAATGTCCCATCTCATTGTCTAGTTGGTCCACAGCTGCTGTGAAAGCACACTGATAGACACATCAAATCTCAATAATTCAGTAATTGAACTAGCAGTCCTCTCCCTGACCCTTAAAAATTCAGCATAAAGATATCATGTAAAAGAAAGATAATTCTTGACAGTGACATTTCTGTGACTCCATTTTCCTTCCTTGATGAAGTATGAAGGCGTTTCATTAGAATTGCAAGTAGTCCCCCTTTGGCATGAATATTCTCCAGAGCAATGCTTTCTCTTCAGGGATCAGTGTAGTGGAACAGGCTGAGGAACAGTGCAGAATTATTCATTTTAGTCTGAATTCCTTAAATTTGTTAGAAAATTTGCAATAGTTTTCAGATTCAACCTGTATTTTCGAAGGTCTATGCAGACATCTCCTTTAATTTGTTTTTATGGATTTAAAAGTACAAATAAAATGAGAATGAATTTTGCATATTGTTTCAGGCTGTCATTTATACTGTGTTCTCAGTGAGGTTCTCTTTAGATTGTCTTAAATTGCAGTATTTATATTTATAGTCTTTATTTCCTGGGCATGATCTCTTAGGATACACTTGACCTAGAGCATATCACTTAGAAGTGAGGTTTTGAGCATTTAACAGCTATCACATAGGTTGTCTAAATTACCATAAGCAGAATAAAAAGACCAAATGCAAGCTCCAAAGGCAATTGTGTTTTGAACCCAGGAAAGCATCTGGTAAAGTGTTTTTAACAATCTTTGCATTTTAACCAAACAAGCAAGTGTTTACTAGGCACAAGAGAAGGAAAATAAAAATCTGGCTGCAGCCCAGATTAGCAGCCAGCTCAAATTGGTGAAGACAAAATAGAAATATCTTTCTGTGGAAAACTTGCAAGAAACAGCCTCTCATAGTATTTTTGCATTTCTCTGAATATTTCACAGTCTTAAATCTGTCCTTGTCAGGATTTCACAATGTACTCCTTAGGTTTTGTCTGTTCATCTTTATTTTATGTTTTTACTTACATAAAATCAACATCGACATACTAGAAAATAATTTGTTTTACTGCACTACCAGTGCATTTACATGCACCTACATGCCTCAACTAGCATAATTTTCCTCTAGAATTTCCTTGGTGCAGCTCTTGTTAGCCACTCCAGTAAGGCTCTCTTCAGAGCAGATCTATGGTTAAAATGTTGGTTTGTGTGCACAGTATCCTACTCTTACAATTGTAATTATATCTTGCAATTATGAAGGTTACAACAAGAAGCTTGAGTAAAATGGTAGTTTGATAGGACAAGAGGGAATTACTTTAAACTGAAAGAGAGTAGGTTTAGATTAGATATTAGGATGAAATTCTCTCCTGTGTGGGTGATGAGGGACTGGCACAGATTGCCCAGAGAAGTTGTGGCTGCCTGTTGCAAATGAGTGGTTTAAGATCATTTTAAAAATCAGAGTGTGGCCTTGGGAAAGCGGAGACCACCACATTGTCCCATCCCCAGAGGTGTTCAAGGCCAGGCTGGATTGGGTTTTGGGCACTCTGATCTAGTGAAAGGTGTCCCTGCCCATGGTTTGGAACTAGATGATCTTTAAGGTCCCTTCCAACCTCAACCATTCTATGATTCTATGATTCTATGACAAAATATCAGCTGAGCAATATGGAGTTGAAGTGCTTAGTCAGATGAGTTTACTGGCCCAGCAGCTGAGGAACATATCCTGTAGGGTCCCCTGTCTGTGAGCAGAAACACTTTCTCATGGAAGATCTTGCTAGAGGAGTGAGCACTGATTTTGGAATGTGGCTTGTTCATCTTCTCCAGCAGTAAATGTATCTCAAAGCTAAGAAAGATATGTCCGTAGCTACATAGCACCTACATGACTGACTACACAGGAGCACATCCTTCATTGTACTTCATTTTTATGAAGTACTATAGGTTTATATTTGTGTCTCTGTGTGTACACGAGGAGATATTTCATTGTGTATTGAAGTGGAAGAAAGAGTTCTTTGTTTTGCATTATTGTGTTTTTATTCATGTAATGGGCTTCTGTAGCAGAGTGCTATTTCCTACAATATGATAGACCCTTTTTTATACAAAAAAAAAAACAAAAACAAAAACAAAAAGAACCAAAAAAAACCCCAAACCAGAATGAGAAATCCACACTAGGGATCTTAAACAAAGAATTTGATCACTTTTCTGGAGAATTTAGCAGATATGTGTGCATGTGTATTTGCATAATTGTACACAGGAATGGTCATGGCTGCTTTAGTGTAAGTCTCCTAGAACAAGGTTTTTTTGCTTTCATGTTTAAGAAGAAAAAATTACAAATTGTCCATTGTACCAATACCTGAGCCTACACTGGTACAGTTTCCTAGTTCCTGGTCTCCTTAGAGAATGAAGGTAGCTTTCACAGGAGCTTTCCTACTAGTGAGAGAAGTTCTGTGACCACATCTGCCAGCATTTATATCAATAAAAGTTTTTGTGTAGTCTGTACCTTCAGTGCATCACATATACCCCTGGGTGGAGAGCAAGGACTTGAATGCAGACTCTGAATACTTTCCTTCTTACAGCTCCTTCTTTCTGCTGGAAAAGCAATTTTAGTGGCTTCTAGGTAAGTTTTTCTTAGAGTTTCTATGACACAGACAATTGCAACACCAGAAAAAGATGTCAAGATAACAGTCTTGCAAAATAAAACTTGTCACTACACCTAAAGATAGGTTTACAGTCAAGGAAAATACTGATTTCTTCACACTACTTCCTTAGCACCATTAAGCTATAGTAGAACATGTTCTCCATAGGTAGTCCATGTTCTCCATAGTCCATAAAATCTTGTCTGCTGGAAGTTCAACATATACTTAAATTACAGTAGGGATGAATGTTCCAACAGTATAGGAGATATAGAGGAGAAAAAAAGTGAATTCAGCAGTAACATCATGTGTTTTGTGTTCTGGAGTTCATGTTGCTTAGTGACTTTCACATTTTGGTTCCATGATCTTTTATATATACATATATTAATTTATATGTCTACACAAAGGAGTCTGATATATGTATAAGGTGGAAGCATGACAGCTCTAATTCCGTAGCACAATTAAAGCTGCAAAGTTATTTCATGACCCATCAACAACTATAGGAATAGGGTTAAAGACACGAAGTTACACCTGTGATTTTCTTGTAGACATCTTGAAATGGCTATTAACCTTGTCTGTTAATTGCCATTTAAACATTTCTGTATGGAAGTGCTTCTGAAACAGCATAATTTAGATTTTCCATTTAGCTTTCTCACTAGGGAGGTTGACAGCATATATCTTTTTTCCAAACTACTCTTTTTTCATAAGAAGGCCATGGGCAGTCAGAGTGTATAATGGAAGTCATATAATGGGAGTTATGAGGGCTAAAAAGCACCTCTAAACAAATTAGACCTTTAAAAAAACCTCACAGAAACAAAAGAGAACCCAAACAACAAAGAAAAAAAGCCATTAGTCTCATTAATTTTATGGCATTCCTGAAATAGCTGACAGGAGCAATGGGACCAGCACTGATGAAGTATTGCTCTGATTGCAGAGAGACATGGAAAATTAATTTTTCACTTTCTTTGCAGGAAGTGTGAACCTGCACTCTTTGCACCTGTAGCGAATTATTATAGCCCTAAATTGAGGCTACGAGGGAAGAATAAGGAAAAAATATGTCCAAAAGGAGAGTCTGGAGTGTAGAGAAGAGAGAAAGAATGGATGGATGGATGGATGGATGGATGGATGGATGGATGGATGGATGGATGGATGGATACATGCCTACATACATACACAGCCTGAATGACAAATCTAGAAGACATGGATGGAAATACTGGCTCTCATGAAGTTTATTGTGTTTAAAAGGAAAGAGTTTGATAGCAGAGAATCTACAAAGGTAGATTCTGTGGGAAGACACCAGAAGCTCGCATTTCACCTGGCTCAAAAATGTACTTGCTGCTCTTCAAAGCTAAGCAAGTGAGCAATGTTGGTGGTGGCTCTGTGACAACATATGGAAGAAAGGGTTAAAAATATCATTCAATAGCTATGAGAGAGGGGGGTAAGCAAAAAGTGAGAGAAACAACTCTGCATACACCAAGGTCATTGAAGGAGGGGGAGGGGGTGCTCCAGGCACTAGACTTGAGATTCCCTTGCAGCCTGTGGTGAAATGATGAAGCAGGTTATGCACGTGCAGCCCATGAAGGGCCCATGGTGGACCCATGGTAGAACAGGCTCCTAGCCAGAACTGTGGCTCACAGAAAGGCACCCAGTAGGATCAAGTTTTCTGAAAGGATCTTTGACCCATGAAGGACCAACCCATGCTGGAGCTGTCTGTTCCTGAAGGACCGCACTCTGGAGCAGTCCTTGAAGGCCGTGGGAAGAACCCACATTGGATAGGTTAACGAAGAACTGTGTTCTGTTGGAGAGACACCATGCTGGAGCAGGGGAACAGCATGAGGAAGAAGAAGCAAGCAGAGATGAAGTGTTATGGGATGACTCCCATCCATTCCCCTGCACTGCTCAGGGAGGAAGAAGTAGAAAGCTCATGAGGGAAATTGAGCCTAGGAAAAAGGGAGGAGTGGGTAGATGGTGTTTTTAGATTTATTTCTCACGGTCCTACTGTATTATTTAATAGCAAGAAATTAAATCAGTTTCCCCAAGACAAGTCTGCTTGCCTGTGAAGGTACATGGCAAGCAATCTCCCTGTCTGTATCTACACCCATGAGTTTTTTTTATATTTTCTCCCCTCTCTTGCTGCAGAAGAGTGAGATGGGCACCTTGATAGACTCAGAGTCAATCCACAACACAATGTCAGTTAAAGCCTTGCAATTTGGTTCCCAGTGATCTAGTCTTGGTGGACAGGGAAGAAATAATCTGAGGGATAAATTGTCTGTTTGAATTAAATCATTGGAAAAGGCAGGCAGATAGAAAGCCCCACTCCCCTGCCCCTCTGAAGGCATGGCCCATGAAGACAGGTCTGTGCACTCCTTTAGTATTCCACATACAAGAAGTTATCACAAAAGATATTCTGCACTGATACACATCAAGACTACATTCTCCAAGCAGATTTGCACCTCTGGAATGGTTATTGCTTCCTACATTACCTGGACATTGGGTATGTTTGAAGATCTTTTTTGTAGTTCCTGTCTTGCAGCAGGTGTCATGGATGGAGCCAAGGCTGAGAGTGCTCCAGAAGGGTAAAATTCAAGTTTCACTGAAAGATCACTTGGCCCATAACCAGCACTACATTCCAACTGCTGAGGAAAAAAGGAAAAGGGCAAGGCAAGCATGGAGACATCTTTGCTCCAGCTACCAATGATCTGCAGCTCAGGAAATACCAGAGCCAAAATCAGTTTCTATATGCCTAGCTATCTTCAAGGTTCCCCTTATAGGCAACAGAAATCATTAGGCTTTTCTAAGGCCTTATTATCTCACCATAAGGCAGCTATTTGAAATCAGTCAAATTATTCATTCCTTAGGAGGACTTATTTCTTTCCTGTGACCAGAGGGAGCAGAAGGTGAAAACAAGCATCTATGCAGATATCAACCCTGAAGATGAGTGAATGGAGGTGAGATGACTCCCACAGCTGTAGGTGTGCAGGCAGCAGCGAGAAGGTAAACCTTCTTGGAAACTAAAATGTCCAAATCAAGGCAGAGCTTGCAGTATAATGATTTCTGAGGGACTCCCTACACAGGTGTGGGTGTAAAACATCAAGGAATATTTTATAGCCATCTTTGACCTGGGCATGTCAAAGGAAAACTGGTAAAAATAAGTAGGTATTGTGTATGGAAAATGCATAAAATATCCCTTTCTGTACAGTAGGTGGAGAATGAATAGCAAATTGGCAGAGTACTCTGAGAGAAGTACACAACTGTGCTATCCCTTGAACTTGCAGGGGGGCATAACAGGGCTCTCTGTTTCATAATTCATCTGAGACTTGATCTGCACTCATGGCAGAGAAGAGATCAGACATCTTCAAACTATGCTGTTCCATTAGTAGTTCCTCTGATCAGCACTAGTTTCTCTGCACTCCCTCCCTCCCTTTCTCTGTGTACTTCATGTGAATTAAAGAGTAAAATTTGCTCTTTCTTAGCTCTGAGCTGTGGGGGGGCTCCTTTTCCCAACCAAACGATGCACAGTATGGGGGCATACTCTGCTGATCTTCTCCTTTTGAAAGGCTTTTGAAAGCTCCTGATGTGATTTGAGCAGATTTTCACTCTAAGACCTTTCAGGGTCTGCTGTCTGGTGAGTTTTTTATTTAGGTGATTTAAAAACAAATATTTGGAGCCAGGTGGCCTGTTGTAGAAAAAATGTTGATATAAAGGAGGAAAAAGAGCAATCATTTTAAAGTTTGCTTTCTCTCTTGTGGCTAATTCACCCAATTATAAGCTGATGCCTGTTTGCTTGGCTCAGGAAATGGGTCAATGAAAGGTTTCTTACAGGCACAAATAAAAACTTGCACTTACTTTAGACAAAGAAAAACAAGCAAAAGAAAAAAAAAGTATTTGCACACTGTTCTGCCAGTGAATTTTCAACAGAGGAAAATCCAGAACGACCGTACTTCAGAGATCTTACTTGCAAAATAGATCTTAAAGTTTGAAACTAGTTTGGGAAATGTCTAAAACTCTGGATTCTTAACCCACATATGAACTTTTAGGTAATTGCAATGCGGGAGTAATATGGTGACAAATCAAGTATCTTCATTCTTGTTGGGCAGCATAAGTGAGGTTCAATTTACTGGAGCTAGACTTTTGTTTGCCTTCAGCTTTGACTGGCGAAGGAAGACTAGCTTGGTTAGTCCAGAGACTAATGCCACGCCAGGGTGTGTCAATAGGAAGAGTGGCATTGGGTTGAATGTTCATATTTTCTTGGCTTAATTCAAACCTAAAAAATCCAAGACAGTAAGAAAAACAAAACAAAACAAAACAAATAATATTTCTCCAGCATGATTTAAAAAACTTGGCTTGTTTTCAAGTGAATTCAAGAAAACAATTATTTAAGCCAAGATAAGAGCTGAATGGAGAAGAGACCAAATGTGAAGGGGCTAAGAAACAATGTGCTCCCTCACTATGATTTCAACTGCCACCTTTGCTTCCCTTGTACCAATTCCCATTCCGCAGTCTCACAGGTCACTCACAAGTCTGTCTCAAATCCATTCACCTACTGTAAAAGTCATGTGGACAGAATTAAACTCTTGAGGTTCATTAAAGCACACCAAGATGAAGATAACTGTAATTCTACATAATTAACTTCCTTTTCCCAGTTCCTTAATAGTTGAGATTATGGATGTTGTTTACATAGTTTGCAGTAATGAGGACTGAACTCTCAGTTTCTTTTTTTTTTTAAATAAGGTATAATAACTGCGAGATGGCCTGTAAAAAAACTCTGAACCTACTAAATGTCTGTGTCTGTGCAGAAAATTCCACCTTGCAGTGGAGGTGGGAGGATTTCTTCATGGCTATGCTCTGCAGGCTAGACCCAAGTAAACCTGAGTTGATCATGATGTGGCACCACAGAAATAGGGAGTTCAAGCAGGTGACTTTACTTAAAATTACTGAAAATATACTGCATACACCTCAACACGTCAAGAAGTCACAACAAAATCCCCTAACTACTATGAAAAAATAAGTAAGAAAAGGAACTTTTGAAGGTGTTATCCTGCTGTTGCACTATTATTTAAGGTTCCATCAAGACAGGTCTGTTGAGATAGCACAAAGTACAGGCATTTTTATTGCCTCTGAGCGTAGGCACACTCTACTCTTGTAATTCAGCCACCATAGCTATCACAGGCTATCTTCTCCAGAGCAACAGGAGCTGTGGGAGATGTTCCTGAGTGACTGGCCAATTTAGTTAGCTTGGATTCTTCATGAGCCTTCCACAGATCTTTTTAGCCTAAACAAGACCATTAAACATTTAATTTTACTTTTATTACTTTTAAATTTTCATAAGAAATTGAATATTAAGGACACACTTACTGCAGCATTCAAGCATGACTGAGCCTCTTGTTGTATGCATGTGAAAGCCAAGGTAAGAGCACCAGGCACAGATGTGGTATGTATTGTGCAAATTCCTTTCTTGACTAGAAGAAATGGACTTCCTGTCTTCTGAAGTGCTGATGGAACATCTGGAGTTGTGTCTTTCCCTAATGAGATCATCTTGTGGTATCCATGCAGGGGATCTCTCTGACCAAAGGAGTTCATTTAAGTGCTACTAAAATCATAACATATTTTGCTATGTTGTTGGTGGGCTTCCAACACGCAGTGGTCTTTTGGCCACCACAGAACCTAAACCACAATATAGTCTGGAATCTGGGCATAGGAAGTTATGTAAAAACTTGTGCAGCCCTAAGACTGCTATAATTTATGCTGGCAACCAAATGAGTTGCTGGAATACAAATGTTGCATAAAGCTTAATTTGCCTTCAACCCATCCCCAAGGAAGCTATGCCAAATGCCATGATGAAATCAGGATGAAATCAAGGTCTCACTTTTGAAAATATCTCTCTGGCTTTATTTCAACATTTTCCATGTGATTGTATTCCTCTACTATGTTTTCTTGTTATCACACTTTTAGTGCTCTCATATTATCTAGCTGATTAAGAGGAATTTTGCTTTCACCGTAAAACGAGCAATCACATGCCCAATAGCTTTGTCATTGCAATAATAATAAGATGAACAGTTGGAAAAAAATGCATGAAATAATGTCACCTATTTTTTTTCCCCCCGATGAGCAAGAGACTGTTTAAATGAGTGGGACGATATTCTCAAGATTAGGAAATGTGGATTTTCAGCAGTGGAGAAGGGGCTGGGTGCATACTAGAGTGGGCACGTAAGCTGAAAGTTATTAATCCTGAAAGCTAAGTCTAACAACTACAGAAATTAAAAAATATTCCACTTTAAAAGTTTTTTGCTGTAATCAAATCAGAATTCTCTGTAAAATTTCAAAATCTTTTGAAACCACTTCTGCAAATGAAGTTCCATAGAATGCTGGTAGGGAGGACCTTACAGGCAGCTACTTTTTAAGCACATAATTGTATGTAATTCATCCAAATATTTTGTTCATTGTTTAAATTCTTAACATATTGCAGTGTGTGCATTCCATTTCAGTGCTTTTCCATTCATTCTTCAAATAGGACAAAAAAAGTCATATCTGAGTTCCTCTTGCAGATATACTCCTTTTGTACATGGTAACTTTAATCCCTTGGCTTAGAACAGCTCAAATTACAAACCATGTACATTGTGCAGGGAAAACATACACTCCCACATGCAGAGTATATCAGATGAAATTGCTTTAAAATAATCCTGTGATTTTTTCCTGAGCACCAACAGAATTTTATTTTAAAACTAAAAATTAAAAAAAAAAAAAGAATTAAAAAAGCCAGCAAAACAAACCAAAACTCTTTCCAGAAAACATTTTGATAAGAGCTTTAAGTTGATTACTTTTTATATCCTGTGTCCTTTTTGGCTGCTAAGCCCCAATCTCCATCCTTTCACATTGTTTTTTTTCTTCATGTGCTGAACCCACCTACTCAATGTCACTTTTCAGTTGCTAGCGTGAAGGCGGCAGTGAGTGGGAGCAGAGAAGAAACAGTCCAGCACCAAGTCAGAGATTAGGGGTCAGCCTGCCCACACAGATAACTGCTACACTCTCAGGAATTAAATTTCTTAATCTTTGGAATGCTGTTAATCTTTCATAAATCATATAAGCTATAACAGAGCCTTTGATCTAAATGCAGTGTAGCCAGAAACCTGATGCTTCTTTTGTCTCTGATCTATGAATCTGAGTTGTCAGGAGGAATGCCCTCCCCACTTCTCTTAAACCTGTCTCCTAATACTATTCTACTCTCTTTGCAAAGAAATGGGATGGTTTCATGGCTAAGTCATTGTGCTTGAGTTTCAGCAGTCCGGATTTGGTGTATAGCCATTGGCAAATCCTGCCTGGCACTATCAGCAGAAAGCTGATTCTGTTGATTGACAGATGCCTATTCACTGCTGATCTCTGCTGGACAGTATCTGAAGTGCTTTGTTTGGGAGGGTCACTTTCATCAACCTGGCTCTGACAAAAGCATGGTCTTCCCAAAAGAAGATAGAGTCCTGTCCTGAGTTACACTGATTCCAAAATGCTTTTACTCACACAGTGACTTGTTTCATTGGTGTTAGAGGTCATTAAGCCATTTAGAAGAACCTCACTGTATAACTAACTTTTTAATTTCATCAAGCTGGTTCTTTTTCTAACTGAATAAAATGGGATAGGAGGGAGGTGTGGGAAGATGGTGTAGTGGAAAGATGGTGACTGACTATCAGGTTTTATTATTTAATCTTTTGTAAATTAGTCCATCATCTAGTATGGCTTCCTAGGAACACAATTGGAATTGTTTTTGTAAATGTATGCTATGAAAGCATGTGAAATTAAATCACACGATGTCAAATATCACTGGCACTCTGGAATTTAGTCATTACACTGTTATGAATTGGGTGTGGATTATCGACACAAACAAAATGCAATTAAATTTGATATCTAGTAAAAATCCCTGCAGGTAGTATCTTGATAGAGTTTCACTGGCTTCTGACAGACACAGAACATCTTTAAAGGGGTCATGCACCTGGCTCCCCAGGCAAGCAGCCTCAGCACCAAGTCTACCAGAGAGAGTTCAAGAAGCATTTGGACAGTGCTCTCACGTGCATGGTGTGATTCTGAGGGCTGTGCTGTGCTGGCCAGGAGCTGGACTCAATGATCCTTGTGGGTTCCTTCCAACAGAAGATATTCTTTGACTCTTTAATTATATGATTCTATGATTCCAGCTGCATTGCTGATTCTGCACTTTGAAATGTGCAGTTCACAATACATAGAACAGGATAATAGGGTCAAGAAGATGAAGCGTCGAGCAGGGAAAAAAAATAGAATATAAATTAGAGGAAGAGGAGAAGTAGTACAGAGATGTGTGACAGCACCAAATTAACAGAGCTGATGCCTTTTAACATAGATGCTGAGATGAAAAATTATCTGAGAACTGATTCAACTCATCAGCTTGTGACACCCATAGGACCCTCCACTGCTGCTTGTGCACTGTCTGCCATCTTCATGAAACTTCAGCCTTGTCCCCTGTTCCGAGAGGAAAACTCCCCAGTGTGAGAAAGGGTTTGCCATACAAGTATCCCTTAAGCACAAATTTATTGAGTAAATTGCCACCACCTCCCTCTGAAGCAAAGATGAACTGTGAGAAGTTATTTGCACTTGGCTAAGTGAGAAGCAGAGAGACTCTGTAATTTGCCCAGTCTCACATGATTAACAAAGAATTAAATCCTCTATATTCAAAACTGTTTCCTTAACTGTGAGCTATTCTTATGTGTCTCTGTGTGCCATTCCTCTGGGAAGACTGAATTTTGATATTTAATTCTGTATTTTTAAATAGTGAATGAAAAGATTCCCTTCTTTGATCATATTTTACAGCTATAATGAATAGAGATCCTTGCAAGAACACTGGTTCATGGAAAATATATATATATGCAGTCTCTTAACATTTTCAAGTATTATAATCAATATTAATTGTTGGACTGTAAGGTAGGATTTATTCTTCACTGTGAATGGAATGGAATTTGAGTTTCACTAAACCTTCTCTATTTCAGTACAATACAACAAAAGCCAAGTTAAACTACAGCTGTGAGAATTTCTGCAGATGGTATAAATGGAATATAAAGAACTCTGTATAAAAAAAGTCATGTTTCAAAAGTGTCAAAACATAATTCAACATGTTTAGAGTGTCCTTGTAGAATGACAGATAAAGAGAAAATATAATCAATTGATTCATGAGACAGAGTTGGGACCATCAGGTTTACACTTAACTCTGACACTGTTTTCTCTGAGTGACTCGTGGACAAAACATTTAGTTTCCCCATGACTCAGTTTCCCAGTCATAAAACAACGAGCAGTTGAGTGCCCAGAGTACCCAGCTATTGTGAAGATCATTTCTACAAAATGCTTAAGATGCATAAGAGTCCTGTAAGGTTGGCAGTGAGCTTTTTGCAGTTTGGCTGAACCAAGGAAAGACAAGATGATATGAAGAACAGAGGTGCTAAACATCCTTCCTGAGGGTTGACTCCATTCTGCTTTGTATGTTTATGGCACATACAGATTTGAAAGAATATAAGGGATAGGTTTGGCGGGGGGGGGGGGGTGTTAAAATACCTGAAGTGTATCCCCTAATTAGGAAAAAAAGAACTTTCCAAATGTTCAGATCCACTGGTTCTTTTACCAAATCAATAAGATAAAACCATGTCTTTGGGATATGCTTATTTTTCAAATCTGTTTTCCTTAGGATGCAATGCTACAGTCTAAGACTTTCTCATGAAGTCATTCACTATGACATTATTGATCTTTTATGAGCTAAAGGTAAAGCCCAAGATGGGAAGCTAACAGTTGCTATAGCAAAGAAATGTGAAAGGATGAAGAAAGGGAGTGAGATGAATAAAGAGAATGAGAAGAAAGGCATTAAGATAAATTTGTTATTTAATTGGATAATGATTTACTCTTGGTCTTTACACAACTCTTTCACTGACTATCATGGTTACTGTCAATGCTATGTAACCCCGGTTCATAGAACACCAATACAGAAATATTGTTTGCCCTTCCCTAACAGTTTAAAATTGCTGACAAGGATGATAACTTCCATGAACCAATACATTCCATTCAAATGTATTGAATTCCATTCCTGTTTGCACTTTAGAAGGACAGAGTCCTGAATAAAATAATGAAAACTATGACTGGAAAAAAATCTCATGGAATCATGGAATCATGGAATGGTTTGCGTTGGAAGGGACATTAAAGATCATCTCATTCCAATCCTCACCTTGCCATGGGCAGTGACACACTCCCCTAGACCAGGTTGCTCAAAGCCCCATCCAACCTGGCTTTGAATACTCAAGTTGAACACCTTGGAATTATAAAAGGGAATCAATCTAGGCTGAGATATGAATTATCTACAAATATATCTTCAGGGCAATGCATCTGAATATACTAATCTATTCCTTGTATTTATAATATCTTACTAATCATTCATTTGTATTTACATATGCAAGAGAAAAAAATCAAATCTTTTTAGTTTTGTAACACCATACACATATTTTTATTATAGTCTTTTTTAAACAAAATTTGACCCTTTCTTTTCTTTCTGAATTTTCCATTTGCCTTTCCTGCATATCACTTAGGCAGCTATCATGAAGAGATAGAAATCAGTACTCTCTTAATGGAAATAACAGACATCAATGCTTAAATTTCTTCCTGCAGCAGCCTCCTTGTTAGACAGTGGGAAATTCACTCAATTTCTCTCTTGGTACATTATAATGTGTTAGATGATCAGAGTTAAAGCCTGGGGGATTACATCCAGAAAAGATTCAGGCACCTAATACCTATCTTACACTGAAATTCAGTGCTGACATCCCTTTGAGCCACCCAGAAATGAAATAAAAAAATAAGTTGTTGATGCTGCACAGAGGAGAATGGCACGGGGAAACATGACAGAAAACTGTATGGAATCTGGTGTTTCTCTGACTGCTTCAACACAGTGCCCCAACCCACAGTAATGTTTATTTTATACATACAGCACAGCCAGAATTGCATCCATGTGACTCATACAGCCAGAACAGAAATTGAAATGGAGGGGTAATCACTCACACAAGATGTTCATGCCCCTGAGTCACATGATTTACCTCTGACCATCCAAAACTTCATTTCATAGAATCATGTAGAGCCATAGAATAAAATAATTCCTGAGCTGGAAGGGACATGCAAGGATCATTGAGTTCAGCCCCTGGCCCTGTGTAGAACACCCCCAAGAATCTCATCATGTGGTTTCTTCCTACCTCTTGGTGTACCTTCAACAGGGACATATAGCACAGCTTACTCTGTACTCAGGGTACCCTACAGATCTATGAACTGTATTTTCAATAAGCTGGAAAAGTAATTTAACCCAAGATTTCCACTTGCTAAACCAGGCTGAAATTGGACATCACCCTTGCTTATCCACTTGTTCACAGCCAAATAAATAACTGGTGTTAAAGTGTTGGAGACAGTTTTGGCACCAAATCTCAGTCTCATTTTGGCCCAGGCCGGCAGTGACATGTCCAAGAGACACCAGACTTTATTTTCAGCTCATGCAAGACTCTTCTAGCCCAAAGCTGTGCATTTTATTATTATGGACTCAATTACACCTAACATTGTTTGAGATATTTTTTCCTATAAGACTTTTAAGATAGATAAAAGCTTGGAAAAAACAATAGCCAAAAAATAGCACAATCAGTTGTTAATCCTTCTTTAAAAACTTGCATTATTCTTATTGTTGTCATTAATTTTCTCCTTATCCTGTTGATTATTTTACTTCAATACAAGTAGTCATTGAGCCGAATTACTGCATGAATCATAAACCCAGAGGAATTCTAGTGGAAAACAAGAGTGTATGCAATGGGAGGAAAAACAGACAAAAGTTGTTCCTTCCATGTGTTAGATTGTCCTACTTACAGGGATCAGGACAAGTTTATCACTATGTGAGTAAAACTGTGTATTCTACACCACCCTCTATGTCATTTCTGATGAACTGTTTATAATGGATCATTTGCAGCAGGTGCCCAGGGCACACCTGACACCTTAGGCGACAAGCTGGGTGTTAAAGAACCTCATGAGACAGGGGAGTGTTTCTGTCTTCACACCAGTGACTCAACTGTGATAACTTTGCTCTGGGGAGGCATCAGCACCTTCACACACAGACTGATGGGTCATGTCTGCTAATGGGCCATTAGGAACTACCGTAATATGCAGCTGCAATGACTTAGACCATCAAGGATTCCAAAATTATCCCATGACTCACAGAGTTAAATCACCCATTGTGAAACTTCTTGTCCTGGGGGGAGGTACAGGGCATTCCCGCTTGAACATGAGCACGTCTAATCTTGGGGGTTTGGGGACTTCTGGTACCATTTGTCAGATTCTATAGGAGGACCAGAACCTCAACAGGACTGGGACTGCCACTCTTGACAAGACTGTGACCATCATCTGCACCAGCAGGTTTTCCTTTCCTTTTACTTTGTTCTCAGGGGGACCATGTGGGTCTCAGAACAGGGGCTAATAAACACCATTCTGTTTGTGCCCTGAGGTGCTGGATTATATATCTGTTTTTGTGTTAAAATCAGTTTTTCTCTGTATCATTTTGTTTATTGTAATCTTTTTAGTATGTTGTAACTCTGACTTGTGGTCTCTCTTGAGCTGGGTATTTTTCTCCTGCCAGTTTATCTTTAAACCACCACAGAGATACACTCAAGAATTATTGTTGGAAGGAGAACGAGTCACTTCCATTAAGACTACCAACAATGCACCTAGAGAAGTGCCTGACTCAAGTGATGTGGCAAGCTGGGTTGTATGGTGGCTGAGTAAATACCAAACCAAAGCAAAGTTCTGAGAGTTCATCTTAGAGAAATCCAGTGATTAGGAAAATGATATCAGGAATAAAATACTGGAATTACAGGAGTCTTGAAAGCTGGTTGAGAAAGGGAGATAGGAGATATGTTCCTCGTACATCAGTCGTACTAAAAGGGATTACCATTGTGAACTGTACCTCAATACAGTTTTGTCCTCTAACATAAATGTGCAGACTTGTGGAAGTAAAACTGCGACAGCAGCCAGCTTATTACTTCAATGAGTAACAAGTTTTCACAATACTGCCCTTAAAAGAGCATGGAATATAAAGGAATACTTGGTGAAGATTTGCTCTGAGCTAGCTAGATTAGAGTGGGCAGCACTAATGTGGGGTATAACTGCTACGTTAGGTTCAGTGATCAACCCTTGCCTCTCAGGAGGCTGAATGTGATCTCAGCTTTTTAATAGGCACATTAAAATTGGAGTATGGACCATTGTGAAATGTTTTTCATTGCTTATCCCTTGCAAGACAAATGCAGCTTCCTTTTCTTGATTCGCGAGTGATTTTTGATGACAAGAGAAGTATCTGAGGCTGACAGAACTGAAACTCTCTTGCATCAATATTCATCTGGCAGAAGGTGAAGGCTGGCTGAGAAGGAAGCGTAAGGGCAGTAGGGATTCCTTTGAAGCATTGTCTGCAAATTAGTTTAAAGAATAATGTTTCTTATGACCGAAAGTGATGGCCCCTCCGGGGTGTGGTCCTATTTCACCCTCAAGTGGGATTTAGCCTCGTGTGAGATACCAGCCTTCTTATGCTTATTTGATAACTGAAAATATTTCTCTCTCCTGTGTGTTGTGAGAATATTTTTATAAAGTTAAACAGTCTTAAAGAGAAGTATGCCGTTAATTAAGTCAGGATCTGACCATGAGTTTAATAATTAAATTATTTTTAAATACTGGCATGCAACAAATAATGTGAAGTGTTAATATATTTACATGGGGTTGTGGGTTTTAATGCTGTTGCAGTTTTCTGTAAAGCAGTGTGGATACTAGGAACTGCATTTCCAAAACAACTAGCTATTTTGGCTGCTCAGCTAAAAATAATTAATAAATGTCACTGTATTTTATCAGGGTCAAAGAGGAGTTCTGAAAATTACTTTCTTCACGTATGCAAGTCTGACCTGTGAATGTTGAGCCATCCAAATTCATCAGTGTTTTGAAAATGTAACCTCACATAATGCAAGTCATAGTTTGAAATTCCCACTTTTTATCACTCACTGAGTTGTATCCTTTGTAGGCAGGATAGGGTGTAGCAAGGGTAAAGCTAAACTCTTCCACATTCCTCAAACATTGTGAGACAGAATTAAACTGTAATCAGTGCTTGGTTCATTGAACCATAGGAAGACATTCAGCCTTGGGGGATTTTTTTTTCCCTGACTGTAGCCATGTGAAATTTAAGTATCTTATCTAGTCAGAGGAGATAGGGAGAGAAATGTAACTCCACAGGACAGTATCTCAGGTTGGATGGAGAGGTTGCCTGTTTGTAGCTATCTCTCTCCATTAGCCAGTTTGGATTAGATTATTTCCCTGATAAGTATTTCTAAAGACTTTGGATCTCTTGCCTTGAGATGCTGTGGAAGAAGAATCATAAACTACCAGGCAAAAGATTTGTCGTTCCTAACTGCAGGTATCTACAGTGTGGTTAGCTGTAAGTAAGCTTCTTGACTGGATATCTCCAGAGCGAGTCAAGAGAATCAAGATATGATCCATCTAATTTATTTCAAAATTTTGTTTTAAGATGAAGTGATTCTGTTTCTGGAAATGTATTTCTTCTACATGAAGTCGGAGAAGCACAAAGGAAGCCTAGGTTGGCTAACTCAGATGAAGACATCTACAAGTTGTGGAAGTTTGTGTTCGGACAATTATTCCTCCTCTGTAACCATATCTATATTCTTTGGATAATAGATTACAATGGCTTTCCTACCTTTCAATGCAAAATTTAAGTAATTTGCAAATTGTACTTGTTTTGATAGATCAATAAAGCTGTTATCGCTTGTGTAAATGCTTTATCATGCAATTTTAAATTCATGCCATTTGTTCAGTAGATTGTAACATACCCTCATACTGTCATTACAACCTATGTCTATCTGCTGCTTTGAAGCCAAAGTGGTGGTTTGATGTGAAGTGCAATTGGATTACTTGAAGGAAGTAAATTAGGAGGAAAGAGGATCCAGTGATTACGTGGAGTCTGTGGAATCTGGTGGCGATGAAGAAATTTGAGCCATAGACTCCGTCACCAGTTGAGAAGGGGGCTTCATAGTATTCTGTAGCCTGTAATACTGTGAAGTAGAGGCCTAAGAGTACTGTTATGAGTAGGGCTTAATTGCTTGTTTTTGGTTATTTTCTGTAATGCTGTGGTGGGCTCATGTAATGGTTATGCGGGATGCTAGGAGGATCATGGTGTTTAGTAAAGGCACTTCTATGGGGTTTAGGGGTTTCATTCCTGTTGGGGGTCATTGTCCACCTAATTCTGGGGTAGGGGCTAAGCTGGAGTGGAAGGATGCTCAGAAGAATCCTAAGAAGAAGGCTTCGGATGTAATAAATAGGATTATTCTATAATGCAGGCCTTTTGGGGCTGTTGGTGTGTAGTGGCCTTGGAATGCATTTTCATGTACAATATCTCATCATCATTGGAGTATAACTAAGACCATGGAGAGTAATCCAATAGATAGGAGTTAGGCCGAATTATAGTGGAATCATATGGTGAGGCCTGAGGTAGCGAGTAGGGTGATGGCTGCTCCAAAAAACAGGTCAAGGGCATGGGTCTATTATGTGGAAGGAGTGTGCTTGGTGGGCCATTGAGGGTGTCAGCTGTTCTCTTAAAGGTAGAGGCTTAGTAGGAGGTCAAACGCATAAGCTTGAATTATGGCTACTGCTACTTCCAAGATAGTTGGGGGAGGATACGTCCAGTTAAAAGGGATACTGTTTGTACCATGGGGAGTAAGGCAGTGGTGGCTGTGGAGATGAGTTGGATGAGCAGATGGCCTGCAGTCAAGTTGACAGGCAGACTCCCAGAGCTGGAGGGCAGAGAAGTAGACTGGTTGTTTCAATCAGGATGAGGGCAGCGATTAAGGGTGTGGGTGTGCCTTCTGGCAGGAGATAGCCTAGAGATGCTGATGGTTGGTTTCATAGGCCTGCAAGTAGGGTTGCTGGTCAAAGGGGAAAAGCCAAGGGTATGTATATTGATAGTTGTGTGGTGGGGGTAAAGGTATAGGGTAGGAGGCCTGTGTCTATACTGAAGTGCATGTAAGTACACAATACCCAACTCACAGGCTCAGCTGTGGTTTAACATACCTGCATGTCACCAATTTGTAAAATGCAATTTAATCAGGGTATTATTTACCAATGAGAAATATTCTGAACACCCATAGCCAATGTCTCAGGGAGATTTCTTCACTGCTTTCATGCCAATTTGAATGAAGAAATAGAGACACAGTAATTCTTTACATGGCACCAAGTTCAGAACAAGGAAACATTGGATGGCATCTTAATTTAAAACTGGTTTGGGTTTTTTTTCTGCTGCTGTCCCAAGCTCCAGAGGTAAATCAAATGTCTATAACACTTATATAAAAACATCTATACTTATTCTGCTTGTCAAAGTGGTCACGTAAACAGGACACTTGCTATCACCAGCATAACAGTGGTGGAAAACCACAAGAATGCTTTTTAGATGAACTGTTTTCAGTGTGGTCTATAGAAAATCATTTTGGTGTGCAGTTCTGGTTTTACAAAAATGTTCTAACCATTGCTGAGGTCAATGGGGCCAAGTCTTCACTTTCTTTATCTCTTTCCCCATCTCTGCAAGTAGAGAACCATAAACGAATGTGTTAATTGGTTAGAGCTTTGGAGAGGCAGTGTACTTGCAAAGTGCTCTTCAACAGTGGCAAACATCAGAGCTGGTGTCCTCACTTCATAACCCAGGAAGTACAGCTCTTTACCCTTCTTGTCCATCAGCTGTAGTCTTTCCACCATCCTCTGGATCACCTGAGTTATTCAACAGCAGTACTCCATCTACTAAAATTCATTCTCCTGTGGCAGATATTAATCAAAATCCTTCTGCCACCCTTATTTCAAACTTTAAATATGTTTTAATCTGGTTTTGTTTCTTATGGTGTAGTGGAAGGGAAGGATTAGCTTAAAGGGAAAATGCAAGCTGTGGAAAAGGGACACAAGCAAATAAAATTCTGTGGTAGTAGTAATTATGGTAGTAAAACATATTTCTAGATGAACTTCAGTTTTAAATATTAGACTTGGGCATTAATATATGCCTCTGCAGCCATATTCCTGAATCCTGAGAGCAAGGCTGTTTGCAGGAGCTGCTCAGGAAGCCCTTAGCAGGAGCAACATTGGTGAAAGCTGCACAGTGTAATAGCATTTCCCCCAGAACCTCCATCTCTGCTGATACCACATAGAGCCTCATCAGGTATTTGAGTGAAAATGCTGGGATGGAGATGACACAGGAAAACAGAAAGGAGAGAAAGACAGCATGCCAAGCTCAAGGGAGTATATAAATATATTATAAAACTCCAGAACACTCAATAATTAATCCTGAGTGAAGACTCTCTCATTTTATGTTGGTTTTTTTCCACTGTGGAAAGAGCAACAAAACAAAGACTTAGAAATTCTCTGCCCCAACTAAACTCAGTTGCTAAAGCAAAAAAGAGTTTGTTCTAACTCTTGACATATATAAAGTTACCTGCTATTTGCTTATATATCACAGGATGATGAAATAGTTTGGGTTGGAGGGGACCTCAAGGATCATCTCATTCCAACTCCCATGCCATGGACAGAGACACCTTCCACTACATCGGTTTGCTCACAGCCCCACCCAGCCTGGCCTTGAACACTTCCACAGATGGAGCAGCCACAACTTCTCTGAGCAACCTGTTCCAGTGCCTAATCACCCTCACAGGAAAGAATTTCTTCCTAATGTCTCATCTGAACCTTCACTCTATCAGTTTAAAGCCATTTCCCTTTGTCCTATCACTCCATGGCCTTGTCAAAGGTCCATTTCTAGCTGTCTTTAGATCTTCGACTTCTCTTTTACAGCTTTTCTTAACCCATAATAGGAGACCAACTTGACTCCTAATTTTAATTTTCCCTCCCAGTGTACACATTTTAATCAGAATTTTTGGAGTAATCCCAAACACCACTTGCTTGTCCTTGTTTCCCGATGCAGTTCAGCCTCCTGCAGTGGCTTTTGCTTTCAGCTACACATGCAGCAGATGATGTCTGCATCAGCCTTTTTTGCTGATGAATCATCTGGGTGGTTTTATTTTCTGTACCCTGTCTTGAGCTTTGTCCTCTTCATTTAACTGCAAAGTGATAAGGCTGCAGGATGTGTCTTAATGTAGCTTTTTCCAAGGCAGATCCAGACAAGCTCATGTTATGTGACACTGGGAAGTTTGTCAGCCGTGATGCAGCAGTGAGATAGTGGCATTCAGTGTCCATGGGCTGGCTGTGGGCCCATGCTGGCTAACAGGAGATGCAGACTTGGAAATTCAGTTAGTTTTGTAGAGATTTTACTTGTGCTGAAATATAGCAATGCCCTCCTAGGAACTGACTCTGAATTTTACTCCTATGTTGTTTCTCAATAGCATGTGTGCACACACATGCATTTGCAGAAGTTGCTGACAGTTTAATCAAAAGTACAAATAAAGAAGCAGCTCTGTGAACTGTCAGTGCTCCCTCCTGAAAATAAGCTCCTCTTAACATCAGTCATGTTTATCATTTCCTTTACACTAGAAAAATGCCCTGAATTGGGTCCCCCTTATATTCAGCAATGAGAATAAAACACAACCCTTGACCTGAAAAAAAAAAAAGATTTTTACAGTTTGAATAACTAAAAGGCAAAAGAGGCAGAAATGAGTGGAAAGAGGAATGTTTTTAAATGCCATGTTAGACTTTTAATGCTGGTACCTCTCATTCTTGGTCAGTCTTTGTTGAACCTGCCTTTGTTTTGTTTGTTCAGGGGTATATGCCATTGTGTGTACTCAGCTGATTTGGGTTTGGAGGGAAGACTGAAATTCATGGAGTTATTTTAAGATGTAAATTCATGATGGTTAATGGAAAAGGATAACTGGGCTTCAGTTACTACTCAATTTTGATCTCAAGATGGCCTTCTGGTATGACTTTTTCAATGTTACATTTGTGAAGGAAAACCCTCTACGCCCAAAGTAGTTTAAATACAATAATACTAAAAGAAATTTGAAAATAATGAAACAAAACAAAAATCCCAACCAGATTAAGATACCATAAATAAAATAAAACAAAATAAAATAAAATAAAATAAAATAAAACCAGAACAGCCTATTATTGCTACACAAGACTCAGAGCTTACCATTCTTTTCCATCTCAAATTAACCTGTATCACTGTCATCATTGTGATATTCAGTATCCCATTAGTGGTACTGAAATAAACACCTTTTTTATTTTACTCACACAACATGAATTTATAGCTAAACCTTGTTAATAACTAAAGATATTCTTCCTTTTAATTAACACTGAGTATAAGCATTATGTTTATTGTCTGAGGATAGAAAAGCAAGTTTAAGAATAAGCTGATACATTTTTTTTTCAAAACTAACAATAGCATAATGGTATTTATTATTACCTGAGATGGTATCATAGCTGATTTTTCTGAAAGATCCTGTAGGGTAATGATCCTGAGTTTTACTTGGTTTACACCCTTTCACTCGCCTTCCCTACCATAAAACACCTCTAATGATTCTTAGCGGCTTTTTTGTGAAGTACTTCAGTACTTAGTCATGAGAAGCACTAATAAAGAAGAGGTAATAGGAACAGGGCACAGGGCTTAAATTTAGAGTTTCAGAGTGAAAACAAAAAACATTGCCATTGATTGCCTTTATGACAAATATTTCATGGGACTTACAAGCTTTTAGGATTTTCCTACATGCAAACTAAAGTGTAAATGTTTGATTTGGGCCACCAAAGAATAATTTTCCTAGTCCTGTGTATTCAGCCTAGTGAATGAGTGAAAGCACTAAGTGTGAATGTTTGTCCAATTACATTTGTACCTAATGAGAAAGAAAGCTCATCATATTTGAGAGAGAGCAAAGGATGTAGACTCCAAAAGAGGATGGGAAAAGGAAAAATTATGTTCTGTTCTGCTTCATATCCAGCCTTTAGCACTGCACAATCTGAGCGCTTTCTAATAGAGCATTACGAACTATGACTAACAACTGTCACATCAAGATCTGTTCTCCCTGTCACTTTTTCCATCACCACCACTCCACTTGAAAAGTGGGAACTCTTGATGTGCAGAAGACAGTTTAATTTTGGTAGGTTTGTGAAAAGGGTTTTGTGTGAGGTTTTTTAGGTGGTTTTTTTTTCTTGCACAGATAGCTCTCGGCTCAGGTTAGAGCATGCAGTGGAGTCACATTGGACACAGATTATAAAGTCTGCAGTAGTCCTGGAAAAGTTTGTTATACTTTCACACATTCATCAGATCCTAAAGATATAAGCTATCTCTATAAACTTTTAGACAGGACATATTTTGAATCTGATCCAGAACTCTATGGGATGGTGCTAACTACAGATTTGGTCACAGAAGTGTTATAATCCTAAAACTCCCATTGGTTATGTTGTGCAAGAAATCTTAAGAGAGCCCAAGAATGGGTCACACCTAAAGGTTCACACTCAGCCCTAAAGCCCTACAAGTGAGGAAGAGTTTTGCTGCAGCAGGAACTGACTGAGGATTTCACAATAGAATAGATACTTATTCTGTTATAGTCTGTTCTGCACAGATGACAGTGCTGATGCTGATGCTGATTTGACCTGCATTGGCATTCATGAATTTGTTTCTCATTATAACACTCAGATAACTGGGAGCAGGACCAGGACATCTGGGTTTCAGATTTTCTCTGAAATGTGGTTACTGTAATTTGTGCAGTTGGTTTTTAAAAAACAACTAAATATATTCAGTCAGACTGTAGAAGAGAAAATTAACAATTATAGTGATGTGTAACTTTCATGTATTTCAGAATCATTAATCCCCTCTAAGACACGTTCCATTTGCTTTTCACTTGTTTCTCTCAGTTTTCTTTTGTAGATCTGTTAGAACTTGCCCACTGATCCCATGTGTTTATTTTGTGGACTGGTGCTGAAAATCACTGAACTGTACAAATTAAGACTTGTACGAGCCATTCACTTAAGAGTTGGATTTGATGATCCTTATGGATCCCTTCCAACTCAAAATAATCTGTGAAATATGTGAACTTTGTGTAGAAGCAAGAGTTTCATTGTATGATTCTATTGAAAATGCTGCTTTATTTGTGGTGGTGCGGTTTGTTGGTTTTTTCTTTTTTTTTTTTTTAAATTTGTACCTCCAAAAATGATGGCATTATGTGAAGACCTGACCTTTGAGCTATGTATAAAATGAAATTTGAAAATATGAACCCAGTACAGCTTTTTAATAACTTGGTATTTTCAGGAGAGCTATTAGTGATTTACAATATTCAGACATGTAGAATATTCCAAATATTGCAGGTATTTGGAGCAGTTATATGGAGGAGAATACAGCTTCCCCTCTCCCCTTCTAGAATTATCAGGAAGGTTTGAGATGAGGAAGGCAGAAAGAGTAGGTGATGGTATTTGCACAGGAAAAGAGTCATACGTTGGAGCCAGCTAGGAGGCCAGGATATATCCTATGGTTCTGGTCCTGCAGATCCTTCCAGGCATGTAACTTAGTTGATCATCACCAATACCAGGTTTAAAATGTGCTACAGTGAGGAATGGAAATGTAATTCACATACCAAATGGTGAAGACTCAGACTGAAATGAAGAAGAGGGATATATATTGAGCTGACACAATATCAGTGGGCTGGCAGATCGTAGAATAGAGAAGCACATAATTATTTCTCATTGGGCATTTCGGGTGGAGGGTGAAAGGTGGCTACACCATCTGGCAGCTTTTTGTGATTTAATCCCAGCTGGTTCTTCTAGTGAGGGCTCCCAAAGAGATTAGAAAGCTGGCCTTGCTTACTTGAAACTGTTGTGAGTTGGCTCGTATGCTCAAAGTCAAAAGAGGCTGTTCAAAAAGCAAAACTTTGGAGGCTAGCACAGAAAATTTTAATAATTTTCAGGCTAAATCTCTGGGCTTTGGCAGTTCAGCTCATCAGTCCTGGAGTTCCTGAGATTACTATTCTTCCTGCTCTTACTGTGCACTGAATAGAGCCCCACATGTCTGCCTTTGAAGAACTGATGGCTTACACTATAACATCTTTAATACAGGTGCCAAAAGTTCAAATTAGATCATTTACTTATATGTTTATATTGACAGAAAACTGAAAAAAATACAGTGTAGATCATTACCCTGAGATTAATGCAGTTGTTTAGGATATGGTGCTAACAATGGCAAGGTTGATGGTTTGATCCCTGTATTCACTTACAAGTTGAACTTGATGAAACTTGTAAGTCCCTTCCACCTCAGGATATTCTGTGATCCTGTGATATTTTTCCTCTGATTTTGTTGTTACAATGTCCCTGTCCATGGCAAGGGCATTGGAACAAGATGGTCTTTATGGTCCCTTCCAACCTAAAACATTGTATAATTTTATGATTCTATAATTATTCTTTGTGAAATTTTTCTATCCATGGTTGTGTCCAATCCTTGTCATATCAATTTGTCATATCAAACCTCTCAAAAAGTAGTAAGCAAATTTCATTGCCTGTATGTTTAACACTAAACTAGCACCTTTCCAGTTCATCTCCTGTCACTTCTGCTTCACTGTTACCTATGCCCAAGCTGCTTCAAATAAAGCAGTCATCATTACTGCCAGATATTGACTACTCCTTTATTCTCCCTCCTCTTTTCACCCTTATAATCATATGGAGGATCCAGTTGCTTTGCACTCATTTGAAGCTCAATGTTCCTGAGCCCACATAACCTTTCCTGGCAGCACCTCACTTAAGCTCATGTTATTTCATGTGTGCTGTCTCCTGCACTGAGTTTCATTCTCACCTCAGAGCAAGCTTGAAGCATTGCATCTCCCTCTCCTTCAGTTGTCTGCTTTCAGGCTCACTACTCCTCAGAACTGATCACCTTCCCTCTTAGCAATCCTTCCTCAGACATTGTTGATGTGGTAATTCACTAGTGCAAAAGATGAACATCTTATATATAATGTATGTTGTAACTATTATGCATTGCATGATTAATAGTAAAATATATGTATTACATATATTTATATATTATATATATTATAAATTGAAGATTAAAAAATACTAAGAACAACATAATAATCAAATCAAACCTTTGATCTCTCATTTACCTTAACCTTTCCTCTCCCACTTCTCCAAGAACCACTGCTGCATGGTAGGGCAGAACTCTGTATTAGAGCAATATGGGCACGTGTGGGGGCAGAGGGAAGGGGCATTTCAGCAGGACAATTGGAAACACAGCATCAAGCCCTAAGATTGAGAACCTGGAAGCTGATCTATAAGAACACTCCTAAAAATGTGCCCTTAAAATATCCTAAAAAAATTCTGAGAGTGCCATTTACTATAAAGCACTCAAATTCCTGTTGAATAAGAGTCATTGCTTGTCCATCTGTTTGCTTTTTTTTTAATTAGTTAGACTGACAAGAAGCTGCCTGCCACATTTTTTGTTGAATTCATTCTATTTAGCATGGGTTGGCTGCAAAGCAACTCCCTGCTTCAGTCAGATGAAGAGACCTGGCAGATGGGACATCTTTCAAGGTCATTTTTACATGTGTCTGTGGATATATGTGGCCAGAATAACCTTCACTGTGTCATTTTCATTGAAACACTTTTTTTTCCCACCTTTGGTTGCAATATATTGGAAATACTACAAATTAAAAATATCCTGCAAATACAAACTCATTTTCATAGCTTTGACATCTTTTAATATGTCATCAAAGTTTATTTTGCTAGCAATAAAGCCATAAAATGTGATAATTTATGGGAGCAGCAGTCAGTGTAGGAAATTAAAGAATACGTGGTGAATGGAATCAACAGGAAAACAAAGTAGCAGCAACACCCCGATTTTCATCATTTGCAACCCTGTCAGGCTCTGCCCTAAGGCTCTGACACAGCAGTTGTAGCTGTTCAGTAGTGCTGAGGATGGCCAGTCTGCCCAGAGGCTTTTATCTTAGCTCCCCCTCCATTGGTAAATTCTTCCTTTATATAAGATGTTTGTTAGAGTGGAGTGTTCCACTTTACACAGTTTTATGCCCTTTGTGAGGAACATAGGATAACTTACAACTGTGATTGCAAAACTCCTTCCCCATCCTCCTTTAGAGTCTGTCCATTCTTTAAATTATACATGGTCCTTTCAGGCAGCTGGCAGATGAATACATTGGGTACCTACAAAATACATGAATGTGATGGTGTACATATGTACACATCTACTCACTGTATCCTAGCATGTCTGTACATCCATGTTCTATTAAAAGGAATAAAGATAACAACTACTTGTAAAATATATAGCAGGAATCAAAGCAGAACTCCTTTTCCACTCAGAGCAAACTGTGAAAGAATGCAGACCCCATTCAATTTATGTGACTGACCAGAAAGCTGATAGGTCATCATTTTTTGAACTGCAGATGTAGGTAAAAGTTGCAAAGATAAAGATTGTATCACCTTGAGTCTCTGAGAGGGAGTCTGGTTGCAGCTGACTTGGAAATCCCAGGGTGATTCTGTGCATCCACCGAAAGGTCAAAATCTCCTGTGCAGTTTTCACCTTGTAAAATAATACAGTACTTCATGTTAATGTGGTAGCTCATGGCTGAAAGAAAAAAAAAGGCATTAGCATATTTGTTCATTCTTAAAAGTGTTTCCAATGGATCTACTCAAAGCCTGTTTGCAGTATTTGAAACTCCTATGTGAGGTTCTGTATACGACAGTCCTTTTTTTGATATGCTGTTCTTAAGGGATACCTGTCACTGTTAAACCTGGTTTTAACAAACCAAAACAAGGAAAAAAAAACTAATCAAATTAATTACTGAGGATTAACTAAAGTGGATAAAGACTGTTTTTTGCATAATATACTATTATGCTGTATCAAAATAATTTATTCATACTTAGAGTGTTATATAAGCTTTTGTCTGAGCACACACTACTACTTGGTAAAATGCGGGTTTGTCACAATGGGCAAATGGAGCAACAGCTTATTTTAACATTACCAATAGTCAGATACAGATAAAAAAAGATCTGGGTAGGAAAGACTTTAGGGCATAAAAGAAGTTTAAAAATTAAATTATATATGTGAACATATATATATATATATATATATATATATATATATATACACATATGTGCTAATAAACATATAAGTGCATGAGATAAATATTTACTTTGATTTTTTTTTTTCAAACAAATAGTGGAGAAAAAAAACATTCACACTTGAAATATTTCTGCAAACATCCAAAATGGTGGAGAGTAGTTATGTTGTTTTAACAAAATTTTAGCTACATTTACAGTAAGTCAAGGACTTTTCAGCTTCTTACATCTCCCCGCCAGTAAGGAGGCTGCAGGGCACAAGCAGCAGGGATGAGACTCAGCTGAGTCTGCTGACCCCAACTGTCCAAAGGGATATGATAAAAGGAAACAGTTCTTCACAAAAAGAGTTCTCAAGCACTGAAACAGGCTGTCGAGGGAAGTGGTGGAGTCACCATCCCTGTAGGGATTTAAAAGTTGTGTAGATGTGGCACTTGGAGACATGGTTTAGTGGTGGACTTGACAATGCTGGGTTAACAGTAGGACTCAAAAATCTGAAAGATCCTTTTTAACCTAAATGATTATATGATTCTAAAACTAGAGTTGTTTTCGGTACTTAAGCCCAAAAGAGTAATGGTAATATAAAGTCTGACATAATCTTTTTGCTTTCTAAAGTTCATTCTGTAAATGTAGCTTGAGATGGGCTTTCTTCAAACTACAAAAACAAACTGAGTATAGCACATAATTAACATATTTCAAATCACTGTTTTTTACAGACTAAAGATGAAAATTGTATCATTTGAAAATATGTTATCTGCTATGGTTAAACAATACATTTTCAAGACGTAGTAATCCCTGTCAATGTTAAAGGGAAGATGATTTTAAAAAGTCAGCATCAACACATTAGGCTGTTTTCTGAAGAGGTGTTTTTCTAGTGTGGGCTAAACTATTAAGTATAAACTGTTCTGTATCCAAGTAAAACAAAAAGGATGGGGATTGTAATTTTTAAAGATGCATAACAGTTGTGAACGTAAATTGGTATGATCCTCTACTCTGACTTTCTGACAAGGGAATGTGACTACATGGGGCAGTCATTGACCTTGTGATAGTGGGAAAGCTGAGCATCTCCTCCCTAAGCCTGTGTGACACAGGAGAACTCCAGCCAAGGCACTGGGACAGGCAACTATCACTGCACATGCACAGCAAAGGTGGGGGTGGAAAGAGGCACAAGTTCCTTGGCTTTTACTCTGTGCAGAAGTCTCTCACCCATTGCAGGAGAAGAGATCAGAGCCAGATATTTTCTTAGATTATTAGCTGGATGTGTTTGGAGTGCTCGGGCCAAGGACAAGAAAATTATTTGGCAGCAGTAAGGCACACCCTCAATAGCTCTCTGCTCCATTCTTTGGTGATATAGTTGTCCACAGGGTGCCTCATGCTCTGGTAGATCTCTCCTTCAGTTTTGCACTATCCTTTAGCACAGGACTTACACAGTAGTTTATGTGTCAATTCTGCAACGTTTGCCTGCATATGTTTTGCTTTTCAAGGGGGTGTGCTGTTAATCAGTTTAACTGATGAAGAGCTACCATGAAACCTAGATATGCTCTTTTAGAAGTTTATAACACTAATGGTTTAATCTGAATTTATATAGTTTCCCCTTCTAAACACTGGCTGGCACCCTTTTTTGTTTTTATCTCTTCTAAATAAGGTCTCTACAACTATCTGAAAGGAGGTTCTAGTGAGATGGGGGACAGTTTCTTCTTCCAAGTAAAAAGTGATAGGACAAGAGCAAACATCCTCACATTGTGCAAGAGGAGATTTAGATTGGATAACAGGGAAAAATTCTTCCCCAAAAGTTTTGTCAAGTACTGGAACAAGTCTGTCCAGGAAAGTGGTAAACTGGGCACCTCTGGGGGTCATTTAAATTACATGTATATTTGCTACATGGGAACATGTCTTAGAGGTGAGATTGGCAGTGCTGGTTGGGCTCAGTGATCTTAAATGTCTTTTCCAACCTAAATGTTTCTATAATTCTATGGATTTAAAGATCAACTTAGGGTCAGAAAGCTCTTCCTTCTCTCAATGCATATAATCCATGACCAAGTCAGCTCTCTGTCACCTACCAGTATCCTAGAGAGACCGGGAAACTCTGATTTCCCCTTAAAGGCATATTTCCCTACCTTCCAAAATCTTTATTAATTAATACCTTTTTGGAAATGTGATTGCTGGAAACAGTACAGGCAAAAAACCTTGCAAGTCCTATCAGCTTGCTGCTTAAGCACTCAGATTTTATTTGCATTCTTCGTTATAGCAACTCTTGTTTTTTCCTATTTTTTTTCTAGTTGATTATCCACAAAAAGGCTTTAGAATTTACTTTAGCATAGCATCTCCTTGCCTTTTAAGTATGGTCTGTCTCTCTGGTTCCTAGATGGAGGAGCTTGTGTTTGTCTGAATTAAAATGCACTTTTTATGAAATGAATAACTCTTTACAAAATACTTACAAGGGTCAGGGTTTCTGAGGCCCTTCCTTTCTCCTAGTCTGCTGATTTTTATCCATAATGAAACTCAGTAAGAGATGAGTTTTAATGTTTTTTAGTAACTGCTTGAATTCATTTCACTATGTTTAAACAAACACTAAACTTCATTTCCTCTCCAAAGGATGATGTAATCAGGCTGTTGAGTCTACAACTTTTGATGGTAGATATTCTTGATTAATATTAATGCAAATGGTTTAATATCCCTCCGAGCCAAAACTAGCCTGCATGAAAAGCAGCATTCCCTGGCTATAAAGTCAGGAAAGCAAACTAAGCTGTCCTCCTCATTGCTAATTTGGAAAAAAAACAACAACAACAACAAAAAAAACCCAAATCAACCAAACAAAACAAAAACCAAAGAAAAAAAAAAGGCACAAAAATACTTACTGCCTGCCACAAATTTCTCCTTTGTACCCCAAGCACAGTCTGAAAGTTGCATTTCTTTTCTTTTCATAAAATCCTAAGTGTGATATGTTAAAACTCTGCTCAAACTTCCCTTGAAACACATTTATCTTTTGAGGAAGGCTTTTTTTCATAACAAAAATATTATCCAGAGGAAACATAGTTACATGCATTCAACAAATTTACAAAGCGATATTATTAACATAGATTTTACTACCAGAGGTCTTGCCAAGGGCCATAGATTTCCTCCCTGATTATGTGACTTTCTTTTTGCTTGTTCAGCACACTCCCATCCATTCTTCCTTCTGGTCTCTCTGCAGCCCATTTCTCATGCTGTTGGGCTGCTGTGGGAGCTCCCATTTCAGGCAATATAAAGCCCGTAACAAGCCATGTGCTCAGTACTTTCGTGCTCTATGGAGTGACTTTCCAGGCTGGCACCTGACTCTAGGGAGATGTCAGTTTTGCTTTTTCCTCCTCAGTGCACCTAGTTTCTGCACAACTAGTGTTTTCAGAAAAAAAAAATCATCTTTTCTCACTGTATCCTTGCTTTCAGACCCAGAGAAACACTCTTAGGATGATGCACAACAGTTTCCAGAAGACCAGGATAGACACTATGGCTGGACATCATTTACAGCCTTCTCCTACCTTTGTATGGCAGAGGGTTCACCAGCACATGCAGGATTTTTTTTTTTTCTGGGAAGTGTTTGTTGACTGTAGATGCACTGATGGGTCCAGTAGGACTTATAGGAACTGTATAGTGGGGCTAAGGACTTGTTTGCCTCAGAGAACTGAAGATGACTTCACAGGTTTGGAGTATAGTTTGGTGCATCACTGGTGTAAACATGCCAACAAGTCTGTACTGTTAGGCTGACATGAAACAGAGAGGTCTGCAGCTGCTCTGCTAACTTGGCATGGGGTCTGTTACCTTCTCAGTGATTAATCACGACCCCTTGCTTGGGAACTGCTTCCATGCAAACCAAACAGATGAACTGCTGTGGCAGCAGTCTGGAGAAGGCTACCTCTTTTTTCCTATAAAATATTTTTGAAAGAATCTTGCAATTTATTTTTCAGTTCTCATTTAATTACTTTTTCATCTCTCATCATTTTCTCCTTCCTTCCTCCTGTATTCTGCTTCATGTCTGTCTTCAGAAAGAGCCACCTCAATACATCACACACTTTATCCAGCATCTCCACAAAGAACAAATGTAAGGCTAAGTGCTAACAGGGGGTGGATGAATGCAAAATGAACTCAATGTATTTATATATTAAAATTAAAGGTATTAAAATCTGTCTCCAGTACTATCATTCCATGTCATGTAAAGGAGCTTCAGAGTCAGAAGAAAACTGGCTTTACTTACAAACTTCCAGGAAACAGCAGCTTCTCCAAGCCATAAATGCCTTATTGCCATCAACATGGTTTCTCCTGGTCTCAGTGTTTTCCTGAATTGTATAAATAAGGATCAATGTTGAGAAAGGTTGTATATCTTCAGTAGTCACTGGCTCATGTTGAACCAAGAGTCCTTGGGTCCTCGCAGGATCCAATAACTCACTGATCATTAAACTGATAAAAACTGCCCCTTTTCTTAGAATTGGTGATTTTTCTTGTAGTACTGACTTTCCAGACAAAAGAAAGAGAACTAACAAAACCAAAAACAAACAACCCCCCGAAAAATCTGAATCAGAGAAGAATCAGATAATTAATCTCAATGAAAAGAAATACTGACCTAGATTTCCTTCGTGTGAGTTCTCATTATTCATAATTTAAATATTTGGATGGGAATACATGAACAATGGATAACAGGAAGTCAAAAGTTAAGAACTGTTGTGGCTTTTTTTTACTGAAAAGGTCAGAAGTTTAGGTACTATTCAAAAGACACTGAATTTGCCTCCATACATAGAGGACAACCTTTCTCATAATGGACAATAAAACACGAGTGTCTACAACCTGATCTGCAAATATATATGTATTTATATTTACAGTCAGCGATATTATTAAAAATTAACCCCCCTCTTTCTGCTGAATCTGGTAGCAGGCTGTAGTCTGTGATAGGACCTAGTTATATGATTTTGAGGTGAAAATGTTTTCACCTTTCATTATTTGCTCTGAAGTTTTGATGGGGCAAGAATTGGGAAAGAGGACTCTGTGGGTTTGAAAACCTCTTGTCTGGGATAGGCTCAGGTCAGAGGGCTTTGACTTGCATTAGAGATAACAAACTGAATTCCCAGAATCAACTAAATATTTCTCAAAGCCATATCCAGGCTCATCTTCCAGGACTGGGAAATCTCAATTTCCAGTCTAAGCCATGTCAATTCCTAATGCTTTTTCCATGAGTAAAGTTAGTTTGAAACCATAAAAAGCATATTCTGTTCCATGGGATTATTACACCCATTGTCTCTTCACCATTTACCTGTTATAAATTTTGGTATTTTAGAAAAGTTCACTTCTCTTTTTTTCTAATTCCATATCATTTCTACTTGATGCATTCCTTTTCCTCCTCTTTTCACACATTTTTAACATTTGCTTTTGATTAGCATTTCCTTGTCCTTCATCAAGTTCCCACTGAAACCTCTGCAAAATCTCCCATAAAATTACAAAGAGCCAATATAATGCCTTAGTCATCACTTTCCCAAGTTATTCAGAGGCTGTTTCCTCAAAGATCAGTCCTCCTACCTATTTAATTGTTTGAGTTGATGCCTCTGAAGTGCCTCCAGCTCTTTCTGATTATGAGGTGTTTCCACTGAATACCTTTCCAGATGTTGGGTTACTGGCACTAAGCACAAAGAAGAGTTTGTAGCCACCTTGCAGAGAAGCATGGTGGTGATTCTTTTTATGCATTCCAGAATAAAGTTTTCACAGGGTTGTTTTTTTGGTTTTTTGTTTTTTGGGGTTTTTTTGGGGGGAAGGGGGAGGGATTGTTTTGGTTTTTCCTGTTATGTATCAATTGTAAGTTGATGTTTAATTTTACAGGTTAGAAATGAGTAAATGACTCAAGCACATTTTCAGCAGCTATAACCTGCCATCTAAGCTGGTGATATTTCATTTCAGTCTTAGTTGTTTCCTTTCAAATTGTCACTTGAACTGCTGTTTTAGAACTGCAGGTTGCCTTCAGCTTTCTGGTCATCATTTAGAGAACCTGGCTGAAGCATTTCAGAGGGTGAAGATCGCCACTTTCTGCCCCATGGTGATGCTTGTATCTGCTTGTCTGGTTTTTCATAGATGTTTGACCTATTATTTGACCTAGGTCACTAGTACAGATCATGTCTGAAATAAATACTTCATAAATTTTAAGGCCAGAAGGGAACATTATGCTCATCTAATCTGACATTCTGCAAGCAAAAGGCGATGCGGTTTGACAGGTAGCTCCCATCTTCCAGTGCAGTTGAAATATGTATTTTAGAAAGTCTTATATCAGAGATTTGCAGTGACAGGAAGTCCGACTTATCTCTAGATAAGTTATGCCAATAACTAATTGCCCTAACTGTTCCCCCCCCCCCAAAAAAAAATAATTAAAATTAAAAAATTTTGCAGTATATCCAGAGTCAATTAATCCAACTTTAGAGTCTAGTCATTAGATCTTCTTGGTACATGATCTATTTGATTATTATAATAAATTTCTAACCCATATAAGTAACTGCACTTGCAGAGAAAATGACAAACTTGCAGGCTTAGATATATTGTCTACAGATGTTTGTTAAGGAATAAAAAGAAGATTTAAGCTGAGGAAAAAAAATATTAACTTGATCTGTTTGTGGAAAATGCATTTTCCCCATAAGACTATTAAAAAGATTGGATAAATGGCTCATCATAAATAATTGGAGAAGGCTGACGAATGGTCCAAATTGCCTTTGGTGTTTCTTTCTCCTGCTGTTGGAAGATATTACTTCAGAATTTTGGAGGGCTGATTTTGGTGCTTTGTTATTTTTTGTTTGTTTGTTTTTTATTTTCCCCCAGACATAACGTGATTAAATGATGACTTTCCAAGGGAAGTGGTTTTGTTCTGAAAAGAATGTGTAAAAGAGAAAAAGAAAAGAATTGTTACTTTCTGTTCACATAAACTAATGGCATCAGTGCTAAGTAAATTGAAATAGAAAGTAATTCATAAGTACAGCAAGGAACTCATTTTCTATCACCATAGAATGTAATTAAAATGGAACTTTCACATATATCAATCTGGAGTAATCAGAACATTCCATCTGTTATTGCATGCATTTCTAACTGGTTCCAGAGCTGTGGATCTAGCTTCCTCCAAGACCAGTTCTTTCTTGACTAAAACAAGCTGCCCAAGCATTGGCCATTTCAGTTCAAGTGCAGACTACACAGAAATTATCAGTTACCTTGAGATGTATTGTCTGGCTAGGTCTTTTCTGCAACAAACAGGGTGAATGTGTGCTCTGTGTTTCCTCACAGTATACAGTTTCATAGTTTGTTCTAACTCTATAAAGCCCCTCATATTTTGGCAAACAGCAGAACTGTCAGACTTCAAACTCCATGCCAGGATCCTGTGCACAGTCTGCCAAAAGGCAAATGATTGCTTGAAGACCAGCAAAGTGATGTAGATGCTAACCCAGGACTGTGATTCCTTTGTGCAGGAGGGAGGATTGCTTTGGGTTTTCGTTTGTTTTAGTTCAAACACATGCCTTACAGCCCTGGAAGGAAACATAAATATGTGCTCCACTAATCAGAATGGCTAATTAGTGATGAGCCTCCATCCATTTGTGCACTGGGCAAAGGGGCCAAGAGTAAGCACCCTATCCTCAAGAGCCCAGAGCAGCACTTAAAATAGCAGAATACCAACCCATCAGGAACTCAGGGACAGGATGAGGATTGCTGGAGGGGCTGGTGCCAAAGAAGATATCAAGATCATTTACAGAACACAAAGACTCAGTTCTGGTGCTATAAGAAGATTAGGTGTCTGTAGTTTAGATATACCTGCAATGAGTCATTAGCAATCCTTAGATAAAGCAACGTTAATCTGATCCTATCACGTCTTCCACCTTTCACTAGACCATGCAATTAGCCAAGGATGAAGCACCTGGAAAGGATCTTTGATGAAAGTGTTATGAAAATTCTTAATGGGTGGGATTTAAACCAAATGGATTATAAACCTTTATTAACAGCTCACCTGTAAATCCTGATAATTTTCCTTTCTGTGACTTTTCAGTGTAATATTTGCACACCCTGATTATAAATTTTGAGAAAATAGCTTATATCTGTGGTTAAAATGCAGCATTAAAGCAGTTAAACAGCCTCCTTATTAGCATTAGAACTATAGTCAAAACACATTACACTTGGCTAATAAATTTATTTTTTATGTAATGGAAATGCCATCAAAGCATAGTTAATCTGAATTGAATTAGATTATAATTGGAGCTCTTGTGCACAAGGAATGAAAATGATTCTTTATTGTTGCAAACTGACAATGCAGCATTTGTTACTCCCTCCTCACTACTTGTCTAAGTGGCAGCTGTAATATTCGTCTGAGCATCTCGTAAGTTCTGCATATAATATTACTATGTCTCTGAGCATGGAGCTCAACAGTAAGACAGAGGAAAATGGATTGCTCTGAATGCAATTCATCACACTTTCAACCCATTCATTTAGAGATAAATGTATTTGAGAAACAGTCTTGTGAAAAAGTAAACTCCCAACTTTAAAAGCATATACACACCTTAAGAAAGGATAAAAATGAGGATGCCGGGAGCTACTGACCTGTCAGCCTCACCTCTGTGCCTGGGAAGATCATGGAAGAGATCTTCCTACAAGCTCTGCTAAGGACACTTGGTGCATAGGGAGATGATAGTCAGTGTGGCTTCACCAAGGGAAAGTCCTGCCTTACCTAACTAGTGGCCTTCTACGATGGAGAGAGTATATCACAGGACTAAGGACAAGTCATAGATGTCACCTATCTGTACTTCTGTAAAACCTTCTCACAGTCCACCATAACATCCTTCTCTCTAAATTGACAAGAGAAGGAGTCAATGGGTGGACTCTTCAGTGGTCAAAGAATTTGTTGAATAATCACATCCAGAGAGTGTTGGTCAATGTCTCAGTGTCCAGATGGACATCAGTGACAAGTGATGTCCCTCAAGGGTCTGTACCAGGACCAGTATTGTTTAATATCTTCATCAATTACAGAGACAGTGAAATCCAGTACACCTTGAACTGGTTTGCAGACAACACTAAGCTGAGTGGTATGGCTGACATTCTGAAAGGACAGGATATCATCCAGAGGGACCTGGGCAAGCTAAAGGAGTGGGCCCATGGAGTCTCATGAGGTTCAACATAGCCAAGGGCAACACCCTGCACATGGGTAAGGGCAACCCCCTGTATCAATAGGGGCTGAGGGATGACTGAATTGAAAGCAGCCCTTCCGAGAAGAAATTGGGGGTGCTGGTGGATGAAAAGCTGGACATGAGCTGGCAATGTGCACTAGCAGCCCACAAAGCCAACTGTATACTGGACTGCATCAAAAGAAGCGTGATCAGAAGGTCAAGAAAGGTGATTTTTTCCCCCTTTTGCTCTGGCAAGACCCCACCTGGAGTACTGCATCCAGCTCTGGGGGCCCCAATATATGAGGACATGCACCTAGTGGAGCGAGTCCAGAGAAGGCCACAAAGGTGCTCAGAGGGCTGGAGCACTCCTACAATCTGAGAGAGTTGGGGTTGTGCAGCCTGAAGAAGAGAAGGTTCTGGGGAGACACTGTCACATCCTTTCAGTACCTGAAGGGCCCATATAATAAAGATGGGGACAAATGTTTTAGCAAGGCCTCTTGCAATGGGGCAAGGGGTATTCCTTTTAGTCTAAAAGAGGGTAGATTTAGATTAGATATAAGGTGCTGTAGTTTTGATGTAAATTCTCTCCCTGCCACTAACTCCCCATGGCATTAGTTAAGAAAAGAAGTAGTTAACTACTACCAACCCCTTCTTGATCGTTTTGGGTGGGACATCACACAGCTCTGGGGGAAGGTTGGAGCTGTGTGTGTTGTCTGTCGGAGATAAACTGTTTGGCTGCTCCTCGCTGCTTCTGTGGAGTAAGCTAGTTTTTTCCTTGCCACTGCTGTTTCTCCTGGGTTTTGGCATTGGGGCCCATCGCCACTCCAGCCTCACCGTTGCCAGCAGTGTCACTGCCGCCCACCTCACCGCGGCAGCAACCCGAGAAAGAGGAGTCACAGCTGCCTTTCGGGACACGCTGCGTCTCTCCACTCCCAGCTTTCCTTCTTCATTCGGGACAAAGGACAAGGAGAGAGAGAGAATTCATCTGAGTGCTCACCGCTCGTCTCTGCCTCACTGGGAAAAGACTGAGAACTCACCCTGCAGCTAGCCAAGGTGTGACACTGACTCTGTCTATAAATATAACTGTTCCAGGAGGAACCTACTGTTTTAGGGGTTGTTCTCTTTTGTTTTTACTTTTGGTGTTGGGGGAGTAGTTTGCTATATATATATATATATATATATATATAAATAAATATTAGTTAAGAACAGTTATCTTTCTTATATCCATTAATTAAAGTTTCGTTTTCTTAAATTTAATAAAGAATTATGTGATTATTGTGGAGGAATCCTCTCCTCTGCTTTTTTGGTAAACATTTTGGTTTCTTCCCTCAAACTAAGACATAAGGAAAACATTTTTTATGAAGAGAGTATAAAGCAATGGCACAGGTTGCCTGGAGAGGTGGTAGATATCCCATCCCTGGAAACAGTCAAGGTCAGGCTTGATGAGGCAACCTGATCTAGTAGAAGATGCCCATGTTCATTGTAGAAAAATTGGACTAGATTATCTTTAAAGGTCCCTCCCAACACAAACTGCCCCAAGATTCTAAAGGCTGAGTGCCAATATTGTACCTCAGGGTTTATCTGTATCAATCCAACTGATGGACTGCTCACCCAGTGAGCTGAAGCATTTTCCACAATACTTTATATGGCCAACTTAAATCTCTCTCGTAAACACCGCACAATAAGAGGATGCTCATATCAGGCAGTTCTGCATCTTTCCATCATCTGCAGGACAACAGGAAAGTATCCACAAAATGCACAGGTCCACTTTTACACTGCCACACTAGTAGATTCACTGCAGCCAGGGGCTGGAGTGAGGGCAGTAATGCTCTGCTAACAGGGAATTTTTTTGTCTAGGGCTGTGTGTGGATAGTGAGGACAGACATGTGTGTGTGCCATCAGCCACATGGCCTGTGGTCCTGTGTGCACTCTTGTGCCTGCTATAGAAGAAATGGTGGCAGCAGCAAGATGAAATACAAAGCAAAAACCAAAGGTAGATGTTCCCATTCAGGAAAAAAAACACGCTTACCACAATGTCACTTAAAAAAAATCATCACGGAAACAATGTTAGGACCATTCTAGCAAAGGGTATGTCTAGTGACACTTATCCTGTCTTAATATAACTCTTCCTCCACTGTGGGTATCAGTTCTGGGAAAAGAGAAGAGGAGAGATGCAAGGAGTGATTCTCTTTTACCTTCTTTTTTGTTTCTCTTGTTTTCCTATATTAAACCAAAATAATCAGCAAAATGCACTTCACCCACTCATAACAGTGATCAGTGCTGTAAGCAAAGAAAAAGCAGAGTATTAATAAAGTATAACTTGGCTGACAGTGAAGGAAACATCCCCTGTAAATCTGTCTGATTTGTTTCATCTATCCCAAATTTACAATGTGGCAATTTCTCTTTGCTTATAAACCATTAAAATTTGCAGCACAGTAAGTAGCTAATGTAATTTTGCCTGCAAGTGGTATAATATCTTGTATCCACAGGGAGATCAGCATATTCGTGTCTTATCATTGCCTTCTGCAGTAGGTGAAAGTGCCCAGTGCTACTGGGCTTAGGCCCAGTGTGAGTGAGTTGAAGTTCATTACTGACAACCTGGGGCTCAGTTCCACTTATCTGCAAATTCTCATTTAGCTTGACATATCACAGTATCAGAGAATCTTCCAAAAAAACACATTAAGCAATCAGATTAGTACCCAGCACATCTGGTTTTATCTCTTTTCTCTTTGTCTCTCTAACAGTATCACAGGGCAAAGAGGCACTTTAGACAGCAAGATGACATTGCTACCAAAACCAGAATACATCTCAAGCCAGCCTGGACAAATGTTATTAATTCTTCAAAGTCAAACACTGAAAAACGTAGAAAATCCAAAATGAAGGTGGCCTGTGAAACGTTTATTGTCTCTGTTATTTGGCATTCAGTAAATACACAGGTTTTGTTTGTAGGGGATTTATTTTTTGACTTTTTATTTCATGCAGTCCTGCAGGTGGAGAGTCTTTAGACGTTTTTATCTTTATGAATGATTTTTATATGTACATATAATTATAACAAAAACGTTATACATGCACTTTTTTTCACCTTTTTTGTGTCTTATTGGCCACAAGCAAAGAAATTAATTTCCTTATGGTCTTTTTTGAGGTGCTCAGCAATGTTTCCTGTTGTCCTTGAGAAAAATTAATTAATTAATATTAATACCTTTCTGAAAGGTAAGGGAAAGGGGTTAACTCCCATTTTCCCTTCTAGGGCTGGTGTTTCAAACCATAGTGCCATATAATATGGTTCAGATTCAACCTCTCTACTTTTGCCAGTGCCTGTTTGCTCTTCCTGTCACCAATTCCATCCCCACCAGATCCCCGTGTTAGCTTTCTGCTTCACTTTGTTTGGTTTGGCTTTTTCCTATTTTGCATTTCAGCCTTAAGCTTTGATGGTGTCATGGGGTCAAGACCAACACAGTTCCTGGCTCCAACCTGAAGTAACTGACCATAGTCATTACAACAGAAAGTCTGTAGACCTGTTTTGGAAACACTTTGTCAACTTTTCCCATGTCATGTTGAAAACCTACAGAAAAACACAAACTGAACAATGACAAAAAAAGTAAGATTAAAACAAGGGCTAAATCTTCCTTTTCCTGGTAAGGCCAAAAAAAGTTATGTGGACTTTAACTTAAGCAGAAGGAATCTATGGAAAACTGTACCATGCAAATCCTACCTCCAGCGTGCTCATACACTCACAAACTGCACAACAGCTGCCCAAAGCAAAAGGATGACTGAAAAAACTCATGCAAGCAAGTCCTCCACATATCACCCTCCCATTCCCAGCAGTTTTCCTTCATTTGCATCTCTGGCTACAGGCCTTCAGACTACTCAACTGGAAATTCTGTCCTGACAGAGATAACTTAAATGTTCCCAAAAACCTTTAAAGCTCAATTAGATCTCTAAAATATATTTCAAATCCTTCCTGTTGAAAAGAGTTGGAGTGAAAAAGTCTTAAGAAAACCTGACTGGTCACCCTGAAGCATATGAGTAAAAAGGTGTGCTGGTAAGGAGACAGGAAGAACTTCATGTTGTATATTTTCTTTGCTCCTCAGAATAGATTTACCTTTACCTGGTTTCTGGCCATATTAAACACTGACAGAGAAGAAATTCAGCCACTGGAGAGTTAGGCATTGTTACTGGGAATGGCTGCACCCTAGTTTGGTCTTGGCCACAACCATAAACAGTGTCTGTGCTTGGAAGAAGCTTTGACAGGAGGCGTCATCTTGGTGATTCTCCGTCCTCTGAGACCTTCTGCAGCACAGAGTCTGCCTATCCATTGCATACTTATGACAGAATATGTTTGACCTCCAGTGGGATATGGGTCAGACAGAACTGGTCAAGTGATAGCACCCCTGCACCTGCACCAGGTGTGGGGTAGCACCAGAAAGGATGTTCAGATGGAGTCGTGCAGTAAGCATCAGGGAAAGAAGTCTCATACATCTCTTTGATAAGCTAGTGAGAGTGAGAAGGTCTGGAAAACCTCAAGCCTCTCTGTGGCCTTCATTTCTCAGTGTCTCCATTTAACCACACACACACACTACTACTGTCTGTCTCATCTAATTTAGAGTGATTCTTCAGGGCAGGGACTGTCTCTCATTGTGTGTTTGCATGGCTAGGCCCTGATCCTGATTGGCAGCTCCAAGTACACTACAAATCTATTTTAATATAACCCCAAATTGAAAATTCTGTATCTCTGAGCCTTAGGGGATGTGGGACTGTATTCGGGGAAAGCAGAAGCTCTGAAAAAATACTGAAAGGTCATTGCAGACAATGTACAGAATATGAACTGTGAATGTGGAGCTGATGGCTAAGAGACAAAGCTAATTTTGCTCTTCATCAAGTGCAGGCAAGTTGAACAGGATAATGGAGGCATTGCTAACCACGTATTAGGACAGTGGGAGAACCTGGGGTTGGCATGTGCCTCCATTTCTCATGTCTATCTTTCCAAAACATTGTTAAGAAAATAGAAAGGATGTAGAAAGAAATAAAAAAATATTTAAATATTAAAAACTGAACCAAACTTCAATTGCTTAAATGAGGCATCCAAATGAGAGTCATATTTGCCCTAAAATAGTTAAATAGATATCAGAGAGAGACAGACACCTTCACAGGATATTCACATTTCAAGTTAGTTAAACTGTCTTATGGAGGAGTCTCCACTGATTAAAGAGGGATGCTCAGGCAAGTAGAGACAAGTAGTTTGCTTGAGTTTGGTATCATCAATCTACCCATTCCAAGAAAGAATAAATTTGAGACTGAGTGTATTTAGCTTGGGGAAAGAGGGTTAAGAGGAGACTTGTTGACATTGTAAGTACCTACACAGGAAGACAGTTTTCAGTAGGACAGGGCTCTTTCATCCCTCAGACAAAGTTATAACAAGATCCATCTACCTAGCGGGAGTCAAAGCCAGACTGATTCAAACTAAAGATAAGGTGGAAATTTTAGCAAGAGTAATGAACCTTGGGAACAATTTACAATGGAAGTGTTATATTTTCCATGACTTGAAGGCTCTAAATCAAGATGCGGTCTCTCTCTAAAAGATATGCTGTAGCTTAGCCACTAGTCATGAAGTTACAGAAATTGCTAGGTGATATATAGGTTACATTAGATGGTCATAAAAGCACTGTCTAGTGATAAAATGCACTAATCTAAATAATGATACTAAATATTCCACCATAACAAATTGATGTTGCATACACTGTACCGGCTCAGTGTTACTCAGTTAAAATTGTCTGCACTTTTATTGTCCGATGCAAGTGAACAAAGTACCTGACTTCCTCAGCAGCACAGCAGGCATATATTCATCCCTCCCTACCGACGGTTTATAGCCTAATCCATCATCTTCTGAACTCATAATTTCTCAATTAAAGGCTGTAATATTGTTCATATATATATATATATATATATATGTATATGTATGTACATACACACATACATACACATACATCAGGGTGCCTTATGGATCTTTTTAAGAAGCATATTTAGGCCCTTGAGAATGTTTTTTTTTCCAGAATTGAGGTCTCTCTGCTCTGGAGGAATTACTTTTCCTGGAGATGCTGTAAGTCTTTTGGACCACACTCTCCACTCTTGATGGAGTGCATGAGCTTACAGAGGAAAAGGCTAAAGTTGAGGAGCTCAGTTTCCTGAGATTTTTTCAGTTGATATAGCCACTTCTACTGCTGCAGCATCAACAGCTGTAGCTGGTCTTCATTGTCATTTAACCCCAGTCACCAGCTCAGTCCTGCCTAGCCACTCACTCTCCTCTATGGGATGAGGGAGAGAATCAGAAGGGTAAAAGTGAGAAAACTCATGGGTTGAGATAAAGACATTTTAACAGGGAAAGCAAAAGCTGACACAAGCAAAACCAGTCAAAGAATTCATTCTCCACTTCCCATGGGCAGGCAGGTCTTCAGCCATCTCCAGAACAGCAGGATTTCATCACATGTAACAGTGACTTGGGAAGACAAAAGCCATCACTCCAAATGTCCTCTCTTCCTTCTTCTTCCCCCAGCTCCATATAACAAGCATGATGCTACATAATCTCAAGTATTGCTTGGGTCAGTTGGGGTCAGGTGTCCTGGCTGTGTCCCCTCCCAGCTCCCTGAGAACCCCAGGCCTCCTTGCTGGTGCAGTAGGTGAGGAGCAGAAAAGGCCTTGGCTCTGTGTGAGCACTGCTCAGTAACACATCCCTGTGTTACCAACAGTGTTTCCAGCACAAATCCAAAACACAGCCCCCCTGCCAGCTACTTTGAAGAAAATGAACTCCATCCCAGTCAAAACCAGCATACCTAGGTGGTTGCAGATAAACCTGAAATGTCCACAGGCATTAAGACAAGTTGGTGTTTGCTCTAGAGTACCTGTTCGGGTGAATGGCATGGTGTACTTCTCAGCATTGAGGCTGTCAAGGTACATTTGCCTGTGATATGGGGGACTAAACTTTGTTTTGGTATGCACGCAGGACAGCTGTCAATCATACATGCCTGAAAGGTGTTCAAGGTGTTCAGATAGGAGGAAACCACAGCCAGTTATGAAATGAGAACAGGGTTTCAAGTGCCAGGATACTCTGAATATTCATTACTGCAGTTTTGGATTTGGCTTTGTTTTTCAAGAAAATGATGAATTTCAGGAAAATTGAGCAAATAATTGCTGTCTGTGACAGCTGCAATTAATGTGCTAATAAGGCAAGGTTTCTGAAGCTCTTCTTTTCCAGTAACTAAGAAATTTCAGATAATTACCCCACTGCTGCATGTTATCAGTGATCATTTTGTAGGAGAAACAAACACTCTAAAAATGAAAACTAAACCATAAGGAAAAGTTTCCTGGCAAGCCTATTTTTAATCCAGGATGAAATTAAGAAGGATGTTCTTGTGGCTAATTCACCTAACTTGGAGACCAGTAGACATGGATCTCACCACAGCTTCTGAAACATATCCTGACCTTGGTGAGTCAACCTCTTGTTGCTCTCATTCCTGTGAATAGCACTTGTTTTCCACTACCATTTTTGCCATCTCTGTAGTCTAAGTTCAGTTGTGCTGCCCTTCATTACCATGAGGCTGTTTATTACCCAGCCCTTGAGATGGTTGTCTCATATGTTGCACATCACATTTATGAAAAATTACCAGAACGGCCTCTACTGGCCATGCAATTGGAAGGTTAAACTCTACAACTAGTAGAAAATGTGCTTGGGCTTACACTCCTGGAAGAAAAAAAGCTTATCTCCATGGAGAGAGTGAAAACAATTAGTAGTCACCATAATTTTCATCTCTATATTGCAAAAGTACTTTGTGAAGGCTGATAAGTACCATTAACCCCATTTTACAGATGGGTGGAAAACAGCATCATGGAGCTGCAAAGTGAGTTGCTCAAGGCCATGGAGTAACTCAGCAGAAGTTATGCAAATAGAAACCAGGTCTCCTGATGCCAAGCCCTATTCCTTGGCCCACACAGCTTCTACACAGGAGACCTGACCTAATTCCAACATCCATGAAAATGGCATCTTCCTTTGCAACAAGCCTAAGCAGGTAAATGGAATGGATGAATGAGCCAGCTTCTCCAGTGCTCACCATTCTTTTGCAATAATTGCTCTGCAGACGATTCTGTGAGCTTGATGAATGTTTTATTTACATGGAAATGTCTCAGCTAACACCCACAATAAACACAAGGCGGTAGTCAAAACGTTAGTACATCTATTATCACATAGAGTGGGCTGAAAGATATGCCCATGTCTGCTGTGAGCAGCCTTATTCTATTAGCACTGCAGTGCTTTACTATCCATATGGAAGACAAGCCATTCACTTTCAGATGATGGACCATGATTCAAGGGCTCCCACTCCCTGAGGCTGCTTATTTCTCTATTATATCTTTGAAATCATTTTTAAATGATGTTTGCAATTAGGACTCTGAGGAGGATGCCCATTGGTAGGGGTTGTGCACAGTGAATTAGGTATCTGGGTTTGGCAATGGTTTGGAGGTGTTGCAAGTACCCAGCGTGAGTCCCTGAAGCAGGTTTTGCTCTGCCAGAGACACATTATGATCATTACAATGGTGGGCAGGGAACTGAGAGGCTGTTTCTAATCATGGCTTTGCTGCCATGTCTGCATGAGTCATGTACAGCTGGATCCACCCTGATTATCTTCAGGTGTTTCACCGAGCAGCTTGATTTCATAGTCTCAGGGCTCTTCTGCAGCTGATGGATGCATAAGGTCTCAGTCTCCCATTGGAGCTGCCTGTCTGTATTGACTGACAATAAAACTCCCTTACACTCATAGTCTGTTCCTTATAGCTAATTGACTTGGTGCAATTCTAGTTTACAATGACTGTAGAGTGTAAGATTACAAGGTCTCTCCTATTAAATGTAAAGATCATCACCGACTAAGTTTCACCAACTGAAGACTCACAATCTAAGGTCACTGGGACTATATCTTTAGAGGATTTCCTCTGTTTTGCATATGTAAAATGGGTATAATGGTGTTACATCTAATTCAGTAGAGACCAACAGCACAGAGGAACTGAAACCTTCATTACTGATATATTTGTTCTACTCCAGAGATCATAGCCTGATTCACATTAACAGCATTCTGTAGGTAAGGCTACTGGTAGCTTATTGAGTTATGACAAATACCACTGCTTCAGGTAACCAAAAGATACTCAAAATATTTAGGATTAAAGGCATAGTGCTTTCTGCATAGGAAAATATCAGCAAGAAAAACCATGAATGCACAGAAAGCTGCTGCTAAAATACAAGTTTATGATGGATGGAAAGTGCTATGGAAATACTAAGGAAACTATTATAATTTGTTATTACAGCCGCAATGTACTGTGTCCATTTTCTATAGCTGAATGCCATGGGGTTTTTTAATTCTTTTGCCTTATTGTATCTTTGAGGAAACCTTAGCGGATCTGCTCACTGTGAATCTGTGTCTGTGTATGTACGCGCATAAGTACAGGTACTCATTTACACGAAAGAATGCAATGGATCCTTTTACATTTAATGTAGAAAATAAAGGGAGAGGCTGTTTTGTCAGCATTCTGAAGTCCTTTGGAATCTGGTTATTCAAATCAATTTGTAAACATGTTCTCTGAGGCAAAAAATTCCCAAACACTATTCCCAAATAAAGTATTACCTTGTCTTTTGATAGCCAGGCATGGGGTAAGATGTGGGGATGGTCTAATATGATTTGGAAAAATTCCCTATTAATGTGAAATCATTGATATGACACCTAATTTCTAGTCTGTCTGATTTTTATTTGTGGATTATTTTTTCCACTGACTAATACCTATCTGTCTCACTCATTTTAACACTATTAACCCGTCCAGTAACAATGCTGATATTTCAGAAAATATTATCCTTCGCAAAATTCAAGTGCTTAAGAATATTTTGGTATTTTAATAGTGCAATATTTGAGTGATATAATTTATCTCCTATTGGAATGTATGAGCTTAGACTTTGTTTACCAGTTATAAATGTGTGTGATATGGATGCACATAAATTTGTCAGAAACAGGAGAGTGTATACATAAAGGGACAAAGGGGAGAAAAAAAGGAAACCACTGCGTCAATGTTCTGAACATTTTAAATGGTTATACACTAATTTAAGCTGTATGGGGAATAAGCCAGATGAACTGGGAATCTTAATACATAATTAGAATTATGTCTTAATTGGCTTAGCAGAGGTTTGCTAGGCTAATTCATGTGACTGGAATATTGATGTAAAAAGGTATGCCTTGTTCAGAGAGGACAGTGGAAAAAAGAATACATGGCTTATAGATCAAGGGCATCATTGGCTCTGAGAGACAGAATTCAGTGTGAGATAAGACTTGCTGAAACTATCTTGGTTAAATAGAAAGGAAGCCAACAGAGTGGTGGGATGGGCTAGCCTAAAGGACCATCAAATAAGCAATATGAATGCCTTGAATAGCTACCAGAATGTTTCACACACCAGGGGTTGTTGTCAGTGGAGCACATTGACACCAAACATCAGAAAGACAGAAACACAGCAAGAATGGCAAATTTCTGGGTTGCTCTGAGAGCTGCCTTTTATACTCAAAAATTGGGATGATTGATGTGAGAAAAAGTCTTTGTAGGTACTCTTCTAATCAATAGATATGAATTGATTGAGAAAATAAAGTAGGAAGACACAGAGGAGAGGGTGAATACCCTGATTCCTTTGAAGATAACAGAGGGAGAAGGAGAAAATAAAAAGCAAAAAGGATTTAAGAAAAAACACATTGATAAATTCAATTAATTGGTAGAGGAGATCTCATAGGAAGCAAACCTAGGGGGAAAGAGATCCAAAAAAGATGATTGAGACAACTCTGGGCTCAAATTATCATGTAGGAGATGTAGGAAGGTTAATAAAAGTTTGTCAGATGCACGACCCTCTCCATTCTATGAACATCTTTCATTCTATGAATTTTAGGAAACAATGATAAAGACAGCGGAAGGTAGGTCAAATCAGCTGGAAATAATATAAGTAAAAGCACACAAAGAAGAACAAAAATGTTATGCAAAGGATTTACAGCAATATGAAAGCATACTGGGTAGATGCAGTAGCAATAAGACGAGGAAGGAAAGAGCATGAAGAAATAATTCAGCAAAACATGTTATTTTTAGCTTTAATCAGTTAATTTGTTCACCATGCGGTCCTGCAAACTGTTGTACTGGCACAAACGAGCGGTAGTACAAGGAAAAGAGAGATGGCAAAGGGAAAGGAGGAGGGGGCTGGTAGCTGCCTAAAGTAGTTCTGTCACTAAAAGAAGGACAAGTCCAGGACCAGTACTCAATGGACAAAGACAGAAGATAACTGATGATGGGGTTAAAACGTTAAATGTTTTTTTGCTTTAGTCTTCCACAGAGAGATTAAGTGCAACTGGATGACTAAAAAATTAATACCAGGGTTTAAAGAGTGAGAAACCAATAGTGAAATAAAGAAGGTATGGTAAGAAATTGTTTGGACCCCTTAGTGTTTGTGAATCAGCAGAGTATGACATAGTTCCTGATATAATATTTAAGAAATTAAGTATTTTGTTAAGAGTTATCTTTCAAAATTTTGGGACCACGATAAAGTCCCAGTGTCAGCACTCTTCCTTGGCTTCAGTAAGGCTCTGAGACATCAGTCTTTTAATAAATCTGGGCTTTAGATTAAGCTACAATAGAAGCAAATGTCTAGAAGAATTTCCTGTTAGTGAAAAGAGGTTCCACATGAAGGTTTGCAGTGGTCAGTTCTTGGTCTGATTCTGTTCAATATTTCACTGAGGACTGAGAAGATGGATCACATCAAACAAGGAGAGCTTGGAAACATGTAGAAACAGTGCTATGTTTGTAGAATTAAAAATTATTTTATTAGATACACTGCAGATACTTCTGCCTATCTGTGCCTGAATAACAAAACAAGTTTTTACCTAACCTTACCACTATATACTACAGTGAAAAAAACCTCATATTGAGGTGGGCAGCCAGACAGATGTGCATGTCAGGTAAATGAATTACTCCTAATTAACTCCTTAGTAGATGCAACATGGCCAGTTTTCCATACCACATATTTTTATGAGAAGCAAAAAAGCCCAGAGAAATTAAATGAAAATGATCGGAGACATAAAAAAGCATGTCCATGGAAGGAAGGCTGAAGGTAGGTAAGGGTTTAAACACACTCTTACAATTTATTTATTAAAATACTGCTGCAAAGAAAATGTGAATATGTATTGTACATGATCAGCACAAGCAGAACAAGAAAACAAATATCCAGATGAAAATGTCTAATTTAATACACTTTTCAAATGCTAAAGTGTAGATAAACAATGGGAATTCTCCCTAAAGAGGCAAAGTATGTTTCTAAGAACACAGCAAGAAAGTATCCGTGGGAAATGGCACAAATAAGGGATGAATTAGATGGAATCTCAAAGTCTCTTCCATTCCAGTGTTCTGTTACACCATAATTTCTATCATCTGAGTTTTGAAAAATTTTCAACCCAATACATGGAGTTCAAAAGAATTACGAAAAGTTACACTTCACAGAAGTGGGATCAATTGCACCCTCAGCATATGTGCAGAGAACACCAAGCTGAGTGGTATGGTTGACACACCTGAAGGATGTGATGCCATGCAGAGGGACCTGGAAAAGTTCAAGAAGTGGGCCCATAGAATCTCATGAGGTTCATCAAAGCCAAGTGCAAGGTCCCAGACCTGGTTGAGGGGGAGCCCCTGTATCAGTAGGGGCTAGGGAATGAAGGGATTGAGAGCAGCCCTTCCAAGAAAGACTTGGGGGTGCTAGTGGATGAAAAGCTGGACATGAGCTGGCAATGTGCTCTTGCAGCCCACAACTGTATCCTGGGCTGCACCAAAAGAAGCGTGATCAGCAGGTCAAGAGAGGTGATTTCCCCCCTCTGCTCTGGAGACACTCTACCTGGAATACTGCATCCAGCTCTGGGGGCCCCTGTATATGAGGGCACGGACCTGCTGGACTGAGTCCAGAGGAGGCCACAAAAATATTCAGAGGACTGGAGTACCTCTGCTATGGGGACAAGCTGAGAAAGCTGGGGTTGTGCAGCCTGGAGAAGATGCTGGAGAGATCTAACAGCACCTTCCAGGACCTAGAGTGGGTTTAAGAAGGATGAGGAAAACATTTTAATAGAGTTTGAGAGTTTCCGGGGACAGTAGACTTAGATTAGCTATAAGGGGGAAATTTTTCCCAAGAGGGTGGTGAAGTACTGGCACAGGCTGCCTGAGGGGTGGTAGATGTCCCATCCCTGGAAACCAGCATTCTATATTATGCTGTATTTTCACTTGTTTGTGTTCAAGACCTTTACAAAGGAGACAAGTATTACTGCTTATGGACAGAACAGAGTACCCTACCAAACAAGTAACACTGGACTGAAGAAATCTGGACCAAAATACAAGTCCCTTAAATCCTCAAGTACTTGAATCCACCACTGCTTCTGCCAGGACAAAATATCTCTCAGAGTAATTGCCTGTTGGATTTATCTCAGAGAGGAAAGGCTCATCTAACACATCCTGAGTTTGCAAAACTGCCTGAGAAGTGGAATGTGTTTTCTGGTACATGCTGTTTTCAGGAGGATCCCTGAATAATGTCCAAACCATCCTTCATGAGATACTTGGCAAACATGGTCCCAAACCTGACAAGAAGCCAAAAATGAAGATTATTTTTTTTCTTTTGTTTTTAATTTTTTTCCTATTTTTACAACATGCTGTGTTCTGTTGATTTGAGCCAAATAACTTGATCTGGTTTTTGATAATAATGTTTGCCTATCTCTGTAAGTAGTAGTATGGGGTGGGGATGTTGGGAGAGGGGAGGGAATGATTGTAAAGGTGAATACCTCTGCATTGCACAACAGCCAAGCTTGGTTGAAATCCACAATCATTGAGCTAGGCAGTACAGGACTCACTTGGCAAGTGCGTTATGGCATGGAGTTCCTTTTGTCAGAAAGCACATATGCAACTATTCACAGCATGTTAACAGGCAGGCGTCTCCAGTGCTACCTATCACAAGAGCAGCAGTGTGAACTCCACCTTCCTCAAACCAACCTGGCTTGCCAACACCTATGCAAATGGCATTGCTGAAAGGACATTGCCTCTCTATGTCCATACACAATCAAGTTGTCCATATTAAAAAAGGCAAAATTCTTTCAAGGACAATATTTACAAGGGACACTTATTTATAAGGGGAGACTTACTTAAAGGCAATTACAGCTGAAAAGGTAATTTCCTCTTGTGTATAGCTGCCATATCTTTGCATATTTGTGTGTGCATGTATGATATCTCTTATGAGGAAAGGAGAGGGAGAAAGTGGTAGATGTCTATGAATATATCTATCTCGAATACAAGATAAGGAGCAGAAAGGCCTGACAATCTGTAAAACAATCCATTCTCAGGTAGTTTCTAGCCCTGCTTTACCAAAAGTCTTCCACAAAGCAATAAACCTTGAGTCTGAATTAATTTACACATATCTGAGACAGGTAAGACCCTCTAAACCATAACACCATTGGTCCTCTTTAAACCTCTGTTCTGGACATAGCTGTTGCAGAACCAGAGTACCACACTGGTCCTGTGAGACTGCTGCAAATCCCAGGAGTTGGCAGCTTTCACAGCACACTGTAAGGTTTTGTTGGGTTTTTTCTTCTGAAGTTTTGGTCTATGATTAATTGGTTTAATTTTTTTTTAGTAAGGTTCAATTTCTGCTTTACAGGCACCATTAGTATTTGAGTGTCTACTCCTGTGGTGATGGATGCCAGGTGGAGTTGGGTGGCTTTGAAAATGGTTTTACTGTCCCTACAAAACCCTTCAGTTAAAAAAAAATATGAACTGAAGTCAAACTGAGCTCTCTTAAGAAGAGGGGGGAAAGAACATGTAAATGCTATACCTTTAATAATTATATGGTTCCAAAAAGCCACTTCAGACATCAAGATCCTCCTGGGTCTCCTGTAGGCATGTTTCTCTCCCTCTTGTTCAGGTGCCCAAGCTCTTTGTGAGAATAAATGCATGTTTATTGGAGCAACGATTTCAGTGTGCAAATTTCTCATGTCCCAAATTAGATTTTAACCATGGGACTAAAGAGCTTGTCTCTTTTCCGGCCGAATAAACTTTTCATTATTTATACAGCTGCAAGAAGACCTTGCTGGTCATCAAGCAACCAGGTCTTTTGGGGTGAGTGACTTTCTGCTTCACAACCACATAGCTGCAGCAGCCAGAAAGATTTTTTCTGACAAAAGTTTAGGCTGAAGCTGATATGGTTTTTTTCTTACTGGCACCAATTTCAACAAACCAGTATTTTTAACATGAAAGACCAAATAGGAGATTTCATTCAAAATTGCAGGCCAGCAGTTGTGCTAAGCAGCAGATTCCATACAAATCCATGGCCTTCACAGTTTTGATGGTCAGAGTGTTATAATGTGGAATATCTGGAAGTACAATGAACATACTCAAGGCTCCCAATAGCCAACTCTAGCTGCCCTGAGGCACTTGAGAACTGCGGGTCTAGACAAACCTGAAGGGGATTGTATGTGGCAGGCTCCTTGTTTAGCTCTGTGAGCTAAATCCTTTTCACAGAAGATGAAAGCATTTACTCTTTAATTGAGATAAGTAGCTGGAGATTATCACATCTCATAAATGTCTAGAATCCCCAAGTGGCAAGATGGCTGGGTGAAAATATGTTTTATTGTAAGTACATTGTTGTTCTCAAGTGAAAAATGCAGGATGGCAAAAATTTCAAGGGATATATTTAGAAAGGAAAACTGAGGGCTGCTATTCGCACCATTGCTAAATTCTTGGTTTTGTCCAAAGCCACATGATCTGAACTGTGGTGGGCTTGCTCATTTATTTATATATTTATTTACTTGTTACAAGATTCTCAAAGCTTTTATTTTCACAAAATGATTGACTAAGCACAGTTGACTGCAAAGTTTTGACTGCAGAGTCTTTGCATTGCATTAGCACCTAGTAACATCAGTTGAGATCAGGACCGTATGTACACACACGGCAATAGTGACAGGGAAGGCTTGTCTGATGAACTAATGATTTATTCCAGGCAAAAAAGCAAGAATATGTTTTGATACTCCTTTTTAAGGTGAGGAAACAGCTAACCCAAGATCACGCAGAAAACTGTCATGATAGACAGAAACCAAATGAAGGTTTCTGTAGCTGATTTAGCAGATTATTACTTTTTTACATTTCTAATTCATCAATGAGCTGAAAAACAGATAGAAAAGTAGAAATGGAGCAACGGCCTCCCCTCCCCTCCCCTCCCCTCCCCTCCCCTCCCCTCCCCTCCCCTCCCCTCCCCTCCCCTTCCCTTCCCTTCCCTTCCCTTCCCTTCCCTTCCCTTCCCTTCCCTTCCCTTCCCTTCCCTTCCCTTCCCTTCCCTTCCCTTCCCTTCCCTTCCCTTCCCTTCCCTTCCCTTCCCTTCCCTTCCCTTCCCTTCCCTTCCCTTCCCTTCCCTTCCCTTCCCTTCCCTTCCCTTCCGCCCTGCCTGGCCTGGCCCTGCCCTGCCCTTCCTTGCCCTGCCTTTCCCTTCTCTGCCCTCCCCTGCCCTTCCCTGTCCTGCTTTTCCCTTCCCTGCCTTCCCCTCCCTTGCCCTCCCCTCCTTTCCCCTTCCCTTCTCTCTGTCTTTAAAAATGTCACTTTTTTTACTGTCCCTTTTTTTTCACTGGAAACCTATATTTGATAAATGAAAAAAAGACATATACAAAATATTTGTGGCTTATTACATGATCTGAGATGGTCTTAAGGCTGTATTTTCTCAGGACATGATGATAGGAGAAACGTAGCAGCCACTTAATTTGATTAAGAATAATTAGACTCATAACTATAAACATGTTTCATATCATGAGGTGTAAGAAGATCTAAGCACAGTGTTTTAAAATACCAATAGCTGTGTAAATCACAGAGTCTTTCATGGGGTTCACTGAGTCCTTAATCATACAAACTCCCAGGGCTTTAAGAGCCATTCAGTCTGGGAAAACAAAGCTCAGTCTGAAGGACAGAGATTTCCGTTGTAAACATCTCTAAACTCTCCTTACCTCATAAAGAGAAGGTCACCAAACCAAATCAGGAGATAGTGACTGGGGGACAGGGTCCCACTCAAGCAGTTTAAGGAATTTTAAGATGGCTACTGTGAAGAAATTATGCAACAAATACAGGGAAATTCAGCTGAGATCTAGGTTTTTAGAACAAGTCATGCAACTCTAGGCAAGGAAAGAGTAGAGGAATAAAGTTTTTGCTGAATTTTGACTTCATTAAGATGCAGCATTTCATATTATGGCTCTTGAGGTCTATTACCTTTTCATCCAAGTCTCATGTCCCTTGGGGATATTCTGCAGCAGGGAATTCTCATCTGCTTCAGGGAGAGGAAGGGGCTAACAGAATATGGTTGATCAAGAAGATGGATCTAAACTTGAGGGGAGATGGTGCAGGGGCAAATCGAGTTGCAGGAGAAAGTTAGATGTGGCCAGTATCAATGCAGGAAGAGCCTCAAGGAAAAAAAGGGAACTGAGCCATGGGATGCGGCAGGATCTGAGGATGGGCAGCTGAGAACATATAAGGCAAATACGAGATACAAGGGCTCACAAAATGGGCATCAGGGGGAGAAACTTTAACTTTCAGAAGTCTAGGGAGCTTACAAGTGATGTCTGTGTCCCTTTTCCCTTTCTGCCCCTGTCTCCGTGAAGGGATGGTGTCTCAGGTGACAGTATCTACTGCCTGTAAGAGGGATGACTCAAATCTCCAATAAATCAGGACATGACAGCTATACCAATCAGTTCTTCATGGATTACACCTTTATTCCTAGTCCTGCTTCATAGCAAAGCCACACCTTTACTGAAGAGCCAGTTAAGTACACAGGGGCTTTGAGGTTAGGGAAGAGGTCAGTCAAAATAGTATACCTGGGCCCACCACAGACTTGGTCTAGGATCTTGAGAAGCCTTCTGACCACTTCACACCTCTGTTGATCCATTTATAAATTAAGGAACAGTAGTATTTCTCTGTCTAATGAGGTGATGTCATGAAGAAGAGTACATGAATAGATATCAGCTCTACTGAGATCCTGAGAACACAAGCTTGGTGACAGCCTAGTGTTCACTCTGGGGTCCTGAAGCCTTATGCAGTTGCTCTGTCTGTCAATCTGTTTATCAGTCCCCTAACAAAACCCTGGGATCCTTGTTGAATTAGTCGTGCTGAACAAAACCTAGATAGCTCCAATAATGAGATGCTGGTAAGTTTCATGAAAATCAACAAGAACGGAGGTAAAGACTGAAATTGATACCCTCCAAATCTGGGGGCAGCCCTCAGCTTGGAAAAGTTGTGATAAGGCTCTTTACTGCATGGTCTGACCCTGCACAATAAGCCTTCACGTAGTGACCACCAGTAATCACACATATTTTGGAACCAGTCACAGCATGAGGTGCTTTTTGCCAGCTGGTAATTGCTAGAGGTAGAAGAGAGCCTGAAGGCACAGAGGGTGGGAAGTGGAAATGATTATCTACAGGATATCTGCAGGCCTTGGAAGCTGGAGCTGAGATCACAGGAGAAAAAAGAAAAGGAAAAAGAATGAGGTTTCTGTGGTGGAGGAGGGCTATAGATAGAGCAGAAGCACCTAGTTTGCAGGCTTTATTAGCTCCCCACTTGCAGAAATACTTGTTAATTTTTATTGGAACATATGTTTACTATTTTAAATGACTGATTTCAAGAGTTTACCAAATGACAGGAAACAAAACAGAAATGTGAAACATTTTTTTGTGACAACCAACATTTATTTCTAAAAACACTCATTAATAAGGGAAGCCTCAGAAAGACATTTCAAAAACCTGTATTTAACTCAAAAAGACCAAAACATAGGAATAAAATCAGCTTCATCTTTGATGCTGACATTCAATAGACAGCCTTAAAACCCTGTTCTAGGAGAAATCTGAAAAACTCAGTAGCTGCTAGAGATTTTTCAAGGAATGAAGCCATTGTAGTCCTGAGATCAAGTACTGCTTCTGCTTTGACAAAGAAAGTTTGGGATGTCAAACGTTCTGCATGCTGTAATACATATCACATGCTCAAGTGATGTTCAGTCAGTAAGGAGAGGTATTTTCCAGCAGCCTTATAACTGTACCTGTCTCAGCATGGAGACAAAAAAGACCAGCATTGATGTTGTCTTCAATAAGTCTGTATGTTCTCTATGTAAGTGTTTGGTATGAAAGTAGAATAGTATGAGATGAAGCTAGATGGTGGTGCTGATTGGATGGCAAGGTTTTGTTTTCATGATCATAAATGGTGTTTTATGTCCAAAAACACAACTGGAAAAGAATTTTTGTGTATGTGTGGTCTCATTAATATTTTTGATCATTATTATGAAAATGTATAACTGAATTCTTAATGTGTTTAATTGTCATATGCCAGATCTAGCAGAGAGGAGATAACAAGTCAGAACTGCCAAAACAATTGAGTTACTAATAATTTTGCTATGATGATCAGATATCACAGATTAAATAGAATCTGAATAATCTAAGCATCAATGAAAACTGGGTCTGCTATGCTTTGTTCACACATCTCTGTTCAGTGTTCAATTGTGGGTGTAAGTCCAAGATAGATTTATCATCTGTACATCTCTAAGTATAGAGGAAGAGGAGGGAGAGAGTGACAATGGTACAAAAGCTGTCTATTCATCCTTGGTTTCACTTTGAAAATGTAAGGAAAATATCCTTTAAAATATACACTTCGTTCTTGTCTAGCCTAATATCATATCCCTGTCTGTACTCCTGCAATGCATAAATGTTTATTTCTCTGACAAAGGCCACCCCTAGTATTAGGAATTTTATTTTTTTTTGGTTGGGGGGTTTTGTTTGTTATGTTTTCCTTAATATAGTAAATCAACCAACTCAAAACTTATCCCAAGAGGTGGGTGTAGGTGTAACTTACTTTACCTTGTCAAAGGGACAGACTAGCAGATTAAGATAAACCTGCTAGCAGGTGACCTGCTTGTTTTCCTTCAAGTAATTGCCTCATCCATATAATTTCCAGTCACAAGAGTCAAGTAATAGGGAAGAAATGACATTGGAAAAAATTACTACCTATGCAAGAGGGAAAAGGAAAGTTTTCTGATTAAAATTCAACAGGAATAGGTGAAATATTTTCATGTCTTCAATGATTCAATATATTCAAGACATCATCAATGTGCAAAGTTTTGGTATAATGGAAAGGATGGGAAAATAGAATTTAGCCTGCAAGAGTAGTAAGGTGTTTCAAAATAAGTATTGCTGCTACACAGTTTTGTCCTAAATTCATTTTTTTTTTATGTCATGGAATGGTTTGAGTGGAAGGGACCTTGAAAGATAATCTAGTTTCAATCCCCCTGTCATGGACAGGGACACTCTCCACTAGACCAGCCCCATCCAACCTGGCCTTGAACACTTCCAGGGATTGGACATCCACAGCTTTTCTGGGCAACCTGTGCCAGTGCCTCACCACCTTCACAGAGAAAATTTCTTCCTAATACTCAGTCTAAACCTACACTCAGTCTAAAGCAATTGCCCCTTGTCCTATCACTACATGTTCTGCCCATAAGTCCCTCTCCAACTCTCTTGCAGCCCCTTTAGGTACTGAAAGGTGCTCTAAGGTCTCCCTGGAGTCTTCACCTGTACAAGCTAAACAGCCTCAGCTCTCTCAGCCTGTCTCCATAGCAGAGGTGCTCCAGCTCTCTGATCATCTTCCTGGCCTCCTCTGAACTTACTCAAACAAGTCCATGTCCTTCCTGTGCTGGGGACACCAGAGCTGGATAGAGTATTTCAGGTGGAGTCTCATGAGAGGAGGCAGAAAAAATTGGCCCCTTTAGCTTAACACTAAACCTTATTCTTGTTTGTGTGTTTTTTACCCTCTTTTTATTTTTTAATTGTTTTTTGTTTTCTTTTTGTAGTCTGACAGAGACCCTATGGATTCATAACAGGCACCTTGCCTCCAGTGCTAGAGATGCTTCTCCCTATCAAGTTTACAGATATTCCCATCTCTCAAATGCTTTTCATATTTATATTTGCCTGATTCTAAGACTGTTTCTGCTATGGCTCAGCTTTTTGTACTTTTTCATTAGAATTCTTCCAGGCTCTTACAATCAAGAAAGTTTATCTGAGAATGTTACCAAAAGACCAGAGTCCTTTGGAAAGGTCAAGAATTTCCCTTCTTCAAAACTTTCAACATCATCCACACAGTCAGGAAAACACTACCAAAATGTCCTATATCCTGGTCAAGAACAGGCTCTGCCTTCCAGGTCATGACTCAGTTAAGATCTACACAAGCCCTCTATTTGCATGAGCAAGTGCAAGGGCAGCTTTTTGCACAGAATTTTCCATTGAGCCCTGCCAAGCAATTCAGCACTGCCATGCCCCAGAGGGATCTACATAGGAACTTTTGTGTCATCAGGTCTTCCACATCTGAAAGCATTTCCATGCAGAAAAAAGGCTGAGGTGAACTACCCGAGTAGTTTGGAGGAGCTTCCTCTCACAGTGATTATTCTTTTGAAGAGACAGCTTCCAGGACTATCATTCTAAGAAGTTTTCAACATAGTTAATTTCAGCTAAAAGGAAAATGGGGTAAAGCAGTAAACCAGGTACAAATGCAATCCAAGGAGTCAAACTGAAAATTGGACTCTCTTAAATTGACCAATGAGTTTATCTTGAAATCCTGTGTGCATAGAATCCATGTCTTCATATATGTATGTGCATTTGTGTACATATGTATGCATATCTATGCACAAATATATAGAAGTTCTCAGGAGTCTATACAGTATTTTTCTATTATCTATCAAGATTAGTTTTACCTTTGTGTACTTAACCTGAGTGTTTTAAGTTTATGAATCCAAGACACTCTCAAAAGTATCTGCATAGGAACTTGAACCAAGTCCAAAGGGAGACTTGTGTGGCATTTGCACAACCTGTTGACATTTAGAACAAAAGTAAAGCCCTGAAAACACAAGAAAATTATGGGTTACCTCTTTCTGGTGCCTGCATAAATTAGCAAGACTGTCATTCTTGTCATTTAACACTATGGCTGCATCAGCACAGAAATTCATTGGTCATTGAACCTGGAGAACAAGAAAAAGATTTCAAAATGTGCTGCAGTGACTTTCCTTTAGAAATCTTAGCAGAACCACTGCATTATGGACTTTTCAACCAGAAATAAGTGGTGATTGAGAGAAAGAAAATTGATGGACTGTTCTGTGTAGGAACACATATTTACCCTTAGTTTTTCTAGTGGTCCAAAATCCTTCTTGAAGTTCTAGATCTCTGCTACATGATGAATACAGCCTTTGAATAATCTTGAATCTGATATAATAATAAATATATTCCTGGTTTTACTGGCCAGAGAGAGCCTGGCCAGTCACTTGCCTTGTTAAGAGTATTTACTTCCTTCTGGAATTCTTTCACTAAATTCAGTATGAATGATCTGGCAATCTTTGGAAGCATTCTGGCTTATATAGGGGAGCCTGAGATTTTTACTATCCTTGGTTTAAAAATGTACTTCAGAAGGAGCTTGGATCCAGCTCCTTTAGTTGCCTAAATTATATTTATAGTCACACTTGGCATCTCCCTGACACAGATCTCAAGGCAGTTTTACAAACCACTTCTCTCCTCAGTTTACAGAGAAATTAAGAAGACTTGAGTTGTCCAGACTCCTGGTCTGAAGAGTTATACTCTGAACCACTGTGTCCCTGCAATGTTAGAAACCATATAGCCTGGAACAAAACTAAACAAAGCTATCTTGATTCAATCTGAATACTACTGCGGTAGGTCTAAAGAAAGAATAAAGTATAAAGCTACTGATCCTGTGGTTAGAATGTCAGTAAGGACACTTTAATGCTATATATAAAGTGTATATATGGTATTAAGGAGATGAGTGTATTTTATCTTTTGTCAATGCATAAAGCTGTCTGAATGTAACAATAACTCTCAGCTAGGTCTACATTTGGATAGATTGCTTACAAATCATTGCAAACATTCGTACAGAGCAAAGCATAGGACACTGATGGATAGAAAAAAGCTGCAAGAAAAGCCCTCTCCTGAGCAGAGACACTTGTGTAGAGACCCTAACACTTACTACTGTGTAAAGCTAAAATCCACAATGGTGCAGCTATATTTAACTCCATAACATTTATTGTAGTTTGAGGTCTGATAGAGCTTTATAAAGCTGATGGTCAAATGCTGCCATTCTTCTGGAAACACTCTTACACTGGGAAAATATTTTGCATCAAATACTTAGCAGAATTAGCTTTCTTTCTAGCACAGGATAGCATAGAACTCTAAACGGCAGAAGGTACTTATTATTTAACTTTTCTGGATGAGGGAAATAGGTTAAGCAGTGCCTTGTCTAAGGGCTGAAACTTAACTGTGGCACTCTCTGTTCAGACCCCTGTAAGCAATATAGGGGAGAACAAGGCCATGGAGGTTAGAACACCACTCTGACTGTGCATTAACATATACAGACCAGAATAGTTTTCACTTGTCAGCAAATTTATGTTATCTTATTTTCTATTGCACTTCTACAAAAACATATTGTATGTCTTTGGGTTTGTTTTTTTTTGTTGTTGGATTTTGGTGGGATTTGTTAGTTTTGTCTTGCAGACTTTTTGTTTGCTTGTTTACTGCATTTTATTTTATATTCAACTTAGGGGGAAAAAATAGCATCTTTGGAAACACAATTGAGGTCAGTGTTTCCTCATTTCATCCCTCATCAACCTCATGTCCTCGTTCTCTCTCCATCGTTATGATGGACTGGTTGTAGCCTTGCCAAACCACTCTGTCCTCAGCCAAATGTGACAATCCCTGAGAAGTTCTTGGTCCAGATCTTGCTCTGCCTCAGGTCTCTCCCTCCATCACCGTCCCTACTCAGGTTCACCTTACTGCAGGCAGTTGCTGTAGTGAAAGGGAATAATATTTTTGTTTTCATTACTTTTTCACAGGGTGTCACCATCTAAGTATATCCCCTTTCTGATTTAATTTGTATGTCTGATTTCTTTTTCTGATCAAGGGATAGTAGTAATGACAGGGAATGCTTGAAAAATAGAATGGAAACAATTTTAAGAGTCAGTTAGAGAGATTTAAATGTTAATATCATCTCCAGTACCGTAGCCTACCTGCAAGGGCATTCATTGACAGATTACTGCATTCATTTGGAGATAATCAGGAATATTAGAGATGGATCAAATGCTATTGGTAATAAACATCTATAGTGTGATCCGTATGCTCCTTCATTTAGTTATCTTTCCTAACTTGAAGTAAAAAAATCATAATTTCCATATCGGAAATAAGACAGAAGAAAATCTGTTATTTCCTATTCATTTGGAGAGCAGTTCTTTCAATATACATCTTAAAACATTCTGGCTACCTTTTTATCTTTTTTTTTCTCTTTTCTCCTTGTTTTCATTTTTCATTTTCCAATTTTTTCTATTCCTTCTCTTTTTTTTTCCTTTTCCCTTTCATCTTTTTCTCTTATTTTTCTTTTTGCCTTTTCTTTTTTTTCTTTTAATATGAATAAAGAAATGCCTACAGAGGTTGTCATTGATTTCATACAAAAGCAGAAATTTAGTTTTTCACATTTCTAAAGAGATTTAAATCTCAAAGGCATGAGTGGGCACTACAGACTCACCTCAGTTCTGTAATTTCTTTGGCTTCAGTACATGGGAAAAAATCTAGTAATTACTTTCCAATGGGAGCTAATAATCTGTCCTGTATTTTCTGTTTTTTACAATTTTCATTATGTAATTTCTCAAAAATCAGGTGTGAGGTGATTAACGGCATGGACAGTGCTTAGACAAATCATCATATTCTTCCCTACTAATTTTTTCACTTACATTTGAAAATTTTTGAATGACAATTCCTGTCTGTGTCATAAACCTTTAGGAAGAATTCTGCCTTGATGTCTAGGAATATATTGATAAACCATGGGTTTAGTCCCTCTCAGCTGTCTTTGTCCATGATCATAACAAGATCTGTCCTCCTAGTTTAACCCTTTAATCCCTGTAGAAATGTCAGTGTGAACATAGCCTAGATGCCTCGGTCTGATCTTGCCGGGATCACCTTTGCTATGTCTTTTAGGCAGTCATTTTGGCTTTTATCATGTGACTTTCTTGATACTTGTACTTGAGTGAAGACCACTTCAAATTCTGGTCTTCTGAACAGGAGGTACCTGAGCAGCATAGTACAGCATAGCGGGCAAGAGCAGATTGACAGACAGAAAGTTTTTATTCTGAAGACATGACATCCATATTATAATATTTTTGGTGCACTGTTTTGAGCTAGGTCTACTCTAATCCCAGAGAGTAAATTTTTATTAGTGTCTGGAACATGTCAAGTGAACTTCTGAAACTCATCTTCCCCTTCACTTTTTTCTGAAAGGGATACAGTTTGCTCCAAGACAACTCCAAGATGCAAATCCAATCACAGTAAGCAGAGACTATCAACAGATTAGGATGCTCAATAGCACCCTTCTGATGGAAAGTAAAATGCCAATGTCGATACATACATGGGGGGACAGAGAAAATGTTATTTATTTTTATTTACATCTTCATTTGTCGGCTTATTCAACAAAAATTTATCCTGTTTGCAGCAAACCTCTCTGTTGGTGTAGGCAGGTCTCATAATTCAGTTTGTGAGGCAACTGCCATCCCTTTCCCCTTATAAACAAATAAATAAGTAGTGAAATTATGGAATCTCTCCATATTTTCTCCTTGTTTTTCTTTCAAAAGAGGTATCTGTTGATTTGTTTTATTGAGGCTGGATTCACAAGTGAAGATTCAGTATGAATGTATAATATGAATTCAATAAGAAGCACAGAGAAACAGCCTTGTTTCAACAGTGGTGTGGGAAACTGTGACTGAGGAGGTAGCATGGTCTACTGCGTCATTGAGATGGCAGGAAAGTTAGGGGTAATACTCATCCTTTACAAAATCAGGTTATCTGACAGAAATGGTAAGTAAACAAGAAATGCTTTTGCATCAAACATAAACTTGAGCATTTTTTCACAGTCTAATGGGCAATATCTTTGTAATAATTGTAGTGCTTTCATTTTTAACTATATATATTGTTGTGTAACATGCTTGTGTCTTCCTGCAATGGCACCCTGATTCTTAAGAGAATCTTTATAGGGCTTATTGTATTGATGGCAAAGTGCTAGTAGATTATGACTCCTCTTACAAGACCACCCATGAGAGGGTGATGACAACAATCATATCAGCAATATGGCAGAGTATCAAAACACCCAGGCTGCTGTTCAGGCCTGGATCACCAGGACTTTCTACTATCTCTAGTCTTAAAGTCTGTGGCCATCAGTGGGCTTACAGGAGCGGTTGACATAGAACATGGAATCACAGAACAGTCTGCATTGGAAGTGACCTTAAAGATCCCCTTGTTCCAGCCCCTGTCATGGGCAGGGACACCTTCCACTAGACCAGGTTTCTCAAAGCCAAATCCAACCTGGTCTTAATGGGACAGGTCCAGTTGGGGCCAGTCCCACAAGGCTAGTGGAGAATATCATCAGTATATATCTAAGGGCAAATATAGCATATTAAACCTTAGGAAATATTCTGCATACTCAAAATCAAAAAAAAAAATCTATTTTCAACTGGGCTATACATTTTTACAGTGTATAGTTGACCTTGGTATAAATTCACTTTTGTTCACAATCTATAAGTAAGGGATTAGATGGAGAGATGTATCAGTTACACAGTATCATACTAGGTATTTTAATGCCTGAAGATGATGCAAGAGCTGAGCTGGGAAGGCATCTTGCAGCAAGATTCTTCTTCTGTCCACTAACTTATTCAGTCCCCTACATTCTCTTGACCTGTGATCTTACACAAGGTCTTAAACAAGGTGCACTTGATCAGTGCATGGTTATATGGACACCAGTATATGAAAAAAAAATGCCAAAGCACTCCCTCACTGGTGCTGCAGTGTTGGAGTGGGAGAGGCTGTGCATGTCTGTGCAAAGCTGTGAGCAATCAGAAAGTTGATTCTTCTTTTAAAAAGTGTTATATGTCCAGGCTGTGATATTCTGGCTCCTCTCAAAACATGTCAGCTTAAACAATGTCTGCAGCACACATCCCTTTCCTCTCTGTTTTTTCCCTGTGCTGGAAGGGCTGCTCTGTTCCACCTCCTAGTCAGCACCAAGTTTTTTATATAAGTGAAAGCTACTGAAAAGATTTGTGGCCACTTCATTATCACTGCTGTGCCAAATGATAGGGGTTCGAGAATTTTTAGTACCTATAGAAATACTGTGAGATAGAGGGAGGCAGGTAACAGTCTGAGCTGCCTCCAGCAGAGGGAAGTGGTACACACAGGCTTCCCAGCGTGCTCCATCCTGCCGCTGTGCAGAGCAGCAAAAATGTCAGGTCGTGTTTGCAGAACTGAAATTTCCCCCCTACCGATACAAACGCCAAATTAAATCCCCCTTTGGCTCCTTGTCGCATTGATTTTATCCTCGATTTCCCCCAGACCAAGAAATAAGGCTCACAGACACCCCCTCCCACAATAAGGCTTATGTAAAACCTTGGATTTTAAATCCCAAAGTGCTGGGAAAGAGAGGTGCAGCCAGGGCTCCAAACGCAGCTTTGGGTTTAAGTGTAAGGTTTTAATATTACGTTCCAGAGGCTACTTTAAACTTGGGCTGCCTTTTCTCTGAAACTCATCAGCAGATATAGCAGAGGGATGTTTATGCTCGTACACGTGGTCCCAGTGTTGCCTACAAATGTATCCATATACAGATACACACTTATATCCCTACACACCAACACACAGCTGAAGGCTGCCCAAACATGTAGCTGTGGAGTTTTTTCCCTGCTCCTTTTGCTTGTCACATTCACATCTTTCTATTACAGAGTCCCTTTTGGGTGTACACAAACACACACACACCCCTCCACAGAAACTGAACAAGAATGCATTCACGTTTTATATGGAAGAAATATTTTGACCACTTCTCCTTCACAGTTATACACTTTTAAGATATATCTGACTGTTCCCTCATCTTCTCTGCCTTTGGAAAGAGCAGAAGCCTGCTGGAGATTAATTTATGGGGAAGATAATGTCCTTTACCTACACTTCCTTGAACTGTCTTAATACTGTTTGCAAAGCAACCAGATGACTTTGCCTCATCCTCACCCCATCTAGAGCTGCAGGGAGGCAAGTTTTGCCTCCAGCTTTCAACCTTTTGATGCCGGGATTTTCCATGCTGAGATACAGTAGGTGGGTAACAAGAAGATCCTATTAAAGTGAAATGAAGTAGCAAAAGGATTGTCGGCTGAGCAAATCAGAAACATATAGTAGATATCCATCCTTCCCTGCATTCTTTCCTGCTCAATATGAGAAAGAGAGAAGTGGGGGGAAAGGTGGTGAATGGGGAGAAAAGAGCAACAGAGAGCAATAGCAGCAGTGACAATGTCTTGATTTTATATGTAGGAAATTAATTGTTGCTGCTAAAGACACAGCTGCTTTAATGAAGAGGCTGCTGCAATATCATCGCAACAACTAGCAACCCACATGTTAGATTACAACAGGTTGAGCCAGTGCACGCTCCCCTGTGCCACACTCAGAAAAAATAAATCAAATGTCTATACCTGAGGCTTCTTCATTTCCCACACAGAGATCTCCTTTAATGCAGGCTTTTCACGGTACCTTTCTTTGCCAAGAAGGGGCTGACAATGGCTTATTTACCTACTTACCTGTCCTTGAGCTATGTGGCTTTTCTTTGAATAAATTAAACTGGCTGTTTCAAGTGATGCTTTTAGCCTCTTGAGTCTGGATCTAATTCTCAGAAGAGTTTTTGCTTAAAACCTGTTTTTCAAGTTTTCAACCAAGTATCGACTGTCTGTGAGATGTAGTTCTCGGAAAGGACCTTGGTAACTATAGGTAAGGAAAAATATCCTGTCTGGCTGCCTTGCTTGCTTTCACATTTCCTATATACTTATGATAGACTAAAAGTGGAATGAGGGCTTGCTAAAACAAAGAAACTTGTCTTTTTCTGTTAAGTTGCTTTGCTTGTTTACTGTTTGTGACTCTGGGACCAGATTTTCTGAGAGTTTCTTTAAATCCTCTGCTGGTAGATATGTTTATTTTTTAATGCTGTAATAGCATTTTTAATATTCCTGAGTGGATATACACATTAGCTTTGCTTTGTGTAACTGATTCTGTCTTCCAGGAAATGGTGATAAATACCTGAAAAATTCTCATGGTTAGGAAGTTTGATTTTAGTCTCTAAAGCAGAGGAAAATCTCAGTTTCAGTTTTTGGTGATATTGGTGTTTGTCCTATATTTCCTAGGATCTCAGCAGCAACAACAAAATTTCAGGGGGGAAATGCTCATTTGTGTGAGCTGACTTATCTCTGAAGCAAAGAATTCTGTGGTTTACCAGAAGACCTGTCTGTTGTTATGGACATGGAATGTTGGTTTTTTTTCCCCTGGGTGCCCAGGAGTAGAAATGAAAAAGAAACCAGTGAGACATAGAAAACATGCCCAAATATTATGTGAAGAATATTTCTTTTCTTTATAGTTCTAAAGTTCTAAAGATGTTGTCTCAGACATATTAAAACATAATATATATTAAATCTGGCATGTTGCTGGAATGAACAGTTGTTTCCCTGTACTTCAGTGTTGTTTGGCTTTTTTTCTATACATTATCACTGTATTCAAGCATACTGCATTTTTACATCTGCACATACTTGTGGAGAGGGGAGAGAGGAAAGCATAAGGATCATAGAGAGTAAAAAAACCAGAGGTCCCTTTTAATTGTTGGAGTTGTCATCAGGATCAGGGTGCAATACATGATGCTATCAGAACTCTCAGTGATGCTCAGGATAGAAATAAAGAGAACTATCCAAGTTCAGGCCCTTTAGAAATATTGGCTTGCTATTTACTATTATGAGTAGCTAGAACTCTTTGTATACCATGTGGAGCTCTTGAGCACAATTCACTGTGAAATGGTCCCAGACAAGAGACCTGCATGCTTCAATCCAAATAAATTCAGGGCAATTCTGTTGCAGGCAAGAGGTTTATTCTAAATCTGGTTGGATGCACCTGAAATCAGAATTTGGACCTAAACAGAACAGCTGTTATTAAATTATTATTATCCTCTCTACTATTACCTCTATGTAAACAAAATACCACATACCATGACGAAACTGCTGCTTTTATCTCTCTTTGTAATGCTCCAAATCCTGTAATCTAATTGTTACACATCCTTGCTCAAAAGAAAGGCTCAAATATTAGCTTAAGGTTGTAATAGTAATTAGCACTGCAGAAGCTTAAGCTATCTGTGCAGATCACAGGGTTTGCTTACCACATACTTTATCAGTAGGTCAGCTCAGGCACCTTATCATCTGACATTGGGAATCCTGAATTCAGCTGATTTTTAAGGTGTCTGTCTGTCCTGTATGTTTGTGCTCTATGTTTGCATAAAACATGGTTGGACATGCATCAAACACAGAAAGGCATATAGGGGATGAGGGAGGAGGGGAATGGGGAAAACCAAGTGTTCTGGTAGTGGAATGGTACTAAATAATGCCAAAATGTACCTGAAAGAGGAGCAGCACTAGGATCTGTTTAACCAATGGTAGGACCAAGACAGAAGTAGGTTTTTATTCTCCACTGACAGACCAAAGGTAGTAATTCACACCTGAACATGGTGTCTGCAAGCTGAACACAGAGGGGAGCAAAGCAATTCACTGACATGTGCACCAGTGCAATTCCACAACCAGAGATTTGGAGACTGGATGCTCAGGCTTTGACATTGTGGCAAATTTCTGCATGCCTTTACTAAGAGAGTTTTAAATTGAACTTTTGAAATTATGTCCAGTTTGTCTTCTGGTGCCTCTGTTTATTGGCTGTGGAGAAGAAATAATAAGGCCATCTCATAGGTTGTTTTATGCTCATGTCCTCTTTTTCTGCTCTTTCCTTACCTGTAATCACCTGAAACAATGTATAGGATTATAAGGACCTTCAGAGAGGTTGTTCTTAAGCTCTGAAGAGAAAGGAGAAGGAAAGTACTCACTTGAGAAGATAAATCCAACCCTGTCCTTCAACACAAGAGGAACAACCAAGTCACTCCATTAGCAATTTAAATCACAAATCCCTCCCCCACTAAATTATACCCCCCATCCTTCCTTTTCTTTACCACTTCAATAACACAATTTTCTCTTTGACCTCAGCCCTTGGCATGTCTTATTTTCCATTTTTTGTCTATCTCTATGCACACATATTCCCTCTACGAAGGTCTCCTCTCTTCTGCTGTCTGGACAGGTGCATTATGTGAAGATCCAAGTCACTAACAGGTAGCTGAGCTGGCCAGTTTGCATGTACTGACTGGCCAGCTGGCAGCCTGAGCCAAGCAATTAACTAACGAGCTTATACCGCTGCCTTTCACTCAGATGAGCTGTGCTTTGCCTTGTCTCCCACTCCACTGATTTTCATAATACATGTAGGATATTTATATATTTTAAGCTCCTACCTCTCTAGAGAACAGGGTGAATTTAGCCACCAGGTTCAGAATATATTGCTAGGTGCAGGACTGACAGATGGGGAGCCAGATGGACAGACAGCATTCCTCTAAAAGCCTTATTTCCTTAGGAAAATAGGCCACTGGGTCTATGGGGTTTGAGGGGTTGAAAATTATAACCCTAGTTAACAGATGTCAGGTACCAGACACTTCTGCAGAGAGATGTAAAGGAAGAGTAAGTGAAGTATCTTATTTTGCTTTGAAGGTGGGAGTTTAAGCCCTATTCTGTCTCAGGCAGATTCACAGCAGACTGGTATAGCTATTCGTTCAAAAGGGAAGGAGAGAGGAAAGCAGATTTGTCACTAGCTCCATTAGTCCTTTGTGTATTGTCATTTAAAGGCATTCATGTGGCTTTTCTTAATCTAAACCAATAGGCTCATGAAAGCTTTTCTGATGGTTTTCTTTACCCAGCCCAATAGGATAAATTAAATAGCATATTAAGACTGTAGTCCCTCACACTGCAAATGACTTGAACCCATCCTCTGACCCGCTTGCACTCTGAAAGTGGCTGGATCAGGCATGAGGAAGTCTAACAGGCAACACAGTCTATATCTGGGGATTTCAAATAAGAAAAAAAAGACCAGTTTTAAATGTAGTTTACTGAATCCTAAAACCCACCACTTAACATCAATTTCTAGAGCTGTAGTGACTAAATGTGAAAATGCTACACCAAAAATTCATAGAATCACAGAATAGCTTGGATTGGAAGGGACATTAATGATCATCTAGTTTCAACCTCTGAAACCCTTTTCTGGAGTTTAGCAGTAGCAGTGTGAACTATCATTTCAGTCACTGTTAGACTCACGGTTGAATAACAGTCTATAGGATGAACCACTTATTTTATTTAGCCCCTTAGATGCAGATGGTAATTTTTGTAGCATCCTTCATTTGTAGTCTGGCTACCAGTGAGCTACCATGTGAAGTGGGAAACATAAAGGAAGTGAAAGGTGAAATACCTTAATTGGGAGGATTATTATGTGCAGAGTTGATATCAGAACAATATCTGGCTCCAGTGGTTTTCGGATTCCCCATAGGAAAGTGGGTAGGAGTCCTTCATTGAATCCAATTTCCTGCTTGAAGAACTGTTGCTCAGCAAGCATACTTTGAGTTGTCCTCACTGCTGTGTTTATCTGAGGTCTGGATGCTGGGCTGTGAAGAGCAGTGTAGGGAAGTCCTGGAACAGAGAGAGTAAAAAGTTTCAGAAAGCAATATCAATCACTGCATTTTGGAAAGAAATTGTGTTAGTCACAATTTCACTTGAATTTGTAGGATGGCTATGAAAACATCTTATGCTCTTGATGCTGTTCATTAAGTCATAACCAAAGGTATCCAGTGCAATAAAATAAGCACAGATGCTGCTGGAGCTTTTCAGAACAACTTTCACTACTCACTTTTCAGGAATATGATGCAACTTCAGTATTGCAAGCTTTGTAATCAACTCTTTTCTTTCACTGAAAAAGTTCCTCTTAAAAATATTCCAGTCTTCAAAAATATTTGCTGACTTCTGAGGCATGTTCTCATGCCTCTAGTTCAAAGTTACTGTAGAAAATTTACTTATGTAGGATGGCAATCCAAATAATCTTATTTTACCTGGAAGTATACAAAGGCTGTATCAAAATTTCATTGGAGCTCTGTCCAAGGAAAAAGAAGTTGTTTGCTTATGAAATTCCATATAAATGAATTTTACATCTGGTCCTGCAAAAGTACATGATAGTTTCTTTGTGACTCCTTGCAATGAATAAAGGCAAGAGATGTGAGTAGAAATGTGTAGGATTAGATCTATTACTTTTGGGGTTGGTTTTTTTCCTATGGCATTTCAATGATAAAAGACCAATTTCTGCCCTTGCTTAACCTCCAGCAATCCCACTGATTTCCTTGTTCATTCCAAATTGTAATGAATTACTTTACACACTGGAGCTCTTTTATTCTTTCTCTTCCAGATTGAGTGTCTCAGCCCAGACAATGGGCCCCTGCCTCCAGAAGTGTGCGACTGAAATAAATCCACTGACTTTAGCAGCCCAACTCCACTGCAACTGAGAGCCAAAGCTGGTCCCTTATACACAAACTTTAATGGAGCACAAGCCAGGGAAGAACATACAAGTAAGTACCATTTTTAACTCCTTAGCATAGCTTGTGTTTGTATCAGCCCTGACTCATGGTTTATAAACATAGGATATGTATTATATATCACTGTACTTGCACTATGTGTATCTATTTGAGATAATTATGGCTATTGTAGTGCTGGTGGGACTTTAAGTCTTTAATGCATTTATCCTCACAACATCTGATAAATGGAGGAAGTATTTTTATCTGTATATTATACAGAGGAAACTGAAGCCTAGATCATTTTTTGCTACACCAGGGAACTGAATCTGGATTTTCCAAGCTGGAAGACAGCACTCAGACTGTTGGTCTGTCTTGATATAAGCCGTACAAATAGGCACAGAGAATAGAGCTTTGTAAACTGGGGATACTAAACTACTTGCTTGTGATACACCAGACATGATAAATTGCTTACTCTTAAATAAAGTGTTAGGGAATTGTCACATAGCTACAGAGAGGCCACGCTGTTATTAATGATGCACAAGGCATATATTTCAGTTTATTCTTCCATATCCGTATTGACTATGAAGCACAAACAATAATACAAACTAGATTTTGCCAGTAAACTAACACAATTTATCTGGAGGACAGAGCAGAAAGTGGGAGCAGAGCTCAATTACTCCCTGTTCGTGTGTGGTGGCAGGTTGGCTGATGAAGGCAGCCCAGGCAGGGTGCAGACGCAACATTGATGCTGCTTAGTGTTCTGGTGAAGATTCATTGAGACAGTCTCTGGGTTGAGTACTAAAAGATTAACAAGTGTTGAAATTGTGTCTCAGAACCAGTACTCAGATTTGCTGTGTCAATACCATGAAATGACCTTTTCTCTCTATCGTAAAATAATGTGGCTACTTTCCCATCTCAGAATTCAATAGTTTGTTCAACACATGGAAAGGAGATGTCTGAAGTGAAGGTATTGGAGGAGTGGAGGCTTTATTCTGCTGGCTTAGAGATTGTTCTTCAAAGGAAAATGTTTCCTGATCTATTCTTTTAGTAAGACCAGGATGACTCTCTGTGAGTGAAATAACTGTCTTTTCATTTCTCAAGAGCATCTAGCATGTGAACAGGACTATGCATATAAACTTTGCTACTGCACAAGTGTGAATCTGGAGTGAGTCGCAAAGTTAGTTGAGATAGGTCGCCTTATTGGAGAGTGTCTAAACCAAAAGATTTCATGAGGAAAAAAGTCTTCTTTGTGATGAGATTATGCCTTGAAAATGAGTGCAGATTGGCCTTCCAAGTTTTATTTTATTTCAAATATTGTTTGATATGCTCCAGTATTTTATTTCAATATAATGGCAATTCCTATTCACACAGCTATTCTAAATAGGTTCTTATATGTACCTATTACCTTGGTAGTCAGGTTTCCATATCAAATCCTGAACATTTCATTTTTATTAAAAATATAAAAGTCATCTATTCCATCCATTTTATACAGTGAGGTGAACAAAACTGGATGTGAAGTCATAGTGCGGTAATAGGGTAATTATTTTTTGGAGGTTCTTCTAATATACTTATGGTCAATTCTGTTGAAGATGTATATTACAGTTGTTTGTGGCTGTTTTGTCATGTGCCGTGAATTGAGAAATATTCTATCCTATCCCATGGATTAAAAAAACCCCATGCTTTAATTTTTTATGGAGGAAAATATGGCTATGAAATGGTATATGAGCAACCGAGCAGTTTATACTCTTCTTGGCATAATCTGCACCTTCTTGATGAAGATCTTTCTTATCAGCGGATTGTAAATAGCCCACCGATACGGTGGAGAGGTTTCCGCTTCCAGGAGAAAGGCTAGGAAAGCGACAAGCAGGGCTCCCCTAGGATCAGGCCCCTTAGAAGCGAAGGTCGGCTCCTCCCGCCCCCGGCCCGGCGACCGCCCCGAACGGAAAAAGTCCGCACTTTCCAGTAGTCCACGAGGAAAAGCCAAGTTTATTGCCGCGCGCTCGCTTTTGAGGAGAGCATGGGAATTCCCCGGATGTAGGCGGGGAAGAGGGGCGGAGACGGGGCGGAGTAACACAGTTCATTGGGCTCTTGCAAACGAAGGGAAGGAGGGAGGGGAGGAGAGGCAAAAGGACCAATGGGAGAATGAGATGGGCGGGGAAATTCCACCGTAAGGCTTCCAGCACTCCGAGGCAGGGACAGCCCCCGCCCGGGCTCCAGCGGCGCCTCGTGGGCGGCCCCGCCGGCAACCGCCCCCATGGCCGGGTCGGGCCGACAGGGGCTGCGACCCGGAGGGTTTTGTGGGAAGAGGGAACTTGGATAAGGAACGACTAAGGGAAAGTGACTAGGGTAGACATATTGGGGTGTATAACATTCAAACTGGGGAAACATCAATATAGTGTGAACATTCGAGTCCTTATAAATCTGTTGCAGAGCTTCCATATTCGGGGAGCCGGGTTCCTGGACTTCGGCGTCCTCGTCTATCCATCTCTTGTAGTATTTTTGCCACTGTATAAACCCTGAGTCTCCTCCGACACTTTCTCCTTTGTAAGACATCAGTGGAATTTCTGAAGTCAAAGGAGTCCTCATTGTACTTCATTAGAATGAATGACCCACTGTCTTATTTGAAGATACCCACATACCTTATATGCAGTTTGCTTACACGATGCCAGAGCACTTACTTGAAGAAAAACTGTCTTCTATGAAAGTGGTCTCCTGAAATGTTTTCCTTAGTTTAAAAAAAATAGGGAGACATTTACAGAATTAAAATATAAATAATGCATAGGGGAAAAAAATCCAACAGGCTTAGGGAAAGGAGAATAGAGACCTATTTGTTTACAGGACCTTCCACCTAAATGCCTATAAATACTTTTTTTGTGCATGTTACATACAACAGAGTATGGTCTCTGATGATGCCATAAGCCTGGATGTCAGCTGCAGAGCTCAGCTGCTGTTTGTAAATGGTATTAACTGTGCTCTTGATTTTTCTGTGCTTAACTGTATATAGTTTTGTTTTATTGGCACTGTACTGTAAGCATATTCTGCACTATGCAAATATAAGAGCTGAGAAGCATATGGGCCGAATCCTGCAACACTCACTCAGGCAAATGTCCAATTCACTTGATGGGAACTTTTTCTGAGTAACCAGTAGGAGCAGACTCAGCTCCATCATATGCCTCGGCTGGTTTCTCAGGTGTGACAGCAGACATTGTTGCTTGACAAGCAACAAAAGAAAGGGTGTAAGACCCAGTACTGTGAGTAGATGCTCAGTTCTGTTCTACTTAAAACCTAGGATCCATTGAGATGCTACAAAAAGCAGTCCATGCAGAAGGGCCCAGCCTTTAGCATTCTGCTAAGAATCAAATAATAAAAGGAAACACACTTACAAAAATAAAGAAACTTCAGGATGAGAGAAAATTGCCTTAAGTTGTCCAAAAGAAGGTTTAGATTAAATATTAGAAAAAGCTTCTTCACTGAAAGGATGGTCAGGTATTGGAATGGGCTGCCCAGGGAAGCACAATGGTGGAATCACCATCCTTGGAAGTGTTCAAAAGACATGGATGTGCCACTTGGGGATATGATTTAGTGGTGGGCTTGGGAGTGCTGGGTTAATGGTTGGTCTTTTCCAGCCTTAATGCTTCTGTGATTCTGTGATTCAATATGTGATACCACTTCTCCATCCCCAGTCTGGAGTTAATCTCATGGTATCAATAATGGAGACATCTCTGAGCCAATGCAGACATTTAATCTGCTGGCATCCATGGAGTGAGGAGCAAGAGAAGGGAAATCATACTTTTTATAAAGCACATTGTGATTTCTACTCCACCACCCTGCTCAAGAGCTTTGTCAGAGAGACATAACTCAGAGTGGAAGCTCCAGGATTCAGCTCTGCATCCAGCTTTGGTTCAACCCTGCCATCTGTCATGCAGAAATGGGGTTCCACCACACAACTATGCAAGTGGCTAAAAGCTCTGTCCCATATCCTGACCTCTGTGCATTACATGGCCCATTCTGTGGTGACAAGCTACATGGTGTGGACTTCAAGTCCAAATCCTACCAAAGGTCACATAAATGTTTTTCTTAATTGACTCTAATTTTGTCTACACTGCCCCTCACAGTCTGATACCTATCAGAGAAGCTGGATTTCTTTGATCTAGCTACCATGGGAACCAGTGCAGCACTGATGCCGTAGCACAGGTTTCAGCATGATCCCAACAGGGACCATGGTTATACACTTGGGGCTGCTAAAGTGTGTTGAAAACTAGGCTGCACGTTTTCAGTGTTAATGTCAGCCCTAACAGCTAGACTAACATTAGCAGTGGTACCCATATCTTTCTTTCTGCTGCGGCCATTTCTTTTCAGCAGCACCTGATTGGAAATTTAAGCTGCAGCCCTTACTCATATTCCTCATCCTCGTGTGCCTTTAAACCAAAATGACTCATTCAAATAGAAGCTTAAAGGTCAAACACTCCAGACCCGGTTTTGGAAACCCTTTTTCACATGGTGTTCCCACTTGTTAAAAAAAAAAAAAGAGAAAAAAAGAAAAAAAAGATATTCTCATCAGGAAATGTTGGCAAAAGGGGTTTAATTGCAGAAATAATTTTGCTGCCTATGGAGAAAACATGAAGAATGGCATATTTCCACATTTGAATTGCACATTCATCAAGAAAAGAGTGATTTCCCCCTAAGAATGTTCTGGAGGAGTAGAAAAGAGCCTTGAACCCTGGGGTGGGTATTATTTTATAGTCTGTGAAAGGCAAATGGTTTCAGTTCCATTGATTAAAATATATGAGTTTTTCCCTCTGGATTATTCCCCCAGAAGTAGAAAAAAAAATAAAATCTTTAATAGTGGCTGTCAAGCAGTGCAATCCCTCTTGGCAAAGAGCTCATCAAACCAACTGCTGCTAAACTTGGTCAGTAAGAAACCTTTGACCACACCATGTTGCTACCTTTTTTGCTTGCTGAACAGGGACTTTACAAAAGGTGTTTTCATTGTTTTGTTGGAGCAAATGTCAACATGGAAACACAGCCTGGCATCAGGACCATTAAGTGCTAATTTGAACGGCAGCTCCAGGACTTGCTGTCCTTGCTCTCCTGGCACACAAGGTCTAGCAAGCTCATGCATTAGTCTTGTCATTCATTCACCTTCTTGTTTCACAGATGTAGCTTCTTTACAAATTCTGCAAAAATACTACTTGGGAGAGACCTTGACTTAATAGTCTCTGTTCACATGAAGCAAAGTGCAAAGTTCCTTGAGTGCAGGACACAGGCACAACATGGCAAGCTACTGAATCCCGATATTTTACACGTGTATCTTCATAAAATATGCTCCAAATTGGTTTGCAGCACACTTCTGTGACCACAGTAATATACTGTGAATTGAAACAGGAGGAGAATTTTCCTAAGCAAAGTCACTTTTCCTCATTAAATTACTATTGGTTTGTTTTTTTCCAGGAGCATCATAGTCTAGTTCAGTTAACAGAGAAAGGCCAATTATACAAACAGTGCTAACCTGTTAAACTTGAATTTACCAGCCAGAATTCAAACAAACAGCATCCTACTCTGCACTTGGGTTTACTGATTTTCTCTTAATAATGTCACTGGATTAAAAAAAAAAGAAATAAATGGCTGAAGGGAACAGGTGGATCGAATCAAAATGTTTCAAAACTGCAGGAAAGTAATGCAAACAGTAAGAGCACTAAGAACAAGTTCTATGTAATTGGAAGAGAAGATGTTCCATTTCCTTTCTAAAATCAAATGCAAACTGCTCATGTGACTGATTTAGTATTGAACAAGAGAGGAAAAATTGCTTCTTGGCATTTAAATGGAAATGTTTCTTGTTCCGAAATTTTGGAAGCTTGCATACTGTATGATTTTTGATGAGGTCTATTCCTAACAATATACATATTTTTCTCAGTTAAACTTTTTTCTTCCAGAGAACTAAATTACCCTTGTCTAGAGTCTAGATTCCTGATGTGGAATATATTCCAGAGGTAATAGGGCCAATGCAAATACATTTCATTTTTAATATGTATGTCTGAAAAAACAGTGAACAGCAGCAGATATTTTGCAAAGCAGACCTTTATGTTGAGGACTCTGCTGTTTTAAGACAATGCTCTGATTTGCTCTGTGCCTTTTTACTCTGATTTCTGGGTTTGGAATAAAACATATATCTTACATATTGCTTTCCACAAAGGCTGGAAATTTTAGGACAGGAGGAAAAGACAGAAGACAACAGACTTGCATCTGGCTGATTTAAAAGTTTACCATGAAGAGGATGATTCTCACGTAGCTCAAAGCACTGCATGAAGTACTGCAGTCCATTATGTTCAGCACTCCTCTTACAACCCAGTTTTAGGGCTGAATCCAGTATCGCTCCAAGATTTATAATGTCAACACACGCTATGTAGAGATTGTTGCTGAAAAGTTTTGTAAGAATAAATTTTGAGGAGGGATTTGAAAGAGAAAAATATGATTATTTGGTGAATGAGAAAATGATAGGCTGAGTGTAAATTGCAATGGGTGATGCGTCCTCGCAGGGATAAGTTATTGAGTACTGGTCCAAGGTCAGGCAGTGAAGTAGTAGCAGGGCCTGACACTTAGCAACATAACAACCCTTTCCTGCTTCAGACCATGTTGAATACAAGCATTAAATAGCCCTAATTTCCTGTCAGTACTGTTTAAAAACAAAACAAATAAAACCAAAACAACCCCCCCACAAATATTTAAAGGATGGAAACTAGTAGCATTGATCTTCTCCCTAAAGAAAAATTAACCTTAAATTACACAATCAAAATCTTGCAGCCTTCTTCCTGAGAATTTGATTTTAATTCTCAAACAACACAATTATGTAAAAAAAAATAGTAATTGTAATAATAACTTATAATGATAATGATGACATCTCCTAACACCACTGTGGATGATGTTCCCTGACTTCAAAAGCAAGACATTATGCAAGCTGCCTAAATAGGGGCAAGGGGCAAAAGAGAAACAGAGGTTTCTGCCTCTTCACCAGATGTGCTGAAGCTGAAGCCCACCTAACCCCGAGAAAGAGGTTCACCAGGGCCAAGACAGAAAGACACCACATGAGTCAGCTCTCCTTCCTGTTCTTGTTCCCATCCTGATCCCCATCCCAATCTCCATCTCATTCACATGCTGAAGTCGATGTCATTCCAACTCATCCCTATGCCTATTCCATGCCTAAACCCAATTCATACCTATCATATATCCAAGAACATTCTTTCCCCTCCCTATTACCTTCAATTCTTAATTCCACATTCAATCCCTTTCATCACCATGCCCATACATCTGTCCATGGCCATGCCCTGCCCATTCCCTCCTCATACTGCTGTCCATCCCTTCTCCATGCCATGCCTATGTTCATTCCATCCCCACACCTAGGCCATGCCCATCCCTTCCCCATGCCCATGTTATATGCACATGTAATCTATGCCCATCCTCTCTTCATGCCCAGCTTCGTGCCCAGCACTCCTTCATGCCCATGCCATGCCTATGTCCTGCTCCTTCCCATGTCCATACCATGTTTATGTCCTTGTCCATGTCCATACCATGTCCATGCCCTTCTCCTCCCAATGTCCATGCCATGTTCATGTCTGTGTCTTCCTCTGATCCATGCCTGTGTGAGGACTGTGTCATGCCGATGTCAGTGCCTATTCCCATCTCATGCCAATGCAAACATCTTCCTGATGCCCATGCCATGTCTCTGTCTATGTACCTTCCTGGCCCATGCCTATTTCATGGCCATGTCATGCCCATGCCAATGTCTATATTTTCCTCTGCCCCTTGTCTATGACATGTCCATGATATGCTCATGGCATGCCCATGCCCATGTCCTGCTCCTCCCCATGTCCATGCCATGCCAATGTCTATGTCCTCCCAGGCCTCATGCCTATGCCATGCCCATTTCCACCTCCTCCCCACACCCATGTCGCCTCATGCCCGTTGCCACCCAATGCCCCTCTTCACGCATCCGGACGCCGTGTCCGAGCTGCTCCCACGCCGCCGGGGTGAGCAACCGCCCGCCGCATGTGCGCCTGTCATTCCAGCCGGGAGCGCCGGCTCCTGCCTCCCATTCATGTAACCTGTGTGTGTCTCTCTTTCTCTCTGTGTGTAACAGCGAGAGGGAGAGAGCGAGCGAGGCACGGAGAGGAGGAGGAGGGGGGAAGCTTTAAATAAAGCCTTTGGATTGCAGCTGCTTATTTTGGGCAGTCCTACCAGGACGATTCCTGCCAGGAAAGAAGCTGGACCGGTTGTTGTTTTGATTGGTTTTTTTTTCTTTTGCTTTGTTTTTAATTTATTTTGATTTTGGTTTTTGGGGGTGGCAGAGGTGTATCTCCAAGCTGCCTGCGGAGATGAGCTCCGGTGCCTTCCTGTAGTTTCCACTTTGGGATCGCTGGACACAGAAGTGGCATTTCGGTGGGGGGAAGATGCAGACATGGTAAGCTTCGCTTTTTCCCCTGAAAAGTGTATTTATGCCATCGACTCCCTCCAGTTTTCCCTTCCCCCTTTCCTCTTCCCACGAAACAGCCGGGCACACGGGCTGGGGCTGGGTAGAAGCTCCCCGAATCCCTGGTTTTCCCTCCCCAGCATCCATCCATGCCTCCAGCCCAGCTCCCTGCCCTCCCCTCAGTTTGCAGCAATTCGGGGAGGCAAAGATGCTGCGGGAGGCTCCAGGATGGGGCGGGGGGGCGGGAATCAGGCACCCCCTGACTGCCAAAACCTTGCTTCAGGGTATGTTTGGAGTGGATTCTCCCATTCAACCTTCCCCCTCCGCGACCCTTCCCTCTGCACTCCGAGCGGTGCGGCTGTGCTGGGGGAAGGCAGCAGTGCAGACTGGGAGGCACTGGAGCAAGGATGCAGCTTTAGGATCAATCGGTGTTATTTATGTAATAGTAAAAGCGAGGAGGAGAGGGGGAGAAAAAATAGATTAAAGAGAAGTGCATCGATATTTCTCAGCTTACAAGGTTCCTCTGGACCTGTGTGAAGCCCCCATCCCCATGTCCTGCTGCAGGGTGGTGCGTGGTGGGAGTTGTGTGTATGTTTACATTTGGATCTGTGATAGTCAGGGATGGGGATGGGGTCTCCCATTTTCCAATGAAAGGTGGGTTTGCCTCCAACAAAAAGCAGAAAAAAGAAATGCGCTTGACTGCAAGTTGAGTGACAAGTCTGTTTCTTAGGCATTAAATGTTAGAGACCTGCTTCCAGCCATGCCCTGCTAGGATTAAAAGCTCCCCCAAATACTGTCTTGTTGAAGAAAAGATGCTGGAGTGCCAGGGAGAAATGCAGTGGTTCAGACTCCTGCTTATATTCTCAGCAATTTGCATTCTCAAATACAAATTTTGGCTGTTGAACATAAAACCAGGGTGCTACCAAAGGGCATTTATTTCTTGGGAGTTGTTTTGATTAAAAATATAGATGTTTTCTTACTATACAATATCCATGATATTTTACTTAGAAATAAGTAGTAATTAAGGAATGCCAAATCTTTAAAAAATAATCATTAAAATCCCAAACTCCTTAAGTATTCACGAGGCAGTATGTATTTACTTTCTTACCATGATCACGCTTAGAAATTCACAGTGGTTACAACCATGTAAGCACAATTTGAAAAAAAAAAACACAAAACAACAAACCCCCCAAAAACCTGAACAAAACCAAGAAACATATTTATGCCACAGTCTTGTTTTATGGGAAACCCAGCCTGAAATACATTTTTTCATACAGCCAAAACAGAGATGAATAAATGCTTATTGAATAGATAGACAAGACCTTTCTGCATTTTGAATGTATTTGCTTATGGTTTTTATAAGAAAGTTCAAGTATTTTTGATTTTAAAATAATAATTAAAAAAATCCAAACAACAAAACTCTGAATCTATCTAAAAATTAATCTCTCCATCTCCACCCCGTCTTCCTCCTTAACTTTTTGCACTGTCTCACCTTGAATTTATAGCGGCTTCATTTTTTTTCTTTATTTTTTTCCCTGATAAAAGTCCCAGATGAAGGGAGGGCCATAAAATGAGAAAATGAGAGCAAAACTTTGAATTTGGAAGTTGTCTATATGCTTTATATAGGAAACTTCTGCTGTAGACTGGCACATTGTTAGTGTGCTGCTTCCTGCCCTGGGGCACCAGAGTTGGGCAAGGAAAAACTTGGCACCTTCCAGACTATCCCAATCCCATGTCTTTCTGCTTCACTGACCCTAACAAAATTGACTTCTAGTAGCCTAGCCCCTCCCCTCCTATGGAAAGTGCTCTGCTCCCAACATGTGCACCATATGTGCCTGCAACATCCCAGGCTTAGCGTATACACCTATACTATGCCAGCAGCCAGCACGTGCCACCCGCACTCTGGGTCTGGGAGCTGGGGATCAGCCATCAGGAACCCCAGCTCTCCCCTGATAGCTGGGGGAGGCTGGGGCTGAGCCAGTGATTTGTATTTAATTTATTTCATTGGCCTCTTCAGAGTCAGGCACCTCCCACTTAGTCCCTCAGCCTGTAGTACTTTTATAGGCTTGGGTGGAAAAAAACAAGGAGTGTGTGTGTGTGTGTGTGTGTGTGTGTGTGTGTGTGTGTGTGTGTGTATATTTAGTGGGGGGTGGGTGGGCATAAGGGAAGGACGGTACATCGCTTACACTGTTTTGCAGTGAGACAAGACTTCACAGCAGCTTGCTTGGCTCTGCCTGTGTTACAAAGCTGTAGGAATTTGCTGGTTTGTGGCCATCACGAGCTGCCCTGCCCTGGGAAATTCCCAGCTTCCAGATTTTGCCATGGTGCTGGATCAGTCCTTCCTGGAGTGGGCTGGTTTGTGGCCAGGAGGATTCTCTGCTGCCATAAGACATCAAGAATGTGATCCCCAAGCCAGTGCATGGGAAAGAAAAATCAGGGTCTGTGCTGGTTTGCAGTAGGTCCGGGGGTAGGGAGGGAACTGTGAGGTCACGGTGTGTGGCCAGGCTTTTCCCAGCCACGTGAAAATGTAACCTGTGTTGTTCTTCCCTGGAGAGCGGGACCAGTGCTCTGCACCACCCTTGGAAGGGGGTCTCCCCAAACAACAGGGGCACGGGAGAAGGGGAGGTGCCTTTGCAGACAACCTCTGTCAGTATTTTTCCCCTTTTTCCCCTCAAAAAGAAAAAAAAATCCCCAAAATTAGGAATTACTGCCACTGCACTGAGAAGAACTATATCTCTGCAGGGACTCTGCCTCATTGCCTCACCCTCCCCTCCCGTCCATACGTATATCCATGTGTACATATATTCACAAGGGGAGATTTTCAGTGTATCTGTCATTTATGTGTGTGATTTGGAGAAGAAATGTCATGGTTTGGTGGAGAAAGATGGTCATTAGTGTGGAAAGGTGTTCTCAGGCTGCTCTTTGGCAGGAAAAGGGGGAAAAGGCAAAAGGAGATGTATAAGTCAACTTCATAGTTTCCTTATTAGTAAGGAGTCGTGGTTTAGAAAGGCTTTTGTGGGGAGAATTTGCCTCCTCTCGTTTTAAGCAATAGGGAAAAATTATGGAGAGATGAGAGTAAAGCTCCTCATCTGGTTTTGGTTGGAGGGGAGGGGAGATAGCGCCTTCCCTACTCCCCCTCTGATTTATTTTACTACATGGATGGAAAAAGAGAGATATCTCTCTGATTTCAGTAAGTCTGGGGAAGGAGTGATATTTGGGCAGAGGAGACACTGCATTTTTTAAGTCCTTGTAGCTTAATTATTTTCCTTGACTGCTTTAAATTAGATGCTTTCCTGTCCTCTTGGTGAGCAAATAGTACACTGACAAGGGAAAATGTTCTCTTTTGTTTTACAAAGTGAGAAATTTTTTGCTTTTATTTTATTTGATTGGTTTCCTGGAGTGCATAACTAAATGTTATTTCATTCTCTCTCAAACATGTACAATATTCCAATTAAGAGCCTACTCTGATTATTTTTAACCTGGTAGTTTACTATTTCTCTGCTCAGGAGAGTAAGTCTTTGAGTTCTCGCACTTTAAATTAGCTGTGATGCTTAAGCAAAACTAGCTTTTCTCTGGGAAAGTCATTTCCAGTTCTGTCGAGTTCCCACTTCAGTGGTTCATTTCCTGACAGAATCACATCTGTGTAAGGAGCAGAACTATGATCTTACATAACTTGATGTTTCCAGATCAAAAGTTACAAATATTGCAGTAATTCCACAATGAGACAGATTTGACAGGAGGAATGTTGCGTGGCATATTTATTATTAGGATTTCAAATCAAGTTTTTAAAAATTTATAGAGGGGAGAAGTAGAATTAAAAATATGAATAAACCAAAATGTACTACTTTGATACTTCTTTACCATCACTTTTTCCTTTTATCTTACCTCTGTAGGGAGTTGAGACTTTATTTTTTCTTTTTTTAAAGCAAATCCTTCTGTGTTTAAGAAATGCATAATTTTAACTTTAAGAAATGAAGTAGCTCGAAACTTGCTCGCTTTCTGATTTCATTCAAAGAAATGAAACTGTAAATCAATGTCAATTCACATTTAAAGACTGGCTGTTACGTGGCCTGTTGTGAGGTCTACCAACATAGCTTATTGTAACTAAAAGCTAAAATACTCTGTTTCTGCTTTGAACTGAGAGAGTGGTGTTGCTGGGCACTTTGACAGAGTAACCTGTATCACTTGCCAGCGAATTGGGTATTCATGGATTCTTGACCAATGTTTCAGAGAAGAAATTCTTGTAATATTTTTTTAAAGCATATGTATGCATTACCTCTTTGTTGTAGATTTAAATGGAAAAGAAACATGGAGAAATGTATATCTTAACTATATCAGCATAACCTGAGGAGTGGTGCAGCAGTGTGGCTATAGGACTTATATTTTCTGTCAGGAATAAGTACATGATTTGCATTCCTGTGTGCTGTTTCACCATCGCTGCACTGATACTCAAAGAATTTTTTAGAAATATATATCTATGTATATATTTTTTGCCAGCTGTTCCGTGTCATTCTCCCTGGAGCATCTTTAAAGGCAGAGTTGAAATGTGGATAGGAGGGCACATTTTCTTGGTTGTGTACAGTAACAATTTTAATGGAAAGTTCAAATTTGGAAACTTTGAGCCTTACTCACAAACATCCTTTTGCCTTTATACCAGATTGCTGAGAATGAAGCTGTTTGTGCTGTTGGGGGATTCAAACTTCATCTCATATTGTCCTGCTAGGTATCAGCAGAGGTGATCTTTTGAATGTGAAGATGTCTGTGAAAGCAGACACAGAATCCTCTGTTCTTCCAGTGTGTTTGACAGCCAGAAGGAGGAAAAAGCACTCTGAAATGGAAGGGCTGGCAGATAGGTCTCCTATTCCAAGTTGAGAGTTGCTTTCTAGGATTTGACACATCCTTGTTCTTTTTCTAAGTGCCAGGAAGAGGGAAGAAGACAGGAGTTGCTGATGGTCAGTTTAAGTGGAGGAGCTCACTGAACTGCATTTATCAGTCCATTTAAATGGGTTTGATTCTATTAGATTTCACATATACTACATGCTTTAGTGAAGTAGTATATGTCTAGGATAACCACAGCAGCCCAGAATGCTGCTTCACTACCATAGTCACAGCTAAGGCACAGTGGCAGATGCGCTACCCAGGCAGCAACAGCAATGTGAAAACAGGAGTTGTCTCATTGCCCATTGATTTAGATTTTAGGTGTTTATTCAGTGCAGTTTTCTCTTTAAACATTGAGTGGAAGGTGTAACACTTGCTTGCACATGTGTTTGCACACACTGAGCCTTCAGAGTGTTCTGGAGATTGATTAGTTAAACGGTCAAAAGTCAGAAAACAGAAGATTAAATCCTGTTTTACTGTTTTCATCCAGCCCTCTATTATGTATGCAGTAAGGGCTCACCAGCTTTGTTGTCTCTCCGTCAGACTCCAGTAAGTGTAATGAAAATCTGAGAATTGCTTAAAAAATAAGGCCTTTTTGTTCTGGGGAATATGGTGTCCATTCATAAAATCAACCTCAGCCTTCTGTGTCAGGAGTTGGACCCAACAAACCTTGTGGGTCCCTTTTGACTCAGGATACTCTATGCTTACATAATACCATGCTGTATGGAGGATAGGAGAAGTCAGGATTCAATTCCTGGGCAGGAGTGTCTTCAAATACTATCTGTCCAGATGAAATAAAAGTCATGGAGGTGAGCAATTCATAAATCATTTTTTCTGATGGGTCACCTGGACTTAAATGGCTCAATCTTATAAATGAACTGAACTCACAAATTTTATGATGGAAAATTTTCAATATTCTACTAATTACTTTTAAACTGCCTCTCTGCCTTTAGATGCTGAAAACCATTTCATCCTCGCCTCTGTAACATAAAGAAGAATAGGAAAGGAGAGTTGGGTTAGTCAAAAAGCCTTTCAAAGTAACAGCCAGAAGTGATTGAAAAACCTGATGGAGCATGAGAGACACTGGAATTTGCTTTCTGCCTGTTGATACAAATAACGTTAGGTGGTTGGGCTGTGAGCAGCACAGATCCCATCAGTCAGAAACAAGCAAATGCTGCTATTTCTAGAAAATTATCCTTTGTGCAGGTAAGTTTAAGGTGTGATCAGCTTTTCGGCATTGACAGATTTTTGTGGTAGAAAGCAGAGAACAATCTCAAGAGCCAAGCTGCTGATGCCTTCCGGCAGACAGCCATGATCGGGGGTTACTTACAGTGCGTACTTACTGTGCTAAAACAATGCAAAGTTCACGTAGCCTTTAATTGCTATTGTGGATGTTGACCACATCAGCAGGTCAGACTCTGAGCTGTCAAGATGATCATCCAGACGTTGCAACACACAGTTATGAAATGTTGGTTTGAAGAGACTTGCCCAGCACTGCCCACAGTTTTGGGGCATCATTTGGATGCCGTAATCTGAAACACATTTGTACTCATTCCTTGGCCCTCTGCTTAGTCACTACAAACCTTCCAGCTCTGTAACGGGTGAGACAGGAATTGTAAACCTCCTCTTCTGCTCCATATTGTCACTGCTTCATCTCCAGGCTGGCTTGGATAAACACTGTCTTGTGAATAATGACTGCTTTGTTATTCAGGGCACTTGATTAAGGCAACTTTCATTGTGTTCTTTACTTAAATTCTAGGTCTCCAACATTTAAATATTATTCTTGGTGTTTTACTCAAGTCTTTGATGATCTTTTGTAATTTTTTGGGGGAGGGAGGGGGTTTACGTCCTACAAGAGCTAGTGCCTTTGTAACATTGTCTCATTTTGGTATCTGCATGTGTCTATGGTTTAAATTAACAGATCATCATCTCTTGATTTAACAGAGTACTCTGCTCCTCTAAACAGATCCCTCAGTCCATCCTACTCAGTCTCCTCTCCTCTTGTCCGGCCTCTTCCAGCTTTATTCTGCAATCCCATTTTCATCCCTCTAGCTCCTGCTGTCAGTCTCCCACCTCAAGCTCAGTGAGCTCCTCCCAGTTTGGGGTCATGCCAAGCACAACAGAGTGTCTCTGACTGAAGTTCTGATACTTGGATGCAGACCCGGCACATCCCCTAGCACAAAGCATCTTGTTTGGTCACACACAGGTAGCAATATAAGTGATGGGAGCTGGTAAATATGTACAAATGCACCCAGGAGCATACAGCACCAGTGTTTTTATCAAAGTCTAAACTTGGCTTAATTCACTCAGATGAACACAAAATTTATTAGAAGCAAATCAGTTCTCTGCGGGGCAAATTTCAAGTCCTTCCTCTAAAGTCCTAAAAGTCCCAGAGGAGGTTTAGAGAGAAGGCTAAAGGCTTTTTCTTTTTTTTTCTTTTTTTTTCTTTTTTTTTTACCATGAGTAAAACAACATATTTTTTCCTAGCCTTGTTCTCGGAATCTGCTGAACTGTTTTGACTGAAATTTTCCAAAAAAATTCAGCCTGAGGCAGACAGCTGGCATGGAAATTTTCAGGCCAAACAATTTGCTTAGTATAGTTATGAGAAACTGTGAATGCTGTTTTATTATTAAAGCTGCCTTGCTCTTCCCATAATTGACAGCACTACCAACTTTGTCTTTCTCCAATAAACAGAGAACTGGAGATTGTGTTACAAACTAATTTCATATTTGTGTGTTTTATAGATATTTTTATACATTGGAAATTTATTATAAATCTGACACATGCATTTCAGCATATGTTAGCAGATGATGAAATCTCAAGCTTCCTAGAAACCAAAGTGAATACAAGTAGTGAGAACCCACAAAGTCACATCAAAGCAATACAACAATGTGGGATTTGTAGAATGGGAATAAACCCAAAGAAATCTCAGGAGATCTTGCATTGACAGCGCAATCACACAAATTCCTGTTTATCCCACATTTGGGTTCATGGTCCTGCTGACAGAAGGATTCTGATTTAGTATAACAGCATTCTATCACAAGTGTTACTGTAAATCACAGGCAAAAAAATCAAGGGAAAATAACCCAAAAGAAACTCCATAAAACTGAAAGAACAGATAATTGCATTTTAGTGTGATCAGCTTTTTTTCTTAACATCATCACAGGTAACCTCTCAGGCTGTAGTTTCACATCAGAGCCAACCTCCAGACCCATTGGCATGAAAAGAGAGGGGTCCTGGTCTTCCTCCCTCCTCCCATCCCAGTGTCATAAAATCATAGAATCAATTGGGTTGGAAAAGACCTCTGAGATCATCAAGTCCAACTCTTGGTCCAACTCCAGTCCGTTTACTAGATCATGGCACTCAGTGCCACGGCCACAGAATCACAGACTCTTCTGAGCTGGAAGGGACCCATCAGGATCATCGAGTCCAACTCTTAAGTTAATGGCCCACGTAGGGGATTGAATCCATGACCTTGGCATTATTAAAACCAAGTTTTAACCTACAAAAACCTCTAGGGACAGTGAATCCGCCACCTCTCTGGGCAGGCCATTCCAATGCTTGATTACTCTCTCTGTAAAGAATTTTTTCTGATCTCCAACTTAAATTTCCCCTGGCAGAGCTGGAGCCCGTGCCCCCTTGTCCTATTGCTGACTGCCTGGGAGAAGAGACCAACCCCCACCTGGCTATAAGCCCCTTTCAGGTAGTTGTAGAGAGTGATGAGGTCACCTCTAAGCCTTCTCTTCTCCAGACTAAACAACCCCAGCTCTCTCAGCCTCTCCCCATAGGACTTGTGCTCCAATCCCTTCACCAGCCTTGTTGCTCTTCTCTGGACCCACTCTAGCACATCAATATCTTTCCTGAACTGAGGAGCCCAGAACTGAACACAATACTCAGGGTGTGGCCTCACCAATGCAGAATACAGGGGAAAGATCACTGCCCTGGTCCTGCTAGCAACGCTATTTTGTGTCCTCTCTCCCCATCTCCTGTGCTTTCACTCTTTCAGAGTATGTCTGATAATTTACGTCTTTTTGACAAGGGCAGGATAAGGGGTAATGAATTTCAGCTAAAAGAGGGCAGGTTGAGATTAGATATTGGGAAGAAATTCTTTACTGAGAGGGTGGTGAGTCACTGGCACAAGTTGCCCAGAGAGAATGTGAATGTCCATTCCTGGATGTGTTCAAGGCCATGTTGAATGGGGCTTTGAGGAACTTGGTGTAGGGAACTTGGTGTCCCTGCCCATGGCAGTGGGGGCTGGGACTAGACGATATTTGGCGTTCCTTTCAACACAACTCATTTTATCATTCTATGATTCTATAAATTAATTCATCAATCCAGGAAGAAAAAAGCTCTATCTTTTGCTTGGAGTTTTGTTTGGTTTTAGGGTTTTTTTTCTGATGAGTTAGTGACTTATATTGAATGAATATGGTGAAGCATGTGCCAAGGAGAGGGAAGAAAGAAAGGAGTACAAAGACTGTGATGAGTTTTTAGGTTAGTCCCTTGACTCAGGAGTTTTTCTCCTGGATTGCCAACTGTTTACAGGCCTTTTATTTGACTGATATAAAGCCTTATTTTATTAATATTAAAATACAGAGTGCACTTTTTCATTACAGTCTTCTATCTTCTGGACAGTCTTTTGAACCATCCTGCTCAGTAGGCACTGAAGTGGTTTTCCTCTAACAGTTTGCTGGATTCTTTCTGAACCCAGTGCACCATTTTGATAGCCACAACAAAAATTTTTCACTATTTAAAATCATGCAATGAGTTAATAAGACTTCCTGTTTTTCTGCTTTAAACTCTTGCTTTGGTGAATTCATTAGATGAATCCTACTTCGTGGGTTATACAGCAGAATCTAATAGAGGTCTCTTCCTCTTACTTTTTGTTTTCCTATTTCAAGCTGAAAATCCCCACCCTACTTTATCTATGCTGCAAAAGTCTTCCCATATCCCCCCATAATTATTGCAGCTTTTTTCTCTGTTAGTCTCTTTGATAATTCTACTCTGTATTTTAGAGATAGGTAGACCTAAGATATATGCAGCATTAAGATAGAAATGCATCATTAGCTTAGACAACATCATCCCATATTATATTTAGTGTAGTAAAAAGGAGGCTCAGGGGAACCTTATTACTCTCTACAACTACCTTAAAGGAGATTGTAGCCTGTTGGGGGTTTTTCTCCTCTCTCAAGTTACAAGTGACAAAATAGGAGGAAATCACCTTAAGTGGCACTAGAAGTTTAGATTGTATATTAGGAAAAATTTCTTCACTGAAAGAGTGATCAGACATCAGAGCAGGCTGCCGAGGAAGTGGTGGAATCACCATGCCTGAGTGTGTTGAAAAAGTGGTGGATGTGGTGTTTAGGGACATAGTTTAGTGGTGGACCTGGCAGTGTAAGATTAATGACTGGACTCAATGATTTTGCAGGTCTTTGTTATTTTTTCTCCTTTTGTTGTTTATTTTTTCCCCTAATATATCCCAAGATTTTCCCTGCACTGGCATGAGCAAAGAGCTGGTATTTGTAGAGGGCATCCCATGGAGATTACTCAGCCACCTTCCTGTGTGGCACCAGTTAATTCAGAGCCCACATTGTGTATTCATTGTTAGAATTGTTTTTCCCTTTATGCATTACTTTGCTTTTATTGATACTGAATTTCATCTGATGTTTTTATCACCCAGCTTGTTACTCACTACTGTGAGAGTAGGTTGTAGTGTAACGGCAGGAGGCTTCATGAGAGAATCAGAAAGCCCAGCAATGAAACAGGCTCTCATTTTGACTTTCATTCTTGTCCCGGGGATAATCTGAACAAAAGTATAACCAACAAAATACTCTTAATACAAAGTAAGAACAACCAGCCTGCCTGTCTTGTGACGTCTGACTGTGAAGTTGTCTGTGGCTCAAATGTTTTTCCTTCTCATAGACAGCATCTAACAGAACCTTTTTTACTTCTTTCTAGCAAGTGTTTGTTCTTCCCCCAAACAGCAAATTATGCCCTTCACTACATCTGAGCTGTAGCAGCAGAGTCCTGAACCAAGGGAGAATTTAATGACCATTTTCTCACAGCCTGATATGTTTCCCTTGTATCTTCATCTCCTTTCTATCCTAAAATATCTGTTGCGTTCATGATGCCCCGCAAAGATATCTGGGATTTGGAAACTTTCAGTGCTCAGTTTTGCTTTTATCTCACAAGAAAGTGTGAGCAGACACAGACGTATGTCTGTGACTTAGAGCCCTGTTTGCTGACAAGGATTTGGGTCTACCTGAACAGTGCTTTTTTTAGAGCTTGGTTTTTTATGGCTTATTGTTGCTAGTGCTGTTCATAATATTATTTGGGATTGTAGAGATGCACAAATGACTCATATAGAAGCTACAAACCTTTACTTAAAGACCTGCATACCTCACATATGCTTTAAAATGTCATCTGTTTGTGGCTTTCTGTGCTGAACACTGCTGATCATCGGCTCTGGGGACCAATGTTATTGTACACCTGCATCACTTCATTTTGTATTATTTTATACCTTTTGCATATTTAATGTTTTGTTGAATTTTATGTGTTTATTTATTTTGGCTGATGTCTTCTCCAGAGATTATCAGACAGTAAGCATCTAGTTGAGAAGATGGTAACAGGGAAGAATGGGATATCAGAAGCTAATACTAGGGAAGAAAAGTGGGTCTTTTGGGAAGTGAGAAAATGAGGGAATACCAAGAACAGAGGAACCTCTTGCCAGCAATTTCTTCACTAGAGCTGGATTCCTGCAGCCAGTGCTCTGTTGTGCTCTGTGCACTGAAGACTGTTTGATTCTTCTCTTTTGTTTTTGGGTTTCCTTCCCTCCTTTTCAGAGCATGGAAGGCTAAAAATTCTATAACATCTCTACTGTGCATGAAATACATAAATCAATAAATCAGGATGCCCACCCCCAGCAAAGCTGCCCAATCAAATGTGTGTTTATGTGTGTGGACAGGGAGGATAGATTATTCATGTGTGAATTTGCTGTTTGTTTCTCTCTCCTTCCCTTTGTTCAAATGAAAACACCTGGAGGTAATTTTACATAGACTATATGGTAGCTCACCTTGCATCATGTTTCCTTGAATATTTCATTAAGGCTTTTTTTTTAAAGGTGCACTGATTTGGCTGACTGAGTGCTTGGAAGTGGACATTCTCAGCGACAAAGATTTTTTGAAGATAACAAAAGCCAGACAATCTTGTTTGAATCCCCAAAGCACCACAACTCTTTAACCTAAACCAGGGCCAGATCCAAGGATCGTTACTGTTAATTTAAAGGCTCCTGTTGGTTTTAATGGGCTCTGGATCAGGCTTTTTCACTCCTGCTGTGGAACAGTGCTGGCTCCCCCAGTGTAGAAACATGAAATGGCCATGAAAATTGAAGGTTGCTTTGAAAATGGATGTCATTTCCACTGCTGGACTAATTGAGCGTGAGAGGCTGGGAGTGGGATAGGTTTGAGGTTTTCTTGGTGTTTCCAAGTAAGTCAAAGTTCCTATAATGAAAACATGCAGAGTGGTGTTTTGTAACTATTTTTATACCCACTTCAGACTTGATGTTAGTGGCTTTGAATTATTTAACGTTTTTCTTCCTCAGCTGTCATCTCCAGTGAGCTCCCATTGCAGGGCTTCAGGAGTTGTGTCAGGAACAATGCAGGAGCCTGGCACTGGCTGCTCAGGCAGGGGAATGTTGCCTGGTTTTGTTTTGTTTCATGTCTTTAATCCTATTTTATCCTTTCTCTTGCTTGTAAGAGGGACATCAGGCCAAGGTATTAAATCATACTGACCAGCGTGGGCTGAAAATGAAGTACATGCCAGCTAAAGACACAAATAGGGAGTTTTCTGCTTAAAGCACTGAGCGCTAATGTCTGTCACATAAGAAGAGCCAACTATTTAACATTCAGTCTATTCAAAAAACATTATTATGTCCCAATGGTAATTTAAAACCACATCTGTTAGAACCATATGTGAGGAAAGTATGCCTTTTTTTTAGCCTTTTTTTTTTTTTTAAGTTCCAAGTTACCTTGTTTATGGGGTTATCTTCAGTGTGGGCCTCTTTCAAAATTTCAGACTGACAGCCATGAAATGCCTGGAACAAAAGAACTAATTGAATTGAACTCTTATCTTTTTCCCTTTGTAAATAATGTGTGGGCTTTTAGTGCATATCTACAAGTAGACATCCAGCTTTGAAAGGAAACCTATAGACTGAGATCATGCCTCATGCCTCTGTTGTCTATAACTTGATATTTGGTTTTTTGTCTGAGTTATTGGAGATTTCACAGGGTTTTTTCCTTGCTGTAATTCCAGCTTTGTATTAGCATTCCATACAACCTTTGAAAATAGCTCTTTTGGTCAGTTAGAACATCTAATTTTTACTTTGTGGAATTGCCATTGGATTATTCTGTCCTTAGAAATAGAAGATATACATTTGTTTTCAAAGCATCCCATTGTTTTTATCTGACCACTACTAACTGGCATAAACTTGAGATCCTAAAGCCTTAACAGTGCTAATAGCGTATGTGACATTGGTAGTGGAAGTTGACTCCACAGAACCTTCAGGTCAAAATATCTACTATAGGTACCTCATGATGTGACAGAAAAAGGGCTCTGTGTCACCCCTACATGGAGTGAAACACTTTGACTTGTCTTTGTGTGCCTATTCATCCCAGCTAAATGCAAATACCTGAGTGAATCAGTCTGACAGATGATGATAATTGGTGGCAAACAAACTTCAAGCACAGAAGTTGAAGGACCACCTTACTCCTTTACCCTGTCACCTGCTCCCTCTGCCTGAGAAGAGTCTTCAATAAAACCTGGACAAAACTGAATTCCCAAGTGGTTGGCAAGCAATGACTTTCTTTCTGTGTTTGGTGAGACCATACATTGTGGAGTGGTAGGGGATATTTCCATTATGCTGCCCCACTTCTCTGAAGTCCAGTTTTGGATGGTGATAGCAGGAAGAGCTGTGCTTCAGCTATGGCGGATAGGCTGGAACACCAAATACTGGTGTTCAAGCTGTGATCCCCTGTGGTTAACTTAAATTGTGCATGTTCCGTGATGAATTTAGAGCACCTCAAGCTACCACTCCAAATATCCCCCATAATAAACAACAAATAACTGCTCTGCTGAGCCTTTTATACGTGCCAAAAGCTGTCTTCTGTAGAGTCCCACAGAATTCTCAGCCCTTCCTTGTGTAATGGATTTTCCCATTAAGTTCATCCACATCATCAGGCTTTCTACTGTTTGTCCTTCATAAATAGGCTGAGTATCTCAAAGAGAAATAATCAGAAAACAAATAAATAAGAGTGCAAGTTGCATGCATAAAGTGACCTGCATTCATGATCTGCATATCTTTCTAGTGGCATTTACAGCATGGCATATTGTGAATCCTCCTCCAGCTGTGTTTTAAGCACTGAGCAACGAATTTCTTAGCTGAATAGGACGTTAGTGATCCCAATGTATAGAGCACCTGGCAACCCAAGAGTTAAATATGCAGCTATAAATAGCATGCCTACTTTGATGGGATGCATTGTATTGTAATTTTAGCACTAATTAAAATTTGGTTGTAGGCATGAAATATCTGTCTTTCAGGAACATGTGTAAATCTCTGAAATTAAGCTGGGTTTTGTTGTCTGAATGTTTTGGCAGAGTTGTGTCATTGCATATGAAGTTTTATGAGTAGCAATATACTAAAGATGGGTTTGCATGTCAATGAGCAACATTTTTTGATTCATTTTGGGTTAATCGAATGCTGGAGTTAATTTGGAATGTGTTAATTTGTTCTTGGTTTAAAATGAAACTTCAGTGAGTCCTGTAGTGAGTTTGATGTTCAAAAGGTTTTGTGGGGTTGATTGCTTCCAGATAAGTGGGAAAGTAGCTATGCTGAAAAAAACCACTGTAATTTGAATGATGAGCATGGAAAATGTGGGGGAAAAAATGAAGAAAACTACAAGAGAAACAACACATTTTTATGTTTTTGGCACAGCACACTTCATATTCCTACTCCCTGTCCTTGTGTGATCCCTTGGCACTTGATGGATGAGAAAGATAATTGTTGATCACTTCATGTAGCTCTGCCAGTAACACATACCAAATATAATTAAACCTCCAATTTTATGTTTTTAAAGACATTTTTTCACCAAATATAGCAACTAAACACTTTCTGTCAGAGCAGAAGGAGACAAGGTGTTTTGGGTCCTATTTTCTATCCTCACTCAGAGTGAAATGTTAGGGTTTTCATTTTCAAAAGAATTCCCCATTTCTCCTAGATTGTTTCACCTTTGAGGCTCCATGAGAGTCATTCTGAAACTCCAGGTAAATTGCCACAATGTTTTGCTTCTTAGGCTTCCATGCATGGTTGAGTTGGACCAGCTCCAGTAATTCTCTATCTCACTGGGTTAATCACTGCAAGGTTCTTGCAGCTGGGACAACCAACAAGGGAAGTTTAATGTCATTCATCTCTGATTTTAACCCTATGCCTCTGGTGTAGATTTCAGGCTAATTTCTTGGAGGAAGTATCTTTTTAACATTTCTGTTGTCAAGCTGATTCATTCCATCCAATGTTACTGGTTTTTTATATATAATATAGATTAAAAGTTTGATTGTGATCAACTTTGATGCAGCCATGATCCTACTCCAAATGAAGACAGGTATTGCCTTTTTCTCTAATAAGTGAGAGTACCCAAGAAAGTATCATTTTGGAACAGAAACTCTCAACCTGATGAATCACCTTTAAGGAAAAACAAGGGGAAATGACAGATTGACATTTTCAGCATAGCCTGTCTATGGCAGTCAGTCTCTGACTGTCCGTAGCCCAATTCCACAGGGACATGGAGCATAATGCACTTTGCTCTCTTCTTGAGCATGAGGGCATGCTCCATTAGCTGACACTTGTTTTTACAGCCCATGTGCCACACAGCTTGGGTGGAAGCTGAACAAGCCCAAGTTTTGCAGATCATTCCCCACGGGACAAGTTAGATGATTGGTTTTTTCTGTTTCTTGGTCATTGTAGAGACACTAATTAAAGGACATGCTTCCCAACCCTCATTTTCCGGTTCCTGGTGAATCTTAAATTTGAAACATAAATATGAAACAATTTCAAATGTCCCGATGTAGTTACACTGACTAGTTATTTAGCTTTGAACATAGTAAGTAGTTAAAAGGAGGGGGCATGGGGACTTCTGATTGGTTTGCAGATCCCTTTTATGACCTAACATAACTCACTTGTATTTTTGTTTCAATTTATCTGTCAATTGGAAAAGTTTTCTAATAAATTCCTAGGTATTTCCTCTTTGGCAAATCATTTTGGTGCCCTGGCAGCTCTGTCTCTGATTCTTCCTTCCTTTAATATATTACTGCGATGTCCTGGCAGCACTCATTTTAGGATACAGAAATTCAGCCCATCATTCTTCACACAAAATTATTGAATGGGAATCCCATTTGCAGTCAAACTGAGAGATAAAAAGCTAGTTAGCCTATCTTTTGGGACACTTGGTTTTATTAGGTTCCTACATGTGTTTACTTTGATCCCTTCAATGCTATCGTAGAAGACAATTCCACGCCAGATTGTAAAAATGTCAGTTTCTTCAAACACATGCACAAAATCCTTTCTAAATTTGTTGTATCTTCTCAGTTAAAATTCCAGGTTTTTTTATGAGGCAGAATTGTTTACTTCCATTTTGAAAAGATTAGCCTTTTAGCTGTCAGGAGCACACAGGATCCAGCACTGTCCATAACTGGCTGTGTTCGGTATGGGTACATTCCCAAAACTATATTGTCTTAAATACCAGATTTATAAATGAGCTTAATTCTGAATTAATCCAAAAGAGCTGAATCCTGGGTCACTCTGGCAGTAAGTATATATTTCCTGTCTGCAGATCCTGTATTCATCAGAGAGGGATAATTTGAGAGCATGCACTTGACCTGTGCTTCAATATACTGTGGATAGACCTTTTCTTGGCTGAAGAGTGTAGTGTCTTGTCCTTACCCCACCTAGAGTCCCTACATCCATGTCTGGGGTCTTCAGCACAGCAAAGACATGGACCTCTTCAAGCACGTCCAGATGAGGGCCACAAAGATTACCAGGGGACTGCTGTTCCTCTTCTCTGAAGACAGGCTGAGAGAGATGGTGTTGTTCAGCCTGGAGAAGACCGTGCTCTGGGGAGACCTCGTTGCAGTCTTTCAGTATTTAAAGGGAGCTTGTACGAAAGATGAGGACAGACTTTTTAATAGGGTCTGTAGCAACAGGACAAGGGGTAATGTTTTGAACTAAGAGAGAGTAGGTTTAGACTAGATATAAGGAGTAAGTTTTTTACTGTGAAGGTGGAGAAACAATGACACACGTTGCCCAGAGAGGTGTTGGATACTCTATCCCTGGAAACATTCAAAGTCAGGCTGGACAGGGCTCTGAACAACCTATTCTAGTTGAAGATACCTCTGCTCATTGCAGCGGAGTTGATCGAGATGAGCCCTTGGTGATTAGATTTTCTACTTTCTCAACCCAAGCACAATCTTAAAAGAGGAATAATGTTTCAAAACCATCTCAGATCCAGCATTAGAGGAGTGTTAGGTGATAACCCCATTAAATCAGTTTAGATGTAGTCTCCTCATATAGGAAGTTGGTAGGTGGTAACAATATAGTTAACTTTCTTGCTGTTTTTTTCAGCAATGACTCAGTGTTTTCTACCCGTGGAAACTGGGGTGGAGACAGAAAATACCAAAGTAGACTAGGTGCTATACAAAAAGCTCTGCAGTTTTGGATGAAAACAAGTTCCTTTGTTGTCTTAATCCTCACTTGTTTTACAAAAGAACCATGTTAAGGACAAAGTAAAAATGTACTGTTTGGTCAAGTACCACTTATGTCTAGGCTGCTTTCTGCCTTTCTGAATGAAGGTGTTGGGAGAATTATGTGACTGGGAGGTGGAGAAAGCCTTCCCAAACCTTCTAAAGGTTTTCTTTAACTTCTGATTGGTTGGAACAACAGATGTACTAAAGCCACACAAATTGGGTAACTTATAAAAAGTCCTTGAAGGATGACTCAGATTCATTCATAAGAAAGTAAGATCAGATCTTCAAACCGAAACAGATAGAAACATAAGGAAAGGAGAATCCCATAATAAGCTGATAAAGCCTAAATATTTTCAAACCTTGTTCATAACAATTACTCTTAGTTTAGACATCATTTTGGGGAACCATCCAGAGAAGACTAAAAGATTAGGAAAATATTTTTCAGAAAGGTTAATGCAAGACACCTCCATCTTTTCTTACAAGCTACTGTGAGAGATTTGATGAAGACAGATAACAAAACTCCCTGAGGCAGAGATGCCAATTTTTTTTTCAGTATCTGTCTAGTTAAAGCATCCTATCCGAAGCAGATGCTGCTTTCCTCTTTGATAAAAGACAGTGCAGGAGCTCTAGATGGTGACTTACCTCGTGGTCTCCAAAGAGCTGCTTATTAATCGAAATTAAAGTAACCACCTCAGCCCAATTGGTATCAAACCCTTTTTGTCCTCTCCTGTTAACGTGGGGTGAACATGGTGAGGAAAGGCTCCTTGCCAAAACCTGTTGTGCTAAGAGTCAGAAAATCCTGTGGGTTAGGTCTCTGTCTTCTTTAGATTTCCTTGGCAGGAGTATACATTGGACAAAGCTCAGGGAATTCTAGCTAATAAATTATTATGTTGGAGGGACTGCTTACCCTGCAGCCATGCTAATTAGGTTCTTACCAGCAAATCAGGTCAGTTTATATTCTTGACTTCAATGTAGGACAGGCATATGGGACCATGTGTTGTAGGGTTTTTTTTTTTTTTAATTTTGCAAAATTAGGCAGAATCATAGTTTTCTAAAATTTTAGGGTTTTTTCAATGTTTCTTTGGTGCAACACTGGAATACCAGTAGCTGCCTGTTATTTCTTGTTATTGGCTCTATATCTTGATGGTCCTAATTAGAAACACTTTGTGACTGATAGAACAGCTAACACCTCAGTAGGAAGGTACTGGAATGACACAGATGTCCTTGGTATACATTCTTCACACCCCAACTACTCTTTGAAAAAGTTCCGTATGATTATTAATCACTCCAAGGCATATTATTTCCCACTTGAGAAACAGTGATGGAAAGTTAGAGATAAAGACAGGTACACTGCCAAATTATATATTGCAGAAGGATATTGAGTATATTCCAAAAAAGAAAAAAGTTCACAAAAATGTTTTATAGTAAAGGGTGTGGTTTTTAGAATCACCATAGTATCCAGTACTGCCACGGACTTACGATGACAGGAAAGCTGCTTTAGTAATCAAACTGTGTAAGAAGAAAGCTGGGAGGTTAAAGGCCCCTCTGTGAAATGAGTAAGTGTATAATGGTTTCAGTATTCCTGTTACTTGTCTGTAGTTATCTGCAGGTGTCAGCTGATTCTTAATAACCCAAACACATTAATTCAAAATGGTTTTTATCCTTCATGAAGTATATTGGGTACAGCAACACAGATTAGCTAATCCCTATCTGAGTAAGAAGAGCTATTTCTGTCTGAGTTTTATTCATAAAGGGAATTGTTCATGTACAGCATGAGTCTCTCTCCATAAGTTATTATTGATATTTTTTACTTTCTTATGTGTTTTTCCAATTAACTTTTTACAAGATTATGAGGCTTCATTTTCTAGATTTATGTTGCTGCCCACGTTTATCAGTGACCTGGGATAAAAAATATGGCCATTGGCAATAGTTTGCAGGTGATTTAAAGTTGGGGAAGTTAGTAATGAAAGAGAGGAGATACTGACAGAGATTTATGTGTCTTGGTAAGCTATGTACAGACAAGTGATCTTATTTTTAATGTAAGGAAACATAAAGTCTTATCAAAGAAAAGTAAAAGTGCAAGTTAAGGACTGATGGGATCATTTTGACTACTTAGAGAGGCAGCAGAAGTTCACTGGAGGAGGGGTCTGCTGAATATGTGCAGCAAAGAGGCATCAATAAGAAATGTCAGGAAGCTGACCGTAGGCAGAGACCTGAAACAAATGGGTTTTATTTGCTATGAAGGGAACAATCTGAGGAGGAGCATAACAATTCTCTGTATGAGGAATGTATTTTACTTTCTTGTACATTTTAGTAAATACTTCTGTTCAAGTCGGAATTACCTACACCCTGCACTCTGTGTCGCATGAGGGATCCTCCTAGTGTTCTGTCTTGTCAGTATAACTTCTGAATACACAATATACACCTATTTTGGTATTCAGCATCTCATTCGTGCAATCTGCCATGTGGATAGAGGTGAACTTTGCCCTCTGCGTGTTTTAGAAATAGTGACAACTGCACTTCCTGAACAGAGCTTTGATTTCCAAAACCATTCAGGATGTTTTGCAGGGTTGTTTTTTGTTTGTTTGCTTTTTTTGCTTGTCAAGAGCTTGTTCAGAGGTACTTACATGTCCTAAATCTGAATAAAAGGAAACTGAACATGTAAGAAAGCAGATTTTCTTATAATCATCTGGACTGATTGCTATTCTTCATTTTTCACACTAATCTGCATATGTACAAAATGAATGCAAATCACTTATAATTTGATAGCAGTTTACATGCCTGTATACCCTATATGTGACAAGAGATAGAGAATGTGAAGGAGCAGAGATTCAAGTGTCTGCTACTGTGTCTTGATTGAACTGGAATTTATAAATAGATACAGAAGAGAAATAAATCTTCTAAAAATGGTCAACTCTGGAAACAGAAAATGGTTCTTTCTGATTTTAAGGGATTTGGAGTAGAGAAAGCATGAATATGAATATACAGCATTTATTTAATCTCAAATTTGTTATCTGTTGCTCATTTAGAGAGATGTCAATATAAGCATTTGGGTCCCATTATGCACCAGGTTTTTTTGCATTCTCCAGTTCCTTCTTAGTTTTCTGGTTTAGCCCAGCTGCTCCACTGCCTTCCCATGATACAAAGTTGTGTTTTATTCTAAGACAAACACAACAACAATTCTTTGATCTTATTATCAAGCCAAGAAAAAGGGAAAAGAGAAACAAGATTCTCTCTTTTCTTCAGTGTTACTGAAATGACAACTGAAACTCTGTTCGCTCCTAGCATTAGTCTATATTGCCTATTAAGTACCTCTTAGTGGAACTCTGTGACTAAATTGAAGCAGAGACATAAGCACTGGAGAATGGCTGTGAACAAACATGTGGACAGATCTGGAGGCACAGGTGGGTGCTGGCTTCCTAAAACTATCGTGCCTTCGTTGAAGTTGCTAATTTTTACATTCCCTCAAACTACAACAAAAATAAAACAACTTGAAACCAAAATAATTTGATCTGCTAAAGAGTTTCACTAACTTGGATGCTTTAAAACAGCTGCAAACCTGATTAATGTGGCCTCTGGATGGAAAAAAAATTTAGAATGGCTTGGATTGGAAGGGACCTTAAAGATCATCTAGTTCCAACCCCTTACCTTGGGAAGAAACACCTTTGACTAGACTAGGTTGCTCAAAGCCCCATCTAGCCTGGTCTTGGGCACTTCCAGGGATGAGGCATCCCCAGCTTTTCTGGGCAACCTTTGCCAGTGCCTCACCACCCTCACAGCGAAGAAGTTCTTCCTAGTAGTTACACAAAGCCTACTCTCCTAGTTTGAAGCCATTCTCCCCTGTCCTATCACACTATGCACTTGTCAGTAAGTCCCTCTCCAACTCTCTTACAAGTAAATGATATAAAAGTTTACTCCCTTTCTAAGGGACTTTCACAAATTGGGACCTGAAATACCTAATATATCGATTTTAGAAACACCCTACTTTTTATAACACAGTGCCACTGGCAATTCAAAATGGAGATAGTTAATCTAAAAAGCAATTGTTTCTCTCTGATACCTTTAGCTATATTTTTCAATGCTTTTATCTTTGTCATTTTCCATTGTCCCAAGAATTGATTCTTCCACATGAAATTTAGCCTATACTCCATGTGTAAAATTTCCCATGAGTAAAACTAATAGTAAAGGCTATTACGCAACATATTACCCAAGGCTGAGATAGTTATTCTGACTGTCTATTTTTATTTAATGCAATATATCTTTTTATCTTTACCCCTGAGATGGGTTTTCATTCCCATTAGTCCAGTTACAGGCTAATGTGACTCCGCTGACATCACTGGAATGGTATCTTCACTTTCAGTGGTATTATTGAGTGGTGGGTCCTTATAATCTGGAAAATTAGTTTTGATCCCTGGACTCATTCATGTTAAACAATGCAATATAGTGTCTCACACAGTTATTTATGAGTCTGCTATAGCAAATGAGAAACAGGCTTCAGATTATAGGTGCTCTTCTCATTTCTCCAGGGTGATTGAAAAGAGAGTTTCATTGAGCACATTATCAAATTGCAGACCATCACTGTTTTCTGCAGTCTCTGTTCCCTGTTTGTAGGTAGATTTGTGAGAAACAAAAGTGTGCCACAATTTCTTTTCAGAGTTCCTCTGCTATGGGGAGACAGAAGGCCATTTAGAGGACCTGGAATTTATGTTTGATTAAACATAAGTCCTTTGGTTAGCTCAATATTTGTACTATAATGACTATAAGGGTAAGGTAAGAAATGTTTGGTCTACGTGGTAGGTCTGTAGGGAAAATAATTTTATCCATCAAGCTGTTGTGTGTTGAGTCCAGATAGCAGCTAATCCCCGCTGAGCTGCTCAGTCACTCTTCATGGTGGGATGGGGAAGACATTTGGAAGGGTAAAAGTGAGAAAATGCATGCATTGAGATAAAGACAGTTTAACAGTTAAAGAAACAGTTGTGCACACAATCAAAACAAGTCAAGAAATTCATCCACCCCTTCCCATAGGCAGGCAGGTGTTCAGCCACCTCCAGCACAGCAGGTCTCCATCATGTATAATGGGACTTGGGAAGACAAATGCCATCACTCAAAGCATCCCCCCTTTCTTCTTCTCCCAGCTCTTATTTCTAAGCGCAACATCATATGGTCTTGAATATGCCTTCGGTCAGTTAAGGTCAGCTGTCCTGTGTCCTCTCCCAGCTACTTGTGCACTCTCAGCTGCCTCACTGGTGGAGTGGGGTGAAGGGTAGAAAAGTCCTTTACTCTCTGTAAGCACAGCTCAGCAATGACCAAACAGTGTTTATCAAGAGTGTACTAACATGGTTTTTATTATAAATTTGAAACTAACTGCTATGAAGGAAATTGACTCTATCCCAGCCAAACCCACTATGCAAACCCAGAGATAAAATGAGCAGAGAAGGGAGTGGAAGCTGGTAGAGGCTGTCTAAAAACCTGGATCTCAAGTGGCTTGGACCATGATGCTTTCCATGCTTCTGGAAACTTCATTGAATTCAGAAGAGTTATCTAAGTTCCACTAACAAATACTGTTGCTATCTTGAATAGTGTGTTTGTTGGAATGTCTGGTAGATATTTGGTAGTTCAAGGAATAGAGCAGCACAGTCCTGCAGCCTGTAATGTTGTAAAGTTACTAAACCATTGTATCACCTTAGAAATAGGAATTGAATTCTGCTATTACAATATGTTAAGTCCAGGGCGACACTGAAATTTTCAGGGTTTCACCCAGTTTGTGCTGAGCAGAATATGTCCAAAAATACTTGTCATAATCAGCTCACTTCCAAAATCTCTCAAATTCAATGTTGAATTTGCAGAGAAAAGTGCCAAGGCTCGTATACCCTTCTTAAAGAGCATTGCACATCAGAGAACTGCAAGCAAGAGCCATTGATGCAGAATGTGCAATGTATGTGTGAGTCACATCAACAGCAGAAGGTCACATTTAATTTTCTCCCAGAAGAGCACCCTCTGAGCTGACACGCGGAGATAAAGATACTACTCATTATAGCAGTTGTGATTTTTCTACCCAAATAGCTTGTGTGGGAAGGAGATCAGCCTCCAGTCCCTTGAGTACAAACCAATCTATACAGCAGCCCCTCAGCTTGCTGAGCCAGCAGAGCAGCTCCTGTTTGCTGCCTAATTTCAGATAAGAGTTAAACATAAATAATAATAATACCAAAAAGTCTGATTATCTCGCAAAAAGATTCAAGTGCTGCATATAATCTTTGGGGAAAAAAAATAGCTATAAAAAGACAAAGAATAAAAAAAACAAAAAAACAACAAAACCAGATAGAAGTCCAAACTGAGTGTTTAATTCCTGTCACTAAAGTATCCAGAATTTAGTCCTCTTTACATCTAAATTAAAGACGTAAAATGCAAAACAGGGCACTTGGAAAATATGTGGGATGACGTCTTTTTAGTTATATTTCATATTTCTATCTGAGGGACAGATCCTGGAGTGGCAAATCCTGAAATGGCAGTTCCTTCACTGTCTTCTGAAAGAAATTATATATTGTTACACCAGTTGGGGATCTCATCTCATTAGAAATCTCCTGATTCTCCTAAATGAGTCGTGCAGTTGTCTCATGATTTGCCATCAGGACTTCCCCAATGTCTGCTCATTCAGGGCTCTTTCCCTTTGTCTAAAGGCTTGGCAATAAATAATTACCTATCAGATTCCCAGCATGAATTCTGGAAGGGTTGAAAGGGTTTTGAAATATAGGTAGGAAGAAGAGAAGAGGGAGTAATTAATATGGGATTATTGAGGAAAAGAAAGAGAGCAGGTAGGAGAAAAATAGGCAACAGAACCAAGGAAAAGAGGGTAGGAGAAATCAGAACTCCAGGATGGGAATAATATTTCCTTTATTAGCAACAGAATCTGGGGGGAAAGAGGTAGAAAGATGGAAAGAGGAGAAGAGACAGAATCCTGGAGGCAGTGAGGAAAACAGTACACAAGGAAGGTGACAGGTAAGGAGAATGATAGGGACCCGAAATCCGTGGGGAGGGACTGAAGATTGCACTTTTAAGGAAGTTAGTGTATTCTTGCCTCTGTTCCTTTTCAAATTGAAATGTTTTGTTTGTTTGTTTATTTTAAAATGTTTTTTCAAGGTTCAGCTTTATTTGAGTCATATGTATGCTATGCTTATGATAGCAATCATCTGGTTTGCATTTGCACATTTACTATGGGTAGTTCTGTGCCTACTTTCTTTTTCTATTTGCACATATGAAAAACGGTGTTAAAATGGTAAACTCAATAGATTTGCGCTTAGAGAACTTCGGGAAATGCAAACACTGTAATGCAGAATAATTCTGGTTTAAGCTGTTCTCTGACATCCCACAGTCTAGAATTGACAATCATGTTCGGGGTATGTGTGATTAAAGAAGTAGTGAAGCCTGGAAAGTAAAGAAAAACAAAGGAAGAAAGATTTAAGTTGTATGTATATCTGTGAATATCCACATTAAAGCAGAGAGGAGAATTCTTTTTCCAAACACAATGTTTCTCAAAGTTTTTCCAGCTCTTTAAAACATGAGAGCTGGGGAGGAGAATGTTAGTTCAAGAGATAAGAAGCCTGGATAGTGAGAAAGAACAACTCAAAACCACCTTCAGTTTATTTCTGGAAATCATGAAGAGATGAGATGCTTATCTGAAAGACATAGTATTACTAAGCAGGGAATAAACAAGTACAAAACCATCTTTAAGGTTCTTTATTTTCCAAGTTAGGACATATGTATGTTGTCTTTCCATTGCAAAAGAGCAATTGAAAAGTATTGTCTCCATTTTAATAGTTTCTGATAGTAATTCCTTGACTCTCTGACCAGAAAACATTTAGGAAAAAGAACAAATACAGCAAGTGTAAGAAGGGGGAAAGCTTTTTCACTGTGAATAATATCCTGCTGTTGTTTACTTGTGGTCCATACTGAGTGACTGGACAGAGGTACTCAACCTTGAAATCAGTATGCAAACGTAGCCTTAATTAGGTGTTTTGGAGTTCCAATTTGCCTGTCCAGGCACCCTGCTGTTTTTCAGTTGTTTTTGTTTTTGTCTTTCTGATTCAACTTACCTAAAAAGTCAAGGGATAGTACTAGTAGTGTCACTTAAATAAATTTTGCTTCTGGTTTTTAACTAGAAAGCAAATAGAGGAACCCGAAGCATAGAGTGAGTCTATCAATTGGCTTACTTACTAACAGTTATGATGTCCTATTTCTGTGAGACAAAGGAAGGAAAATAATCCTTATTGGTACAAGCTGCCCACAGAATATCTGAAGTCTCTGTTGCTCCTGATTAGCTCTCTTCACAGGTTTCCCATAGGGAATGATGCTGAAAGCCCAGGGGCAGGTACTGGGGCAATGGGGCAATACTTGTCAGTGTCACCAGCCTACTTGAAAGAAAAATGTGTTATCTGCATGTCTGTAGGGGACAGATGGGATTTAACTGTGTCTGTTTTGTGTGCACTTCATGTTTATCATAAATCCTAATACTTCCCCTCATTGCTGAGTTCTGCTAAACCCAGAGAAGCTTTCCTATAGTTGTCTCACTGTAGCTCTTTTTCTCATTTTATTTTCCTAGCTCTGTATCGACACATGTATGGGGAGGACATCAATAACTTACTTATCTTCTTTCTATATCTTTGTATGTTATAAAATGAGAGCTGAGGAAAGGACTTGAAAAGAAGAGGAAAGTGAATATATTACATCAATTAAAGCCATGGTGAAAATCAAATCACATATAGATGTGTGATTCATGCAGATATATTTTTGCTCTATCTGAATCCTCCTGTTTTCTTACTTATAGGAAGAAGAATTATTTGCAGTAGTCCCCAATACTTTTCAAAGAATAAGACCAAGTGTTGCTTTCCATCATAAGCAGGTTTATTGTCTATAAGGTTTTTTGTCTGACTAATTTTGGTAAAGCAAAAAAGCAACTCAGAATGTTCCTTTTTAGGGATAAGAATAGGTTTTTAAATGTTGTACCATGCACTTATGTGCTTTTGCACAACAGAGGACAAAATTCACACAGTTATGCCCTGCACTCTTTAAAAAGCAATAAAATAACAATAAGGTAATCATATAAAATAAATAATAAAAAATAAAAAGCAAAATAATACTCAAAAAATAAAATAAATATAAAAATGAAATTTTCCTGGCTCAACCATTGACTTCAGACTTTGAGCAACCCATTAGTCTGACTATCTTCTGCAAAGCATCATCTCTGCAGAACAGTAATGTAAAATAAACTATTTGCTTAAAGAATTTGGGGTCACCAGAGAAAAAGTACCTTATGAACGTGTCATATTGTGAAGCAGAGAAATAATCATGAATGGCTAAAATCAGTTGAGAAAATTAATACCTTCTTAGTTAAACCAGAAAAAAAAAAACAAGACAAACACAAATCTTTGGCACCAATGATTTGGTGCTTCTTTCATATTGAGTGATGAAAGTTTATAAAGACACAATGAAACATAAAAGCCCTATGGCTTCTTTTGTTTGGAGAACAATGACTTTTGGATGCAATTAAAAGCGGAGGTCTGGAAACTGTGTATTGTGTTTTCATGGACATGGTTTTTTGTGTCTTTAGTATACTTCCCTCTGGTATTCTTTAAAAATATTGCAAAAATTCCTTTTTCATTTTTGTTTTCAAGTAATCAGTAAAAATTGCTATTATTCATTTCCTTCTAATCACATGTATTACAAGGAAAAGCCTGAAAAAAGACTGAAACATGATATAAGATGTGCTAATTTGATAATGAATAGCAATGCATAGTATGTTTTGTATGCATTTTTCTCATATAATTCCTCTTGATCCCTTGGAATATCACATGCCACATGAAGCATCTGAGTTAATTTTAATTTCCTGTCTCCTTTTCTTGTGATATGGTTTTCTCAGATTTTTTAACTGTGGCTGGTTTTGATTCTGTGACAGTAAATGTTTCCTCATGTCAGGTGGGGATCAGAAGAGCAATAGTGGCTGCATGCACTGTCCAGTCCATCACAAGAAATTTTGGCCCCTGGAGTTTTCAGTGTTGTTTGAAAAAATCATGTAGACTATGTATCCCAGGAGGCAACATTTCCACTTTATTCAACTTCACAAGTATAAGATGAAGGTGGCTGTCAAATGGGGTACTGAAATTCAGTGTCTCCAGCACATCACCCTTGTATGTCTTAGAAGCCGAGAATACTTTGTCCTGCTTTTTCTGTCACTATCTGGCTTCCGGCAAACTGTCAGCACTGTCCACATTTGAGCAAAATCTGGAGCTTGTAGAATAACTAAAATTCTATAATAACCTGCAGCGTTAAAGTGTAAGTGGAGGGAATCCCAAGAAAAAGTTTTCTTCTCTGCATTGAAGACTCTGTGTTCCTTTCCAGGTTACTTGCATCCCTAGAAATGACTAGTATGGAACAGTCTCCAAAAATGGACAGTGGAAAAGCATATACTTTAGACTAGACTCTTCATCTCATCATCCTGCAAAGCAAAGTAGATAAAGACTAGTGGTAGGGATATGAATGCCCCACTATAGTTCCCTGTGGTCCTATTTGCTTGTAATTAATAACTTTGCCAGTGAATGTGTAGGAATTTATTGAGGATGCATAACATGTGCCCTTATTTTCTTGGTAAAAATACTTGAGCTCATGGAAGACTATACAAAATTTAGAACAATTTGGGGTGGTGGTACCTTCTTCATTACTAGAATTACAATGTCATTGTGTGTCCTGGGAAGTATGACACTTTGATTGTCCATCCAAGAACAGGCTTCAAAATCATGGTCAAGGCATTGCAGGTCTTGCAAAGATCAAACCAGCTGCGCAGAACTCAGGCATGTGAAGTTAAGGAAGTTTTATTCAAGCCTGTCAACAGGTTCCATTAAAAGTTCACAATCTTTCTCTGTGAGGGCAATCTTTCTAATACATTCACTGTAACTAACAAATGGTAAATAAAAGAAGGGCTAATATGGAGCACGATTCATAGTATGGTCTAAGGAGGTGCCAGCAAAGAGAGAATCTTTTATTCCCCAATGCATGTCTTAGTTGTGTAGCAAAGCAAATATGAAAAGTCTTGCAAAACAGCCTTGACATCAAATTTAATGATTGATTTTCCATTTCAAGGAATGAAACTCCAGGACATTGCTAAACCGCTGAACATACATAACAGTCAGTGCAAAAGAAATATCATAGCAATGTTATTTTGCAGAGCTGCTACCCTTTGGTTGTGTGTGAGAGCCATATTTTCTCCCTACATGTCACTCTACAATTGGCTAAAATCTTGGCCTCGGTAGAGGGTGAGAACAAAGCTCTCTTTCCCCTCAGAAATGCCAGGGTTTTACATATCCAGAACCTTGATCTACAAATATTTCCCATGGAGCCTGCAAAACATGATGAGGAGTCGAGTGCAAACATTGAATAAGCAACCAGAATGTCACCCCAGTGCAAAGCAGACAACAGCTTTTGCCTGTTACCAAACAAAAGTTTACATCACTGATAGCTCAAGGAACTCTAGCCTCTGCTAAACAAGTACTGGCCAAACTTTGGTTTCAACTCATCCAAACATTTCAAATCCTTATTCTTGTGCAGCATGCAGATTCTCTTATTATTAATTTCACATAGAATGAAGACTAACAGCAGTCCTTAAGACACAAGAACAAGCATGCATCAACGTACTATATATGATCTTGGTGGTAAGAACGGTGACAGCAAAAGGTTTCATCTGCATAAACTATTCCCATTAAAATTGGTGTGTGAAGTATTGTAACTTGTTTCAAAATCAAATATAAACCAAAATTATTTGTGTAGGGTAGAAAGGAAAGTACTGAATTAGGGTTAATTCTGGAAAATCTGTTCTTCCATGGTTATTCAAATGGTAGAAGCAAAGCGAAAACATGAGTATAACATAGCCCACTTTTCACATAACATTATTCTTTTCCCTAGAAAGAAGAGATTCACAGATAATAATTCTTTTTAGTCTGACATCCTTCTCCGTAATTTTTTCTTTGTTCCATCTTGTTTCTTTTCCAAAGATTCACCTTAAAAGCTGAAACATTTTAGTGCCTGTGTAGATTGTCCTATATTTCAGTAGCTGCAGCTTTTCTCTCTGCTTTTTAGCACCTAGGTCTCCTGAATTGCCCTATCTAAAATGTTTCTCCTGAAGCTTTCCTAGAATTACAGAGTCATGTAGGTTGGAAGGGACCCTTGGAGGTCTCCGGCCCAAGGTCTGGCTCACAGCTGTGTCAACACTGAATTGAGAACAGAATATTTAGGGCTTTCTCCAGTTAGGCCTTCAAAATCTCGAAGGATGGAAGTCCCACAATTTAGTTGGGCTTAAATATCTCATACTGGATTTTTTTTCTTTCATCCAGATGGATCCTTCCCTGTCATAAACAACAACTTGGCTCTGTCTTCTTAATAATTTGCTCAGAACTGCTGTAAAGCAGCTGTGAAGTCCCTGCTGAGTATCTGGGCTAAAAAAACCCACCTTTCTCAGCTTTTCCCTGTACGTCATGTGCTCCAACAACCTGATCACCTTGGTGGCCTGTGTTGGACTCCCTGAAGTTTGTCAACAGCCTTCTTTTGTTGGGGGCCCAGCTGGACATAGTATTCCAGATGTGGCTGGATGAAAGCCAAGTAATAGGGGCAAATTGCTTCTCCTGAAATGTTCACTTTTTTTCTGGCTTCAAATCTCTTTTGATTTTTTATTTGTTTGGGTGGGGTTTTTTTTAATTTTAAGAAAATAGCCCCAAAAACTGTAAAGTAGACATTTGGCCTTTGCTGCATGTTTGCTGCTATTTAACTTACTCATGTTTTGCATTTATTTTCTCTGATTTCCCTTGCACTATTTTCTTCCCTTTTGTGTTTTTTCCTTTTCTTCCACTGTTTGTCAGATATTTTCTCCTGGGTTTTGTTATTATTATCATCATCATTATGGTGATGATTATAATGATGATGATGGTGATGATGTTTCCAGGCCTTTCTGTATCAGCCTTTGTACCTCTAAAATAGCCAGCCTTGGAGTAGTTACAGAAACTGTTAAGCTTGAACCATCCCCTGCCTTCCAACAATCTTGTTTATTTCTGAATATTTACCCTCTAAGTTTAAATATTCTCAGCATCCTTCAACAAGAAGCATCCAATTCACAACATTCTCAATATGTTGATAATATAAATACTCATTTGTATTTTCCTCCTCACAACCCTGAATCTCAAATGGTATCTTGTGAGCAAAGTTTCATGTGGAGCTAGCGATGGAAAATGTCAAGTTTCTTAATGAAAGCAGGAGGCTGTCCAGTTGAGAAGAGAGAATTCCAGCTTTCTACTCCACAGAAGGCTTGGGGATTGCAGTGCCTATGCAGACATGGGATTTGAAGTACTATGATTTCTCCCCACCAAAACACTGCCGAAGCAGGCAGGAAAGTAATTAGGCCTAGCATGCTTTAATTACTTTTTCCATTTTAAATTTTTTTTTTAACTTCAGGGGTGCTGGCAACCAGTGTAGTAAAAGGAAGTATCTTTACAGCAACACAACTCCCTTGTATCCTCTCATGGCATACAGATAAGGAGGAAACTTGCTGGGATACTGCTCGTTATTTTGTTCTTAGCTAAATTAAATATGTAATAGATTTCCAAAGTTTAGGTTAATGTGACTGTGATAATGGCCTGAGGGTCAGAAATGTATCTCAGTAAATAAAAATATTTTTGTATCTGTTATCATCTTTACAGATACATTTTTAGAATTGCAGCTTCTTAGTGAAAGGGACATCTGCAGATAAGAGATGTTTTTGGTGGTGAAACTGAGTTTTGACCTGTCTTTTCCATGATTTGTTTGATCTTTGGAAGCTTAGCTCAACGTGAATCAGCAGGAACACACTGGGTAGGAAATTGGAAAAACTCAATGCTGAGTTTTGATTTATGTTTTCCAAACTTTAATTTGGTATATCAGCTCTGAGAGAAGGAGGTTGAAGACACTTGCAATGGCTACTTTCTGGTCATGAAATCGTGGTTGATATCTATTACTATAATACTGGCTCTGAGATTGCTAATTGCCTTTTAGGTCACTGAAGGACACAGCCTGGAAGGAGTCTGTTTATCCATTTATTGTTTTATCACCATATGTTCTCAACTTCCCTGTCCCTTTGCTTTCCCACTTGGAAAACAATGATAAAGAACTTGGCAATTCTTGAAATCTGCAGCTGAAAATCTTTGAATATTACTCTGATTTTGCCTATCACATCCTGCTGCCAAGGGAATGATCTAAATAGAGAGCCAGCACCTTTGCATGTGCTCTGAGCATACTTTGCTTGAAAAGATTCCAAATTACTGGTAGTTCATCCCTCTGCCATTTTGTGTCAACTTCCACCATCTTGTCTCACAAAAGGCAGTATTAGAAAACAGCACTGAAGAGAAATGTCGACAGGCAAAGGAAAAAAGGTTAATTAACGAGTTGGAGAAGTGCGTGGATGTTTTTGTTGCTTTTTCAAAGTAGGACACTTGTTGAGATGTGAAGCTTAGCAAGGAGCAAGTAGGGGGAAAAAGCCCACCTCTGTTCCTTTGTACTGGTTCTTTCAGTATTCTGCTTGAAATTCGAGTGGCTGTTGGAGAGAAGCACTTAACTCTGTTCTTCCCTGTTTCTTTGTGTCCCTGTTTGTCATCACCAGGGAAAGGGAGAATAAAGATTGAAAGAAAGGATGAAAAGCATTTGGAGATCACAGGAATGAAACCTTCAGACTGCACCTGCAAGACCAGATTGTGAACACTGGTTTCATCTTCCTCACCAGTTTGGGATAACAAAACATACACAGATATGGGAGTACGGTTAGGTGGCTGAAAACCCTTTGATTAAGTTTCTAGTATTTCCTAGCCTGAAAACTGGTTCTTCCCTTCCTTCCTGTTGTTTCAGCACTTTCGTTTGTAGGTGACCAAAATTGCTGCCAACATGCCTATATTTTACTTTTTTTGCCTGTGAAGAACTTCCCTCATGTATCCTTAGGAGAGGAGCTTGGCAGAGATTACAAAAAAATGAAGAGAAGTGAATGAAATTGGTGAGGACTTCTTCTGGAAAAAAGTCTTGCAAAGCCTTTTATTGATAGCAAGGGCAATAAACACCTTGAGGCACATGTTGGAACAGGGGCTGTGCATTCATTTCTCCCAGGCGCTCTTCTTCTCCACCTGTTCAACCTCTCACATGCGCATTTCAATAATAGGAGGATAACAGACTGCTGAATTTTCAGGATCTGGATACAGTGCTTGTTTCTTGCAGCGGCCACAGAAATTCTTTTTCACATCCATTGTATCTTATTAGGAAAAGAGACTCAGTCATTACCAGTATTAATGCCACAACAAAAGCATTTGGGAACCTGTGAAGTAGAGAAATACAAGATTCTCCCCCAAAAGGCAGGTCAATGTCACCATGAATTGTTGCTTGTTCAAAGGCTTTTTTTTTTTTATGGGGCATAGATAAATACTAATATATTGGTACTTCTCTGGGCAGCCTCTTTCATTATATGAATATTTAGCTCTGCTCCATAAAGAGAAAACAGAGAAAAAACAAAACAAAACAAAACAACCCACCAGTTTAGCTCCATTCTTTGCAAATACTCTGTGTCAGATCCTGTTGGAAGGCAGTCTGTAGTAGAGAGAGGCTGTATGTTGAAGGCTCTTGGATGAGTGTATTAAAGAGAGAGCTATAAGAATTAAGAGCCCTCTTGTCCCTCTCCCTCCATTTTATATCATTGAAATTTCACTGGTTTCAGTGAAATTCTTCATGGTTCTTGTCACTTAATTTAGAAAAGGATGAGGCCAGTAATCTCTAGTTCTGCACAGAGGCAAAGGCTACAATGAAGTGTCCTGAATAGTAAAATAAGGTATGGATAGGTACCTGTGGGAAGATATTACATAGGCAGATACCATTATGCTTCCTTATAACTAGTAAAAGCCTGATACTATGGGTAAAATATGCAAATATCTATTTCCCTCTGAGAAAAGCTTAGTTAAGAGAAATGATCCCTCTTAGCTCCTCAGTCACATCACGTGTTGGCCCCTGAAGTTCTCATGATAAGGACGTGATTCAGAGAGACACCAGCCTGTCCTTTTCAGCAGAATTGCTAAGTAGTTTAACTGCTTTGCTGTCCTGAGCAAGATAAAGCAAACCATCAGGTGAGGGATTCTGCTAAATCTAAATGTTCAGGATTGCAGCTCAATTTGAAACTGGATGTAGCCTTGCGTTTGGTGAAGTTAATTTCTAGTTTTCTTTAGTGTTAACAAGATGACAGAAAATCTTGCTGACTGTGTCCCATGTAGCCCAGTCTTAAACCATGGACATAAGTGGCAGCCAAGATACCCATAAAATATGTTTAGTGGGATGGTGCGAGTAAAGGAACTATAATAGTCTCAAGCCTGCTGATATTTGTATACGGCCTAGATAGTATGTTGTACTGAATCCAAAAATATCAGAGCAATACTCAAGCCTTGAAAAAGGCTTAAAATTTCCATGCGATTAAGGTAATTGAAAGATGAGGCATATAAACAAATTGATTTGTCCAGCAGGGAGGGATACAACCCAAGTGCCCAACTCCACGTTCCTGTACTATAATTGTAAGGACACTACAGATGTTGCAATTAGATTGGATGATATGCAAAATAAACCCCTTTACAATGTTCTTCAGCTATGTTACCTCCTTTATGGTGCCATGCCAAAACCGTGGGGATTGCTTATTTTACAATCACACACACACACACACACACACACGCACACGCACACGCACACACACACAAAAAAAAAAGCACTGACACAGTTTAAATATTCAAAATAAATCATGAGTTTCTGTCATGTGGAAACAAAAAACTAATGATACAGTGAAAGGCTACATTTCCATAACTCTGACTTGCATCTACATATTTCCCATTTGAAAGTCAATGGGAACCATGTGGCTAAGTGCTATGTGACTCTGAAAAACACAAAGGCAGTCTGCCTCCTCCTTGGCAGCCACAGCTCTGTCCTCCCGCAGAGGAATCACCTATGTGATTTGCATCTGATTTCCTTGCTAACCTGCAAGAGAACTAGAGCCAAACAGGAGTAGATGCATCAGTGGAATCTGAATATTTAGCAGCATGAAAAGGAGGAGTAATTGATTCCTGTCTTGGGCATGCTGGTGTGGCTCCTCTTTGCATAGTCAGCAGGGAGATGGAATAGAGGTAATATATTCATCAGCTGTTGGCTACTCTGGAGGAGACTTTCAACCCTGTAAATATCTTAAAATCATACAATCGTTTAGGTTGTAAAAGTCCAACCATTAATCCAGCACTGCCAAGCCCACCATTACACCATGTTCTAAAGTGCCTGATCCATTCATCTCTTAAGTATCTCCAGGGATGGTGACTCCACCACTTCTCTGGGTAGCTTGTTCCAGTGTTTGACAACCCTTTTGGGAAGTAATTTTTTCTAATAATCTAATTCTGAAGAGTTTCAGGTCAACACTTCACATATGGAAATCTGGTTTTCCATCTATAGCAGGTTGACTAAAAGTACACCTCAGCAGTGGAACAACATTCTCTAAAAGCAGATGGCTAAATAATAACATGACTGCTTGCATGCATTTCTAGTGCATATAGTTGGCCTTGTGCCACCAGAGTTCCTTTGTCTCGTAAGGCATGAAGAAGATGATCAAATGTTCAGTGTATAAATAAACAAACGCCAGAATTGGGTTCTACTCTCTACAATATAGTTTTAAGTAATGTCAAGCTGATTCCTCGAAGGTGCACTCTCAATTTGTTTATTTTTTTATTCATTAAAGGCAAATCAGTTTCTGACTGTGCACATTTTGTCCTGATTTCTTTAGTACCATTTGATTAAAAAAAATAAAAAGCAAAAGTGCTTAAATCTTTTTTCAGTTCTTTTGAAAGCTCTGTACTGCAAGGGAGAAATTTATTAAATCCCTGCTGTTGCAGGGAAATCTAACCAGCTACAGACTTTCCCAATCACTAGAGTCCCTTGGCAAGGACCACACTCTAGTCTTACAGTCTATCTAGTGGCACCAGGAGTAAATACAAAAAATAAAATATACCAAGGTTTATGAAATGCAGAAATGAAAAACAAAAAAATTGGATTTAGGTTTCTTTCATTAAAAATGAGGTTCATGTGATCCCACTGTTCTTATATGAGTGATGTGGCACTCAGGGATGTGGTTTACTGGTGAACTTGCAGTGCTGGCTTTACAGATGGATTCAATGACCTTAGAAATCTTTTCCAACCTAATTGACTCTATGATTCTTTTTCTCTTTTTGTCAGTGCCCCTATTACCACTTCTCTTCTCAGTCAAATCACAGTCCCAAAGGATGCTTGGGTCCTGCAGTTAACATGACCCTCTGAACAACCTAAGCCAAGGGGGCTCAGGAAGACTTTACCACATGCAAGAGAGAAGAGTGGAATCTCAGAGAGTGCTGGAACTCTGACTTCAGCTGGAGTCTGCTCCTTTCTAGACACACCAATAATTAATTACACGACACAGCTCCATGGAAAAATTTCTGTTGAAATCAGCTTTTCTGACCCTAATGCTGCAGTGGACCTGGTGGCAGCATACAGGCCATTGGGTTTGTGTTAATGCTGTGGGTTTAGCTTCTGTGAAACACAAACATCAGATTATTTCCCAGGGTGTTCTGAGTTATGGAAAATTAATTTTTGGTAAATATTTTGTGATCTTGGGAGTTACACAGCTGGGAAATCTTATCCTTCATTATGTAGGGCCCCCTGACACAGAAAACCATTCTGCCCCATCCATTTAGCTAATTCAACACTTTTACGATTTCAAAATCAACATGAATTTATAAAATAACTTCAGTGACATTCAGAACTGTTACGGACCCTCAGGTTAGCACTTAAGGAACTACTAGCAATGTGGATTTAGTAATTTGTTTGTGGTTAGTGTCAGTTTTGTTGGGGTTTTTTCTGTGTTTTAATTCAGCAGATGTAAAACCAACAAGTGTTTGTTTAGCCATCAAAAAGGGAATTTGATGTTGCTGCTTGAAAATCTAGCACAGTGGCTTCAGGTCTTACTGACTGGTTAAGCTCAGCTGCTGGAGGAGGCTGGATTATCATGTCACAAGGCCGCCTCTTCTAAGACTCCTCGTAGGGCCACAAAAGATTAAAAGAAAGCTGAGGAGAGGGCAATTTCACTGCATTTAAACAAGTTTCCTTTATGTATTATTCAAGTGGCTGTGTTGTCTGTGAAATTTTCAAGTAGTGATTTCCTGGGGAAAAAAAATTCCTTTTAGCATTTCTATCTCATTTTTCTTTTTAAACTTGTATCCTTATTTCACTTGATTTTAAAACATAAATACACACTTCCTTTCTTCTTTGGAAATGAAGTGCACCTTACTCTGAAACACTCCTTTAGTGCATTTACAAATTATCAGATTTAACCTTAATGCTTCTAGAAGTGTCCCTGTTAATGGCAGGAAGGTTGGAACTCGGTGAGCTTTAAGGTCCCTTCCAACCCAAACTGTTCTGTGATTCTGATTCTATTAATTTTACTTTATCACTGGAACTCTTTGCTGGTGAACAAGGGATGTTAATGCAATCAAGGAGGCTTGCCTTGAGGATCAGGCAACCTGTCTTCTGAGCAAAGGAGGGAGTATCCAGAGCAGCAAGGGCAATATAAATTGCAGCCTTGGGATCTGGGTGAGCATAGGTTGGTGGCCTTTGTGGCAAGCAATTCATTATTAATTAAAGTGGTATTGTCAAGGAAGGTGCTGTGCTGCACTTAGACCCTGTCTGGGATAGATTACTCATCTCCAGTGAGAAAGATCTTAGAGGGTTGGTTTCCCTCTGCACACACAGGGTTATATAAGATTTGTCATTGCATGCATGCCACTCACATAAGGTTTTGGCAGCAAAGGGCAGGCTTTCCCTTTTGGCAGTGTGTTCAGAGCACCAGAGAATTCATCTTTCTAGTTATTCCACCATCAAAATGTCCTCTTGAGGCTTAAGAGAGAAGGTGCAAATAGGTGCAAGCATGGAGTAGCATGTCTCCTTCTCACGCTCTCTTTGAGGTCTGACAGCTCATTTCATTTCTCCCTGGAGTGGTGGTTAACAGGCTGGTGTCCCCCATCATCTTTTCCTTTGATTAATTTCTTTCAGCTTTGAAAGACATCACCTTTGGGTGAAGTGACCAGTAGAAACATTGAAATATACTTCCATGCTCAGCCCTCATTAGCGTCCTGCAGCTCACTTGCGCATTTAATTAAATTGAATTTCAGCTTAAACTTTAGAAGGAAAAAGAAAATGTTGAAGGAAAAGCTATAGGAACACCACTGATGTAGAAATCCTCAACATTCCACAGACTTAAAAAGAAAAGGCAAAGGTAGTTGGTTGGCTGCTATGTGGATTTGAGGTCCATGGAGGTGGAGAGGTTCATGCTGGGCTTTAGAGGGGAGGCTCCCCATGAGCCCCAATGCCTCCATGTCCTCTGTATAGAGGGAAAACTGAGAGAGCAGAAATCACCACAAAGCTGGGCACTGCAAACTTGTAGCATTTCCATAGCAGGTGATCTCTCATCCTGCTGCTCAAATTTAGTAGTAACACTCACATCACTGCTGAAATCTCAAGATGGTGAGGAAACAATCAAATGGGAAAGCACATCCTGAGGTCTGTAAGGACTGGAGACTTTCTGAAAGCCTCAACTGGGCTGTTGGGCCCAGTCCAGAAAGGATGCATAAGACATGATTAACTTTAAATGTTTGCTGAAATACCACAGATATCTTTAAGTTCTTAAAGATGCTCTAACATTGAGAGATTTCCTTTGGAATCAGTATCACCATTTCTTTCTTGCCCAATCAGGACTCGGGTCCTTTCTTGTATGCAAGTCTAAAGCTGCAAGGGCAAACACTACCATCTGCACTTTTCTGTCAGAATTCAGACATTTAAGGGAGAAGATTTACTAAGGAACACCAAAATATTAAGTAGACTCTAAAGTGCTTTGTAGACTTGCCTTGATTTGGGTCTCTCATGCTTTTTCTGGTTTTACAAATCTCAGAAAGCACATGGTGGTGTTTGCACCTCTCCTGTCCTCAGGCTGCAGGTCTAATGAGGGAGGTTTTATCTATTTCCCCCACTTTTCTTGTTATATGCAACCTGCCATAGTACAGAAGATAACTTTGGCTATGGTAATGACTTACTTAGCATTTGATTATGAAAAGCATTTTATTCCACTTCAAATATTCTCATCTTTCCACTGACAACCTCAGGGTGCTATCATCAATCTTCTTAGACATTCCAGGAACCATATATCTAAAAAGTGCAGTATTTACTTTAAAAATACATGTTTACCTTCAACCCATGATCTCCAAAGAGGTTCTCTAAAGCTCATGAAATGACTTTCAGACTAAGAAATGAAGGGAAAAATATTGCAGAGAGTTGTTTATTTTATTAATTTATATGATATGTGATGTATACTACATATATATATGATATGTTATATATTATATTCTGAACATGCATGCTGATAGGAAGATTCCAGCTGCTTTTGAAGGAGCACAGCCAACTAAAATTATACTGTAAGCAAGAATTTTTAAAACGTAACTTTAGAAATGCTAGTTGACACATTTACTTTTTTAATTTTGACTGAATTTGGAAAAGAAAGATGTAAGAAATAAAACCCTGAAGAACAGTTTCTTTCTGCTTTATAGTCTACTTATTTTTCAGATTTTTAGAACTGAGAAATCTGGCTTTCCAATATTCCAGGCAGAGACTGCTTAAGTAACATCTGTGGATATTTTCATGGGAACTTTTGTTCTTTTTCTATTTGAATAATGTATTGATATTACTAAATATGTCAATAAAGGTTTATTGAAACTGAAAGTTTCCATTTAGCAGCCCTTCAGAGCAGGGTAGAACTACGCAGTACAGACTATGTCTAACAGCGTCTCCCCTTTTCTCTTTCCCATTTCACAGGGTGCCCTGTTACAGGAAATTGAAATGAAATTTTGTTAAGTATAATTTCTTTCAGTTGTAGGCATGTTGTAAGATGCAAGCAGAAATATATTCTCCAGATCTTGTTTACAAGATGGAAACAAAACAATTAGGTGATGAGTCTATCTGTAATCTTTGAAGGGAGAAAATAGAAAAGGTATAAAGCCTCTCAGCAATTTTATGGTTTAGAAAAAAAAGTAATAATCACACAGCACACAGGAACAAGGCTAAAGCTAAATTTCTTTTAAATCTTAAACACATCCTGTGCAGCATTTCAGACTACAGCCAGAAATGCTGCAAGACCAAATCTTCATTGAGCTCGTCTTCATAAAACTTGAGATTGAATACAATTCCCTGAGAAGCTCTGGAGACAAGGGCAAAGCAATTCAACAGTGGCACATACATTTTTAGAAGCTTTTTACAGCCCTGGCCATTCTGACCTCTGCAACGGTCTTGCTGTTGTTTCAAAATAGTGGAGGGTTCTTTTTTATTTTTTCTGCTTCACATAGTTGTTTACGTGACATGCTGCTGTTCTGGATCATCTTGTTCAAAAGCCTTTCCTTTACCCTGCAGAAACTGTGGGGCTGTGAAGGAAAAAAGCTTGTCAAAACCAAGTACAGCTGCTTTCACAGGTCGGTAAGTGGGTACTGCGGCTCACGAGCGCAGATGAGTCCACACACTTCTTCTGAAGACACAGAAATACTTTGCTGCTGTTATTTCTCAGAGTCTTTTTCCAGTTCGGATTCCAGACAATGCTAAGATGAGCTCCTTTGCACATGAGTAATGGGAACCCTTTATTGTCCTCAACACTTTGTGACCTAAGAGACAAAAATGGCACAGGGGTTAAGTGATATGAGAGACACTGTACTGGGCATCAGTGGCAGAGCATTAAATAAATCCTGCATCTCAAAGCACGGGCTACTTGGCACCTTTCCTGCTATATCTGGTAATGATCACTGCAAGGAGGATGACAATGCTCATAGGACTAGCCCAAAACTTGCAGCTACACACTGTGGCCTGAGACTTGCCAGAACCACTCTGCCTGCTTGACTTATCTTTACTACTTAAGGATTAACACCTAAAAGTGGGTGCAAGTGCCTGGAGGCACAAACCTGTTGTTTTGTGTACTTAGACTATAAAGTAGCCTACATACTTTGGAGTACTATGGCTGAGGCTTTGGAAGATGCCTGTGGCAATTAGTTATCCAGATGCCATTGAAAGTCAATGAGAGCTGGGTGAAATCCTGAGAATGAGTGAGTAGCCAAATGCTACCATATGGTCATAAGCTTTTCCTCAGCCTAGCACAGTGTTCAGTACAAAATGGAAGCTGAAGAGAGGCTTCAGACTGTAAATAGCAATTGAAATAAGCATAATAAGTACGAAAGTGTCTAGCTCTAACTGATGTGCAGCAGACGTAATGACATTAGCGGGGTAATACAGTCCTGAAAGTTATGTGTTAAGCCTGTTCAGGTGCACAGGAATTTCAAGCATTATTTTTTTCCATTCCTTGGTCTTGTTGACAGTAAAGGGAAAAAGAAAGACCAAGGTGGCCATGTAAGAACTTGGCTTACACTTCATATTCTCCCTTCTTGGGATCATGAACCAAATCAAAGCAGAACTATTAGTTTTTGTCAGTCTCCCATTTTTTCCTCAGGTGCAAAATTTGCCTTTCATTCAGATGATTCTAGCATTTATTCGTGCAAAAGCATGAAAAATGAAAGCATATGAAATGTTCATGGCTGAGTTGGATGGGTCAATGTGATGCAGAGGTGGAAGTTGGAACTGGATGATTTTTAAGGTTCCTTAAAGCCCAAGGCTTCATATAATTCTGTGGGGGGAGGGGGGTGTGGAAAAAGTAACTGCATTTTTCGTGTGTACAAAACATAATCCTTCCTGTCCTGTTTATTCAGGGAGCACTTTGGAAAAACCCAGATGGGTTTAAGATGAAGCAGGACTACAAGAGATCTTATTTCTCCCTTCACCTTGCACATATGAACCACAGCAGGGGAGGGATGCTTCAGTGTCCTATAAACACCTTGCTTTTGTCTTCCACTGTTCCTGTGAGGAGTTGCAACATGCCTTGTAAAAGCGACACCGCTGGAATTGTGCTGTGCAAGAACAAGAGAAAACAGAAACACAACCCCAAGCTTTAACTGCACATGTCTGACAGAAGCTTATTAAACTCAGAGCCGTCATCAGAAAAGTGAGAGCAGGCACAGGGGTGAAAAAAATGTTGTTTCTCACAGCATGAAGGAGAAATGTTTTCTACTAAGTGAAAGAAAACAAGGCAGGAAAAACAATTCCTGCGTTGGGGGAAGTTCTTTTTTATACAACTCTGGTTTGAGATGTCAGTTGTTAGTGTGGTCTCTACAACTTAAATCTCCATCAACCTCATCAGCCCAATTATTTGCACTTGCTAATTTGTTCAGCTGAGGCCCCTTGATCTGTCATATTCCTGTGAATCGTGTTTTCTGTTGGCTCATTCTTTAGGACAGCTTGCCTCCTTTTGGATTTGTTCTTGAATGATAATATTGACTTTAGTTTCCTTTACGTTGAGCAACAGCCTTTTCTCCTAAAGCCTGCCTTGGCTTGTGTCTTGGGTGCATGCGTGCATATCTGTATATGAGACAGGATGCCCTCAAAGGCTCATTTCCTGATGGTCTTAATGGCAAGAATAATTAACATCATCTTCCCAGGACTACTTAGTGCCCTGTGTCCCACTGGCATGTCCTGTCTGCCAAGACTTCAGCTTAGATTGAAGAGTCTACATGAACTTTGAGACCTCAGTTTGCTTGCGTTTCATCCTCATACCAGGTTCTTCTGGATGCCAATGAGGGTAACAGGACCCTCAGTGCTAAACCTCATTGCACCATGCAACCTCAGCAGGATAAATCCCATGAACCCCTGTGAATCCAGCAACCATGTGCATGCGAGGATCTGCCTTTGTATCTACCTGCTCCCAGAAACAACAGCTCTGGGGAATGGTTTGCCTACATTTCCTTGATTGCACTCAGCTCTCATCCTTAAAATTCCTCACTGGCCACCAGAATTTCTACTGGCTGCCCACTACACTTCCCAGATCTGATGCTGAGTGCTGCTGCTCTGAATGCCTCACAGAAGTGCACGAGCAAGAGCAGCACTCCAAGAAATGAGCAGCAGGAGCTTTCCCTGGCCTTCTCCTCATCATCTGCCTGCCCAGAGCTGGACGATCAGGAAAGGTCATGCCTTAGCTGAGAAGCAGCAGTGTTTGCTGCTGCACTTCCTCTGCTCCCACCCTCCCAAGGCCTTGAAGGCTCTAAATGTTAAGACTGATGAGTAATGACTTTTCTTCATTTTTTCCATTTCTACCATTGTACTGGTGCACTTAGCACTCATATACTCTCTGAGATTTCTTTGCATTGTGGTGGAAAATATTGTAGATGAAAGAGTCAGGATTGCCTCTCCCTCTGGAGCTGTGGTGATGGATGGCAAGACTTCTTTCTGTGTAAAACACAGGCATGCACAGCATATTCCTCTCTAGTAGTCCCTGTTTTTGCAGTGGGACCAGCAGAACCCAGATGGAGTTGTTGGGAGTTTGAGGGATGACAAGAAGATTCCTTTTTACTTTCTTCACTTATTTTATGAATGACTTTAGATAATGTAAGCTTTGTTTTGAATTTCTGTTATCTGTTGTCATGTTTAATACTTTTTAAAAATTTAATTTCAACTACTTTAAGCCAAATTGATTTCAATCCTATTTCTTATTGCCTCCTGCTTACATATGGGAAAATGAAATTCTCATCTAGACAGTAGTATGTGAAACTTTTTCAGAAATAATGTAGATATGAAGAGATAGAATTTTTTTTCCTGTTAGCTTCTTTTGAGACATTGAGAAAAGCACTTAGTTCATCTAGAGAGTGATCTCAGCATCAACATAACCACACAGAGAACTTCAGTTATCTCATAGGCTCACCTCTCTCTTCACACCCTTCTTCTCCTGGGGAAACTAGTAGTGTCCATTGACTTTTAAAAGACAATTCAAAGGAATTGCACAACTTTATTCACCAAAGAAACAAATGAAGTTCACACTCCCTTCTCCTCTAAAGCACAAATCCTGAAACTGAGTTGCTTGGTCTGCGTAGGAGTGAATTTCATTACACAAAACAGCACAGAAATTCCTTAATAACAGTCAGACACATCAACTTCAGCTAAATTCCACAAATTCAGACAGAGAGCTCAGAGACATCATATTTTCTTTTTTCCTGTAATATGCTTCCTGCTTTGTAGAGATGATCCTCATTCTTCAATTATTTTCCCTTACTCCCAGACTCAAACAGAAAACCAGCCCACAATGTGCTTCATTGGATGCAGAACATAAATAACATGTCTCTTGCACCCATTACTTATCCATCCTTGCTGTGTGTTTTTTAGCCTACCTCCTATAAAAAGAAGAAGCTAATTTATAATCATGTTGTTTGTTGGGAGTGTTTGTTCACATCTGTCTGTCGGCAAGTTTTATAAATCAATTAGCCACAGACAGACACACTCTGTAGCTTTCTGTGTTCCCACAGATGTCTCTTACTCATCAGCAGAAATAACAGTAGCCTTTGCTGGCTCCTAATTTGGGTGCACAGGAAAAACAATTAAGCATGTCTTCTGCACATGTGTGTCAAAAGTGTTCCAGTTACCTGGCAACCAACCAAAAAACTATGCTGGAAAGCCAGACACCTGAGTACAATACAGTACCATTAGCATATAAGTGCATATGTAAGCCAGAAGAGATATATGCAGAGTTATTTTGGTATTAAAGAGTAAGGACTTGAGGATTTTCTTAAAATAACTGAGTTCGTTTATTACCATTTTTGCAAATGTGAACTTAGGACTAAGGTGGAGAAAAATAAAGCTGTGTTTGAGATGGAGAGGGATTTCGGTAAGCCACAGTGGTATGCTGCAGTCAGAGGGATTTATGGAGAGTGGTGAAGTGGCAGGTAAAGTTTACAAGCACTGCACAGCAGATAATTGCACTCAGCTGCTGTTTTACCAGCATACTAACTCCTTTAGTTTGCTTGAAAACTCGTAGCTATATATTCTGTCTTTTCTCAGTACATATGGTCTCAAATCCTCATAGAAAAAACCCCAATAGAATATCTTGAGTTGGAAGAGACCCACAAGGATCATTGAATCTAGCTCCTGGTCCTGCACAGGACAACCCCAAGAATCACACCATGTGCCTGAGACTGTTGTCCAAACACTTCTTGAACTCTGTCAGACTTGGTGCAATGACCACTTCCCTGGTAAGCAGCTATTCCAATGTCCAGCTACTCTCAGGGTGAAGAAATTTCCCAACAGCTAACCTAAATTCACCCCAGCATAGCTTCACGAGGATTGATCTCTCTTTGGTTGCACAGCACTTGCTATGAAAATCTTAGGCTTGTCAGTCCTTCAGCTTCATCTTCTCATGAACACTGTGGAACAGGGGTGAACAATGTATGGACAAAAATCTCCATCTGTGCTAAGCATAGAAGGAAAATGATTGGATAAAAACACTGTTTTTCTTGAGTGTAGATAAGTGTGTGGTTTGCGAGAATGACAAAGAGTGGGATGTGTGATAAAGAGGATGGAGAGAAGGTGAGATACAATTGAGAATGGAGACGTGTGGCTGAGACAGAGGCAGAGGGACACAGGGGGACATGGAGAGAGGAGAGGCTGGCCACTGGTAGGTGGGCACCTTCATCTTCTGCAACTCTGCCCCCCAGGCAGAGTTAAAGAAGAGGAGATGGATGCAATAGGGTGTAAGCATAGGTAGAGCTCACCACACCAGGCAATACAATCAGGCTGTGAACCTTGGGCAACTACAGCACATTGCATGATTAAATAAAACAGATGTAGTGGTCATTCCTGTGTGGTCTTTTCTCTGGTTTACTAAACCTTCTATTTCCTCACCCTGACTTTACTTTCTTTCCTATGGAACAGTGAAGGGCTTAATCTTTAATATCTTCCAGTAATAAAAGTGTTTTAATTAGCATTAGTTTGCAATGACAAGACTACAAGTAATTAAGTTACACTGGGATCTAGTTAAAATGAAACTGATACCAGGGGATAGCATAAACATAAATCAGCATTCAAATAAACTGAAATCAGATTGCTGTAATTAAAAGAAAAATCCATCGGCATTAAGACATAAAGGTAACAGATACAGATTTAATAAACATAGTGAAGGAGAGGAGTAGAGCCTGGAAAACTATAAATTGTTCCTCCCCAGATACCTGCTGTCAAAAAAAAAATAGATGGCAGTTTAGTTAGTATTAAGGAAATACACTTACATTGGGATGGGAGAGAAGTTAGAGAAGATTATGAGTGTCTCTACAGAATGCCATTAACTCGATGCATTGGAAGTGAGTTCTAGTTATAAAAGTAATTACTGGCTACCAAACCCATCTGGACTCTGCAATCAAAGGACAAAGAGGGAGGAATGAGTTGAGGAGAAAGTGATTACTTCTCTGAAGTTAAGACTAGCATGCACAGTCAGGAGCCAGAAGCAGGCTGATGCATTTTTTTCATGCTGCTGAAAGATCATGCCAGCATATGCCTACCAACTCCTTCTGTTTTCTCTAGGCTGCTTACTACTGTAGGACATGACATTTTTTGTATGATAAAAAAACGATTCATTAGCCTTTTGTATTAAAGGAATCATAGAATCATGTATCTTGTTTAAATGTTATGGCAATTAAGATATACTAGAAGAAGTGCCCTATTTTTTTGTTAGTTTCTTTGCAATACAATAATCTCCTTTCAGGGAATATAAAGGATTTGGAGGAACTGATGTAGGAAGAAAGATTAAGAGAACTCTTTGTGAAGTGATTCCAGTTCTGTTGGGACCTCTGAGGTAAGAAAACCCTACTGGAGCTGGGAGTAACTCACCAAGAGCACTCAGACTCAGGCAGGTTACAATGACAGTCATAACATAGTAAATATTGCTTTACACTCTGCGTCCTTAGATTTTCTACAGTCAGGTCTTACCTTCAACAGCAGGGTCATCCAAGATGAAGTTGTAAAGGCCATTGTGGATCAATGCAGCCAGGGAATAGAAGCACAACATTATTTATGTACTATGCAACAGAAAGTGTCAGGCAAGCTTTATAGACAGAGCAAAGATGTGGCTGTGTTTAGAGCTTGCTGACTAATGTGAAAGTTTGCTCAGGCCTGAGCTTTCTCTGTGGAGTATTTTTAGTCTATGCAAACTGCCTGCACACAATATGGAAACTCAACCCATCTCACCCATTTCAAACCTGTTAGTCATACCTGGTGGATATGAAAACAGGTTGAGGGAGTTGGCGTTGTTCAGCCTGAAGAAGAGAAAGCTCCAGGAACACCTCAGTGTCCCTTCCAGTACCTAAAGGGGCTGAAAGAGGACTGGAGAGGGTCTTTTGAACAAGGGCATGGAGTGACAGGAGAAGGAGAAAAGGATTCAAACTGACAGAGGGCTGAATGTTATTAGATATCAGGAAGAAATTCTTCCCTGTGAAGATTGTGAGGCACCAGCACAGGTTTTCCAGAGAATTTGTGGCCATCACATTCCTAGAAGTATTCAAGGCCAGGAAGGTGTCTCTGCCCATAGCAAGGATGTTGGAACTTCATGGTCTCTCAGGTCCCTTCCAACCAAACCATTCTATAATTTGATGTTATAGAAGTCTATGAGTTGTAGGACTGAAGTATTTGAGAACCTTGAGATCTACACCACTTGCACTGATGTGTAGATATGTCGAGTAAGTCTAATACCTACTGCCTGTGTTAGACTGTTAACAGGTACATGGGTTATCCAAGGTACGTAAGGAATGATAGGAACATCCCAGCTGAGTTACATACCTGGTGCATCCAGCAGAGAGTTGACCTGCACTTGTGCAGAAGACACTCAGTTCATATTTCCAAATATTTTGTAGTCATAGAATGGCTTGAGTAAAAAAGGACCCATGGAGGTGTTTTCATCCAACAATTTTTTCTAGGTAGACATTTTTTCCACTCATGGTAATGGATATTTTGAACTCCAAATAAATGTCTTTGACTTACATATCTTAAAAAAAACCCTAATTGATTGAAAGAGAAAGTGTCTGCCTGTACATTTTTGAGATTAGATGAAGTGTTTTATTTTAAGCAGATGTAAAAGCATGAGTGCATGGTCCTACTCTGGGCCAATACTGGCTTTATTTATTTATCATATTTAAAACAGTATAAGTTAAAGAAGCAGGTAGAATTTCTGACTCAATCGAAGAACCTGAAGCAGAGTTTATGTCACTTAAGTAATATGGTATACATATGTTGAGCACCATGGCTCAATGATGGTAAGATGGAGGGAGAAAGACAGAGATCTGATTTTTAAAATTGAGGACAGATAAGACAAGAATTGTAGACAAGAGTAAATAAAGTCTTTGACAGTGGCAAACTGACATTTTCTTTTGCTTACTTAAATGTAAAAAAATGGTGAAATTACTGGATTTTTATAAATGTGAACAATGCTCATCCCATTCAAGTTACTGGGAGTTTCACCATTAACTTAGTGGGATTGAGGTTCCCGTTCCTGTATTTATTCATCAGAAATATATTTTTATTGAGTAGTAACAGAGCAATATTACACCATGTATTAGATGTTACTTGCACACATCAAAGCTGTTCCTTCCATAATGATCACATTACTTGGCCTAGGGTAATTAACGTTAATAATAGTGTTGTCATTTGCAGGGGAAGAGTCAAGATCAACCAAAAATTAACAGAATAACTTCTTGACTTACGTCAAGGAGGCACTATTCAACCTTACTTGACCACACATTCTCCTCCTCAGGCTAAATGAGAGCTTGTAATACCGATCTGCCACTTTCTTATCAGAGCATCAGGCCTAAATTCCTCTCTGCAGGTCAGTGGATTTTTCTAGATGTGTTTGTGCCCCTGGACAGAAGAGCACAGAGGAATGGTTTGATGGGGGTCCTTCACTTGTTCTTAAAATGCTGAGCCATGGAGCTATCAGCTGGCAAATGTTAAGGGGGATGGGGAACTGACTGATCATACCCTGGTTAAGATGGTTGTTGTCTCACACTTGCACAACCCTGCCTGGAGCCTCTTTTGCAGCCATTTCCATCTATGATTGTATAGTGTACCTCTGTAGCGTCTTAACCTTATGGGTGAAACTCAGGGACTGGTTTGACAGCATGCTGCCGCATTACATGGGAAATCTGGGGACAGAAGGAGAAATTCTCCTGACAAGTGACAATACAGGGAGAACTTACCTAGATCAGCTGTAACCACCAAATGTAGCATGAGACCAGGAACACTACATGAATATTGTGGTTTCACCTGGAGCACTGCATGCAGGTCTGGAGCCCTCAGCATAGGAAGGATAAGGACCTGTTAGAGCAGGCCCAGAGGAGGACACAAAGATGATCAGGGGGTTGGAGCACCTTTTCTATGAAGACAGGCTGAGAGAATTGGCCTTGTTCAGCCTGGAGAAGAGAAGACTCCAGGAGGACCTTATAGCACCTTCTAGTACCCAAAGGAGCTACAAGAGGAGTTAGTAGCACTATTTTATCACTATTTAGATGAAAAAGTTCAAGAGACAAAGTAAGAAGCCAAATTTCATAGCAGAAGTCCCTAGAAAGCTGGGAAGCCAGTTAGTTGCTGATGCATCTTTTTCACAGTATGAACTCCCCATTCTCCATGTGTCTCTTGATGTTCTTTTTTTTAAAAATTATATCTTTAGTCTATCAAAAATATAAAGCAAGGCTACCTTCTGAAATCAGTTACATTGACAAAGTGTCAGCAATCCCAAAAAAGTGTTTTCATCCCCTACTGCGCCGAAGAACAGAATATGTCTAAATACACTGGCAGATCCTGAAGTATACCCTGATGGATAGCAAGGATTTGTTGCATGGAAAGAGAATTTTTTGCTAAAATTGAGACTTGTTTATCTGAGAGTGACCCACCTTATAATATATGAATCTAGAAGTTGTCTGCAGATCACAACTCTTCAGGAACACCAAAAATAGGCAAGTGATCTTATGTGTCACTAAAGCACAAAGCATAATTTTAAGCAGCATGAAAACAGGCATCCAAACATGTCTATGGTGCTACATAAAACATTGCAAAGAAAGGTGATCATTAGACCTCAGGATCAGCTGAAATTTCTGGGCAAACTTTGAGTTTAGACCTAAAATGAGTAGAGTCAGCTGGCAGTTGAATAAAACTAGAGAACAGTAGTGGGATTTGCTGTGTTAGATAAAAGCCACATGTCTATGCTTTTGCAGAACATTCAGTTTGCTTTCTTCTTACTTGAAGTCTTTAGTGAGGTAGGCACATCTTTCCCACTCCCTGTTCTCCATTCTCAGCCTAAGGAATGATTGCTCCATCCAGGTCTAGTGAAATAAGCAATGGTGTCTTGTTACATCACATCCCATGTCTTTAGGTAACTCCCTCTGTGTAGTGGGAAGAGCAGGGGGACCTCAAAATATCCCCTCTGTCTAACAGGTATGTTGTGAATGGCAGCATTTAAAAAATGTATGATTGCTGATGTCAACAAGGCAATGTGACGATTGCTGAGTGGGAGGTTTTTCTTCATTGTGTTGGCTATTATGGGCTTTGCCATTGCTGCATGACCTTGGCAAACTCACTTCAGCATGAATCAGATGGTCAATATGTAATATGGGGCTAACCATACTTAAAAACCTTTTTAAGTTTCCTGACATTCATGGAGGACAAGTGCAATAAGCAAGCTGGATATTACTCAGCTATGGCCTTATGGTTTCTTATCTCAGGATGCTGTACGGATAAAGCATGCTATAGCTCCTCTTTGCCTCCATTGCCTGTTGTAAATGAGACTGGCACTGTCGTCCAGTCTCTGGAATCTTCCTGAGGATGGTAGAATCATTTCTGTTGTCACAGGGTTTTGCTGGAGGGACCATGGATTTTGGACAAGGACAATAATGAGAACACATTGTTCTTTCTCCTTCCTGCTGTGTTTCCTACTGCATGAGTTTAACCACAGGGCACATTTTCAGTTTCATCTGGCAGATGTATGAGAAGTCAATGCCTCATTAGATAATGGCCAAGCATACAGGAAAACAGGTTCAGTCTCTATTGTGGAGAGAGCACATGCAAGTGAGAGATGGAAAAAGAGGCTCCCACACCTTTTGGGAAATCAGATCAGGATTGAGTTGAAATGTTGAGCTGTTCATGGAAACAGTCTGATTTGGCAGGGGTGGGTGGGAGAAGAGATTGTGGAAGGGATGGAGGGCAGGAATGAGCAAGAATTAAGAAATGATGTGTCAGGAAAGCCATTTCAGTTAAATCACAGAATTCCTTTGCCAGGTTGGAAAAATATGAAACCTGGCCTTGCTCAGTTCTTGTAAATCTCTGTCTGTGGAGGCCATGATGGAGGATGAAGTGTTGTGTGGTGCCAGCTCACAGTTGAGTCCATTTCTCCATGTGAACTTTTATGTCCTGCTATGTGAAATTGAAAGATTATTTCTTTCCGATTTCAGGGCGTTTGCCTCTTGGAATTTTTTACAAAATCTAGCCCTGCTCCCATGTTCCTTAGCAAGTCCCACTGTCAGGTGAATCTGGCTCTGTGCCTAGCTCTCAAGAAGTAAATCTCCCCCAGTCAGACCTGCTGATGAGCTCTTGGTTTCTTTTTTGCATGTAGTTGTTTGCTTTTTGATCCATGCCATGGGACAGAGCACGATTAAATGAAGAAAAATGAAAATGTGGTTCTATGCCAGACAGTTTTGCTGCTGTCTTGCAGATTATGAAAGATGAGTGTGTTTCTGGGCAAACAGACAAGAATGGATAGTGCTGTGTCCTTGATGTAATCCACCTGAGGCAGTTTCTTTGGAGCTTTAGTCCTTCCTCAGGATGTGTGGGAAGAGTGGCAGCACTGATGTAAACAGGAAGTTGCCCTTGTCCCTGGGCTTGTTTCTCATAGAGTTTGTCAGAACCTAAAGTGCATGATGTTTTGGTATTCCTAGACAGGCATTACTTTGAGATACACTACTTTGCAGTCATAGGACAAGGGATAATGGCTTTCAACAGAAAGAAGGTAGATTTAGATTAGATATTAGAAAGAAATTCTTCACTGTGAGGGTGGTGATACATTGGTGCAGGTTCCTCAGGGAAACTGTGTCTGCCCCAGGCCTGGAAGTGTTCAAGGTCAGGTTTGGTGAGGCCTTGAGCAGCCTGGTCTAGTTGAAGGTGTCCCTGCCCATGGCAAGGGGCTTGGAATGGGATGATCTTTAAGGTCCCTTCCAGCCCAAACCAGTCTGTGTTTCTCTGATATCTTTGTACAGGATGTTAATCTAGGCTGTGCTAGAAAAGCCTGCTGTTACTTTGCACATGAATTTCCTGTTATAAACCAGCCCATCTTCTTCTACTGAGACTAAATCTTCTTCTTCCTTCAGCAAAAACACAAACTCTTGAATAATATCTTAGTGCTATTATTATCCATTACTATTTGCACATTGGCTTAACATTTATTCCCATACCTTTCCTTCTTCAAGGCCTCTATTTTCTTCCTCTCTCTGTCCTGCTCCTGTTTCTACCCTTGCATCTGTCTCTTGTTTTCCCACCACATCTGTTAAGAGGATCTACTACCACCTTTTATTTCCCAAACACCACCAAACAGTACATCTTCTGAGATCACTTCATTCAGCGGCTGTCTTCCTCTGGAAGTTTACTCTTCTGGGTCCTTGATCTTCCACAGCCACATTACACCCTTAATTCTCCATTCTCAGCCCATCACTCCCGCACCCATAGAACCATGCACATATGTCCTGACTTCCTGCTTGCCTGGACTTCTTGTCCCTGCTACCCTGCAGCCAATATCACTTACTTTTCACCTTGCCTTTGTCACCCATCTTCTTCTGTATGGTTAATTAGGGAAGATGACCACAAGATAATAAATATTTAGTAGAGTTATCCCTGACAAACTCATTGCAATGTCCTGCTGACATCATTCAAGGTGTAAGACTCCCACAGTGAAGCCAGGTTCTGGCTTCCCAGAAATATTTGATGCTATGCTCAGCACCTTATTATTACTGGGGAGACTTTTTGCAAACCAGACTGGGAGGACTGTTTGGCCACTGTGTTATCTCATGTGGGTTAGCTGTGGCCTCTTGGCTGCCCATTGACAAAATGCCAAACAGCAACCCTGTGGACTGGCTATAACGTGCAAAGAACTTGGACATAGAGTACTATCATATTTAGAACTAGATCCTCCACAGTAGGATCTCCTGTTTGTTATCTGGGAAATCGTGTCCATTCCACCCTTGAAATGAATTATGTTCAAAAACATAAGGTGTCTGAATAGGGTTATTGCTTCTGCCACTCCTTCAGTATCTATACTGTTTTATTAATTTTAAAATAATGCCTGGAAGCTGAGTTTTTCCTCTAGAAGCTTAAATTATTTAACCCAGAGAATTATATAACCACAAACTCATTTCCTGTGTTCTCAGAGATGGAGTACAGAGAATGCTGGTATGTTATCAAAGGGAGCCCATATTATGCTGGTAGAAAATTTGGAATAGAACCTTGGATACTTGACTGAGAACATTATCTCAATCCAAAGACCGTCTTCACTGCCCTTGCAACCCAGAAAAGCCCAGCTCCAGCAGCAAACTACAGCCTGCATGTAATTGTCAACCCAAAGAGTGATTTCAGCCAGATGTCTCATGCATTTGCCATTTTTTCCTGTGTTGGTTTGAGGTCTCACCAGACTAAAGGCCCATTCCCTGAACGTTCACAGGAAATTTTCATCGAACAGATAGTTTACTAAGACTCAAAATAGACTGCTTATTTTTCTTCCTTCTCCAGATTGGAATTTTTTATTAATTTCGCTTCTAGATCCTGGTCTTTCATTGCACCCAACATCCTGGAAGGCTTTTTTTACTAGAAAGCTGTAAAGAAATGACACATCCCAAAATATGTTAGAGAAGAACTTATAAATTACATTTTAACTAGGATTTAGTCTGAAATGAAGAAAACACAGGAGAAGGACCAGGTGTAGAACAGCTTTCTCATGCAGACTGACAGCAGGACTTGCAAGATGCAGTCAGCCATCAGAAGGATGCTGTACACATCTAGCACCTGCTGGGCCTATGTCTGCTGGAAATATACCCAGAACAGTCAGATTTTTATGACAAGAGGGGAGAGAGATGGATTTCTTCAGTTCTGAGGGGATTAAATGCCCATTTGGGTTGACTCGATGACGTGGAGTAAACAGGGTCAAAACAACGATTTCAACTTTTCAAGTGATGAGTTTGTCTGCATTGGCATGAACAAATTCCTCATTGTATTCACCACAAACAGGCTTTTCTTCCCATATCAGCCTTCAAGGGCTTTTTGTTCCAAGGGTTTTTTTCACTACCTTAGAACAAATATATTTATTGTCAACGCTGCAAAAAAAAAAATCCCACTTTCCTTATGCCTGAGTTCCCATGTGTCTCTCTTACACTATTCCAGGGCATTAATAGACTGTAGGATCTTGTTCCAGGTCCTTATCTGGTTTTTATTTCAGTAGTCCTTTTTGAGACTACTCCTATACAGCAACTTACCCGTGTATCTGTCTGACCTTCTGCACCAAAAGCCACTCTACCTTTTAAGCACTGAAATAGATTTCCCTTCTTTCATCAGCCTGGCAGGTGAAGCCCCAGAATTTGCCCCTAGCCCCACCACTGTGGAGTTTATATCAACATTGCCAGAAGCGGATGTCGAAGCAATGGTTTTCCAGGTCTCAGCAGTGATATTATCAGACCATTAAGCCGAGAAAGCTGTATCTCTGTACTTGCGTATTTTGACACCTCCGAAGTACTTTGCACTCTCTCTTGCAGCAGACAGCTTCTTCTTTGTAGCACTGGTTCCACATTTGCCTTTTAAGATGTGTAAAGCTTATCTCCTTCTCCTGTGTATGTATTGCATATTTTCCTTTTTTTTCTTTAAAGTCAGTTTTTCGGTTGGTGTAAAAGCAGGCAGTGAACTGCAGTGAAATTTACAGAAACCCACTGCACAGCCCCTGTATGGAGAGCTGTTAACCATTTGCTATTCTTGGGAAGCAATTAAGGATTCTGGATAAAATGCAATAGCATAACACTTGGAGCAAACCATGCATTAAACAGAGTTCGTTCCTAGTAATGGGTGAATTTTAATAGGATTAAGAAAAAACATTTCTTCACGTGTCTGGGCATTTTAATTACTGTTTTGTAGGTAGGTGAGAATATTGTCCCTGTGTCTGAGACACTGTGTGCAACTGATTTCGTCTGTGTCTTTAGCTTAACCACTTGAGTCTATTGTATACAGGCAGGCCAAGAGAGTTGAGATTGTTCAGCCTGGAGGAAAAAAAAAGGCTCCAGGGAGACCTTACAGCACATTCCAGTACATAAAGAGGCTGCAAGGGAGCTGGAGAGGGTCCTTTGACAAGGGCGTGGAGTGACAGCACAAGGGACAATGGCTTTAAGCTGACAGAGGGCAGATTTAGATTAGATATTAGGAAGAAGTCCATTACTGGGAGAGTGGTGAGGCACTGGCACAGAATGCCCAGAGAAGCTGTGGCTGCCCCATCCCTGGAAGTGTTCAAGGACAGTTTAGATGGGGTTATGGGTAATCTGGTCTGGTGGAAGGTGTCCCTGCCCATGGCAGTTGGATTGGAACTAGATGATCCCTAATGCCCCTTCCAAGCCAAACCATTCTATCATTCCATGATATTTAAGTTCAGTGTACATTAAGTTTAATATATTTTTCGAAATGGGCTCAATATTTTAGAGTGAAAGGTGACCCATATGAAACAAGTTTTAACAGAGCTATGAGATTAGGTGTCTTGTTTTGTTTTGTTTTACTTCTATAGATTAAACAGGAATGTGTTAGTTCTTGCTCACAAATCAGGAAATAATTTAAAATTGTTTAAACTTTACTCAATAGTATGAGAACAGACAACTTACTATCCATGTTTCCTTTGCATGTCATGATTTCTTCTTTCAGCGGATAGGATGGGTTAGGGTCTGGATGCCTTTAGTACAAGTAATCTGAATTGCTTACTGCTGAGACATTGCAGTAATCACAACACACACGAGAGGGATGTAGAGTAGCTGCTATACATATGAACTGTGGCCTCAATTTTACACATTGAGAAGGAGATGAAGGTGTCGTCTCTACTGGACAACATACCCATCAATGTACAGCTTGTGTCTTTGTGGGCTTTTGTGGAATGCAGAGCTGGAGAGTTCCCCATTGGCTGAATCACAGAAATGTTAGCACATGGTGAGAAGGTGTCTTCTTTCACCTTCTGATGGGTGAATGTAAATCCCTCATCACTAGAGTCATGACTCATTTTTGTCATACCAAGAGTGTTCCTGAATATATGGTGTTAGATTTGAAAAATGACTATGCTGTTTGATCTCAGCAGGTACATGGTCAGTCTGAAAACAGACTCCTTACTTAGACAAGCGGCACTCATCATCTCGTGATCATAAGGAGGAGAGCTGCTCGATCACCAAGTTAAATTGCGGAGAGCTGCAGAATTATTACTGAGAGATGTCTTACTGCAATCCAGCATCTTTCTTTACTGATGCAATGCTCTGATGAAAATACTGCAGCATATATCAGGATCATAGAATAAGTAGTGTTGGAAAAGACTTCTAAGATCATCAAGTCCAGCTATTAACTCAGACTGCCAAGTCCACCACTAAACTATGTCCCTAAACGCCACACCATCATGCTTTTGAAACACTTCCAGGGATGGTGTTTCTACCACTTCCCTGGGCAGCCTGCTTAACCACTCTTTCAGTGAAAATTTTTTTCCTAACATCCAGTCTCTCTCCAGTTCTGATAATTTTGTTGTTCCAGTACTCCTTATGTTATAAGCCATCTCTGATGAAGCTGCAAGGATTCAAGGAAGGATCATGCTCATCACCACTAGCTGATGAACATGACTAAGACAGCTGCTGAGTTGTTTGCTTTAGCAATTCTTCTCTGCCTGTGCTTAAACTTTATGGGGTTGCAATACTTCATATACCCTAAAGCCAGTCACTTTGTTTTTAATGTCACTAAATGTTTAAAAACATGTTGATTTAATTTACAAAGGTTGTGTTTCCTAACCATGGAACAACTGTATTCTTTTAAATCAGGCAGAATTTTCTTATATGAGATCAGTCACAACTGCTGCAATTCTGGCACATGACTTCGGGCATACAAATAATTCTTTAAAAAGAGAGAGACATGTTTTCTCCTGGATCCAGTTGCAAGTACAGGTTAGAACAGTCTGGGATTTTTTTAAACATATGCCCATTCACTGTGACATTCAGATCTGACAGCTGAAGGCAGCATTTTCCAGCTACCTCTCTGAATTTATGAGCTAGCTGAACCAGGCTGCTGCTGAACACCTGGGAGGGTAGGCTTACAAGTTTCCATAGCATTTTAATGTGGCCCAAGTACAGCAGAGAATATCTGAAATAGAATCCAAGCCCTTGGATACTGAGAAACTGTGAGGGTCTCTCAGTAGTGAACTCCAATATGTGGTGTGGTCTGGCTCTCTAATGGCTTTTGGAAGCGTTTTGAATATTGTTGATGTGATGTTAAGGGAAAAACTTCCTAAAAGAACATCTGTTACAGCCAATTCATAGTACCCTTCAAATTTCCAGTACAATTACTTTAGGCTGCTAAAAAAACTATTATATGTAAAATGTGCATTTTTGCTAGTCCACAGGGATAATCTTCAAGGTAAATTTTGATCCTCACTGAATGCTGCAGCAGTCCAGATGTTTTTTCTCAGACAGATGTTGCTTTGCCCAACACCAGTCATCATCAGTCCTGAGCTACTATTCTGTGTGTACACAACGTCTGTCCTTGGAGTTGCAAAATCTGCAAGTCAGTGATTTTTTTTCTCACTTTTTGTCATTTATGCCTCCTGCACAATTCAAATAAGCAAATGGTTCCTATTTAAGAAGCACAGTGTTTAAATTGTAAGATTTGTTTAAAAACACTCCTTATTTCATTTTATCAGACTTCTGAGTTCCACAGAGTAATTACACACTGTGCAGCATAACTGTGTTCTCATGGTTTAACCCCAGGACACATATGCACACAAATCCCTTCTCTTTTTGTTCACAATGCCACCTGGCTTCATCTGCTATTTGTGAACTCTGTTATTGAAAGGGACTATGAAAACATCCAGACTGTGTCTCAGTCGTAGTATCTCTCAGCTGCCTTGGGCAAGCTGAAGTACCTTTGTGTATTTAGTTGTTCCTAGTGGGAAAGCTTACCTATACTATTGCATTTCCCTTAAAATTTCTAGTTTTCCCATCTTTTTGGCATAAAAAGTTCTGTTCGTTAGTCTGCATTTTATATGTGAGGATTGGACACACATGTTTTTATTTCTGTTCTCTATTTCTTAATTTCTCTGATGTTCTTTCACTTTTGCCTTGTGAGTAACTGCAGGGTCATAGAAATAGTCATTAAAACACACAGGCATTTTTTACAGTTTCCAGGCCATCCTTGTATACATGAAAAGGAGTTCTGCAGAGTACAGCATGTATCCTGGTCTGATTTGCCCTCTTAAGGGGTATAATTTTTTTTCCATAGATACTACTCTACAAAGGATCAAAGATGAGTATTTCACTGAGTGGATGCCTTGTGTTATATAGGATAAATCCAAATCTAAGCAGTTTAGTCAGACTGATTTTTGAAATTAATATGGTGTAATGCTTAAGTGTTATGGCTTGTGACATACACACAGTCACACAAAATGATCTTGCAATCTCTTCTGGCTTTAAATTATGAGTATATGTGATTGCCACAGTAATTTTTAGACTATGTTTTCAAACCCTGCCTCTGAAAGTGTAGGCAGATATCTAAACCAGCTAACATCAGTGAAAAGAGCAGTGTCTGAATCAGTGCCAGTCAAAATATGTACTGAGTAGCCACTCTTGGATAACAAAGACTCTTGCTCAAAGGATAAAACTAAAGGGACTGAAAATACTATCAAGAAGCTGACAGCCTCCCCTGTCAAGTCAATACACAACTCATGGGTGTCCTTGAAGGGGCATAAAATTTTCATCCAAAAAAAGTTAAAGGAATGGTTTACAAATGTACTGTGCCAGCTGCTAGAAGGAAATAAATTAGAGAGAACTTACCAACATACAGTTCCATGCCAAGAAACAGTCTTCACACCTGTCTCATACTTGTCAGATTACAGATGAAGAGCGGTGTTGAGTTGTTGTCATGAAGGAGATCAATCCTCATGAACAGAATACTTTCCATCTAAGAAATATTTAAAGGAATGTTATGTTTTCAGCTAAGTTTGCATTGTCACGTAATAGGAAGAGCAGTACTGTATGGAAAATACGAGATACGTAAATACTTTCTTTTTCTTATTAGATTTATGAGAAGTAGAGCTTTAATGATTACATCTTGTTAGCAAAGAATATTTTCTGTAGTCTTTCGATAAAAACAAAATTATATAGTTTCAATTTCTAATTCAGTTATCCATCAATTTTCCCATCCGTAGAATGACAAGTTCTTTATTATTAGGGTGTCTTTAGTCCTCTTTTAAATAGTGTATTAAAAATATTCCCTACCAAATTTCTGTAAATAATAATTGTGAAAATTGTATTCTATAGAAAAAAGTATATTGATATAAAGAAGCCATAAGAACAGAATGGTAGTCTCTTTATTATCTCACTCCAATGTCCTCTTTCATAATATGCTTGTTTTTAACTGTGGCTTGAAGTCTTAAAATACTTGAGTTAATGAATGGTTCCTTTCCTTAGATTATCTTTGATATGTAGGTCTTTTTCCAAGTGCTAGAAGTCTAACTGGAGGGTTAGCTGTCATACAAAAATGAAAACAAAATGGATTTAGTCTTTCATAGAATACACCCAGTGCTGTATAATGAAAGATTAACAGCTCGATAAAAAAATTAAAGATATTAGGAGAGTGAGAATGATTGTTTTCTTGTGAAACTTTAGGCAAGGATTTGAAATGACTGGTTCTGTACAAAACTGATCAAAACAGAAAATGACAACTAAACCTCAAACATATGTATACTGCATTATAAAAGTGAAATATTAAAAAAAAAGAGTTCCAAATGCATAGGGGTTTTTTAAGAACCTTAAATTCCCAGACATTAAAGAAGAATAAAAGTCTATTGCTAATCCATAATATCCACTTGAGTTCCAGGAAAGCTTCTAATAACAAATTTCCAGGAGTGGGCAGCTTGAGCATTGGCTTGTTTAAATTTCCTAGTAGCCCCTGGTGCCTCAAGTATTTCAAATCTTCTAACACTCCATTGAGCAGGGAAGAGTGCCTGATTCCCTCTTGGAAACCAATAGATTATCATTCTCTTAACCATTAGCATTAATTAATCCAGGCAATAAAACACTCCAGACGTCTTAGTGGACTAGCTATCTCCTGGCATGCAACTACTAATTTACACTGAACCAGTATGGCTTGATTCCAAGTTTGAGCCACAAATTCTTGACTTTTGTAAACATTACGTATCATTCATCATATTAGTGAGGCAGCCTTTTCCCATTATTTATTTCTATGTATATGTATTTGTGTACATAAACACAAGCACATAAAGACAAAAAGACATAAACACGTAAATTCAAGGAGGGCTTTGGAATTGTGTTTTGAAGATAGGCATTTGGTACTGTGATTTCTAACAAGGTGTTTAAGAGTTTTTAAAGTATTTTTCTTTGATCAGCTTCTGATCAAATATTTTCTCATTAAGGGTTGATCTGGCACGTTCTTGGTTACCTTTTCAATTTTTGTTAAGGTTCTATTACAGATCTACATCTTGTACCTTTCCAAGAACTAAATCTGTGAGATCACAGTTCACATCCAAAACCAGAATATTGCATCAGCTCTAAATAAGATGCAGAAATAGTACTCATTTAGGTAAGAAATAGACCTATTGGAGTGGGTTGAGAGGAGAGACACAAAAATTTTCAGAGGGCTGGAGCACCACTTCTGTGAGGAAAGGCTGAGAGAGTTGGGGTTGTTCAGCCTGGAGGATAGAAGACTCCAGGGAGACCTTATTCCAGCCTTTCAATATTTAAAGGGTTGGGGGCAGACTTTTGAATAAACCTGGTATCAGCAGGACAAGGGGTATGTTTTTTAATTAGAGAAGGGTAGATTCAGACTAGATTTAAGTAAGAAGTTTTTTATAATAAGGATAGAGAAACACTGGCAAGGTTGCCCAGATAGCCCATAGATGCCCCATCCCTGGAAACATTCAAGACCAGCTTGAATGGTGCCCTAAGCAGTCTCGTCTAGTGGAAGGTGTTGGACTACATTAGCCTTAAAGGTCCCTTCCAACACAAACCATTCTGTGATTCCTACAGAACTCAGCCTTTGGGACTCTGTTTATTTGTCCATCTGAACTACTTCATTGAAGTCAAGAGGCAGTAAAGACTGATGTCAAGCATTGTCTCCTTTCTTTATACAAATAACAGCTTAGGTGAGGTTCTTTTCCTTAATGCTGAGCATTTAAAAGTTTACCTCTGCAAGTTATTGTTGATTTTATGTCATCTTTGTTCTGTTCTTGTCCTACAATTTAATGTGTTGGCCCCATTTCAGTGAATGTCTCTTTATCTCTCAGACATTAATAATGATCAAGGCACTGCACTTTCTCTCGAAGTCTGATTTGTTTTTTTATTTTTCTCCCATTTTGATTAAATCAAAGGATATACTCAAAGGTATTGCTTCATATAACTAGAAGGGTTCAGGAATTTACCTCTAAGCTCTCTTTTGCTTCAGACAGAGTTGAATGTTTACACACACCCTCTTACGATGTTTCCTTGCCCATACAAACAAAAATATTCTCCAAAATTATTTTTAAAACTGGATTAAAAGTCTGCCAGTGACCATATCAGCAGTTTTACAGTGGGAGCAATCAAAGGTTAATGGTCATACTTTTGGCACTCTTTAATCTATCCAGAGTACCTCTTTCTGATGACCATATGTATGAAGCTACTATCTCAATATTTGCTGACTTTGATAAAATCCTGTTGGTTCAGTGAGCACTTTTTGCACCAGAATTATAATTATGTTCAGTGACTGGATGCCAATATGTGTGTCACCTTTGGCTTTTTAAGTCAGAAATACATCTTCATCTTGCAATGGCTCTCTTGGACTAGTGAAAGAATTTAGCCAGCACATGCATTGTCAGAATAGAAGATTTCCTCAGGAACAATTGTAAGCAGTTTCCTTTTTTATTCTAGGTACTTACAGCTCATTGTTTAGAAGAAAAGTAAGATTACCATGTTTTTTACCATGTTTTTTAAAATAAGACTGTAAAAGCCAGTTTCATGGATACCATAGGTTAAAAAATAAGAAAATAGTTAAATGAGCTTTCTTGACCATATGAGCTGCATTTCACTCAGGAATTACCCAGACCTCTGCATTTGTCATTCAGATGCTTCATTAAAGTTGTTAGAGTTCATGGTGATCTGTGACTGTCTGTCTTGTCCAAGCATGAGGGAAATAAACAGATGAGAGGATCATCATCAGGTTGCTGGAGTCCTTAAAAGTGCAGTGTCCTGATTCCTGGACCATCTTAGCTGTGTGATTTCCTCCTTAAAAGTTCACTAGGAGAAGAGGGAAGCTCCTCACTCATGGGCACATCTTGTGTTGATCTGCAATGATAGAAGCTCTTCCTCCAAGCATGGCGCTGGATCACACAGAAAGACCTGCAGATGCATTTTGTGTTTTGATAACCTGTGTAGAGGGGATAGTCCTAAATTCCAGTATTTTGTGATCATAGAACCATTAAGGTTGGAAAAGACCTCTGAGATCATTAAGCACAACATTTAACCAAATACCTCCATGCCTACGAAACCATTTTGCAAATCTGCTCTTTTTTTGAACACTTCTAGGGATGGTCACTTCACCACTTCCCTGGGGAACTTGTTCCAATCCTTAGCCACTCTTTCAGTGAAAAAATGTTTCTTAATATCCAACCTAAACTGCCCCTGACCCCACTTGAGGCTGTTTCTCTTTATCGTATCACTAGTTGTCTGGGAGAGAAGACCGAGCCCCCCATGGCTACAACCTCCTTTCAGGTAGTTGTGGATATTGATAAAGTCTCTCCTGAGCCTCCTTTTCTCCAGACTAAACACCCGCAGCTCCCTCAGCTGCTACTCATAGGACTTAATGCTCCAAAGCCTTTACCAGTTTTATTGTTCTTCTCTGGACAGACACTGTTGATATCAGAAAAATGGAAGTTGGATGATACACCATCTAGTCTGCATTTTTTATTTGCCATTCTGTTCCTGGTATTTTCCTATTTCAGTGTTTCAACGTCCACTGTACAGTCTGCTTTTCCTCTTCCCCCCTGTCCTACCCTTTGAGAAGTAAAACACAGTGAGAGAAAGTTACTTGAAGACACTATGTTGTGTAGGTGATTAAACAACTTTAATGTGTGCTGCATCTTCCCTGCTTTCTTCTTACTTGTCACAAATTGTGAATTTATCACTACTACCTGCAACTGAGGAGAGTCATCAAAGGCAAACAAATTACAAGTTGTTTTCTGCACCAGACGGGTTTCAAGTTTCCTGAGGGCTGTGAGTGTTTGGTTGCTCCCCAGAAAGAATTAGGCAGTTAATTCCCCAGCATTTCTTGCTGGTCTTTTACATCAGCTTCTTTGATAAATCATTTGGGACATCACATAATCAAGTGTTGCCTTAAAACATTTATACAAATCTATAAACTAGATTACATTGTGTGGGAAATCATTAACCTCCTCTGCTTGAATTGTGCTGTTTGTACTAAAAAGGTGCAGATAAGCATGGGTGCAGAACAGTACTTTCATATTTATCCTCTGGCTCAAGAGTTAAACCCACTCAGCAGCATCATCAGAGACAACATCTGGAAAGAAACACCTGGCGATTCCAAATTCCCTCTTGGTTTTGCTGGTGGTGAGGGAGGTTTAATCTCATTTTTCTCTGCCAAGCCTTTGTCTTTTATCTGTGACAGTGGCAGAGTGGTTCTGAATAATTAAAAAATTGTTCCTTACTGTTTGGCAACTACTTTAATATTCCCAGACCATCCTGCACTGGCATAATCAGAGCACTACTGAATAATTTTTTGCTTTACAGTAGATGTTAAAGCTCATCTCACAGATGAGAATATTAAGACTATAACCAAAAAGGAAATTAAATAGTGTCTGGGAACAGTCCTAGGCACTACAATACAATAATTTCTTGCATTGCACTGTTAGAAGCATCTGTGACATGGTGTTTGCCTGTGTCAACTGGTGCTCTCCCAAGTAATTTTTGAGTCTGAACCAAGAACAAGAAAAAAAAATAAAAAACCCCAGAGATCATTCCCACAAGTCTCTTTTTATGCATCTGTGCTGTATTGGAAACTGAGAGAGGTTACTGGCTTAGACACCCACAGCTCTGTGCCAGTTGGCCTCAGTGCTTGTGAATGGTTTTTGTGTATTTAAATTACCTCTGTAGGTGAAGTCGAATTTAGCACAGCCCCTGTGAGAACAGCGTCGCTGGGGCCAGTCCTCCCAAGTCTGATATGCAACTCAGGTGTCACCCTTGTCCATCAGCTTAGACAGGGTAAAACCTTGAGCATACCTTCCCAGCCTCATAACAGATGTTGGCATTGAGCAAGGGAACAACCAGGGGTTGGATTCAACCCTATTTTACACCTGGTTTACAGCATTGTTTCTGGTGGAACGCTCAGCAATCTGTTCCATCTAATTTATTTGATAAATAATGTCTCCAGTCTTTGGTTTTCCACTGCTATTGATAACTGTAACAATTTCTGCATCATACCAATGCAAAATTGTGACTGATGGAAAACTGCAGTTGAATGGGTGTTATAAATGTCTAGTGCTCACTTGCAAAAAAATCCTTCCAACATAACATGAAGTTTGCTTAGAACACAGACATGCCCTCTACCCCTCACAACTGTGACTTCAGTAAATCAAAGAACAGCAAAATAAAATCAGTTACACAGAAAAATCAATCAACCATCAAAACCACAAATCAAAGCAAGACCAAAAATGGAAAGCTCTCCCTTCTAAACCCTAAGAATTATTACCAAAGAGAAAAGCCATAGCAGCACCAAGAAGTCACAGAACTTTTCTATTGCTCTTCGTTGCTCATTAAATATGGTATGGTTTGGAGTTTTTTTCAGATGCTGTAATGATGGAGAATAGTATAATGTCTTAAAGAAAGACAGATTATTGCTATGTTGAATCAAGCCATTAATATTTATGTTCTTTGTGAATGATTTCATGTACTCATCTGAAAACTTTACAAACTTCCACCACCCAGGGGAAAAAACAGCTGGTTTCCTCATTTAATAGATGGGAAATGGAAAGAAAAACTATATGCTTTCTCTTTGTCTCAAAATTAGAGTGGAAGGGCTGTATCCCAGTCCTGCATGCTGAAAGGCATTAGTTGAGCTTCTTGAAAGATGGCATAATAACAGTGTAGCACAGAACCCCTTTTGATGTCAGATCTGCATGGAAATACAGACCCATAGAAAGTGAAACATGGTTTTGTTTATATAATAAAATATTTCACAGGTATGACATATGGGTAAGTGCAGAGCAAGGCTGACAATTTATATCCACATGTGGAATATAAAGATATGATTGTACACTCATAACTGCAAACAACTGTTGCTGAAATTGTGTTTCCAAGTAGATTGGTTGTTTATCCCTATTCCTGTGCAACTTGCCTTGGGAAAACATCATTCTTTCTCCTGTAGCCATTCCCTATGCAGCACCTAACACAGAAAACTCTATATATATCACACAGAAAAGCTTCTAAAAATTATTTGTCCATATTTATTTTAATAGAAATATGAAATTTAAATAAAAAACTGTTGACCCTTTATTTGAATTGTCATTTCTTGATGTAAAAGGAAAAGGCAAAATCTGTAGTTCCTTCACAAATAATTCTTGAGCCCCTGTTGACAAAATGTCATTGGCACCATTATCTGCTCCCCTGGCTTTTGTGGAACTGAGAAATTATTAATCTGAACATTCAGTTCATTTTTACTCCTGAGTAATTTAATTTTTTAAAAAGTAGGATTTTTTGTATCTGTTTTTCTGATTTCGTGATTATGGTGTGAGGTAGACCAGGTGGGAGTACTAAACATTTACACAAGATGATTTCAAAAGTACAGTCATTGATATCCTAGAGGGAATCCTGTCTTGCAAGAGGAAGAATAAGTTTTTCTTCTGTCTAATTTCTGACTTACAACTGTGACAATTATATTAAAAGTTCAGTTGTTTTAGATTGCCCTTTTAGCCAGTGCACAGAAACATCTTTATCTATTAATGAGTTATTTCCATTCCACAAAACGATTATGCTTTTAATTTAGCAGCTCAGTTAAGTGTTCAAAGTCAAGGTGAAAGGAATCTGTCCCCCAGAATCCTCCAATGCTAAGCTTTAGCTCATGGTGAGTGACTCATTTTGGTAAATGACACAGGACCACCTGGAAAGGCCTTCCAATATGCAGAAGGCCTCTGGAGAGTGTTAACCTCATCCCTGGGATGGAAGAGCTCCACAAGTTGTGAGTTTACTATGATTTTTCTGCTCAGCTTATGTAGAGTGTGCAGGCTGGAACATTTTCAGGGGATGGAAGAGAATGACTACTAACATATACAGAGTCATAGAATCATTTAGGTTGGAAAAGACCACTAAGGTGATCAAATCTAACTGTTAATCCAGCACTGTCAGGTCCACCGCTAAACCGTGCATTTCAAACACATGTTCTCTAGTGTGTCATAAAGCATTATGGTACTTCCCACCTGGAAACTACTCTGTAATTTCTGGTAGGATGCTAGCACTGCTCTGTTCCTGGGATTTCTCAAGGCAAATTCGTCCCCTCATGCTTGATTAGAATAGGCTATGCCTCATTCTGTCAAAGTACCAGTTTTCCTAGTAATGGTGCTTTCATTGTTATACCCCTTTTGCACACAGGTATTTGTTGTTCAGGGAGTACAGGAAGGAGTGGATGAAAACCCATAATGCCACCATCCATCCAGTCTTTCAAGGGTGATTATATTGTCCAGAAGGCATAATGCTCTTGCTGTTTTCAGTTTTTCTCTAGTGTGTTGAATTGTCAGAAGGGTAAATAGTCACCTTTGTTCATAAATAAGTAGCAGGTTCATATCAGACTCAGTCCAGCCACAAACCAGTAAAGCTCTAAATAACAGTGAAATAAAACAGCTGCATAAATGTGAGAAGCTCATGTAATTTCTTCTGGTTAGGAATCACTTTGATGTTGTTTACACATCCTTAAACACAAACAGGGAAGGCCTATTATTTGATCAGACCTTACTCTCAAGCAGAGGCAGTTAAATGCCTCCCTGACATCCGATCCCATCAGATCTCGGAAGCTAAGCAGGGTCAGCCCCGGATTAGTACTTGGATGGGAGACCTCCTGGGAAATGCCGGGTGCTGTAGGTTCTAGTCCTGAGGACTTCACTGGCACTGTCCAAGCTCGCTCGGCCGTGGCAGATGAACCTCAGAACTTAAACAGTGGGGCCAGTTCTGCACACGCTGAGCCTCACCTAAAAATCCACTGCGCAGGCTGGAAGGGCACACCCACATAGGGACAGCCCTCTTGCCAAATCTTCCTTTGCCAAGTTGAGCCACACACACACTCTCAAGCAGAGATCCCATTAGAGTAGCTTTCACCAGCACGGTTGTGTTTTCAAGCTTTGAGAGGTGCACAGCTCTTCATTATTACTAAAATGGGGGACCAAAAAGAAATGGATGCTCATTTCTGTAATGGCTGTTGAAAGACAAATCTACCTTTCTTTGTCATGCCTGATCACAGACAAATCCAGAAAGATGCCTCATAACTCATGCTCTGAGTATCAGTGTGTGGTTTCAGATATTTGGCTGAACCCCATTTTTCATGTATCTATGTATCAGGATTCTCATTGGAATTAATGAAGAGGGAAGACACCTGGCACTTTAGTGAGCCACAGAAGTCTACAGTCACAAACACCACCAATGTTTCTCTGAAACTGCCTTAATTTTATAATCAATCATGTATAAATCCCCTCCTCACAGACAAAATCTTTCTTTTCCACTCTTTCCTTTTCCTCCATTTCTAATTCACCTTTGCAGATGAGATTGGGGTCTTTGGGAATAGAATGTTATTTGAATTCTGAAACTAACTTTTAAGACTAACTCAGTACATCTAGTGAGACAACATCTGATCAGTCCAATCTCTAATCGATTTAACAGGGGTAAGGGCATGGGCAGGCAGGCCTTAGGATTTTCCTTCTTATTTCCACAGAGCCCTTCTGGGAATTTCACAAAGCTGCTAAAGTTCACGTTCCAGGACAAGGTAAAATGTCTTTGAGGCATCGAGTAGCACACATTTAATGAAGATAGAAAGCCAATCACTTAACATCAGATGAGGAACAGCAATTTCCTTCAGTCTGGCACTTTGTGTATTGAACAAAATTGCATGAGAGCTTTGAGCGCTAGGAGAGCTGTCAAGCGGCCGTTTGTCTGGGAGTTGGAGCAGTCCCCTTGGAAACAGCTTAAACCTTTTAAATGAAAGCATTACAAAATGTACATCTGTGTGTAATATATTGGCCATAGCCTCAACTGTCAAGGGCCAGGCTATGTAATGTTGATATATATTTTTGCCTGATAGTCATTTTCATGCTTTCACATGTAAACACAACTTCCTGTAAGATTGCAGGGTACTTGGCTGCTCAATAAACAAGCATCATACAAAAATGTTTGCCCTTAAAACTGGTTCAGCTGGGTTATCTGACCATAACTTTTAACTCAAAATCTGTGATGCTCCCTGGGCCTCTCTCTTGCAAATGCATAGACATTTCTTGTTAGAGAAGGCAAAATGAGAAATTTACAGTCGCCATATTATGGTGAGAATTACAAGTTTTAGCGGGGACATACTGATAAACATACCTGTTGCCATATGGCATCACCTATATATAACATTAATCAAAATTTAGAAGTTCTTTTATTATACCAGACATCTGTGAATGTGAACTCTGAGGAAACATGTTGTTTCTTTTATTTCTTTTTATCATTTTTTATATAAAAAAGCATTTACTTGTAATTTTTTTCTATGAAAATTGCAAACAAAAAAGCCAGATAAAAGAATATATGGATGGTGCATATTAAAATATATTTCCCGAGAACATACTTGATCTGGTGTTCTCACACTGCGGAAAATGTGGGGCAGCTTTTCTGAAATCAGCTGAGTTTTAGCAAGTAAAACTGTTTTAAGTGAGAGGAAAATCAAGCCTGTTTTTTCTAGTTCTCTCTGTCTCTCACTCAGAGATTTCCTTGATCCTCTCCCTGCTCATCTTCTCCTCCAAAGCCTCCTTGCAACTTGTACTCCCAGCAGCCAATTTCTTTAATGAAAAGTAATACTGAGCACTGAGCAGATTCCACTTCAGCTTTGTCACTGGGAAGTGGATTTAAAGTATCTGACAGAGCTGTGAACTACAACTGATTGGGCATTTTGGTAGTTTAAAAGTATTGCTTTTCTTTTTTTTCCTTTTGCCTTTGGCATCTCACCTTTTTTTCCTCCTCACTAGTCCCATCTATTACTTTTAGTCCCCATAGGATGCCTTATCCATGATCCTGTCATCAGCTTGCCCCAGGAGTATATTCAGTAACAGATATTCTTGGACTTCAGCCCCAAGAAACTCACCTTGCCCTACTCAGAATCCATTCCATCAAGTAGGTATTTGGCCTAAATCTGTGCAACAAGACCACAAGAGCAACTTCAATCTTCACCATATGATTTAGTTGGTGTAGTGGTATTTGGTCGAAGGTTGGACTTGCTGATTTGGAGGTCTTTTCCAACCTTACTTGTTCTATGATTCTATTTTCAAATGAGAAAACTAGCTGAGAAGCCTCTTAGGACTGTACAGCGGAGACCTCATCTTCTGTTATATGCACAAAGACATATTTTCTATTGATTTATATTGAACTTGATGTGAAATAAAAAGAAAAATGAAGTTTCTTAAAGAAAATCCCATTATTTCTCTCTTTTCCCAGAATAACCATAGGAAATGCATGTAGGAAGATGACAGCTGTGGTCTTCATAATGAAATTTTGATTCCTCTTGTGACTAAAAATCCAGCACTTCTCTCAGTCTCTAGCAAGGCTTTTCTGTTGTTCAGGGGAAATGATGCTGAATTTGGGAGAAAACACAAGAATCGGTCCAATAGTTAATAGAACAGGAGAGGTGTACTACTGTTTTCCAGGAAGTTTTGTGATGATAGATGGGATTGTGGTTGATGTTTTGAAAATATTATTCATGTCGTGACAGTGATCCATTCCAATCAAAATAAATCCACAGCAGCAAAATGAACAAGCACAAAATAGATATACTGTAAGCAAGTGTGGGAGAAAGTAGTGGTTATATGACAACTGGGTAGATTTTAGAAGTTGAAAATTGGGAAAGGCTCCAGACCATGATTTAAAAGACAGCTACTGCGAGGAGTAGGAGCTTATAGATCAACAGAACAAGCTATTAATTTTCAATAAAATATTAGGAGTTCTTTAATGCGATTAACCTCCTGGGAAGTGTGATGAGCCAAGTTCAGAGGTGCACTTGGAACAAAGTCCTGGCTCCAAGCCACAACTGGAAAGTATGGTTGTTTACCGAGTAGAAAGGAACAATATCTTAGTTTTGTCCTCCTTATCCCTCAATTCATTCTCCAGCCTGTCGGAGGAGACCCAGGGTTTATATAGTGGCAAAAATACTACAAGAGATGGATAGACGAGGACACCGAAGTCCAGGAACCCGGCTCCCTGAATATGGAAGCTCTGCGAGAGATTTATAAGGACTTTAATGTTCACACCCTATATTGATGCTTCCCCAGCTTGAATGTTATACACCCCAATGTGTCTACCCTGGTTGTTTTTCCCTTGGTAGTTCCTTGTCCAAGTTCCCTCTTCCCACAAAACCCTCCGGGTCGCAGCCCCCTGTCCTGGCCCGACCCGGCCATGGGGGCGGTTGCCGGCGGGGCCGCCCATGAGGCGCTGCTGGAGCCCGGGCGGGGGCTGTCCCTGCCTCGGAGTGCCGGAAGCCCTACGGTAGACTTTCCCCGCCCATCTCATTCTCCCATTGGTCCTTTTGCCGCTCCTCCCCTCCCTCCTTCCCTTCGTTTGCATGTACCCAATGAACGGTGTTACTCCGCCCCGTCTCCGCCCCTCTTCCCCGCCTACATCCGGGGAATTCCCATGCTCTCCTCAAAAGCTAGCGCGCGGCAATAAACTTGGCTTTTCCTCGTGGACTCCTGGCAAGTGCGGGCTTGTTCCGTTCGGGACGGTCGCCGGGCCGGGGGCGGGAGGAGCCATCCCTCGCTTCTAAGGGGCCTGATCCTAGGGAGCCCTGCTTGTCGCTTTCCTAGCCTGGCTCCTGGAAGCGGAAACCTCTCCACCGTATCGGTGGCTATTTTTAATCCGCTGAAAATTGGCGCCCAAAGAGAAGGACAATGAACAACATAATCATTTACATGGGCCATAAATGGGTGTACTAGGAATGCATTTAGGTCTGTGAGTGTGATTGCTTGAATGTGGTGGCCACCAGTGTGAATGAGATAGTTAGTGTGAAGTATAGATGTATCCCTACACTTAATATATTTATCATCCCTGTGTGAATGTTATGGTTTTCCTAGAGGTGCTCTCTGATGGCCACATGCATTTCACTGAACTTTACCCATCTAAATTCAATTAGTAATTCTACATTTTCTTTATTATCAATACTTCTTGAACATAATTTACCGTTGCCTAGATCAAGTATTTATATCTCATTTTAATTGTACTAACATTTACTTTACATGCATTTGAGTTCTTTTTATTGACAGCCTTTTGGTTGGAGTAAAGATTTAATGAAATAAAGTGTTAGCAGGTCAGAAGATGGTCTGTGAAAGGGTAGAAGAACGGTTGTTTGTGTAGGGTAAGATAAGGATGGCCAGTGCAAGTATAGGTTGGAGAGAGGAGCAGGAGAAGGAATCTGAGAGGTAGAAAAAGAAAGGAGAAAAAAAGAAAAAGAAGGGATATAGGTTTGATGAAAATGTTAATGATAAGAAGTGTTAAAAGGTTGTGAAGAGAAGAACATATCTGAAGAGTGACAGCTATCATTCGAGTTTCATTTCCATGTATTGCCTTTTATCGGGAATTTAAGTCGGAATCTGCAGTGTTTCTTTACATATCGTTAATTTTTTTAATGTATAAGTTAATGCCTCATGTAATTTTATTTAAAACTGATTACTTTTTCAAGCCTACAATGATTTGTAAACCCAGTTTCTGCCCCAGTTTATTCCAGTTAAGGACATTGCTTAATCGTTGCTGTATTTTTTCTTGTATGTTTAAGTCTTTTCAAAGTTTTAAAGCTTTTCAAACTCCTCGTGCCTACCCGGCATTAAAAGATAAAAAAGGAGGAGATGTCGGAGGAGACCCAGGGTTTATATAGTGGCAAAAATACTACAAGAGATGGATAGACGAGGACACCGAAGTCCAGGAACCCGGCTCCCCGAATATGGAAGCTCTGCGAGAGATTTATAAGGACTCTAATGTTCACACCCTATATTGATGCTTCCCCAGCTTGAATGTTATACACCCCAATGTGTCTACCCTGGTTGTTTTTCCCTTGGTAGTTCCTTGTCCAAGTTCCCTCTTCCCACAAAACCCTCCGGGTCGCAGCCCCCTGTCCTGGCCCGACCCGGCCATGGGGGCGGTTGCCGGCGGGGCCGCCCATGAGGCGCTGCTGGAGCCCGGGCGGGGGCTGTCCCTGCCTCGGAGTGCCGGAAGCCCTACGGTAGACTTTCCCCGCCCATCTCATTCTCCCATTGGTCCTTTTGCCGCTCCTCCCCTCCCTCCTTCCCTTCGTTTGCATGTACCCAATGAACGGTGTTACTCCGCCCCGTCTCCGCCCCTCTTCCCCGCCTACATCCGGGGAATTCCCATGCTCTCCTCAAAAGCTAGCGCGCGGCAATAAACTTGGCTTTTCCTCGTGGACTCCTGGCAAGTGCGGGCTTGTTCCGTTCGGGACGGTCGCCGGGCCGGGGGCGGGAGGAGCCGACCTCGCTTCTAAGGGGCCTGATCCTAGGGAGCCCTGCTTGTCGCTTTCCTAGCCTGGCTCCTGGAAGCGGAAACCTCTCCACCGTATCGGTGGCTATTTTTAATCCGCTGAAACCAGCCTTTAATCTTCAGAGAATCATAGAATATTATGAGTTGAAAGGACCCTTAAAGATCACCTAGTTCCAACCCCCTTGCCATGGAAAGGGACATCTTTCACTAGACCAGGTTGTTCAAAGGCCCATCCAACCTGGCCTTGAGCACTTCCATGGATGGGGCATCCACAGCTTCTCTGGGCCATGATCTTCAGTTGCACTACTTTCCCTGCAAGTAATCTGACCATTTGATTCAGTCTCCTCCAGGGATATACCCCACTCTCCTGAATGATATGCAGACCAATAGTTACCGTGGCATCATGGCTTTCATCTCTTGATGAAGGAGAAGGGACAATACGATGCCATGAAGAGTAAAAAAAAGTGCTGTAGAACAGCAATAAAATACAGGGGGCAGAGACTGAGCTGCTTTTTTCTAACTTAAGCTATCTAACTAGTTGTGGATGTTTCAAACAACTTCAAGGAGAAACATCTTTTGGAAGCTATTACTCACAGCATCACTTTCTCTGAAGAGGTCCCTGAGTACAAGGTATGGGGTTCTGGGAGAATATTCAGCATATGTAGCTCTTGATATGCTTGCCTGTTCTTGCATGGTTTTCCTAGATGTCCATGTTGGTCACTGGAGTTGTTGAGTCACTGGTCCAACTCAGTATAGTCATTCCTACAGGAATCATCTGGACATCTTGTATCATTAATAGAAAGAAAAACATTTTCTGGAGGTGGTTCTCATGTTCAAGTATAGAAGCAGCAGTGACTAATGGAGCAGGAACACCCATCTCTGAGAAAGTTATGTCTATTCCTGTCATGAAAAAGAGGTTTTAAATGAAGGACCTCTTCAAATGCTGGATGCTGTTAGCTGACATAGGAGTAGGGTTAAAGAGATGGCAGATGAGTTTTTGAGAGCTATGACAATTTCCCTTGTAGATGGTAAAGTCCTTTCAACATCAAGAGTTTTCCAGTGTTCTAAGTTTCCAAGTGGTTGGGCTCTTTTAGATCCTGCCACAATTAAATGGGAGGAAAAAATAGTAATAGAAGGTGGTATAAGATGAAGTGTGTGAGCATTACTAGAAAATGCACTAGAAAATTCTTTATTATTTGCATTGTATCAAGTGACAATAACATTACATTGCAGGGATGACAAGTCCCAAGCTGGAGTTAGACTTCACTTTGATACTAAGCACTCTTCAAGAGACTTAAGAGAAAGTGAAATTACTAAGGTGAGCCAACCAAGGTTACAGAGCTGGGAAAATGTCTTCTGACTCCCAGACCTGCTTATGGGAGGACACTGTTGTGCTATCAACAAAGACTGTGATTTATTCTTTCTGTGCAGGACCATTTATTATTGAACTGCTGTTGTCAGTCCATTTAGTCTATTTAAAAAAAATGAAGAAAGAAAATACCTCTTCTTCTCTGAGAAATGGTTTAAAGTTTTCTAGATATGACCAGTTTAACTGTCTGTACATCTTTCTTTTATAATTTCACCCCATCACATTTAATTCTCCACCTTCAGCAACCCTATATAATTCCTACAGGAACTACTGTTCGGTAATCTAATGAGACAGTAAAGTGTGCCTTGACATCCTAACCAAGATAGTAAATATTTAATATAATGCACTCTATGAGAAGCAAAGTGCAATTAAATGAAAAGTCAGATAAAATGAGCTTAAATGCAATAAATACCAGTTACTATTCAGTGCCGAGAAGTTGCATGTGTATTTATTTCCTCTCAGTTAGCACTATTGTCAGCCTACATTTTGTGGGTTTGAAATGGCAACAGACACCCACTTGCAAGCCTGCTCATCATGTCTGTTAAAATAATTATTGATTTTATTGGCTTTATTGTTTGGCATCTCTTTTTTTTTTTTCCAGTTAGCTGCAAAAGTCTGTGTTGCTGAATTAATTATTTTTATTTTTCTTTCTTTTTTGTTCATCTCAAAAACAAGTCATGGAAAAATTGTAATAAGTATTGGAAAATGACTCATTTTTATAAAATAGATTTGAAAAATAAAATATAGATTTGATCCAATACTATTTTTAGCCTGTAAGGTGGAAGCATTCAGATAGAAGCAAAAACTCTCCTTATGTTTTAATTTCTACCTTTAACTGGATATAGTATTCTTTATTTATTGCCCCATACTTTTATGTTCTCCTCACTGGATGCTGTGCTCCATCCAGAGCTACCTATGCTTTGCCATGTCCTTTTGGGAAAGAAGATAATTTTCTATGACCTCATCATCTAAAAGCTGAGAAACCATTGCTTGGAAGAGGAATTTTCTTGTTAGCATATGAAGAAGCAATGCTAGTTAAGATACGAATTAAGGATGGCTTCAAAGCTTCCTAGAACCTCTCATGAAGGCCTCTAGTCTTTAGTCTTCAAGAATTTTCTCTAATCTTGGGTATTCAAGATCAACTATCTTTAGATTTTGTACTTGAAAGAAAAATATTGTCTAGAGATACATAGACTTCCAGGAATGGGGAAGTACATTAAGTACACTAGTTAGTTTAATTATTCTGATTTTAAAAGCAGTGAAACATTCACATATTTTATCTTTTTATTCTGAAACACTCATTTGAAAACTGTTGGCTTCTTGTATAAAAAATTTAATCCAAATTGCATTTTTCTGTGGAATTATATAGAATTATAGACTCTTTAAGGTTGGAAAAGTTTTCCAGCATCACTGAGTCTAACCAGTGTGCTCATTAAACTATATCACAACTTGCCACATCTACTCAGTTTTTGAACACTTCCAGGGATGGTGACTTCATCACTTCTGTGCAAAGCCTTTTCCTGATATCTCATATAGCACGCTACTGATGCTGGAAGTTTCAGTAACACAGGAACACACATACTTCCCTATGCATATTCTTTGCACAGATCCAGCCTGGTTCTTAGTCCTGGGAGACATCACAGCCTTTATTCCGATCTCCAGTGAAGAGTGAAATAAAGCCAAAGTTTGGAAAAAATTGCCCCTTTAATAAAATTCTCGTAGAGCGGACTGGTCTGAATATGATACATCAGTGTGCCCAGGTGGCCAAGAAGGCCAAAGCGATCCTGGCTTGGATCAGCAATAGTGTGGCCAGCAGGACCAGGGCAGTGATTGTCCCCCTGTACTTGGCACTGGTGAGGCCTCACCTCAAGTCCTGTGTTTGGTGTTGTGCCCCTCACAACAAGAAAGGCATTGAGGTGCTGAAGCATGTCCAGAGAAGGGCAACAGAGCTGGGGAAGTGGATGGAGCTTAAGTCTGATGAAGAAAGTCTGTGTGAGCTGGGAGTGTTTAGTTTGGAGAAAAGAAGGCTTGGCAGGACCTTAGCGCTTTCTTCAACTAAGTAGTGGAGGTTATAGTGAGACGGTTGTCAGTCTCTTCTCCCAGGTAACAAGTGACAGGATAAAAGGGGATGACCTCAAGTGACGTCAGGGGAGGTTTAGATTAGATATTAGGAAAAAAGTACTTCACAGATTGTCTGCATTCTGTGGAGTTGTCTTCCCTGGAAGTGTTCAAAAACCATGTGGCTATGGCACTTGGGACATGGTTTTATGGTGAACATGGAAGTAGTGCTGGGTTGATACTAGGACCTGATGACCTTGAAGGTCTTTTCCAACCTTAATGATTCTATGATTCTATTCTATGACTGCCCACACCACCCAAAATGGAGAAATTCTGAGATTTGCTCTCACAGAGAGTATTTTGAACTATTAAAGTAGTTTACTACACAATAGGTCACTTCAATTAATAAAATCATTGTTCCTAAGATACTATCAGTAGTTCTACAGTTATTTAATTCAAAGGGATGTGCTGACCTGCATCTGGATGCTGTGCTCTGTCATTAAAGTTGCTTTGCAGTTATAATTAAATATACAAAGCGGACATCATTGCTTTCACTGGGTTCTGTACCTTTCATTTTAAAGGTCATTCTAGCACAAACTCATACAATGGTTTATATCATGGATTTTTTTTCAAACATGACAAGGTGTTTCACGGTCAAACAGGTTTCTTCCAACCTTTCTGAATGAAAGATGCTTTAAAAGGGTAATTTTTCCCTGATTATCTCCATGTAAGTACTTCCTCTTGAAATGATGCACTCAGTAATAGATATTCAACTCCTGCACTGCAGACTGTTGCAATGATTTGGAGCAGAATAACCAGTTACTTTGAGGAGGTGTGCACAGGAATGGAGTTTCACTTGCATCCATGTTGGAACTGCAAAGACAGCTATACAATAAAGATTATCACTGGAATATTGTGGAAGGGGAGGTAATAAACCCACTGAATAAGACATTGTTATTGCATAGCCATTTTTCATTTTAGCACCACATACTAATAAATTATTTGTATCTATCATAACTTCTAAAAAAACATTTCAGGTGTTAAAAGATATGCAGCTTACATTGTAAACATAAGGTTTTGAGACTAATGAGAAGAGAGGATCCCATTGGCTTGTAAAGCTACTTAATATATTGGATATGACTCATTCTAAAAAGTAGGGGAAATAGCAATGGTTAACAGAAGACCCATGTACAAAAATGAGAAAAAAAAAAGAGTTTAATATGTCATTCCTATCAATTCCCTGAAGGATTAGGTAGAAGAATGTAATTAAGGTTTTGGATCTTTATGGAATGTTCCATGTTGTTAAACAAACAATAAAATTCATAACTATTCCCATAATAAAACTTAAAGAGATTTTTCTTGTTGAAATAAACTTAATGTAGGGTATCATACTGGGGACAAGTATCTTCATATTTGCTAGGTTTTATGGGATTAAGGGTTGTAATCAGAATTTCACCTTCAACATTTCAGTTTGTAAGAGATTAATGAAGTTGAAAATTTGTGGAACTGTTGGCTGCTGCAGTTATAGTTGTGGTAAACTATCTGATCTTTTCTTAATCAAGTGATGCAAGAAACACTTGGAGACTCTTGTGTATATACCACTGAGAGAAATATGTCCTATATAAAAGAGTTTTCAAGACAGTAAATATATGAAAAGGGTGATTTATTTTTTGTGTTGCTTCATTTTCTTTTTTTTTATATTAGTGCTATACACTGAAATCATGAAGAGGTTTATGTGTTTGTAATGCCACTGAGATACAATCTGATAATGAATAGCAGAAAGTAGAATACTTCAGATTAAATAACAAAGGATGAAAGACATCAGTAGGCATCTGTTGCAGGCTTTGAAATGAAAGAAAATATAAATTCCTTAGACCAGTTATTCAAAAACTGGATAAAGAATATAGTACTTGTGTACTGTTTAACTGCCTAGACCCTTTACTGCTGGATAAAACTCACTATTAAAGATGGATCATCAAAAATGGTCCTAATTTACAGATGAAAAAATTTATGATATAGAAAAAAAAAGAGAACTAAATCTAAAGTTCTTACACTTTTATATTTTAGTACTTTAAAAATATGGAAGAGTAAATCATGAAGCCAGTCAAAGATGTCTATAATGGTCTGCAGTTGTCTGTAGCTGTTTACATATCTACAGCCAGGTCCACTGGACTCTCCCCATGCCCATTGAAATGGAACAAACATTTCTGGGGTGTAGCTTGTAAACTTGGTTTTGATGCTTATTTCAGGATGAGACTAATTGTAACCTGAACATGTCCATTTTTAAATTCCTTTGACTGTAGAAGAGCTTATACTGGTTTAGGAGTGAGTGATTTGGCTACACTGTAGATACCAACAGTCAGGTAAGATGGTTGCATTTTTCTTTCTGGATGACATGCAAGAATAAGAGAGAGCTCCGGGACTGCCTTTTGGCACCTGTACAGTCAATCACACTGATAAAAAAAATGAGTATCTTAGCAGTGAACAAAGGTGTAACACCCACTAAAATCAGGGAAAGATATAAAAGAACTGAAATACACCAATCAAATCCTGTCCAAATCTTAGTAAGGATCTTCCAACTGCTGCCTCAAAAAAAACCCAAACAAATTATATTTAATTACTAGGAAATACTGTGAGGAGAATGGGACATGTCATAAATATGTGGTTCAAGTAACAGAATGAGATTCAACCTAGAAAACTGTAGGCTTGTAAATCTGAGAGGGAAATAATCTGAAGCACAGTTATTAAGTCAGACAAAGCTACCTGGAAAGCAGTAATGTCAAAGGAGACCTTGGGGTTTTAGCAGACAGCAAATGATACATGCATGCTGGAATGCTAGAGGATGACAAAAAGGGATGTTGTTATTTCAGTCTGTATGTGCAGGCTCGTCATTCCTTTGTCCACTGGGAAGTGATTTTCTTGCTATACAGCAGTGATGAGATTGCACCTTGAATATAGTGATGGATGTTGACAAATTGAAGGGAATTCCGAGAACAGCAGCAAAAATCACTAAGGGGCTAACCCACCTGACTTGGTAGGAAACAGAAAGTCCTGTTCTCAGAGGGTAAAGAGTATTTCTGTTATCCCAGGGTGATATAGACAGTCATGATGGGATTATGTTAAACAAAAGAAAATTTGAGCTGCAAAGCAGGAAGAAATTCCTGCTGCAGTATGACTTACAGAATTTTCTCAAGTATATGGTGGAAGACATTTATGTTAGTAAAAGGGTATATCAGCAGCAAAAGTTAATGAGAACTTAATTTGTTCTGGGATTTGTATAAGTATCTTTTAAAATTAAAATTATGTGGTTTCAGGTTGTGTATTTTGTGCATCTGATGGCCTGAGAGTGTCATTGGTTGGTTGCTGATTGTATTACACATATAATGATGACCTTATGCGAAGTTATTTTTCTGAACTTTTGTGGGGAATAAATATTAACATTACCACCTTGTGATTTTCTGCCACCTCCTACAAGTGGTTCAACATAAAGGTTTTTCAGTTGACTGCAGCCTTTTAGCTGATGGGCTACATGTATACACCTATCTATTCAGCAGAATAAGTTAATATTTATCTTCCTATTGTATAGTCTTTTTCACTGGTACCCTATTATATTGTTGATAATGCAGTGGTGATACAATCTTCCAAAATAATAGATTTTAATGTGCAAAACACTTTGTGTTTACCAGACCTCATAGTGCAGGCCTGGTTGAATGGGGCATTGAGCAACCTGGTATAGTGGAAGGTGTCCCTGCCCATGACAGGAGGGTTGGAAGCAGATGATCTTAATGGTCCCTCCCAACTCAAATCACTCTAGGATTTCTTGATTTCTCTAGACATCCAGATCAGGGGAAAAAAGGCTGATTTAGATTGCTTTCCTGTATGAGTCTTTCAGACACCAAAACTTCATACATACACAATGAGAAAAGTAGTTAACATATCCAAGTTGGATATGGTAAGAAGATGGTTTGAACAAGCTTCTCAGCATTTATCGAACAAAACAAATTCAATGTTAAAAATTAGAAGGAAGCATGTAGCTATTTGCATTGGAAAGAAAGGGTCATCTCTGTCACAAATGCCTGTCTAATATATAATATATTTCTAATGGTGTAGGGATGTATAGCATACAGAACTTAAAGACTACTTGCTGAAAGGTTTCACTAAAATAAATAATTTAGTTAATTAACATCAGAAAATTCTAAATCACTGAGTCACTTTTAAACCTTGTTTGAGTAGGATACTTCATCAGATGCTGCATAGAAGAGAGGAAATTGCAGTGGCAAGGGTATGGATTAGTAAGCCTTTTCTAGCTATAATTTCAATTATCTTGTGATGAGACTTTCGCCACATTTTATTCATGCTGGACACCCTTCACAACTAGAGTATATAGCAAATAATACAGGAATTTCATTTCTTTCACTAGTTAGCTATGAAAAATTAATGGCAATTAACTTAAAATTAGTTGACAGAAAACAGAACCTTAATGCTATTAGAATCTTAAACTACAGAAGATTTGTTTGCTTTTTTATCTCATAATCTGTTAATCGGCTTTAATATTTATGGGTAATGATCATTATTATTTTCTCATTATTTTCACTGCCTCCCTCCTTCCTGTTGTCAACTGAATCTGTTTCTTAAAGAATAAATAAACCCTTTTCTGTAGGCATTTCTCAAACGTGTGTTTGACAGGATCATGCCACACCATAAATTTTAGGTGTGAAAGAATTCCTTTACCCCACTGCCATATGCAAGGCTGGACTCAGGTGTGATCTGGAAGGAAAGGAGGCAAAGGACAAGGATCTGCTCTGTGATTGCTCTGCAGTCACAAAAGCAATAACTAGGGCACACTGCATGGTGCTCTAAAAATGCTCTAAAATGCCTGCAAGACTCTTACATCTTTGTAGTAAACCTGCTCCTTTACAGAGAGATATCACAGTGAAAAGACCGAGTTCATCAAGTTGTATCAGTCTTCATGGAAATCTATTCTGTAGTTTCCAGTGTACTGTCATTGTTTACTGCAGGATTTACTGTAAAAAAAGTGTTTCTCATATTCATTACCTTATATTTTAACTGAAAACCTTTTACTTATCCTAAGAGGTGGAACGAAAAAGCGGTGCATAGAACGTGCAAAGGGGCTATGCAGCCAAGCTGACTAGGACAAATTTAGTGGACTTCTTTCATTAGCTGTGAAGGTCATATCCCATTGACTTCTGTGGCACAGCACCAACATAATTCAAAGCACAATTTGTTCCAGTAAAGTTGGACTTCATCTCCTGTTGCAGTTGTTCTGGCTTTAAAACCATTTAGTAGTGTGAAGTGAGTGTCAAAGTTTTGCTGGTGTGGTTGGTTGTGATTTAAGATTCTTTGTGCATTTACTTTCTAGTTCATAAATGACTATTTAAGGAATGCAACAGGGGAAAGGCTCTTTGATTTCATGCATTTGCTCATTGCTTGATTCCGTGTCATATTAATTGCTAAAGGAATGTGCTCACATGTTCTACATGTCTGAAAACAGTTAACTTAAAAACATTTTCCACATTTTATATTTTGGAATGTGTTTTGTACTCAAGGATCTTGTAATTCTTTTCTAACCTAAATGATTCTATAAATCTACATCTTGGATTGCTAGTCTCTCTCTGGATGTTCCAGTTTGATTTAACTCAGAAATTACATTTCACATGTAAGACAAACACTATCAGGTGGAATACAGGAGCAACATGGCTTTTCAAAGGTTTGGCCCAGTTTGTTTAATTTTATGTAATTCTATCTGAACTGATCTCCCTTGATTTGTCCTACAAAAAGTGGGAAGATAGTTCTTTAACCCAGAAAAAGCCAGTTTATGTAGTTGGTGAGTACTTCTGACAAGAAAAAGGGCCATTTGGTGCTCTGGATTTCTGTGAGCCAGGGAAGATCTTTGCCCCATATCTATTTACTTTAGAACTTTAGGAATGCCAGCACCTGGTATACTCATATTCAAATGCTATATGGGATTTCCTAACATTAATTGAAGAGCTAATTAATAGACTTTTTTTTTTAAAGAAACAAATTAATCTGAATAGTCTTTTCTAGTTACTGCTGAAGAACTGTAAGGTTTTGAAGCACACTAAGTAGTCTAACAAAATTTAGTAACTGAATTCAAAACACTTTGTTATCCAGTGCGAGAAAAGCAGTGCTGCCTGTTATATTCAGATAAAGACAGATCCAATTCTTGTAGCTGAACCAGTACTGCATGGTTCAGCCCCCTAGCTGAAGAGGTAAAGCAGCTCCTTTTCTTTTTTGGCTGTTGTCATTGCAACATTAACCTCCAGGAGGTTTTGTTTTATTGCTGGCCTATTCACCAGATGACTGTTTTCAAGTGGAAGGGGAGGTAAATCTGACAAAAAAGCAATAATTCATTGAGAAAATGACAGCAATAAAGAAGTGTTGCAGTGGTGGAAACATTTCCCCAGCAGAAATGTGCAGCCTAGCTCACCTGCTGAAAGTTCATTGTCTTCAACCTGCCTCCTCCAGACTTGATTTTGGCCCAATGCATTTTCTTTGGCATAAGAATACTGCTGTTTCAGAATTCTCATTTATTGGTGACATTGACCCAAACCTCAACAACTGTAATGTAAATCAAATCATAATAAGTTATTACCCAAGTGCTGTAATATGAATGTACTGCCTAGTGAATTGCATTGTGTATTGCTTGTTTTCATGAGGTGATCTTTTGGCAAAGTTAGAGAAAAATGAGAAAAGTGCTTCCATAACAAGGACCAAGGACTTAAAACCCCTTGTTTTTCCCTTTCAGGCCATTCATTCTAAGGAAAGAGGTAAAGGACAGTAATTCTTCCATGAAACCAAGTAACAACCTTTTAATAAGCATCATTAAGTCTTTAGATTGAAATAAGTGGCTATCTACCCTTTTATCCCATATTATATTGCCCAAATTCCTCTTTGCCATCCTTGCTGTGGTTAGATGAAAGCCCCCTGTTTTCATATCGATCACTAAAAGCACTTTCCCCTTGTACCAGTTCATTGCGTCACTTCTAAGTGCAGTTCATCTGATCTCTTTTACTTTGACTGCTCATTCAGGGCTACAAAAACTGTACTTTCATGCAGATTTTGGAACCAAATGATCATGTTTCTTACCTCATTCAAGGGGATAACATAAGGATCTTTGTTTAGGTGGGATTCAGAATAAAAATAAAGCTCACTTTGCTTTCCCATGCATGCCCACACACGTGTACACCCATATATATATACATACCTCACTCTTTCTTCACACGGATTATTTGAAGCCAGAACAGTAGACATCTGTGTATGTTTGTGCTTATTTCTTTTCAGTAACACACTTTCCAAATGCTAGATGCTGGGGAAGTGTAACTGCTTTGAAATGTTACCCTATGTTCAATCTGAGCTCTGCAGGGCTGTGAATTGAGTGGTTCTCAGAGTTATTCTTTTTCACAGGCAAAGAAAACCTTGCTTTTTGACTAGGAAATTATTCAGGCAACAAAGTTACTGGCTTAGGGGTTATGACAAATTTACTTTTAAACAGCTTTTAGTTTAAGTCTCACTGTTTCCCCTCAGTCACTTGCGTGTGACTGTAGATCTTCTTTCTACTTAAAATTTTTGTATGCAGGAATTTTACAAGCATGACATTAAATGGAGTGCTTCCATGTCAGTTTTCTCTTCTCTTTTTTCCCTGCCAAATCTGGACAAAATAATTCATATTCTAGCTTGAAGGAAAACCATCCACTATGATGAGAGCCAACCTCACATGCCAGATAGATTGGAAAATCAGACTAACATTTTAGGGGACTGTTCTGCACTAAAGGGAAATGACAGGCACAGACCCACACAGTAGGCTGGATTTTATGAATACACATCAGCAGGGTATCTGCTGTGTTCAAAGCAGTCTGCAAACTGCAAAGTGGAAAAAAAACCAAAACAAACACACAGAAAAAAATGGAGTTTTTTTAAAAATAATATGACCTTTCCATAGTCCAAGTCTTGCTAGTCTTAGGCAGTGATTGTCCTTATCTTGTTTACATTAATGCTCTCCACTTTAATGTTCTCTACCTTCATTTTATGATGACACAAGCAACACTTTCTCTCCTCTGCTCTTTGTGGGCAAATGAATTTTTGAATGTGTCTGATACCTTCAATTACACTGTCAGTAAATGAGAACACTAACTCCTGGCCAGGCTTCACTGTCTCTTCTCTTCCCATAAGATTTAATTGATCAGTTTCATCATATGAAGCTTAACCTTATGCAAGAGCATGAAATAGCATATGGTTTTCATCCCCGAAAGATAATTAACCCCAAGGTGATTTCAGTCAAATGGGTAGAAAAAAAATATAGTGGGGTTGTTTTTGGAAGGGACAAGAAAAGAAGGAAGCAGGGAAATGATGTCACCTCTGGTAGCTTTTTGAACTTTGAGCCCTGAAGTCTCAGTTTTGATGAATGCACTCAATCCATTCATTATGGGAAAACTGAAGCAGGTCTCAGGGTCTCCTGATCATGAAATCAATGCCCTCGGGCATCAGTGTACACAGTGCTTCCTACACCAGCAAGCCCAGTTGCTTATTCAGCAAAAAGCTCTTGTTCTTTTGGCCTGATCACATAAGCACCATCTCTCCCAAACAATGTTTGCATTTAGAGAGATAATATTGTTCCTGGCTCCCCTTCCTTCCTCTAGAGAGACCAACTTCATGGTATTCTGTAGGACCTTCACTATAAATTGTTTCAGTTGGTCTCCTATTCCCCACTGGCAAGTTATAAGCTAGTTTTTATGTTTATTTCCTCTACTTTATGCTTTTCTTTCTGTGACATTGCATCTGTGCTGTATTGGCTGATGTATGAAAGGAGAAGGGCTGTTACATTTGTACATCAAATCCTATATCCATAGTTTACCCTACACAGTCAAAATGTATTTGTAGGTTTTACATTTGATAAAGGTCATCTTCTGAAATGCAGAGGTTCAGAAGAATCTTCCTGAGTCTGAAGACAGATTAGCTGCAATGATCTTTGCTATGGTTCATTTCTTCTGTAGAAGAAAGAGTCTCCACATGTTCTGGACAGGTTCACCATTGCTTAACAAGAACTGTGAATCATGTAGGTGCAGCATGGGAAATTTTGAGCAGGGGTCGGGGGAGGATAATTTTCAGGGAAGAGGATTTTAGAAAATGAAATAATAGTGTGACAAAAAGACCTGAATGCTTCCTTGTCAGTCTACCACCAACTTGAGGAAGGAAAATTGCAGAAAAAAAATTTTTTCTTTGGCAAGTTCAGATGGAAGACTGAAATCCAAGCATGTCATTTGCCTACTAGAGGCAGGTAGACAAGAAATATGATGCTTTCAGGCAGAGGGCAAAACTGATCTAAATGTGACAGATCTGTCATACTGAGCTCAACAATCTTGACTCCATTCTCCCCAGTCCCATAAGCCAGGGTTACAACTCAAGTGTCTATGCACCACTGAACCAACCATCAACAGTCACCTCTATCCTATGAAATGGTCCCCACCAGATGCTGTGTGATGGCAGATGCTGTGGTCCTGGAGATCCATACTGAAAGAAGACCTACTCAGTAGCACACCCACTTCTCTTTAAGTTACTACTTCATTCAACATCATGCATTCTCATTGTTCTCACTTATTCTCACTGGCTGGCCTGCTTTGAGGCCTGGAAGGGACAATATTGGATAGGTCTGCCTTCTTGCTGTCAAAAAGTCACAGAGGCAAGGTGGTAGATGCTATCCTACACCAGGCAATACCCCGTAGATCTCTTTGTAAGAGCACCCCACAGCCTTTTACCAGATTTATTTCCATATTGGAGACTAAGCACTTTTGAATCAGTGAATCCTGGCAAACATTTCAAGCACCTGCCTTGCTTCTGGCTGAATGCTGAGCAGTGCTACGGTTGGGCTGTTGCAGTGTCTTTCAGGCTTTGAAATCTTGGATCTGTTGAGATGGTTCTCCTGCAGCTCCATGGGATGCTCCTTTTGTCACCAACCATCTGCCAGTTCCTTTGGCTACGCAGGTATAAAGCATGCATGCCAGCCTGACATAGTGTCAGCTCTGAAAATTCCTCAGTACTGTGTGCAAACAAAATGCTCCATTCCAAGTACAGAGGAAATATTCTGTCATTCTGAGAAGAAAGTCCCCAGTCCCCTTGGGGAAAAAGAAAAAACAATTCTCTTTCCTGTCAAGGTCAAAAGGTGATAAAAGGAGGGGTGAAATGTCATTTATGATAGGATCAAAACATAATTAGTCAACAAGATAAATGGAGGGGGTTTGATAACATCAGAATCTGTGTGTTGAGTGTAGCCATGGTAGCAACAGGTGATCAATTAGTAATTGTGTTGGCAAGATGGACTTGACCCTGGTGGTCCTTTCAGAGTCCCGTGAACTAATACTAAAGCATTATTTTTGAGCTCTTCCTTCCATTAAATGGATCACAGAACCATTTATTGGCAACTCAAGAAAAAGTAGGTGAAAGCCACCATTGAAAGAAACACTTTGCCTCTATTACTTGTAATGAGTGGTCCATATTCCAGTAAAATTATCAGTGTTTTACTTTCATTATCCTGATGCAGAGCTATTAGACTGTATAACTGCTTCTGGACTAGCCATGGTGACAGAGATGACACACAAAATCATTACTCTGTATGCCTGGAATCATACACAATGTTTGCATAGCAACTGTGTCCAAGGGTCAAGTAGTTCCTGTTTTGCAGACAAGTTCATTTAACTGCAGGGAATTCTACAGGTACAATATTAAACAATGGCCACTGCTTTTTCACATGCTTGGTGGGTATGCAAGAAAATTGGCATAAAGAGTTCTCAAGGTGGGAGTTCTCTTGGCATGGTAAAACAGCTGGAGACAGTGGCCAATTATGAGAATTTTGGCTTTTGTGTGAGTACATGGAAGAGCCAGGGACAGAAACCTGGTAATCCACTTGTGTGACTTCATCTTATGAACTCCGAACTATAGAATAGCACAGAGGCTGGAAGGGATCTTGGAGATCATCTAGTCCAACACACACTGCTCACAGAAGGATCAGCTACAAGAATCCTGGGTTGTGTCCACTCAGAATTTCCAAGAATGGAGACTCTGTAGCCTGTCTGTCAACCTGTCCCAATGTCCAACCACCCTCCCCCAGTCCAGAGACTTTACAGAATTCATGTGTTTCCATTTCTCTGTCATTGATTCTTTTATACAGAAGATGTGTGTGTGTAGAATAGTAAATTTTAGTCAGTAGACCAAAAAGATCTATTTGCAAGGCAAAGGCATCCTTAGCCAGGGACGCATTCATAAATAATTGAGCTTTCTTCGATGTAGCAAGGCGACCCCTGGCCTCAGTATTATTTGTCTTATTTAATGAAGGATGTTCTAGGGGTACATTCAGGATCAAGAAGAGTTTTGTTAATGCTGAAGGACGGTACTGGCATTGTAGCCAATTAATGTGCCTGTTCCTACTGATGATAAATGGGTCTGTCGTCTGTTCGTCTGGCATTGTGCCTCCAGCCTTACATAACCATTTGTGAATATACCCAAGGGTTTTGATAGTTAACATTTCAGCTTTTACAGGTCATCAGAATTTTTCAAGAAAGATAGATTTGGTAAAAAAGTAGTCTGCAGCAGAAAACTGGAGGTGAAAAGAAAACAGTATTCCAGGAATGATAGGGTCAGTAAAAATGGACCAAAACTTGTCTGAGGAAGAAGCTTTGGTTCTATTTCAACCAAAGTTCAGGGTTAGGAGAAAAGCAAAATGGGAGAAAAGAAAATGTGTCAAAGGAATGCTAGTGAATCCAGCCTGGCTTAACCTTCATGGGTTAATAGCTCATTTGAAACTGTTGTTTTCAGTGGCTCTGAAATTGCAGGAAGTGGTCTGAAGCCAAGAGGGAATAATGACTCCAGGAGACATAATTTCTGGGGAGGAACTGAGGTCCTGCAGTTCTGCTTTGGAGGAAACACAAGCCACAAAATGAAATTCCTTGCAGTTCAAGGTTAGCATAGAAGCTGATGGCTGGAAGAGAAAAATCTGAGGAGGGAAGCAGAAAATATGAAACAATCTCGCGTGTCTGTGTGTGTGAGATGTTTTGCCACATGGCATTTTGACCTTTAGCCAAGAATCTGAGCTGAAAACCCCTTTTGCAAGGTCCTTGCAAGATGCACTGCAGCACTCCCATTCAGGGTAATTCACATTCATTAATAATTTCATGTTAATTCAAAATGGAAATGTTGGGATCTGGGTTTTGAAATGTTTTAATGGTTACTGTCCTCAGATAGGTAATGCATAGGCAGAAGAGGGAGGGAGGTAGGAAGAGACTCGTCTTAACATTATCATTGACCAGATACTAAGACAATGATGGCCATGCAGAACTTGCACCACTCTTATTGCTATTTTTGATGGGTTTCTATCAATAGACTCACATCTGAGAATTTTGGACAAAGAGAAAAAGCACACCATTACAAATTGATCCCACTGAATCTGCAAAGACACAAAAGTTAGCTCTAGCTTAAATTTATTTAGAGAGTCTCCCTGGAGTCAGTGAGGAGAGGCAGTTTCAGAGGGCAATTCAGAGAAGAAATCTGCCTGCAAGGCCAGCATTAACCTTTATGACTGTTCTTGCTTTGCCAAGAGTCAATGGGATCAATTCATAGATGAGAGGAGAAGACTTACACTGGCTAAGAAGCAGTTCCAGTATCAATAAAACTACCACAGTGTGTTCTCTGTATCACAAAACTGCCATATGTCTCCACTTATGGGGATTGGGCATGGGGACTGTGGAGGGAATTGCTTTCTTGGGCAGGTTAATGAAACAAAAAGCAAGCCGCTCTGCAGCCCTAAATCTCCCTAAAGCTCACAATCTCAGTTCTCCTTTGCTGTGCTCTTTGCTATGCTTCATTATGGAGTCACCTCAGCTAAATATAGAGAAATTAATTTAAAAAGAAAACACAACTTTGGCTCCTTTAGTTGAATTTTCAGGGAAGTAAGGTTCTTTTTGGTTTAAACTTACTAGATTTTTCTAATTTTGCCTATATTTTACTACAAAGTGCAGATGCCCTTGAGTAGACTCCCAAACTTGATGCCCAGCTCTAGAATGTTTAATAACTCGAGATAAATTAAGTTATTTAGAATTGTGGGTTTTAAATACTAGACCATTTTTCTTCTTTTTATTTTTCATCCAAATGCAGAACTCCTATTTCCAATTTAGTAACAAAATTTGATGGTCGTGCTTTTATTTTTAATAATAATCTTACAGTACTCTAGGAACTGCAACTTCAAGAAGAAAACAAATGTATGATCACAGTATAAAAAAGACTTATTTAATACCTTAGAGGCTTGGGGGCTTTGTTTGGTTTTTTATCATCAAGAGGTGTCCAATAACAATTTTCTTTATTTTAATTATGTCTGGAATATACTGCTCATTGTAAACAAAACTTGTAGTTATTTAACATGCAGACTTTAGCTTGGGGATTTGAATCAGTCTAGTGGGCTAGGATACATGTTCTATATTTCCATTCATTTGCTCATAGAAGTTTGTCAGGGCTCCCCAGATATCTTTGAATAATCTCAACTTTTCTTTGTGTTGTGATTTTTCTTTTCCTTATTGAAATAATGTTATAATTACATTTATGGAGCTCTTGGTTGAGAAAACATACACTTTTTCTGATGGTTGTTTCACAACTGTAAACTAACATAGTACCACTTACATCAGCAAAGCTACTATTTACTCCAGCTGAACATCTCCTCCTTCAGTTCTAATATTAACTCAGTTAAAAATAGGAGGTTTATATTCAAACCTCTTTTTCCTGAAGTGACAGTAAGTGGGCCCAGCTTGTAACATGATCAACATTTACAGCATTATCTCTACTGGAAACCATTTATGACAGTCCCTAACAATCAAAACATAATGGATTTTTGGGATTCCCATTGCTTTAATTTTTACCAAAAAGGTAATATTAATTAAAGAATAAAGAATGTGAGCCCTGATACAGCATGCATGCCTGTCGTAAATAGCATACAATACAAAAAAGATTGGTGTCTTGTTATGCAACCCATTCCCTGAAGCAGTATTTGTGGAAAGGGATGGTGTACAGGCATTATACATGGGGAGGAGCAAGAGTGAGGTGGAGAATCACAAAGTCCTGTTGTCAATGCATAACTTGTGATTTAGAGCACAAGTTAGTTTTATAATAAACTTACAGATGTTTTAGATGCCCAGAGCCATTTTAGATGCCCAAACTTATTTAAGAGACTGGCAGAGAAGTTGCAGGATTTGCAGGAAATTCATGTCTTTCTGGACAGCAGATGAAGGACAATCAGAATAACTAGGACATCTCTAGAGGCACTGGGCAGTTTTATGTGGACAGCTGAGCCGGGCTGCATCTTACATCTGCAGTCAACAGTTTTCAAGCTATTTTTTGATAACGTTGAAGGGCATGCTAATTGTGACCTATCAGAAACTGTTGGCCTTTAGCAAGATCATACTGGATTATTTTTACTGTTGTGCCACATATTATACCAGTGAGTGGTATCACTACACTGAGTGACATTACCCAGTGTGTCTCATGGTAAACTTGCATATGAATTGAAGTGCTTCTAAAATTGAGAGTTGTCTTCAAGTCTTCATTAGAGCTGCTAAAAAAGAAAAGTTTGGGTCATTACTAAGTTAAAGTGTCTGAATAATATGCACTCTCGGACTGAGATGGTAATTTTGTTGATGTATGTTGAGACAATTGGACTTATCATCCAGGTGTCAGGCACAGGAGTATCTCTCCTAAATGTCTTCAAAAAGACCAATACAAGTCTGTAACAGCTACAATATTTTAGTGTTATCTTTAAAAAAAGTAAGTATGGTTTATTACCAGTATTAAAGGTGAAATGTGGGGGGAGGAAGGAAAATAATATCAGATTTAGACGTTTATTTCATGAAAAATACATTTTCTCTTTCTGCAGGTTTATATATGTGTGCATACTAACTTAGGTCCACTTTCATTCCATTCAGATTAAAGCTCCTCACATTCAGTGTACTCCTTGTCGAGCATTTGAGACCACATCTAGTGCATGAAGACACCAATGGATGGTGGCATGTCCTGTATATCTTGCGTAGAAACAAGCTTGGAACATGCGATAACTCTCTTCTTGGGGAAATCAAAGCATGGGAAAGCAGCTTGGGCATGGCTGTCCTTTAGTTATGAAGGTAGATATCTACTTGTCCATGTTAACACAGATATAAAGACAGGTACCAGTTACTGTCTGATGTGACAGTAGCCTGGCTTCTGATGAGGTGCTATGGCAGATAGAGGAAATATGGGTCTTGGAACTTATGAGCAATACTGTGTCTACATTCCTGACAGCTGCCATGCAAACAACCGTTACAAATCCATGCCAGTCTTGTCTGACGCTCAACACCTGGCTCCTTTTCTGTAGTGAGAATGGCTGGACCTGCAGTGGCGCACTGATTTGTATGGATGGTGAACACAAAAAGGGGATTGAGAAGAGACCACACGAGTTATTCTAATACATGACTTGAGTGCTTTCTATTGTTAGACAGATGAGGATCTGAAATATGTAAGTACACTATCATTGTTTTTTAGATTTATTTGTAAAGATAAGAGAAAGAAGTCAAACATTTAATCTACCATGGATGTGGTATTTAGACATTTATAATTCTCTTTTGATGTGTATTAATATTTAAGTGGAGTGAATATATCAAGCTTTTCCTTGTAATATTTTAAGAACCTTTTTTTTCTCCATCATTGTTTTTCTTTAAAGAAATGAAAAGAGCAAAACCCATGAAATTATATTTGCAGGGTCATTTTAAATTTATCATCTAATAAATAATGATCACTTGGAAAATCCATATTTTTTTCCGTATTGTTAACAAGAGGTTTAACCAAAGTGATTGAATCAAGATGAGAAATTATCCCAGGCTCCTGAAGTTTGAATAAATGATATTGTCAATGTTAATGTACTGATCTGGAAGTTCATTTGAAGTATAAGAAATAACCTAAATATAATTTCATGGCAGCTCTTATACTACCTATCATAATTTATTCCTTACTACAGAACCTCCATTCCCTGTGTTTTACCAGCATTTCCAATTCGCCAAATACCTACCAACACTCAGCTTTTTACTCTTTCATACTCACAGTACAAGTAAAGATAAGTCCTTTTTTCACAACAAATAAACCATATGCTGACTTCGACTTAAACTTTACCTTGACTGCCACCAATACTTTTGCTGAATGAGCGTAACCACCACTGATTTTAAAATATCATGTGGATCTCCTACTTCTGACTCATGTAATGATGCTTCGCAAGATCTTTTAGAACTGTATTATCCCCCATGAAACAGTATTTTTTTAGCAATTAAGAAATAGAACTTGTCAGCTGCAGAATGCTGTACCTCACTTTTAAAAATGAGTGTCCAACCCAAAGTATTTCAAAGAGAACAAAACAAAACCAATGGAAATTTGAAATGTTCTTATAGTGCTACATACACTGAAACTTTAACTAGCCATAGATAAATATCTAGAAACACAATTGAGTTTATTTCTACAACTTGAAGCTTGGAACACTGTACTTCAAAGTACAGAGACAAATAAACAAGATCTGTAGTGACTTGACTTGTAAGGACAAGGTTTAGAGTCCTATAACATTTCTGCTTTTGAAATCCACCACAGGAGAATGTCTTTACTCAGACAGAGTTCAAACTACAGCTTTATGTTTCAAGAATGTTCTGATTCTCCATTGGTTTTAAACAATAAGTATATGCTTGCTTTCTTCCCCTGGTCCAGGCTATAAAATATGTTTCACATTATTGTGTTTATATAGTAATGAGACTAGCCTGAATTCTTGCTGCTTTGGGCAAGTTCTTAAAAATACACATTGTACCAGTGACAGGCAGATTGTTCTTGATATGTCTTTATTAAAATAAATGCATTTTAAAAGGAATATTTAGATTTCTAACTGTAGCTGACTTATTTGGTAGAGATTGGTATAACAATAGTGTCATTACATGAAGGCTTTTTTATTTTTTGAGATTCCCAGAAGTATTGAAATAAAAGAAACTATAGTCTAGGCATCTTTACTGTGTAAGAGGGAGAAAACAAGGTTTTTCAGAACAAATGAAAAGTGTGGTGAGGCAATAGAAGAGCACTAAATTTTCCTTTCAGAAAAGAAAATAAATTAAAAGATTCTGAGTGAAAAAGTGAAATCATTGGACATTTTCTCAGATGTGCAGATATGCAAAGGATGCTGATGCTGACTATCTTCATATCCCCACACAGGAGCTTTTGTATCATAATTTTTTTCAGCAGCTATCAAAAAGCTTATTCCTGGAAGAAAAAACCTTCATAAATATCAGGACTTTCTTGAAAAGAAGAATAAAAACTCAATTGCCACAAACTGTACTTTTTAAGACACCTATCAACCTAACCTAGACTTTTTGACAGCTATGGAAACAAGCCAAGATTATATTAAAAAGTGGTATTGTGCTGGGAGTAACCATTCCCTGTCAGATGTATTGCACATTCCCTGCTGTGTGCATGGATATTTATGGATATGTCTATACAACATATCAAGTCAAGGAAGAAAAAAAAACTTACAGGAAGGTGTACTAATATCTGTTTGTCCATGGCTAAAGGATACAGCATTAATGCATTGTCCTGGCAAATAAAAGTGAAGGACATAAATGAAGGGTTATTTTAATAGTGATTCAGTAGTTCAAGGACATTTATCAGTACAACATATCTGCTGGAAAAGTTGGATGGGGAATTCATTCATCTTAGTTCCCTGTGGTTACTATCTGCTAGTAAATCACATCCACTGCCGCCTGTATGAGGAACATTGACAACTGGGGAGAAGTTCAGTTATTTAACCAAGGATCTCTCCACATGTCATCAGGATGGCGATTTACATTTGAAATTGGAATTGTTTTATAACCTTGCAGAAATGTACAAGAGTAATAAATGGATCTTATCAGTACGTCTGGCCACTTTTGAGTTCCTGCAGAAACGTTGCCACTTAAGGATCTCCTCTGAGGTACTCAAATATCAGTGTGATTAGCCTGGCAGACAGACCTCTGCATTGGGGAAGCAAGGTCAGTGCTCCTGGAACAATAGGAGACATACAGATTCAATAATAATACCTTATTATTCTATCAAATGATGTCTTCAGAACACTTTAAAATCATTATGTGAAGGACAAAGGATGCTATATATACAGAGGGGTAAAGTCTGACATTTCTACAGTGCGTTTAATTAAAGAATTCCATGCAAGTCTGGCCTTTGGAAGAAAAATAATCTTTGGCTGCACACTGGTCATGTTGAGTTTCCATAATAAACACACAGGGAACCACTGTAAGGCATCTACAGAATCAAGGCTATTGTTTTGCTGGTGCCATGTTCTCAAAGACCCTGAGATTCAAAGATCTGTTACTACAAGTAGGGGGTTGATGGAGGCAAGAAACAGCTGGTGTCTTTCAAGCTGTTGGAGCTCTTGACATAGCTGAATTTTGGTAAGCAGATAAAATATCTTTATGTGGGAATATCATCCCTGAGCAAGTTCATGGGAAGTGTTGTGGTTCCTCTTATTAAGGGGTGGTCAAATGAGCTCTAATTAGCATGTTTTTTATTGGTTTCTGCTAAGAAATTGACATTTTTTCTGACACTTATGGCAATGCTTCAAGGTACTCAAACTAAAAATTAACACACTACAAAATAAGGCCATTTATTTCTTCATATCAGGGTTCATCCCTCATCATCCTAGCTAGGTTTCACTAATGAAGATTTGGGAAGGGGTCTCCCCACGTGGGTGTGCCCTTCAAGCCTGCACAGTGGATTTTTTAGGAGAGGCACAGCGTGCCCAGAACTGGCCCCACCCTTAAACTCCTGAGGTTCATCTGCCACGGCTGAGCGAGCTTGGACAGTGATAGTGAAGTCCTCATGACTAGAACTTACAGCAGCCGGTATTCCCAGGTCTCCCATCCAAGTACTAACCAGGCCTAACCCTGCTTAGCTTCTGAGACCTGATGGGATCAGATGCCTTATTGCTATGGAAAAGGTACACAGGAGATGATCAGAAATGACCACTGGACCATGTTCGTAGTTCACACATTGTATTCCACATGGTTTGTTCTCTCTGAGATCACATTTCGGTTTTGGATCCAGCTCTGCCATTGAAAATTAAGGGCATTGGTGCAGCCTAGGGTGAAGAACACAGGGTTGAGATGGTTAATCTTACTCTAGATTTGCAAGGGTTTGATAAATTGTATCAGTCTGTCCTGCCCATTTATACAATGATTAATGAGATTGCCCAACACTTATAAAGAACATTGAGGTACATAGAAAAATAACTCTTAGCAGTTGTATGGTTTGATTATATTTTTTTCTATAATGATACACTCTTTCCAAAAAATGGGCCCAGAATGACAATAGGTGATCTACTCAGACCGTTGCAGCCTCCAGTACATAAATTAATTTCCAGCACCCTGTCTTGAGTTGAAAATATGAAAGTATGTTATTAAATGCCAACAAATTTTTTGAAAATTTCACACATGAGGGTAATGAGGTGTTTGAACCAGAGGCTGACCAGGAAAGTGGGTAATTGCTACCCTTAGTGACTTTCAATAGTGGGGCAAGTTCTTTAACCACCTAATCTACCTGGATCTGCTTTTGAGACAGAGGTTTGAGTACAGATCTCCAGAGATGCTAGTCAAACCTGAATTACTCTGGGATTCTATGAAGGGAGGCCATCAAAGATGAAAGTTCAGAGAAAAATCTGGAAAGATTGTCTTAGTCATTATCCAAAGGTATCAGTATCACTATAACTACAGATGTCTTAGTGAGGCAGCGAGTTTTGTGTTTATCTGCTTTTAAGAGGGAAGAACAAGGCCACGTCCTCTGACAGCTTTTGGAAACAGAGTGGGGAGAGGTGAACTAAATTTGCTGACACATATTTAGACCCAGCTAAACTTTAGCTGAAATTCCCTTTCTCCAAGTCATCACTTTTATAGTGGGGACTTAGTGCCTTTTCTGCACTAGATATCCCCATGTAAAGTAGTGGGATAAGAGTCCTGGCTGGAGGCCTTCTCATCCTTGCAAGTTCCCTTCATACGTAATGTCATTGCAGTCACTCTGCATGAACAGTGAAGTGAAATGTTATCAGCCACTTCAGAATATCCCTACTAAGAAGGAGATTAATCCTTCTGGGACCTTGACTCAGGTTGCTCGTAACAGCAGTATGATGGACAGCAAAGACAAATCCAAACTGCCTGAAGGGTCAAGATACAGGCCAAATGGCTTCTTCCATTCTTAAGTGTTCCTCCTAAAAGGTGCTGTGGTTTTCTTTGACATGAAGTGAGACTGCCAGCCAACAGACAGGTCATACAGACAACACTTACACACTCTCTGGGATTCTCCTATCATCTGCTCCCCACTTTCTCATCTCTGCTCAATTCAATCCCTTTATCCTTGCTTGCTTTTCCCACTTGTCATGTGAGTGGAGGAAGCACATCTTGCTGCTTGTCTTCTTGTTTCTGCACTACAAGAAGGCAGGATTGCAGGCAGGATATCACCAGTGTGCATATCAAGATGGAGTTTTGTGAAGAAAGCTCCCTAATACCCATTATAACTATCCTGTTCTTGCAGGTAACTCTGCATTGAGCCAGAATAGCAATTTCAAGCTCTTTAACCCTCACAACAGTAGGATTCCTAGTCTGTGTATTCTTCTCAGGTTTTGCTGAAGTTCAATCTAGGTAGTCAAACTGGTCTCCTTTTGGCCACTGCTCTGTCACACACTGTGTTGTTCTTCCTGTATCTAGATCCGTGCCATTTTTGGTCACTCTGGCTGCTACGGCTGTGTGAGATGATCATTGAAAGCTTTTCTCCTACTTCTCTTGATACACACCATAAGTCCCGGTTCACCATATTTTAGTAAAACATCGACAAACATGGGGTGAAGGCTGTTTGATCATATTTACCCTATTACTAATAAGTTTTCAAAATAGATGCAAGTCACTACAAACTCTAAAAACATCAGGCAATTCATTTACCTTTTCAATAAGTCAAACTCAAAATAAGCAGATATTTATCCCTTGTACATTTGATGTTCCCTTTCTGTTAAATAGTTATCATATTTCAAGCAGTTTCCAATGTTTTAATAGAAATTTTTTACTTAAATGCTGAGTACTTTTCAAAAATCAGGCTTAGAACATGTATAAACATCTGTAGCAATATTTCCTACTGACTTTGCCATTTATTTCCATTTCACTGTAGAGTGAAACCTTAAGCTATATTACGTTTGTTGGTGTTCCTGTAATCAGTTGTACTGCACTAATGGTTTAATTGTCTGTGACCTCTTATATTTCATTCTCCATCCTTGCAAGTGTTGAAGGCCATGTGAGCAGAGCTTTGAGCAACCTGTTCTCATGAACTGTATCCCTGCCCATGGCAATGAGATTGGGACTAGGGGACTTTAAGGTAGGGGACTTTAAGGTCCCTTTCCAACCCAAACCATTCTATGATTGTATGATTTATCATTCTCAGTTAACCTCACACACTTCATATCTGGCTTCATACCTGCTGTTTCAAACCATTGGTCTGGGAGTTCATGAAGATCCAGCTGACGTATAGATTGCAAGCTTTGTAACAATAGGTGGAAGTATGTGTAGGTCTAAGGGATTGCTAAGCATTTTTAGAAGAAGAATTATTATGCACAAGGAAACAAATTTCTTGCCAGCCAGTGCAACATTATCTCTGATGATGGAATTTTCTATCAATAGTCATATGAGGTTGAAGAAGGATTCATTTTAAATTCAAACATTACATTTGTGAAATAATAATAACTCCCTGAATGTGTCTTTTAACGCAGGAGATTGAACAGTGATATTGAAAAGGTGTCTTTTTTCAGGATCTGGTAGTGATATATTGCACACTATTTGCTGTGATATTGATGTACAGGGAGCCAGACTGACGGATGGGTTCAGCACCACATAAAGCCCACGTTTCTTCTGCAATGTAGAGAGTTGTATAACAGAGCATGGAAAGGTATTTTGCTGGGAGGTTCTTAAGCTCTGAGATTCATGTTCCCTCCTCTCTCTGGTCATGAGTGGACATGTGAGTGAATGTGAAGTGTTCAGAAGGTCTTTAAAAACACAAATCGAGAATAGAGAAAGCCTTAAAATTTCATCAGGTTTAAGCATCAGCAAGGGTGGTTAACTAGGCATCATCAGTCTCAGTTTTCTTCAAGAGGCTCAAGGAGGTAGTGTCTTAGTTTGAGGGAAACCAAAATGCTTACCAAAACCAGAGGTGAGGGTTCCTGCTCAGTAACCACGTCACCCTTTATTAATATATAAAAAAGAAACTTTAATTAGAAAATGGATATAAGAAGGATAACTGTTCTTAACTGAGATATATGTATATATATATTAAAAAAGTAGATATAGACATAACTGTAAACAGACCAGAGCAAATTAGTCCCCCAGCACCAAAAAGAACAACCCCCCAAAACTGTAGGTTCCTCCTGGTGAAGTTATATTTATGGACAGTGTCAGTGTCACACCTTGGCTGGCTGGGAGGTGAATTCTCATCGCTTTCCCAACAAGGTGGAGACAAGGAGGGGTGTAGGACTTATGGAGCACATGATGGAGCCTTTTTTGGGGGGAAGAGCAGATTCTCTCCTTGTCCTTTTTTCAAAAAGAAGGAAAAGCTGGAGTTGAGGAGTGGTGATAATTCCTAGAAATATCCTTGCAGTTGAAGTCGGTCCCCAGGAAGAAAAGGTCTGCAGTGCGTCCTGAAGCACACTCCCTCTCTCTTCCTCTCTTTTTCTTTTCTCTCCCTCTCTCTCCTCTTTGAAGCTCAGGGTGCCCAGAGATGGAGGAGGGAAGGCCAGGAGCACAGCCAGAAGGAGCTCTTACCAGCTTAGCAAACAGTGGCCCTTTTTTCCAGCTGCTGCCTCCCAAAAAAGTCAAGCCAGCACACAGGAAAAGCCTCTCCTCCTCCCAGGTTCTGGGGTTCTGCTTCTCATCTCCACCCCACCGTTCAGTTGGAATCTGGAGTCATCAGCCACTCCTTTGTTCTTAGTCCTGGCACTTCAATGCCCAAAATTTTTGTGTTGGTTGGGTGAGAAAAATTCTCCGGACTCCTCCCAACACCACCTTCCTTTGTTTGAATCTTTAACAGGTAGAAATTTTCACAGGAAAAAATCTGGCTTGAGTCAAAATTCATGATAAGATATTAAAAAAAATATTTGCTTTCATGGAGAAAACTAGAACATAATTTTTTTTCTGTCACTCATGTAATCAACTTGTTCATGCCAAGATGGAATTGAATATGTGTTCACCAGTGTGTTCACAGTGACCCTGACAATGTCTGATGATTTTCATACTTTGTTGTAAAATAAGTAGACTATTCTTTCATAGTTTGAGCAGGCAAAGTCTAGGCGAGACCAAGGTTGTTTCATCTTGAAGTCTAGGGCTCCTGTGTCCACCACAGGTGTGGTGCTTCCATTGTGCTACTGTAAATGAAGTCATGCAGCTCTTCCCAGTGGGAATAATTGGCTGCTAACATAAGTATGCCTTATGCCACTGCTGCTCTTCTTCCCCTGTTGTAAGGGAAATAAGTTGCAGAAAATTGTGACACTTTTAAATGAGACTAATTGAAAACTGAGTGAGGTGAAAGTATAGCCATACAGTTAACTGCCCTTAAAACTGACCAAGGGATGTAGGTAAAGAAATGTGTTCTCATATCTTAAAACCCCGAGACAAGGGTTCTGTACAATGCAGGAAGGGAATGATGGTAAGACAGCCCAGTCATCTCATCAGGGACCTTCAGTGTCCCATCCATTTTATAACAATTTAAAACCACAGCAGTCTAATTAATTTAGAGGAAAAAATGCTGGGTCTTTCAGCATTCAGGATGAATATTTGGGTTACATTGAAACACCATGGTCCCCAGAGGTCTCCTAGCAGACCCCCCAGAGACTAAGATGCTTTTAGCAAGACAACATATGTTTTGCCATGGAAATACATACAGCCATGTGCCTGTTCTGCTGTTGTTAAGGAGAGCACTACATAATTATGTGTGAAGGACTAAGTGGCATTGCTTGGTTACAAACCATCCCAAATGTGAATGTGGGTTAGTATTTAATTGCAACAAACCACTTCTTGGCCAGGCCTATCAGCAGATTTGGTTTTATTTCATCAAGCTTCATACGCTAGTGCTGTAGACAGCCAGGGAAGAAAGTGAAAGGTACTAGATCCCCAGAACTGTTGGCCACCAAAAAATGATGAAGGCAGACCTGAGAGAGATGAATTTATTAAAAAAAAACCCCAAACACAAACTTGAGCAGGAGGGTCAGCACAGAAAAGACAGTTAAGAGAGAAAGAAGTGAGTAAACAAAAGAGAAGGAAACAGCAAGGAGAGCAAGACCAGTACTAAAATGAGAGATAGTGAGGAGAGGGTAGGACATTTGGGAGCCTGGTTGTGGGGCCTTAAGGAAAAGAGCAATTATATCTCTTCCAACATTTAGAAGCTGCTTTTCAATAAATAAATACAGTAAATAAATATTTATGACATTTGTCTTAAAAGTTCAGTAGATCATCTGTGAACATAAGCTCATAACAAATCTCTCTGTGATTCCTTAAAAAGTTGGTTTAGTTTAATTTTTCCTTTGTTATGAAACATCTGTGCTAGAACCTAACATTAAAGGATTTTGAATCATTGTATTCACTATGTTAGGGCACAAAGTATATATCTGCAAGAGTGCTCCACTTTTCCTTCATCTGCAAAACCCTTGGTTACAAAACAAGCACCAATAATTTTGCTGGATGCATTGCAGAGAAGGAATTTAGCTTTAAAAAGACAAGGAAACTTACAGCTCTGGGAAGAATGCCAATCTTTAGTATTAATAATAATTCCATTGTTTTTAATTCACTTATAATTACATAAGTTGATTTTTCTTTATTGCTAATTAACAAATACTTAATTGCTTTAGCAATTCATTAATGTTCGTGATGACAAAATATTCAAAAGAGGATGCAGTGTAGAGAATGGTTTTAAGGGATTTTGAAGGGGTTTTTTCACATTGTGGTTACTTAATGCCAACCAGCATTTATGATCTAGAAAAATCCCTTGTTTTCAGAGAAGCTATGTCTTGAAAAATAACTAAATGTTATTTATTGCATCTATCCCAACTGTAGTAAGTCACAAGCAATATATTAAATTTAAAAGTCTGTATAAAAAAATGCCCACAAGTCCAAGTGACCCAGACAATTATATCAGTAACCTAATCTAATGGTTACATAATTTCAAAGATTTTTGAGGTCACAGAAACCATTAGCTCTTTCACCTTGACCTCCCATTTAACGGAGGTGATGGAATTTCATTCACTCCAAATTGGAGCCTGACAACTTCTTTGGACAATTCTTATCTTCCAAAGATGCACTGAGCACATTAAGAGACTGAGATCCCACCATACCTATCACAACTGTGCTTAAGTGGTTAAGTGCATTCACTGTTAAGCATCCATACCTTTTTTCTGGTGTGAATTTTTTTAGTTTTGGTTTAGCTTTTTTGATCCTTCATTTATGCCTTTTAATGCTAAATAGAGCATGCTTCAGAGTCTGTCTCCTTCTCTTGGGTTTATTTGCATAGCCAAAGTGTTTCTCTTCATGTCTTTCCCAGTACTTTTGTTTTTCTGTGCATTCCATTTACCAGGGGAAGTTAGCTGATGAGTTCCTCTATTGATTTCAGTCTGCTTCTTATTTCTAGCACAATGTCTGGCAAACTCTGAGGACTTAAATTTTTTAAACATTTTTCTTTATTCTAACATGGAAAAATAATTTCAGTTTCTCTCTTCAGTTACTAACAGCTGCAATTTAATTTTGAATTCCTGGACAATATTTTTATAAACTTAAAAGGAGACCATCATGGCACAGTCACAAACAAAAGCCTGTCAGTTAAAAAAACCTAAATTTATTGGTCACCTGCTTTGGTCCTACAACTGCTGATAATAAGCAGATGGGAAGGTGCTTACTTTAGCCAACTTTCACCTTCAGCCCAAGTGTTTCCCATTATTGTGTAGCTACTGATACTATGTGAAAAGAATTCTTTTCTGGTATTTCTGGGTTAGAACCACAAGAGCCATGATTTAATAGACGTACTTATAGCACATTATACATTACAGGCCTCTTTTCAAAGATTTCAAAGCCACATCTTGACAGTTTCATTTTTTTAAGAGATGTCTTTAATAACCATTTCTTGCTGACTTAAGAAATGAGGGAGGAAAGTGTAACTTCAAAGTGTTGGCAAAATAATATGAATTATACAAATGTAGTTGTAAAGTTGTTTCCAGTTACAGTAGTAGTAACTCGAGACTGATAGCTGGTTTCCTCTTTCACAAGTGTTTCCAATTTAAAACACTATCTTTTGGAGTTGTTCCATTACTACTCTAGAACAAACCAGTTCATTCAACTGTATTTTCTAAAAATATTGGTAGCAAAATAAGAAACACTTAAAAGAATACTAATGAGTGTCCTAAGTAAATGAGATACTTCCAGATGTTTCATCTATAGCTCTGAAAGACATAACTAACACAAACAGAATTAAAGAGATTTATGAAAATTTAAATCTGAACATCAAGACCCATATATCTTCCAATATAGGATAGAAAAATCTATCAGTAACTTTTACATATATGCTGTTATAGGCAGAGATGATGTTTTTGCCTGCTATGCATTATGGCAAAGTGAAAGAAAGTAATGAAAGATATTAATATTTAAGTAGTTAATCATACATTTTTAATGGTATTTTAAGTGGCATTAATTAAGACCCTTACATATCTTTTCCCATCACTTCTCTATGTTGCTGATCAAACTAATCATGTAACCTTACTGTACCATTGACCTTTGACCAGATGCGTAATTATTAGTAATTATTATTCCCACTGTTGGCACTGGGACCACTAAACTTTCCCCTTCAGCACTGCTTTCAGAGTTGCAAAATTGTGAACTAATGCAGGTCAACCTATGGAGCCCTGGAGGTTTTCTATTCAGCTTTTTCTCCTTGAGGTGTTAACGTTTTTTCCACTAGTACATTTTCTTGCTGTTTATCTTTCCTTCTTCTTGTCTTCCAACAGTATGGGTGGATTTATAATACTGTGAAGGAAAGATTTTTAGTGATGAAGACTCTAAGGATCAGGCAGAGATTATCTGCTGCGGTTGTGGAGTTTCCATCATTCTGAGAGTAAGTTAAACAAACGTGTCAGGCATGACCTCCCTGCAGTTAAGCCTGCTTCAGGGCAAGGGTTGGACTAGATGACCTCTACAGATCTTTTGTGGCCCTAGGCTTCTGTAAGGGGAATAAAGCAGGTTGGGTTCACCCCTCTTTCCTTTTTATGACCTGGTCTGTCCTGTGCACATGTACCTTAACATTGCTGTAAAAGGCCAGCAAGCATCCTGACCTTGCCTAAAATACAGCACATTCCTGACTGTAGATGTGTGCTGTAGCACATGCACGCACAGTACTGTACACTTGTAGATGTGGTGCTTAGGGACATGGTTTGGTGGTGGACTTGGCAGTTCTGGGTTGATGGTTGCACTCAATGATCTTAGAGGTCTTTTCAAACCCAAATTTTTCTATGATTCTACGACTTCTCCCCCTTAACTCCTGTGAGTACATTGACAAAAAGAGGACCAAACAATGATTTTAAGTGGTCTTCTGAGATCACTTTTCAATATGCTTATTTTTCCTCTTGGTCACCTCTAGTAGAATTCATAAAGAGAAATGGTTTGCTGGCAGTCTAAATAGTAGGATGCAAATACAAACACATCAATCTCTTTTACAGTGTTGTAAAGATTTTAAAAGATGAATTCTTACTAATTTTGAAAGATGTGCATTATCCTATGCCCAGAAAACAATTATATGCTAGTTATGTTGTTAGTGCATTTGGGCTAGCAAATACTCTGTATCCAAACCAGTCCCCTTCCTTTGTCCAACAGCAACACCTGATCCTGTTGCATGACCTGAAAATTTGTGTGCTCCTCACATTCTGTACCCTGATGAGTAACAGAAATAAAATCACCAGGTTCATTGTTGCAAGGTGGCTTTTCCCTTGCTCTCCTCTTTTTCTGCTTCCATCCTCTGTCCTATAAGAAACATTACTTAGGAGACTAAAGGGGTAAAGCTCAGCTCCTCACCCCTAGTCTCTCACGACAGAGGCAGGTGTTGCATTATGCAGGGGGAGTGTGTTCTTCAGTAATAGTATCCTGGGAATTATCTTAGAGAGATTGACCTGTGAATAATAGCCAAGCCTCAGGGTTAGCCTCATAGTAATTATCTGCTAGGCCTTTTCACTAGCCGTATCCTTTCAGGTCAGGAGGCAAACACAAGGACTCACATCCATACTTCACAGCAAATTATTATTCAATTACAGTGACTTTTGAACCCCACCAAATGTAAATGGAATTGTCCTTTCTCTCAGATATTTATTTGTATGAAAAATTCCAGGGAATTTAAAATGCAAGATGCATAAACAGCCCAGACAGTATACAGCATCTGGTGCTGTAATGAAATACTTTAAAAGTTTTCCATCCAAGCAGTTTTGAAGGGATCTGTGTTCACAGAAAAAGGCTGTGTATTTGTAGTAACTTGAGTTATTCAGTGTCAGGGATTTTTGAGCAAGCCATTTCATGAAAAAGAAGTACCCTAGTACATGCATTTTCTTGCACAGAAAGGATATATTAGGAGCATAAGACAGTCATGGTGTAGCAACTCATGAGTTGTATTAGTTTGGCTTATCCCTAGATGTGCTCCGTAGCTGGGGTTCATCCCAGATGGAGGGAGCCAACAGTAGAATTCTTTCCATCAACAATCACAGGAGTTGCATGTTGCCAGCTCACATGAAGGTGTACTCAATATCCAAAGCTTAATGAGAGATAAATTCTACCCTAGGTATGCATGGAGGAATTCATAGTAAGTGTCTCTTGTATATCTCTGACCTACACTCATTTTTTTTTGCTGAAACTTGCTTGGTTATACCCTAATTGCAAAGTCAATTCTCGGACCCAGAGTCCTGATGTGGTGGGGTACCATAGCTCAGTAAGATGTAAAAGTCTGTACAAAGCTCAGGAAAAAGGAATTAGATGTCAGAGTAAGAGCCTCATGGTAGCTCTTTTTTCTGTGCGAGAAAACTTTTTACCATTATGATGCACAAGCAATAGAGAACTATACTTGGTTAACAGCTCTTGGAAAATATAAATTCCTTTATTCTGTCACGGTCATCAGCATGAAAACCTATTGAAATGAATACTTAAATGGATATAATCCACTTCAAATCATAATTTACAGATATCTTCCTTAATCTGACTTATTGCAGGAATGCCTTAGACCATGGAGAGGGAATTAATTAGAAAATGCACTCGACTTCTTGTTAGTTATTGATAGTCTGTGTTTGATTTTGATTTTGCGTGCAGCTTAACCTGCAAGGGGAAAAATCAATAAAATCTGTTTCAGTTTTGTTTATACTCTGCTTTTCCCGCTGGCTGCCCAAGTAGTGGTGGTTACATATCAGGGTCTGTTCTAGGACATGTATGTCTTAAAACAGGAGGTTTTAATTTGACTTTTTTTTTCATAAAAATTTTGTTTTGAGATAGTATGAAAGAAGTTTCTTAATAAAATGTAAGTTTATTTTGGAAAGGAAGATGACAAAAACTCAGCCCGGATTAGGTACATCTGAGCAAATGTAAATATGCACAGCTGAGACAGTCATCACAGACTGTTGTTTTAGTCAGTGGACAGAAACAAGCACATCCAGGGTGAAAGATTTTAATGTCAAAAGGCACACCTAAAATAAAAACACATAATAGGCACCTAAAATTCTCTGCTTTTCTCTGGGGATTAAAAAGGAGCCCAGGGTGAAAAGTTTGGATGGACAGTAGAAATGAATAAAATTATATAATTTTCCTTCCTATCTACATAAGATCTCTATCACTCATGCTGGAATTGCTCCACTGCACAGGAAAGACACCATTCCCTGAGTGAGAAAACAGGACTAGAGATTAGTCTTCTAAAGAGTCAGCTACATGGTGATGATCCCAGTCTTGGTGGTAGCTTGGCTGCCTTGTGTTATTGCCTGCAAAGATGAAAAACTTCAACAAGGAGAAAAGAGAGCATCCTCTTTTATACAGCCTTTGAATTGGTTCTGAGATCACTCAATAGGGAAGAGGTAAGGTCCTGTGTTAGCAGAAACCCTTTCTCAACTGTGCTTGAAGAGCAAGTTTTGAATGTAGATCTATTTCTTTTGTGAAAGTTTAGCTTAATATGGTTTTGCATAAAAGAGTAGGGAACAGTGCAACATACAATTGCCTGTGTATTTGAAGAAAAAAGAGAGAGTTACTGACGGGTTATATATACTCAGACTGAGGAGAGCTGGCCAGCCTATAAACCTGAAGTAGAGATGAACCAAATCATTTCAGTTTTTAAGCCGTGAATGTGGGCAGAGGAGAAGGGACACACTCTCTTTAGTAACATCCTCTGCTCTCTTTCTGGAGAGAACTGTGACTCTGTAAATTTTATGTGTGATCTCAACAGGTAGCAAATTAGAAACAGAAATACATTTTAGTGGACTTTTATACATGACACAGACTTGGTGTAGTGGAAAATCCATGAGAGAAGTTACAGAGAGTAAAGCTTGAAAACGATTGTGCAGAGGAAGTGTAAGAGGGCAACTCTTACTGTAAGCTCATCCTTTCTCTGCCAGATAGAACAATTTTGTACTGTCTGTGTGAGCCTTAATTACTTGCTGATAATATGTTTTGTTCTTATAGTTAATAGCCATACAAAGATATAGTATTTTGGATTAGTTTGTTTGTTTGTTGTATATTGTGGCATGAAATCCATATATTTTAAGAGCTCTCTCCCCCAGAGAAGGAAAAACGGAAACTAGAAAAACATTGATATAAAAGATTTCAGTGGCTTGGTAAAAACTGTTGTTTTAAGCCTATTGCCCTAAAGAAATAAAAATGCAAAGGAACTAAGGAAAACTCCATCCTCCACAAAGGAAAACATGACATATCTGTCCAAGTAAAATGTTTCAGTTGATCCCATTCCTTTTGTGTGTGTGTGTGTTTTCCCTGTTCAATTTTGCAGCTGCTTTGTCAGTAAAAATTCAGCAAGCAAGCTCACTCAAGTCAGTCTAACCTATTGTTGCTCCTTTTTGACTTTTTTGAAATTCAGGTTGTGACCAAAAAGACAAACAAAGACAAATTCTTGCAAAACCTCTTTAGCAGCATAAGTCAATGGCTGTAGTACATGGTACTGATAATGATAGTGTGTTGTATTTTAATCTTGCAGTGAAATATGTTATTACTTTATTTTAGACTTGAGACAAAGTTTATCCTCATGATGATCTTATGCTGGTTAGAGTGACTGCATGAATGAGGTCCTCTGTATGGAAATGTTGTCCTGAAAATATGTAGGGAAAACTAGAAAGTCAAAAGAGAATGAAGACAGCAATGAAAAAAAGCCAGTAGAGCAGCAGTCAATAAGGTGTTGGCTAGGGAATAAAATCTGAATATTAAATTCAAGTAAGTCGTGTAATACTATAACTTCTAACACATGGATAAGGAAAATGCTTGCTGCACCAGTATTGAAGTAGTAATAATATTAATTCCCATAAGGAATTTTGTATTCTACTATAGCATAGATATTTTCTCCTAATAATAGTCATAAGTAAAAAAAAAGCCATCAGATACATATCCTGGCTAGGGTTTTGTGAAGTGAGATGATTTAATCTAATGTCCATTGGAGTGATATGGAATCAAGCTTTTAAATCAACATTTAACATTATGATTTAAAAGGCAATTTAAAAACTTTGTGGTTTTCAAGGGAAAAGACTGTAGAACTGTTTAGAAAACTTTAATTAGATTGTTTCCATGTGTTTCTGTGCCTTAATTAGTAAAAAAATATAAAAATAAATTCTGACTATTTTAATGAGGAATAAGTAAACAAAAGGTTAAAGCTTACAAAGAAGTATGCAATAGCTAAGAAGGGATATAGAAGACATGATATCTCAGAGGTTAAAAAAGGCATCATTGTAGGCTTCAGTGGTTAAAAAAATTGAATTTTTGTAATTCTTTGGCTATGTTATCAGACAAGGCTTATAGTAATCCTCACAGAAGGTAGATGGTCTATAGGTATTTAACGTATTCATGAAAGTTGTTCAGGGTATTGGCAGAATTCAGAGCCTGGAGCAGAGAGTCCACATGAGTGTTGCTGAGCCAGAGCCCCCGTTGATTTACAAATCCAGTGTGCAGAAATATGTGCAAACCAGCACCTGTGCCAGGAAACTGCGCTATGTATATCAACACATGTCAAAACCAAGCCTCTCATTAGTTCCCACCTCAGGCTGTGTTGGATACACAAAGAAATGCATGTCCAGAAGGTGGACATGACTTACAAGAAAACAGGTGAACAACCCCGATGCTGTCATTGCCAAGCCCGGCAGCAACTTTATTCTGCCTGACATGTCTTGTGGCTGGACTCAGACTCCTTTTGCCCTCTGCAGTAGAGCGAAGAGAACTCCTCCATCCCGCCATCCCATTAAAGTCAACCTTGCAGCAAAATAAGAAAAGATTGCCTAATTTGCCAACTAACGGACTGGCATCTGTTTCTGTTTCTCTGCTGGCAAGCTTTTTGCCTTTTGGCCTTTGCTGTGCATAGGAGGGATGGGACTCTGCATTCAGAGGACAGGACCCTGGGCTGAGCATCAGGAGATGGAGGAACTGCTTTTCTTGATCAGGTTCTTCCAATCCCATGACTTGTTTGACACCCCAGCAGTCCATGATTACTCAAAGGCTCTGTGAATTTAATATTTGACCTTATTCTGATGTCTAAATTACTATTTAATTGCTTTATTTGTAAGCCAAGAAGCTGTATACCTCTTCCACATTCTCAATGAGTAGCTTATTAGAGAATATACAAGGTTTTTCAAGCCAGCAGTTTATCTAGATGACTATGCTGAGATCCATAACTGCGATACAAGTAAACGGTCTTTCTTCCATTGATACTGAGTGGTGAAGCTGATGCAAACCAGCTGGGCCTGGTCTTACTGTTTATTTAAAAGTAAACTATCTAAAAATATTGATTTGCACTGTCTGTGCTTCTGCTCTCTGCCTCTGACCCATGGCCTCCTCTTGTGTAAACACGCATTCTTTGGTTGGTGAGAGACATAATGATGGTCTGGTTCCATAAGCTGAAATCAGGTTTGTTTAAAAAGCCTCTCCAAGGACACTTCACTCACTGATGGTCTTTATAAATCTGACACTAATAACAACATTGTGACCTGCGTGGCAATGTGGTAGTACTGACCCAAAAAAGCACATGCTCAGACAATATAAAAAGAATTTTAACACATTAACATTTACACACCGATAGATTTTAAAGTTTAAATTGCAATACAGAAAAACTTCTTCAATGCCATGGACCTGCAGTGAAAGGGGTGGCTCAGTACAGAGGACAAACTAGCACTTATGGCCAATACTGTGTGTTCTGCAGTGGCATTTGTGTGCCAAAGACAAAAGGATGTTGGTTGAATTTTGAGAAACCTGTTTGCCTTCATCTAAAATATGTCAGTACCTGAGTGCCCCAGTGGAGGGACTGCCCCTTTAATGCCTAGGATCCAGTCCTGCCAAGAAACCAAGATAAGGACAGGATAACTGAGTGCTGTATGGGAAGAGCACTAATGTATGTTCTGGGGTACAGATATTTGGGAATATTTAGGAAATATTTCTTTGCTGCAAAGATGAATCTAGCTCTTGGTGAGACAGTGTGCCATGGACTGAGGGTAGAATTGGGGGCTCCTATTGCTGCTGGTGGCAGGAGGGGTGGAGAAAGATCCTTGGTCACAGAAAGGGAACTAGTGTGCTCAGATGAGCCTTTCCTAGCTAATTCTGTCAAAAACTTCCTTTTCATTTTGTTTCTAGTAAAAAAGTGGTACTTGTTTTTATTGGACAAGGCCAGAGGGCAGTTACAGGATGGGTGAGGACTAGACTGTGGTGGGATTATCTCTTGTCATTCAACCTGGTATCTCTGTAGAAGGGATGTAAATCATTTCAGTCCCACTACTTTTACATTTCAAGCTAGGCTGTGAATACATTTCAGTACTTGCAGAAATAAACAGTCCCTTCACATTTTATTAATGAAGGTCTGTATATCAACCTCCTGCTGGTCAACACAGGCTGCATGTCTCTCCTGAATCTGCAGTGTGTTGTCAGAGACACTCCACGCTTTCTTGTTCAAAGGCACATATTGGCTAACATGTTGGGCAGGAGTCACTGCACAAACCCAGGCACTTGAAAGAGATGCATCTTAGGACAGATCAGACCAGTTTCATGTGTTAGAATAGGCTGCTCATCTAAGTGGTGGAATCATCATCCCTGGAAGCGTTCAAAAGGCATGTGAATGTGACACTTGGGGATATGGTTTTGCGGTGAACATGCAGTTGTACTGGACAATCATAGAGATCTTTTCCTACCTTAGCAGTTCTACAATTCTATTTCCCTTCCATGCCATCACCTAATAAGTTGCCTTCTGGAGAAACCCATTTCCTCTCGGTTCTAAGAAAAGTCAAGTGAGACCAGCATATACACAGAAGTCTAACACAAATTGATCAGCAGCCTAATATAAAAAACAATGTGAGCATGTGTTGTATTCATAACTATTTTAGTGTCACATGTTTGAAGTTTAGTGCCCAAAACCTTTCTATCTTTCTGAAAAGCTCAGCAAGACAAAAAGATAAGTGAAAGTAATATGTAACACTTCTGGCACTGAAGAAAGTTGAAGGGAAATGTCCACTGAGACATATTTTTGGGTATTAGGAAGGCAGTGATATTCTGCAATTCTGGGTGCAAATATACAGGTGGTTTCACATGTGAATTTAAAACAGACCAGTGAAAAGCAGAGCTAACATCCTTGTCTCCTGCTACAGACACTGAGATCCTTGTCACTTATTAAAGTTTTATTTTGTTCCCCCATGAACAAGGCAATTAATTATTTAGAAAACCAATCGATCAGGGGTTAGATGTACTAATCAAACACATTTCAGCTGCTAAGTATTGCTCACTTAAGACATTGATCAGCTGTAGGATGCTCTGTAGACCATTTAGATGAGTATTTTCTGACAATGTGCTTTAAACTCCCTTGAGGTCAAATCTTTGACACCGTCTGCTGGACCATGTGGAAGGTTGAATGCCAGACTGTCTGACAGACTGTAATTATTTTCTGTCCTGATGCCCTTTTTGCAGTCATTAGGGGATCAAATTTCTGAGAAAGCCAGAAAAGTTCCTTGTACTGCAAGCAGCTAATGGCCTGAAAATGAGACTCTTTTGTTATGTTGATGATTTGCCACTGGATGTTGTTTGAAGCCCAGAATCGATTATTTAAGGCTAACTCCACTGGTATCATGTATTCTTGGTCTTGTGCAGATCTTTGCTTTCTTGCCATTTCCCTTACACTGAAAGATGTGTGGTCTGTATTGAAGTGCATTTTGTCTACTGGTGGTACCTTCAGCTGCTCTGGTAAGGACAGATGTCAGTGGGGAGCCCCAGAGGAGTGCTGATCCAGGACTCTCCAGCTAGATGCTGAATTAACATGAGGCAGTCAAGATTTTCTGACTTTCAGGACAATGCCCTGCCTGTCCACAGAAATAACTAAGAGAAATTAAGATGACATTTCGCAATAAATAATTGAAGAATGAGACACATTGTTTGCAGTCTTAACATGACTGCAAATTTAGGCTATTGCCTAGCAAGTTACTATACGAATTCCCCTTATGTTGACCCCTGTGGTAATTGGAATTTCAATTATTCATTTTCAATTACAAGCATAGCATGATGATCACAAATGTCATTAAGTATTAAATTACTTCTAATGATGGATGGATGGATGGAAGGATAGATATATGCCTCCCCAGATCCTTTCTTTATTTAATGCTGGTAAAACAAGCTCATGGTTTTTACAGAAGATCTTTTTAAAAATACTAAAAAGACAGTAAAGTGCCATTTATTTGCAGCAGATAAAACCTTGTTAATACACATTACCTGAGCTCAGCATTAAGTTTTCATTGTCTGTGTCATTAAGATGAGTGGTCCCCAGTGTGTGTGTACACAAAGGCGGGTACCTTGGCCTGCAATGAATGGCAAGGCAGAGGGAGGCCACTTACTTCCTGCCTTATTAGAGATGATATCCCGGTGCTCATAATTAGGATTTTAGTTTAACAGCCTCCTCAGTTCGTTTCCATTGTTCATTTGTACATAGAGCTCAGTCATATACTGTATTTTAGCAATCATAGAATCACAACCTGGAATCATAGAATCACAGAATGGTTTGGGTTGGAAAGAACCTTAAAGATCATCTAGTTTCAATCCCCTTGCCATGGGCAGAAATACCTGGCACTAGACCGGGTTGCTCCAAGCCCCACCCCGCCTGATTATGAACACTTTCAGGCTGGGGCAGCCACTCCAGGCAACCTGTGACTGTGCCTCACCACTCTCACAGTAAAGAATTTCTTCTTAATATCTGATCTAAATGTTTCTTATTTTAGTTTAAAGCCATTCCCTCTTGTCCTATCATTCCATGCCCTTGTCATAAGTCACTCTCCAGCTGTTTTGTTTGTAGCCCATTTAGGTACTGGAAGGTACTATAAGATCTCCCTGGAGCTTTCTTTTCTTCAGGCTGAACAACCCCATCTCAGTCTACGTTCCTCACAGGAGAGGTGTTCCATCCATCTAATCATGTATGTGGGCCTCCTCTGGACTCTCTCCAACAGGTCTATGGAAGTCTTAGTGGAGAAATTATCAAGGAGAGGCAATGGCAGAATACACTTGACCTGTGTTAAATGACCTAAATTCATCTGTGTTAAACACCATGAGCAATTTTTTATGCCCATGAGCAAGAAGAAGGTTGAGGATGGAGTTTTTAGGCCAGGTTTGGCCCTGAGCTAGCTCTAGAGCTGCAGGGTGTGGTGGGAGGAAGAAAACCACAGGAGTGCTCTTGCTTTGAAGCACACGCAAAGGGGCACTTACCTCCTGCCTTAGCTACATTTTGCTGTTCTGCCTGTGGTATTCAGTTCACCCCAGCAGGAAAAGTCTGTAAAAAGACTCTGAGCAGAGGAGAGAGCTCAGAACTGCCAACAGGAGAACAAGGATGGGGGTTGCAGCAAGGAAGATTTCATGCTAGCTCTCAGGGAAATTGGGACATGAAGCACTGGCTGTTGACGCTGCTTAGGGCAGTGAGCTGTGGGAGCACTGAGGGACTTGCTGCTAAAATCCAGGCTAGTTTAGCTTCTGCAGGAGGCAATGGATGTTGACAGTCCTAAGAAAGATGCATTGTCAGATTATGATCATTTACATTAGAACTAGAAATTCCTATTTTATATTCCTGGCATTTTTTAAAAGTGGAGTAGGAATCCCACTTTAGGAAAATCCTGTTTTGACTCTATTGCAATGAACTGCTGAACAATCAGGAACCCAGTCTAAATTAGGAGCTTTGAACTATTGATTTTAACATGTGCACAGATGCCAATCTTCTGGTCTCACATTTCTTGTGCCTTACTTTATCTATTTCCAAAACTGATAATGATACAATTTATTCACATGCTGCTGTGATGCTTAATTATTGCATAACTGTAAGGTACTTTCAAAATTATAATGTCTGAACATAAATAATATCTATAAACTGCTTGGTGTTCTTGACACAGTTACCTTTTATGCAAAATAGACATGAGACTCACAATATTAAAATACCTTGCCCCCAGCTGCATATTGGCAGCATTGTCAGAGTAAAGAGAGAACCTAAAGCTTTTGCTTAAGTATCCTTTTTCTACCAGTCCTTAGTTTCTCATTGTCCTATGGGAATGAGACTATTCTTAACAAATGTTTATATATAAAATTTACATTTGCCTCTTCTGCTGTTAATTCATTACTTTTGTGCAGGGGTATCCTTTTTCATGAACACCACCCTTTCTGCTGTCCAGGTATCTTTTTTTTCCAATTTCCATTGCCATCTTAATGTTTTCACTCTTCCCTCTTTGCCCCCTTCCTCCTTTTCATATAGAGATCTATATATGTCATGACTAGAAAACATTCTTTTTCCACTTACAGCATGTAATCTCACTTGGTTATCAGTCTTTCACTCTGTCTTCCTCAGGATTTATTTATATAGTTACCCACTCTTTTTTTCCATCCTGCCTTTCCAAAACTCTTCTTGCAGTGCCTGTAGCAGCAACTGGAGAATCATCCACCACTGAGATCATGATTTGCTTCTGGAAGGCACAGCATCTGCAGCTCTGTCCACAGCCTTGTGAAACTGACTAGAGTTGCAGGACCCCGATGAGGTTTGTGTTTCTGTCAGCACATCCCAGGATTGCTACCTTGCAGATTTTGCAGATGCAATCTCATTTCAGATGATGAATAATTCCTCAGGGATTACCCACCTTTGCTCAGATGATAAAACACTGGAATGGTCTCCCACTTCTTAGGCAAAAACCTACCTTCCTCAGGCCTTAAAGAATCACAGAATCACATAGTGGTTTGGGTTGTAAGGAACCTTTAATTTTCATTCAGTTCCACCCCACCTCCATGGGCAGTGACACTTTCCACTAGACCATGTTGCTCAGTGTTCCAACCAACCTGGCCTTGAATGTTTCCAGGGATGGGGCATCCACCATTTCTCTGGGCAACTTGTGTCCATGCTTTACCACCCTTACAGCAAAGAATTTCGTCCTAATGTCTAATCTAAATCTCTCTTTTTTTAGTTTTAAACCATTCCCCTATGTCCTATCACTCCACACCCTTGTGTCCCTCTCCAGCTCTCTTGTAGCCCACTTAAGTACTGGAAGGTGTTCCAAGGGCTCTCCATAGTCTTCTCCAGACTGAAAAATCCCAACTGTCTCAGCCTGTCTTCATAGCAGAGGTGTTCCAGCCCTTGGATAATCTTCATGGACTTCTCTGGACTTGTTCCAACAGGTTCTTATCCTTCCAGTGTTGAGAATCCCAGAGCTGAACGCAGTACTCTGAGTGGTGGTTCATCAGAGTAGAGTAGAGGGGCAACACATACCATTATTAATGCTTGGATGTATCATTTCTACAGCCCTGCTGCCAGTTTCATAATCTTATTTGCAACCAAGTCTGAACTTCAATGCTCTTAAGCTGATTGCATTTTTTTTTTTAGAATTTTCCTGATCTATTACCTGATTGCTGAGTGCCTGGAAACCTGCACCCGCAGTAAAAAAAAATTATATTGTATTTTTGCCGGCTATAAAAACAATGTCTTAAATATTGTGAAGTGATATAATTGTGCATGTGTTCAGTATTAACTTCAGAGAGATGCAAGTAGAGAAAATAGAAAGTTGTCTATAGTTGAGTAGAGACTTTCTATGTAAGAGTCAGTAGATTGAAACAATAATTCAGACAGAAAAGACACATGAAGCGTTAAACTTGTGTAGAAGAGGTTTTGTACTTTGTACACATTTTCCATTTAACCTGTTGGGAACTGTATTTAGAGTGGAAGACAAGGAGTTACCCAATGAGAGTGTGTGGCAGTAAATCATAGCTTAGGCTTCGCAAATGAAGATTTGGGAAGGTCTCTACCCACGTGGGTGTGTCCTTTGAGCCTGCGCAGTGGATTTTTTAGGTGAGGCACAGCATGTGTGAAACTGGCCCCACCCTTTAACTCTTAAGGTTCATCTGCCACAGCTGAGCGAGCTTGGACGGTGACAATGAAGTCCTCAGGACTAGAACCTACAGCCCCAGTATTCCAAGGAGGTCTCCTATCCAAGTACTAACAAGGCCTGACCCTGCTGAGCTTCCAAGATCTGATGGGATCGGGCATCAGGGTGGCGTGGCCATAGCTGAGGCAGTAAATATAAACTGGATAAATACTTCTTTAAAAAAAAAAAAAAAGAAAAAAAAAGAAAAAACCCATACAATGTAGCGATTGTTCTCTGAATCTCAAGGACAGGGGAAAAAAGCAAATGCAGTTAAAATCTGAGAAAGAGGTAGCGAGAGATTTATGTGGAGGCCATATTGTCTTCTGTAAAACAGACAGAATTGTGTGATTCTACTAGAGAAGTGCTGGCCTTAATGAGGTTTGGATGGAGACAGAGGGGAGTTAAGACAGCATGTGAAACCCAACAACGAAGCTAACCAAGCTTCGTTCTCATTCTGCATGCTGAAGGTCAATTCTTACCAGACCCACATGATCCCACACCTGTGCACCAAACTCAGGGTCCCTGCAGTCATCCTGTCCTGTCTCTCCTCCATGGAGTTAGAGAGCAGTGGAGGAAAGAGAACTAAGAGGGAGCCCAAAACTAAGACCCAAGGAGACGGACAACCTATGTGATTTGGAGGTTATAGAGTTCACCATCTGCACTTCATCAAAGTGCAAATTGACAGGTGCTTGGCTTCAGTATGCAAGCACCAACGCCCAGATAAACTGTTAAACGGGAAGATCTTTTTGGTCTTGCAGACTAAGGCATAACAATTCACTGGCTGGCAGACAAAGTTAAACAAATTCAACCTTGAAGGAACATGCAATTTTCTATCAGTGAGGGTAATTAAGCATCACAACACCTTAGAAGGAGAGGTGGCAGACTCGTCATGATTCTCTTTTTTTTTTTTTAAAAAAAAAGATTAGCTATCTTTCAAAAGGCTTAATCCACGTCCTGGGAATAGCTGTTTTGTCTGTGTGTTGGGAAGGGCTGGTGAGAGATCCCTCTGACCTTACAGCCTGTGCATCTCCGAACCATGTTGCAGATAATAAGCTGGGGAACCAAGGGTGAAATTCTAGCTGCTAGTGATATAGGCACCTCTGTGTACTGCCTGAATCCCTTCCTGTCCTCAAACTAAAAGTGATTTTGCACTTATGGGATACAGGCACTCTTCTCAGTATGTACTCCAAGAGATGTTCAAATCTCAAGAGTCTACCCTGTCCCTGGAGACTGCTTGAAAGGCAGGTCCCAGGTGGGCTATAGGTTACATCTTATTGTGAAAAATTGGCAGTAGGTAGGTTTAATAATCTGAGCAATAAGCAGAACCCATTCAAACAGTGCTTTATATGATTTTTTTGTTAATACTGCTCATGAAGTTGTGACTACTGAGGGAGAAGTCATAACCTGTACAGTTTGGATCCCAGACTCACCCACGTGGTGCATATGCAGTGCATCCTTCCATCATCTTTTTGGGCAGGCTGCATCTTATGCAGCTTTCATTCTCAAAGGCTGGGATTCATTTTGCTTAAACTTAGAAGTCGGCATTTAAGCTAAGCACCTTCATCTGTACTTATGTTCAGTGTTAAGGAAGAGGCACTATTAAAGGCAGTACTGGTCACAAGTACTGCAGGTGTCGCCTTTAGGATGTGACAAAGCATGTCTCAGCAGTGCTCCTGTTTCTCCAAAGGTTAAAGAGGGACTCTGAAGTATAAGCTTGGTGGTCTTGATTTGGTCATGTGAGCTTATCGATCGTATCTCAACATTTCTGGAAATTCAACCTTTATGTTTGACTAGCTAGTTATTGTAGATTAACAATAATAATCATCCATGACCCACATTATTTATTTATTCTCCTGCTATGCTGCCTGCAACTAATTCCTGTCTGGAAAATGAAGTATTTGGATGCTTAGGATTCTCTGCAAATCCTTGGGTTTGGCTTTTAAGAAGGGTCTTAGTGAGAGGTACAACTGTGCCAAAAATAAGTCTTAATCTTGTCTGTCTCTATATTTTGGATAGTGTGGCATTGTTTGCATTTAGTTATTTCCAGGACTTTAAAGGGAATCTGTCATTCATTGTTACCAATTAGATGACTTCACAATATGACCTGGAAACTGTTTTCCCCAACAACTTGGTGTTATTAATAACATGCATTACAGCTGGGGCATGCCAGCAGTTCGGGAGTCACAGAGCAGCATGACAGTTTAATTTGGTACCTTGACGAGATTTCTGCCTGCAAAGTTGCACAGAATATAAAAGACTCTGCCAGTATTACATTGGTGGGAGCACTTTAAGGAATTTCCAGACTCTCTTCACTTATTTAAAAACATTTACATTCAGTGATTTGAAAAAGCATGCATTGTAGCTTAGAAAACCAGAAGGGACAATAGGGACAATTCTGATCACCCTAATAATTAACAATATTATGTAAATTTTGTGATTATTATCCAGACTTTCATTGACCAATCAAAACAGTTCCATCAAGGCAAGTAAGAACCATTATTTCTTGTGGTTAAATACCAGGCATCCCAGCACTGATGGAGTCGTCTACATGAGATGTAGACTTAGAGGCATGTCTTCCATTTCTAAAGTTCAGTATGCTGGGCCAAAGAGCTATACCAAAGCACTGGCCAAAGTCCATCACTGAAGCAAAAGAGATTTCACATATACAACACATATACACTATATACAACACATGCTAAATTTGGCAGATAAATCACAGGTTTTCTCTTGCTACTCCAAACTGCCTGCTGCTCTGGTGTCAGTCCACATTAATCTGACAGCAATTAATGGCTTTGCTGTGGGGAGTCCCATGGCTGGGGTCTTTCCTGTGGTTGTACTCTGAGACTGCAGTCCCATTGTGATGAAGATTGAGTGAAGCAGGAAGCATATCTCTACTTTATCTAAGTCATTTGGCAACTTTCTAAAAGCTACACCAAAAAATAAAAAAGTACAGAAATCTTCCAACACTGCCATTTTCATAATGCAATGTATTTCAATCCAGTTAATGACAAAATGAAAGAATGTCTGGCCTCAACCATCTATAAAGAAGCTGGGAAAAGCTGGATCTTCTCCAGATTTTTGTTTAACCATTCACTAGAGGATATAATTTAACAGTGAGTCTGTCTGTGTCTGCCCAAGTCTGCAAGAAACTCTGAAAGACTATGAGTGACTCTCACTTTACTGCAATCTTTGTAAAATTTGCAAACTAATTTAGCACCAGGCTTTTTCAAAAGCTTGAGGACATAGAGATGCCCAACTCCATACATCCATGTTATCACTACTAGGTAGAGTAGCAGGAATAGAGTTATGCAATGACTGTCATCTCTGAATGTTATCTAGATATTTCCTATAGCATCACAAGGTAGCTGAGCACACTAAGAGAATACAAAAGTGTCAGGGGAAACACTGATGGTAGTGTCATTGTGTGTTGGCAGAGAAATTTTTCTGAAAGTTTGCAACATACAGTACATCTGAGTTAACACAGGAAATGATTGAAAAACAAGTCAATGGGCAGATGAGTTCTCCTTTTCCTCTCTTTTCTGAATGAAAACAAGTACTGTACTTATTTTCCAGCTGAGAAGTGAAATTGAATTGTCTGGGTACTTGATGGCCTACTGTTTTTAGAAAGCTATTAAGATGCTGCTATCACGTGGAGGACAGCTTTCTTGACCCTCTTTAGGTGGCTTACCTAGTGGCCACCTGGCCATTTCGTCACTGTGCAGAAGGCAGATCTCCAGTGGTGACCATGTTTAACAGCGTCTGCCTCAGAGTGGCAATTTAGCAAGCAAGGGACCACACTAAACTGACTCCTCAGTTTGGTGGGGGTGACCTCAGGGAGGAAGGGAACATTCTGTGCTATTTATCTTTTCTCTAAGGAGAGCAGTGGCACAACAGCTTTCCAGTTACTCCAGCTCAGAACTTTTTTGCTGATAGGCAAACTAGAAATGGTCATGCTAAGGAGTCTACCTGGGATAAGAATATCAAGCAGAAAGGTTCAACTCTTTCTTTAAGAGATTCTGTAGTGAAAACATGCCTAGGTCCTAGCTCATAATTCTTAGCTGATCCCTGCAATTTGATAGTGGACAAAATTTGATTTTGCTAGCAAGGTCAGTCAGTTGGGCACGTTAACGCCAAGCCCTGCTCACTTTACTTGTTGCTTTATTAGCCTTCAGTGAAGGGAAACTCAATTGATTTTTTTTCCCTGAGAGAGGACCTCAGACATTAATAACAAAGTAGATGTACTACTCATAGTCTTTCTCTTTTTTCTTTTTCTTTTTTTTAATCATATCTTTGGTAACAAGATTTTGAGCTGAGCTCACTTCAAGATTCTCTTGATTTGAGCCATTCACATCCATGTTAACCTTCTGCCAAGGGTAGTGTTTTCCATTAAAGGGAAAGTATCCAGGTGGGCACAGGGGTATAGACAGCGTCTTACATTTGGGGTCAGCAACCCAGATACTCAGAGGGGGTTGTGAGGTTCCTGCTCATACAAAACCCTGGTATCCAGAGACAGCTGCTTATTTGGTCACAAATGCATCCCTGCCAAGGCAGCAACTATTCTGGCACCTTTCTCCACACATTAATCAGGCAAAGGTTTAATGTGATGCTTCAGGGATGTTAAAGGCAAAGTCTTGTGTTTTTAATAACTAAACAGTGAACAAGACCTAGGTTTGCTCTCCTGGACATCCAACATTTCCTGCTAGAGGTATTTTCCCTCTTCTTTCTTTTATTTTACCCTCTGGTCTTTAGCCAATGCTGTTCAAAGGGCATAAATGTTCACCTAAAGGGGAGTGATGGCAGATAGCAATTATTCATCAAAGAGAAACCCTTTCAGAGACAGAAGGAAGCAGAAAAGACAAATGGCAATGAGTTGCCTTAGGCAAATCTCTGGTTAAATACTTCTGGGGGCCCAAGTTCAGATACTCGCTCCAGGAGAGAGCAGCCCTCACATCCTGGCTTTCAGAGTAGCTGTTTGCTCACAAGCCACATAGACGTCTGAATTTTGTGATCGTGGAATAGATGAATGATTGTGTTCTCCATCCAGCTCTGAACCTTTCACTCAGGATTTCTGAAACCTTATTTGCAAAGAGTAAAGCTGCCCATCAGACAATGTCAGCAAATGAACCAAAAGGAGAACTGGTTTTACTCTGAAGTGAACCTATTGTGTGGGCACTTTAGAGTGCAGTGACAGCAGCTTAAGATGCTCCTTTATTTTTCCTTCTGCAGATTGTTCTTTTTAGAAAGCTAACCCTGAATCCGATTATTTTTTATGATCTGAGAAAAGGCCATGGCAACTGTTTCTCTTTTTGTGTTTATATAAATTCTCTAATCTAAATCTAACCACTCATCCATTCAAAAGCAAAAGAGACTTTTATGGTACTCTGACAAAGATCCTCTGCTTGCAAATCAACACATTGCCATTGAATTTCACTTAATTTCACTGTTGGCTAAATAAACTTCAAGGAATCTAGGTAGCTGAGTGATCTAGACTTTTGGTTTAGTGGATTGCAGTATACAACCTTGTAGGAAATAAAGGAATGGGTGTAATTATAGGGCATTATTCTGCGATAACACAGCTGTATATTTTATTTGAGCTCACCAAATATATTGCTCCACAGTACATATCCTTCTTTCTTCCTTTCCCTCTTTCCTTTCCTCTTTTTTTTTTTAGGTAAAAGTCATTACAGACTTAATTTAAGGAAAGTAATAAAAAAGAGGAAGAAAATTCTTTCCCTATAATTTTATAGGAATATGGCCTTTAGAGCAGAAGTATTCTTCAAATTTAGATGATTAGCTGGCATTGGCACAAGTTGCTTTCACAGTGGAAATTTTCTTCAAATGCTTAGCCACAAAAGAAAATAATCATCAATTTTTTGAAACCATGCCTCCTTGTTGTGCAAAATCTATCCACAAGTAGCTTTAATTACCCAGAGGTAAAGTGGTGAGTGTTCTTAATACAGATACAATTTCCAGTCCTACCTGTATCTCCATTGATGGATTGGTTGTAGGCTCAGGCTAGAGAAGTCTGTGAGCTGGTGAATAAAAAGGAAATAATAGTAGCAGGGAGACAAGACTAAAAAAAATTATTAGAAAGTGTCTTAGTCTTTGTCATGGTTGCATGCAAGGATGCAATGGATTTGCAGGATGCACTGACTTTAGATTATTAAGTTTGAAGGAATTTCTCTTTCTGGAGGAAAATGCCCTTTGCCATCTGGCATGGTCTTTATACCTGCTGTCCTAGTTGCTCAATCCAAGCAATACATGAGAGGTCATAGCTATTCACTGAGGTTTCCATTGAGAGGAAAGATCTGGTGGACTCTCTGTTGTGATGTGCACTTAACCCTGCCCAAATCCTATCCCAGAATCCTCTTCTGCCTGGAAACAACAACTTTTCATTTACTTCTCCTTTGCAGAAATTAGCTCAAGGGGAAAAATTTAACATTATAACTGAAGCCAAGGGGAAAATTGGTCTTTCCATATGGTATAACATCCACACACATAGGTGCATTAGTGAGATTCTACTAAAAATTAATAGCAATAATAGCAACAATACATTCAGCTGAAAACTGAGTAGTTTCCATGGCAGTTAATTGTGTTTTGTGTGGCTTATCATCCAAACAGTCTCAAGTTCAACATGGGAAGAAGAACCAGAAAAAAACCCCAAACAGACTATACTTTAAGACAGTGCATACTGTGAGAAGCTCAAAACCAGTCCCTTCATCTACCCTGCCCACAAAAGCAAAGTCCAGCTGTAGCTGTCATTTTCTAATAAATTCAGAAATATGTCAGTACTTTGAAATATCTCCTGCAACACATACCCATCTCACTGGGGTCAGTCTACAGCCCAACATTCCAACCTCACTGCAGTCTATCAGAAATTTCACTATGACTTAAGAAAAACCAAGAGATTTCTATGGTCTTCTGACTCCCAGTGTTAGACTTGGCTGGGAGGATGGTCTGTGCTGGCCACCAACATACCATATTCAGTATGAACTTGCTGAGGTCAGGATGACTATGAGCAGTTCCCAGGTATATTTTTTCTCCACCTAAATATAATTTCCCAGCAATCTGGAGCTCGCTGTTACTATATTAAGGAAGCTCTGTTTCCTGTGTACATCCACCTTGCTAACTTCTTAAAAAAGAGATAGAATATAGCAAAGCATTTAATTAATTTTAAAATCTTTTTTTTTTAATCTCCATATCTACTCTCTTTTTCCTAGGAAGGCTCCTAAACCTTTCCTTCCCAACTCTTCTCCATTACTTTATTTACATTCTGGCCCACAGTTTGTAACTTCCACCTCACCTTGTTTTTTTGGGTTTTTTTATCAGATATCCAAAGACCTTCTCACTTTTTTTTGCTGCCTTGCAAATGCTGCCAGAGCCAAGCAGGAAGACTAGGGCAGGAACTTGGGATCTGGGAACTTTAGATCAATTTCTCACTCCATACTTTTCCACTGCAACTTTAAACAAATCCTTTTATCCTTTTCTTTCTCAACACCTCTTTTATTGATTCAAAGCAAGAGATACCTGTGACTGATCTATACACTGGAGTTCAGAAGCAGCTGGTTTGTCTAGGAGCAGAGAAGGGAGAAAATGAGAGATGTTTACATGCTATCACATTTGATAAGGTAAATCATAATTTTTTGCTGCTACTGAAGGATGCAATGAAATGCATACCTGCTTTGTAATGAATAATCAAAGCCAGTTCACTTGGAGTTTCTAACTCTTGAAACAATGGCACAGTGGATTTTTAATGACCTAGAGAGGAGGACAATGACCAGAAATGCATGTTGGGAGGCACAGCCTTATTGTCTTTTTTATTTCAGACTCCTTAAATTCCTTTAGTTCTGTTGTATGGTTATAAATAACTTTACAGGCTGTTTTACTTGCACACACAAACACTACATTCTGCAAAGTGAATGGCAACACTGACATCAAGAACCATGCTTCTCCAACCCCAAACAAAGGCGCTGCTACTTCTCGGCAGCACCAGGATTTGACCTGGGGGTCCTCTGGAGCAGGGACTACAAAAGATTACCATTTCAGTCTGCTGAGCCCACCAGTGCAGTCTTGCCTTATCTCATAAGCTCTTCCAGAGGAATGAATTACCCTAGTTCATTAAGACTCGTTTTGAATTGTGGTGAGAGGTCACCACATAAGTCACCTCCAGTCTATTTTGCGAATAATATGGATTATGATAAAAGCCGGCTGGGAGGTTGAAGCCCAAGGATTTTGTTTTCTTTATCCTTCAAGGTGGGTAGAATACAGGGTGGGGAAACCCTGATCTGGACATTTCCTAGCACTGCATAGTATACTATAGAAAACTTCTTTTTGTTCTTTTATTTTTTTTTTAGCCCATGAATGGGTGACCTCTTGATCCCTCTGACCCCTTTATTTTTGCCATGAAAGAACTAAAACTAGCTGTGCCCCTGCAAAACCTTCTCTCACTTCAGTTTTCTCATGATTAAATTCCCTGCTGTGTTTTTGTTTAAGTGCTCTGATGCTGCCCTTTGGAATTGGGCAGATGTTTGACTCTTTGAAATGGCACCTTTTTTTTTTTTTAATTTGGCAGTGGTCTACAGCTAAGGCATTCATCCACACCAGGAATAAACGAGAAATATTTCTGCAGTGACATTCATGTCTCACCATCTAAATGTACTTTGCAAGTGATGCGCTGGGATATAGTAATGGATAATTTGCATCAAAACACACTTTGATGCACAGAATGCTGTACATAATGAAACAAAAGCTGCCTCCATGTTGTGTAGATGACTGGGAATACATTTATTACAGTTGTAGACCTCTTCAAAGCTAACCATGTCAAATGGAGGGTAAAGTTGAAGGCAGATGGCACATGATCTACTTTAATAACTTATGTAAGAATAAGTGGAAGCCAGTCATTGGGGAAAAGATGTGAAAATAATGTTGAAAAAAATGGATGCACTTCAATTATCAGTCAGTGCTGTACATGCATAATCCTACTAGCTTTGTGGGAACTGTGCTAATTCATTGCTGCGTGGCCTTTAGGAGAGGAAAGGTAAACTCGGATAATGTGTAGACCTGGTGTCAGAAACAGAGTTTTATCAGGATTGAGCTAAATCCAGATTCTCTTTACCTGACCCTTTATGAGGCCTCTGTAGCCTATGGTTATTAAAGATGAACATTCATATAATAGCAACTAATTGAGATCAAGGCATCACTTTGCTACTTGCTGTACAAGTAAACTAAATTTTATCCCAAAGGAAAGATAAGCTCAATATTTACCAGAGGTCAGTAATATACCAGCTTAGCAAATGATTCAATCCTCAAATTTTGCAATGCTGAACTTAAATTTACTCAAAAAAGGAGTGTGAATTGAATCCCATGAGATGGGGGCAAAACTTCCCACATTTCTCACAGAAGTGAGCCAAGCCCTGTGACATCCCTCTCTTGGCTACATTTCCTAGGTGCTCTGCATCACACTACTGAGCCTAATATTCAGATGCAGCTCCTGGCTGGATTTGTTTACTCCTCTGTCCCATCTTTATCACTCCTGTTAGCAATCCAAGTCCATATAACTTTAGGTAATGCCTATCACCCCATCTATTTTTAATTCTATGCAGTCCAATACAAACCAAATAAACCCAAATGAAAAAACATACAATACATTAAATAGACTTGTACTAGCAACTAGTTTACACTAAAGGCCACCTCCCATGGGGGCAGTCTGGTTTAATTATCCACTTGAAAACATGTCTAAGGTTTTCAGCACAATTTTTTCAACCCTTACTTAAAAAACAAATTCCTCCAGAGGACTAATCCTATTCTGATCCCTCAGGAGGGTGTTTGGGATACGTTTCAATATGTAAATATAGTCCAAATACATTAACCAAGAAAAAAACCCACACAAAACCCCTCCCAAACAACCAGAAACAACCTCTCAAGCTCCAGTCTCAGAATGTCTTGCATTCAGCCTCACCTTCCCATTAGTGGCAATATTGAGTGTAGGCAACATGAAGCACAAGGAGGGTGCATGGTGAGCTACTGTTCACCTTATCCCTGCAAAATAATGTTGGTGAGATGTGGCTGTGGCTGAGTTGAAGAGATCTGTAATCTTCTTCTTCCTTCCCATACTTCTTAAGAAGAAAGATCGTTGTCCTTTCCCCAGCCCTGGCTTACAGAAGGATAGATATGAGGAAAGGAGAGTGAGAGAGATCTAAAAATGTGTCAACTTTATCTTGGAAATTGCCATAATGAAATAAATTATTGCCTAGCAGTGAATTATCATTTTTGTGAGATCTTAAAACCCAACAGCTGTGAAATTGATTTCTAACTGATTTTAATTGAGATGGACGACAACTTAAAATACCAGAAATAAAGTCTGGATGCTGTATTGGGTCTGGCTGGGATGGAGTTAATTTTCCCCCTAGAAGCCCTCAGAGTGGTGTGCCTTGGTAGCTAGAAAGGTATTGATAACATACCAGTGCTTTGACTACTGCTGAGCATCTCCACAGCATTCAGGCTGTCTCTTCAATATTCCCCCCTCACCAAAGCCTTGGATGGGGACACAGCTGGGACAGATAATCCAAACTGACCAAAGTGATATTGCATACCCTGTGATATCAGATGTTATGAAAATATCACTCATCTTGAACTACGTCAGAATAATTATGGTCTTGCAGGGCCTCGGAGGTGATCACTAACAATGGGATCCCAGCAGAAGTGCTACCTATCAGTAACTGCCCATCTAGCTTGAGATATCACTGGTCTGAGCTGTAGCTAAAGCTATAGATAAAGACTAGATGTTGACTGCTCTCTTTCAGGCAGCTTTTGACTCCTTGTACTTTCTGTGTGTGGAAAGCAGGACTCATTTCTTTTTGGTGAGTTCTCTGGTGATTGGCTGCTTACCTCTTCCACGCTCATAGTTGTTTGATTCACTTTCATCTGACAGGAACTGCTAGACCAGGCTCAGCCTGTCTTGTTCCACATCTTGGGTTGTGAAACATTGCCTAATAATTCTTTGAAATGAAACAGCACTATTAATATAGATTATTGTAGATTTGCTTGTTTACAGGCAGAATTCTTTTCAAACACAAGACGGTTAAAGGATGAATTATTAACATCCGAATTAAAACTTTTTTGTGACAAGACTATGAATATAAAACTGTATTTTTGTCTGAAATCTGTAAAATTTTAGAGCAGACAGTTAATCTTAGCAAAGTGTTAGGACATCTGCACTGTAGTCACCGAGTGCAAGTATGGGATAAGAAGGATAAAAGCAGGGCAGTAAGTATAACAGGTTAATGACACAATATGACTTCTTTAACAAAATATATTTTAACTATTTTTTTATTATTATCTCTTCAGAAGACTTATGTTTAAAAATCAGGTTTTCTTAATACTTTTTTTTCCTTTTGTGTTCCTTTTTTTAACACTACCCAAAACCTCACACTAACTCAGAAGAACCCAGAGCTGATTCTTCAGAAAGATACCTGGATCACAGTGTTTAGGAGTTAGTAAATTGAACCTAAGTTTGGATGGCATCCTCCATGGAGCTGTAGGTTTCCATGCAATCACTTTAGGTTTGTCACTGCATTCAGAGTCAGCCATTCTTTCTACCAAAACAGCTCCCCCAGGGATCCAGATGGCTCCTGCTACTCTCAGTGAGACACTTTCTGCTTTGGTCTCATAATCAGAACAAATGATGGGAGCATAATAGAACACAGATGACAATTCTGAAATTATGAGCAATCTATTAATCTTTGGGGTCTAATATCACAAAGTAAGGAGTGTAACACTACTCCCAATTTAATTGAAAACTCCCTGCATAAAGGACAATTAATGAGAAATGAACAATTTTGTGCTTCAGGAGAGATGAAATGATGGAACCTTGGGGTATAACAAAGGTTTAAGCATTGTATTTGACTCTCTCATGTGGCAGGTGGGAAATTACTTAGTCAAAAAGACACATGCAGTGTCTTATACTCTATGGTGCTGTTCTGGCAAACAGGCCTGACTTTGCCACTTCTTATTCCCTTTTTCACAGCCCCTCAGCATACACTGATGTTAGTGGAAAAACAACAAGGTTGTTAAAACCATTGGAACTGACGCCATGAAGAAAATTGTGTTTCTCAAGCTGATTACTCGAGCTGACAATGTCATTGCTGTTGTGTTACAACTCACCAGGTTCAATAAGCTCCATCTCATACCAAAAGGAGTGTATTTGACCTCCTTTGTGAAAGTACCTTGGAAGAAATAGGGCACAAAAATTATTGACTGGGGAAAGATTTTCTCTTTTTTAGTGATATTAATGCAGATTTTTATGCAGGAACTCCTGAGATTTCATCTCTCCTTCTCTCAATTATCGTATTTGTTCACAGTCTATGTAACCATAGTAAGGGGCTCATTGTAGCTAATTCTACCAAAACAAGGATGTGTGGGGTTTCGTTCTTTAGCTTTGATTGCTACATAGAGTTTGGGACATCTCATGATTTTACATGTCAATAACAATTACCACCTGTGGGCCAAAGTTTGGCCCTTTTTATCTGTTGCCTTTGATTCCACATAATCAATGACAAAATGCATTGGCCTGGAGACTTTACAGAAATAAACAATTGCATTGAGCATAATGTTTCCTTGTTAGCACTTTGTTGAAGGACAGCATAAGCTTTTATGAAAAATGAAAAAAATCCATTTGTTTCTTCCTGGTGTGCTGTTCTACAGGAGGTCAAGCAATCTGTTTGGACATAATGTGCTCTCGAGATTTTTCTGATTCAAGGTGAGAAAAGATGAAATGCTGCAAGTGCAGGGTATTCTGAATAACATTTGTTTTGTGGCAGTTACTACTTTTTGTCTTTCCAAAGATATTTCTTTAGGGGAAAAAAAAGGACAACTAACACGCAATAAAAAATATTTAGATTGTTGTAAGGTAGGTTTTATTGATTGTGTTACATGTTTGCTACAAATTTTGGAGAGGTACTTGTATTTCAGTACTACACTTTCATTGCACTGGCCTTGGTTTACTATCTCAGATCTGTATATCTGTAAGTATGCATGGGAGGAATTTCATTAAAGTATGATAAGCTGGGAAGATGAGTATGAAGGAGAGAGCTAGCATTATCAGAATAAGGGGAATGTAGAAATGCGTGAAATGTTTTTCAGTTTGGGAAAAATGTGTTGCTTATCATCATCCTGAAAATCCCTAGTTGCACAGCAATCAAGGCAGCATGCAGCTTTTTGGCTGCCTTGTAATATCCAGAGTGAGAATGTTGGCTTAAGTGAATCATAGAATCATAAAATGGTTTGGGTTTGTAAGGTACCTTAAAGATCATATAGTTTCAATCCCCTGCCATAGGCAGGGACACCTTCCCCTAGACCAGTTTGCTCTAAGCCCTGTCCATCTTGACATTGAACACTTCCAGGAATGGGGCAGCCACAACTTCTCTGGACAATCTGTGACAATGCCTCATGACCCTCACAGTGAAGAAGTTCTTCTTAATATCTAATCTAAATCTACTCTATGTCTGCCTTCTGCCAATTTAAAGCCATTAACTTCTGACCAGTCACTCCATGCTGTTGCAAAAGTCACTTTCCAACTGTCTTGTAACCCCTTTAGGTACTGGAAGGTACTATATGGTCTCAGACATGGTGTGTTTCAGCTGTTTCACTGCTTCATCTTGATGCACATATGCAGGCACATGACCTGGAAATTGCTACATCAAAATGGATAAAGTTATAAAAAACTAAACTTTGGGCAGTATTCAACTGCACGTTCAACCACTTGAATTTTAGTGTCCAGTGAATCAAATTGTGAGCTAGATGGCAAAGCTTCTTTTAAATTTGATCTCTTCAATGCAGACAATGCAGACTAGAGAGTTATTCATCTGACCCTGAGACAGGCACCTGCATTTGACCGGCCAAATGGCTTTCTAGACTTCACTGACTGTGCTGATTAGGTCTCCTCTGACTGTAATTGAAGTGTAGACAGACACCTGTCTCTCCTGTAGAGGTCTAGTTTCAGCTGTCTGAATCTGGCCCTTTACCCACCCTTTCTCTACCGGAGCTGAAACAAAAGCTACAAACTTCAGAAGAAGAGAAAATGATTTATAAGTCACTATGATTTCCGCTACTTTTTCTTGACTCCACCTGGTGGTCAATGTCCCATTCAGATACTGAGGGTTGTTGATTTTTAGCACTATTCACATTGCTTGTTTATCTGAAAATTTGCCTTTGGTGCTGTTAACCTTTCCTTGCTGCCTTTACTCACGTTCAGATTACCTGACACGTACCAGGCGTCTCTACGGCATCCACAGATTTGGTAATAGGATTAGAGTACAAGCTGGAACTGATCCAGCTGTTAGCAGCTAAAATATATGATCAGACTTTGATCACTAACTTTGATTGCCATAGTTAGCTCTTCCAGTGGCAGTTTTACAACAGAACCAAGTAGTTTTCTTCATTTCTTCATGTTTGTTTGTGTGCATTTGTGTACATATATATTTGCTCTCATCATTATCCAGGTTTTTACATTGTGGGCAGAAGAGATTGTGAATCATGCTTAGAACCTTATTTTTTTCTCTGATACTTTTTACTTGCAGTCTCCAACCCTACCTACAACTTATGCTGTTAAGCAAAAATGTTCCTGTCTGTTGCTTCTGCAGTGCATCTGTTCCCTACATCATTAATCCTAGATTTGCACAGGAGGACAATTGACATTTTTCTTATAGTAGGATAGAGTTACTAAAAGACAAGAAACATGGAAATGAAACAGACAACAGGGTTTTAGAAAGCTGTTACTTTTAAGCCAGCATAGAGTTGTTATTTCCATTTCTTGCTTGACAGCTGCAGTGCAAAGCACATTGTTTTAAAAAAAAATCCTATATTTTCCATACAATTCTGCAAGTCTTTGCAGAGATTGGGTGATTTTTTTAATGCTAAGGTGGGAAGGATATGCCAGATAACATCAAAAATACTTACTGGGCTGACCTAGGTCCATTTTGATAACACCTTAGAAAGGTTTTGCATGGAAGGTGGAAGGGACCTTAAAGATCACTCAAATTAATTTCATTTGTCTTGAACCACCTTAAAACCTGATTACAGGCATTTGACTAGTTGATAAAAATGTTCGTATTATCATGTTGGACTCATAATTTCTGTATCCATAGGTCTCCATGTCACAACATGGTTAAAAATTAGGTCATCTAATTAACTGAAACGCAGAAGGTTTTGACTACTGCCTCTCTGCCACTCCAATTCAGTGCAATAAACTTAGGGAAATTACACAGAAGACTCAATAACAGATATTGAGCTCATTTTTTTCTGGCAAGGAAGCAGACAGATGATCATGCAGCCAGTCTCCAAACACTTCCAAATGCAAAATGGGAGTTTGCATCCCAAAAGACACAAAAAAAGGCTTTATCTTCTTAGCATGATTATTTGTTTTCAGCTAACTGAGGACTTAGATGGACACAGGAAATTTAGAAGAGCTATCTTGGAACGAGAAGTTAAGGGTCTATTTTAAGACCTTTTCCATGCAGTAAGCCCCCTTTCCCAAGTATATACAGGTTTTTCTGAGTGCTATATATATTTGATAGTCATCTACTGGATATTAACATCAACAAAAGTGATTTGTGTGCTAGAAAAGGGTATGGAAATGCTCACATGAGCTGTGTGATGCTGTGGTTTGAAGCTTGCTGTAGTCTGTGGCTGTCTGAATTGGGTGCTGTTGTCAGCATAGCTTGCAACAGGATTCAGATTATTTGCATGTACACCTTAACGAAGTTGATCCTCTTAGCTCCCATTACCTCAAATGGATTCTTAGTCATCAAGAGCCTTCCTCTTTTAGGAATCATAACATATAAAAGTTAACCAAATGCGATGCACTCTTGGCTGCGAATCCTGGTGTATAAAGCTTTTAGCTGTAACCTGATTCACATCTGCTCTCAGCACTTAAGCTGATGAAAAGTGACAAGCCTGAACCACTGCCACTGACCCAGGTTCTTTCTGTCTTTTTGTTAAGTAAATGGAAAAAAAATCATGCTAATTATTGATAATCTGTAATTTCCCAACTCTTTGCAGCATTATGCACACCATTTTCTGTGCGTTTCTGAGCACTAAGTACTGACTTCAAGGGTCACAGTCCAGTTAGTCAACAAAAAGCATCAGGACTTGTTATGAGGATGTATGCTAGCTCAGAGAAAGTCATATTTGTACTTTCCTGGCAGCCCAAAAAAAAGCCAAAAATGACCCCTAACCTTCTGCTCAGGCTTGAGATGGTTATCTGTATAATTTAGAAACTGATCTTCGAAGGAGTCTGGGTTATTGAAGTGTGCATACAAACAGCCTCCCAGCTGCATGGGTAAAAATCTTGCAATGAAATCCATGCATACTGTTGCCAGTGCATGTGCTCAATGTTCAGAGACGTGCCAGTTGGACTTGCTGCAAAGCAGCACATTTTAAACCCTACAGTGAGGGCATAAACATAAGCATGTTCCTCTGGACTATGAATCTCCAAGATCCCTTTTCCTTTTGTGCTTCTTTTGATGCTTTCTCTTGAGTTTTTTTGATTTTGGAAACAACTCTTACTCTCCTTTCCAAAGGGATGAGTACCCATCACTGTGTGTTACCATGTGCCTCCTAGTGCTCTCTGTATGTAGAAGATATGAGGAGTCCTTTAGTGCCATTTGGGAAGCATAAAACTTCCAAATATACTTTGGTGCCAATTCCACTCACAGGTGGAGAAGGCAGTAATTCTCTCTGCATTATGGTATGCTGTGATGTGTGCTTCGGGGGTCTGCTTTTCCAAGCCAAGCAGCAATCGGTGTCACCATGTAGCCTGTGGCCAAACCCATACTAGTAGGCTTGGTATTAGCAGGATATATGAGCTCAGAGTTGTAACCTTGTTAACACAGTCACACTTTTTGACCTGGAGATGTGCTGAGTCCTGTAGACACAGCAGCATCATATCTACTTATAAAATATTGCCTAGACCTATAAACATGTCAGAAGTGGGTGACTGAAAGGTGAAAAAGGATCTCCTGTTATCCACATCATTTCTTTCCCATATACGTGCAAAAAAATTCCCAAAAAAATCCAAAACATGCTACTGGAGAATATGAAGGAGCAATTTCCAAAGTTAATCCCTTTAACTATCCTGACTCTAAAAGTGAAAAGCGTAAGATGCTTCAAGGGAAACCCAAACTAATCAGTTGCCATGATTTACACAGCTGCAAAACTCAAAGTGCAGATTTAGATTAGATATTAGGATGAAACTCTTCACTGTGAGGGTGGTGAGACATTGACACAGGTTGCCCAGAGAAGTTGTGGCTGCCCCATCCCTGGAATTGTTAGGGCCAGGTTGGACAGCCCTTGAGCAGTCTGGTCTAGTAGAAGTTGTCACTGTCCACGGTGGTGGGATTGGAACTAAATGATCTTTAAAGCCCCTTCCAACCCAGACCATTCTATGACTCTATGAAATTCATTGTCACTATTAGTTCTAATAGAGACAGAATATGCTACTTATCCTGAGTTCAGATGAAATGATTGAAAATCCAGATTTTCAAAAAGATTTATAAGATGCTTGGAAAATGTAAGAACCTACTTCACATGTTTTAGATGCCCAGACTTAAGAGGATGGTGGTATTTTATTAACAACCAGTTTTATGTACAGTCAACAAAAGTTGCCAACATTTTTAAAATACACCATTTGAAGCTTTCTGTACTGCTGTAGCAATGAATTCTGCCAGGAATTCAAGGCTCCTGGATTCAAATGATATTTGAGATGAGTAGTGGAAATTAGTCTGATGCTCTTTACTTGGCTGCTAAGTCTTATCTTTCTAATATTCCTACTGACTAAAGCTAACAGGATGGGAAGAATAGGAAAGTTTTTTATAATCTGTGACATACCTTAGCACTCACAAGGGAGCATTTAAGTATTGCATGTGGGTGTGCATCCAGCTCTCTGTGAGCACAGACAGCAAACAAATATGAACAAAGGTGAAAAATGAAATCCGTGTAAACCCACTTGAATGCCGTAGCTGAATGACATTCCCTATGAGTTAAAGACAGGCAAACTTCTCTAACGAGGTCAGTAACTTTCTATTCTAACTAAATGTACCTTGAGCAGGTGAATCTACTGACAAGTCACCTATTTTGCTAAACCTTTTTATCATCGCTATTTTGATGACTTCCTCCCCTAATACCCTTGTATTTCCATTTCTTAAATACATCCTCATGCTCCAAGTGTTTTGTACCATTTTAAATAGCTTCCTCATCTCCAAGATGCTGACATCTCCCAAAGTCTCTGTGCTCTTTAGACACCTTCTTTGTCATCATATAACTGTATTCTCTATATTTACCTTCGGAAGTCATTCCTCATTAATGAATCCTTCTACATTCCTGTGAACAAAATGCTACGACAGTGACCACATTTAATGAACCCCTGCTGTTTTGACATATTTTAGGCTTCATGAGCCTTGTGGCTATGAATGCAGCAATAGGCCCAGAAAATTCTGCTTCTCATGATCGTCTGTGGATTATCAGAGCAGGACTGAAAATGGACAATGAAACATTTGACAAATACAATCTTGAGAGAAAAGAATTCCTTCTTGCAGGAAATCTTTGGAGTTTTTCTTCCCTTACTCATTCAGATGTTAAGGATGAATGAATTCCTGCCACTGCTTGAACCAATTGTTCACTGATCCAGAAAATAAAGATGCATAACCAGTAAACTATCATAATCATAGTATATAATTTTGCACTTTAATCTTAGACAGTGAGCATTTTCAGTGTAATCCCAACAGGTTTATCACTTCAGTTAAAAAAGGCAAAAAAGACAACTTTCATCAAGATTAGGAGTTTCCAATTAATCCTTTTATTCTTGTTATTATTTCTTAAGCTTATTTTTTAGCATCTAGTAGGCAGAGCTTTCCATTGTGATCTGCCCTGCATCCTGCAGTTCTCGGGTCTCTGTGCCACTTAGTAATCTGCACAGCCAGGACCAGAAGAGCTGTGAGCGGAACAGAATACCTGCAACAGACAGGCATGATGCAGAAAAGGAGGTGGGCAGGAGAGGAGGGCGGTGAAAACATTTCACAAGAAATAGATTACATCAAACTATAAATAATATAAAGAGCTTTATTTGCCTACCTCTCTGAGTCAGTTGTTAATGTTGCTCCATGCATCTTTTACACTCAGATTGTATATAAGTAAAGGGTCTCAAAGTGCTTTATATATAAATAAGGAATAGAAGTCTGTTTCATATGAGGGGAAGGAGGTGATGGTAAGGTAAAATAATTAAATAGGTAAGTGTTAGAGAACACACAGCTGAACTCAGCCTAAAACCTTTTCCTCCAATACTTGAAATGGTTTTTGGGCCATGTAAAAGGTGGTTTGGAAGGAGAAATAAAACTTTTCCCCTTTTCATAGAAAGTATGTTTGCATTTTTCTCTTCACTATCACAGTGATTCTGGGAGGCAAAATGTTGGCTTTGTAATGGTGAATGTTCTTATGAGTTTGTGTGATATTTGAGATTGAATTCTTTTCTCTTAGTGGCTACACCAGACAGGAGACAGAAGTTTTAATTTGCCTCATAAAAGGAGGAGAGAAAATATCCATCTTTTTACTCTCTTGAAAATAAAAGCCCTAAAAATGTGAGTTTCATGGTGACTTGCTTATAGGACCTTCAAGTGGGAGATGTGAAAAGCATTGCTAAATGTATAAGGCTCGAAAGGATGTGTTCTGTTTTTTTCCATCTGCCTTTGGGTAAGTCTTTGGATCAGTCATATTGGATTGCTATACATTTCTTTCTCTGGGCAACCATGCTGATTGCTCCCAAGCACTGTAGCCTTCCTGCCTTTTTCTTCTTGTCTCTGTAAATTCTTGACGCCCTCTTGAATGAGGCCTGTGGCTATATGGCAAATGTCATTCTTCTGCAAGTGCAGAATAACTTCAGAATTATTTGGTTTTGCTGCATTAGTACCAGACTTACACCACTGTAGCAAAGAAGAATCAAGTTAATAGTAAACCACATGGCAAGATACTGGAAAAAGCAGCAACATCTTTGCAATATAATCCATCTTTTAAATCTAAGTCCATAATAACTTTATTTCTCTTCAGGTACAATTGCATGGGGCTGCATCCTCATATACATTTATAATTTAAACATCCATGTGTAGACCTTCATATGTGATTACAACTGATTTTAAAAAGCAAATAAGGTCCCATGAGGATAAATTCAAGGTGCTTGGGGTGTTTAGCACAGTGTTGGATATCTCACAGACCTTTTCATATGAGATTGCACTAGCCCTAGAACACAAAGCTCCATATAAACCTATCCTTGGATGAAAATAGACACCAAATCTCTCTAATGTTACTGGTTTTTTCCATTATAAGTGGATAACTCTTTTTTACATAGTAAGTGTGATCTAAGACAAAGATTAATTCTGAATCAGGAGCATTTAAGGGTGGAAATTTGCTGTCATGCTCTTTTCAGGAGAATGACTTCAGTGTTAATAATGCTCGCAATCCTATTGTTCGTCCAACCACATTTGGAATTCTTCAGTTCCTGGAGTTAAATAATTAGACAAAGCTCTCAACCTTCATTTATAAAGGATTCTGAAATTTTCCAGACACAAAGAATTAGCTTGAAAGGATGTCTTAATTCTGCAGCAACAAATTGCTAAGATCCAAGAGAAAAAATTTTACCCTTTTTCTTTGCTTTTCCCCCGTCTTTTTAATGAAACTACTAATGATGCATAAAGATGCATGGAATCAGGAAGATTGTGATGAGTAAGTAAAGATGACATTTCTTTGGACCATAATTCAGATTAGGGAATGTCTCAGCCTTCTTGGATAGCAATGACACCACGAATGGTCTCTTCATCTACTCCGTGGGTTTTCTTACCCTATATTTTCAGCTCTCCTGCCCATTTTTTCTGAGAATAAGATTACAGCAGATTACTATTAATGGATAAAATGAAGTGTCTCCTGCTGAATTTCAAACTGGCATGGCATACTTGCTTCTTTGCTGGCTGTTTAGCAAGTTACTTCCTCCTATTGAGTTTGGTTTCTTCACAAGTAAAATGGCCTAAAACACTTTTGAGTTATATGGATTGCTGAACAAGCTGAATATGAAGAGTGTAGCTGACATGATAGAGAGAGAGTGCAGCAACTTTGGCAAGGGAAAAAAAAGGGAAGCAAGGAGTTCCTATCTATAACAAGAAAATAAGCAAGAATCTATGGAATGAAGGAAGATGAAAGCAAAAAAACCCAGAGACATTTAGAGGGTAGTAGCTAACAGAGGAACCTGCATTGGTCAGCCCTGACGCTATGGAGGTGATATCCACACAAGCAATTAATAATAAAGGAGTCATAGGATCATAGGTCTGGAAGGGATTCAAAATACCCCAAGGCAGGATCAGCTATATCTCAGTCATTTCTGGTGCATGTTTCCATAATTTGTTTTGAAGACTTCCTTTGATGGAGACCTCATAACCTTTCTAGACCATTTACCCCAGTGTTTGTGTTACCCTTAGAAAGATCCTCTCATGGAAATAGTCATGTAGGCAGAAATTTAATGTCATTTTGGACTGAAGGAATTTAAATATCCTGGTGCCCTACATATTGACATATGATAGGTGAGGGAGCAGAGTCAGCATGTATCAGCCCTAGAGAGACGGACTTTAGAATGGACCTTGTGTTCTTTCTTTCTTTCTTTCTTTCTTTCTTTCTTTCTTTCTTTCTTTCTTTCTTTCTTTCTTTCTTTCTTTCTTTCTTTCTTTCTTTCTTTCTTTCTTTCTTTCTTTCTTTCTTTCTTTCTTTCTTTCTTTCTTTCTTTCTTTCTTTCTTTCTTTCTTTCTTTCTTTCTTTCTTTCTTTCTTTCTTTCTTTTCTTTTCTTTCTTTTCTTTCTTTCTTTCTTTTTCTTTCTTCCTTTTCTTTCTTCCTTTTCTTTCTTCCTTTTCTTTCCTTTCCTTCCTTCCTTCCTTCCTTCCTTCCTTCCTTCCTTCCTTCCTTCCTTCCTTCCTTCCTTCCTTCCTTCCTTCCTTCCTTCCTTCCTTCCTTCCTTCCTTCCTTCCTTCCTTCCTTCCTTCCTAATTCCTTCCTTCCTTCCTTCCTTCCTTCCTTCCTTCCTTCCTTCCTTCCTTCCTTCCTTCCTTCCTTCCTTCCTTCCTTCCTTCCTTCCTTCCTTCCTTCCTTCCTTCCTTCCTTCCTTCCTTCCTTCCTTCCTTCCTTCCTTCCTTCCTTCCTTCCTTCCTTCCTTCCTTCCTTTTCTTTCCTTTCCTTCCTTCCTTCCGAATTCCTTCCGAATTCCTTCCTTCTGAATTCCTTCCAGATTCCTTCTTTCCTTCCTTCTGAATTCCTTCCATCCTTCCAAATTCCTTCCTTCCTTCCAAATGCGTTCCGAATTCCTTCTTCCTCCTATTTTCTCTTCTTGTCTTTCTCTCTTTTTGGATTTTGTGAGCACTTTACCAGAAAAGAAGAGCAAGAAGCTGTTAAGGTACTTTCTACTTTTGTGATACTTCTTCAGGACTAAGCAGAACCCTCAAGAACAGGCATGGCGAGTTCATGCGTCCTTCTCATACATCCCTTTGTTTTACCAGCCTCCAAACTGTGATTTTTAAAGGCTTCAATACAAAACAAGTGCCATCCACACCAGCATCTACTGCAGAGCAGTTTCACCTGCACTCACTGTGGCTTTAAAGTATGGCATGCTTTATGCTAGCAGGGTCTAACCACAAAGGACCAGTAAAAAAGCTCTTTCTGTCCAACATGAATTAGGACGCTCAGTTAAAAATTCATAGGAAGATTACATAAAACCATATGCTGCCTTTATTTTTCCCCTTTTGCATTAAAAATGTACAGCTGCTCTGCATTAGACATTCCATTAGCCTGTGAGTCTCACAATCTGGACTGTGTAGCTAATAATGGGGGGAGGACTAACTGAGAGGGGAGAAGAGAGAGAATGAAAGTGTTTTAGGCACAATATTTAAGGCTTCCCTAAAAAAGACAGCATATAAGGTGGATAGAGAGTTTAAGCGTGGGAGTAGAAGACTTGCTGAAGAGAATCTACATAAAAGAAGAGACCTGGGTTTGGAATTATTGGCTTGCTCTCAGAACCCCTGAGCAGCATCAGCAATAATTAAAATGATATAACTTGTTTCCTGTGGTCATTTGGGAACAAAATAAAAAATCTATATTCCAAATGGAGTCAGGAAATGTTTAGACTCCTCTAACAGTGTTAAGTCGCAGAGAGTTTTATGACCACTCCATTTCTTCTGCAAGAGACCCTTTAATTTAGTTGGAAGTCTTGAAGGGTACAGTTTTATTATTAGATAATTGACTGTGTTGGTCAGTTAATTGCCTGGCATTGAATATATGGCCACTTAATGTACTAACAAAATGAATCATTTAGCAATAATCTTTCTATACCTTGTAATGTATAGAGATGCATTCTGAAGAATCTTCTTGATGGTATTGTGTAAGTGCCCTAGAAAACTCTGTAGAGAAGCTTGTAGAGATGCTGCTAGTTATAGGTGTACACAGTATGATGACAAGATCAACGACAGGCAACATAGTACAAAATAGTCAACTTCCTTTTACACGCTCTGGGTCTGACTCTAAGAAGCTAAGAGGGGGCAGAAGCTAAGAGGAAGAAGCAGCTATGGGTCTCATTTACATTGTTTATATTATTCTACATGGCATGTGCCATCTCCATATGAAAAAACCCCAAACTTAAAACAAACACATCAGATAACCCAAACAATGTTTAAAATATCCTCAGCAGATGAAAAAAATAAGTATTTTGTTCAACATTTATGAATTATGAAGGGGATATTTAATTTTCAACGTATGTAGATTTCAAAATTTCTTTTTTTATTATTTATTTCGCATTATAAACAAAAATGAGATACAGGACCAAAGTCTATTCTCTCCATATGCGGTTGATCCTCCAAAAGATATCTTGTATTTTGTGTAGATTTTTTTTTTGTCTTATCCAGCATTAAAAATCAAAAACACTGCACGTTCTAGGACTGATTACAGTTCTTCGAACTTACACAAGATGAGAAAACTGAGCAAATAATTTGTGAGGGCTGAATCACAAATAAAATTTTAATACAAGACATTGTGAAATGTGTGATGCAGTCACCATTGCTAAGCTGCATGTTTAATTAACCGCTGTTTGAGTGCAGGTACTAGGCAACAAGAACACAGGAGCACATTAAAGTGTCTTTTAATTAAATTATATGCAGTATGGTCATATATAACTGTACGCAGGACACGCTTTCTCCTTGTTCTTATTCCTACATGCCTTCTGGTTCTACATCATCAAGTAATGGAGTACTTTAGAGGTATACTTTATTCACAAGAAAACAAGGTGAGTTTTCCCACATTTTTGGGGGAGATAGTGCTTTGTTTCCTTAAGAATGATGCAGGATGAGCCTACCACTATAAGGAGAATCACAGTAAGTAGCAGGAATGAATCTTCACTTCAGACCATACTCTCTTGAAATTTGAACTGCATGTCATGCACCAAACATAGCTCTCTGCATTGTCTGCTTGGTCTAGGAAATAATTATATGCATAAATGGATGCGATGCCTATGAATTCAGGACTGGTGACCAGTTCTTTTGGAGCTTTACACAGACTGATTGATTTCTAATAGTTTAAGCAAGTATTTTTTAAATTATTGGTGCTGAAATCAACTGCTGAAATAAATACTGTGGATAAAACAAGTATCAATAAAGCATATATTTCAAAGTTTGTCCTAATAATAGAGCAGAATAAAAAGAACCAATCTGGAAGGTTGAGAACTCAGTTAGATCCCAGAGCAGATGTCATGGCCAGACATAATCTCTGCTCTCCCAGGAAGCAGAGCTGATGTCCTGCAAAACTTCCAGCTACAAGAGCTGTGAAAAATGGCCCGTTTCCATGGGTTTTAAGGAAACATCTTGACTGTTTGTCTCAGGGAACACAGCTTTATGTGACTGTGAATCACCTTGAGCAGGTTGCTGTGTGCCTCAGAGATGCAGCGCAGCTGCCCTCCTCCAGGTCATTGCACTGAGTGGCAGAAATGCTGATGTGAATTTTGGGTAAACTGAGGTGTCACAGTAGTGCCAAGCTTGAACTTGGCCACAGTCTTAAAACTGAGCCTGATATAGCTGGATTTGACAATACTATTTTTAGACAAATTTTCCCTTTGTGCTACAGGAAACCTTTCTTTTTCTGCCAAAGCTGGTTCCTCCCAATGGGGATATCATAGTCTACACCTCAACCTTATCTTTGTAGCAGCATCTCAGTCCCTTTGAATTGACAGAAAAGATTTTTTTAAAAATTAATCCGTTATTCATTGCAAATATCACTTTGGATGGTGCTCAGAGGGCTTCTTAGAAGCCCTTCCAGCAGAGTGATCTGGGAAATATGGTGTAGTAGCCCTTCTCTGTGCTATCTCGCATTTAGTTTCTCCTCAACTAACCTCTCCCATGCTGGAGCTTGACTTGACCCGTTGCAGCTTGACTGGCCTTCTTCAGAGGTGAAATATCCCCAGCATTGCAGGGCTGTAGGCTCCTTTTCACTGGTGGCTTCACACACTGGGTTATGGTGCATGGTCTAGCCAGAAATGAGGGGTACAGGGAGTGGGAAAGAAGACATGGTGAGCTGTGGATGCCTGTAGTAAAAGTGTTGGGACAAGAAGCATGTGAGGTGGTATCAAATCAACATAATTCTCAGTTTGTGAGATTTCATATGGTCCTGAGCTTCTCCTCATACAGACTTTCTCAGGCTGGGGTTCTGGAGAGTAATGCTAACATTTTAATCTTCACAAGCATGAAAGGTGTAAAGTAATAATTATTGTAATGGGAACTTCACCCACAGAGGCCTCAGTCTCTGTCATGGCCTTGAGACGTCAAAATGAGTATGAAACCCACCATCTTTAACAAAGCTTAAAGAAACCTAACATTGTACCAATGTTTTAAAAGGGTAAATGGAACAACCCAGGTAATTACAGTCTTGTCAGATTGACATTGATCCCAGGCAAAATAATGGCATGGCTGATGCAGCTCTCGAATAGCAAAGACATAAAGGAGAGTAATGTAATTAATGCCAATCAATGTAGTTTTCTGCAAAAACCATATTTCGTGTCAAATAATCCTGATGTCTTTTTTATGCGATTACAAGTTTGGTATAGAAAGGTACTAGTTTTGATGTAATAGATGTAGACTTCTTAAGATTTGACTTTGAGCTGCAAGACATGTTGATTAAGAAATCAGAATGATACAAGCTCAAACCAGAACTTATAAAATTATAAAACCTGGACAAATATTAGCTCTTAAAGTGTGTTTGTGAATGGAAACATCAAGCTGGGCTGTTTCTAGTGGGTTAAGCACATATGATTTTCTTAGCTTCAGCTATTTGATAATGCTAGGAACAACATGGAAGAAGATGCACTCATTATTGATAAAGTTTTCAGATTTCACAGTTTGAGAGAGTGATAAATCATGAATAGGACTGATCAGCGATGGAGAGCAATCTGGATTGCTTGATAGGAGGGTATGAGACAAAATTAAAGCTAAATGTATAGGAACAAAGGTCACAGATTTATCCTATTTTCAGAGTCACTAATTCAGAGATATGTTTGAGGGGTCCTGGTTTATCACTCACTGAACATTATTACCAGAAATATATGACATGGGTTTGGGGAGATCTTGATTAAAATTAACTGTACCACCTTTGTGATTTGTGCTGATGAGGCTGTTATCAGAGTATTGCATGTGACATGACAGGGATGTGAAAAAACATTCCCAAGAATGATTAAGCAATTCATAATCATGTACATAACAGAAGATTTCAGAATACCATAAATATGGGTTGAGTTAAAGAAGCAGAAAGAGGCTTGATTAGGTCCTTAGATTTACTTTTGCAGAAAATAAACATCACAAGTGGCTCTTCAATCTGTTGAAAAGAACTGAGATCTTGATGCAGCCTGAACCAAGACAACCTAAACCTTGAAATTAGGCACCAGTTTCTCAAGGGTTATTTGAATCCTGCAAATAACCAGGGATTTTGGAATCCAGATAGGATATCTTCTTAAAAGATAGGATTGAGTTCAAACCCAATATGCAGGAATGAAGAATGGTGATTGTGAAGGTCTTTTAAAATCCATGAATCTCTGAGTATCAGTGTATAGCAATTGGTATATTCTTGTCAGAGTCCATGGCAAAGTTCAGATTAGCTTCATGGATGAAAGACCCGTACCCTCCTATATATGTCTTCATGTTAACTCATTCTACTCCTCACCCTGAGATCTCTTCTGTGACCACCTATGCGTTAGCACATTACTGCCTCTTTTTCTACTAGGGGAAAAAGTGGCCTGTTACAGAAGGTAGACCTTTGAAATAGCTCATTTTCCAGACAGACTTGGAAATGTAAAGCATTAAGTAAAAGCGCTGTCGGATGCTTTTTGCTCTGGGCAAGAGCCTTGCTTTGACTGCTGGAGATTCATTTTAGCCTGTGATAGCTCTCCCCTTGGACCCACTCTTGTTTCCTCCTTTATGGCTCAGCACTTGAGCTGAACTCCCAGTCTCTGTACCATATTAAAAAAGCAGTAGAGTGAGAGGTGATCAGACTTGGTGACTATTGCCTGTATTTAACAGTGTTTCTTTCACTGTCTACCAAAAACTTCTCTTCAGAGGACGCAGAGATGGAAAAACCTACCTCCACATGGTGATTTTACACCTAACGAATTGGTTAACTACACATACATTCCTACCAATATTGAGAGCTGTTCTGGAGAAGATTGCAGCTCATGTCATCCCTAAACCTTGATACATAACTGAACTTAGCAGAAAATCTTTTAACTTTGTATCTAAAGGAGAACAATCGTGACTATCGGGAAAGAGCTTCAGAGTGAGCTACACTGAGTCTTTTTCTGTAAGAGCATTCTTCGCTTCCAACTCTTGATGCTTCTCTTCTTGGAAACCTTTACCCATATGTATGAATCTGAGTTCAGCAATAATACTCAGCTCTCATGACATCAGGTGTTGCACACTTAACCTCCAAGGCACTTTCTGAGCATTTATTAATTAAGTCTGTCCCTCCTGACATGTGGTAAGGATTTGAGATCATCGTCTTCTGACTTAGAAGACACAGAATGGTTGTGATTTACCAGGGGTCTCCTCAGTAACCAGTGTTAGAGACATAAGTAATGTTGCGTGTCCCAGTTCACTGTCTTTTCTTTGATCCTTTAGTACCTCAATAGTATAATTCATAAAAAAGGGTTTAGAAGAAACAAGTATCAAGGTAGTTAGCTGGTGATGAGAAAGTGAAGTCAAGCTCTCTGTAGCTCTACTATGCATTTTGTCATATCATGTTATCACAGGCTCTATTTTCCTGGGTCATATATCCTCCAAAATATGTGTGGGCTTTGTCTAAAAGATTGCTTGTTATAATGGACCAAATCCAAACCAGAAAGAGTGCTGAAATTAAACCATGTGGGCAGTTACACTCAAGTTCTTAAGCTAAAACCCTGTCCCTGTTTAAATTGGTGGAATACTTGTAGCTTTTGTGTTGAGCATTTATTAACTTGAGGAATATTTTGGGTCCCACGTGATTTGATACTGTAAGAAAACAAGAATCATGATACTAAATAAGCTGGGTGATGAATATAAAAAAGGATGTCCTTTTCTTTTATTTTGTTTTTTTTTCAGCTGCATGCGCTCTTTTAAGCCTCATTTTCCCTCCTTGGTGCCACAGTGCTTGCCCCTGTTATGACTTTGAGGTTGGATAGCAGCAGTATGCATGATAGTATCAAAGCCCACAGACAGGCCTTGTAATTTGACACTCGTTTTTCTTCATATGTGAACAGGAGCAGACTATTATCATCTTGATCCAGGGCTGTCTGTGTGCACCACGATGTCCATCAGCAGCAGGAGGGGATTCCATGTGGATATTTCTTTCATTTCTGGTTTGAATATCACAAGCACTTGTTTTGGATGCTAGTCACCCTTGAAAAGAGCAAAGCTGCCTTTGCTAACAATGATCCCAGGGGTCCTCACTGGGTAAGGTCATGACTCAAATTTCCTTTTAGCCTATCTTTCTGCAGATGGGGAAGTCTGGGCAAGGGACAGGAACATTTCTAAGTCTGATCCTTGTATCTCTTTCCTGTTGCTAGAGATGATACAGCAGATTTAATGACCTTTGTCATGAAAGAGAAGCTGAGGCTGATAGCAAATGATGTGGTCTGGGCCAGCTTGCTTGTTCCCTGCAAAGGTGGATGTGAAGAGCTATCCCACTGCCTCTGCCACACCTCTTTATCTTTACTAAAGCAGCACAAAATGAAGTAGTTTGATACCTTAATGCTGACCTCTTGCTGCTGTTACCACTGGAAGTGAAGCTCAGAGAGGTGGAAGCCCTGGAGGATTTTAAACTGAGATTGGATGTGGCACTGAGTGCCATGATCTGGTAAACGGACTGGAGTTGGACCAAGGGTTGGACTTGATGATCTTGGAGGTCTTTTCCAACCCAATCGATTCCATGATTCTGTAATTCTAAGAGTGAAAGAAACAGTCAATAAGGATCTCTTCCATTGTTTAGGAGGCCAAAATCTGCTATCTAGACTGAGGGCTTGACTTTTGTGCTCAAAAATACAGGTTGTTGCATTTTCTGGACAAGCAAGTGATTTTATGCTTTCTTTACCTATGTCCCATGTGAGGGATGTATGATAAGTGTATCTAAGCACCTGAATTTGGACTGAGATCATCAATCCATATCGCAGACAGCAGAGAGTGAGAAGTAAGTAATAAAAACTTCTGGTTACAGTGATCCCGGAATGGATTTGACCTTCGCATCACCTTACAAACCTCAGACTATTATGGTTCCCTCCTGCAGTTATTCTAATGAGCTGAAAAAATAGTTTTGGACATACTTTTAGAGTGTTGTTGAGACATAAATACACTCTAAGTGAAGACTACATAATGTTTTCCTGTTTGTGCGTTAAAAATAATGGAGCAGTAAGCCAGTGACCCAGAGGTGAAAGTCTGTGCATTCCATATTGCCAATTTATTACACATGCAAAACGTAAGCATATAACTTAATTCCAGTGCAGTTATAGAGCTTCGTTGTGATCCCTTTAATCTGTTTTTCAGTAATTTAGATTCTAAGCACTCCCTGTTCAGGTTGGTGGTCTGCCATAGGACAGCCATCCATGCTTCTTCCTATTGCTGGGAGCTTCTTGCTCTGTAATCAACAATGAACAGTCATTCCCACCTCTGTGTCCTAGCAGAGATGATGCAGTCAGTCTGCCCTGATGGTTGGACACCTCAGGAATGTTTCTGCAGATCTGGATCACACATATCATGACTGAGGCCAGACTCCCAGAGTTCGCACTTGTGGGTCCTTGAGGTATTCCTACAGGCATCAGTCATCAGCTTCAAGGACCAGATGGAAATCAGTCCATAGTTCAGTTTTATTTGGATCAGAGGGTAAAGGAAAGCAGAAATGGAGCAGCAGTATTTCTTTCTGCCATTGTCCCAGCAGGAGTGTTTGTACATGTCTAATAAAACACACATGCAATAAGCCAAATGCTTCCTGAACACCTTAGACTTGAAATGCACATGGCTGAACAGCTTCCCAGGTGAGCCCTGTGTGTGCCTGGTATTTGCTGTAAGAATTGGAAGTGGAGCTTTTGCAACCTGAAACTATGGAAAATGTGTAAGTCTGGCGTTTCCATGGGGAAATGTTGTTTTCCATACCTACATCACAGAGCTGATCTGTTCAAGGAAAATGGAAGGGTCTGTAATTTCCAGACCTGAGGCAGACAACTGGATCCAACAACTGACTGGGACTGACCCACATAAAATATCTAGGAGAAATGTAAAAATCCTTAACGGTTTTTTTTTTTTGAGAAGAAAAAGTAACTTATTCTAGACTGACTTTACCTCTAGCAGAGACAATATTAAGGAAGTCATGGCCATTACTCTGCTCCCAATCAGCAACACGTTTGCTGTGACCCTGGGAATAGGAGGCAAAGCAGCTTTCTCTAAGCCACTAGTCTTTGCTTTTCTCCTCTGTTCTCTGACAAATTTGTCCCACTGCAGACTAGGAAACATAGAGGTACAGCAACTAAAACTCTATTCCAGGCTTTGGACTGAGGAAACTTTGTCATCAAGGCTTAGGAAAGAGTGTCACAGATGGACTTGAGGTGGGTTCACTGGACTAACTCAGAACTGGGTCACCTTGTAGGAAGGCAAGATATCAGATTTAACACACCAGTGGTCTGTTTCTGTATGACAAATAGCCTCTGTTCTTGAACTACAATAGTAGAACAAAGTAAATATCTCTGCTAAAGAGAACCATCTTTAGAAAAAAAATTAAAAATATCCACAACCTGTGGTTTGGTTGGTAGTTCATGCCAGGTCTCCAGGATAAAAATTTCATTTATTTATCCAAATCCCATTGCATTTCTGACCTTTTGGAACCCTTTTTTCCTTGAAAGACTGAAGGATAATAGAAGAGGCAAGAAACTAGATCTTTCATGAATTAACTAGCTACTAGTTTCTTCTGTATGGGTTTGCAAGGGGTAAACCCTGTAATCACAGCACCCTGGTCAGGTCAGCTTCTTGTTGTGGTTGATACAGCACTAGCATGTGTACCTCAGTGAAAATGATGGCTCCTAGCTATTCAAATTTCAGTTTTATATGGTCCAAACACCATTGCTGTAAACAACATTACTTTAGTTGCTGTTAATAAAACACTCTAATGTAATCATTACTTACCTGTTTCATGTCCTCCCAGCAGCAGGTCTGGGTAGACATGACTATACAATTAGAATTAATGCAAACCACTTAAAACTTGAATGCCTAGTTTATTTTCGAATGGGAAGGTCAGCATCATTATCCTTGGTGGATTCAATTACCAAATCCTGCATAATCACAGACCATGCTTCCTGTCTGCTAATCATGACTTGTTCTGCATACATTATGTGCAAATATAACCAAAACAAGAGATGGCATTTCCATATGTTCTGTGCCTGTAATTACTTCTTCCAGGTTGTATTTAACTTTCTTAGTATAATTTTAAATCCTTTTATTTGCTTTGGTTTTTTTAAAAAAACCACAGGGGAATAATAGAGAACAGTGGCAAGAAAAAGTAGGAAAGCATCTGTATGTAATTAATCCTTCTGCTTCATTTAGACCCCGCCAAACCTGTGAATCTAAGTCACAACAGTAGAACAAAATTGTTAGAGACATTGCATTTAGAAACACCTCTCACAAAGAACAGCGTGTGTAATTACTGGCTTTGGAATTACTTTGTTGATGTTGGTTTAGTTATGCTAAAGGAAGAGAAATATAATAAACTTGTATTCTGAAGGTTTTTATTATTGAAGCATTCATCACTACTGTAAACAAAAATTCTAATGACAAGAACAGGGACAATTAAGACATAATAAAAAATGCAGTCACCTAATTAAATGTAAACATCCTCTAATGAGAGAAATTACATTGTTGTATGGTGAGCTTGATCTATAACTAGTGTAAAATCAACAGGTGTCTTTCCCAAAGCTCTGTCACTTTTGAGTCAGTTGTTAAATAGGTGCCTTCTCTGTGCTATATTTAGTGTTTCAGAGGGTTAGAAACTGGGAATTTTTTATGTTCCTGAAACTGTCATTTTCCCCATGCAGCCTCTCTGGATATGGGTGTGTATGTCCATGCACACACATGCACAGGTACAATTTATTGAGCTTGGGACTCTGAAGTATGGACATTTGCTTCATTCCCTGCCATGGGTTTTGTTCTGACATTCTCAGGGCACGTGAACACTCTACCTGGTGATATTATACCTGGTGATAAAAAATCACCATGGTAATATACCATCAGGATGGAAAATATCACATATTAATATTATGTTACAGCAGATCTCCAGTTTGTACCTTGCCACAACAGTTATTGTGAAGCTGCTGTCACATCTGGTTCTATTCTTTGGTGATATATGGAAGACTTACCACCCCACAAACAGCAAGGAAACCAGCTCCTCTGTTTGACTAGCACAGAGGGAGGGGTGTTGCAGTGGTCCTCTCTCCCCAAAATGTCCCTTTTATCTGAGAGCTGCTCTAAAGCCACTCAAGAAACTAGTCTCTCTGTCTGTGGGCAGTTGCAGCATTGCAAACATAGTCCCAGCACTGTTGCTGGGTTCCCACCAAAGCAGTCAAGATGTCATGCCATCCAGCACATGAGGGCAGCTGGTTTTTTTGAGCTTCCCTTGAGAAGTACACTCACTTTTCTGATGCAGCCACACACTGGGAAGGTGAGCAGGCTGAGAAAAAGGCCATGCTCAGGGTTGCTCTTCTGATTGTAGAACAAGAAACCCTGGTGTAAGGACTGAAATCCAGAACCAGAGAGCTTGAAAATGCCCTCATGGACTTACATCAGCAAGGAAAGGGGGATGATTCACTGAAGGACATGCAGCTGTATGTTATGTGTAAAAACAATCTTAAGAACTCCTATAAACATTTAGATTTACCTTTTAAAATGCTTTATAAGCTTAGGTTCTGAAGTAAAAAATTTAACTTCACTGAAAGAAGAAAAATTCCACAAAAAAAGAAGGCAAAGAATATTTTGCAAAAAAATATTTTAAATATTTAAGCATTTGCATTCACTTTAAGTTTCATTAAATTCCCTCTCTGCATTTATCTAAACATTTTTATTTATCTTTTGCTGGGGTGAGATTGTGAGTATAAGCTAACAACAATTGGATCTCCCTTGGCAAGAGAATTTTGCTATAGGGGAATTGAGTAAGTTTTAACTTTAAAAATGAGAGGTAGAAGGGTAACAAGTCATAATTAGCAGAATTAAATGAATAGTAAAGATAAAATTTTATAGAACTTTGCTCCTGCACGTCATCAATATTTGAGTCATTCTGAGAGCTGAACATAGGGAAAACTTTGAAATCAATGAACGGAATAGGCCTGATTCTGGATTTGCTTTCGCTCAGATTTAGACCAATATAATTGGATTTTGGGAGTACCCTTCCTCATTGCATTAGGGTAATTTATATGACAATCCAACTCATTAGCTATGGGATTTTGCAAATTGGAGAGTGGGGCCATGTTTAGCAACAAGAAACAGATTATGTTCCTTTTTCATTTAAACGAGAATCGTGTGGAACTCCGACCAGGGTATCACTACAGTGTGCACAGGCTTTCATTGAAACTGAGTTTCCAATATATCAATAACTTTTCAAGGTTGCAGTAAGAGACCCCCTAAAGCTTTGCAGTATAAATGACTCCTTGCCTCAAAGAGTTTCAGTGAAGAGCTTTGGTAACTCTTGGGAGAGATTAATTCCAGGGTGGGATTTACCTCCTCCAGCTTCAGATGTTTCAGTGTAATTTTCTGCATGTGAACTCCTCAACTAAACTTCTGCACTCAACTGAGGGGCAAAATAGACGCTCTTTAGGTGTGATTTCTCTGACCTGTTTTAGATGTCGGCCTTGGGATGGGATGAATTCCACCCCAGAAGCACCTTTCTTTGCTCTGAAGTGAATATCAAAGGACTAGATCAGACGTAAAGGTGTACTTTGTAGATGTCTAATGATAGGAGAGATTCATCTTGCCAAAACCCACAAAACTTGTAGTCTTCTCAACATTACAACAGAATTGAGATGGATAATGTCCTTTAAAACATATACTTTAAAATGTTTGAAAGCCCGCTCTAAGGAGAGTGGTGTGAGTTCCTGTAACAAAAGAAAGAAAAACAGAGTTCTGCTGTTCTGTTGCTTCTGAACTATGATTTCACAAGCTAGAGTAATATAGAATCTTAAAATCATAAAATAATAGAATGGTTTGGGTTGGAAGGGACATTAAATACCATCTAGTTCCAATGCCTCTGCCATGGGCAGGGATAACAGGTTGCTCAGGGCCCCTTCCAACCTGGCCTTGAACATTTCCAGGGATGAGCCGTACACAAACCCATGTCCATGCCTTGCCACCTTGACAGTAAAGACTTTTATTCTAACATCTAATCTAAAACTCTCTTATTTTAGCTTAAAACCATTCCCCTTTGTCTCATCACTCCATGCCTTTGTCAAAAGTCCTTCTCCAGCTCTCTTGGAGCCCCTTTAGGTACTAGAAGGTGCTCTAAGGTCTCCCCAGAAACTTCTGTTTTCCAGGCAGCTCTCTCAGCCTGTCTCCGTAGCAGAGTTGCTCCAGTCCTCTAAGCATCTTCACGGTCTCCTCTCGACTTGCTCCAAAAGGTCCATGTCCTTCTTGTCTTGGGGGCCCCAGAGCTGGACACAGAACTCTGGATCTCACCAGAATGGAGTAGAGTGGGACTGCCAGCTACTGCTTTTGGCTACTTTCACACTAACTCCTGATGGGGCCATCTAATTCAGTCATGACTGAGGAGCTGCTGTATTAAATTCAGTGACAAACAGATGTTGGTACAGTGCCTAAAGAAGGTGAAAAATTCCCTGTGTTATTTCATGGTGAGATCATCAAAGTCCTCTTTCTTCTGGTGTCATCCTGCTCCCTCCGGCCCTTCGTGCTCAACACGGTGTTGGAAGTCCATCTGGCCTCACTCAGCTATCTTTCACTGTGAGGTCAGTCTGTTTCTTCTCAGCAGGGTATTACTCTTGATCCTACACTGTTGTGAAAGACAGGCAGGATGGAGATTGCTTACAACATAATGTGTTTTTCTACTGGTAAGAAAACATCTAAAGAGAGTGAGATTGTTGTGAGAAGGTCAATCACATAACTTCCCGCAATGGGGTAAAAAAAAGCCATTCAGCTGCTTTTACAAAGCACCTTATGTATTAATTACAATTCATATTTTGGATTGTAAGTAATACTGTATATATAGTTTTATTATATATAAATCCAAGAGTCAGGATTCCTCTGAAGTTTTTAGGTACCTACCTCCTACCCTTGGCTCACCAAAGACACTTCTAGTTAGTGACTAAGTTTCACCTCCAGGTTTTCTGGTTGTGCATAGATTAATCACACATGTCCTTTCACTGCAGAAATCTCTTGAGGTGCTAGCCCTCTGTTTCCTTATATCTCTTTCCAAGCTGCCTTATATCTGTGCCCCCTCTCTTTTAATAAAGGTTTGCACATAATCTTCTTTTAATGTGCACAATTGGTGAAATGCTGAATGTTTATAGGTAACAACAAAAAACCTGATGACCAGATCATGCTGAAATTCCAGAATTAATTTCTCACCCTCTAGCAGCTTTACATCCCAGCAATGACATGAATTTAAATATACTACACCAGCCTGTTGTGCTAGAGCAATATGTTGATTGGTCCTTGCTACCTAAATTAGGGAGACTATTTCTGCATATGTCTGTTGGCCTGCAGGATATACTTGTTTCTCTCACTTAAGGATCTGGGGCCCTTATGATTCATTTTAAGCTGCACAGAGCACAGAGGAATCATTCTAGCAAAATCTGTTCAATGCACTCATAATCTCTTTCATCACAAGCAGGAACTGATGGTCTGAGTACTGGTCACATACATGATTGAAATATTGAAGAGCATGGCTTTGGAAGTTTTCTGAGAGACTGTGTCTTCATCAGCACAGTGTCCACAAACATTGTGTTTGGATATTTGCTTCTGGTTCACTAGGGAGGAAAATTGTTACTCACCAGATAAACCTGCTGCCAAAAACCTGACAGACTTCTTAGTAGGGCCTGTGGTGATAGAACAAGATGTATTTTTTGCCAAAGAGGAAAGTAAAACAGGTTGACCAGAGTGGCAGTGGGTGCCCCATCACTGGAAATGTTCAAGGCCAGACTGGATGAGGCTTTGAGCAACCTTGTGTAGTTGGAGATGTCCCTGCTCATTGCAGAGGAATTGGACTGAATGAACTTTAAAGATCCTTTCCAATCCAAACCATTCTATGATTTTATGGAAATAAAGTAGGTTTCTTCTCAAGGCTTTGTTTCTGCTGTTTATTGAGATACTTTGAGTGGTTTTCTGCCTCTTTTTCTTCAGAATAAATTCCAGAGTTTAAGCTGTTTCCTTGACATACGTTCCTGGGGCGGGTGGATGAGCAGAACAGAAGCATGGGTTAGTTTTGCTTCATTTGGTTTTTGACTCGTATACAACTTTCTTATTTTTGTAATTGAGCTATCTTTCTTGGTTCTGCTGCTCTCACAACACTACAGGGAAGCTGTTGAGTTCCCTTAACATTAATTTGCTCATACAAGGCAAAAAAAAAGTGAAAAGATTTTTTTTTCTTCTATGCAAACTGTGCTGTCTTTCTGATCTGTACCAATTGGAAAGCATTTGCAATTGCTCCTGTCTCAGTTTCTGAAAACTGCCTCCCCATATGTTTTCCTGATTAAGAAATTCAGTCCACCAAATGGCAGAGTTTGCTCAGCTGGAGTTGACTGTTTGGTTGGGATTAATAAACAATTCTCCTCTTCCCATACATCTTCCTGTTTAGCATAAAAGACAACAAATTACTTCAGGGCTTTACTGCTTATTTGTTCTTACAGAAAAAAAGTATATTCTGGGAGTTTTTACAGTGTGTCTGCCTCCTCATAATGCAACAGGAGGCTGTCTCCATTGACCACAGGTGCCTAACAAGGTCTGTGCCTGGGCAGTGTGAGAGCCAGCTGGTTATGCTATGAATGCTGAGGGAGAGAGAAATAACTGACTGATCTGGGTTACACAAACTCTTCCAGGGATTTATTGGTAGATTTTCTTTAACAAAGACAAGAAGCAGCAAGTTTAGTGTTTGGATTGATTGCTCAGGTAGCTGAAAATCCTCCAAGGAGAGGACAAACACTGCCCAGGCCAAGCAAAGCCATCATTTCTCATGCTGTCTTATATGTGTGCCTGTTTCTTTTTTAACTTTTCCCATATGGCAGCTGCTTTATGGGCTCGAAAATATGTTGTTCTGATTCTATCAACTTTGAAAATGTTACTGAGTTTGACAAAAGGGTTACACAAGTTTCTAAAAGACCAATAAGAACTAAAGTTTCTAAAAGAGCCAGAGCTTTCAGATGCTGACACCTGCATTTGGATATTAAAAGATCTTATAGCTCTTCAGTGTCTCAAATCCAGCCTAAACTCAACAGACTTGTGGTGCCTAACACTAATAGGCCTCCTGTCACGTTATGAACTTCCCAAAATTCTGTCTTCTGGGACTGCTGAACTGGCCAGGGCCACCAGCTGGCAGTGGCACATGATGACAGTTTTGAGAAACGATGGTTAGATTGTAGATTGATAAATATTTTGATTTTTTTCACTATTTTAGAATTAAGTTTCTCCTTTTTATCTTTATGTGTTGATCTTTTTATTTTCTGAGTAACTTTGAGACATTATTACATACATGTGTGTATGTTCATGTGCAAATATATAAGCCACATTTTTCCATGGGGCCCTCTGTTACATTTCATGTTACAGATGCTGCTCCTTTATAATTCTTTACTCTTTTCCTGCTGATGAAGTTTCTGAAAAGATCACTGTATCAAGTGAAACTTTCTGTGGTTTGCTTCTGCTCAGAGATAGACTTTTTCATTCACAGGTTGGAGAGCAAATAATTTTCGGGCTTTTTCTCACATGTGGAAGAACAAGGAAAGAAAATAGTGTTCTGATGTCTAAATAATCTAGATCTGCCTTGTTTTCTTTTCTGAACAGACTACAGGGACCTGGCTAAATGCTGGATTAAGTGTGAGCTTTGAGATAAGAACTGAGCCCTGAGTCCTTACAGCAAAAAGGATGGGTAACTTGTAAGCAGAGGCTGACCTGAAAGAGATTTCTCTTCCTGACATCCAAATACCTTTGCACTTTAAAAGATTTATTCTAGGAGCCGAATTTTTCAGAGGAATCCAGCCTATGGCTGTCTAACCATGTTTAATGGGAATTTAGTGTGGTACAAGAGACAACAGCCTTTATGTAAACACTTGCAAAGGGTAAATTCCACAGAATGTGGAGGTGCCTTTTCTTGAAAGCCACTTTAATTGGCCCAAATCATTCATGAAACCATTTTTAGGAAACATCTCTTTCCAAACGCACCTCTTAAATGAAATATAACAAAGTCCTCATTTAACAGAAGCGTTTACAAAGAGCTGTAGTGGGTGAGGGCCGAAGTTGTCATTCATGGTTCCCAACCTCTGTTGTACAGAGACAAGGGTGCAAGATGAACACATGGAGCAATTCCCCTGGACCACCTCCCACCTCCCAGCAATCTGCTGTTCTGAGATTACTTGAGCCAGAGTCGGTATTGTTGTGTTTAATAACCCTCGATGGATTTTTCAGCAGCTCCTACCTTTGGCATGTATTTATGCAAAAGAACAGCAACAGAGAGCAGTCATGACGTCTCATAATACACCAGCCAGGAGAAACAGAAAATAGGTCTCAACCTCCAAAGTTAGAAGGTTTCCAGACTCTTCCATTTCCAGTTCCCATTATAATTCTAGCATTTAAACAGCCAGTTAGAGCACTTGTATTCTTTGTCAAGGAGCCACGCAAAGCTGCCAGGTTTCATTCTTTCGACTTGAGAAATATTTACATTTTGTTGTGCCTCTTCATTGAAGTTAGTGTTACATGGACGTTTCCTAATATCATCTGTGTTTGGGAATCTCTGTTGTACAACAAAGGGTAGTTTTCCTCTAAGAGTTACACTGGCCTTTTGAAAAGCTATAGTATTTCTCGTTTCATCTGTCTGTTACCTGTGGGAGAGGGAGAGAAAAAGCAGCAGCAGCAGGGCCAGGTAAATTCTGATATCTGTATTATTTGGCAGATGGTGTGGGTTTCATGCTGTTACCCATATGCAGAAGCAAGCAGCAAAACCCTGCTGATGCACTGGTGAATGACCTGGAACTATCCTGTGAAGGATATTTTGATACAGGACAGTAGTGAACAGTAGGAATGTTTTCAATAAAGTGCAATACAATCCTTAAACTAGTGCTTTGGATAACTAGATGAATTGCTGTTTCTTTTCCATGGAGGCAAACCATCTCTCTTTTGGCCAGAAGCTGCCTCTGCTCCAAAGGCACTAGTAATCTTTTTTTCTCTCGGTTTTTCTAATTGAGTAACACAGATTAATTAAACTGAAGTGCGTAATAAACCAGTATGTTGCCTTTGGCACTAAAGTCACTTAAGAAATTCTTACAACTATCATTTTCCTTCTTCTGCAGAGTCTGTTCATACAGCTCAAACAACTCAGATAAAAAGAAAAGGAAACAACACTTTTAAGTCAGCATCATTTAATACACATATTTAAATCCCAGTCATGCAGATGATGGCATTGGCCCAACTCAGTGAATGGAGTAGTGGGGATTCAGGAGGACTGAGTGCCTGGGAGTACAAAGTCTTGCACCAACTTCTCTGCCAAAGACAAAGTATTGTAAGATGACAAATTTGGAGCAATTATTTTTTGTTTTGATTTAGCCTGGATTCTCCTACTTCAAGTCTGAGCATGTGCCTAAAAGCTTATTCATTTTCTCCAAGTTTATCTGTTGTGCTAATAAAAGATAAAGTTTCTTCCCACAAATGTTGCCTTTTTCAAAACGTGTTTTCACTTGAATTCATCGTTTGGGGTTTTTTTCTCATAATAAGCAGAAAAACTTGAAGGCAACATGACTGTGAACTATTCAAGAATGGAGTTTCAAGAGCCAGTACTAAGCACCACCAGCATGGATGAGGATAGATTTGTGGAAGTCTAAACTGAGGATGCTTTAGAAGTGTAAGATCTTCAGTTCTTGGTGTTAGAAGTGACTAACTTGGGGCAGGCTTGAATCCTGTTTCATGGCAGTGAATGCTTTGCATTATCAACCCCCCTTGGAAGCATCTCAGCTGGAGCAGCTAAACCCTGAGGCCCTGTAAACAACCAAACACTTTTGCAAATCTTGAATTTCCTTTGGATCCATCCTCCTGACAGCTTTTTCTTTTCTGCTCTATTCTATACTACAGATGCATCTTCTCCCTATTTCTATTCGCCTTCAGGGTAAACACTGTCTTTTATCTGGGTTTGTATGGTAGGCACCAATAATGCTGTTTAGAGTCTCTAGACACTACTGGAATGTGCATAAATAAAATCAGAAGCTACAGATTTACAAAATAAAACCATTTCAGGAATGAAACAAATGTAGAAAGAAGACAGCTACCTAATCCAGCTGAAGACTTTTAAAATCATCTGTAAAAGCATAACTAAGTGCATTTCCAAGATCTTCTTTAGGGTACTGTTTACTTTTGTAGTTAGAATCTTCACTATTGTTTCTATGCAGCACTATTTTTTCTTGCCCTGGAGTTACAGAAGTAGAAATAGAAATTGAAAGACCTATGTAAAACCCTCATCATTTAAGTGTTCTGCCTAATTTGTGAACATCCTCATAGCAGTGCAGCAGGCACATTCATGCTTTCTTCCTCTGCTGACAATCAAACTTAGGGCAGAATTTTCCCCTTAATATAAGTACAGATGCATCAGATCATTTTGAATCTGGCCTTCACTAGGTTTCTGAAGAAGTCCCAACCATCAGTCAGCTATGATTGGAGCACTGTGCTAGGGTTTCATTGTTTTCTTGTGCTCTCCATTCTCCTGCCTGTGTTCATGACCTAGAGGGTGACATCCCTCCGCATGATGAGAAATAGAGAATATGTAAGGTCCCTTCCAATGCAAGCCTTTCTATGATTCTATGATTTTTGTGATTCTTACCTCTTGAATTTGTCAGCAACAGGGTCCTTCTCTGGAAGGGTTCTTTGTTTTTGTACCAGATGGGATGCAGGTGCTTTAAAGTGTATTTCCTGCCTTTGTAGAAGTCCAGCAGAATCTGAGCTTTCCACCTTGGAATTACTGTGATGTAAGATCTGTGAGTCATCCACCACTGTCTGGGGTGGCAGATGGGGACCAAGCAGGGCAATACATAAGTGACTAAAATCCACCTGGATGCCCTACCTGGGACCCTAAGAACAATAATGATAGAAGTAATAGTTAATAATAATTTCATAGGAATATTATAAGGATTCTTTTTTTTCATATTTTCACACAGCTTTTTGACAGATCACCATATGTATCATAGCGCTTGCTTCCTTCCTCACACAAAGTTATACTCTCTGGAGTAATCTTTTTTGTTTATGGTAGTGATTACACTTGGGTAGGTGATTCCAGACATATATATTTGCCCAAGGGGCAAAGGAAGTGTCCTTGTCTTCTTTGTTTGACTAAACGGCTGTGATTTTTTACTAAACGGTTTGCTCTGTGTGGGGTCTGACAAGAGAATATGCTCTGTAAGGAGAGATGACCTGGGTGAAAATATCAGAGGCAAGTATCTCTAAGTATTTGGAGGAATTCCATGTGGGATCTGTATTTTGCATGGGGGCAGGGTAGTCTTTCCAACAATTCAAACTTGGACAAAGGACCACCAATATTATGGCCCTTAGGCCCACAAGAGGAGAATTTATGGAGAAACAAAACAAAACTCAACCCAAGTTTTTGTTGCTCAGGACTTTTTGTTTGTTTTGCTTAAATTTTTTGTTGTTTGTTTCTTTGGTTTTATGTGTGGGTTTTATAGAAAAGGCTTGAAAATGTACAGGAAATGTGAAGGCACTTGAGATGAATCCAAAGTGGATCCTACCATCAGAGCAGCTGCATGACAGAAGATACCATTTGCAGCTCTGCTCCCAGCCACTGGGTGCATTGATTCAATTTGCAGTGGAAAATGATGCAATTGTTTTACTAGTTCCACAAAGATAAATGTCTGTATTTCATCAGAACAAGCACATAAATGAGCAGCAGCTCTATAATCTATCCTTCTTGATGACACTGGCACTGAGCACATTTGGCTCTGAAGTTGGCAAGTCCCTTGTTTGAACAGAAACAACTTTGAAAAGGAAAGTTTAATAAGCCAATGGAAAGTTTCACATGCTTCTTCCTTCCCCCTCCTCCCCATTCATCCTAAATCAAATACATATTTTTACTCCATTTGGTTTTCTGGAGCATGATGCTTTTCTGTATGTTAAGGATGAGTACTGTAAGCCTCCTTGGGGCCAAACACATCTGCATGAGTTGGCTTTCAAATGGTCCTTTGTCATAAGGCAGTTCCAGATGTTGCCATTCTGCCTTTTCACAGTGTGGTGTGCACTTTCTGTGTACTATGTGGCTTTGGTGGCTGTTTTTTCTTAACACTTCTTATTTAGCATAGGCCAGAGGGTTTTAGGAAGCTGAGTTTGGCTTATAAAAGTGGTATGTCTAAGTACATAATATAAAAGGGAGTGAACATTAATATTTTTTATGCATCAATACTTGGCCAGGGTTTGTTCTCAAATAAGAACTTGTAAGAACAGAATCTTGTCTTTACAAAGTCAGGAAACTTTCATCAGGATGAGTATTAAGCTTCTTTGTATGGTCCAAAATCTCCATCAGGATGAAGCTGTGGCAGCTCCAAGGAAGTCAGCTTGCAGGAAAAATTTTGAGCAAGCACTTGCCTTTTGCTTCTTAAAAAATGTATGTCTTGAAGAGGGTAGTTTATCAGCACAGAGTTAGATGATTGCAGAGCGGCAGAGGAAAGAGAAAGGAAGAGCAGGTCTTCCCTTACAAAAAGAGAAGCGGGCAAAGCTGTTGGAGGTCTGCAGTTGCTACTGCTCCCCAGATCACTTGCCAGTTCTGCATCCTCAGCATGTCTTCTTTTGTAACTTGTGTGCATACTGAATAACAACAGATTTTATTGAATTAGGCTAGAAGGAGAAGCAGAGGCTTCCTTGTTGCTGCCATTTTTATTAAAGTCATCAGACTATTGCTGTGTCTCTGGCTGAGTGGGCAGCTTCTCTGATACACTGTGTCTTTTGTAGACGAAAACTAGTATTAAAATAAGTTGCAACCTCTCTATTATACATGTGCACATAGCAATTAGGGCACCACAAATGGGTTTGCTGTGGTTTGAGACAGAACTCATCAAACTGTACTGTCTGAGTTACTGATATAATGTGAAATTGTTGGTAGGCTGATTATTTACAAGCACAGTAGTATATTTAAAGGTAGTAATGCACTGAGGTGGAATTTCTCCATTAAACAGCGTGATTTGTCCGGGAATAAATATGGTGGTGATAGCTGAGAGAGGGAGAGCAAGGAGGAGTCACAGAGCAAGCTTCCTTAGGAAGATAACTCAGAAGGTAACTGGACAACACCATCAGGTCTGCACAATGCAGAAATCCATGGAAGTGACAGATGTCTGCTTTGTCACTAATCTTAGCAGAAAAGCCAAGGATTTTATGAAAAATTACACTTCCCTGGAGCTATATTTTGAAGTGTTCAGCTCCCCTTGACTTCTGAACCAATCCCGCATCAGCACCTAAATAGAAACACATTGACCATAATGTTCAAAGTCACTGATCTCCAGTGTGAACTCATTGCAAGACTTTCAAAAGAGTTAAAGAGCAGAGGGAATTTTTAGCCTGTATTTGTAGGTATACAGTCACATGTGTATTCAAGCTTAGGGGAAACCAAGTTTGTTTTAAAATTCTGTTCCATGTGGGTGCACTGCTTTAGAATGCAATTTTCAAAAATTCAACAAAAAAAGAAAAAGAAACAAAATAGGAAAGAAGGCTAATAACTGGTCAGTGAAATTGTGTAAGCACCTCCAGAAATGTCTGAAGTGAGAAAGTTTTAAGTGCTGGAAATGCTGGGGCAGTGCCTCCGTCCTTACCCATCCTGTTGATAAGTAGACACCACCCTTCTGCAAACCTTTCCCACTCTAGTCTTTCACTTGATTTTTCTTTCATTTGGGATGAAGGATGGATTGTCATTTCATGTCCCCTTTGATGCCATCTAGTACAGCACAGCCTGCAGGCAGTGCAGTGTTGTGGGTGCCAATGACCAAAAACACTTCAGGGGAAAAGGGCAAGTGAAAGGGGGAAAGAAGATGGGATGAAGGGCAAATCTCAGTTTGGCAGTTAAGGTTAATTACTGCGACCATCCTGGTAAAACTATGAGCCCCAAGATATACCTATTAAAAGAATACAGAAAACTTTCTTTCTTTTATAGGATGGGATGGAGGTCTTTTTACCCAGAGATCTGAAAGAAGCATGTCTTGACCTTAACTGACAGCATCTGCATTTGTTTTGACTGTATTGATGAATAAGAAAACAGCAACGTAGTGGTGTGGAGAGCCCTGGGGAATATTTATAAGGCACATTAGTATGGCAAACTAAAACAGCTATTGACAAGCATGAAGTTCAGAAGCTGTGATTTTGCCTGTAGCCATGACTGCTCCCCCCTGCCTTGAAAACCCTTGTCAAGACTGATCATTATAACATAAGGAGGCAAGAACAAGGTGCCATTTCATCGAAACAAACCCAGCAGTATGGGGAAGGACAGAAAAGGGCTTTGGTAACCTTAATGTTAATTCATTGGGGATGTATGGAACAGAGAAGAGAGGCTACATGTCTGGTTCCCTTCTCATGAGAGAGATTAGGAAAAAGGTCTCCTTGACTTTTGGCAGTCTATCACATCTAGGAAATTTCAGTTGAATTTATTAGGATGTTGCTTTCTGTGCTGTGACTTTTGTAGTTTATAATAAAGACTTCTGGAGTATAGAGAGAGTCATAACTCTTATACGGAATCTTATAAGATACTTTTAAAAGCCCTGTAGTAAGGATTTCTTTATTAAAATAGTGGTTAGCATAATTTCTAGAGAAGCTGAATTACATTTCAATAGTTTTTCAATATGGGAATATTAGAGTTTTAATTAAGGCAAAAGTATTATATTGGTCCTCTGACTCTTTTGTCCAACATACAGCAGTCACACATGCTACTGATAAATATTCCAGGGCACAAAACTCAAGGAAAAGATTTAAGTAGGATTTGTTTCTAGATATGAAGGTGTCCATTTTTTTTCTTGAATAGGGGTTAACACTTAATTGTTCTGTTCCTCAGTTTCCTCTGTAAAGTGGGATAATACTCAAGCAGACTATAAAGATGTATTGTCGGTCACATTTAATTACTTCTTCAGTGATTCAGATAAAATTTTATTTTGTTGAAGCAAAAACCCCTGAGTGAGAACCACCACAGCACATTACACTGAGTCTTTATTTGTGTCTTACAAAGTCTGCAAGTTAGCAAGTGAGCACAGACACCTTAAAGAGTCCCCCTGCTCTGCAAAATGTAGAGTGTCAATTGTCTTGGCAAGCATGACTGACTTTTAGTTGTTTAGGGTAATTCCCTACTGGTTGTTTGTATATTTTCGCTGATATTTCTCAAAGAAAGGGAATGTCATATTGTGAAGAACAAGCTTGAGCATAAGGCACTTCAATTCGACTTTCACCACTAAATTCCCTATGTAACTCTGGCTAAATCACATAATCATTGCATTTTCTTCCTATCCTTAAAATAAAATAAAATAAAATAAAATAAAATAAAATAAAATAAAATAAAATAAAATAAAATAAAATAGTTAATTGCTGTAGCCTTTAGGCACAGTGATACAATTTACATGTTAGAAATTTATTAATTCCAAAGCAACAGAAATCAGGGCTGTCCTTCACCTTACACTTGGAATTTCACTCAGACTTCTGACTTTTCACATTTAAGGTACCAACTGCATTCTTCAATGTGACAACCATCAGAGCACAGAGATTTTTGTGCTTGTTAATAACATCTTTTCACATTAATGAAAGGAAAAGCAAATTGAAACTCATTGTGCCAGATAATTCTCTCATTTTGTCATCTCACTACCTCATTTTCACTCTTCTTCGTACTGTGTTTATTTAATCTCTTCTAGGACTCAGACAGTACGTACTGTTTGCAGAATATTTTAAAAAATATTTACCTGTCCAGAATATAGAGTAAGAAAACCTTGAGTCCGGATTGCTCTTCCTGGCAGCTACTGAAAGGTGAGGAATAAAAACTAACAACAAATAAATCTTGAAATTTGGAAAAAAGAAAAAGATAATAGATGACTTAAAGCTTCACATCAACAAATATTTGCTAAGAAGGGAGGAAAACAGCTTAGAACATTAAATTATTCCCAACAAATTATACGTTGTCAAAGAATTTTTATTGTTCTCTTACAAAAGATACGGTGTATTTGAGGGTCAGCTTTGTCATTCTTACAACATAATATGAGTTTTTTACTATACCTGCCTCTCATGTACCAGCACTACCAACCTAATATTATAAGACAATTTTTAAGACAAACTTACCCTCCCACTCCAGAAAAGCACTGTTGCATACAACAGTATATTATGAAGCACACACACGCACACGCACACACAATGGTTTCATTAATCTTTCAGAGGACAACAAGCAACCAGGTCTGTCCATTTCTCTGGAATTCTGTTTGGCAGGAAGGAGATCTATTTTTACTCTATATTGAAACACCGTGCATCATGGCCATAAATTCCTGTCTTTTTGAGTCAAATTCCCTTTGGCTTCAGTAGGAACTTATTGGGCCACAAGCGAGGAGGGATTAACAAAGGATTTGTCAGAGATTAGTAATAGATCAGTCCATGTTGACTAGAGGTTTTGAAAGGTTTAAGTTAGCAAGAATGAGGGAGGATGGTGGAGAGTGACATTGAGAACATGGGCAGCATGCTATCTGAGCATATCCACAGTAGCAGATAGTGTAATCTCATGTACTGCATTAACTAACACAGGGAAAGTTGCTGAGAGATATCTCTGAGAAGAGGAACAGGAAAACAAAAAGGTGTTACAAATGGTTTCCACTGAAATTACAGTGATGCTTAGATACACGAACCACACGGAGTACATCTCTGAGCCATGGACTCTTACACAGGCATAGTGTCCCCACAAGAGTCCTCAGCCCAAGGCTGAGAGATAGAAGGGAGCAGATGCACAAAGGTTATCTCAAGGTCTAACAAATAGTGAATGTGAACAAGAGCTCTCTGTGTCATAGACTTAAGCAAGCCAAAGAACTCATAGTCCAGAAAGCCAGAATAGCCACACCATTGGCATCTATTTCATCACAAGGACTACAGCACTTCCCTGAGAAGTGCTCTTTTTGAGTTGCAACATATCATTTATGTGGTTGCAAATTTCTCATTCAATTAAAAAATATAGTATATTGGTCACTCCACTTGAACTTTTGGCAAGTTTATAACTTTTCTCACTGTTCTATGAGTTTAAACAATTTTAGTCTGAATTTAACTAGCTTCTGCTTTCAGATAGCAAATTTTGCTGTCTCTTACTTTGATATTTCCTCTGCTAGTAGATTTATTTCACTTTGTATCCTTGATATTTCTTTGTGATACGAATTAACCCCATAATGTAGGAACAGATCTTTGAAGTTGGCACTGAAACATGAATCCTTATCAAGAACTTTTCCAGTACTCAGTTCTCTCCTATGATACTGAAAGAAATTTGATTTAAGAGTGTCAGAGAACATGCCAAAGAATAACATCTTCTTTAGTCTGTTGTGTGCAGTTTTTCAGTAATTAGGTAGTCATGCCTACTGCTTCATGAGAGAGTTAATAGGTGCAGATTCTTCCAAACTAACTTGTAATTAAGTTGCAGAGTCTGGTGGCTAAGTTTTCCAGTGCATCTGGCTAGTAATATCATGCTGGATGCCAGTTTGGGTCCTAGTGTTTACATGTTAAGTTAAAAATGCAATTCTCAAAATGTGTTTATGGAAGATGCAGAAAATGGAATTTCTCCAGCAGTGGTCCAAACCTTAGTCCTATTTTTTCTTTCCTTGCTCAAGTTCTTTCAGCTGAGTTGAATTTTATAAAAGTACCTTCAGTTTAGTAAACTGCCTTGGGAACTTTAAATACAAACATGCCAAACATAGTCAGTCAGTCAGTCCTCTGTCATCTCATGGTTCTGTAGATGGTGAAAGCTTGTGGACTCTGCCCAAATGAAAATAAAGACATTGATTTAGTGCATTTGGACACCTAGAAGAAGCTGTCTTTCCTAGAGGTGATTTGCATTTGTATTTGTTTTTGTGCTGTGGACCATGTTTGACAGACTTTATATGAACCCCCTAAGAAATTGTTTGGTTTGGCTATTATGATGCTTAATCCTTCCCACATTATGAGTCTGTGAATTCTTTACTAGAGGGTATATGTTCGAGTTTTTTGTATGCTGTCAGGATAATGCAAGCTGACAAGTAAGCAGGGAGATGATAAATCTAGACTTGAGGTCTTTTTCATGGTAGGTGAAGAATGAGCTAGAACTGTTTTTGTGGAGAGGAGTAAATCTCGGTGGTAATTTTTTCAAGCATCAGACAGTGTTGTAATCATGTGGTTGCCACAAAAAAAAAGTATGAAAGGGTCATGTGCCTAAAACTCCTACAACATGGTTCTTTCAAAATGTAGCTGTCTTTCAGTGGTCTAAGGATAGGAGTTTCTAGAAAATGAAAATGCTTAGGGCCTGCATTTTCTATATTTGTTCCTAATTGCAGTGTTTAGGGGAATTCAGAGGACCCAGAGGCATGCAAGTAAGGTCTTGGGAATAAATCCCAACAAAAGGCTATTATCAAACTTTCGTTCAACTATATGCCCAGAATTAGTTTCTTGTGGGCTTAATACTTTGAAGAAAGTTGCCATGAAGCTTAAGTATCGTCTTTCTTGATTACAGTAACTTCTTTCCTGCCATAGCATATACCTGTCTTCTCTGCCTGCTCTAGAAAATTTTCTGGAGTGATGTTTGGCTGTAAAACATCACTTTCCCACTCTCCTTCACCCACCTTTTATGTCTTTTGACAGCTCCCTTTCACATCACCTGATGTTCGAACCTGTTGTGCTGTTCAAAGCCTCTGCCCTCCTCCCTCAACTACCTCAAATATCTGTCGTCCAGCCTCTCCCTGAAAGCCCATTTCTACCACTGTGCTCATAAGAAATGGATTGAGATCAGCAAAAGAGATGGCAAATAGGACCTGCTGATATTTCTGAAGCCGAAGTGATGGGCATGCAGAGATTTAGCTTAGATAAACCCCTGCTTTTATGACCATGACTTTTGCCATAAAACTCCCTTGTATTATCTACTTGAAGAAGTTATGATTCTGTTTTTCCTATGCAAAAAGGTCTCTGAAACTGAGCCACAGGCTGCTTTAAATTTTTCTACCCTAGGAAAGAAACTTACTTTACCCCATCACAAAGTGTCCCTGTGTATATTCAAAGCTAAAGCACTTCAACTCTCAGTCATAGATTCTCCTTCTGGCTGCAACACCAAATGAACCACTTTGCTATATATGAACAACATATATATGGGAATATGCAGTAATTCATTGTATCAGCCTCAAAACCTACTGATTTTTTGTTTTTACATCTTGTTTCTGCGTACCATGTTCCCTAAGACCACAATCTGCTTGCAGAGCCACACTCTGGAGACTCAAGCAGCTTTAGCTCCCATATAGAGTGGAGCTCCCATTGATGTCATGAGAGTTTGGTGTAGGATGCCAGCAGAGGATGCACAGGAGGAGAGAGAAGAGGGCACCTGATAAGAGTTCACTGGCCTGATAAGAGGACTGCAGCATAGGCAGGAGAGCAGCATTTTCACCTTAATTATCAGTCACCTTCTTTTGTGGCTCAATGAAGGATGCTCCATTTTAATAGAACATCAAAAGAGGCATCTAGGAACTGCCTGAAGTCCCACAAACAATGGCACTGGTGCCATCTTTAAAGTATGCATCTCCTCTGTGCTGTGAATTTTAAATAAAGCACTCAGCAAGCAAGGGAAGATTGAAAAACAATGATCAAACACAGTCCTTGGTGATAATCTCCAGCAAACTAGTTCAGTGCTGAGCAACAAACCAAGAAGAGTCCTTGGAAAGGATTTACTTTTTTAGTACATGCCTTAAAAATAAATTGCAATATTTCAGCTTGTATGACAGAAATGTGGAGATTTTTTTGAAAGGCAGTGGTGATAACAATAGGCTTATTAATACTAAAATCCGAGCTATATAATTATAATAAAACCGTTGAGTCTCATTTCTTTTATATAGATGGCAGTATGCAAATAGGGAGCCATCCGCCTTGATAGCTGCAGTAGCTATGAAATCCTTATTTGAAGAATTTCAATCCATTTTTCCTATAGCACTCAGTGCTCAAAGTTAGAAAAGAAGCTTTCCCCCTCCTCCCCTCTTCTTTCTCAATATAACAATGCATTTTAAACTGCTCCAAAATTGCCAAGCTATTTCACAGTTTCATAGAGAGAAAATGGCTTGAGGGAACCATTTGCTTTTTTATGCCTGGAACATCAAAATAAAATACCAAGTGGGGAAATGAATTCTGTTGTATAAAGGATGGGAGCAAGTCAGAAAGGGCTTTGTGGCAGAGGGTGAATTGTCTCCAGAGCCTGAGTGGGACTGCAGAGCCTAGCAAGGGACCTCAGAGGTAGGCTTAGATACATAGAGTCTGCCTGATCATGGCAGGAGACCTTACAGGAACACACAGCTCTTTGTTCCCTGTTCATCTAGGGACATGTCCTGCATGGTCGTCATCACAAGAGAAAGGAAGGGTATGTGGAATATTGGATATCTCAGTGATGTAAAAATCGGTAGATTTTTGTGGTGTCTCTGTCTCTGCTGTTGTAAAATAGAGGATCTGAGAGAAATCCATTCACTTCTTTATGGCTGTGTTACCCCTTGGTGTTTCTTGTGAGTGATGAGCTCTGCTTAAAGCAACAAACCATCAGGAAATTATAAACTTTGTTTAGAACTCTAACAGGTTCATTGCTCCAAATCAAAAAGTAGTACTAAGCTTCTTTTTCAGTGGCTTCAATGGGAATAAGGATATGTTTAGATGTCTCAAGAATGGGGATAAATGGTCTTAGGAAAGAGGAAATGAAATTAAAGTGGAAATTAATTTCAGGGTTACTGAAATGTTTGATGAAGCATTTACTGGTGACCTGTTAATCACACATTAAACAGCGGGGAAGACTCAGAGCTTGGCTGTGTCTTTGAACTCATCTGCTGTACATTGGCCAGGGTGAGATTTTAACTGGAAACTAGGTTGTTCTTGTGTTCTCATGTTCTCTTGCTTAGCCAGAGGTTTCTTCTGTGAAATTTGAATGCTGTTATTCTCCAGGGTACAGCACATGTAGTCCAACACTCTAATTTTGAGCCTCAACCTGCAGAGTGACCTTGGGCAAAGTACTTTGTCCTCTACTTTTGCTTGCTCTTGTGTGCAGATTGCAGGAGCCTCCTGCCTTTGAGCACTCAGGATTGTAGTCAAGGGCAATACATAACACTGAGTGCCATGAACAACATGTAAGTGTCCTCTCCTGTGATAGCTAAAGAGAGTTGCTCAAAGGCTTCCCAGATTTTCACAGTGATCTTCTCCTCTTGATAGCCAAAGCCATCCTGGACAAGAGAAGGAAGTGTTCCCGCTAAGACATAGCATCTTTTAACCTGCAGAGATTTTGCGACATTTCCAAAGGTCTTGACATGCCTTTCCTTGGGTTTATGGTTTATTCTAACGGACAAGACTTATTTACTTTATCATAAATTCATGGGGCTTTGGGAATGCAAGATTAAGTTCCAGAGCTGAAATCTGAATCACAACTGAAGTGAAAGAAGCCTGACTATGTACAACCTCTTAAGCTGCTCTGAAAAGCTGTGACTGAGATATTTCTATGTAGCTCCTCATCTAATAGGAAAAGAAATTGCATTTATCCCTGACATGAATGTAGAGTCATCCATGGGGCTTGTTTTTCCTTTGAGGGTGTAATTGGTTTATACAGGGACAGATCTCTGGTGTAGCTGTTCCTACAAACCTAGTTTATGAAGACATATGTTTATACTGGCAAGAGATTTTGACTATTTGGTTTAGCACTAACTCCCTGAATGCTGTTTTTTATGCAAGTCGCAAAAGTGATTTGAGGTGTTTTAACCATATCATGGCAACAGATCTTTGTGGTATAAATGAATAACAATACATCATGCTCTATATATGTGTAGATATAAATGCATATTTCTGTTCAAGCATATTTCTGTACATTGACAGCTCTTACATACAGCAGTATATATAAAACTTTTTATGTATATCATTCTGTATGTGTGAATACATATGCATATAAATCCACGCCAAGATGCATTAGAGAATTACATACTCAGTGTTCAGTGCCTTCCCTTGCCATTGTAATTCCCTACTCAATAGCCATGTCTTATAAAAACTCCAGTTAGAAATAAAATGGCTTTTTCACTCAAGCATCCAGAAATGGCCTTTAGATGGGCTTGAATTTAGGCCACCAGATCTTCAAAAGCACCAGACAAGAGTACTATGTCCCAGAACAAAATGATTGTCACAGTTTGATTCCCCTAAACAGGACAGACCTTCTCACACCACTTACCTCTAGAAGACAAAGAACACATGAGAACAGAAAAAATCATAACTGTTTCTCTGCGGCAAGTGACATCATGTCTAGAGAATTTTTCCCCTAAATAAAGAAAAATAAAATTAAAAAAAGTCCAACCAAACAAGTAATATATTTAAATTAAACAGATATTGGTTTAAGGAATTGCATAATGGAATATTATTGAAGCTTCCTGTGAATTACATTTTGGACTATAAGTGAACAGGACAAAAAAATATCTGGAAGTCCATGAAACTTCTTGTTTTCTTCCAGTGAGCTCTAGATCACATAAGAAAGCACAAATCAGGTTTTGTGACTGCTCTTCTTAATGACTTATTGAGGACCCTCTCTTCAGAAAACCTAACTTAGTTTGCCATTTGTCAATACAAAAACACATCAATGCCTGCAAAGATTGAGATAGGTATATACAGTAGCTAATAGAAACATGGCTCTGCTTTGGATTGTGTGTGTAAAAGTATACTTTCCTAATTTTGGACTGCAACATTCAGAAGTAAACTTTCCCACCGGTGGATTGAACCTGAATTCTGAAAAAAACATGGAGAGTAGAGTTTTGGCAGAAATATTACTAAATGCTGTGTTTTGAGTGAGTGAAATTCCAAGTTGGAAAGAGAATGGACTAAGAAGAGAAACATAAAGCAAGGCAGGTCATTTCCAAGGGGGAAGAGATCAAGGGAGAAAGTGGTTTATTTTCAGGGCCGTGGCATCTGATTTGATTGGAAAAAAAAGGGAATTGCTAAGATATAGCTCATACCTATTTTACTCCAGATACATAAGGGAAAAGGGACATGAAAGACTTGCACTTCAACATATATCCTGACTCCACATTGCCAGTGGGAGACTGACCTTGAAATCTGCTACTGGATGGTAAAGGGTGTCAATATTGATTATTACATCCAAGGTGACAGGATGTTTTTCAGTTTGGTATCATGATTTCAAATAGCTGCAGTTCTTCACAAGCAGTTAGGAGTACCTAATACCAAGAAAACAGATGTGATGGAGTTAAATAAAGGACCAAAGCCCATTTCTAGACATTTTTAAGATTTTTTTTTCCTCTTTCACATACAGGTATTCACATGGAGTCCTTCTAAACTACATTCAGATACTCATGTTTAGCTGTCTCTCAAAAATGAATTTTTACATTCACGTGTATTTTACAGACAAGTTTTCACTGGCTTATAGAAAATATAGCTATTATTTATAATTTCAAAGTCCAGTTCAGAACTGGGACAGGCTGAAGACACTTTCTACAACCACCAGCTTGCTTTGGTGAAACTGGGTTTAGTAATAACAAATTAGAATAGCAAAACTTATTTGTCTGAGATTCATCACATATTAAACATCCTGAATGAGTTACCAAATAAAAATCCATGTTACTTCATTATTCAGTTAAAGCAAATAAAGAGGAATGAGGAAAAAAATTAGATCCATGTATCTTCTGCATTTTAGCATTTTTTTGGTAGATTTTGCTGAATCTTCCCATTCCTTTTCTGTACTCCTTCTCTTTCTGCCCTCCAAAAGCAAACACATATAGTGTGTTATATAGGAAGAGATGATGTATCAAATTTACAAAATAAACCAAAGCCAAATTTCCTGTGAAGTATAGCTGGGGAAACTGTTGAAAACCACATACCATCACAACTTTCAAGTCTGTATCCAAAATATACACACTAAGGCAGGTGAGGATTACAGTGCAAACAAGGAATCACAGGTGGGACATCCTTCATCAAGGCAGTAAAGGAGAGCAAAGCCAAGTTTTCATCTCTTGTTGCGTTTCTTAAACTGAGTAATGCCACTGGCTTGTGTTCCAACAGTTGTACCTCTTCCAAGATAGTAGGGAGCAGTACAGAAATACTGAGTTGTATTTTGTCTTCTCAGCCTACTCTGGTGCTTCTTCCCTGCTTAAACCTCTGCATCTGTAGAGGAGCAGTTTGCAGACTGCTGATACCAGCAGTGCTGCTTTAAAGGCTGTCTCATCCCACCGAGGTGAATATCAAACTCCACAAGTGGGATGTAACTGTAATACATATATGAATGCACCCCTGTTTACCCTAAGCAGTTACATGTTGTTAGGTCCATTATCTGTATTAACCAGGCTGGCTTCCACAGCTAGTCCTGGCTCTCTGAAATGTCAAATGCCAGCAGCCCAGGAACTGTCTGTGTCACTGTTCTGCCAGTCTGGAAATTCCTTCTTAAAGAAAGCACATACAAGTCTTATGAGGCTCTCTCAGAGTCCATGGAAATGAGAGGAAGAGGAGGAGCAGCAGGAGGAAAGGAAGGAAAAGATCTGTCGGGATGCTCTGCAGCAATTCCCAGCCTGAGCTCTGGGTTGCAACCCCTGAGCTCTCTGCTCTGCTTCGCTGTTGACCTGGCTCTGGCTCAAACACTTGAGTCCTTATTGCGTGGATTTTCTCTCAGTGCTCTTAAGGCTCAGACTAGGCACATCAAAGGTCCACCTAAGTCTCATGTCTGTCTCTGACAGTAGCCACGTGTCAGCACTTAAGGAGGTGTTTGAGAACAGGACACAAATGCTCGGGTATTTCCCAATTACTCTGACAATCTTTTTCCTGGTCAGATTATAAATTTTTCAGGATGGAGATAAAATCTTAACCGTGCTACTACCACAGGATCCCAGTCAATTTTGAGGCCAGGTAGTGTTTGTATCATATAAAAAATGCTAATTAGTGGCCTACCACTGGAAATTGGAGTACATAACAACATGTTTGTTGCTGCTGCTTTCAGATAGTATGGGAGAGCCATTTCCATGCTCTGAACAGTTTACTGCTTCATCCCCATCACAGGGATTAACATGGACAGTGCTAGCAAGGACCCACTGAGGGTCTAAAAGTGTTACAGATGATAAGTGTATAGCAAGAAAATCAGTTATCAGCTAGTAGATCCCAGTGTTACCTTCCAAGGCCCAGAATTATAGCCTGTCACTTGCCTTTTGTAGGTCACCTTTCACAGTGTTACAGACCCACATTAAAATGACTTGTGATTAACAACAGAGCAGGGCTTAGTGTCCCTTTATCACTCTGCAGTGAAAGGAAGGTGTTCTCTTTAATATTGTAGAAAAACCTTTGCGATTGAGTCTTCAGACTAGCTACAGAAGATTTGCATCAACAAAAAGAATTGCTTCATTTATGTTTTGACACAATTCAGCTCACTGTTTGCATTATTCACAGGACTAACAAAGTCAATTTTTTATAAAAATCTTTTTTGTTTTCTTTTGCTTTGCTCACACTATAGTAAATGCTTGCTCTGATTGGTTACCTGTTTGGACTAGCCTTTGCAGTGTAAGTGTTGTAATAAAACGTCCAAAGAACCAGGTTTTTCTGAAATGCATTTCTAAAAGTAGGTCAGTGTTGCAGCTTCCATAGGATATACTTTTTTTAAAATATAAAGAAAAATTAAATATGGTCACAAAAAGGAAGACACTGCAAAATGAACGCTTGGGGAAATTTACCCTGGAAGTAGATGTCTTGTTTGGGACCTCTACATCTGTGTTTATGCTGGTTAAAAAGTTGAAAAACAACCGCAGCAAAACAAAACAAGACAAACCAAACCCAAACCAAAACCAACAGAGAAAAAAGAGTTCTAGAGACTTAACTATCATCTAAAGAACAACTATCTATAGCCTAAAGGACAAAGGCAAGAAGCTCACATTCTCATTCCTACCCTCTCCAGAGATGATTTTTTTTGTTGACATTCAGCAGCAATGGTCAAAAACAAAACTGGTAGACAAACAGTGCCAGCAGCTGGGAAGTCAGCTGGCGCTCAGCTCCTGGCCCCTGGTAGTGCAAGAGTGTAGATATGTCCTGTGATAACTGGGACAAAACATGCATTCAACTGGAGGGGCTGGAGTCTGGGGCATACTCCATCTTAGAATCATAGAATTGTTTAGATTGAAAAACTCTCTAAAATCATTGAGTCCAAACTCAGCACTGCCAAGCCCACCACTAAACATGTGCTCAAGCAGCACATCTACACGCCTTCTAAATATTTCCAGGGATGGTGACTCCACCACTTCCCTGGGCAGCCTGTTCCAATGCTTTACAATACTTTTGGTCAAGATTTTTTTCCTAATATTCAATGTAAACCTTCCCTGTCACAATTGGAGGCCTTCTAGGCCTCTTGTCCTATCACTCGTTGCCTGGGAGAAGAGGCCAACCCCCACCTGTCTAAAACCTCCTTTCAGGCAGTTGTAGAGTCAGAAGGTCCCACTGAGCCTCCTTTTGTCCAGGTTAAACAGTCCCAGCTCCTTCAGCTGCTTCTCATCAGATTTGTGCTTCAGACTTTTCATCAGCTCTGTTGCCCTTCACTGGACACCATCCAGCAGCTCAATGTCTTTCCTGTAGTGAAGGACTCAAAACTGAACATAGGATTCAAGGTGCAGCCTCACCAGTGTTGAACATGAGGGGAAAAGCCAGGTGCAAGTCATCATACCCTGCCAACATCCAGCAAGTGTGAAAGCATCACCCAATTTAGTGCACAGCCGTCAGCAAGGGCTGTACATCATGAGACAGTTACAGCAGTCCTGAAGAAGCCAAGAAGTACCACAAAGTGCTCATCTCTGAGTCACAATTTCCTTCACGGGTGGCTCTTTCTTACAGCTAAAGCAACAAATAATCCACATCTAGTGTACCACATGGACATACCAAGAAGTGTTGAAGTATAGCTCAGGCTTCGCTCAGACATGATCCTCTCATACTGAAGCAAGTCGGAAAGAAGCAGTGCAGCTGTGCAATAAGTTTGGGATTCACTTCATGTTCCAAAAAATAGAGGGCAGAAATAGTATGTTGAGCAGAGCTAAAGCAGACTTACAAACAACTGCATGTATTTCAGGTCATTAAAATGCCTCAATTCTTCTAGAGTACTTAAACATTTTGAAAACTAATATTACAAATCACCTAGAGCAAAATTATAATCAAAGACTTTTCTTTTCTAGGAAAGTTTGAAATAATTTTGCTTAGAAAGAATAATCAACTCATAGACCTGGTAACCATATATCATCAGCTTTCATTGCTTCTTTTTTATTTACCAGTTCTAAGGTGAAGGATCACAACTGAAACTAAACTTTTGAAGAAAACTGACCAAATTGTCAAGATTTGGCAAATCTACAAAAAGTTATAAAGAGCTATGATTTTTGATCTGCTGATGAACTGAAAGTTGCTTCATTGGACAAACTGAATATTTCATTTATCCTATGTACATTAAAATTTTTAATTAATTTTGAGACAGTGGGTGTTTCTCACTCACAGAGCACACTAACATGGCCTTTCTCATAGAATTCACTGTCTTGCTGCTAAATGTTTGCACAGAGTTACTCAGATTGCTGTATGACACTTCAAGAATTTTCATTCACAAAGATCTTCAGGATCTTCTGAAAGTAAAGGTACTACAGTGATGCAAACTGTTAGTATCATTGATTTCACAAAACTAAAGTAGTATTCTTAAACTGCTTAATGGTGTTCTTTTAATCCATTGAAGGTTTTACTTTTGTTCCTCAACTGAATAAGAAATTAAGAAAAATCTCGTCTTTTTTTTTTTTTTTTTCTGTAGTGCAGGTACTGTTTTATATCTGGAAAGAAAGGAAAGAAAAGAAAAAAAGAAGAAACACAAACAGTGAAAAGCCAAATCAATTGCATGGTACAGCATTTACAGGATGGTCTTAATTCAGATCAGTACTGACAGTAGGTTATTTAGGAAGTACTTTCTGAACTTACTGGCCTGCGGTATTAAATTTTAAAACTATCAATGGGCCATGTAGTGGAACTCATGAAGAAAGTGCATCCATAACAGAACTGCATGCATGTAATCTGTCTACAGTCTGAAGATATTTTACTTGCATCCCTGCTCTTAAATATCCAATTGATGAGTCTCTAGTGATCGAGATTACTGTAACTCATGTCCAGCGTGTAATTTATAGTGCAATCCCATCCTGCTTGTTAAGATTTCCCAGACCATGAAGGTATCTTCCCCCTTTACCAGCCTGGCATTCAAAGCCTCGAGCTGGGAAATGTTGCTCCCCTGTTCTCATAATGCTCCATTGGCATGAACTGCCTTCTGGTATGGGAGAAAAAAAAGTCATCAGCAGCAATTGAGTATATCAGCAACGGATTGGTCATGAATGTAACCAATATGATGATCTTCCCTTCCTTCATTTTGCCTAACTAAATGCCAGCATGAAGTGGACCCTTTAGTTACAAGTAAGCAGTAGATGGAGAGCATCCTTTCCTTAGGCCTGAAATACACATCCAGCTCTGACCATCCCTGAAGTGAAAAATCAGAATGTTTTATGACTGAATGAGGAAGTGTCTTTAAAATGAGCCCAAAGCTGCTTGTCTTTTGTGCCATTTTTCTCTTCATCTCATTTAAGATAAGCATATCTCTAAATGAACAGATGGATCTATCCAACTTCATCCTTATTTCCTCAAAGCAACCATTTATATTCAAGCCTAATCAGATTTGATGACAAGACTAGCTCTGGCTAATACCCAAGTTTCCCACCACCAATACTACATTGCTGGGGGATTGGAACTAGGCAGTTCAGAAGGGTACAAAAGCAAACAGTTGTTTCTGTTTCTGTGTCCCTTGCCCATGAGAGAGGGACAAGGAAAATCATTTTCCATAGCCTAATGAAGGAAGGTGAGTGAGGCTTCCACTCAAGAATAACAGAAATTTGGAGGACTTTCAGCCACTTCAGGAATAGAAGTGGATTTAGTCATCTAGTGCAGTGACTTAAGGACCTAAGGAAGCAAAGAGGGCAGAGAACTGCATTCTGCCATGAGCAAAGTCTGCCATGAGCTGCACTCTGTTCTGCTATGGAGATGGCCTGAGAAAATAGGGATGGAAGTTGTGCTGTAATTCCTTGTAAAAGCAGTTGAGTCATCTTCAGGAAAATCTCATGGAAAGACCTCAGTCAGGGTTAGACTGAATCCTTTTCCATTTTCCTGGCTGCTTTCTGAGGCTATCCTTGTGCACTTATGCAACATAGCCCAGGTGTCACATCCATCACACCTGTCTTTCTGCATTGTGAGTTGACCAAAGACAGAAAAATAGTACCAAGTAACCCTCCACCATAATTCCAGCCCTATTATAGTCATTATCTTGTGTAACATGCAAAATAAACAGTCTGAATTGCTATTTACCATTTTTACATGGGTCATATGGCAGCTTCACTCTCCCTAGAAAGCACTTCTTGGTAAGTGGTAAGCCCTCATAACTTTTTAAAAAAAAGAAATCTTTTCATATGCATTGAGACTTGCATTGTGAAGAGACAGGAGAGTCAATTTGCCTTCAGTCATTTATTACCACAACTCATTGCAGTGCTCAAGTGGGTCAGCAAATGTTATCACTGAGCATTGTGATGGGGAGGAAAGTTAGTGCTGGCTTTGTGTCCCAAAGGCTTATAGGAGACAAAAGCAAATCAGCTAAAGAAATAAAATAATATGCTGATGATTTTTATTTTTTTTTAGCTGAGGGTCACGACATCTGGCAGATATTGTGGGGACCTTTTTTTCTTTTTCTTGAGCAGTACAGTGAATTTTGCTTGGAGGAAACCAAGTGAATCCAGGTCAATTAGATTAGAACAAGATAAAATAGGCTTTGGATATGCTGGAAAAGAAATTTGCCCTAGTCCTTAGTTGCAAAAGGCACAAAATCTCACAAGCTAGTGCAGGTTAAAGCCTGAAGAGCAAAGCTGCAGTCACTTCCAAGTTATTTAAATACCCCAATTTATTTACAGTTATTTTGATCTCTGTTTCTGTGGTAGAATTCTGAAGCCTTCACTGGAATCACTCAACATTCACATCACTGCAACAAGGATCCATAACCTGTCATGTTTGCAGCATGACAGGATGTAAAACACCACTGCCTGTCCAGATCAAACAAGGTCAGATTATTAAAATACAAATCAATCTGTTATTGTTTAATGTGCTGCTCAATGTGACTTGCATACGTGACTGACCAACAGAAGCACATCATGTTGTGTGCAAGTTATTTTAGGTAAAGCTGGCTCATCAGCAATGAGATGGTTGAGGGGTCTGCACATTTTTGGGAGGATGGCAGAAAAAGTAAAATGTGATTGACCTTCCTAGGAAGAATTGAAGTCAAAAATATAACGAGGTAATGAGGTATTTATTAAAAATACTCCTTCGCACTTTCATAGCTCAGCTCATATGACAAATGACAGCCAGCTAATCCTCCTATGCACTTTGCAAAGCAGTTATGTAAGTGCTGTCCCCATTTTGTAGGTGGGGAAAGAAAGGCTGGAAAAAAACCTCAGTCATTCTCATGGCAAAAAAGGGAATTTATGCAAGAACTGGAGTCTGCAGAAATTTCTCTTCTCCCTTTACATTACTCTTACATGTACAGGATGTTCCCTTCGTGGTGACTTCTGAGCTCTGTTTTTGTTTCATTCTTTCTTCTCTCTGTTTTAAGTGACCTGATTTTATCTTTCTTAATGTGAAGAGAGGCTCAGCAACATCTCTTGTTTGTGTGCATACAGAGGCTTAGAGAGAAGCACTTCAAATGTGGGGCATCTGTCGTTGTAACTCTTCCCTGGCCATGATGCCTCCTTCTAAAAAGCGCCCAGCTCCATCTGCCTAGCAAAATGATCAAGGGGTCTGTCAGAAGGGGAAAATACAAAGTTGGGCAACTGAACATATGTAAACATCCTATACTGGGGCTTTTCTTAGAGGCTTCAAATTTCTGTAATTTCTCAAACATTAACTCCAGAAGTTCAATAAAAATAATAGTATCTTTTTCTATCACATCTACAGTCAACCTGTTTTCTCTCTCCCCCTTCATGTGATTATTTCCCCCTGAAGAGGATTTTCCTGATCAAAGCTCTGCTGTTCACTGCTCCTTGTAGCAAGGTGTAAACACCATGCTGGCATCTTTAAAGGTTTTGGGAGCCTTTATTCTGCAAGCGTGAGGGGTGAGGAAGAGCAAAAGACGCTGTTATACACTGCTGTCCTGGTGCAAATGAGCAATTCTCACCCAGCCCACATGCACTTGATTCTCCTTTACAAGTTTCAGAGAGGAGTTGTACTTTGTGCAGGGATCCACTTACCTGTTTGCATGTGCACCTTTTTAGATTACCCTTCATGTATAGAATCATCCTACTCCATGAAGTGTAAGCTCAAAGGAACATTCTAGATGTAATGTGCCTTGTCAACCAGGCCATTTTTGCCACGTACATTCCCAAATCCCCTTTCATTTTACCAAGCGTCCTAATAAAAAACTGTTGTTTAGCTTAGGAGCCTATTTGGAGACGCATCATGTAAGGGAAAGGTGTCAGACATACGTTCCCTGCCAAAGGGCTTTTGAACTTATCTGTCTTCTGTAGCTAATGGGACAGAGCTCTGGGATGCTTCAGTTTTAAAGATAACTCTGGATCTCTTTTCTTAGAACAAGCATATGAGGTACTTGGGAAATTGCCATGAGTCCGACCAAGCCTGGGAGTCAAGTGGCTCTCAGGTAGCTGCACTTGGAGCTGGATGTGAAGAAAATCCTGAGCAGAACCTGCCAGCCCAACATTCATGCAAAGCACATGATCCTCATTTTTAACCAACTTGTTATTTTGCTATTGAAAGAGAAACATGGAAAAAGTAGCTTGGGGTTGCCTTGTCTTAATCAAGGATTTGAATGGATCTTCAAAAATCCCAAGTCTTGAAAGTGCCTCTCTGCAGATAGATCTAATGCTTCCAATGTTATTAATGTAGAACTGGTGTCCCAGTGGTACAAATGTGGAAGACCTGCCTTTTGCTGTCACACAGGTGTAGAACTGGCATTAGAGCAGAATTCGGTGAGATTTATATGAGGCATTAGGCAAATCCCTGTTTAATAGGTTACAGTTTTGAATTTTCAGCCTACAAATAGAGAAAATCTTCAAGACCCAACATCTAGACCTGAGTTTTAATTCTGACACTTGCTGTAGGTTAAAAGGCTTGATCCGCTCGCCATGCCACTAGCCAAAGAGGGTAAATGAGCTCTACACTAGCCACAGATTTTCATCCTGCAGTGTTTTATTCTCCAAGGACTAATTGCTAGTGTGATCCAAGCAAGAAAAGGAAACTTTCTGCAAACTCTGCTATCTCATCAGGAACTAGCCTTGGGGTAAAATTGTAGCCCAGAATAGACTGAAAGTGCTTCAGGTATCTGACATAGGCATTCAATTCTGTGTGAGATGCCACAAGGTATTTCTAAAAATGGACATGAGATGGGCAACAAGCTATGGGATACCCCAGGAAATCTCAAATGGGACTAGAAACCCCTACTTAGACAAGTGAGTAATTCTTTTGGAGTTTTGCTGTTGAACTCATCAAAGCTGGATTTTTTTTCTCAGCTTGTGAATCCCATAAATATATGGCAATAAATATAAATATATGGCATAAAATCTGACTTTCAGATAGAAACTAAGTTATTTTTGACTCTGTCATTTTGGAATAATTTTCTCATTATCCTCAGTCAGTGTGGGAAAGGCAGGGTCTGAGTGCATGGAGGAATGGTTTTGTGGAGCTGATGGAGGGTGTTAACACCCTCAACCTCCCTAGACTGCTGTCTGGCACCTCATTCATCTGAAGACCTCTGAGCATATAAGGTCTGTGATAAACAAAGGGGGTCTGTCTTGTGCTTCTGGGTTTCCAGTGGCTTATTAAAGATTGGATTGTTTAATGTTATCCTTTAACGGAGTGATATTTCTGTGGATAGGGAGACTCCTGTGTCACTGGAAAAGAAAGAACAAGGCTTTCATGTTACTTGTTTAAACCATTACGCAGTTATGTTTTGTTGTTTGACATGCCATTGCTTTTTGCTCTTTCTAACCAGTCTCATTTTTTCATTCCTTGTGGTTAATTATTGCTCTAATTCTCTTTCCGGCGCGTCTTCTACTCTGTTACTGGATCCATAGGGGAAAAGTGACTGAGGGAAATAAGCACAGGACCAAGGAGCATTGAATTAACTGTTCCCTTGGGAAGCTTGACTTACTAGCTGCCACATATGCACATTTTCATTGCTAACAGTGAAGGAAAAGTTGACAAAGAGCTTGTCACCAAGAGCAGAATACAGAGGAGCAGAAAAAATTTCTGCAAGTAATTTGTATTGCCTACCCATGACAGCCCAGTGCATGCAGTTCACATTCAATTATTACTTTTTATTATTCATTATTTGCATTACAGTTACAACCACAGATACCAGTCAGGACTGCAGCAGCATTGTGAGACATTCTACTCCAGCACAGACTAAAAGTTTTTAGCAGTATAACTGTATTGTCTGAGTATATAAATATTCTACTAAAATAACTATACTGTTACAAACCAGTGTATTGCATCATAGCAGACCTGCCTTTCAATTTTGCAGCTTATTCCCCTTCCCACACGGAAAAGATATGATGAAGGTGTAGACATTTTTCTGTTGTATTGAGTATTTATATTTGAATATAGCCACAGCAGTTGAATGCTGCTATAGTTTCAGGTAGCATCAGTCCACAGATAAATGCATGTAAGACAGACCCTGTCCCAGAAGGCATGTCTCAGTAGATAATAAGTGAGAAAGGAATCAGAGGCATTTTTCTGTTGAATGGTGGTGGTGCACAAAATGCAGGTACCATCCCTGAATCTGGAGTAGTGTTTGCTTGCTACAGTAGGAGACAAACTACTCTTCACACTAATTCCATGCCAATGTCAATGCAGCTCTACTGAAGTTAATGAAAAGTGGGAGCAGTTCTATCTAGGCCCCACCTGTCTAAAGATCTGGTTTATTCTTTGCAGCACTGGAGAGTAAATGTGCCGGGACCTTCTCAAAGAGTAGTGGCTGGAACACTGGTTTTGCAGCCTGAAAGAATACTTATAGTCTCATGCACCTTGAAGAGTGTGTTCAATATCTTCTTCCCAATCATCAAGTAAAAAGCAAAAATAAAAAGGAATTCAGGTACTGTTACAATTCGATATAGTTTCTGACACATTTGGCAAGTTGGCTTCAACTTGTGCTGCTATGCTCAAAAGTTTGTGAGAATAAGTGCACCTGCAAAACTTTCTTCAAGACTCAGTGTGCCAAATACTAAAGCAGGCAACTTCTGATGACTTTTTCTCCAGGATTTTTATGTAATGGCTCTGAGATCAGCTGTTGGGCAGCTCTGGAGCTTGTTGCTCCTTCAACTGGAATGGCAACCTTTTTATAGAGCAAGACTGGTAGTGTGGTCTGGGCAGCAGATGGGATTTGTTAATGCTTCATATAGCCACAAAGCTTTCTGTTTGAGGAAAATTCTGATATTACCCATGTTCTCAGAATACTGTCTTTTAGGCTGGCACCAATGGCATAGTGCTTGTTTGCAGTAGATAGAGAAATATAGGAAAAAAAGTCAGAACAGAGCAAATAATACTATAAATTCCCAGCAAAGATGCCATTGGAACAGCAACTTCTAAATTTTGCTGAATTTTTGGGATGTTGTGTTGGAATACAGTTATATGAAAGTGGCAAATGCTGATTTATAAACTATTGGTGGCTATGTGGAATATTTCTATGGATCTATATTTTTTAAACATCCTGTCTGTACATCGAGATGCATCAAAGCATATGAATTACCTTGTTTATCACTTCCTGATTATGATCTCCATAGTCCTAGTCAATACACTCTGTAGATTTAAGAAGCTCTCTGATCTGAATTGTGGTCTAAAGTAGAGATATACGTGTCAAAGCTAGTGGTAACTGGCAGTGAGTGACATATATGAGTGAGAAAATTTCTACTATGGATTTAACACTGGAAAAGTAATGGGTTGAGCTACTAAGGCATTGCATGGCATTGAGCTAAACTGCTTCTCTGGTGAAATGCTTGCCTGTGATGTGTTAAAATATGTCAAGTATGGATGATAAAGACATGTTGTTGAGTATACACACTTACAGGACCTAAGAAAGGCAAAACATCAGTGCGAGAACAATTGTTAGGATGTCACGAAAATAAAAAAATTAAAGCAAAAGGAACTGGGATCATAATCTTCAGACTGAACTGCTGGAGTACTAGAAACCTCCCGAGATGCCAATATGCCAGTGCTTCTCAGTATTGTAGCTTGGGAAAGAAAAACTTATTCGAAAACATCTGATGAGCATCAAACAAAAGTTTCCCTGGTCATGGGAAAAAGTGAGAAGTGCTGGAACAACGGCTTGTGATTAGTAGATGGTCAACAGCATAATTTATTAGCAAAACTGGAAAAGTAGGGGCTAATGTCCCTGGAAATATTAATGTATGGAGATCATTCTGTGTAGGCAGGAAACAAATTCATGTATCCTGATTCCCAGTTAGTGCTCTCTCTCTAGTCAAGACTGACTCTTTGCCTGCTTGTTTTGTCAGCAAAGTGGACAATTACTGGGCTATTCACACCATCTGTTAGTTAAATATTTGTTTTATATGTTAGTTTATCAGGAAATGTCTTCTTTAACTAGCAGAGGATTTGGGTTCCCCATTTTAAGTGCTTTGTGTTGCTTGTGATTAGGTGCTAAAATATTCTGAAGTGTTTTAAATGAATTCTCACTTACTGTGTTTGTTGTGATCACCTTCTGCATATGGCCATCCAGCCAGGAAAAAGTTACCTGAAATCTCCACTTACTAGACATTAAATTGCCTTGTTATGGTGGGAGTATCTCCCAGTCTGCTTGCAAAGGTTCTTGATTGGTGTCTCTCACTGATTCTCTGATAATGATCACTGGACATTGGGCACTTTCAGTCTACGACTACAGAAACCAGCACTGATATCAAGAAAGGAAATACTGTTTCAGTACCACCCTGACAGCAGATCCCATCTGATCTAGGGAGCTAATCAGGGTCAGCCCTGGATAGTACTGGGGAGACCTCCTGGGAATACTGGGAACTGTAGGTTCTAGTCCTGAGGACTTCACTGTCACCATCCAAGCTTGCTCGGCCATGGCAGATTGAATCTCAGGAGTTAAAGGGTGGGGCCAGTGTCGCACATGCTGTGCCTCACCTAAAAAATCCACTGCACAGGCTCGAAGGATACACCCACGTGGGTAAAGCCCTTCCTAAATCTTTGTTTGCGAAGCCTAGCCATCATCATAACTATTATTTGGGTATGGAAAACACAACCAAATTGCTGGACATTTCTAGAGACCCACCTACTGTTATGAAGATTGTTTTTCTTTATATGTATATAAATATATACATATACATGCATATATATATATGTATGTATGTATGTATGTTGTCTTTATTCTGGCTTCCCATTCACTTCCCTAACTGTGGACAGTGATGGGACCACAAGCAGTTGGTATATTACACTAACAGGAGGACACACCCAGATCCTTTTGAAGGATCTATATCAGCAGCTCCAAGAAAAAGAGGAGGGGAAGGAAATGGCTGGAGGTGGGCCATTGCTGAGTTTAACAGAAGACAGTATCAATTTAGAAAATTTCACCTGTGGTTGGCATCATCTATTGAGTCTGCACTTTGCACAACTGAGTTTTGACTGGTGTCTGCTGTCTGGTGTATCTGTACTCACCAGATGTAATAGCCCAAACCCTGTTTCAAGTACCAGGGTGCTAGATCAAAGAACGTCTCACAATTTAGCTTTGGACTTACTGGTAATTATGCAGTCTTTCTCTTCCTTGGATAGTCTGTGCTGTACCACAGGTCAGAGCTGATTTTCATCACATGCTAATTTAACTCAGGAGGTTTCTGCTGGATTAGGGGAGCTACAATGCATGTGGGAGAAGAGTTCCTGTATCTGTAAGTGGTGTGGTTAAGAAGTATTTCCGGATTTCAGACTCATTTGGGGGCCACTTAATTTCCAAAACAAGCTTCTCAGATTCTCCATACATAATCTGCATACTCTACAGTCAGAGAGGGATCAGCTATTCACTCCACAGCCTGAAGCGCCTGAGGCTCTTGTCTCTGCTTATATCCATTAGAGGTAAACCAAGGCTGATTACAGGGAACACTGTACTTCTGATCATGTCAATGAGCATAGCTAGCAAGTGTTCTAGGGGCAGATTCTCATCTCATTTGCATTGGTGCAAATCAAGAGTAATTGAGTTATTCCAGATTGAGAGCAGGCAAACTGCCTTAATAGGATTTTCTGTCTCAATAACGATATTATTGAATTCAGCCAGTGACTGTGTTTTGACACTGTTTTCCTTTGATTTTATGCTGATTTACAGTGTTTAGCATTGGTTCAGAGCAAAGTCCACAGCATGTGCAAAGACAAGGACACTTCAGAAGGAATTACATTTGAGTCACAGTTCTGGAACCACTTATTTGCGAATAGGGTGTTCAGCAGTTGCTCCTAAAAAATACTACTTCTAGCAAACCACGTACCTGTCTGCTGACCCTAATCAAACCCAAGCCCAGGGGAACACTGTAGCCTCATGTGCCATGATCACTCATCAAAAAAAATGGGTGGAGAGAAAACCCTCCTATGAAGCAGAATGGCGTTAACCTTAGAGAAAAAAAGGCATTCCTAAAAAAAAAAAAATAGATCATCTTGAAATATGATTTTAAAACAGAAAACTCTTCACATGACCCTTTAAGGGCAACAAGACTACATAAGCTTCTTTTTGTTCCCTGCGTATTTCAGCCTGTTCCTGATCAAGAACACTGCAGCTAATAATTGTGTCAGAAAATTTTCCTGTCTGAAAATGATCTCTTCCTAATGGATAGATGATTCCATATGGTTTTCTATGTCATAGATGGAGAGACAACATATTGGACGACTGGCCACAGCTGGCAGTTCATGTTAGTGCCATATGGATAAATGTGCAAGCTCTCCTGAATAGTGTATTTCAAGTAAACCATTTATCTAAACAGGTGCTGACCCACTGGGAATGCATTTTTATGGTCAAGCTTGCAGCACGCAGGACACAAACTAGTCTGTCCCCCCTCCTATTTCTGCAGTGCAAACGCACAACATTTATGTACCATTTGCCCCCATTCTGAGTAACTCCGCTGATGTCCATAAAAGCACACCTGGGCAGACCCTTTGTAAATGACACCTGAATCTGGCTCACTGAACTGTGTGGATATTATAAGACCAATCTCCTAAATCCTCTTTGGGAATCAGTCTGTGATACACACTTCTAATAAATATTGCTATATCATATGCAGGGGATTAAAATCACACCATTTATGAGGCTATATAAATAAAGAATCAGACTTTCCACCTCCTTGAGCTACTGTACTCGGTCCCTGATTACAGCTGAAATTTTTACACTTCTTTCCTCTCCATACCATAATTGCCTCTTTGTCTAAACATGCTTCATTTTGGAATTCCTCTCACTTACATTCCTAATATATGCTGTTCAAGGTACTTGCTGACTGATTTATGCTAGTCTTGTGTGGCTCCCTTGGAAATGGAGCAGAACACATTCCATCCACCTGTGTAATAAAACCAGCTGGTGCAGGGTGGGAGCGCTCAAACTGCAGGAGAAATAAAATTCACCAAAGTTTTGACTCAGTTATCTGTCTCTCCATCAACTCTTTTGATTGTCTGTGGTATTAAAATCATGTCTAAGGAGAAAAGCCTTGTGGAAAGAAGTCTAATATTACCCTGTTTATTCTAGATTTCTCTGTCACTGGCAAAACCAAATACTGGGTTGAGGGAAAATGCTTTGTCTGCATTTCTGAGCAAGTATTTTGATAAGAGCACAGCCCTGTTAATAAGGTCCTAATATCCAGAAAGTTTTAATATCAGTTAAACTCTCTTGGCTCCTTCTAGAATCATTGAATCTCAGAAGGGTTTAGGTTGGAAGAGACCTTTAAAGGTAATCTAGTTCAACCCATCTGCCCTGTCAGGGACACCTTCCACTGGAATGGGCTGGTCAGAGCCCTGTTAGCCTGACGTTGAATGTGTCCAGGGATGGGGCATACCACCACCTATGCAAGCAACCTGTGTCAGTGTTTCAACATGCTCATTTCTATCTACTCTAGATCTACACTCTTTTAGTTTAGATCCATTACTTTTTGCCCTATCACTGCAGGCCTTGCTAAACTCTGTCCCCATCTTTCTTATAAACCCCCTTTAAGTTTTGAAAGGCTGCCTCCTGCCACCTGCTTTACAAGCAGGGTAACTCTATCACAGGAGGTAACATTTTATAAGAGAGTAAATTTAGTCAGTTTGGGGTTAGACCAATTTATAGCCCAAAGGTCAGAGAAGTGATTTCATTAATGAAATTTGAGTTGAATTTCCTATTTACAGCTATACCGACTCCATGGTGGGCAAAGGGGCAGAGAGTTAGTTTTGGTAGGAAATTCAGGAATTCAGTTGCGATTGGAGGAGTAAGCCAGGAGAGTCACACCATGCTTTTCCCTGCTCAGCAGTTTCACATCAGTAATAGTTCACTTGTGGCTCCTTAAGGAAGAAAACAGAATAGGCCTCAACCTGCCTCTAATTCTTATCTCCCATCATCTACCCTGCTGTACGCACATCTGAGGTGCCTGGTCCCTTGCTTCAGTTCATTTGTACTCATCTATTTCAAACAGTACTTAAGCTTTCGTAGTGTAACTGTAATAAGGTAGTTTAAATAGCAAGTTCCCAGCTGTGTTTGGTGCACACTTTGCTGCAGGAGATTAAAAAGAAAATCAGAAAGTGTGTGATGGAGATTAAGGTAATTCTGAATTGCTGTGTAGAAGACTGAGTCCTTGTTGTGCCTCTTATCTGCTGTTTGAAGTACCATTACTTAAGCTCAGTGTTAGGGGAAAATGAAAATAAAAAGTCTTTCTCAGAGGATGTGAGAAACCATTTCAAAAGATGATGCCTCTCCAGTAAATAAAGCACAAATGTTTCAGGTCAGCACTGAAATGGTGAATGAGATGGAGTTTCACCCAAAAGAAAACTTGTTCAACCAGGAGGCTTTCAAATCTCCTCACTGAGATAAAGAAGTTCAAAGTGTTTAAACACGTTGATCCACTACTGAGGAAAATTTAGTGCTGGCAACAGACAGCAGCTGCAGTATAGCTGGCGTGTCTAAACTCACAGCAGGAGGCTAATTGCTCCTATGGATATAGGTTTGCTCTACAAAACCAGGTCTCAGGGAACGTCATTCTTGTTCACAGAATTATGGACATCTATTGCTAAGATGTAAAATGCCAATCTACAGTATGCAGCATCAGGAGGGACAGAGTGCTGGGAGCTGAGGAAGGGGGATGCACAAGGATCCTTTGTTTTTATTCAACTTATATTGTGCAGGGAAAGAGCCCACCAATTTACTCAAGATGATAACATTAGCTTCAAATCATCCTGGAGAATTAAATGAAGAAGACTAGCTCAAAGTCAAACCTTATTTCCAATGCTCTGAGAGGTAGCCTGGGTAGGGGAGCTAGAATTCCAAATTTTCTATAAAAATGGAAATGTTATTTTTATACAAATTATTAACTGGGCGGGGAGTGGAGGATGATAAGGCTGGTTATACAAAATTATTCTGTGAACTATTCCTGAATTTAGTGAACTATTGCTGGTACAAACACAGCTATAAGGATACGTGTGACAAGTCAGGTGGAGAAGCTGTTGTGGCATCTCATTAAACTGGTTTCTTCCTGCTGTTCCAGCACATGACAGGGTGTGTATTCCTGTTTTATTAAGGAACTGAGCAGAAAGAAGGCCTGAAGTGAGAGTTAGTGGTGAGGCTTTTCCTATGACACAGAAGTTGTTTCTAGCAGAGGTAGGAACTGAAAGGGATTTTTGTATTTGGGTGTGAATATTGAGATATTTGAGTTCTTCTGTGTAGCTAATACCCATTTTTTGTTTATTCTAAGGGAAATAAAGAGAGGTGTTGCAATTCTTATCCCCAGCATCTTCCTTATAAAAGTATCATCTTATGTACTCACTAAAAAGCAATGACAGCTCAGCCACCCCAGTCTTTCCAGTTGAGAAGGAGAGACATTTTGAGCTTGGGAAGAAGTTAAATACTCTTGTGTTGAGTCATTACAGTACAGTACAATATACCAGTATAGCTCCAGCTGTTCAGCCCTCATATGCCATTTGTAGTTCTTTTGATAACAGCAAATTCTACTACATGCATATATATATATATATATATATATATATATATATATATATATATGTTTATGGATATATATGTAGATGCATTTTTTATGTGTATGTCCAGCCACATAAACAAAATACATGCTTTTAACATTTTTAATACCACCTAATTCTTGGGATTTGCCAGAAGTATCTAAATTATTCATCCTGGGATTCCGGAATAGGCAAAGGAGGAAGAGAAGGGCCATTCAGAGGCCACAGACCTCTCCTGTCACCACAAACTTAAACCTTTTCATAACTCTACCTTTGATTGCTCCTTTGCAGTGGGGAACCTCATTGAATGTCAATACCCTGCCTAAATGTAGGAGGCAAATTCTTCCATGGTTTTCAGAAAGTACATCACAGCATGCCTAAATTTGCCTCAGCATGAAGGCCAGCAGGACAGGCTACTATGCAGTGGGGTAGATGTAGCATATTGTGGGCTGAGGAGATAAAATACAGTTATGAATGTATTGTCTGATGGATTAAAGGGCTGATTCTTTTGGGATAACCAGGGACATCCAACCTCGTCTCTCTTTGCTGATTCGGAAAGTTGCAGGCCTTTCTTAAGTATTGTGTCAGACCTGCCAGCGCAGAAGATGCTTCAGATAGGTGGAGACATCTCTCAGAGTCAGAAGCACTCTTGGTTAGAGCCAGGTGAACCACTGCCAATACCAGTTTGGACTTGTCATGTCTTGGGCTGTGATCACATTGAGATGGAGGCAGAGGCGGTGGCAGAGGAACAGTAGAGGGAATGAGAAGTCCCTACATGATCCACCCTGAGTGTACCCCTTTCTCAACACCCTCCCCAGCAGTGTTATATCCTCAGGAAGTAAGAAGATAATGGTGAGGAACACATCCTTACATCACAGAAGCACTGTGATTCAGGAACAGTGTCCTTGCCCTCTCTTCCCATAGTACTGTTCTCACTAACACAACAACCAGTTGATTTACATCAGTAAATCAATTACAAATTGAGGAGTGGGCTTAGCAGCACATTGCAGGCCCCCAGTCATTGAAGTCTTTTTTATTCTACACTTAAGAAATTTGCAAATACAAATGTTTCAGTGGAGTTTTTGTGGAGAATGTGGTATCTGTGGCAAGCAGGATAAAAGCACTGCAAGTCTCCAGTCTTCTCAGCATTTCCAAAAGCCAGAGTATGTCAAAGTTCAGATGTACAAATAACTTACAAAATGACCAGACTGAATCTTTTACGTGAGATACCGGTGTATTCATAGTGTACAAGAAATATGGAGTCCATGTAGCTTAGTCCACAATTGTCAGCCTTTATTAGGGTCAAGTTTTCCATCCTCGTGCTCAATAGCTGTGCTTCTGTAAATTTCTTAATGTCAGCTTACCTATCCACTAACAAAACGAAGGGCCAAAAAATACCCTTCGTTTCAAAGCTTTAGAAGGGTTTTAGGTTATGGATCAGCATTGAATAAAGGGAAAGATTATTGTTTCCATTTAACAGCTTTAATGAAAAGTGTGTAGATGGTCAGATTATATATTATTGTTGGTCAAGGCTGTGCTGAAAGAACTGAAGCTGTTACAGGACAACAATCGAACAACAATTATAAAGACATCCATTGTGAACTGGGAAACATATTGTGATACTTTTCTAGGCAATACAGAAACTCTTTTGCACTATACAGTTCAAATAGGCCAGAAGAAATGTTCTTGCTTATGAAATGAACCCAACAAAAAAAAAATTTTTTCCCATAGATAAAGAAGTAGCTGAAAAAATGATCCAGAAGCCAAAGAAGACATTTTTTTTCACAGTAGACCAAGAAAATATTTATTTTGGAGGCGCTATTGCACAAAAGGCATATTTTATTGCTTTGAATTTTGCAATATGGATTACCAGCATTTAAAAGCAAATTTTGCAGTGGGATCTAAAGAAACATTTTACATGTGGAGACAGCTGGCTTCCTAAGCTGCTTTGCCAACCTTGATCAGATGAATATAGAATCACAGAATCATAGAATAGTTTGGGCTGGAAGGAACCTTAAAGACCAACTAGTTCCAATCCACTCAAATGGGCAGAAATGCTACCCTCTAGACCAGGTTGCTCAGACTTCCATCCAACCTGGTTTTAAAGACATCCAGAGAGGGGAAAGCCCCAACCTCTCTGGGCAGCCTGTTCCAGTGTCTCACTAACCTAATGTAGTACAGGTATGTTAATTTTAAAGTCTGAAAGTATAGGACTAATTTCACTATGAGAGAGAAGCTGTTGCATTTTGGTACAATTTTTTCACCCACCTAAAATCTAAGTTCAATAAATCAAATTTCCAAAAAACAAGCAACTGATTCAATTCGCAAATTTTATTCTGATGGAAATGCTTTGTTTCTTTGTTCCAGTTGGCCCAAACTGAATATTTTGCCTTTGAGTTCTCCTGGTTTGGTAAAACAAGTTATTTACCAGATTTATTATTGTGGTTGATTGCAGTATTTTGAACAGTGTCGTTACTGAAATGCTGCTTAGCCTTTGTTAAGGCAACATTAAAATTAATGGCTGAAGGACTGGTTATTCATTTGCACTGAGAAAACATAGCTTGTGGTGAGATTCATTGACTGTTGACTCATGCAACTAAAAGCCAGGCATCTGAGTTAGTCTAGGTTGACAGCTATTTAACTTCTATGATGTAGATTTCTAAAGGCAGCTGAGACAAATCTATGATGACCAAAGCATATGCAAGCAAATGAGACTTAAATATGGCACAATTAAAAGTAGAACATGAAAGCCAAATTTTTGCACAAAGCATATCTGCTGATGTTGTAACAAGTGAGAAGAGCTTGCTCTGCAAAGGGCACAGGACCACAATTCTTTGATGAACATTACAATGTAATTCTGCTGAAACTCAATAGGAGACATTCTACATCCTTTATTTGTCCTACCATTTCCTAGAAATGCAATTTTTCACTTGAAATTATTACACACTGAGAAAATTATCCTAATTCTGAGAAACCTCCACTCTGTAGTCTTTTTCCAACCCGTTCTATAAACCACTTAAAAACTGGTCTCACCTTGCCTAAAAAAAAACAAACCAAAAAGAAAAAACAGACAACAAGTAAACCCAGAAAAGCATGAGAGACAAAATAATGTTAAATGGCCCCTACAACACAATTGGAAGAGACTGGGATGTGCAAAGCTCTCACTCCACTGGGAGCCATTCTGGATGATGAAGTTCAAAATTGCCCACTTCCCTGAGTAGCTTTTTCTAGTGGCTAATAACTTTCTGTGAAGAAATTTTCACTGATATCCAATTTAAACCTCCCCTGATACAACTTCAGGCCATTTCCTCTTGTCCTGTTGCTTGTTACCTGGAAGAAGAGACCAACCTGAACCTCGCTACACCCTCCTTTTTGGGTAGTTGTAGTAAGTGATAGGTTATGATTATGATGGTGGTTGGGCTTTAGTGACTGCAAAGGAATATGCCATCTTACAGAAAGGTGTCCTTTGCCTCTAAATAACTCAATAACATCCTCTGCTTTCATTTACTACCTTTTGCAATATGCCTATGATCTCCAAATACATCAGCCATGTCTTTCTGTTCTCTGTGGGGGAACAAAATTATGAGGGGTTGTCTTGTGAGCAGGGCTTCATTTTGGAGGATGATTTTCAGCCCATTTCTGTGTGCACTGTCTCTGCTTCCCACCTCACTCCACTTAGCTTCTGTGTCCAACAGCAAATCCCCAGTCATCATTTATAGCAGAGAATGATAATGGAAAAGGAGGTGGAGAAAAATGTGTAGCACAGAGACAATCAGAAGCAGCAGCCAGTCAAGCAGCAGCCAATACAACCAGCCTATGTTGTATTTATGTATTTAATCCTGATCACAAGTGTCTCCAGCTTATCAGACTGTCCCCATTCAGCCACAGCCCACTGAGGGAACTCTTGACTTCGGGCATAAACTGAAGCTATGCTGTCTCAAGTGAAACTTAAATTTTGCTTAATGATTTACCATTGTCTGTTAAAAACAATTTTGGGAGTTGGAAAAGACTACAGAACATGTGTAACTGCTTTTACAGGATGCTCTGATCAAGCCCAGAGATGGGCACTAAAGTATTCCTGGCCAGAAATGCATTGTTAGTACAAATATGTTTGGTGAGTGCATGCCCATGACTTTTCCTCAGCATCCCACTGGCAGCCAGGCAGCCAGGTCATCTATGACTGTTTTTTTATGCCTTTGAGATTGGTACTAATTGCCATCTCATAAGGGGAGTTCTCTTGCAAAGTGGCCACTGTTAGGAGAAATTCAGTTGGTACCACAGTAATTCAGGGGCATCTCACCTACTGTGGGTTAATCTAGGATGGACCAATGCAGCTCACTAGCCAGGAAAAACTTCACTATTTCCATCTCTGAACACTGCTTAGACCCCTCAGTTAATTTTTGAATATGTGATACAATTGGAAATAACATACCCGGAAAACCCCCAAGCAAGCAAACTCCAAAGCAATCCAACCATCAAAGGTCTGGATTAAATAGCACAGGTGGCAAGAAATTGTTCTCTCCTTGTGTGTGGTCCCTGATGCAGATGACTTGTTTTCACAACACTTACCATGAAAGCATTTTTATTTTTGGTTGTTCTTTAAAGTACAGTGTAACACATCAAAATAAATCATTGCATTGCATACTTGTTATGAATGAAAGCTGATGCACCAAATGTCAGGTTGCTTGCTTTGATTAATCAATGAATATTGAGTTTTGCTAACAGTGTGAGGGAAAGAAACGGTAGTGTAGGGGGAAAAGTTTACTTGATTCAAAGATATAAATGTATAGATAAAGTTTCAATGAGATTGTGTAGATTAGTGATGATATGTTTCAAATAAGGAAAATCTCCGTTGGATCTGTGCTTAAGTAGAGAAACTGTGTACCATTTCCCCTCTGTATTTTCACTTACTAAATGAATTCAAAAATCATCATCTTTGAAAAGGCATTCATTTCAATTGCTGTGGAGAAAACTTCTGATCAGATCAAGAGCATTATGTTTAAGGTGACCCTTCTTCCTGTGAGGCAAGAAGTATCTGTATGATAAATTACTTGTGGGTGAATGCTAAGTCTTTAATGAGAAAAAACATGCTCTGTTGGATTCAACCTTTCATGTGAAAGCTGTTTGGGACCTTACTGAAAAGAATGTGTTAATCAAGAGAAAAGCATAATTACTGTCTTGTCAACAGACACAAATGAAAAAGCCTTGTGAAAATGAGTTTGAAATGAACTCCAAAAAACACATGCAAAAGAGTGGTTTTCTATACTTACTTCACACTGCACAGTGATTTATGAATATTGGAATCTCACTATTTCTGCAATTAATATTTCTGGATGCTTCCTATTCAGAAGAATATTAATCATAATAATGCAAATGGAAGTATTATTGCAGCTATGCCTCAGAGTTTGTATTTCATATTGAGTCAAAGGTTCAATATTCCGCATCTTCTCAATGGAGCGTTCTCATTGTATGAATAGATGAATGTACACCAAAGGTAAAATAACTGAATTAATATAAACCACAATAAAGTGTCTGGCATATAGCTTCCCATTTTCCCATTTTGCTGTAAGTTCCTGCTTTTTCAAGCTTTTTAAACCAGTAATAAATTATTGAGATGCACTGCTAATTACACCTCACCAAAGTTGTGTATAATATAAATTGCCCTGATGATGGACTTAGATTAAGTTTCTTGTGCTTATTTTTAGCAAGTCAAAGGCAATTCACTTCCAACTGGGCCACATTTAAAAGTTTAGAGTGGAAAAATTGTGTAATTATTTCCTAATATGAGGATGATATTGGTGACAAACATTTTATCCTAAGTATGGTTTAGCACTAAATATATTAATGAGAAAGGCACAAGCAAGAACACATATTAATTTGGAGATGTATTTAAAAGTTATAATGAGTATTTATAAATTTTCCTTCTGCAAATAGATTCTAAATTGCATTCTTCATGTTGTTACCTCTCTCTGTGCTTCTCAGATCATTTCTTGGCTTGTCATTAGTTTCTTTATGACTGCTGATGCTTCTGGAAATAGTTGGTCTTTTTTCATTCTTTATCTTTCCTTTTTTTTTTTTTTTGGTTGGTTGATTTGGTTTGTTTGCTGTTGTTTGGTTTGTTTGGGGTTTCCTTTGTTTCTTTGTCCCCATCAATTTTGATTGGTGAGGGGGTGGGAGGGAAGAGGAGATAATTGAAATTATTTTAAAACCCTCATGGTTTTTATTAAAAAGCACATAAATCTGAAGTTTCTGAGAATATTTTAGAGCTTATTCAGAAACAGAAATTAATATTTCAGAAAATAAATAACCCATGTAAATAAGTCCATACTACAAATGCCTTTCCTAATCCATCTCACTGTAGCAGAAAGGTGCTTTTTATTTTCAAAAGGAATGTAACTACCACATTAAAACTGTTTATCAGGAGCTGACAGTGAAGGAGGTTGTGCATGGAGACAGGGTGAGTCCCTACTTTTTGGGGGACATAGAGCAGTGATTGGAGGCTAAATGTCCATTACATGACATTATTATACTCTTGATAGGAAAGGAGAGAGATTTTTTTGTGTGTATAAGAAGAGATGAGATCACTCTGATGGTCCATTTAATGGGTCATCCCAGAGACACATAGACAGGCATGTCACAGTAACTTTCAGAATACAGGTGTAAAAGCAAAAGTAACCATAAACTTTCAATTTCTAAATATGAATGTTAAAGGAACAGAGCAGACTACCTCCTTATTCTCCCTATGCTGGAGCTTACTCTCCAAAGTGGAATTAATAACACTTCCCTACCTTGTCAAGTAGTTTAAAAATACATATATTAAAAATCAAGAGAAGTATAGATACTATGGTGGCAGGGGGCACAAAGTGTGCCAGAGTCCCAAGAGAGGAGAATGAATAATTTTTTCTCACCTCCTCCTCATTTTCAGATCTCCCAGAAAAGCATTCTGGTAAGCGATGGCCTCTTCTGCTTTTGTTTTCCATCTCACTGAAGTGAATATCATCAAGAGAGGAGACTCACAAAATTAATTCAGATTGGCTTAGATAAGGACCTTGTGATGTTGATTAAAAACCATCCACAGGGCCATTAGCAAAGTGAGATAATAAATGAAAATGTGTTGAATTGCATGAGTTTTGTAGTGGAGGAACATCAGGGAGCAGTCTTGAGTCCAGTCATCTTTAAATATCTTCATTCATTAGCAAAAGACCGGAAAAAAGTACATGTTAATTAAAATCACAAATGATCCAAATTGGGAGGCACTGCAGTGAAGAAGAGAGACTAGAAACCTTAGGCAGGAAATGACAAAATGAGATGCAGCTTTGAGAAAATGCATGGGCAGGAGAAATAATCTGTATGAGGACACAATCAGCAGCAAGGAGGCTACTTCAAGAAGCAGAATTAATGGGAGGAAGCCGAAGGATGTGGAGCATGGAGTAAAGAGCAATGCAGAGCACCTATTTAAAGGTGACCTTTGCACCCTTGCAGTGGGCAGCTTGGATTTAAAATTAATTTACAATTGGCAAGAATGAAAGGCCATTGTAATTTTGGACCATATATGCAGAAACAGGGTGCCATGGAAGGACGTGGAAGCCCACCTCTACAACAACATGCTACTACATCATTCAGACTTCTAATTTTATTTTTTTTTTCCCATTCTGTAAGACCTTGTGCTCCAGAGTGCATGTAAAATTGATGAATACCAAACATGAATAGTCTGAGAAAACTGCTGGCTTTGGCAAATATGGCTTTCAGTGAAACTACCCACACTCTCTTGCTGCAGTCTCTTCTTCACCTTTCCAGTCCCTATGGGATTTTGTCTCCCTGAGACAAGAAAAGGAGCTAAGAGAGGGGGCTTGAGTCTAATCAGATAATGAGAGTAATAAAAGAAGAGGAACCCCAGTGCTGTTCTACACCTTCTTTGTACCATCTGCTTGTGGTGTGACAGCTTTGTCACACATGCATCATTACTTTTAAACTGGGACTCTTCTATGCCATAAGCAACTCAGATATGACATAATTTACTGATGTAAGTGGAAATAGTAAGAAGTTTTCATGTAAGATCTTAGTCATTTCACTCTAACAAAGGAAGAAGATTTAAGAAAGGAGATATTTTCAATAACCACATAAATAAAAAATCTTTCATCTTCTGAAGTCTGCAAAATCACAGAACAGTAAAGGAATAAACTTTCATTTTAACTGGAAACTCTTGAAACTACAATAGAGAAATCGGTCAATTACTCTTTTGGCAAAGGGATGGATGTTTGCACAGTTAGTCCAGGATAGGCATTTAATTTTGAGTGCTGTATAGAAAACCTTAGTTTGTATTTAGTAAATGCATTTGTTTCCATGGGATGACTAAGCATATGCTAGTAGCGCTGGTGTGATATTACAGCAGGAACTGCATATGTACAGATGACTATTTTATGTGCCTTGACTAACTGTTAGCTGTTGGTTTTAATTCATTTCTATATAGCAAATAAGCTAAAAATCACTGAACAAAACATTGATTTTTTTATGTCTGTGTATGTTTACAGGTAGACTGAGAATAACACATGTCTTGGTTAAAACAGTATCCTACAAGAAGCATTTGATGGATTGCTCCTAGATATTTCTAAGAAGACGAATATAAAAAGTGAGTACTAATTCCGGTACCTGGGATGTTTTAATTATATTTTGTTGTCTAAAATCAAATTATGATAGTTGTAATGTTTCTTGAGCAGATTTCTCTTATTGGAGTCATGAGGAATTTCTCTAACTTCTCTAGACCTGTATCTATTTTTATTATCTGACAATCATAATTTGCATCACAGTCCGTGTCAAGGATTCAATTTTGCTGTGTCAGGCACTGTAGAAACATCAACATTCTTTGCATGAAATAACTTACATCTTAGTAGAAATCAAGATGTGGATAGTGATAGACACATGGAGACCCATGGATGTGTTAAGAAAGTGCTGGTCAGTATGACAGGCAATGCTAATTGCACACCTTCATCCAAGCCCTTGTCAGAGCCTTTTAGACATTACTGCAGAGAAAGGAAGGGACTAACAAGGTTATTTTACAGATATTTATGGAGAGCAGCAGGGAAGAAAATGCAAAACCATTTGTTTGAAAAACCAGCACATGGAGCATGGAAAATGACTGTATGGGTTGACTGGATGCAGACAGCCCAGTTTTGATAGAAATGGAGAAGGGAAATGAATGCTATATCTGGAAAAATGGCCTTTGTACCCAGGACAAATTTATATCTCTGATGTAAATGAGAGAAAGGGATTCTGCAGTAATTAAGATGTTCAATGACAAGGTCTGAGGTAGGAGATTTACCTAGATGGGTAGAGAGAGAGGAAAGACATTATTGTAAGTACAATATAGAGAACATCCTTAGAATATGTATGTAGCTACAATACAGCTGGGAAGTGACATCTGAGAGAGGAGTGTGAGTTGAAGTTGATACCAGCATTACACATGTGACAAGATGGTGGCACTGTCCATGGGGATCAAGGAGGGTTGCTTGGAGATCATTGCTGGGACTCCTTAAATGGAAGGAAAACAAAGCTGGGACTGTTCAGTACACAGGAAATTACAAGGAAGCAGTAGAGAAGCAGAACTACAAATCAAAGAATCAGTGAATATTTGAATTTGACAGGGACCACTGGGGATTTTCCAGTCACCTTTCTAAACAAAGCAGGCTTTCCTAGAGAAGATTGTTGAGGGATGATCTTTAAGAGCTTTTCACCTGAAGGTGCCTATAGAGCACCTAGCAGTACAGATACTGTGGTGCTGTAGATGAGGGCTGAGGCATCTATGGCTGCTGCCATATAAAGAAACTGGAAACATTCACCTCAGCCTGGAAGGTCTTGATGTGAGTGGTGAATGGATAAAAAGAAATGCCTGTTAATGTTAAAACTACAAGTATGGTAGGCGGTGTTCTAAAACTCAAAGCCATGAATATAAAGTGTATTTAAATGAAATTGATGCAGAATTATATATACTTGCAAGATAGAATGGAAGTGAGTGAATACTCATGCTTTAATCACCAGCACTACACAGATATTGACATAAATAAGAAGAGGCAGTTCACAATCATGATAACTCTGCCTGCAAGTTTTGTCCTGGAGTTTGTACTTTACTCTTTGGGGAGAAGCCACTTGCTCCTATAAGGAATTAAACTGCATTTTTCATAATTTTGGAATCATAGAAAGCTTTGGGTTGGAAGGGACCATAAAGATCATCTTGTTCCACCCTCCCTGCCATAGGCAGGGAAATACTAGGACTGGTGTGAGCTGAAATGTTTTGTCTGTAGCAAGGGTTCAGAAAGTTGAGCCCTGAGAAAGATCTCACTGCAAGATAAAAGACTGCTCATCAAAGAAAAAGAAAAAGGAAAAAAAAAAAAGAGGTGAAAAATAGTCAGAAAAAGAAGTGTTTTCAAAGTCAAGGTTATATGATAAGTGGTAACAGTATAATGAGGTGACAGCCTAAAGGAAACTGAGTGGAGCAAGGAAAAGCAGAGGAAATCTCTACAATAAAACTTCCTAAATTGCTGGGAGTTGCTGCACATGACAGGCTCTTCTTATTAAGAGATGGGAATTTCACAGGACATGGCTTTTTTACTGAAGGTGAACTCTTACTTGTCAACATAATCTGAAGACATTTTTTCATTAAAAATGATACTGTTTTTCACAACTTTGATGCATTTGATAACATTTTTTGCTTTCAGGAGATCTGCGTAGTAACAAAAGTTCAAAAAGTCAGTAATAAACCCCAAATCAATTATTTGCTGTGGATTCACAGACCTTTTCCCATGTTATGTCCAACTGGGCAGTGGAGTCAGTCATGCCAGCTGTGAGGCTACCACGTTTCCCCCTCAGGGTGCAGGTCCACAGCTGCTTCCCAGGTATACGATTCTGGCTGATCCAGTGCTACCTGCTGAGTATTAGAACTATAGAATGCTTTGCATTGGAAAGAACCTTTAAAACCATCTAGTTCCAATCCCTCTGACCTGGGAGACACCTTCCACCAGATCAGGTGGCTCAGGGGTCCAACATGGCCTTGAATGCTTCCAGAGATGGAGGAGCCACATCTTCTCTAGGCAATCTGCATTAGTGCCCCACTACTGTCACAGGAAAGAATTTTTTTGTAATATCTAGTCTAAACTTGACCTCTGTCAGTTTAAAGCCATTCCCTCTTGTCCTGTTACTCCATGATCTTTTCAAAAGTCCCTCTCCAGCTCTCTTGTAGCCTCTTTAGGTACTCGAAGGGGCTCTAAGATCTCTCTGGAGCCTTTTCTTCTCCAGGCTGAACAACCACAACTCCTTCAGCCTGTCTTCATAGGACAGGTCCTCCAGCCTTTTGAATCATCCTCATGGACCTCTTCAGTGCACGCAGAAGATGAATATGAACAGTACAAATAATGAGAGCTGTTATTTTACTGTGTCATTAAAAGAAATAACGTGCCTCAAGGTACGTAGAGTAGTTCTTAAGGTGCTTTTAAACCAACATATTTGCTTTGGAGCAGCAAACACTGACCTGGAAACAGGATGACTTTTGGAGCTGGTGTCCACTTGCAGCTCTCAATGAAAACTGTGGCTCATTGCTGATCAGGCTGTTCTTACTGAGGTGAGGAAAGATGGCATTGGTTGGCACTTGGTCTCCAATCTGAAAATCCTGGCTGTGTTCTTAGCCATCATGTTATTCTGCTGCAGCCTGTGTACTCTTCTATTTTCCTGTTAAACATCATAAGGCAGCTCTTATGTATTTGGGGACTTTTGCAAGCACTTTATATGAATAAGGTTTTGGTAATAAGATTTTGTACAAAATCACCTTTTCCCAGCTAATTAGAAACTGCTAGATAAGTTGTATGCCTTTTCAAATTTCCTTAAGTCCCCTGTCTTTTTAGTCTTGATCAACCTGTCACAGGAACTACATGGCATATCTTCTTCTTTACACTACAAATCCAAGATAAGCATCTTTATGAACTCTATATTTATACAGCATCTAACACATTGGGCTCATGATACACTTAAAGTCTCCAGGTGCTATAACTATGCAGCTGTTACATAATACTATGGAGCTGATCATTCTTTCCACAAGGCATCTTGTTTCAGCCCACAATATATAGAGAGGTTCTTTTTATTCAAATCAATGCCATGCAGTGTTAATTAAGCATTAATTGATAATTATTTCTTATCATTTATCATTTTTTTTGAATAACCCTTGATGTTTGGCTCAAGAGGAGGAAGAATGGAATAGCCTTGTCTTGGAGACTACTAGATGCATCATTTATTTATTTATGTATTCATTTGCTTATTTATTTTTCCTGTCAATTGCATCAGTTTCCATAATCCTTTCCCCTCCCATTATTTGACAGATGAGGAACTGGAAAACAGGAAGACTGCAATTAGAAACGTGGCTGTGAAGTGTGCAGCAGGGTGGGTGGTGGGTGTAGAAATCAGCATGAACTCAGAAGTTTATTACGAGAACTGTTTGTACATTACCTGTCAGTCGTTTTCTCCCTGTTTAGATTTGGGAGTGAATTGCAGATGTATTTCTCGGACACATCAGATTTTGCTTTTATTTTGCTTTGCTGCAGAAAGCTATTTTCAGTCCAGGTTTTGTTCCTCCTGTTGTGACATGCAGGAGATGTGATCTCACACTCTCCAAAGAATTGATACACAACAGCACTGCAATAACAAAGATCCCATCATTACACTGTTTGGAAAAAGAGGTAACTTCACAGCAGTGGAACTGCCTTTAGATGCAGCCATGGTATGTCTCAGACAAATCTTCCCTGGGGATACTTATTGCTCATCTCCTTGTAAATTTAACAAATACACCAAAATATCCAAAACTACATGCTATTTGGAGAGCAATAATGACATAGGCTTAACCCACATCCTGCACAGTGAAACCATATCACTTACCCATACCATCCACCCCCATGAACAGTCTGATCCATCCAGATGCTCAAGCAGTTTTGCTGCTTTCGTGATTTTACCATCACAACTGGCGACTCCAAACAACACAGATGCCTCAGTGGCAGCTGTGCATCCTCAATTCCCTCTCCATCCCTGCATATCTTCCCCCTTGCAGCAGATGTATAGCTCCTATAAGCACTGTAGCACTGTCCGAACCCCACTGTACCATGGCCAAAGCTCCTCAATACTGCTTACTTTGCAGCTCTGATTGAACAGAACAGCCTGCAGTGCCATGTGCCACACCTGGGAACAGTGTGCAAGCCCTGGTTTGTCACCCATAGCCATGGTACAGACTTTCCTGTGGGTTCCAGTGGGAACTATGCATCCAGGAATTTTCATTCCAGTTTGCTTTTCATAAAATCATAGAATCACAGAACAGTTGTGGTTGGAAGGGACCTTAAGGATCATCTACTTCCAACCCCCCTGCTGTGAGCAGGGACACCTTCCACTAGAGCAGGTTGTCCAAAGCCCCATCCAGCCTGGCCTGGAACACTTCCAGGGATGGAGGAGCCACATCTCCTCTGGGCAACCTCTGACAGTGCCTCACCACCCTCATAATGAACAGTCTCTTCCTAATATCTAATAGAAACCTGCCCTCTGTCAGTTTGAAGACATTCCCCCTTGTCAAAAGTCCCTCTCTGTCTTGTAGCCCCCGTAGGTACTGGAAGATGCTTTTGCTCATTTATGTTGGCTGATGTACCCTCATTTTTTTCATGGTAAACCTTAAAAATGTGCTGACTGTCCCAACCTAAGCTTGTTTTAATTTACAGATTCTAATTAGACATTGATTTACAGGGAGGGGGGCGGGGAGGGTGACAGTGGGAAGAGGGAGCAAAGTTTACTGATGTAAACATGAAACGTTTCTTTACAAAAAAAAAATAGAGCTTTTTCATCTCATTTTAATGCTCATTTTGCAACTGTGTCCAACTCTATCCTTAATTCTGCTGCTGAGGAAATTTGTATTTTGTGTACTTTCTCACTGGGGTTAAGGAGCCCCTGCATGTCATCGGGAAAACAAACAAGAAGGTGAGTAGGGACATTCATTTCTCATGCAACAGGACAACACAAAACACAGAAGTATGGAAAAATAAATGAAAGTGAGTTATAGGAACTGACTTCACCTGGTACAACAAAGCATCCTTGAGTCCTGCGGCTGCAAAACTGTTCAGCATGTGTTTAGCTCTTGTGAGGGGTCTTATTAAGGCCTAACTTGATGGACAGACTTAAATATGGAAGACAATTTCAAATACACTTCAACATGTGTGATTCTTCCTCCACTCCATTTTGTAAAAACAGCATATTGCTACCAGTGATAATAATAGACAATCGTAAATTTGGTATGGTTTATGTGTCCCTGGAGTAGTCTCGGTGTTTTGCTGTACTGCTAAATTATGTCTAGTTTATTTTCTTGTGCTGAATGCTAAGACTTGACTCTTACCTGGTCGAGGCAAAGAAGTTCTTTATTTTATCACATTTAACCTGTTAGCAGGAATGGACAGTCTGACTCAGCTGAAACTACTGTCTTGAACACCTACAGTGTTAGTAATATTAGCAATATATATATCGTATGTATATAGATAACACTTGCAGCATTAGTTTATTATCAGGATATTAACCTAATGTGACCCTGTTGGTAAAGATAATTACATTATAGTCCAGCTCTTCTAAATCTAGCTGGAACAGCAAATACAAGGGCCTATGAGAACAGTAGCCCAGGTGCAGAGAATCCAAAGCCTGCCTCAGAAAACAATGTCTTTCTGAGCTGAAAATCTGGCTCAAGGAGGTTTGTTCATCCCTGCATGCAGAAAATTTGTTTTCTTTGAGGATTGCTAAATACAAGGTACTTGTGGGGAGGTGAAGGCAGTTGCATGCCTAAGGCATGCACTCAGACCCACAGAGCATCCAGTCCTTTTAGGAAAATAAAAATTAGCTTGGCCAGCCTCATGCAGAGTTGCTGCCCTGTTTGAGGCAAACATGCAATTCACTTGCAATCCTCACTTTTCGCTGTCTGTGCCAGGGAACTGGCATTTTTAAATGTAATTACCAGGCACTAGGGAATAATTCTTCTGGCTGTCCCATCAAGGACAGGGTGGGAGAGGCTCCCCAAGGAGCATCTTCAACAGGCAAATGCAGAATATGCTGTTTATTTTTACAGGATCTTAATTCACCCATATTAGACCATGTGTAAAAGCAATGCAGCTGTGCTGGGCAGTGCTCAGCTGCTAAATTTGCTCCAAGGGCTATTCCCAGTTAGACTCAACCACACCCCAAATGCTGGCAAAATATCCCTGCTGTCCATAAAATATGTGTTCTGGAGTCATAGGTGATGGCCTTGATGAGGTGAAAGAACTGTTAACACTTCTCCTACACACTTCCTTACAAAGGAGGCCATCCATGATCCTGAGAGTCTGAGGACTGAGTTTCAAGCCGTCATTTATCTGGTCAGTGTTTTTGAGTTTCTCTTTATTTTCTTAATTCCGTTGAGGTTTTTTTGCATTGCAGTGGTATGACATTTGCCAGGGAAAACATTTTCAGCAATAAATCTCATCAAAATCTCCACCAAAATCTCATCTGTTTCTTGACATTAATTTCAATCCTTTCCATCACAGCTGTCTCCCTGCAGGTTTCGTCTTTGTGCTGGAAGACAGGGATTTGCTCATCCTGCTCCACTGCTCTCAGAGCAGCCTCTGGGTATTACATGATGGGAGGGCACAGGGGAAATTTTTGTATTTTTGTGGTTAAATGCAGTGGTATAATTTCAACATTGTTCCCCCTTCTTTGATCTTCTGATGTCTTTAACCAATTCCTTACCATTCCTTGGTGATCTGTTAGCACACTTACCCAACTACCAGAAGCTCCAAAAAAATCTGGGAATAAATCCATTTGCAGAACTGTTTTCCCTGCTTAGGTAGATAGTCTACAGGAGACACATCTGTTCCATTGGCCCTTGGAGAGGGGACATTGTCTCTCTCCCTCCCATTGCACTGGCCAGCTGTGGTAAAAGCAAAAAGCATGAGTGCCATGACAAAGGCAAACAGAACTTGTGCACTGATATGGTTTTCTGTTCGAGCAGAAAAACTGTAGCTGCAACATTGAGCTCTTCAGGGAAGAAGCAGGAGATCTGCTGTAGGAGTCAAAGAGCTGATGGCATCCTAAAAACCACCCTCCCAGGTATAATTCTGTTAACTTGATTTGGAAATTAAATCAATTTGCAAGCCTGTGCAATGAGTGCAAAACTGAACCTCTTAAAAATTTAACATTGAGATTTGCTGACAAAACCTTGGGGCAGCAGACAAGGACGTCTGGCGCACCCCTAAGAGGATCATTCTGTTTTCCACCTTGACACATTGGATTTTTCTTCACCAAAATATGTGAACTGGGTCTTGCACGTGTTGAAATTAAAGCAGTGGACCATCCCAAAGGGAAAGGGAAAAAAAAAAAGAAAGAAAGAAAGAAAGAAAGAAAGAAAGAAAGAAAGAAAGAAAGAAAGAAAGAAAGAAAGAAAGAAAGAAAGAAAGAAAGAAAGAAAGAAAGAAAGAAAGAAAGAAAGAAAGAAAGAAAGAAAGAAAGAAAGAAAGAAAGAAAGAAAGAAAGAAAGAAAGAAAGAAAAAGAAGGCAGCTTGTTTTGTTTGTTTTCTTGCTCAATTTTTAAAAGCATGTAGTTATCATCTCAGGGGAAAACTGAGGAAATCAATGGGGACACATACTGCTTTGTGATGGCATGACTTGCTGAAGTGATAAAATGCATGACGTTTCCTGACACATGCATATTCTTAGTAGCTGCTGATGAGACAGGATGAGTGGTAGTTCAAATGTTTGTTAACCTGGGGAGGGCTTCTGATATGAAAGGTATGCAGAGCTATCTTTGAAGTCTGTCATAGCCAGGCACATTTGTAACTGGGGTCAGTGGTGGGTGTTCATTCTCCAAGGACACCTCAAAGACTGTATCAAAGAACTCTAGAAATCATGTCATTAGTACCCTATTCAAAGTCATAATCATCTGGAGTGCTGACCGTCTATGTGAATGTCGGGGTTGCACGAGCTCATGTTTAGGCTGTACCCTGCAACATTCAGCATCAGGATATGAATTTAAGAGTTGACTCTGGGCTCCAGTTTGAAAAAGGGTCTTTTGATTTCCCCTGCAATGTTTTTCCATAATTGTGCCAGAGAACTATAGTGGAATTATCATTTTGATGGCTTTCTGAGACAGCTTGGACTTTGTGGGAAGACACCTGTGAATATTTTTCTTCTTTTTCTTTGGCCATCTCCTTTATTTTTCCAGGCTTGCATCCAAACTCTAGGAGTGCATTTTGATTCTTAGGTCAGTTACTCCCTGGTGAAAATAAATGTATTTAGAAAATCATCCAGAAATCCAGATCAAATATTTAAAAAAACCCACTGCCCTTCAGCTTACCAAAGCCTGGACCACTTGTGCCTTCTTTATGACCTTTACAAAAATTTTCATAAGAAAAGGTGGCTGCTCTCAGACTAACAACACTTCTCCTATCTGTGTCTTTCTCTTAGTGAAGGATGCTAATAGCAAAAGAGAGAAAATAGTGCTTTAATTGGTTCTGCTTGTTCAAAGAAGGAGTGGACAAGGCATGCCTTTTTGCTCCCATGGCCTTCCAGATAAGTTTCCATATAATGCCAATTAAGAGCAAAATAAGGAGTATGCAAAACAGATGACAACTGCTGCTCACAAGGAATCGTTCTTTTGTGGCTAAAACAATGGGGCCTTCAACTAAGGGTGCTATTTTTGCTGCTGTAGTTTCCCTATTTTTTATTCAATTTTGCATAAGCTTTGCTGCTCAATGGATCAAGCCTAGAAAAGTTTAAGATGACTGTGACAGTGGGTGCCTTCCAATTATACATAAATATATATATACATATATATATATATGTATGTATATATGTATATCTGAGTGTTTCTGTACACTTTCCAAAAGCAGAAAGGAAAGTTCAATTAAGTTATTTTTCCCCTAGAAATTATTTTCTTTTTATTTCAAAGGGACCTATTGTATATGGGGAGGGGTCAAGGGGGTTTTTTTCTTCTCTTTTTATGCATTTTATTTCTTTCTCCTTGTTTGTTGGTTTTAAGGGTAATTATTCACCAGGGCCTTTTCAACTGTCAAATGCAACAAAAGATAATCCAGCCTCTTCTCTTCCCTACCCCCATACTCGCCTTTTCCTTCAACAAAAGCGGGCTCTGTTGTGGTCGGTCATCATTTCACAGGGATCCTTCTTGATACCGCAAGTTAGGAACACTCTTTGACTTTATATCAAAGTGACCACTTATGAATGCTGAGAGACTTGGGATGTTGCAGCTGATGCTCTGCCTTAGGTGGTGGTGTCTATGGACAAGTGCCAATTTGACGAATAAATGCTCCAAAAGCTTTATTTTCCCTCAAGCAGGATTTCTAGCTTACTACATGAACTGGTTGTCAATTTATCTACAACGCATACCCTGACATTAGCCAGTCTCTGTCTAAAAGGTGGATTTGTAGCTGCATTGGACTGGGATGAACCCTGTGACTTCCCAAATTGTGTTTTCCTTTTTTTTTTCTTGACTTGCCGCTCCTTGCTGTTGAGGAAGCACATAGGGGAAGGAGCACTGCTCAATGCCAATGCATTTTGCAAACAGAATTATACTCCTTATAAATGGATCAATATATCCTGATCTCCAGCTTCATGTAAATATTTGCTTAGATACTAAATTGATCTTGTCCTAGATTTGCCATAATTTAAGTCTATGAAGCTATAATCAAGACTCCTTGATAATAAAAAGAACCCATCAGCAATTATACTCATTCACTTCACCATATTCAAGGCTATTTCAGCATTCCACTGATAAACTCCTGTTTTCAATCAAATTTGCAACATGAAAATCAACACTGCACACCAGTAATGATGTTGGAGTGCTTCGTGTGTGGCATTTTAAAGTTATATTGGTGAGGAGATAGCAATGATTTCTGAGGGGCTTATATCTGATATGAAAACTAGATTTTATTAAAACTATACCTAAAACCTTCTCTCATAACTCAAAGTGTGTATCATCCTTGTGGATTTAGATGCATTTTTATATTTCTGAAAGTTTCCAGTAGCCAAATTTCTTGGAATCCAAAGCATCTAAGGATGCGTCTGTCATATATTTCTTATGACCATGATCACTTAGCATTTTGTTATGGAACTTTCTGGCAGTGTGAGATATATTAGAGATCCTATGCACTAAATGCTAGATTTCCCATCCCCAAACAATTTTGTTCTAAGTAGAGGAACTGGACTAAAAAGTTTGTCTGTTAATGTTATTTCTATTTTGCAAGTGGGGAGTGTGGCCTAAGGGAGATTTGTACTCTCACAGTGTTATAAACGAAGCCCTTTAAGGAAATAAATTGAAGCATGCCAGAGTTTGTTCTGGTCCACATTACAATAGGGAAACTTAGTTTAAATATTTGAAAAATACTCTTCACAATTAGTTTAGTCAAGCACTGTCACAGGAGGAAACTTCATCCTTGAAGATATTAAGAACTGGTTTGGGCAAGGCCCTGAGACACTTGATCTAATTTCATAATCAGATACTACTTCAAACTTGGCCCTGATGTGAGCAGAATTTTGAACTAGAAGGTCTCCAAAGGTTCCCTCCAACAGAAATTACTGTATGTTATTCTGAACTTCGGACTCTCTCCTCTCAACAGATATGTATGTGCATATACTTATAATAAGAACCCAAAAGAAGGCATATTTTAATAACCAATAATGGAACAGATTTGTGGGTAGATGCTGGTAAGGAAATTAGATGGCAAATGTCATGGGTTATGCTGAATAAAGGAAAGGGCTAAAATTCCCTCACTTTCTCAGTAACTATGTGCCTGATCTTAAGACAAAGTTGTGTGTCCTAATGGGTTTTCATGATTGAAATTACTGTTATTTTAAATCATGGCATTTTCAGGGTTAGCCCATTTTTATGGTTTAGCCCTTAGAGGGAGCTAATCCTTACACAACTGCTGGCTTACTTCTCCCAGGTGAGATGGAGGAGAGAACTGAAAGGGTAAAACTGCAAAAGCCCATGAGTTTCAATAAAGACAATTTAACAGGTGAAGCAAAAGCCATGTGCACAAGCAAAGCGAAATAAGAAATTCATTCACTACTTCCATCGTCATGCAGATGTTTGGACACCCCCAGGGAGGCAGGAGTCTGTCATATGTAATGATTACTTCTGAAGACAAGCATAGCACCATACCAGCTACTGTGGAGAAATTTAACTCTATCCTAACCAAAAATTTATCCGTCTCCAAAACTCTATCAATCACCAAAACTTTTTCTGGTCTAGAGTTGGCTTTACTATCCTGAGGTTTCACTATCCTGGGACATATCCTAGAATCAGAAACATCTATCTTCATAACTGTTAGAACTGCCTAAGAGTACTTTACACTCTGTCCTGATACCTTGTTCATCATGTATGGTTGCACCGATTATTAGAATGGATCTGTCCTGGGAGTACTGCACAACACACACTGAAGAAAGTCAATCTTTTGGTTTTGTTGGGGCATTTTTTGTGCAAATGAAAGCTTGAGGTGAGTCAGAATACTCCATAAATAATGACAAATCTATATCCAAGTCAAGAGAGAGCCTCAACATTTTCATTCCCTCTAAAGGTTCCTGAGGACTTTTATAACCAAGCCAAATAAAATCTGGTTTGATTCCTCATTTGAAATTCTTTCAAACTTCACTACACCCTTGTAGTCTTTGCTAATTCAGAAAATTATCTGTTCAGGACTTGCTTTTCCTCTCTACACTGGCATTAGAATCCTATAGGGATAAGATGCATATTGTATAATGCTGGGTGTACCTGTGCTCACCACACTTCCATCACTGCTTGAGTAGTTCATATTTCCTAAGAAGCCTGGAGCATCCAAAGCCATTAGCAACCCAAATGCATTGTGCCCCCCTGAAGGAAGACAAATAGAATTAGACCTGTTTTACAGATAAGGAAACTGGGGTCATTTTCCAGCTGATGTCTGAAGTTAAGCACCTAACTGCTTTCAACTGTAAAATGATCTAAGCACTGACAGTCGACAGTGCTGGCTTTTTTCCTTCAATTTTGATACTCAAACGTTCAGCTCCTACCATCCCTCTCTCCTTCCCCTGTGCCTGCTGTCACAATATTTCAGGTTTAATTGTCAGGAGAGCAGAAGCCCCTCATAATCATCAAAACAGGGGGAATATGCAGCATTGTCTGCGTCCATTTACTGCCTGGCTTTGCACATAAGGTGACTTTTCTCAGGCTTGTCCCTCAAATTTGCTACAGACAAATAATCTCTGACCAGAAATGTAAGAACTGCAGAGGAGTCTGAAAGCAGTAACCTGCTTGGGTCTCCAAAAGGCCTTTAAAACTGTTTTGTGGATATTGTGAACAAATTGGTATTTAGAGTCTGGACTCTAAATCAAAGAAAACACGTGGAAAAGCACTTAATAAGTAACACTCATTATCAGATTATCACTGGCTCCAAAGTCTGTGGTGCAGGATCATATTCTGTTTCCTTTATCAGTCCCACCAGTAGCTGGGGCCAACACTGATATGTGGAGTTGTCCCTTGGGATTAATTAGGATCTCTTCATGGCTGATCATTAAAAACAAAAGTAAAAGTCTCTGACCATGTATTTCCATAGGCAAATCAAGTGAAATAGTTTTGATGTTAGTTTCTACGCCAGCATGCTGAATGCAGACCAGAAAATTATTTTTGCCCAGCAATTTACAGCTTGGGGTATCTTTACTGGTGCTGTAGAGACGTGTGTGTCACATCACATCAGCACAGCCATCCTGTCCTGTGAGTGCCTGACTCCACTTCCTCTGGCTTGAGGGTCGGTTCCCAGCAGCCATGCTGGCACCAGAGATTAGAAACTCAGCTGCACAATAGCAGGTGGAGAGTTTTACTTTTTACCGATCTTAAAACATATATATATATACATAAAAAGGCAGTTCCTTGCTGTGTTGCTCCCTTAATGATCAGCAGTTGTCCGATTGGAAAGGTGGAAGTGATGAAGGATTGTCATCCCTTGCATAGAGGCTGGTGTCTTGTTTCTCAGAGCAGCTGCATAGCCCTTGGGAACTAAACAAGAGGAGAGAGATGTGTTCAGAAGTAGGGATGTAATGCATAGGAGAGTAATGCCAGAGCAGTTCCTTCCAGTTAAACTGTTCTGTTTCTTTTGTTTTTCTTCCAATAGAATTTTTATAACCATTTTTCCTAGGATTTCAATACCCCCCTCTCTGATTACAAGAAACAGTGAATTTCTATTTTTCACAATACAGTAAAATAAAGAATCGATGAGTTACAGCCTGAGATCACCCTGCTTATCCCTATTTCAGGCAGTATTCATCTCAGCTAAAAAGCCTCTAAGTGTCTCTTTTAAACTTCATTAAAAAAAGGCATTTTAATTGTCCTGTTTCCTCTCACCTTCAGTGAATATATAAAACAGGGTGGCTAAATTGAGCACAAATGTGTAACTTTTTATTTTCTATATATTAGGGGAGTCTAGAAAACTAGCAAGGGGCAGCTGTCTTGAGAGATTAATTCCATTTCTTACATCCCCTGGGTGTCTTCCAGATAAAGTCACCTCCAGAGGAGATTCATAGATCTTAATGAGGAAACCACCCTCAGGAACTTCCATTCTGTCTGCACCAATTAATGGAAGAAAATCCAGGCCAAACTATCTTCTTACCCAGACACATCAGATAGCTTGGTTGAGATGAAGCTGAACCTTACGTTGCCCAAAAGCAATGTAGGTGTGACCAGTGCCTCGGCATTGTCATAGAAGCATTTATGTTGGAAAAGACCCTTAAGATCATTGATTCCAACTGTTCTTTGCTTTCCCCAAGACAAAGTCTACTCCCTTACACTGTGCAGCTGCACAGCCAGCACTGCAGGAATGCCATCTCTTAGATACCATATGGAAAATCATTTAAAATTAACCTCAGGGCTTCTTGATGTGAGGAGTGTTGCATGTTGATTGATTGAAAAAAAACTGTATGTAAGGGATGGCTAATGGGTGTATTAATCAAAGCAGGACTCACAACTTAAGAACATTATGATAAAGGCTCTATTTCAAATGCATGGAAGGTGAGATCAGAGTTGACTTATCCTTTCATGCTCGATGACTGTTAGGGTATGTCATCCACAGAGTGGAGAATTGATGCAACTCAGCACAGATTATATTACAAAAGAGACTAAAATGAAATAAAAACAATAAAAATACCAGAATATGATTATATGGAAACCTGTCCTTTTCAAAGTGTGCTCTTTAAAAACTTGGAGGAATTAAACTTGTGTTTGAAGTCTTCTATTTTATACATTCATATGTTCATCCGGGGAAACCTATTTATCTGGAGATGTTAAACTGAGTATGTCATTTCAGTTCAATAAACTGATACCACGCTGGTACATTGATCTTCCCAGATGTTGAATAACTCATGTGGGTTTGTTGAGTACTTAAAAGACCCATCAAAGTTTTGGGACTTGAGGAATCATGCAGATTTGAGAAAAAAAACCCAAACCATTTTACGATTCATAGAAGTAGAATTTGTCATGCTTTATTTTTCAGCTCTCAGCATTGCAGACATCCACATATTGGCTGGTCACCCTGGACTTTATCTACCATCAATGAAGGTGAAAAGCCTTCTGCAGAGCTCTTTAGCTAATGTATTTTATATGTGTACATTAGGATAAGATGAATTGCACCTGTAAATCTCATGTAGATAGAGATACCACAGATACTTTAATGAGGGTAGAAAATTTGCCCCCTTTTCATTATTTGAATTAAAGTCTGATGTTATCACGTCACACAGATTTGCAGACTCTGTCATTTACCTATGTCATGTTGATTATGCATGTTCTTACCAAAATAAATACAGCTCTCTTTGATGTACACTGAAGAGTACAGCTTGTACTTTTGTTCTTTGTCTCAATATTGCTCTTTAACCTCACAGGAGGTTCAATACTAATAATCAGTCCTGTTTCCCATAAATTTAAGTCACAAGTCTCTCCTAGATAAGTTTGTGGGAGTTCAGGTCATTCTCTGCTTCTCATGAATGGACTACAGGGAAGGAGCAATCTCAAGGAGTTGAAGAATTTGAAGGACTCACATTTTGATGGTCTGCATAAGAATTACTGAGAATATTACAGGAAACGATCTATTTCCTGAGGGGGTACAAGAAACTTTTCCTGAATAGTTGCCACTTACAAACTATTTCCTCTCTACAAGAATTAAAAAGAGGCATTTTTAAATAATAAAGCACACCTCCTCTTCAACTGGGAAGCTAAGACACAGTGTGGATAAGTGGTTTTGAGAAAGCATTTCCCTGAATCAGTGTTGAAGCTGCCGATAGCACTGAAAAAGAGCCTAAGTCCCAGAAACAAAATTGCTCTTTTCCCGCTGACCCTTGTGACTGGTCACAAAACCAACATACATTAAGATTTCCCAAAACTGCATGTTAAAAAAAAAAAACAAAACAACCAGCTCAACTTCTGTAATTCTTTGTTAGTAATGAAGATTGGATGCAAATTGAAATACCTAATTTGTGTTAGACAGAAAGACAGATGCTAGAGTGGCTGTGATGATCTGAACTGTGTAATGTTGCAGGTTCATATTTAAAAAATGGTCTGAACATTGCATGCTGGTGGCCAAGTGCAATCTTAAGTATCCCTCTCTCCTGCAAGTTCTGTGTGTGTATGATGACTGGTCCTCCCTACCTTGCTAAGAAATGGTTTAGGAAGAAGATTCCTTCATGGTCTTTACTATTGGACAATTTACATCTCCTCCATAGTGACAGAGGATTTGTGGCTGCATCCTTCCTGGAAGTGTTCAAGGCCAAGGATGGGGTACTGAGGAACCTGCCTATTGGAAGGTTTCCCTGCCCATGGCAGGGGGCTTTGTCCCTTCGAGCACAAACAATTCTACAGTTTCTGTCACAAAATGTGACAGGAAAGACATCATGCCATGGGCCACATTCAAACTCTGGACTATCTTGATCTGATATGCTACATCAATGTCCAGTCATAGCTTTCTTTAACATTTACATATGCATATACCTATATGGGGTAAAGTCTTAAAAATAGACACAGACACGCACACCAAAAAAACACAAACCTTTTTGGCATTTATACAGATAAGGCCAATTTATTGGCAAATATTTTACTTGGCACCGATTCAGCATGTACTAATAGCTTTATAATTTTGGCAGACACACCAATGAAAAATGTTACTGAACCAGACCCAATTATGTGTATAAAATGTAAACAGTTGTGTCTGCTGGGGATAACTGCAGTATGTTGTCAAGGCACGGCTGTAAATTACATATGGTAGATTGGTCTCAATTTGGTTTTGACAAACGACCATCTGATGAGGTTGTTTCAGGGCCACACAACCGATGGAAGGGCATTATCAACTGAGAGCAATACCAGCATGGCTTTTGTTCCATCTCCTGGACCAGCTTTGCAAAGTTTAGCAGCTCTGATAGAAGTTTCAGCCTAGTTTTCTACTGTTCACTTTCAGCAGACCCTCCACAGTGTCCTCACATTCTAGTTATAATGAGTTAATTCTCAATAATTGTTTCTCATTCTCCATATTAGACAGCAGTGGATTAGCTATTTAGGTTGTTTCTTACTCTGGAAAAATTCCTGTGACACTAGCAGAAGCTGAAGTTTTACAGTGAAACTTTGAGAGCACAAGAAAGTCCTTTCCTACCTCTTTTATGCACCCACTTTGCTAAGCTGGCTATATATATGCTGTTGAAACTTCTATTCAGCCATTGCAAATGAAAAGCAGCTCTGGAACTGGCTAAAAATGCTTTCAGGAAGAATTTGAGTTAAGTCTGGGCTGCAATTAGAGAATGGCCATGATGAAGGCAGAGTGGGTGGCCATTGGAAAAAGGGAGAAAAATAGCGTAGCTTTTCAGAACGTGACTATAAGGAGACCCCTTCAGCCCAGCACCTGGTGAAGGCACTGAGGATGCCCTCCCAACAGCTTAAATGAGAGTAACACTGCCGCACAACAGGCTTCTGCTAAAAGAAGGCAGAGAGAGGAAAGTCTTTAAAAGAGCCTTTTCTGATGCATTCAGGTAGAAAAGTGTAAAGTAAATAATGAAGCTGGAGGGCAGCACACAAGAGCATGACTTTGCATTCCTTTCGTGCCCGCTGGCACAAGAGCACAGAAAATGAACTACTGAAGGCTGCCGAGAGCTCTGCTCCAACTTTACTGGAAGCCAGCATCAGCAGGGAAAGGAAGTTTGAGCCATTTGGTGCATAGCTTGCCACCAGTCTCTGCCCTTATAAGACTTTTCCAGAGAGCCTATAAACATGCATATTCCAATAAATGGCATGTTATAAATATGGGTGAGTAAAGACATTGCTATAGAAAAGCAAACAAGCTATTATTTATCACCACCTTTCTATGATCAGTGTATTCTTGTAGAAGTAGTTATTAGGAGAGATTATTGACAGGGCTTTGTCCAGCTTTATATAAGCAAGCTTAATTTTTAAATAACAATGTCTTATTTATTTGGTTATTCCTAAAATACTATTTTTGACCAAAAGTTCCCCAGCTTTAGAAGTCAATTTACTTCCTTAACTCCACAACAGCATTGCATTAATTGTTCTTGCAGGTATCCACTGACATATGTAGAGAAAACAAAAGAGAATTATTGGTATTTTTAGCTTGAAACTGCATTTTTGGTGTTGATTCTATTAATTTTTTATTTATATATAGTTATTCACATTGTAAAATACACTATAATAAGGAATGAAAATTGAATGTAGAATAATAATTACATGGCACAGAAAATAAGGAAATGGCTCACCTTCTGTTCAGTGCAATGATTTTGAGCCAGATGATACAAGAAAAAAATTAAATTATGGGTTTGGATAAACATGGTTTAACTCTTAAGTGTTACTGATACAGAAGGAGTAATCTTGATAGGGCATGTTCATTAGAGAAGATAGGGCCAAGACCAAAGCTTTTCGAATATAGGAAGTGGGTTTTTTTAATTGAGATTGACTTTAGTGTAGTGTTCCTTCTCCTCCATGAAATGACATATAATGACTTCCTGTGTGCTTTGAATGAACATCTTCCTTGTCCTGATGCACTTTGCCTTCTGAACTAGGCTAATCAGAAATGAAAAGTAATCATACTATGGGACTTTCCTGAGATCACACTCTCTGTTTGCTCTTGTGTCCTGAATCTCTACTACATTAGCCAAAAATCAACCCCAAATGATAAATGCATTGGTTAGAACTCCTGAATCTTATTTTCTCTGTCAGCTGAGGAACTGATGGGAACACTCTCTCTTAATCCTCAGTGTGCAGTTAGAGTGTGAATCAGGAAACTGGGCAGTTACTTCATCTGAAAAAACATGTCTCGCAGGAATTCTTACAAAGACGAATGCAGAACTGCCTAGGCTATTATTCTGTTTGTATGTGGAGATGACACTCAAAACAAGAATCCTGAAGAATCACTCTCAGCAGGATTTGAATGAGAAAGACCAAGTCTATTTGCAGGTACCATCCTTTCATTTACAACTTTCATCTTCCTTGTCCTTCAAAATTTATTCTTTTAATTTACCTTTCCCCAAAAGATAATTCCTGTCCTTTTCCATTTGCCCATACTTCCTTTTCAGTAGCAACTTACTCTAAATGTAGATCTCCATTTTCATTGTGCAGACATCTTTTCTTTCCTGGTGGGTATTTGCATATATTTATGTGGAGCTATAGGTTAGCCATATGTTCATGAAGGGACATCAATAACAGATTTTTAAGAGACAAGAAAACCCTCAAAATGGAGATTAGAAACCTTGAGAGAGCTGTTTTAACATCAAAATATAAATCAGATGCATATCAAATTAACACATGTAAGGAATTTATATTCTGGTTTTGTTTTAAAATTGTTGTGTAGGACTAGCTGGCTAGTTGTTTTAATATGAAAAATAATGTTTATGTATGTACAGGTAGGTATGAAATATACAGATTAAAAGGGGGGAAATCCAGCGGAGAAAGGTATTGGAAGTAATAAGCATTACTCCTTCCTTGACAGACAACGTAATTCATTTCTGTGGGTAGCATACATGATGCAGAGATCATTATAGTACTTGTTATTTTCTGGCGTTTGGTGGGAGAAAACTAACTTACAGATTGCATTGCTTTCCACCTGTACCATCACTGCAAATTCCAGTGGTTATGACCTGCTTGACTGAGCCATTTAAATGGGCAGCAGTGGCAAAGTCCATCAGGGATCTGCAAATATGTGAGGAGTGTCTGATTGCAGTGACCTACCTGATAGCACAGTGCAAACATCTATATACTAGTCATCAGCAGAAATGATTCACAATAAGGCTGAATCTTGTCCCTTTGAAGAAGCTGATATGCTTGGCTAGTCCTACAGCCATACTGTTATCCTATACTTACTAAATTGACTTTTATTAAAAAAGATTTGTAAAAATTTTTCATATGAGCTGCTCACATGGTGTTGACCAACCATTGTTTGGAGGTGAGCAGGTTTACAAATACAAAAGAAATATTCAGAGACAGATTTTTTTACCAAACATAGCAAAAATATTTTTAATAGAAGAATGCTTATGATTCTGACTTGGAAAGCAGAGATCTGCCAATACCTTTACCCATCATAGCCAAAATTCAGTTTCTTCAATGACTACTATGAGTTTAGCTGACTATTTCATGACAAAATTGTTCATCTGCTGAAAGTTCTTGTTCCACTTCAAATAGAATCTGGAGTCTGAGCATGCCTCAAATATAAACACACAACTTCCTGGTATGTAAATCTGGGGATCTGAATCCCACTCACTACCTTGGAGATAAGGTACACTCAGAAATGTTAAAATAATCTTCTGACTTATGTATGATTGGAATTACACTTGAGAAATATTCTTACAGCAATATTTGGTGACCTGCTATAGGACCTGAGGTATTCTCCAACATCCTTTCTTCCTGCTTGAGATTTTAGTAGTAACTAGGAGGTCTTAAAGAGCAATTTTGCTGCACAGTTCCCTGCTGAAGTCACTGAGAATATTTACTAAAAGACTTAGCAGATATTGCAGTGGCACCAAACCTTGGTAGTGCTCAGCACTGTTGAAACTTATAGTAAGATACATATGTGGCCTTGAAGAATACATTAAAATAAATAGGAAAGAGCCATGAAGGCTGTAGACAGTAGTACCCCAGGGAGAAAAACCCTGAGCTCCCAGGTAACATCCAGTCCTTAAGTTTGTGGTCATTAACTCAATTAACTATTGCTCATTAACTGGATTAACTGACTAACTGGAAAGTGCATATTCCACAGCACAGGCTGATGTGCCAGGAACACTAAGAGTCTCCCAAATTTGTGAAAGAATTTTCCCTGGGTGGTATCAGCAGGAATGACAAAGCTTTTCTAAAAAAAATGGCGGGTGGTCCATTGAGGAATTTTCACAAAATATTTCCCCTGCCTTACAAGGGGTTTACAAGTGTGGCCATGCCCTTGCTCTGCCCTGGTTTTTATCAGTGATCCAGCATAGATTTTACCTTTTGTGGTTATAGATGCTGAAGGTCTTTCCATTGTTACACTGTCTAGAGGAGTGATTTACAACTTCTGCTTAGGGTGTGAGTGGATGTTGTGTGGGCAGGGGCTCGGCTTTGTTGCTGAATAACCCGGTGTTTACATTAAGACCATTCCTGCCAAATCAGGCATCTTTGAGATGGGGTTGCTGCATCTGATGTGGGCTACTCCAATCCCTGGGGGAGAGACGGATCCATCAGAGTGTCTTAATTTAGGTAGGTCTTACAATTTGATATAATTGCCTGTGACTGTAGGGGTCTAAACATGAAGGCATTCCCTTCTGGTACTCAGGGAGATAACAATGACCTATGAATGGTGCTGTAGCTCTTTTTTACCCGTTTCTTTCTCTGTTTGCTAAAGAATTAAACAATAGAGTGTGAATTTTCAGCTCTCTTGTGAGCTTAACCAATTACTGTTTTCCTTCAAGCTATATAAATTGTGTGCGTTTAATATTTGGTTATCTCCAGACTGTTTACACTAATTTTCATTTATATAATGCATCTACTAACAGAGGTAGAGTGCATTTCTTTTTCTATTTCTCTTTTGAATGAAAGCCTGGAGGAAAGCCTGCAGTTTTTGATCATTCTCCACTTTGATGTAAGCAAATGTTTAAGTTATGCTCTGGCAGAATGTCTGAGATTCGTGTTCATGAATGATGCAGGATTTGTCCTCCTTCCTTAGCTGCTCTATTTATAGCCACAACTGTTTTTATTTTCTATGCAGTCATGAGAGAGAAGGTGAGAAGGAAGCAACCACAAGTCCTTTGTGTAAGCACAGCTAAGTTTGTTCTCTTTGCTTTGCTGTGTTTTATATTCTTCCATGTTGCATTTCATCTATCTATATATAGAACAGATAAAGGCCCTTTTCCAGCCCTGGTCTCTAGGGACTCAGTTCTCTACTAATCTGTGGTGCTCCAGAGGATCACGTACTCTGCAATGATGTGGCTGCAAAGAGCCACTAGGGGAAAACGATGAATCTATTTCCGTGTTCACAGAATAACAGAATCACAGAATGCATAAGGTTGGAAGGGACCACAGCGGGTCATGTGGTCCAACTTCCCTGCTCAGGCAGGGTTATCCTAGAGCACATCAAATGGGACTTTGTGCAGACACTCATTAATATCTCCAGTGAGGGATAATCCACAGCATGCCTGGGCAATCTGTTCCAGTGTGGGTGCTTGGCACCATCAAGAAGAGCCTGGATCCATTCTCTTGACACATTCCCTTAATCATCTTTGTTGTCCTCCACTGGACCCACTCCAGGAAGTCCATGTCTCTTGTAGTGAGGAGTCCAGAACTCGACACAGCACTTGAACATGAATCTCACCAGGGCTGAGTAGAGGGGCAGTATCACTTCTCTTGACCTGCTGGCAACGCTCTTCCTAATGTACCTCAAGATATCATCTGCCTTTTTGGCCACAGGGGCACACTGCTGGCTCACGGACACCTTGTTGTCCTACTGGACCTCCAGGTCCTTCTCCGCAGAGCTGCTTTTCAGCAGGTTGACCCCCAGCCTGTACTGGTGCATGGTGTTATTTCTCCCCAGGTGCAGGACCCTGTATTTGATTTTGTTGAATTTCAGAAGGTTCTTCTCTGCTCATCTCTCCAACCTGTCAAGATGCTTGTAAAGGGCTGCACAGCACTCTAGGATATTGGCCACTCCTCCAAGCTTTGTGTAGTCAGCAAACTTGCTACAGAGGCACCTTCTTTTCATCCAAGTCATTGATGAATAAGCTAAAAAATGCTGGGCCCAGTATTTGACCTTGAGTTCCCTTTGGGCACGTTCAGTCTGCTGACCTGGGCACTGCTGCTGGTTTTGCAAGGGTGTAAATTCAAACCAGCCTCCATTTATACACAGAAGAGATCAAATCACAAACTCTGGTTGATTTTTTTCCCAGCATGTTTTTTGTTTGTTTTCATTTTGGCTTTGTTCCTTTCAGACGTGCTCTTTGTCCTATTGGACAGCAATCCAAACCCATGTTTGGATCAGAATGGTCAGCTGTGTTAGAGCCTGGGATGTGGTGATAAGGTTGTGCAGGGTACTAAGAATGGACAGTCATTCTCCAGGCGAGGGTGTGCCGTTCTCACCTGCTGCAGGCTAGTAGGAAAGGAGGCAGGATTTCTTCCAAAGTGCATGCATTTTCTGGGTTCAGTGCATTGTTTTTCCAGCATTTCATAGCATGGTTTGGATGGGACCTTAAAAATTATCCAGTTCCAACATCCATTTGATGGTAAACCTTCCATTTACCTCACAAAGGGAATGAAAACTATCTATGCCTGGCAGAAATGACAAAATACAGTAGGATACTGCTAGGGAATTAGTGCCAGTGCACCTGGCTCCTTTGTCAAATAAAATCCCTGCTTTTCCATATCTTTCTGTGATTCGAGACAGCTATAAATGTCTGCACTGATGATTAGATTGGACCCTAGGAGGCTGGGGTCTGACTAGGGGATACCTTTTGAAAGGGTAGTAATGACAAAATGGGTTGTGCATAGTTCACACTCAACAGTCAGTTCGCCTAATCAAGGCAGAAGAAGGTGGCATCAGATACAGAGCTTTGTCTTTAGGATGAGAACAGCAAGAAGTAAACTGAACATAGAGAGTGCTTTCAGGGGCAAAATAGCAAGATCCAAGAAAATGTAACAATCAGAGGCTTAATTAAAAACAAGTGACTCAGAAATGCAAGTTAGAGAAGAACCCAATAATTAAGTTTTATATAACAGAACAAAAGCTTTGCAAATCCTGCAGTGTTTGTTTTGACAGGATTTTAGAATCATATAATCACAGAATGGTTTAGGTTGAAAGGGACCTTAAAGATCATCTCGTTCCAACTCCTTTGCCATGGGCAGGGACACCTTTCACTAGACCAGGTTTTTCAAAATGACATCCAACCTGGCCTTGAACACTTCCAGAATGCTGTCCTTTTTTCCTGCTTGATTCTGTGAAGGATCAGATCTGTGCCTGGAGTTTGTAAGTGGGTTTGTTTTCCAACTCGTTTGTATTTCACCATTTTCCCTGCTTTTTGCTTTGGGAATCTGGGTTTCACTAAGGGCAGTACTCAGATCACACCCAGTGGCCAGGGAAGCTATCTCAGGTGGATGGAGAGAGCTTCAATGTCTTGATGTTTCATGGCCAGTTTTAGGAAACCCTCAGGGGAGATCCAGCTACTAAAGAGATAATTTGCAGTCTGACATCTCAGAAGTTTGCTCCACTAAAAAGAAGCACACATTTTCTGAGCACACTGCATTCTAATTCTTCACTATTTTGTCTGTGCTTTATTACTCTGCATGGTAGTTTGACATTTGAAGTCGCACAGTTATCATATTTCCAAATAGAAACTTATGGTCTGACTTACTGTTTCCCAAACTTTTGAAAGTTACCCTTCACCAAGTTGGGTGGTAATGTCAATCTGCTTGAGGGCAGGATGGCTCTGCAGAAGGATCTGAACAGGTTGGATAGATGGGCCAGGACCAGGGATATGAGGTTCAACAAGACCAAGTTCTGGGTCCTACACTTTGGCCACAATAACCCCATGCAGCACTACCAGATGTGAGCAGCGTGGTTGGAAACTGGCTCAGAGGAAAGGAACAGGAGGTTTAGCAGACACTGAACATGAGCCAGAAGTGTGTCCAGGTGGCCAAGAAGGCCAATGTCATCCTGGCCTGTATCAGCAATTGTGTGGCCAGCAGGACAAGGGCAATGATGGTCCTTCTGTACTCTGCACTGGTGAGGCCACACCTTGAGTGCTGTTTCCAGTTCTGGTTCCCTCAATTTAGGAAGGATATTGATATGCTGAAGCATGTCCAGAGAAGGGCAACAAAGCTGGTGAGGGGTCTGGAGCACAAGTCCTGTGGGGAGTGGCTGAGGGAGCTGGAATTGTTTAGTCTGGAGAGGAGGAGGCTCAGGGGAGACCTAAAAGAAGGGTGTAGCCAGGTGGGAGTTGGTCTTTTCCTCCAGGCAACCAGCAACAGGATGAGAGGACATGGCCTCAAGCTGGCACCAGGGGAGGTGCAGATTGGATATTAGAAGTTTCTTTACAGAAAGGGTGATTAAACATCAGAATGGACTGTCCAGGAAGGTGGTAGAGTCACCATTCCTGGAGGTGTTTAAGAAAAGACTGGACTTATTGCCATGGCCTAGTTGACAAGGTGCTGTTTGGTCAAAGGTTGGACTTAATGATCTCAGAGGTCTTTTCCAACGTAATTGATTCTGGGATTCTGTGATTCATTACAATGGAACCTCTGTTGAATCTTTATTATTTATATATCTATATTTCCTCCTTTTTATTGTGCGCTATTCTCCAAACTTAAAGAAGTTCTTGTCTACTTCATTATTGCTAGTTGGATATAGTTTAAACAGACTATTCCCATGCCAGTAAGCAGAAGTTATAATGTCATTTGTGTAACATGCACTATTAAATATTGACAAATGCAGCATTTGAAGGCTACCCATTTGCTATTGACCTGCCCAAGCTCAAATATCAGGGCAGTGGTAGAGCGCAATATGACACTTACGTGGGTGCTCCTGTCTCTGAAACCCTTTCCCAAATCTCTGGCAGACAAGCTAAGTCAGGTAACAAAAGAATATAAAAAAACACACAGCAAGTGTAAGGTCTGGGAAGGGATTTTAAATAGGGCCTTTTTTAGAAAGAACTGATGACGGACACGTGCTGTAGGGAAAGAATAGAGATAGGGCTTAAGAAGGATGAAGAACTTTACAAAAGACTGGTGGTGGTGATGATAGTGAAATACCACAAAGTTAAAACTAAATACTACAAAGAATTTAGGCAACTTGCTATTGAAGAGGCTGTACAGTAAGCAAGCCCAATGGACAACACAAAGATCAGACCCTTGTTTCCCCTTCCTTCTTCTTTTTTTTCTCAAAGGCAATGTTGATGAATGCTGATCAAGAAATAATAGAGAGCAGAAGCCAAAAGGAACAGGCTTCCCAGCAAGCCTTTGGATCTTGACCACCTCTGAGATTTGTCTCACCATATTGCAGATCTGTGAGAGTCAACAGCAGTGTTTTCCCTCCCCTCTCCCTTGTGAAAAAGTAAAATACAATAAGAAAAAGGGAAGTAACTTTGTGGAGAGAAAAGAGGAACATTAGATGGGCACCAGAGACATGAAGGAAGTGTACATCTGTGAAACACAGTTCTCTAAGCCTCATGATTGTAGCTGCAGCACCATGAGTGTACTCAACAGGGTTCTTCTTGAGTTTCAGTTAATATAATTTTAGAAGCACTTAAAAGTGCTGACACCCATTGGAAATAAATCTGAAATAAGCCAGTGGACTTATTTTTCTTGCACCAGCTTCCACTTAAAAAATAGTATACACAAAAATCCTATAACAGGAGGCTAGATCATGTTTCCGTTTACATGGGTAGAATGAATGCCACATGAATCCATCACTAAAGAGCATGAAAATATTCAAGAGTGTCACTCAAAGAGCTAAATAGCCAAAAAAGTTTATTGTTTTTATTTTTTCTCATACATGTTTGGACTTGTTAGTTTACTGCTTCATTGCAGTAAAATGTAATGATGAAAGCAACATGAATACCAAATGAAACTATTTATGTTCACAACCTTCCTAAAGCAGCAAAATTTAATTGCATAAACACAGGTCTAATACAAAGGTGAATGAGGGTGCTCAGTGTACTTTGTTTTTCAGATATACTCCTGAGAACATCACCGATCCTCTAATTCTTCTATTCATTTCCATGTCTGGGCAATAATACCTGGTGGTAATTCAATACACAAGTGTGATGATACTTAGTTTTGAAGAAGGCACACAGTTAGGGATTATTATATCAAATTTTGCAAGACTCATGTAACGTGTGCTTATCTTTCATTTACTTCACACTAGCTAAATAAATTGCCACTCTCTACAGTTTGATCAACTGCTACGGATCACACTATCAAACTAGAAAAAAATGAAGGTGAATTAATAAAATAGTAAAGGAACACATCCAGACACAGCTGGTGATTTCTTTTTTCTGTTTTTCTTTCTATATTGTTGAAAGAGCAGTGCTGTACTATTGAACTTTCACTGTAAAATACTATCGACCCTTTTTTGCCACCTTCCCTCTCCAGTGTTTACTTTTGTAAAATTAAGTAAAAATCTGTCAGATGGGAATTGTGGGCAATGGCTTTCCATTTGCATTTGTTGTCACCAGCTGCATGTCTTTGGTCTTCTCCCAGCTCGCTCCCAGTCCCTTCCAATAACTGGATACAACTCAAATATGCAAGGAAACTACTTTGATCATCAGATTAACCTTTGTTATCCTCATTTTTTACCAGATTAAAGGGAAAGCATCCTTACATCCTTCAAATGCTCTTCAGGTCTACTCAGTAGCACACTAGTGAACTTGTCAAGGGGTGTCTTTTATTGGCTTCACAAATCAGCTCATGTAAGATTTCCATGTGACATCTCAAATTTGTGTACACAACAAGCTTTCCATGTGCAAACTCCATCCCGTGGAGGATCTGGTTGCCATCATTACTTAACTGGAAGTGGTTGTGAGTCTTTTGAGTGACTGATGTGCATTTAAGGAATGATGTTTTCAATGTGTGTGGCAGGGGCATATATATCTGATGCTGAACTGGGCTTGTCTATGACTGTATTCAGGCTGCCATGAGAGCTTTCATGCAGTTGCAGAACCACTTTGAACACTGGATTCTGCATCCTTCTCCAGGAGACACAGTATATAAAAATGATAATTTTAAATAATATCTAATTATCTAGCAAACTGTTACCAGATATGAACAACTGATTGCATCCCATTTTGGCAAAGCATATGTAATAAAATCAGAATGTGAGGCTGTGATTTTCAATACTGTGTCCATCTCACTCACACCATCAGTGGAAGGATTGTTAATGCATATATAGTCCAGATATTCCTAGAGATTAAACATTTCCAAATATAGATGATAAAAAAGATAATTTTATTTTTAAATAACTATTTCAGTGGATTATATCTTGTGCTTATCTGGATAACTTACCATATAAACACAGAATGGTTTGCGTTGGAAGGGACCATAGAGACCATCCCTGCCATAGGCAGGAACACCTTCCACAAGAATAGGTGGCTCAAAACCTCATCCAGCCTGGTCTTGAACACTCCCAGGCGTGGGGTATCTACAAGTTCTCTGTGCAACCTGTGCTAGTGTCTCACCTCCCTCCAGGAAAGAATTTCTTACTAATATCTAATCTAAACCTGCCCTCTTTCAGTTTGAAGCCATTCTCCCTTTTTCACGCCCTTGTCAAAAGTCCCTCTCCAGCTTTCTTGCAGCCCCCTTAGGTACTGAAGGAGGCACTAAGGCCTCCCTGAAGCCTTCTCTTCTCCAGACTGAACAACCTGAACTGCCTCAGCCTGTCACTGTAAGAGGTGTGCTTCAGCCCTTTGATCATCTTCATGGTCCAAAGTCGTCACGAGGTGGGTTTATTTAAAAGAAAGTGTTTGCAGCTGTGCAACACTGAAATCCACATGAAGATGGAGTCCACAGAATATCAGCTGAAAGATAAAACTGCCTACTTTTTCTTGACCAAAGATTCTAAAAAAAATAAGTAAAATTACCAACCAAGAGTAAATATCTTCCCTTGCTAGGCTGGGAATAAAATTACAACATATTTACACTCCCATAAATGAGATCAAATTTGGCCCTTCCTAATTAATCCTGGGTCAGAGTGAGACTTCAGAGTTCTTACTCTGGAAAGCTTGAAATAACTTTTAAGAACATATTTTAATTGAGAAGTGTATTCATTGCCAGAGAGGGGTATAACATGAAAAGGGGGTTAACACCCAGCTACACTCTAGAGGAAATTTAAGACATAGACATGCTGCACATCAGACAAAATCTGCGTTACTGCTCACAAATGTGAAATTTCATTGTCTCCACTAAGCAGTGCACATCTGCCAATTAAACGTCTCTCCATTCTGGTGTCCTCTCTGTAATGGTAGGTCTGTTCTCCTTGACTCGTTGTTACTATTGAATTAGTGCAGTTAGAGCTGAACATCTTCAGAGTCAGCAGAGTATTTGCTTCCTCCCTGAGGTTACTAAAAAGCTGGAACAAGCCAACAGTTTCCAGATCTCCAATGAATATGCGTCACAAAAGCAAGAACACTGGGGTATTTTGAAGTTTAGGGGTGTTAGTTGGTGGCTCTGATTATTCTCTCCATCAAAGCTGCTATGAGAATCATCTTCTGCCTTCAGTCAAGTCATGATCTCAACTGCCCTCCTGGGCCGACTTCCAACAGCTGTTGTGATAAGTTAAGGATTATTTAGGGCCCATTACAAATTGCTGGGAATTGCCATTGATTAAGGAATCTAGACCAAACTCAATCTTAGTAACAAGCTGATGTTTGGATTGGGGAGAGACTTGTACAGCAGTTTTGCAGCTCCAGAGGTTTTCCTTACAGAAAATTGATCTTCCAATGCTAAGTCTATGAATTTAGGCTTGATTTGGTTCAATGAGGCTTTCTGATTGCATGGAGGGTATTTCAACATTGTGATATGGGTATGGATCTCCACTAAATGGAAACAGCTTGTTTTCATCTTCCATTAAAATCCTGGGTGGTGTCAAAGTGGTTAGGAACTTGGTCCACATCTCCCTGATTTGGTCTACTGAGAAACAGAGAAAGGCTTTTTGCAGTCATTGGTACAGATTAATCTACCTCCACCAGGGATTATCCAGTCTAGTAAAGCCAAGAAGTGGAAGAGAATCTACTGGACTAGTCCATCCCCAATCCAACATAAGACTTCTCATTTTGTACAACACTGTGTTTCTGGGTAGTCACAGAATCACGGAATGGGTCAGGTTGGAACGACGTCTTTAGGGGGTCATCTAGTCCAACCTTTCTGCTCAAGCAGGGTCATCCTTGAGCACATTGCACAGATTTGAGTCCAGGCTTCTTGATTATCTCCAGTGAGAGAAACTCACAATCTGTTCCAGTGCACGTAAGTTCTTTCTCATGTTCAGATCAGTCTGGGTTCACATCAAATCTTTTTTTTTAATTGTCACTATTGATTTTATTCAACTTCCCCAAGGGATCTGATCATTAGGAAAATATTTCATTATGTTAACCAGAAATTTCCTTGTTCTTGATCAAATCTTCTTAACTAAAGAATAACACTGATATCCATTGCTTCTTTTTGTCTTGAGCTTGAATGTTTCACATTTCTATGGATTTTTACAACTCCTTTTTTTAAGTGCTTACCAATCTACATACATTTATTGCATATGTTTAATAGACTGGTTCTTCTTACCTACTCCCTTTAAGCTTTACCATAAGTATATCCACATCGATACACTCTTGGTAACCATCTAGGGATATGTGACAGTTGTCAAACCTGCTCTTAGCAGAGTCATGTAGAGAGAGACACATACTTTGCCACTGTAGGAGGTAGAAATGGAATTGTAAAGAGTTGGTGATGACACCAGTCTATGAATTAAATAGAAGGGGTCACTCTATCTTCCCCATTTCTCCTTCTAGAAACACTATAAGTGAAATGTAGAAAGCAACATCACCACTGTTACGGCTGTTCATGTTCTGTAGCTTGACTGTGATGTAGGACTATAATACAGGGTGAAAAAGCTCATTACTGTTCATTTTCAAAATGTTCAGGAGCAGCAAAGCAGCTGGAACATCTGCTGAAGACAGCGAGACCTTAGTATTAAAATTCAACATTTCCCATAGCAGAAATCATTATAGAGTCACAGAAAGGTTTGGGTTGGAAGGGACTTTAAAGATCTAATTTCAACCCCACTGCCATAGTCTGGTAAACTTTCACTAGACCAGGTTGCTCCAAGCCCCATCCAACCTGACCTTGAACATCTCCAGGGATGGGGCTACCACTTCATACCCATCCACAAGCAATAGCATAGGAATTACTGAGGTGTGATTGCCTTTGGGAGAGAGAAAGGTGTGAAACAATTCATGGAAGAAAAAGAGTAACCGTGGCCTGTGCTCTGCACTATAGAGCACATATACAGAAATGAATAATCCTTGTTTCTCATCTGCTGATAAAATGACCTCCTATTTTACATGTATGGAAGGTAAAAGCAGATTTTCATTAAGCCTTTTGCAGGTGTTGAGCTATAGAAACACAATGAAACCATTTTAATTGTATTGGTAAATGGATCTGGATTTACATGCCTTGCACTAGGATCACTGGGACTCAGTTAAGCTGAACTAGGTCCAACATTTACTGACTTAGGACAAGACAAAAATCTTTTCTGGATGGATTAGGCCAACCTCCCCTTAACCTGGTGCTTCCAATACACCATGACAAACCCTGACAGCTTCCTTCACTTGTTTTTTCTATTCCAAAAACAAATTATGGATTATGTGCACCCTCCTCACCACCTTAAACTAACAGATAAAAACTAGGGGTTTTTGCTGGTGTTGTTTTAAGGCAATAAGAAAGTGTCTGCCATGTTTCTGGTATAATTAAGAAGATACAGTCATTACATGAATAGCCTGCTATCACTCTTTGACATGCATTTCAGTGGCTCAGGTCATAATCTTAGAGAAGTTTGAGGAACATCACACTGATGATAATCACACTGCTGATTATCTCCACTACACAGTCTTTTCCAGGCTTTTCTTCAAGGTACTATTTTTAATCTCCAGCAATGACTCACAGGGCAGTGACATAAACAGCATGGGCTACATGGACCTTCTACTCCACACCACGGCCCCTCTCTCTCATGGCCAGTATCCCCAGCCAAGCGTGACAGACTGCATCTGACCCATTTATCAGCCAGCTCACAAGTGGTTAGCAGGGTTTGCCAGCCTCAAGCTGCTAAAATAAATGCTCTAGATACACAGCTTGCAGTTCTGATATGTATTTCTTTCACCATGCCATTCTCTTCCTTGATTTGGGCAACCTTTACTGCCTCTTACAGCTCCAACATCAAATTTTTCTCCTGTTTACATTTCAGATCCTGGAACACACTCAATTTTTTAAATCTTCTATATATATCCAAGTCCCGTTTGCTTCTTACATTATACTGGAAGCTGATCCTCTTGATTTGGGAAGGTAAACTCTATGGTCACTAAAAGGAAACTACACCCATTGAAGGTTTTTCTTAATTACCCCTGGTTAGTGTGTGCTGTCTTCTCTCTCTGTGCCCGCCAAATGAGCAGGATCCTTCAACCTCTGCATAACCTTTGCTCCTTAGATGATATAAAAGTGATTCCTGCTTAGATCTGAGCCCTTCAGGCAGGACCTTCATTGTCCTGGGACCACAATATCCTCTGCAAGAGACACATGGAACATGATCCACCTGGAGGATCTCCACAACCCAGTCACTGTGTGCAGCTGCCTCCCTGAGGAAAGGTTTGTCTTTGTATGGTCTTTCAGGCTAATCTGATCTGAAATAGCAACAGTTGTCTCACTCTGTGAATCAGGCTGCTTCCAACTTCAGAAGTTGCGGAGTCCTCAGCTGTCAAACTGGTGTCTTTCTAGAGAAGTAAAACATATGTCTGACACTTTCTGTCTGACATATTAAATGAGGCCTGAAAAGCAATACAGATAAAAAGAAATGTCCAACGATCCAGCTCTGTTTTATTTAAAAAACAGTTAAAGAAAAAGGCTTAATAGACAAATTTCGGAGGAGCATGTGAAGTCATCACCGAAATATCCACTCTTGAGTTCCATGAATCATCTGCATATTTGGATACTCTTAAGCAGAAAGGAAAGAAGCCAAGACATGAAAGGGAGGAAAGGAGGGATTTTAGCTGTTAAGCCTACAAGACTGGGATGAAAACATGCTCTTTGGTGAATAATACTTATTCCACAGTGATAGAAAACATAAACATCCCAAAGTTGAAACTAGCCTAACTGTAAGACTTAGGTTAGAAGATCTCTCAATTTTCTTCCTCTTTAACTCTGCTTCCCTAGATGCAGCTGGAGCTCTGCTTTACAGCACACCATCTGTGGTCATTTCATAGACTTTTTTTACTGAGAATACCTTTTTTATTCATCACACGAAAAGCTCAACAAGTAAACCTCTGTTACTAATGAGTGCAAAGTCCTCCAATTATTCTACCTTCCTGTTTACCTTGGTGTGATATCCACAGCTGAGAACCACAACATTAATGGAAACAAACAGAAAGTCATAAGTAGAAAGGGCTTAGACAGAAAACAAGCTAGTTTTTTTTTTATTGTGATGGATAGGCAGGAGCGTGGGTCATTGCTACGAATAGCACCACTTAGTTGCCTGTGCTTTGACTGGGGCCAGAGCATCTGACCTGCCTTGGCCACTTTTTCTATCATCTTGTGATTCATAATTAATTCTCTTGATGTATGGCACTTTACGGATGTCAAGCAAAGTTGCAGCCTTGGCCTTTGGAGAGACCCTACCTCTGTGTCAACCATCCTGAAGATAAATAGCAACATAAATGCTGCTGAGGTAGGTAGCCTTGGTCTAGTTAAGTCTCTACTAAGTGGGGGTTTTTTCACAGAAAAACATACAAAGAGCCCAGGCTTTGATTCATTTTTGGTATGCCCCTCCAATACTAACTTGCTCAGCTTTCATTGAAAAAATTATAGATTCATAGAATGATTTGGGTTGGAAGGGATCTTTTAAAGGCCATCTAATCCAACTCACCGGCCATGAGCTGGAACATCTTCAGCTCAATCAAATTGCTCAGACCTGCATCCAGCCTGGACTTGAATGTTTTCAGGAATATGGCAATCTACCATCTCTCAGGACAACCTGTGCCAGTGTCTCACCACCCTCTTTTTAAAAGACTACATACACCTAATCTGAATTGAACCTCTTTTAGTTGAAAACATTATGCCTTGTCCCAGCTCAATAAGACCTGCTAAGTTTGTCCCTTGTGTGATATGTAATTCATAGGTACTGCAAGATAATGTTGAGTATTCATTTTGGAGAAAGGCTTTCAGAATCAGGCCATCAGGATGCTCTGAACAATTATGGCTCTGCATTTCTGTCTTATGGCTCTGAGGCAAAGCTTCTGTTTGGTTCTTTTTCTTGTTTTTCTTATGAGTAGTTTCTTATACTCATGTCTGACCAGTGTTGGCAAAAAGGACAATTCTCCCAGCAAGGCGGGATTAAAGTGCCCTGTCTCCTGGTGAATTCCATATGCTTATGGGCTTCAAAATCAATTGTTCATAATGCACCTTATTAAGGTGAACACTTGAAGGGAATGAGGGGAGAAGGGAGGGAGAGAGAGAGAGAGAGAGAGAGAGAGAGAGAGAGAGAGGACATCTGTTTCAGAGCAGAATGAAATCATAGCTGCAGGCAGGCATAGGAGAGATCAAGGGATGCTTTTAAAATATTAACAAAATTGCAAAACAATCCCTAGGGGTGCTTTAGGAATATTTGATTTGACTACAATGCAGTTGCAATTCATTCTTTGCCAAAAGCTGGGAGAGATACCATTCACATCCAGTAATCCCCCCCCAAATGGCATCTTTCTTTCTTAAACACCCCTTCATTATTGTCCACATTGTTTGGTGATTTGCAGAGCTTCGTGTAATAGCTTGAAATCAGAGATTAGAGTCAGGAGGGCAAACTGGCAGCATTTCCTCTCTGGCTGGTGTTGCCTTCAGTCCTAGACAACTTGTTTTAAATTATATCTGCTCAATGGGTTTCTGATGAAAGATCAGTTCCATTTCATTTTCTTTTTTGTCTTAAATTAAAAGAAAAAGAAAAGGAAGAAAGAAAATTAAATTGAATACTGAGAAAAGTTACACTACTCAATAATCTTGAGAGGAAAGGGTAGGAGAAGGGTTTTCCTTAGAAAAACAAAGCCAAGGTCCCACTTCTTGTTATGTTCGAGCCTGTCAGCTTTGAGATACCAACACTCAGCTCTTCCAAGGTCTCTGCAATACACATAAGGCAATGCTACAGTGGATTAAAGAAGAGGATAGCACACTGATTTTAGGGCTTGCATAATTCACTTAAAATCAAAATAAAGGAAAATTTTCTTTTACAAAAGCATCTGCAAACTACCGTAAATATGGAGGTACCTATTTCCTTGCAGTTTGGCCAGCTGCAGTTTTGGCTCTGCTTATGCTAGTAAATTAAACAATACTAAGGAGTTATGGTTTATATTGTTGAATAGCAGCTAAACAACAATTAGTAAAGGTTCCTGGCAAGATTTTGACCTGGGCAAACAATTTCCAAGAACAGCTAAGGCATTGACATAGGCCAGGAACCAGTCCCAAAATGCAGAAGACTACACCATCCTGTTTTGGATACTAGGAGGGTTTTTTATATAGATTGAGATTTCTCTGTGCCAGTTGGCCTCAGTACCATGGAATAGTCCCAGAGTGTTATTTACTGTAATGAAACATTTAATTTACTAGTGTAGATATCTCCTTTGTGTCTCGTATTCCAGTTGAGCCCAGTTCCTAGATTACAGTGGTGAAAAATCTGGTTGAGGACCAATACATTATTGGCATTCCTGTTCAGCAGTAAATGTAACCATCAAAGCCATTTCCAGCTTTTGTTGCTGTTTGCTTGTTTATTTGCTTGAGGTTTTGTGTGTTTGTTCTTTTAAAAGTTTAGACACATTTGTTTCGAAACTTACAAATTACTGAGACCATCTCTTAGGTCTCAGTGAAATGCTTTAATTTGAGCCTTAGCCTATATAAAACCCTGGGCCAACTGGAAAGCTGCTCTAGTTCCCATACCAGTTTATTATAAACACAGGGCAGAAAAAGGGTGGAAGGTGTCAGCTAAGGAAGGGACACAGAGAGGCATGTTAATAATATTGACATAAATAATGCACTGCTCAAGCATTCTCCTGGAGTGTTCATCCTTCTGCAGTTCCACAGGAGAAAACATTGAGCTCAGAGATGCGATCTGTACCTCCACCTCTGCCCCCTTCCCATCACATTTACTTTGTTTCCAAAATTCCGGAGTCAGATACCTGATCTGCACCTTCTCTCCTCCTTCCCCCATGAAACAGCTGCCCTCTCTGACAAAGATAAGCTAATTTGAGCTGAAAAGCATGAAGTAAGAAAGCCACAGGCATGTTTGCCTTAGGCCAGGATCTTGACAGTGTCTGTCTGTGATCCTAATGCCCCTTCCCTCTACATTTATGCCAAGCCCTCATGCTGAGAGTAGCTCTGCACAGCAGCATAAAATCAGGGCTTAAAATATGCTCAAGCCCAGCTGCTCTCCTGCCCTTGTCACAGCAGAGACAGTGGAATCAAAGGTGGAAGGAAGCTTGTGCTTCCATCCTTGTGCTAACCCAGCTTATGCAGTGTTAATAAATTGGTTTATAATGCTGGGCTTTACACTAATAAGGCTCCAAGCTAGGCACATTTATTTATTGCTGCTGCCCTTAGAGAACCATTAAGAAACGGTGATGTGGAAAACCAGCCTGGAAGGGAAATACTCCATGTCACCACAAGTCAAGACAGATCACCTCTGTCACATCCTTAGGCTCTGTTTTTGGCATCAATGACACCATGTGCTTTCACTGCGGCAGCTGGCAGGTCCTCATCAGGGCGGGATGACCACTTGGTGTAACTTCTTGCTCTTGATTTACCATCTAAGGAAGTGCTAAAGCATTTATTGATGCTGGAGTTGGCTGGGGAGCAGAGCACAGCCCCTAGACCACAGGCTCCCTCTATGACTGGTGCCCTTCCAACATCACTTCTGCATGTGACTTCTGCATGTTCCTATCCAGCTCAGAGGCAACTATTTAAGAAACAATCCTCTCCAAATCTAGTCCATGGAGACCTGTTTGTTTCCATTAAGCATATAATGACAGAGAGAATGCTGTTTGACTCCTTGGCTCTGGTCCAAGCCGATGCACAGACAATAAACCATGCCAGGGTAGAAGGTAAAACACATGTGAGTAAGATTTCCACTTACAGCTCCTTGCTTTGATGCTGTACTCATCCCCCTGTACACACATTCTTCTCTGATTTCCAATTTGTAGCCTTACACAAGCTCAGCTCAGCAGATTAAACTCAGCTATGGACTTCTCTTCCACATTCCTGGACAAGCTGAAGTGCGAGGGAAGTGAAAAGGCGCTTAAGGTCCTCCAGTCTGGCTAAAATCTTCACACCCTCTCTATGCAGGTGTTGCAACATCTTGGGATGCAGAGCAGGCAGGAGGTAGGGTGCAATACCGGACAGGACAGCAGGATGACACAGACTTGGTACCTGCCTTTACCCTAAACACTGTCTTTCATAAATTCTCCCTCAGGCCATAGCTTTGGCCACGGCAGGTCCTGGTTGCCCTAGCATCAGTGAACCAGATTGGATTCCTGGTCTGCAAAAACACTTTTATTTTCATTTCTGCAATCATTTTACACCAGAAGAAAGCCACACAGGTGCTTGTATTATCTCAAGGAAGGAGATATACATGAATAAAAATGACCTGCCAGGATGAGATAGGGAAGAGGTGCTTGCTTTAATTATTTTGTCTTGCAAACATTTGTCTGCCTTGGAAGACTGTGAGGTGCACAAGACCTGTGGTGCCCTCCAAAACAGTAACAGGAAAAGAAACCAGAATCCAAAGTTTTCCATCACAGGGAAAAGGGGAAAAACATATTTGAGAGAGGAAGGTCATAGAGATGGGAGGAAAAAAAATCCCTTGATTAGATATCTTCCTTGACTAGAGTCCAAGCAACTGACCTGAAGATTTGGCTTTTTATAAGATTTCCATCACCATCACCTCCTAGTTGGAGGTATCCTTGCCCATGGCAGGGGAATTGGAACTAGAGAATCCTTAAGGTCCCTTCCAACCCAAATCATTCTATCATTATATGATACCTAAGTGTCATGACATTATTGTTTGACAGAGGAAATAATTGAATGCTTTTCAGTTTATGTCACAGTATCACCCCAGTACATTTGGGACAGAGCAGCTGAAGATACTGAGCCCACCCTTAGGTGACAGAATAAGCCAAGGAGCATGGATCATCCTCTGCATTTACTTAAGAACAAAACAGACTGCAAAAAGAATCACAAATTCCATCTCCTTTCATTTTTAATTACTGTTTGCAGGGTGCATCTTCCTGCAGCAGGACCTTATCTCCATTCCTGCATAGAAGGGCAAGGGTCACATTTACATAACCACAAGAAAGCTGCAAAGACATCCCGGCCGTTGGTGTCGGCAGGACTGAAATATTACCATCTGCACTAAGAGCCACTGAGGGAGCTGCAAGAGCCTGGTGTGTGTTCCCCACCTTTAGCACCACTGTGGGTGTTTGCCTCCAGCCTGCTGGCCTATCAAGGATGCGGAGAGTCATTTTCTCTTTCATTACCATTCCCATTAATTCAGTTGTATTTTGTGAGGTGATTGTTTACAGGAGCCGCCTTGGTTCTCTCCTCCCAGGGGAGCCATTAATTTATCTGCTTTGCTTTCCATCAACAGGAGTTGACAGAGGGAGTTATGGGTTAACTGCTCTGTTTAGAGCAAGTGGCAGGTGCTGGTATCACTCAAACTAAATGAAAATATAAATATCTCTTTACCTACCCACGAAATCAGCTTAAATGCACAGACCCCAGTGTTTAGGTTCAACCTGTTTGTAAGCCTAATGACCCAACGCGGCACTGAACATGTTTAGTGACAGCTTGAAGCCTGGACTTCCCCAGACCCCAGCTACACATAATTATGGAATGAAAATTTCAAAAATACCTTAATTGTAAAAGGCGATATGCTTATAATGCCAGAAAGGGGCCTAATTTTGGAGCAAAACCTGCTCCATCAAACCCAGGCTGCCTTGAAGGTCCTCAGGGGCAAATCAGAGGCTCACAAGGTCATAGGTTACATCTGAAAAAATTGCCAGCATGCTTTCTTACATGATTCTTTGTAGTTTCATTTTGGGTCACTCTGGGAAGATTTCCAAGACTCCAATTTCTTAATTTCATTTCTTTTCATCCTCAGCACTGACACTTTTGAAGGCTGAAATATGATGCATTGCAGCCCATACCATAAATGTGAACATTAAAAGGTTTTGTACAGGGAGCTGAGCTTATAAAGCCCCATTTTACTTCCCAAATGAAATGAATGGAAAATATTTCCATGTAATTTGAAGGACTTTGGATCAGACGCACAATTCACAGAAGTCATGCTGTTGTAAAACCCAGTGCCAGTCAGGAGATGACACAACAAACTCACTCCTCACTGATCAGAAATAAGGGAGAAAAATAGTGATTTGTGGTATATCTTAAAATACAGCTTATACGAAGCATGTCTTACAAAGCAAAAAACTACAAAGAAGTAAGAAAGATCTAATTTTTTTTTAACATTCATTGATCCTACATTGGATTCCAATAATTGCTACTGAAATTAAAGGTAAAGGGGAAAAAGGAATAAAAGAGAAGAAAAAAGAAGGAAGAAAAGGGAAGAAAAATATTATAAAGATGCTGACAGCATTTGACTGGATTGCTTACAACAGTTTTCAGCTTTTCCTGAAAGCAGTGTGGTAAAGATATGGCAGAGAGAATGAAGTCTTAAGAGAAATTGCAATTAAAGGCAGAGAAACTTTGTCTGTAAGCAAGGAGGAATAGATGAGACATGGACATGTTTCAAGGGTTTTCAGCAAGGCAGCTTCCATGAGGCAGCTCTTTCGGCAAGAAATGGAGTGATGCTATCTCTCAGAGTCACAAAACATACATCTGCCTATGGATGGTAGGGGCTACAGCTGGCAAAGATGTAGTAGAAGGGTTATTAAAAACCCCCAGTTCTACTACTTGGAAACTGGTAAAAATACAGATTTTTAGGTCAGGCAAATTACTGTACGCCATGACTTAAAGTGGAAACAGCTCGATCTTCCAATGTAGATGATAGAAAACAGTATCCCAAGCTTTTTTCCTTCCCACCCCAGTGTATTGCCCTCTTGCCTGAGCCTTGTATCTAACTGTGAAACCCCATTATAAAACCAGATTGATATTAATCTAGTTTGATTAAAGTTGAAGAAGGCTAAAAGAATAAAATGGTAAGGATTTTGCAGATAAGGGCTCTTTTTCTTTTAATTTACAGACAAGTTTCCTGATCTGCTTGTGGTGTGGTTTTATGAACAGCTGCATCAGTATCCCCAGGGAGGCAGGAAGCAGCAGGGTGGCTGAGCCACGGCAGGAGGGAACATCTCAAGCAGGGTTTGTCATCAGAAACATTGAAACATGGAACTGTTCCTCTACTGAGGTTGACATTTTCAAACCCAGGAGCCTGAACTTTGGTGAAAACAAACTTATGTTTAAAGGATTCTTGGCAATTGGATTTCCTGCAGATTTCTGCATCCAACAGATGCAAGCATTGATCCAGCTTCACTTGGGCAACGATAAGTACAATGAGACATTTGGCTTCAGGAGCTTATGACAAAGGATGTTGCTGTCTCCTCTGTCTCCATCTGTACTGCTTCCTTTACAGACATAATTGCTAATAAATTAACTACTAGTATACTACTTTGAAAATCATGAGCTTAAATATAGGGTTTTATTAGCTTATATCCTGGCAAAATGTTTCTCTCATACACATAATTTTTTGTAACTGAATTATCCTTTGCAACTTTTAAAACATACAAAGTGGTCGGACCTCTGCTATTTATCATTCTTCTCTGCCAGGTAGGAAGGAAATTGGGTCAAGAATTTATTGCAAAAAAGCAGATAAGCATTTTACTTTAGGGATCTTTTATGTCCATGATTTCAACGAGCCTAATAATCTTTGCAAATCATTAGCATGTCTTGGCCCTGGATCCATCCTGAAAGTGTATGATCTCACCTCATAAGTTTCTTGTTAGATTCCTGGACTCTCTCAGACATCTTCTTAATAGTGATACGTCTCATAAATTATTTATTGATATGACATACTTAAAAGCATCAAAAAAGACCTTTTAGTTTGGCTGTGAAACAGCTAAGAGTAGTTATATCTGCTTTTCATAAAACAGGCCGAAAAGGTTAAATGCCTTGTCCAGGATCACACAATAAATTAGTGGTACAGCAAGGCATAACAGAAACCAGTGCTGTTTCCCAGACTCTTAGTTCTCTGCAGTAGACATAGCTATCTCTTCATCTCAGGAACTGCTGGATGGTCCAAAACCAAGATGGTTTACTCGCTACTGAAACCCATGGCCTCCGTCTCTTAAATTCTCCTGTCTTTTGACCTTGGTGGAGGTGCTGAACTTGATGCTTCGGGTGTGTGTGTTTTTTAAGTCATTTTCCAGAAGACAGACTTTTCAGAAATAGACAGTTACCTATGACTCAAATGTAACATTCACAATTCAGAGATACCTACTTAATAAGACTCTGCGTGTTTTCCCAAATGTGCTCTGATTAAGTCTCAGTCAAAAGATGGAGCCTATTACTGGGTTTTGCTTTTTTGTGTTTTGCTTCCTAAGGCATATGAAAGATGGTGTTTGTTGCATCTATTTGAAACAAATAGTAATGATTAACGTTTATATAGCACTTTCTGCTTTTTAAGCGCTGCACAAACACTAATTACTCTTGGTTTAGTGTAAACTAATGTAATCCCACTCTGTTTTACAACCTATTTGCATCTTTTGTTGACTGAGAGCTAGTTCAATTACTTCTAATCTTTGGTCTAGCTAGTCATTAAAGGTATGACTAAGAAGAGCCATTTACATCTTCAATTGCCTTCTCCCCTCCCCAGCAACTTCATTTGCTTTTTAGCTTTTCTTCCCACAATGTCTTTTACTGAGTATTCTTAAAGGTGGATTCGTTAGCATGGTAGCAAAGCTTTTCTTCAGCAAAACAGTGGGCCTTTCCACTGATTTTGTTAAATTATTTAAAAACTTATAAGAATGATTTAATAAGCTGTTCTGTTTTGCCACAGAAAGTCATATACAAGATGTTTTCCTAGGGCAAACCAAAAGATTTATTACTTAGTCACTAAATCAGTGATCTTAATACCAATAATGCAGAATTTATTTTCCAGTTTGACTTGGATAAACCACTTATCTCTTACCTAGAATTTTATCTACCGAAAGATGTGAATAATATTTGGCTTTCATGAATACTGGCACAGAACCAAAGAACTCTAGTAAACAGTTTTCTGATGTCCAAACAGGAGCTGGGGTTTGTACAGTCTCTGCCACTGACTCCTGCATTATTTGGTCAGGTCATTTCCATTATGCAAGTCTCTTCTGCGTGTAATATGGGAGAGATGCAAATGTATCTCCTTGAATGGCTAAATCAGTAAGAAATCACAAACATGAAGCAACACAAATGAATAATTTCACTGTGTGATGAATCCAACCAAATGCAGATTCCTAGTCCTGAAAGAGTCATCTTAGGGATCCCCTTGGAGTCCATAGGGAGAAGGAGTCATTTAGAGGTAAAAATAATTAATCCATTACTGTAATAGATGTCTAAATTATTTTTATATGAATTTTGCCCTAAAAATTATTCTTCTTTATTCACTTATTGTAGAAGAAATCAAATGTGAGTAGTTTGGCTGTAGATGTTTGAAGGACTCATATCCAGAGTAAAGAGAGACAAATTTGACTTACATGTGTAGCCTGATCACCCTGCCATGTACATGCAAAATCAAAACATAAAACCAGAATCTAAATTTTAACTTCTGAGTTTTTGCAATGTAGTAAAAAAGCAAAAGTAAATAAAAATAAACCCTGCTGTTATTCTGATACCTTTGGGCAAGTAGAAAAGCAGCATTTTACAAGAATAGAATAAGTGTAATGTTCTATATTCTCCCCTGAGCTACAGTAACAGTTCTTATAACCTTAATAAGCTCCCTCCCTAATGCACCTTGAAGTCAAGCAGCATTTGCACATCTGAAAAAGCGTCTGTTTTGGGAAGCCGTAGAATCAGAGAGTCATTGAAGGGTTTGGGTTGGAAGGGACTTTAAAGGTCAGCTGGTGGGCAGGAACACTTTCACAGACCACATTGCTCCAAGCCCCATCCAACCTGGCCTTGAACACTTCCAGAGATGGAGCAGCCACAGCTTCTCTGGGCATTCTGTGCCAGTGCCTCACCAACTTTATAGGGAAGAATCTCATTCTCATATCTAATCTAACTCTGCCCTTCATCAATCTGAAGTCATTCCCGCTGTCCTATTACTCCATGCCCTTATTAAAAGCCCCTCCCCTGCTCTCTTGTAGCCTCTTTAGGTGTTGGAAAGTGCTCTAAGGTCTCTCCATGCGCCATACATACCCAGTTGTACATCAGTGCTAAGTTTCAGTCAGGTGTAAGACCTCTTGCCAGAGCACAGTCTGTGTCCAGCCAACTGTGATTTGCAGGGGTGTCAGATGAAGTTCTCATGATAAGAGAGATGGCATATGTTTAAAATCTCTTAGACATGATGCCCCTCCTTGTTATTCCAATGAGGGAGCCCTTTGTTTCAGAAAAAAAAAAACCACAACAACCCAAAACAGAATTTCCTATTTCAAATTCACTATTTTTATCTGTCTATTTTCCACCCACAGGCATATTACCCAAGAAAAATACCCTTCCTCCTGCATAAGCTTGATGTGTCATTGAAAGTTAAGCTCTGGACACAGTAGGGGTTACACTGATTAATCAATCCCTAGCATCTCTCACTCTGATTATCTCACATAGAAGTCCTAAAATAAATCAATTCATGAGCCTTTTCAGTCTTTTTACAGATAATTCCTATTTTAATAAACTTGGCTTGAAGTTTGACCCTTTGGGGGATTTTATCAGAACAAGAAAACAGTTGGTTTCTCTCCCTGCTGAAGGAAAGCAAGGACAGATTACTCAGTACATCTGTGATAAGAGCAGGCACATTTTACACGTGATACTGAAGTAAGACAAGAACAGGTTGGCCTTATGACTAATGCTGCAGTTTTGTGTGTTAGTTACTTGAATCCAAGTAACTGGATAAGATAGTTGACTTTGCCTACAGAAGGACGATGGTAATACTTTTTCCCTATGCTATGTGTCCTACCTGATCAGCTGAGAACTTCCCTCTGCTGCAGGAAGTTTTCCATTATATTGTTCTGCAGAGTATCTCTAGTGTTAATAAATAGGTAGATGCAAAAGAAATCTGTCCCTAACAATGGTTTTTGAGCATAACTGAGTATATTCTTCCAAACTCAGCTGAGCCTGTGGCATCCCTTGTCATTCGATACCAGTAGTGAAAGGCAATGCAGGCATAAAGTATTATTCTATTGTTTTCACAGCCAAGCCAGTGAAAAAGGGGGGACAAAATGCAGATCTTGCAAGTTTTACATTGCAGGTCTCTTTCAATGTAAGCCATCATCCTGTAAGCTGCTCAGACCCCAGGCTGCATCCAAAGAGTGTAGAACAGGAGATGTTCTGAACTACTTCACACAGGAGGAGCACACCAACGTGATACTTTTTACTGAGGGATACAGATACATGACAAGCTTTATGCTTTAAACTTTATCTACCAACAGTTCTCCCCTAGTTTTCCTGCAGCTGATTGTGTCAATGGTTTTAGAGGCAAGGGTTAGAGCCTGCATTGGTGGCCATAGAGAGAAAAGGCAGACATACTTTTTTTTTACTAAAAGAACCTCCATTTACTGCTCTTCCCTGGGACCAGAAATAATCCATAATAGAGAAAAATAGTTACATCTGAGAGTGGGTATGAGTTCAAAGGCTTTTTTCTTATGGCAAAGGGTGAAGGCTCATGAATGTCCCTATGAAAGACATGACTGTAAACAAGAACTTTAAAGGAGACAAGTACTTCTTCACGCAACAACTAATCACATTGGGGGACTATTCACAGGATGTTGCAAAGGCCAAAAGTATTTAGGGGTCAAATGGGATTAGGCAAACTCTCAGAGGACAGATTCATGAAGGACTGCCAATCCCAATGGTTTGCTGAAGTGTGTGGAGGGAAATGACCAACCTTAATCCTTAAATTATTGTTCACAACCACTTTCCCCTTCTTCTCTTCCAAAGAGACTACATCCAGTCCATACAGATGGGTCATTTTCTTGTTCAGTTTATTGTCAGAAAAGCAGAGATGCAAAGGGAGTGTATCTAAGTGTTGCAAATCAATAACCTAGTGAAATAAAGAGGTTTAAGGGCGCAAGGTGTGCCTCGGAATTGCTTTGGGATTCTCACTATGTTTTACTACAAAGGTTTCCTGTAGACCACAACAGACCACTGAGAATTAGACAAAAGCTTGCCCATGTGTGGGTAGAAAGCTTAGCACCCTGAGTGAGCCCTGTACCAACCTGTTCTTACTGTCTTGGAGATGAGACACTGGCACAGGTTGCCAAGGGAAATTGCAGATGTCCCATCCCCGGAAGTGTTTGAGGCCAGGTTGGATGCGGCTTTGAGCAACCAGATCTAGTGAAAGGTGTCCCTGCCCATGGCAGGGAGTTTAAATTAGATGATCTTTAAGGTCCCTTCCAACAATACAGAGGCACCTTTTTTGTTGTCATAGCATTAATTCTATAGTTCTATGACTAGAGATTATCAAATAAATTTTGTTGTTTTACACAAAAAAAAAAAATAAAAAAGGCAAAACTCCAGACTTTGTTTTTCTTTCCTGGAAGAAAAAGGAAAGATTCTCCCAAGGAGACTGAGGAAACTTGTACTGAGGACTTTCACCTAGGATGCTTGAGACACATTCAAAACTTCATCCTGCCTGACTCAGATTAGGTTATTAAATTTTAGCTGTCTGTATCTCAGGTAACAGCCCAAATTAGCAGATGGTGCATGATGGAGGAAGAAAGGGAATGCTTTCAGTGAGTACCTGCATTTTATGTCACCAGTTCTTTCTCAGTCTGAGATTTGCTGATAAAAAGGCTGGTTTCACATAAGTCTTGGATGTTTGGCACATCACACACCCAAACCTTGAGTGTGACATAGTGAGTCAGGAAAAATGTGCAGGCTGAACTTAAAACAGTCTACATGGTCAGGCTGTCTCTTCTGGCATTTATTATTTAAATACCTTTATGCATTATCTATTAAATTGAGGTTCTGAAGAAAACCCATTTCATACAAGAATGGCTAATAGACTCATAATGAGAATTTCAATATACAATTAAGACTATTTTGAAAGTAATTTCCATTTGGGGGGAAGATAGAGTAGGGTTCTGATGACTGCAGTTGCAAGCTGCTTATACTAGTCTAAAACTATTCATAAGCTTTGTTAACTTCTGGCCCCAAAGTTTTCTCCTAGCACAGGTTACAGGCTCCAGCCCACGAGAGAAGACTTAGAAGTCTGCAAACCAGAAATAATTGAGATAATTGCATTCCAGCCTCCTTCATGCTTTCCCACCATACTTCAAATCTCCACTACTGTTTCAGGCTTTTCTGGGCCTCCAGCTCCTTGCAGTTTTAGATTTATTCATGAAAAGGTCACAAACCACATATTTTGGACAGGCCTAGCATGTCTCTTACCAGTAGAAGAAAGGCTTAGTGGTTGAGACCAGAAAAGGGAGGTTTTGTTACTTTCTTCGAGCACTGGGTTGAAGCCAAGCAGTATTAATTCAACTGTTCATTCTCCTCTCTTGTGCCTGCTTCTTTCCAAAGCCTGTGCCAAAAATGTGAGAGGATGTTATACCTATAGCTAAATTTATTTCCCACAAAGACCTCATGGGATTTGAACCCCTGTTATAAATCTGTAGCCTAAAGTTTAATAAAAACACAAGAGTCCTTTATGTTATAGAACAATCTCCCAGAAACCTGATAAATGGCACCACACTTTTTAAGCCATGTTTGTGTATTTATTAAGATCTGATCACCGGGCAGTACAAATTTTATTTGAATCACCCCAAAGTATATGCCTAAGCATTTGCTGAGTGCATCAGTACATTCACCACTACGTTTTTATCAGTTTTGTGCTTTAGAGGAGGTGTGGAATGGGAGGCAATATCACAGGTACTTCTGGACAACAGAAGATGATCAAATAAGATTTCTCAGGTTCAACATTTTGTGTAAAAAAGGCCAGGTTTTGTCAAAGGTCAGGCTGAAAGTGGCTCTGAGCAACATGAACTAGTGGGTGGCATCCCTGCCTATAGTGGGGGAGGGTTGGAACGAGATGACCTTTAAGGTGCCTTCCAACACAAGCCTTTCTGTGATTCTATGACATCAGAATATGGAGCCTCGAACTGGGCACTTGCATTCTCATGGAAGTATGATGGGCCTCTCATAATGGACTGCACTCTTACAAATGAGATTTAAAACACAAGGTGATGACTTACCTTGGTGTAGGATATTCATAACCACAGACACAAAGTCATTTAATCGTCTGAACTCACAACATCTTTGACTGCAGCTTAGAATCCTGAGTCTAATTTCCCAAATAAAATTGCTGGTCTGGCTCCAATACCTGTTGGTATCTTCAAGAATATTAATATACAATGAGGTGAAAATCCATCTCTCTTTTGACTCTGAGTGGGGTTTTCATCATTCATCATGGGATTTCACTCATCAGACACAACTGCAATAGTACATGCTCCACAGTCCTTCTGACTGAAGGACACTATCCAAACACGAAAGAGCATCATGTTAATAATACCTGAGGTTCTCTAGCAAAGATTTCAGACATTCATTAGCCAAGACATTTTTAATTAAGTATTCTACTGTACTTATGCGACTTGGTTCTCAAAAAAATCCAGTACTCATTATCAGACTCAGCCTGGGAGATCAAGAGTCTGGTCTCAGTTGTGTTGCTTTCTTCTTGTACCACCTTAAGCAATTCACTTTGACTTCCCATGGCTCATCTCTTCCACTTTAAAGTGAATGAAAGGATATTTGCTCATTACCAGTGTTAGCTCTCAGTTAATGATTGGATTCGTGGTGCCCAAAGGAGGGAAAATAAAATCCATCTGCCTCTCAGTATTCTATGGCTGTCCTCAATCTACAAGGGCAGCAGCAATGAAAAATCCAGAAAAATATTGACATAAGCAATGAAATGAGAAGATTTAGTTTAAGAAGGCAAAAAGTAGGCCCTACCAAGTAAGATGATGCCATTTTTCCATAGGCAAATTTTGCAGAGGAAAACAGATTACTATAGGAAGTCACTTTGCTTCCTCCAGCACAAAGGTGGAGGTGGAATCAACCCACCAAGATTCATGCTTATATTTTCATGAAGACAAGACATTTCACTCTTCCAGTTTTCTCATAGCCCTGTTGCCATAACTATGTGGAAAACACATAAAGCTATCTCGGCTATATAAACCCTCACATTTTGACAGAAAATTGGATGACATGACATGCTGCTTTCCAGAACAGGCGCTGTCTATCACCTTACTGCTAATCTCTGTGATTAGTGACCTGCAATGTAAGTCAGCTATCAAAGACCACCTGTCCTTTTTGCTGTAAGCGCCTCCTAGCATATCGCTTTGTGGTGTGTCACTCTCTTGTCTGGTTTTTGATTGATGCAAGTTTGTATTTCGAGCAGTGACTCAGAAAATAAATCATCCCCCTTGCTATTCATTGAGTGTGATTCTGCAGCACAAAGCCGGTGTGGTTAATCAAAGCTCCAAAGAGCAACAAAAAGCAACAGAACTGAGAATGAGGAGGATAGATACAAAGGATAAAACATCATAAAAAAGGATTATTTGGGAGCTAACCAAAGCAAAAGCAAAATATAAAGAGCTGCAAATAAGCATTGTGTTTGCTGCACTACTGCACCAGAACCAAAAAGCTGATTTTTTTGTTCCACTCCTTGATATGTATGCAAGGATGTGAGGAGAGTCCCACACCTTTGAAAAATATAACTATTTCAAGGAGGCTGATTTTATGGGTTTCTACATTTAAGTAAACCTTTCTGGGGTCAGTGGGATTTTTCTGAGTAGAATAAGTAAATCCTGAAGGATATTTCTGTTGTGAGTTGTACTCAGACCAGCTTGTGGTCCAGCTTGGATTCCATACACAGAGGGCTGTCAAAAATAAGAATGGCTGTTGCAATTAACAGACCTTATTTCTTTTTAAAGGAACAAAATAGGTGAAATTTGATATGTTATGCAGACAGCAGTAATGATGAAAGAATCGAACAGATCCAGAAATGCTATGTTGTAGGACAAGAAAGCCCTTTCCAAGTAGAAATGGTTCAGAGCAGGAGAGTGCTTCTATGGAGGGAAAAGGAGTGCAGGAATGGAAAGGAACATGTTAGAAGACTTGGTTTTCTGCATCTGGCTCAGCAAGTTTATGGAAGCTTTTAAAATTATGAGGAGCAATCATGAGCTAAAGACGGAAAGCAACCGGTGGTTGAGTATGTAACTGAGATGAGTGTGATTCTTTGTATTTGTCATGTGCTGGAGAAGTCAGGAAAAACGTGAGGTGTCGATGGCACAGATGAAATTGTAGCAAAAGTGAAATCTAGACACAAGGAGTAGCAGATAAAAAATAATAATCTATCACAAAAACACTATGAGGCAAATTCCCTGACAACACAAGTCCATTGAAAGTAAGGTATCTAAACTGTGTGGGAATTGGGTCATAAAACTGTGATGACAAGAACTACATGTCCATGGAGAGGTGCTGGAAACTGACTTAAGTCGGTAAAATGCAACAGTTCTTTCTTTTTAAAAAAATTAAGAAATCTTCATTATGTTTTTGGAGGTGATCTTTCTAGTCAGAAAGTCAGGCCAAGTGGTGAGGGAGAGAGAAATAAAAAGTTGAGAAGAGTTAAATTTATAAAGACATGAATGACTTGGGAATAGAAACACTGTTACAGAGGAATGTGCATGTGGAGGGTGCAAATTTACAAGGCTATTTTTGATGAACTGTAGGAGGAATTTCAGTTTTTCAGCACCTTTCTTTACTAAAAGAAAACCCTCCATCTGATGGGAATTCAGTCAATTTCCTCATGGCTTTTTGTAATTTCCTAAGTTGGAAGTTTACTAATGGTAATTACAGACCCTGTTTGTACCTTGTGGCTCTAACTATGCAGAAAGGTTTTCTTGGCGCCTGTGCCTTTCCCGCTAGAGGGTTTTCAAATGCCTGGCCCTCGGTAGGAATTGCTAACAACCGTCAGAAGCAGATAGAAGAAACCTTTACTCATTTCTTTCTTACAGACTAACCACTTCTCACTCACATTTTTTTTTCTATCTCCATCCCCCATGACAATAAACCACAGTTTCAGTGTTCGTTATAATGGCTCTTACTACAGGGCTGTTGTGAAGAAGCCTGTTTTAAGGTGTTTTATTCAAAGGTGCAACAAACCTGGTCCTTCTAAGAATTTCACACAAAAAAGAGATGCTATAAAGGACACAAATGCATTCAATAACTAGTGCGAAAAAAAAAAGTCACAATTTTTCAAGCCAAAAATCTTTCTTATTTTTTTAAGGCAGGAAGGCAGTGTGCTGAAAAGCAATCAGATGCTCTATTTCTTTTAGCTCTCTCCAGTGTGAAACTACCAATATGTTTGACTCAATGCAAAAAAATATCTACCAGTATTTGATAGATCTCTTGCATGCTACTACTGTTCTTTAGCATAACACAGTTTCCCTCACTGTTGCTTCTACATTCAAGCCTTAGTCTTTGTATCCTTGCTCTGCAAAAAATTTAATGTGTGTCAGTTTTGGTGGGTGAGTAATTCCATTTGCATTCATTGTGTTGAACTTACATGAATGAATTTAAGTGAATGAGTTCAGTAGGTTTAAAAACATATTTAAAATCAAAGTGGTGCTCAGATTTCTGCAGATGACTTATGTAAAGCTCAGTTATAAGACACTCCTCCTCCTTTTCACCTCTTCCTCCCATTAGTGTTTGATAGTTTCTGTGCATTGTGCTGATAAATAGGAAGTGTGAACTTGGTCTGCCACCATCACTGAAATAGACAGGAAGACAATGAAGTGGACTTTTTTTTTTATTGTAGTGTCTTAGTTTCTGGGAAATAATACCAGAGGAATGGTACAAGGTGTTGGAATTGTGGTCTGTCACTGCAAGGTTCATTTTGGAGGTTAAAGGGGTCAAAACCCAGTTATCAGTTTTAGCGAAAGCAGAATTGCAGAAATAGGAGTGTGTCGTGGTTTATCCCCACAAGAGTTCAAAGACTGCAACCCTCCTTTTCTTTGCCCAGCTACTGTGTATCTCACAGCCCTCCTGCAGCTCTTACTCCTTCATGCAGTCTTTCTTCAGTATTTGTTTAGTTGTGCTTGTGCCAGACACCTTGGCAAGTAAGGAATTAATAATAAAATGTTTTCTTCAGGCTTTAGCATCAGTATTATGATTTGCAGAATTTCAGAACCTATGCTAAGAGTCTTCCATCCTTCACACACTCATACTTTTGAAACCCACAAATGTTACATTACATCACATCCCTTTAAACCAACCTGCAAAGCTCACAGCACATCCATCCTCAACTACTGTGCCATAGCTGTGTGAAAGCAGGTGTAGATTAGGTATTAGAAAGAAATTCTTCACTGTGAGGGTGGTGAAGCATTAGCACAGGTTGCTTAGAGAAGTTGTGGCTGCCTCACCCTGAAAGTGGTTCAAGGCCAGGTTGGATAGACCTTTGAGCAGCCTGGATTAGTGGCAGGTGTCACTGCATGTGTCAGAGGGGTTGGAACAAGATGATCTTGAAGGTCCCTTCCAACCAAATCATTCTAGGATTCTATGATTCTCCAAAATGCAGGGCACAGCATTTGAAAACAAGGCTGGGGTCTGAGTCATGAAGGAGTAAGATTTTGTTAGTGCATTCAGAGTTTAGCCTTTAAAGAGAGAAATGCTAATAGACTGTGATTCAGTCCTTGCCACATATTTCCATATGTATTTGCTATGAAAAAGACCAGGATCTGATAGGTGCTTTCTGAACCTCTTCCTCTCTGTTTTTAAATGCTGCTGGTAAGCAATAATATCCTGAGGTGGCAGTTAGAGAGTCAACTTCTGTTCCTTAGCTGTCAGGTGGACACACTTCCTGAGAAGCCCAGCCCATAATTACACATTTGCAATGTTTGGTTTGTGGGTTTTATCACTTTTTTTCCTCAGAAACCATTTTAGATATTAAAAAAATATAGGTTATCATCTTGACGCAAGTTATTGAAGGTGTTTTTTTTTCCTGTGACTTTTGATGCATTTAATAAATTTAAAGTGAAAATACCATTTATTAATTATTTTAACAAACATACTTTTAACATGCTTTATTTCTGTTATCTGTTTTCTCTGTGTGCAGATATGTATGCTTGCATAGCGCTGCATATATACATCAGTTTTCCAACAGACATAAATTCCAGGCCATGTTTTTACATGAAGAAGAGCACTATCATTTATTTACACTTTCTCAGCTCTGCTTAAGTTCTAATATATTTCAAGCTGAGTAAAGACGAGCCCTCTGAATAGGAAGACATTTTTGTCCAATTTCCATTCATATCTCATCCCTTCATTCTTCTTTTCTCCCTCCCCCTTCCCACTTGCCTTCTTACAGTCTCAGTCTTTTGTTCATCCTTTCTAACCTCACAATCTGACAAAACACTTCTAAAACCACAGGACAGCATTTTTCCAAAGTCCTCTGGATGCCCAAATAGAGACATTTCAACATTACCTGATTTCCCAGAGATTAGGTGACTGATGAATACATGCCTCCTGGAGGTGTCTGAATCACTTCCCATGGAAAGAAGACAGAGAGTATCACAAGCAGTTTCAAATTCCCAAGTGCAGACTCAGTTCAGACAGATGCAGGTTGCTGCGTGCATGTGTCCTGTTCGCAGTGGCAATTATTAAATGACTCACACATAATTGAGAGTTTCTTTTTATTGGTAATTGTTCTAAGAGGGTTTTCCTGCAATCCATTGAGTAACATGTCTTTTCTTCAGTGCAAAAATGTATAAAGAAGGCAAATTAGCTGTTCAGTGCACAAAGGCATGAATTTCTTTCATTCTCTGTTTCAGGTTATTCCAATCTGACCACGACAAGAACGTCATTATTTTAATGTTGAATACTCAGACAAGGGTGCCATGGATGTAAAAGAGAGGAAACCGTATCGATCTCTGACTCGGCGCCGTGACACTGAGCGCCGCTACACAAGCTCTTCAGCCGAGAGTGAGGACAGCAAAGTGCCCCAGAAGTCCTACAGCTCCAGCGAGACCCTGAAGGCTTATGATCAAGACTCCAGGCTGACCTACAGCAATCGGGTCAAAGACATGGTGCATCAGGAGGCCGATGAATTCTGCCGAGCAGGTGGGTATCTTTCAGTTGATGCAGCTGTAAGCAGTGTGAGTCAATCAGCTGAGAGCTGGAGCTGAGTGGGAGGCTACTTTTGAAGGATTCTGAGGCTGAAAGCAAGATATGAGAGAGATTTGAAGAGAGCAGCAAGGATCATCTTCATTGCATTGCACAGACCTTGTGTGCAGACCAGTGTCCTTAAGTGGCCTACCCATACCCCATGTTCATTAGAACTTACTGAAACACGTTTTCTGTGTGTTAGTCTTTCTGCCTCCAACAGCATTGTGCTACTTCCTACCATGAGATTAGACCCCCCGTGCAGATGCTGTACAGTATTGACACGGCGTGGAAAGTTCCCACCTGCTCATGAGACCTTTCACTATGTTGTGCTACTGCTCTGTTGTGAAGGAATTCTACAAAGATGCTGAGACAAAGACAGTGAGAGGAGAGTGTAACTGTCCTCACTGTCCATCTGGTCTACAACAACACCCAAGAAGCCTGGAAGAAGGAAGGCAACTGAACTCCAGATGGGATGAACCACCCTTGGCATTATACTTGGCCTGCAGGCTTTAGGTTTGACATGGGGACATGTTTTAATATTAAAGGTGTAAGGAACCACTTTAGACCTTCTAGGAACCCATTAAGTGCATCTGGGTCACGGTCTCTGTGAATATGTGGAGTTTCAAGAGTCACCATGGAGTCCACAGTCCTAACAGAGATTCCAGATACTCACTTTTTTTATTGCTACCCTGAAGTCAGTGCAGTTACATTTTCACTGGTGCTGCTGCCTGTGTGAGGTAGATTCCTTGCCCCCGCTAGGCCTTGTCTTCATTTGTCTGTAGAGACGTTGAGTGTTGCAGTTCAGAATCCAAGCAGGACTTCACATAAATTATTTTTAGAAGTCCATCAAGAAAAGCATAAAATGGCAAAGTGAGTCAAATAGAGTAGGCAGCATTCCAAAAAATGAACATAAACTAGCCAACCCAGAGTGCTCCAAGCACATCCTCTGCAATTTGGAGGAGCTGATTCCCCAAAGGGAATGCATATAATTGCACTCATTAAACTTAGGGGCTGCTTGATTTCGCTCCTCAAACATCATGCACTTGTGGTTTTGGTGCAAGACTCATCTTTAAGGCACACACAGGCAAAATGATTTGCAGAAGTATTTTTGTGTGCATGGCTTTGGTGTTTGTATTTCAGGATAGCTTCAGCAGGCAATAATCAAGGACCAATAAGTATTGTAAATAATACTGTGACATCATAAAAGCACTTTCCCCCTTAGCAACTCTGAAGTACTTCATTCTCTCTAAAGAATCTGCGATGTTATAAAGAAAAGAAAACTTTTTAGGACATTGAGTTTGCTCACTTATACAATATATTCACCATGCAGGGTAGATGTGAGTTAGTCCAGGTCAGTGGTTTTCAACTTGAGGGTCTATGAGGCCATGCAGGTCCACGGACTTCTCCTAAGAAGCCAACAAAAGATTACTTTTCTTGAAAAGGGAGTATAAATTCACTATCCAAAAATTCATACTTCCCTAGGAAAATTTTGGAGTGTACTGAGAAATAGTAAAAATTACTGGTCTAAGTAGCTGAAATTATTTTAGAAGTTAAGGTTAACTGTGTCAGGGTATCAGTTCTACTTCTGATATAACACTCACAGATTGTTCAATTTCAAACTTTCTCCCAGTTTATCCTGAGAGTCCCTAAACTGGCCTGAAGGTTGTTAGCAGTAACCCCAGACTTTCTGTGCCACATTTTCTGCTGGCAGTAACCCTTGAATGGACCTCACTTTGTGATGCTGCTTGGCCTCATGCCAGCTGAAACCAAGCCTTATTAGCCTGCTCAGCATCAACAAGGCAAAGTGAATTTCTCTTCTGCGTTGGTTTGGAAGGCAGAGGAGGGAAACATTTCAAGTAGACCAAATAAATTCAGTAAATAAACAAGTCAGCATTTAAATGGTTTTAGCTAGAGTGAGTGCCAGCAAACGTGCAAGTCAGCACAGCAGAAAATAGACCAGATCTGAATTAAAAAGTCTCAGATATTTATTATCATCCTTTTATTGACTTGAGTTCTTCCAGCTTAAAAGGCAACAGTGAGCATAGAATATGAAAATCAATGCATCTGCTGCTGTTTATTGCAAATAAATTTGATTTTCAGTTAATTGTAGCAGTTATTTTTCATAATTTATGAGCTGCTGTTACTGGGTAGCATCAGTCTTGCTGCACATTGATGTGACTGATGATGCTGAGTGTGTCTTGTTTCAGGGGAAGGTGGAACTTACAGTCAGTGACTCAAACACACAAGCAAACCCAAAAGATGATATTTGCCAGTCCTCTAGAATAGTCAGTTTAAAAATTTTCCTAGGCTTATGCATACATCAAAACTGGAAGAGAAAAGCAAGGTCTCTGGGGAGATACTGCTTCCTTATGTTTATGGCTTAGGTCAAGTTAATTTGCTACCTCATGCCATGAAGTTGTAGAGGACACTCCCTCAAACCACTTTGCAATCAAGTTAAATGGATTGCTTTGCCACAAGCTTGCATGGTGCTTCCAAAGTAAGACCTTGGAGCTGGACGGAGGTGTGAGCCCCAGTCAACCTTTACTGTCCACTCTGTCTGAAAGCTTTAATCTTGTTTGGTCAATTAAAAAGGTGTGAAGCTCATGAATGCTTTATGTACTTTGAGTGTTGTCAGCTGCAGGTCTGTAACCAGCTGAACCAAAGTTACTTCCACCTGCCATCAAACAATTCCTTCAATGAGCTTTACACGGAAATGTTGTCCAGTACCATTACTCAACTTGCATTCAAATATCTCCTCTCTGTTCACTATGAGCTGCAAGGTCAACTCAATGAAAAGATGTGGTAAAATAGCAACTAGTTTAGGCCAGCTGTCATCTGAAGCATGTGTGCTCTAATATAAGAGACCTTCCCGAAGCTGCAGGGTTGAAGGACAAGCACAGGGTGTTTCCACAGGTGTGAAACTATACTCTGGAAAATTGGAAATCTGACTGTTTCTGTTGGATACCCATTTTCCAATACATGCAATTTAAAATCAACAACTGGAAATGTGAGGAGAACCACACTATTGTGGGGTCTTGAGAAGGGAGAAAATTATAGCTTAGTTTTGGATACAACCTTGAGATCCAGACTTGAACTGTTTTCAATATTGAGTAGATATGAACTTCGGTGTTCAGAGTTAAGTTTATGCCTGAACTTAGCTGGAGGTTGTGCATTCAGATTTATCTTGTTGAAATATGTTTTAGCTGAAAACACTGCTCGGTTCCTTAATCCATCCAAAGCATAGCGTAATAGAAGCAGGGGTGCATTGAGCTGTATAAATGCACTGTGCAGCTAAAGGCACTCATGAGTGGCCAAAATCTTTTCAAGACATTCAGGGTTGAAAAATAAATGCACACATTAATAAATAAATGTGGATTAAAATTGCTCTCCCCTGCCTTCTTGTAGAACTTTGCAAACAAAGTGTGCTAATATTTGAAGCCTCATTCACATCAATTCAGTCTGATTTTGGACCTCTGCAGGTAACTAGACATAAAGTCAAGAGTAACTTTTCAGGTCATATTTTTAGTCACCTAAACAATTGCATCTCTTTGCAGCCAAATAACCTCTGCTGTGACTGCATCAGAATAAATAGCTAAACTGAGTCAAGGTGTGAATGGTCAGCAATGGGAAAGTGAAATCACCAGAGGAAATTTAAGTCCCCACTATGTAATTTCAGGTATTTAAATGAGCAGAACTCACTCAAATTGCCTATTGTAGTGAAGTTGCCAGGGGTATAGCAGGACTTTTGATCATTGCATGCCTCATTTTGCTTTTCTCCCAAGAATATTACTTTTTGCCTCTCCTGAAGAGTTCCACCATTTCTACATCCATCTTTGCTTTCAAATTTGATGATTTCATTTAAGATGCTCTGAGTTTTGTCAGGTTCTGGAAGCAGGAATCCAGCTGCTTTTTGGTCTTGGCATGTGAAATGAGGTTATCACAATGGGAGGCTTGTCTCTTCTCCCAGGTAACAAGCAATAGGACAACAGGAAATGGCCTCAAGTGACACCAAGGGAGGGGAGACTGAGATTGGATATCAGGAAAAATTTATTCACTGAAAAGGTTGTCAAGGATTAGAATAGGATGCCTACAGAAATGGTGGAATCATCATCTCCAGAAATGTTAAATAAAAGTGTCAATGTGGTGCTTAAAGACATGGTCTAGGGGTGGACTTGGAAGTGCTGGGTAATGGGTGCACTTGATTATCTTAAAAGGTCTTTTCTAACCTCAATGATTCTGTGGTTCTGTGGCCACTTGGTCTCAGACTGAGCAAGACCACAGAAGCAGGGAATCTTTGGCATGATGCTGGGTCTCAGAAGCTTCTGTGCCCCACATGACAATGGATGATGAACACTTCTGCCTTTGGTTTGTGCTGGATAGATCTGTGCCCTGATAAAGACTAACTGGGCCGATGTGTCTTCTCACAGGAGCCAACTTCTCTCTGCGAGAACTGGGCCTTGAAGACGTGACACCCACACATGGGACTTTGTACCGGACTGATATTGGGCTGCCTCACTGTGGCTACTCCATGAGCGCTGGATCGGATGCTGACACAGAGGCAGACGTGGTCATGTCCCCCGAGCACCCAGTGAGGCTCTGGGGACGCAACACCAAGTCTGGACGCAGCTCCTGCTTGTCAAGCCGCGCCAACTCCAACCTCACCCTCACCGACACAGAGCATGAGAATACTGAAACTGGTAAGTCACGACAGCACATTTGGTGTCAGCCTTGAGGTCTACCAGGAATGACTATTCTTGCCACTTCACCTTAATCTTTCTTAGGTTTTCTGTTGGGGTTTTTTTATCAGACTCAGTGAAAACAATCTTCTAACAGCCTCATGTTGTGGCCCTTTGTACTGTCCTACAGAATGTTTGTTAATGAACTGCTGGAGAAGCTCCTACTTATTTATCACAGTGACAGAGATCATTAAGTAGCTGTAATACTCTGCTTTTTGTAGCAATCTTTCAGACAACAAGCATTTAAATCTCCCCTCCCCTGGCCGAAGTTACTGTTTGCTACAGATTTTCAGGGCAGATAATTTCCTTCTTTTCCTTGCTGGTTCCTTGGCAGTAGCCCTTTCATTTATGTAAATAGGCTGACTGCTCTCTGAAGGAAGATGATGGCAAAATATCTTTAGAAACCTTGTTTTTTTGTATGAAATAAAAGCTGAAGGTCACAGATTTTGTATCCCTGTAACATTGTGTCCCCAGCTGCAGGGATTCCTCTGTGCATTTTGTAGGTCTGCAAATCTTTTGGTCAGCAGTTCTGCCAAGCAGTGTAGGAAGGAGAGAGGATTTTGATTCAATTGCAGCTTGACCCAGGAGTTCATCCAGCCCTATATGCCTTTGCACCTTTAATTTAATTATAGCACAGTCTGCTTCTTAATATAGCTGCTGCGTACAAGTCTTCAGGAGCTTGAGCTCGGCACAGAAAGCTGATGTAAAATGACTGTATCACTTGTTCTTTTCATGCTTTTTGCCACAGTATTATAGTGACAAATGATGATAAGTTTTCCTCTGGAAGCCATGACATGGTGAAACATACACCACCCACATGATTTTATGTTTAACTCCAACAAAATTACAGTAGAAGCTTATTAAGTTTCTGCTCAGAGATAATGATATATTAGGCAGAGTTCAAAGATAAATGGCCTTCTGCTTAAGGGATGTACAGAAGAATCTTTTTAAATTATCTTTACCATTTTTTTTAAGTTTCTTCGTGTAATATCTTACAGGCAGACACGCAGTGCTAAGTTATATTATCTACCTTCTGATCCTTGTGTTTTGATGAAAAATCAGAGGGATCGTCAGAGTCAATTAGAGTTTTGCATACTCACTGGAAAACAACCAAAAGCAAACACGTTGCACTTTCTTCCCATTCTTTCTTCCCATTCTCTCTTGTGCTTTCCATGGTGGTGTGTGAGCAGCTGTGATCCTATCCCATATGTTTTTATTTCTGTGCCTACTCCAAAGATCAAAATACAGAATTTTAGGGTTTGATGGTTTTTCAGGAGTTTTTTGTTTGGTTGGTTTTTGTTAAGTTTTTTTTTCTTAAGAGAGAAGAATTGCATTATTTGCTAGAGTCTTTTTCTCTCGTTTCTGTAATGCTATCTCTGTACTTGCAAATGCGGCTTTGTACCTACCGATCACTTAAAAATGAAATTGTATTAGCAACAACACATTAGCAACTTCACATGCCTTGAAAGGCTTCTCTGAAATCAATGAGTCAGTAATACTCATGTCAGGATAGAGACAACCTTGAACTCCTCTTCTTTCCATTTCAGTGACATACTAACCAATCAGAACCATCGTTTCATAGCAATTAGAAAAAGGAAAATGAGAAAAGTGGGGAACATACAGTGCTGTACGAATGTAGAATGAGTTTCTTTGGGCTCTTAGCATTTGCAGTCCTAGATATTGGGTGTTTTGAATAAGAAAGGCTGTATCATATGCAAAAATACAAAATCTGTGTAGCACAAATAAAATCTAAATCACTATGGGGTCCAGTATGGAATTGTATTGCTCATATCGAAAAAAAAAAGAAGAGGTAGTGGGACTTGAGGGAAGATATCACAATCCAAACTGCGTTAGTGGTGAGCTTCATGTGATGCTTAGAGTTCCCTGGGAAGATGTCATGGACATCAGCCAGGCTCAGTTCAGAAAAACTGGTCCAGAACTGAGAGAAAGACATTTTATTTCAATATAGGGATTGCACTTGAATTGGTAGTGTAAAACATATCCAAACAAAGGTTGCAATGGAGGAAGAACAAGGATTAAGGAAAATTCTGAACTGTACACAAAATTTGAGCATTTTCTTTTTGTAATTGCTTGGCACAGATAAAGGTGTGAGAAACTTTTGTGCACAAGACCCTCACAACCTGAGACCTGCAAATAAAGCCTGATATCCTCTCAGAAGCTTTGTCTGACTAACACAAAAGTTGCTCTGCGTTTCCTTCATCTGCACATAAGCAGTGTTACTTTGGGCTGCTACCTATCACACAGGCTATTTTGAGGAAACCCAGATTTATAGGAGAAATGTTTGCAAGAAGGCATGAAATTTTGCTAATGGAAACATAAAGTAACATAATGCTATGACTCAGTTTACAAGATACCTTTATGAGTCAATATTAATTGTTGACAGTATTGATAGAAGTTATAGCCTTTAGCTGAAGTCAATATGGACTTTATAAACCTGCCATCAATAGAAGATTTTATGGGACCCATTAAACTAACTTTTCCAATGAAGGTCAATGTCAGCAATTTTTATGCTGTTCATTATTTATCCAGAACAAATAATCAGAATTTACTTCTGAAGTTTGTAAATCCAAAGCTGTTGAAACATGATTCTACCAAGACATTTATTGTGTTCTTGGAAAAGGGGAGGTCTGGCTCCCTTGAAAATCAGCTTTGGTTTTATTTGAGGAATGGTGATGCCTTGAAGGAACAGATATGATTCTCAGAAAATGCAGTCACAATTCACCCCTCTGTTTTTAAGGAAACTTCTGAAGTGCTCAGGTTCCACGGCATATTGCAATCCATAAATCCCTTGCACAAGCAGCTGACATGGAAAGTCATGCATAGCTTTATCTAAATTGTTCCCAGGCTTTCACAGAATCCCAGAATGTTTTGGGCTGGAAGGAACCTTAAAGATCATCTAGTTCCAACCCCTTGCTATGAACAGGGACACCTTCCACTAGAAAGTTCCCAGAAGGCTGATTGCTTTTATTAGGTTAAGAATTTGTTTTCACTGAATAGTTGAATTATAACTCTGACATCATCCTGAGCTCAGATCCTGCACACCCAATCAGTCACAACTGCTTCCCCTCCAGTGGGTAGTGCATTTTGATTGACCTGGATAGTCACTTTGCAGAGTGAAGGGACAGAGGGGACAGCTCAAATTGCTGCACCTTGTCTGGGGATGGTGCAATCATTATGTGCTGCTGATGTAGCACTTTATATAGCTCATACCTTTTCTGCAGCATGACCATCTGGGCTGAGATGTAACTGTGAACTCCCATTAACAGTTCAGACCCAAGCACGGAGGGGAGTTTGGTTCCTGGAAGTCTAGCAATGATGTTAGAAGAACCTTTTTCCCATACTGTTTTGCACTATTTCTCAGCAAGACTGATTCAAGGAAAAGAAGTTCCTGAAGTGGTCATTTGGATCAAAGCCTGGACTTTACTGGTGCTACCTTAGGTAACCCTGAACAGCCTTTGTAGTGAGCCAGCAATTGTTTACTACAGAAAAGAGCACAGCAAAGAAGAATAAAGTAATAGTCCTGCAGAAACTGACTTGTTTCACAGAAATTTAGTTACATCCTAGAAAAAAAAATACTTCTAATCAGAAGAATATCATCATAAAAATAGAGTACAAGAGAATATATTGGAAGGCATTGCTGAAGGTCTCTGGTCCATCTCCTGCTTAAACCAGGGCTAACTTTGAGGTCAGATTGGGTCACTCAGGGCCTTGTTCAGTTATACTTTCAGTATTTTCCAGGATGGAGAGGCTACAACTCTGTATCCTGGTTCTGGTGGTGACCATACTTGCTGTGAACAACTCTTCTCCTAAGAGCTAGTAGGGATTTCCACTGCCACGACTCATGTCCATTGCTTCCACTGGGCATCTCCAAGAACAGTCTGACTCCATCTTCTGAATATCACTCATACCTAAAATAAAACACAGCAGCTAGGTCTCCTTTTAGCAATATCTTCTAGTAGCTGAACAAAGCCACCTAAATCCTGATCTCCTCATATACAGTTTGTAAGGAGTTAGGCATCAGAGGTAATAGTCAGAGGAGTCTGAGGAACACCAGTACTAGAAGTTTTTGAGTGTAAAATAAATAATTGCTGAGAATGGTCTAGACTAGATGCTGGCTCAGTCAGAGTGGCTTTCCATGCTGATCTCTCAAGCCTCCCTCTTTCTCCAGTTTCAGTGTCTGTAGCATTGTTGTGTTTTCTTTGACTTTAGGGCCATGCATGACTGTTTAGGCTGGGCTTTGAGCACCTCAGACTTTTGTACTGCCTAGGGTACTCCTAACAGTTGTGGAGATGCCCAGTGTTTGTGTGTGAGCACCCATGAAATGGGCTGTGAATATTTCCTCTGGGTCTATAAGGAAGATCTTAACTGAGATCCACCCAAAGTGTTAGGAATCATGCTGGTAATCCCTGGAGAGATTTGAACTTGAGACATGGGCAGAAAATGTAGATAATCCAATATAAAATCCCACCCCACAAGAAAAAAAACAACAAAACCCACCATCACCAACAAAAACCAGCAGTAACCAAAAGTCAAAACCACTTTTTCCTCTGCCTTCAGTGTGATAATGAACTTACTGTTTTACTCAGTGCAATCACTGCAAGATTACATTAGACCTGCTGAACTGCAATTTTAAAATTTGTCTTTGTGAAAATGGAGTTGCAGCCATTAAAAGAAAAAAAAAGGCAGCTTAACTTTCAACTGTTCCAAAGCAGCTGCAACAAATTAAGGATTCACTTTACTCATGATCTGCGCTCAGTGTTAATATCCACCGAGGCAGATAGTTGGTTAAATGTGAGAAGGAACAGAAGAGAGGGAAGCAGTTTTCTTCCTTAGCAAGACAAGTCAACAGAGATTAATGCCAGGCAGAGTGGAGCTGGCGCTTCTCTCTGTCATTATCTCCTCTTGGGAAAAAAGTGGGCAGTGTCAAACCACCAGAAGGATCTCATAGGCAGGATGATCAAAATCAGATGACTCAAGACGGTTCAACTGATCAAGATGCTCAACTGTGATCTATCATGGAAAAAAATTCTTGCAGTAGAAGTGTTGCCGGAGTGTGACTTCATCCAACTGAGAGATCATTAGACATGAAATAAAATTCCAGATCTGGAAGCCAAAATTCAGGATGCAGGACCTTTGCTGTAAAATTGCTCTGTAGGACTTCCTTTCATCTTCATAACTTAAAACCATGTAGCAAAAGTCATCCTGCAAAAACTTCTGCCTACCTTCCATGTTGGCAAAAGGGTTGAAAATGGCAATACTGGACTCAAACCACCCTTTTAACAGTGAACTGAATGCAGGTATGATCACCCCAACACTTCCACCACATATCTGTTGATCACCTCTGTTTAGGAAGAGCAGTTTAATCTCAGGATTCATTTGTCTCTAGCTCCACCTCTGAAAGAACCAGTCAATGCCAAAAGTGATGTGGTGACCACAGTAATACAGACACTGGTGAGAAGATTAAGAGCACCAATTTATTTTGGACTCACATCCTACAAAAGGGAATATTTTCCCTTCAATCCCATCCTTGGAATTGATCGTGGCCAGGCTGGATGAGTCTCTGAGCAACCTGATCTAGTGGAAGGTGTCGCTGCCCATGGCAGGGGAATTGGGACTAGATGGTCTTTAAGGTCCCTTCCTACCCAAAACATTCTATAATTTTTTTCCTTTAATCACTACTGTTCTGGGATGTATTTAAATGAATTTTAAAACTGTCAAGCAAACAAACAACCCAATATCCAAACCTGCTCTCCAAGCCTTACCAACTTGACCAGAAAGGTAGTGGATATGTCACAGCTGACTTTTAATTTCGCATCAAATAAATTGCCTTTCTGGAAAATTCTCATAAGCTTTTGTAAAACTGAAGCACAGTGACAAACAAGAGCTTTAAAGCTCATGGGATAGCTCTGCCTGCTCTGCTGTCACAGACTCAACTCTTAGCCATTTTAATTGACGTAGCACAAGATTTAAGAATGTTTCTTGCAGTAACCATTGCATTCTCTGCTTCCACACTTCTTAAGCCATCGCTGCTGCTGGAAGGAGTGCTTAAGAAACTGCATAGGGTATGAGGACTCAACAGAACTGAATGAATGCTTATAGAACATATTAGAAACACAGGGGTGTACTAAAGCAGGAAATAATTAAAGACAAGTGTCTCAAACAAGGAACACCAAAGAAATTATATGATTTTATTTCTCCTGGGTTGTTAAGAAATCTAACTGATGCTTTAATTTGTTCAGTGGTGACTGATACAGAGTGCACCACAGTCTTTGAAGGCTCCTGTTGCCATTCAGCAGAGGTATATCAACTTCTAGGTGCATGGTAGTAACTGTGTGTTTTTGCAAAACAGCATGTCTGAGTTGTATAAATTCCAATACTCTTGGTTAAATACAGCACAACATGCTCTTTGCTGCTAGGTTTCTGGTATCCATTTTGCCTTCCTATTAAATCAGAAGACCAGCTCTATGATCATAGAATCATAGAATCATAGAATCATAGAATCGATTGGGTTGGAAAAGACCTCCAAGATCATCGAGTCCAACCCTTGGTCCAACTCTAGTCCATTTACTAGATCATGGCACCCAGCGCCACATCCAATCTGTGTTTAAAAATCTCTAGGGATGGTGAATCTACCACCTCTCTGGGGAGCCCATTCCAATGCCTGATTACTCTCTCTGGAAAGAATTTTTTTCTGATATCCAACTTAAATTTCCCCTGGCAGAGTTTAAGCCCATGCCCCCTTGTCCTATTGCTGAGTGCCTGGGAGAAGAGACCAGCCCCCACCTGGCTATAACTTCCCTTCAGGTAGTTATAGACAGTGATGAGGTCACCTCTGAGCCTCCTCTTCTCCAGGCTAAACAACCCCAGCTCCCTCAGCCTCTCCCCATAGGACTTGTGCTCCAGTCCCTTCAGCAGCCTTGTTGCTCTTCTCTGGACCCGCTTCAGCCCCTCAATATCCTTTCTGAACTGAGGGGCCCAGAACTGAACACAGTACTCAAGGTGTGGCCTCACCAATGCAGAGTACAGGGGAAGGATCACTGCCCTGGTCCTGCTGGCCACGCTATTTTTGATACAGGACAGGATCCCATTGGCCTTCTTGGCCACCTGGGCACACTGTTGGCTCATGTTGAGCTTCCTGTCAATTAGTACTCCAAGGTCCCTTTCTGCCTGGCTGCTCTCCAGCCACTCTGTGCCCAGCCTGTAGCGCTGCATGGGGTTGTTGTGGCCAAAGTGCAGGACCCGGCACTTGGCCTTGTTGAACTTCATCCCATTGGAATCAGCCTATCTCTCAAGTCTATCCAGATCCCTCTGCAGAGCCCTCCTGCCTTCCAGCAGGTCGACACTCCCTCCCAGCTTGGTGTCATCAGCAAATTTGCTGATGATGGACTCAATTCCCTCATCTAAATCATCAATAAAGATGTTAAACAGGACTGGACCCAACACAGACCCCTGGGGAACACCACTGGTGACCGGCCGCCAGCTGGATGCAGCTCCGTTCACCAGCACTCTCTGGGCCCGACCCTCCAGCCAGCTCTTAATCCAGGAGAGGGTACACTTGTCCAGGCCATGGGCTACCAGCTTTTCCTTGAGCATATTAGGGTAGACAGTATCAAAGGCCTTGCTGAAGTCCAGATAGACCACATCCACAGCCTTCCCCTCATCCACCAGGTGGGTCACCTGATCGTAGAAAGAGATCAGGTTGGTCAGACAGGACCTGCCCCTCCTAAACCCATGCTGGCTGGGTCTAATCCCTTGTCCACCCTGAAGGTGCTGTGTGATTGCACTCAGGATGAACTGCTCCATAACCCTGCCAGGCACGGAGGTCAGGCTGACAGGCCTGTAGTTGCCAGGGTCCTGCCTGCAGCCCTTTTTGTGGATTGGGGTGACATTCGCCAACCTCCGATCATCTGGGACCTCCCCAGAGAGCCAGGACTGTTGGAAGATGATGGAGAGCAGTTTGGCAAGCTCTTCTGCCAGCTCCTTCATCACCCTGGGATGGATACTGTCTGGTCCCATAGACTTGTTAGGATCCAGCTGGCTCAGTAAGTCGGTCACTATTTCCTCCTAGAATACAGGAAGGGTATTCAGCTCCCTCTCCCTGTCCACCAGCTCCAGAGGCCAGTTGTCTTGATCAAGCCGTATACTCCAGAATTTCATCAGCTTTTTCCAAATATTTTCTTTTCAGAGCTGTTTTACAACAGCTAAGAGTTTTAGGCAAACAATAATTATTCTTGTGTGTTTTCCTTGTTCCCTTTGGTTGTTGAGAGCTCATCTCCTAATGTTGTCTGTGTTTGCTACCAGGGGCCTCACAAGGTTTTCCTAAATTGCTCTGACCCTCTGCAGAGGAAGGATTTTTACTGTCTTCTTTACATTCAATTTCCTATTTCCCAAGTCATGTTGACTCAAATCACTGGCCCAAAGTAGAGTTCAATATATCAGCACAATTAGCAGTGCCAGAATTACTGTATAATCTCAGCATTACAAATTGTTTGTTAATACCCCAGATGAAAATCCATGGTGACTTTTCTTTTTATTGCCATGTTTTGCTGAGTAATTTCCTTTCGGGCTTCATACACTCTATTGTTAATATTGCTACCGTGGTTGCAGCAGCATCATCTCTTTTTTTTTCTCCTTTGAATTAAGCAGTGCATTACAAGGCACTTCCAGTAAATGAATGTGTGCTTCAGACATGGATCTTCTGCAAACTATGTAGGCAAAAAATGTGATATTCAGACTCTGGAGTATTCAGAAATGAGATTTTAAAAAAAAATCACAATAAATAATAATAAAAATTGTACTATGAGCTATACTTTATTTAGTTTCCCTTATAGCTTTTAGCAGGGAAAGACAAGAATAAATTAGAATTACCCAGTCAAGATCAGGCATCTGCTGGCTGTCAACTTTCACTTGCCTCCTATCAGTTGTAACCTTAATGTTAACAAGATGTCTCATCCTGAAATAAAAATTAGACAGAACCCTAACCACTGAAGATCCATCCTTGATTGCAAAAGTTAGTGAAGAACTACAAAAAAGAGTACCAAATCCAGATGGGAATTTTCACTAATATCCTTCCTTGTTTCAGCTTCTCATAACTCTTACCCTGCTCCTTTCCAGATAGGATTTGCAAAAAATTCCCAATTTTAACAGTACATGGGGATTGCTTGGATATTGCATTTTACTGAAGCCACCTTACAGAGATATTGAGAGACTCGGGTGATCACTTGAAATGTGAAGGCCAGGGGAAGGAATGTGCCTTCAGGCTCTCAAACCATAAAGATACTAATATTCCTATGAAGAATATTAGTCCTGAAAAGGAGATTTTTAACTGTGTGACCATCAAATGCTACATTCTTAACCGAAAAATGTCTCCCTTGAAGGCTGTTATATCTTCCTTACTTGTGGTCCAACTTTCTAACCACTGACATTCTCGAAGATGGACTCCTCGTATTTTCTGTCCTCTTATATTTTTGTCCTTTTTTAGATATTAGCCCTGAGATGCATCTTGAAAGTGAATGAGTCACCACCTCACTTCTTCCCAAATCTCAGAAAAAATTTTACCTCAATGAGACAGTAAATTGAAAAGGTTTAGGACAACAGGCCCTTAATCTCCCTCCACATTCAACCAACTCCTTGCCCCTGGGGTGTAAAACAGTCTTTCAAATGTGGATGTCACTGTCTGTCAGGCAGGATTCAACCAATTCAAGAGCAGGTTGTCCTTTTCATCGCACCACAGAGGGAACCAGCAGCATCTTTGCTCCCCATTTAAGAGGTGAAGGCACCAGGGAGCAATCCGAGTTTAAAACTTCAATTGCTGCATTAGTGATCAGTGTCTTGATTTTGTTCCACAGTGAAAGAATTCCCACTGATTTCCAGGGCTAATTTATCTCATTGCTGGCCTCTTTGTCTCTAGAGGAAAAGAAGTCTTTCCATGTTCTTGTGTTATTATTTTTATTCCCATATGGTATGTCGCATAGAGAATATAATTTTTGTATTACTGTAATCTGCATCTGAAAGGATGCTGACATTAAAGCCTTTCTCAGCATTATTCTCCTGTAATGAACTGCAGTTCAATATAGGTTAGTGTGTAGGTTTCACATTATTATTACTGTGATGATGGTAAAGCCATGAGGCATGAAAAAAAAGGTACGAAGTCTAGAAACTCATTAATAGCATGAGTATATTGGTGAAGAGAGCATGTAGAAACAGCATTAACAGATAAGAATTTACTGGTCTTTACAATTACACCATTAATTTTTGTCCTTTCCTTCACTGCTTTAAACTGCTCTGTCATGGAGATCTTTTTTAAGGAAAATAATTGCATTTATTAATACTGCAGACAAACTGCCAAATAATCTGGAAGCAAATCTGTGCATTCCAGATTCTCATGTCTGTATTTCTGAATTCCTATTTGGACAACTGGATCTGCTTCTGAGTCCAGACACAGAGTGTTTGTCCACATCTGGTTCAGCCTCCTCCCATATCCCTTGAGGTATCTGGCTTTGCTTCTTTCAGTGAAGATGTGTCTCCATACGTAAGCAGAACAAAGTGAGAGGAAGGAACACGTTATTTTTGTTTTACCCGTGCCCAGAGGTGCACACTGAGCTCCAAATAAAGGAAAGCATTGCTTCTGCCATGAGAATTTGTTCATTAAAATCTCATTGCTTTATTTCTCAGAGGATTTTGATTAACTTTTAGCAACTTTATTCAATCAAGGGCAGTGATTGAAAATGCATTACTGCCCTAATTCTACAAAGTTTTCTGTGTTTCTTTGGACTGCCCCTAAAAACTTTAATTATATGCTCTAGGGCAAGTTGTTTTCTTTTTTCCATCCTAGTGCAGATTGTATTGAATCATGTATATAAAAAGAAAGCAATAATTCCTAATTTTTTACAGAGGCCAATAGTGACAGGACAATGGGGAGCAGTTTTAAACTAACAGACAAGAGATTTAGATTAGACGTTAGGAAGAAATTCTTTACTGTGAGGCTGGTGAGGCACTGGCACAGGTTGCCCAGGGAAGTTGTGGATGCCTCATCCGTGGAAGTGTTCAAGGCCAGGCTGGATGGGGTTCTGAGCAACCTGGTCTGTGGAAGGTGTCCTTGCCCATGCAACTGGAACTAGATGATCTTAAAGGTCCTTTTCAAACAAATCATTCTGTGATCCTATGATTACATCTGGAAGCACAACTGATCTAAGAGGTTGCCACTATGAGTACCCATTGCCATGCCTTTGCAGGGGTTCTCCACTCCCACGGTCATGATAATGCAACTGTTCATGGAGTCCAGCTCTTATTTATCCCCCAAAAGTATACGAGTTAAGGCCTTTCCTCAAGGGTGCCAGCACAGAGAGCTCTGATTTCAGAGCTGCCACTCCACTCCTGTCCCATGGAGAGATCAGTTCAATCCAGGATACAGCAGCACAAATCCCACCCAACAGAAAATCTTCCTGACCTAAGGCAAATATGGGCCAGTGATGGAGAGTGCTGTAACAAAAACACCTGGGAGCTATTTAAGCCAACATTACCACTGAGGAGGAAACATTGCCAAGCCCTCTTGGAAATGCACCTCTGTTCCAGCTCCCCAGTGACAACGAGCGCTGTCTTTGTTCACACCAACTCATTTTCTGTGCAAGACTTATTTTCTTCTCCAATCTCCAGCATGTTTGAGTAGCTTTATTACCCTTACTTTGCAAGGAGGAGGGTGAAATTATGACCAAATTCCAGTTTCCATTTAAATGCAGCTTTGATGTGAGTTCCAAATAAATGCAAAACAACAAAAAAAACCCTCAAAAAGCTAGTAATCACCTACTGAATAAGAAATATGTTGTTCACCATTTTCTCTTCATAAAAAATGTAAAAAAGTAGGAATCTGAATAAATGCATGCTAAACTATATAATTGCTGGAAATAAATATGTATAGATATAAGATACTTTTTGATTTAGCATAAAGAAGCAGCAAATTATAGCAATCAGTGAGAATCAACCAGTTTTAAAAGAAAATAACTGAAAAGCACACATGCAAAACAAGATTAAAACTGATTATTTAAATCAAGATTCTCTGTTTCCTGGTTTAAACCATGATTTCCATTTAAATCATACCACCCTGCCACAAATAGTTTAGGGACAATGATTTCTCTCACTTATATAATGTACAGATTTTATAGCTGAGAGAGCATCGTGTTGCTTGTAAGGAACATGTACGTACTGAACATTCATCTCCAGCTACAATCTTAGTTTGGTTCTAGTTTGCTTTACATGTCTGAAGGAGGCAAATGGTAATCCTCATCTGAAAGAATGGGAATCTGGAAGCCCACAAAAAGTTCAAGATGCTTTTTTCTTCTGGGAGTTTTGCTTCTTTCTTAGGATGGAAAGTAAAATGAGATTCAACTTCAAACTCAAAGCCAGACAAGGCTGCTGATTCCCTTTTTCAGAGGCTGAAAAAACAGCCTAGCCCAAAACTGGAATATGAAGAGAAATGTCTCCCCCTCTCTTCTTTGCATAATCACATATCACTCAATAAAATTCCCTTTGCTTCTGTAGTTGGACAGGGTGTTTCTCCTCCATTACATTGCTCTGGTTTGCTGCTGTGCTCTACCAAGCAGCTGTTAATGTTCCACCCCAGAGGTGTCTGCAGTTCAGTGATGGGTGAAATGATTAAGGCTCACAAGGCACTTGATCATCTGGAATGAAAGGCGCTACATAAACATACCCCATTAGTTTTATTAGCACTCAACAAAGCAAACTTTACCTGTCACTGGTTTTACTCCTCCTTGGCACTTAGTACAAGGTGTTCCCTCTGGAACATGTGCAATTTGGTCTATGCATTCCTCACCTGTCCTTAAAGAAGACTGTTTCTCAGACTGGTGATTTGACCCATCATGTGTTGGAAGACTGTTATGAAATGAGTGCTGTGTTTGTAAAAGTTTGAAGGAGTGTTAATCCTGGGCCATTTCTCAGGGAAAGGAATGTAATGACCTTGAGTATTGCAGACACTTACTCATGGTGTCAGGAGAGTAGAAAACTGGGCATGGAATCAGTCTCCAAAGAAGAATGGGGAAGAGGCTTAGAGGAATGCCCCCTGATGGTGCTGTAGAGAAGCATACTAGAAGTTTGATTGATAAAGAGGGTTTGGTTGGAAAAGATTAACTTAAACATTTATGCAAACAGAATAAAGATGTATGTATTAGTAAATTATATGCCTAAACCTGACTTGTTGTGACACACAGCAGCAGGGAAAATGTGCCCTCCTTTTCTCCTCCCAAGCCACAGTGTCCCTCAACCTCATTTGAATATTTTTGGCTGTCGACTGTCCATCAAGTGTGGTTCCCCTGAGGGAAGTCCTTGCCACTCTGTCTGCATAGGAACCCTTCCACTGGTATGCTGACTGTTTTCAAGTCAGGACTCAATTTGCTCTCTTTGGTAATTTGCCTTATGAGAATAGAGAAAGCAAAAACCTCAAAAACTCCATGGGTTCTGCAGCTGAATGGGATATTTTCATAGCTCCCTTTGTTGGGAGTCATGTGTGTGAACTGTTAGACCTCGAGATTTGAGTTAATTGAAGCAGAAACCTGGTAAACCTTACTGGACAGTCTTACTCCTTTAGTATAAATGGATGAACCCAGTCCTTATTTGGTAAAAACTATCAATATTATGAACAATTAAAGTATCGCTGGATCGTTAGAGTGTTACTGGAGCTAAAACGCTAGATATTGAGGTTGTAAGTACTGCAACTCAGTACAATGCTTCTCAACATTTCAGTGACTATCTATTGGAAAACTGTAACAGAAGAGTTTGGACTAACTTCTCTCTGTAAACTTCATGAATATGTAAAAGATTAGTCCCCAAAGAAATATTTCAGCAGGGATTAGTGGTTTTTCCTAGGGTGATATTTTACCACCTTAGAGCAGAAGCCTTTTTTGAAGACTTTTTGAAAGAGCCATGGTCTGGAGTCTGAAGCAAATGCAGCCCCAGATCATTTTTATCTTAATCATTGTCATCAGCGTTTTGCACTCTCTGCATCAGATTATGATTGGTCCCATATAAACACAAAAAGTAAGAGAAGATATTCAGGAAGGGCTCCCAAAGACACCCTAGCATTACCATTTATTTTTGCTCCTGGGAAGTACTCCGATAGATTCATGTCCCTATAGACAATGATGAACCCAGCCTTAACCTTCTTTTATTTTTTTTCTGGAGTTTCTCACTGTAAGTAATGTTTTCCAAACCTTTAATGCTCTCCTGAGCCGTGTAATGTTTATCAGTGTCCTCCCTGAATTGGATTTGGTTAATCCATTCTTGGCTTTGTCTAAAGATCTTGCCAATATATTTGCATTGTTTGGGAGAATATCCAGATCAGGTTAGAGATAGGAAGAGGTCAATACCCCTTTTCCCTAGCAGACACAGAGAACAGATAGATTCTGCAGAGAAATCACTCAGATGCTTTCCTGGAGAAACTACTAAAAAAATCTCTCCCAGAGCTGCTTCTCAAATTGATGTCTTATCGATGGTGGTGTGTGGGGGTTGAGAGGATAGGAGGGACAGATGGTCCATAAGGTTCCCTTGAGCTACAGCCAGACTCAAAGAAGAAAACGGAAGATTGGTGAATTTCTGGAAGAGCTTATTTCCTCCTTGGACTTGAACAGGGTGTTGAAATTCATCCAACAGACTCTGTAAAGCCTTTGGATTCCAAGAAGAAGACATAGATCTACAGCCTCATTATTGCTTATTCGGCTGTAAAACAAGGCTGTGAGGAAGGAGAGAGACAATAGGGTTTGCTTGCTTCCTGTTTATACCAGCTCCTCTCCAACTGGAAATGTGCTAATAAGGCTGTTATGAAATAATTGTTTCAGTGTTGCTTCTTTCGGCACAAATATCTGTCTGATCTTTCTGATTCCGCATAGACAGTTACTTTGAAATGAGTAATTCCAAACAATTTTCCCAGAATAATTATATTGGTACATTTTCAAATCTAGATAAGCCTATGAATAGTATTCCAGACTAGGATGTAGAAAAAAAAATATCGGATTCCTTACTTGCATGTTTTTGGAAATATGCAGACATATCTTCAGTTGCAAAAATACTATCTGAAAACTGGAAAACTGGCTAGTGGCTCTGGTTTCTAATATTTTTAAGAGTGTTAGGAATTACAGGGAATTTGAAAGCAGGGAGTATTTTGAAAATATCACTGTGCTAGGAAAGTTGGTATGGAAATGACCAGGAGTTAGGATTTGCTGAGGTTCTATGTGGTCCTACAGGGAGTTAGGAAGTAATCAGTAATTCCCTTTATCAGGACATGCCACAAAATCTGTGAGATGCCACTCAAAACCATTGAAATCCAGACCCACTTGGGAAAGAGAGAGAACAAAAAAATGTGGTTTTGTCCATCTGTTGAAGGCACAACCTTGCCCTGGGGTCATATTTCCTATAACAAGTGCATGAAAGGTTTGCAAGGTGGGTTATTGCAGAGTCTATTTTACACAGCTTCAGGGGGGAAAAAAAAGTCTGTTGCATGACTCAGACTCATCCAGCTTCTTCTCAGCATTTACTCTTTCTTCCACTCAGATTTTGCATTCAGCATCCTCACTCAGACAACTCCATTTCCTCCCTCCCTTTCTTCACCTTTATTTCTTCCTGATGAGCAATTCAAACAGCAAACTGTTCCTCTCCTTCATTCCCATCAGTGACTCCATTCAAAGTCCTGCCCATGTTCTTATTTTCTTGGCAGAGCTATATTCAGTGAACGCATTTGTTTCTTTAGCTAGAGAACAAAAATATCTGCAAGCAAACTCATTTCCCTTCCAAACGACTTAGGAAAGTAGTGCTGAGAAGGGGAGCAAAGTGCTTTGTCAAGTGTTAGAGGAACAAGAGAGACTCTTCTCCCCCCTGACATCCCTCTTTTATTATTATTGGGAAGACTCTGTTAGTCTCTCACTTCCTTGGGGACTAGAAACATCTTGAAAAGATCTTTCATGCAGGCAGATAACAAACTCACTGCAGAAAAAGGGAAAAATTATTTGCTAGTAATGATGTTTATCACAATCCTTCCTCCTTTCCCAATCCTACAAAGGAAGCTATCTCTCATATACAGGCCAAGTCTTGTGCCCTTTATTTTTCTGGCAAACTACTCATTGTGCAAATTCAGTGCATATAAGCTTTGCTGATGGAAGTTTTACACAAGGAGTGGGTGGAAGGAGATGATCATGTGGGCTGATATGATTTACTTGAGATAGGTCTGATCTTATAATACACAACATGAAAAACGTCACTTCTGCTTAATAAATTGACATAAGGGCTGTTCCTGTGGGAGAGCAACATCAGTGAAGCCTGGGCCAGATGTTGGGGGAGTCACACTCCCACTGGACTGAACTTATCAGTGGAGTTCGCTTGGCTTTTCATCCCACCAGGGCAGGAAAACACAGCTATGGGGCACTGTGAGTTGCTGCTTTGAAGGAGACTTTGATTTCATCAGCTCTGCATGGATGTTAAAAATCTCACCATGCTTTAATGGAAAGGGTGACCCAGGTTTTTGTGCTAAGCTGTCTGTCTCATCAGCAATTTGTAGTTAGCACTGAACCAACTGGCTGCCATCATCAACACTATAGGCATCTGAATCTTAGAGTAATAACTCTCTGTTACTAAAAGTTAAGAGAAGTAATGTCACAAAACTGCTGTAAATTGGCAGTGTACAAGTCTACAAAGTGATGATGTGCAAGTCTGCAAACTGTGTGTGTATGCATGGGAAGCTACAAGGCAAGGTGGTTCCTTGGGATGAATTTTCATCCCTGTTAATTATATCTGCTTGATGTTTCCTGCTCTGTCATTGGAAAGGCTGGGACTAGACCCCAGGACTGTCACACCCAGTTTGGCGAGTCTATTCAAAATGCTACTGAGATCTTCAGGGAATAAGAATTGATCTGACACACTACTGACACCAGCCCCTGAAACACTCAAGAAATGACGGTATATACCTCTAGCATGGTCATTCCACTGAATTTATGGGACTAAAAAAAAAAACTTTGTGACTGAGTAGATGGTATTATTTAGTAAATTCACGGCAAAAATATCCATGTAACAGTTGCTATTTCACAAAGGCAAAAAGAAAAACTATCGAAAGTGTCTATTAATTACCTAAGGCCCAAGTAAGTGACAGCCTTAAAAAGCAGGTGTCCACCTAGTAATATTTCACCTAACGTCTCATTATATAATGATTTAAATATCAAGATCAGTCAAGTTTAAGATGCTGAAAACCTTGTCAACACGATCAGAATGAAATGCAATTTTCCAGGAGATGTACTCAAAAACAATAAAATTATTTAGGTGCAGAATCATAGAGTAGTTTAGGTTGGAAAAGCTTTCTAAGATCATCAAGTCCAACCATTAACCCAGCACTGCCAAGCCTACCACTAAACCACGTGCCCAAGTGCCACATCTCTGTGTCTTTTAAATCACCCCAGGGATGGTACTCTACCACTTCCATGCACAGCCTGTTCTACATCTTGCAACCCTTTTGATTGAGAAACTTTTCCTAATATCCAAACTAAACCTCCTTTGGTGCCACTTGAGGCCGTTCCCTGTTGTCCTATCTCTTGTTACCTGGGAGAAGAGACTGACTCCCTCCTTGCTACAACCTCTTTTCAGGCAGTTCTAAAGATGGATATGCGACATATAAAAAAAGTCTAACCAGCTTCAGAGAGTAAATTTCTGGAGGATCACAATTCAGTCTTCAATATCCTCTTATCTCGATTTCTTAATGAATATCTGTAAGAAGTTGTAAAGAAGGAGCAGGTACACAATTGAGGTACCAATTCAAAGAGGTCAACTTTTCCATTTTTAAGAGATAGCTTCCTTTTTCAAGACAAGGATGTTTCTGGTAGAAATGTGCATAAATATATGACTTTTTAATAAGAGCATGTAGCACATTACCCTCTGCAAATTAACCATATCTAATCATATATTTCCTAAAAAATAAAATAACACATTGCATCTGTTAGTCTTCACTCAAATGCAAACTAAATATGCATGAGTATAGCATAAACTGTTCCATCTGTTTCCATGAATGTATAGTCATGCTGGTCACCCCCACACACACAACAGAAGGGACTTTCACTCTCAGCATCTGTCTTCACTGAATATCTGTATTTCAACTGGAAGTAGTCATGCTAGAGTAAGAGCAGCACTATAACTCAAATCCTGGTGCCATGCTGCCAAAGTCATTGTGTGTGTATGGCTTTAGGAATATTGGGGGAAAGTATTTTGGTTTTTCACATTGCCTTAGAATGGATCTTCACTCTAAATCCTTGAAGAAATTGTGAAAGAAATGTCTGTCCTTTCTGGGGATACAGATGGAATTGTGGGAAGATGTCAGATGGCAGGCATTACTTGAGACGCACAAAATGGTCAATGTCAGCAGTTGGTCTGTAATGCTGGTCTGAGTTTCATCATGTATATACTTTTGAGCAGGTCTCCAAATTTATTGCACTGCCGTGTTTGAATCAAGTGGTTTGGTACGTGACCAAGAGGAGATTTCCTAGCAAATCTGAAGTTGCAGTGCAGGTTAGTGTCCTGGGAAAGACGAGTTACTATTTTTAGAAAACATGAATTTGCCATTCAGCGTGTGACAAGGTCACCACCATTCTCAGTTTCTCTTGCTCTTTCCCTCTGGCCTGAACATCTCAGCCACTCAGACTTGCATCAGTACAGAATCATAACAGGCAATGCCTCTTCAAGTTTCAATTCCTACTAATGGATCACAAACCAGTCCAATATAGGCAATTCCTCTACGGGAAGAGGAAATCATAGTCCATGGAGACCATCGTGCTGTACTGGGGACTGTGCTGGCACAAACTCAGCAATTAAAAAAGCCAACCTTTTTCCTCATGTAGTTACACAGCGCTGTCACAATTTCATCTGAATTCCCCTTCTTGCTCATCAGGCTTTGGGATTTGACATATATTTAGTGAACCTATCCTGCTGATAAAGAGGTACAATGTGTATTGTACAAGTGTATACATACAGCTAATTAAAATGACAGTGCTGGTACCAGTGGCCAGCTGGGACAGATCTTTCTCTACAGCATACTTCTTCATCAGTTCCCCATCCCCAACAACTTGCTTTTTTGGGTTTGAGAAAACCCAAGATATGCTTGAGGGGTGCGCTGTTGCACCCAGTGCCTGTGAGATGACTCTGGTGTCACCAGAGCAGATGACATTGTACCGTATCGTGCGCGCGCGTGTGTGTATGTTCAGGTTTTTTGGCCCAGTACCCAGACGTGTTTTCAAGTTCAGCTGTGCTAAGCAAAGCAGATACATCCAGAGTTTCTAGATACTTCCCTGAGATAACATTTTACCCTCCAAAATTACATCTTTTCTATGGATAAATTAGATCACCCCTATTTGCTCCAGTTATCAACTTCTTTTACACTTCCAGTAACAGGGCTGTTGCAGTCATCATATTTGTGACTTATTTCTGGGCAAAAAGTATCCTTCCTCTGATGAGTTGGGCTTGGTTTGCTGACAGTACATCAGGGCAGTCAGAGAAATGCCAATTTCATAAAACACAGCCAAATTCCTAACTTGTGTCCAGACAGATGCCCTCAGTCATCACGACTACAAAAATCACATTCTGAAAGAGCAGCAATGGTGGATGCACTTTAGAGACTGGTAACCATTTTTGGGGAAGGGGAACTGATGAAGAAGTATGCTGTAGAGAAAGATCTGTCCCAGCTGGCCACTGGTACCAGCACTGTCATTTTAATTAGCTGTATGTATACACTTGTACAATACACATTGTACCTCTTTATCAGCAGGATAGGTTCACTAAATATATGTCAGCTGAAATTACTTTAGAAAGGGCCTCAGCACTCAGCTTACCACCTGTTTCTCTGTGACAGCTGCCCAGACTCTGCAAAACACATCAGATGAAAGGCACCGTAGAGCTACAGCATGATACTATTATTACATCTAACAGATGAGCAATCAGATCTGAACTGACCGAGGACTGAGCATGTGAGGCAAGAGGAGAATCCTTTGGGGAGACTATTACCATGAAAGTAATACAATTCAGTATTTGTACCAGTGACTCTGAAATTCAACAGCAGTCAACCTGGTACTAGCATCCTTTTAAATATCATCTTTCATTTCTTAGCAAACAGCAATATCCTATAACAACATTAGGACAGGAAAAGGAGGGGAGCTGCACAGTAACCAAATGACAGGAGCATAAAAAGCAAAGTCTTGCAGAATTTGTGGGAGTTCTGAAAAACAAAGTACAGGGACAGACTTGTCCCTGGGGTGAATTTTAGGCTAAGGGCAAGAAACAGAGACCACCAGTGAGATGGCTGGAGGGAAGCAGCATTCAGATAGAGGTCACAGCCCTGCTGATACCACGAGCCCATGATGCTGTTTTCATTGTCAGGACCCAGTGAGCAGCACTATGCATGGAACAAATCCAAGTGGGTGAACTGTGTGAATATCTGTGTGGTGGGCATTTATTTCATCTTTAGGAGAAATGGCAGGGGGGAAGAAAAGAATGAAACCTGCTTTGACCATTAAAGACAGCTTTAGAAGAAAGAGTGTACAAATAAATTAAAACAGCTTCCCAGGGTTTTGCAAAGCATTGACTTTATAGTCAAAAGACATTGAAGTTCTGTTTTAAAAGTTTATTTTACTCTATAAGGTTATCCTTTTAAAATGCACAAAGAGCAGCAGGCTATCAATGAGCCTTACATTGCGCTACACTGATTTCCTGGACAAGCTCAATATCAATAACTCAGAACCTGGGAATAAACCAATAAATGTGGACGGCAGCTGACCTTAAATGTAACCTTCACGCTGCCTCTGTGGCAAAATGGAAAAGCAAGCATGGAAAATGATAATGAAAGCTCTTGTTTTAGCTCATATTAATATGCACAGACAGCAAATCCTTCCTGATAGATTTTCATTTCATGAGCAAATTGCATGAGACTCAGAAGATCACAGGGTGAAATGCTGGTTTTGAGAGCCAAGTGTCTCACACCTTAATAACCTTTTGCTATGATGGAAGTATGCCATGAATAAAAGTGCTTAAAGGTAGTGAACTTGGCATCAGGAGACTCACATTCTCCTCTTGCTTCAGTCACTTCTTATTCCAATTTCTTTTTTTCTCCAGACCTTCATTTTCTTTGCAGTAATACTGACTTTAACATCACTTTTGTCCCCTCTCTTCTTCCACCCATATTCTGATGGACATGCTCAAGAAAGAAGCATTTAAACTGATACCATTTCAAAAACACTGGCAATTTGGACAGCTACAGCACAGGGAGGCCTGAGGTTACTACAAAGCCTGTGTTTCATCTCTCACAGGGAGCATTGGAGGAGAAGGGCAGGGAAAGGATATGACTGCAGACTCTAAATATATCAGCCAGGTAAACACAAAGGAGAGAGATGAGGTCTTTAAGCAAAAAGATGATGTTGGCACAAGAGATGACTACAAATATGCCAAAATTAAATTTTGACAGGAAACTAGGACTTTTCTGTTTAGACGATGAGTTCTGAAATTCCTCCCCTTTCTGATAAGACAACAAAATTGCTAGTTTTTAGACAGTCATGAGAAAGCTTTCACAAGACATTGCCTCTTACATTTGAGGGATAGATTTGGTGACCTTAAACATCCCTCTTAATCCCATGTTCCTCTTTCATTTCTGTATCATCCAATGCCTGTGGTGTCCTGTATAACATGCTAGGGAGAGTTGTGTCAGACAGGTCACTTCTTCACACCAGCAGCCCCTGTTTTAATATACTGCCAGTTCACAAGGCTGAGAGGGACAGCAGTGGTAGCGGATCAAAAACAAGCCATATTTGAAGGTTTGCTTCCTGTGCAGTAGAGCAGAGGGCTCTTTTAATTGAAAACTATCCCAGACAGAAAGGGTATCTCTGCATTCAGCACAGGAATACAGGAATAAGGGAAATTTGAAAGCTCCTTGAAATTAATCTACCCAACTACCATTATCCTTTCGGTTTGTGTATTTTTGCCTTGCTGCAAATTCAAGCCATTCAATGAAAAGTCAATGCCCTGCTGGGCAAAGCACTGCTCATTTCACATTAAGGAACTATCCTTGTCCTAAAGGAATTACAAGGCTTGCCAGAGAAAGAGGTTATTGTCTCCACCTCGCACATAGGGAAATGCAATAGGGGCTTCATTAGGGCTTTATATTTCTAAAAATGTCCTCAGCTTGGGCCTTATAGGCTCGATCTTACTTTCATCTCCTCTGAAAACAAGAGCAATGGAGTGTGAAGCCTGACATCAAAATGCTATTTGTTACTTTTTTTTCAATAAACGCATTGCTGTTCTGCTTCTCACACCTTTTGATTTTTGGACCCAAACTACTAGCCCTAATGTGGTGTTTCCTCTTGTGTTTGATGGCTGTCAAAGCCACTTTCAATGTACTCCAGGACTGAGGCAAGTAAAGGATTCCAACATGCCTTCATGAGGCAGAGCTGCCTGGCCAGTTGGTTAGAGCATGGTGCTGATAATACCACGGTCATGGGTTTGATCCCAGTGTGGGCCATTCATTTAAGAATTGGACTCGATGATCTTTGTGAGTCCCTTCCAACTCAGAATATTCTGTGATCCTGTGAACAACCTGAAAGGAGGCTGCGGCCAGATGGGGTGGGTGTTGGTCTCTTCTCCCAGGTAGCAAACGATAGGACAAGAGGAAATGGCATCAACTTATGCCATGGGATGTTTAGATTGGACATCAGGAAGAAATTCTTCCTCGAAAGGCTTGTTGAACATTGGAACAGGCTGCCCAGAGAAGTAGAGGAGTCCTTGGCCCTGGAATTGTTTAAAAGACATATAGACATGGCACTTAGAGTCATGGTTTAGTAGTGAGCTTGGCAGTGCTGGATTATTGGGTCGACTCAATGATTTTAGATGTCTTTTCCAAACTTCATGATTTTGTGATTCTTTGTAATTCTTTAAGAACTGAGGCAAAAACATGGTTCTCAGTTATCTAATAAGCCTTTAATCTGAACAGTTACATATTTTTTCTAAATCACGATAACCAGTCTATATTTTTGCCTTATCCCTTCATCCTTGATTCTTCCTGCTAAATAGAATTATCATCACCCCAGACAACCATTTTGTTGAGCAGTGATGGCTTAGTATTTATATCTTACATTTGCCCTCAAAACTTACGACATGGGATGAGAGCAAAACAATTGAAACATAATATTCTGCTGCATGATGATAATTTTCCTTCATTGATGAAGATTAGGAAATGGCATTATTGTAAAGACCCAATTACCTTTTTTATGAGCATTGTATATTTAGAAAGTAATAAAAGAGAGTTATAAAACTCAGATGATTAGGAATCTCAGTGATGTTCTGCATTTTAAGAGGTGGGTGTGGAATATTCTTTTAATTGCATCTAAGCACAGCCCAACCAATGATTAGCTACTTTCAAAGCAATAAACATTACCTGGGAAGCAATAAAAGGAAATGCCAGAAAGTTATTTGATGGATGATTCCCAGAAGACAGAAGGCAAAAGAAGGGAATGAAGTTCAGTGGTTAGAAAAAGAGTCCAGCAGTCAGAACTCCTGCCATTTCATCCAAGCTGTGAAGCTCACTTACTCAATGCTCTGGAGTTCAGCATTTCATTTTATTCTGTGTTAAATTTGATCTAATAAAACCCAAAGAATCGATGTGAAGCTAAATATACAAGTGTTTTTCAAGGCTTGGAAAGTTAGGATGAAAGAAATTGTTATAAATATGAAGTATGAGTGGCTGATAAACAAAGAAAGGTTTTTGTTGAAGTCTGACTCTGTAAATGCTAGCACAAGTGAAAATGGACTAAAGGAAGCTTCTGTCATAATTAGGTCAGAGATCAGCTGCTTATTTTTATCAGGGAAAGCACAAATATCCTTAATTTCAGCTCTTGCAGAATTAAATGAAGTCTCATCTCATTTCCAGTGATTTCCATAGTGCCAGCTTTGACCCTACAACCTGAATCTTTTTAATGCAATCCCATGCCTTCCATACCCTGCAAATACCAATTTCTTCTCTGCTAAAATGATTGGTAAGTGTGCAGGCAGAACTAGAGAGCAGAAAGCAGAAAACAGGGAAGTGCACAAGTTCCTAAGGCAAAGCGTTCCAGAAAGCTGAAATCAGACCAAAAAACCACTCATGACTCATGACAGTCCAGAAATTGCACCACAATGGCTTTCAGGTTCCATTTAGAATAATCAAAAAGAACAACTCAAGAAAGAAAAAAAAATTATGTTTTTCCACTTCTTTGAAAATTACACTGTTACCTTATCCTTCAAGGCTAAGAGACAATGCAACACAGTGGTTGTTACTCCATCAGTCATCTCCATTCCTATAACTGTTGGAAGCCCTGATGAAAAAAATAAGGATATGAGGATTTAGACATATTAATTGAGTGATAAAGATAAATCTGAAAGAGAGCAAGAGGTAGAAGCAGCCAGAGACAAGTCCACTCCTTATGTTGGGTTCTCATGTTCTTGTCAAACTTCAGGTCAGCTTTTGCCAACACAACTAGAAAAATGTGGCCTCTGGCTGCCCTTTTTGAGCACATGGAGGCTGTTTAAAAGTGCAGAACTAAGCTGCTGAATCCCACCAAGAATACATATATAAAAAGAGGTATGTCTTACCACTCTCTGGAAAAAAACAAAAAAAAAGGCTCTAGGGGACTAGTTACTTTTTCAGCCATACAAGTCCCCATGCAAACCTGGAAATAGAATCATAGAATCATAGAATCATAGAATCATAGAATCGATTGGGTTGGAAAAGACCTCCAAGATCATCGAGTCCAACCCTTGGTCCAACTCTAGTCCATTTACTAGATCATGGCACCCAGTGCCACGTCCAATCTGCATTTAAAGATCTCTAGGGATGGTGAATCCACCACCTCTCCGGGCAGCCCATTCCAATGCCTGATTACTCTCTCTGTAAAAAATTTTTTTCTGATATCCAACTTAAATTTCCCCTGGCAGAGCTTAAGCCCGTGCCCCCTTGTTCTATTGCTGAGTGCCTGGGAGAAGAGACCAGCCCCCACCTGGCTATAACTTCCCTTCAGGTAGTTATAGACAGTGATGAGGTCACCTCTGAGCCTCCTCTTCTCCAGGCTAAACAACCCCAGCTCCCTCAGCCTCTCCCCATAGGACTTGTGCTCCAGTCCCTTCACCAGCCTTGTTGCTCTTCTCTGGACCCGCTCCAGCATCTCAATATCCTTTCTGAACTGAGGGGCCCAGAACTGAACACAGTACTCAAGGTGTGGCCTCACCAATGCAGAGTACAGGGGAAGGATCACTGCCCTGGTCCTGCTGGCCACGCTATTTTTGATACAGGACAGGATCCCATTGGCCTTGGCCACCTGGGCACACTGTTGACTCATGTTGAGCTTCCTGTCAATTAGTACCCCAAGGTCCCTTTCTGCCTGGCTGCTCTCCAGCCACTCTGTGCCCAGCCTGTAGCGCTGCAGGGGGTTGTTGTGGCCAAAGTGCAGGACCCGGCACTTGGCCTTGTTGAACTTCATCCCATCGGAATCAGCCCATCTCTCAAGTCTATCCAGATCCCTCTGCAGAGCCCTCCTGCCTTCCAGCAGGTCGACACTCCCTCCCAACTTGGTGTCATCAGCAAATTTGCTGATGATGGACTCAATCCCCACATCTAAATCATCAATAAAGATGTTAAACAGGACTGGACCCAATACAGACCCCTGGGGAACACCACTGGTGACCGGCCGCCAGCTGGATGCAGCTCCGTTCACCAGCACTCTCTGGGCCCGACCCTCCAGCCAGCTCTTAATCCAGGAGAGGGTACACTTGTCCAAGCCATGGGCTACCAGCTTTTCCAAGAGTATATTATGGGAGACAGTATCAAAGGCCTTGCTGAAGTCCAGATAGACCACATCCACAGCCTTCCCCTCATCCACCAGGTGGGTCACCTGATCGTAGAAAGAGATCAGGTTGGTCAGACAGGACCTGCCCCTCCTAAATCCATGCTGGCTCGGTCTAATCCCTTGTCCACCCTGAAGGTGCTGTGTGATTGCACTCAGGATGAACTGCTCCATAACCCTGCCAGGCACGGAGGTCAGGCTGACAGGCCTGTAGTTGCCAGGGTCCTGCTTGCAGCCCTTTTTGTGGATTGGGGTGACATTCGCCAACCTCCAATCATCTGGGACCTCCCCAGAGAGCCAGGACTGTTGGAAGATGATGGAGAGTGGTTTGGCAAGCTCTTCTGCCAGCTCCTTCATCACCCTGGGATGGATCCCATCTGGTCCCATAGACTTGTTAGGATCCAGCTGGCTCAGTAAGTCAGTCACTATTTCCTCCTGGAATACAGGAAGGGTATTCAGCTCCCTCTCCCTGTCCACCAGCTCCAGAGGCCAGTTGTCTTGAGGGCCACTTGTCTTACTGGTGAAAACTGAGGCAAAGTAGGTGTTAAGTACCTCAGCCTTCTCCTCATCTTCCTTAACTATATTTCCCTCCAAGTCCAACAGAGAATGGAGGTTTTCTTTGCCCCTCTTTTTGTTGTTAATGTATTTATAAAAGGACTTTTTGTTATCCCTAACTGAAATAGCCAAATTTACTTCAAATTCCACTTTTCTTTCCCTAATTTTTTTCCTGCATGACCTAGCTCTATCTGTAAATTCTTCATAAGTAGCCAGCCCTTTTTTCCATAGTCTGTAAACTTTCTTTTTGTCCCTGATTTCTTGCAGAATCTCCCTATTTAACCAAGCTGGCTGTCTTCCCCTCCGGCTGGCCTTTCGGCACACTGGGACAGCCTGTTGCTGTGCATTCAAAATCTCCCTCTTAAAACATGTCCATCCCTCCTGGACCCCCTTACCTTTAAGGGTTGTTTCCCAGGGTATGCTCTGAATCAGTTTTTTGAATAGGCCAAAATCTGCTGTCCGGAAGTCCAAAGTAGAGGTTTTAATGGTGGCTCTCCTTACATCCCTGAGGACTGAAAATTCTATTATTTCATGGTCACTATGCCCCAGGCGGCCTCCAACCACTACATCATCTACCAGCCCCTCTCTGTTTGTAAACAGTAGGTCTAGCAGGGCCTTACCCCTGGTAGGCTCATTTACCAGTTGATGAAAGAAATTGTCCTCTATACACTCCAGGAACCTCCTTGACTGCCTCTTCTCTGCAGTATGAAGCTCCCAGCAGATATCTGGCAGGTTAAAGTCACCCACAAGAACAAAGGCTGGAGATTTTGAAACATCTGCCAGCTGCTTGTAGAATAATTCATCCCCTTCATCATCCTGATTGGGTGGTCTGTAACAGACACCCACAAGGGTGTCAGCCTTGTTGGCCTTGCCCCTGATTCTGGCCCACAGGCACTCAACTGAATGAAGCTATTTTTAGAGGTTTTGGAACTGATTATCCTCATTTTCTCTGTCATAGACAGGTTTTGGGTGCATATCAGCCATCATAAGCATTATTTTTACTTTGCATAACTCATTTCACTGATACCAGAACTCAGCGCATGAAAAACATGAGTTGCTTCAGACACACATTTTTCCCCCAAGTTCCAGGCTGTGATCTTCAGGGACAAACCCTGTCCATAAATTAATTAGATCATTTCCTTCCACTGATATGAACAACCTGGAAGAAAAAAATTAGATTGCATGCATGCTTGAGTTTCTAGTTTTTCTGTTTCTGTGCCAAAACATTTATTTTTCTTAATCACAAAATGTTTTGACCAGGTTTATGCCAGAATTATACAATCTCTTTGTATCTATCTACCTGACATTGCAGTGGGGTTTTTTTCTCCAATGCTGATGCAAATTATGAATTCTTGATATATTGTTTCCTGTATCTGCTTTGGGATCTAATACTCATACAACAGTAGACAGGGTGAAAGGACCCTGAGATGTTGTTTGAAATAATCCAGGTGTGCCCTTCTACGGTCATATTTTTTATGAGTATTCACACCATGAAAAGCACTTTAACTGTTTTTATGCAAAACAAAGAAAACATCCTGAAGCTGCCTCTTCTTCTCCAGTGAAGCTGAGGACCACTGCTCATCTCTTCTCTGCTTCAGTTAAGTGCCTGCAGTTAGATGGCATGAATCTGGAACAAAACCCTCCTGATCTCATTGGGATAAAAGCAAGAGCTTAAAATTAGGCATAGCTGAAGCCCTCTGCAAGATCAGGATCTCATAGCATAATGCTAAAAGATGCCAAAAACCTTTATGGTTCATTTAATCATCAAGAGAGTAGGATATTCAGCATTTTGCCAAGCTGGCCTCTCCAGCTGTGTTATATTGGGTTTGATTGCTTTTAGTTCACTCATGTTCATGCCCTGTTCAGTTTGATTTGAATGAAAACCAAGCCTGCAAAGGGACTCCGCTGAGAGCTCCAAAACTTACACAGTTCTGCCTGGAAACATGGAAAAATAATACGTCAACTTCATTTCTAAAGGACAGAATCACAATGGTTCCTATTGAACCACTGGTTTTGCATGTGGAGCATTGATGGCAGAAAACTTGAAGGGAAAGGAAGTACAGAAATTCAGGGTAAAGTAATTCAAATAGATTATGAGAAACTTAAGAGCAGAGTGAAGACGAGAGAGGAAAGTATATTGTCTGATGGTTTGCTCATTATAGTCAATGATAAAAATTCTATTGACTTTAATAGCACACGATCAAGCTTCCCATGTGTAAAGTTAATATCACATAGGAAACAGCCTAGTTTCTGAAGGATTCTTCTGATGCTACCAGCTGGAACCTAAAAAAAAACCATATAGGAGCAAACTCTTCATTGTCTTGTACTTTAGCTGTATATTAGTAAAAATCAGGTTCAGAGTCGGTATAAAAAGTTCAGTGTGATATAGAAGCATTTTTGTACGATTTTAACTCACTTTGCACTAATATAAATGACTTCCCATGTTCCAAAGGAACAGAGAATCAAGTCTGAACCTTTTTTATTTTTAAGTCAACAGCTCTTGGGATACCTCATGCCCTGCCAAGTTAGCTGAGGGTCTAGTCCCAGGAGCACAGATTATGGCACCGAAAAGGGAAGATTTGTAAGCTCAGACTTGTTTTGGAGACCTAGGGTGGTGCGAAAGGAAAAATGTATGAGATTTGCAGTCATTCAGCTTCCATGAGGTTAAACTACCTTTTTTTTTTCAAATAAGATGAAAACATTCCCTTTGAATTATTTGCCTCCATAGTCATAGACATTGTGACTTAGTCCAGATTCCGTCTGCATTCTTAAACCTCTGAGCAATTATTGGCAAGCCTCATCCGAGTGCTGGGATAGCAACTAAACATTTTCACAAAAATCTGCTAGGTCTGCCTGAGAATCACCTGTTCTTGGGGTTTTTTGATGTGCATGAGGTTTTTAGAACCAGTGATGTCTTTTAAAAGGTTTAAAGCAATAGGATTCAAGCTATGACACTGTCTATAGGAGTTGGTATCTCTCATTGCTTAATTGGAAGGAGAATTTGAGTCTTGGACACCATCCCAGTTCATAATGTTATTAAGTTGATAGGGGAGCTGTAAACCAGGCTTATTATATCCCCATTCTGGGATCCTCTGCATCTGACATTCCTAGAGACAATTCAGGAACAAAAAATGCTGGATATTTTTTGTGTTTGCCAGTAAAGTCCAGATGACAACAGCTGAAATAAGCGAGAATGTAGATGACATTTCCCTATATTGTTTCAGTGTTTTCCTATTTTTTTTCCACTGAGCACATATTTTTCTTGACTTTTAATTTTAATCTCGAGTAGTTTGTTCTAGATACTTTGTCCAACTTCAGAAGTAGCTGCATATGTAACAATTTGTCTCTTAGATACTCCTATGTTACTTTAAAGAGGCTCTTTCAGAACATTCAATCATATGTGAAGGGATTTAATGACCCTGTCTTCAACCTGCTCAGACTCCAACATGAGTCAGTAAAAGACAAGAGATGAAAAAACATTTACTTCTGCAAACAACATAGAAGACTCTTGGATTCGTGCAGTTAATGCAAATAATTTCCCTATGTCTGTGTGAATGTTACTCCAGTGAGCAACCATAAACACAAAAGATATTTATTGCCATTATGTGGCATAGGGTCTGTCTATGCTCAAGATTATAGAGCAATAATGGTTATTATGAACAAGGTTATGAATTTTTATACACACACATACACTTGGGCAAATACTCAAAATCCTTCAAAAAACTTGAATATTTCTAACCCATCAGAGGCTTTTCGCTCATCATTTAAAGTTTTCTGGACTGTTAATTTTAATTTTCTTACTCATTTTGTTTAAACTGTTCATTATCTCATTGCCAGAGTAAGTTGAGGCTTGTTGAAAGCACCCACTATGAAGTTGTCTAACATCTGGGGCTTTGTAAAGTTTAAGACACTTCCAAAACTATTAAGAATTACATTTGCTAAGTTATTTGACGTGGCCAAGAAACTCACACCCCTCGTCATCCCAATGCCATTGTGATGATTATGAAGCAATAGAGGGGAAAAATAGCTTCAGGTCTGTACTGGTTTCACATAGTTAGTAAATGCTGTACTTCAAATGTTCTGGCATTTGCATAACTTTATACAACATGACAGATACGAACAATGAAGTAGAATTTATTTATGGCCTTTTTTCATTATTGCCGGTGAAAATGATTTTCCTATGTTGTTGAAAATGGAATTTTTTTTTTGTATTACAAATCTTGCCTCATCTACAGCATATTAGGAATTCATCATATTAGCATGTGTAAACTGATAAGTTTGCCAGGCATTTTTCAGTTGTGCTGAAGCAAGGTCCCAGCAAGAACTGAAGCTGGCTTTATGCCCTGAAACAGAAAAAAAAAGACCAAAAAAAAAAAAACAAAAAAAACAAACACCACCCCCCCCCCAAAAAAAAGAAAAAAAAAGCATTATTTTAAATCAAAAAATGTCAGTTACAGCAAGATCAGTGTTTTCTACTGAGCAGATATAGGTTGTGTTTGAAAGAGAGCAGAAGCACACCATTCCCAGCCCTCTGCTGATGCTACAAAGCTGAGTCACCTCTGAAAACCCATGTTCACACACATCCAAACCTCCCTCATTGCCCCAAGGCACCCTTCACTCCACCTCCAATTTCCAGTTTGTCCAACCTACATTAAACCTTGCTGTCCTTCAGGTAGGGAAATTCTACATTTCTGTCCCAGTTCCAAAATCCTTTCACGTCCTTCAAGAAGACTGCAAGGTGCTTCTAGTTTTAGCCCTGTTATTCCTTATTATAACTTGAACAATATCTTCTTGTGCAGTATCTTTCCTTTTCTCTAGGCACTAGGAGGCATTTAGCTCCCCTCTTGCCCTTTCCCAGGCAGTGAGGACATTTATTTCTAGCTAGGTCATGAAAGAGATATCAGGAATTCTTAGTTGTTTCCTTCCTTTGCTCCCACCTTACAGCATGACCCTGTAAAAATCATTGCATCCAGATCTAGATGCACTAAAGCTGCACACAGTGTGGATGTGGGGATGCAGAGCTGCTCCCACCTGACATGACCTGTGTGGAAATAGAAAAAGGAGAGGAATAAAGCAAAAGCAACTCTTAAATTTCTCATTTCACAGCAAATCTCATACTGTGCATCTCTTCAGGGCTGGTCCAAGATGCCACATGTGAACAGCAGCAAAATGCTTTAAAATATACTCACCAATGCAAACTGATGCGGCTGTTAGCGGCCCCGCACAGGGATATTTCGCTGTTCTGTCTTTGATCAACAACTGTGGGAGGAAAAGAAGGGCAAAATGCAGTTCAGAGGAGAGAAAATAAATAGTTTTTTTCCATGCCCACACACAGGTGGCCGGGTGATGGGTGGGCAAGGCAGGTCCTCATGGCAAACTGGCAGAGAGGTTGAGGGGAGAGGATGGAAGGGGTGAATAAGGGTTTTGGTGTTTTGTCTGACAACCAAGCCAAAGCACAGAGTTAGTGGTAATTACCATGTCTTACAGGCAAACCTGTGGCTTCCAGCAACCACCACACAAGCTGTCCAGTTCCCATCATTTTGTTTTCCCATTTCATCATACCAAGAGTTCATTTGTAGATTGGGGTGGCAAACAGATTTTTCTCCGCTGTTCCAGTGCAGACTGGGTTCACATTTCACTCACCTCACTTTCAGACTTACTGTGTTTTTATTTTCTCCCCCTACACTAGCTATAAGTTATTGTTTTGTTGCAAACCAGTAGTTGAGGTTTTTTGACAGGGCTGGTTTGGTTAAGGCAGGAGAAGGTAACCTGGGTAGAGAAAGGTTTTCCCGGTCAGCCTAAGGACAGCAGCAGATGTGAGACCCCACTTGCACAACAGCAGCAAGCTGCTTTATTTGGGTAGCTAGTACTCCAAAGTCTTTGAGGTAATTTGGTGGTCTCCTACTCCTGATTGCCAATTGCTTTTTGATTGGGCAATTGACTAAAAAGCAAGGAAACACAAAAACAAACAAACAAACAAAAAAACAATGATGGTATTATTTTCATAAATTAAATTTCAATGTCTGGCAAATACAGAATATTGTCTCTGGACCTGCTTTCAAGCATGCAGTTCTCATAAAAATACTATGAACAAATTGGTGTCCTCTACAGGCTTGCTTTATATTTCCTCCCATTTATTCATGATGGGTCTTTGCAGCCTTGAATCTATGCCTATGCAATATACATTTCCTCTCTTCCATTTTCCTAAGTGGGATTTATGGTGAGGAAGAGGAGCAGGTGAGGAGAGTAACTCAGTTCTAATGGGAATAGTTAAGTAGATGCACAACTAAGCAGACGTGCAAACTTATGGGCATTTTATGCCCATAATGAAGTCTGTTAGTCTGTGATGTATCAGAGAGGACACCCCAACTTTCTGCAAATGCACAGGGAAGCTGGCAATGAGCGCTTGCAGCCAAGAAAGCTGCACAGGGAGGGAATTCTCCCCCTCTACGTGGCTGTTGTGAGACTTCACTGGGAATACTGCATCCACCTCTGGGGTCCTCAGCATAGGAAAGACCTAGACCTGTTGGACCAAGTCCAGAGCAGGTCACAAAGGTGACCATGGGGCTGGAGGAACAAAGGATGAGAGAGTTGTTGGGGCTGCTCATTCTGGAAAAGGCCTTAGAGCCCCTTTCAGTACTTAAAGGGAGTACAAGAGAGCTATAGAGGAACTTTTGGGAAAGGCATGCAGTGATGGGACAAGGGGAAATGGCTTTAAACTGATAGAGGGGATGTTTTGATTAGATATTAGGAAGAAATTCTTTCCTTTGAGGGTGATGAGGCACTGACACATGTTACCCACAGAAGTTGTGGAAGTACCATCCTTCAAACTGTTCAAGGCCAGGTTGGATGAGGCTTGGAGCAACCTGGTCTTGTGGAAGGTTTTCCTTGGCCATGGAAAGGAAGTTGAAACTGGATGATCTTTTGAAGGTCCCTTCCAACCCAAACCATTCTGTGATTCTGCCGTTAACTTGACATTCACAGTTGTCCATCTCTGAAGCCTTTTAGCATCACTGCCTCCAGGAAAATGTGGACAGAGAGAGCAACACAGATCACATCTCACACTGTTTAGGCCAGTCAGTGTTGGGATGGCTTCAATATGGAAGGAGAACTGGCACATCAACAGACTTCTAAAATCTCAGAAAAAAAATTAAAATCAACATATTTAGTTTTTTTTTTCTTTTTGTTTTTTTTTTTTTACACAGACATCAACTAGTTAGTGGTTGTTAATTAAGAAATGATCCCAGTGAAAGCCGCTGCTTCCACTGTAATAAATCATTCATTAACAGGCCATTTCAGTGGGGCTGTTGTTTCCAAGCTCTGTGTTTAGCTGTTTGAAACAACCTTCATATACTTAAGGGGGATTAAGCCGTTAGGACTTGGTCATTACCTGACGGCTAATGATGCAGGACTCTGTGAACTGTGCTGGGTAGCAATGATTGTGCTCTTTCGTTCTTTTTCAGATCTGGATGGTTCCAAGGGAGTGTTAGGGTATTTGTGGGGTTACTATGGTGATAGGTGCCTGAAAAAAACACAGATAGGTGATGGATGTGTGTTGCAAACACAGACATATAGACCTTGCTTCTCTCTATACTTTTAATACTCAAAAGATTTTGATACTGCTACACTATCAGTTAGAGTGAAATTAACCTCTTATGCTGCTTTCCCAGATTAACAGCCCTTGAAACGTAAATAGCTGAATGCTTTTCACTGCACAGTTACCCTGAACTGCTACTGGGTTTTTTCCACTCCACTTTTTGTTTGTTAGGGGTTTAGAAATGGCAACACACTGTTTTGATTACAAATTTGTTGGACTTTCCATACATTCTTGCCTTTGCTCTTCCGCTTGGACTTTTGTCTTTATGTTGGAAATCAGAGGCTGGATGCAGAGATGCTGGATCAAGGTTTTCAGCCTGCGGGATGGAAGGATCCTCTCCCCTCTCATCGCAGGGAGAGGGTCTATGATTTTATGCCCTAACAATGGTGATACAACCCTAAATACCAATCCTTAATTTCCTTGTGCATTAATTCCATTTCAAATTTGAATCCCCATTTCAGCTCACATCGGAAACTTTACCATGAATGCATCATTTTCACTTACAAAAAACTGTTTCAGAATGCTATACTCAGCACATTGTAAGCGTATGGATGGATGCATATGGATAGCCCACCTGTAGTCTGTAAATAATTCAAATGTTAATTGTTGTGTTTGGCACTTCACTGATGGGTTTTCCTTCAGTAACACCTCAAGCCCCCAAGCAATTATCAGGATCCTGCTGTGCTGAGTCTAGTACACTCTTAGAAAGGGCAATCCACAGCCCAGACAGTTTGTTTTCTAGTTGCACAATCCAGGCTTCTGAGAGTGTCGTTAAACAAACAAAAAATAGCAAGATTCTTTTATTCCTGTTCATCACATCAATTAGCCATGATCCACTTCTGCTGATTAAAAGATTTACAGAACATTGCTGGGCTGAATGTCTTGCATGGCAGAGGTAAAGTTCCAAAAATTCCCATATCATTAAAAATGTTGTGGTTTTTCTAATGCTCTAGCTCACAGTATTTCTGGGAACAGGGAAGATCAATCTGGATCTCACAGTGTTAAAAACCCATGAAGTTCAACTCAGCCTAGATGCTGGTTTTTGGGTGTGTTTTTTAGTTTGTCTTTAGCCATTGGTGTGATTAAACGTATTGTAAAAATGTTGTATCTACGCTTATTTGTGCAAGAGGAAAGAATACACAATCTTATAATGAAAACCCAGGACAAGTGAACCAGAGAGAGATGTGATTGTTCAACCTGGAGAAGCCAAGTGTCTTAGTTTAGAAGAAACTAAGATATTTATATGGACCAGGAAAAAGGGAGCTTCCCTTAAAGAATCACCTCTTCTTTGAAATTTAGGAGTTTTAATTAGAAAAATTTATAAAAACAGAGGATAACAGTTCTTAACTACAAAACATCATCCTGTTGGATTCAGTCCATCTCTCCAGACAGTCCAGGTCCCTCTGCAGAGCTCTCCTACCCTCCAGCAGGTCAACACTCCCCCACAACTTGGTAGCATCTGCAAATTAGCTAAGGGTAGACTCAATAAAAATAAAATCAAAATAAAACACAATTGGGCTCAACACTCACCCCGGGGGATACCACTAGTGATCGGCTGCCAGCAGGATGCAGCCCTGTTCACCAGCAGTCTTTGGGCCCGGCCATCCAGCCAGCTCCTAACCCAGAAGAGAGTGCCCCTGTCCAAGCTGTGGGCTGCCAGCTTATCAAGGAGCATGTTATGGGAGACAGTGTCAAAGGCCTCGCTGAAGTCCAGATAGAAACATCCACAGCCTTCCCCTCAACCACCAGGCAGGTCACATGATTGTAAAAGGAGATCAGGTTGGTCAGGTTGGTCACATGATTGTAAAAGGAGATCAGGTTCAGACAGGACCTGCCCCTCCTTAAGCCCATGCTAGCTGAGCCTGATCCCCTGTCCATCCTGTAGGTACCATGTGATCACATTCAGGATGGTCTGTTTTACAACCTTGCCAGGCAGTGATGTCTTCCAGCCCTTCTTGTGGGTGGGCATCACATTCACCAACTTCCAATCATCCAGGACCTCCCCACTGAGCCAAGACTGTTGATAAATGATGGAGAGCAGCTTGGCAAGCTCTTCTGCCAGCTCCTTCAACACCCTAGGATGGATCCCATCTGGTCCCACAGACTTGTGAGGATCCAAGTGGCTCAGCAGGGCACTGACTGCTTCCTCCTGGATTACAGCAGAACTATTTCCTTCCCTATCCCTGCCTACCAGCTCAGGAGGCCAATTGTCCCAGAGACAATCTGTCTCATTGTTGAAAACTGAGGCAAAGAAGGTGTTAAGTACCTCAGTCTTTTTTTCCTCTTTGATAACTATGTTCCCCACTCCATGTCCAAATTCCTTGCCCCTCTTTTTGCTATTGATATATTTATAAAAACACTTTCTGTTTTCCTTAACAGAAGTGGCCAGATTAAGTTCAAATTGTGCTTTTGGCTCTCTGATTTTCTTTCTACATGACCTAATGACATTCTTAAACATTTCATGAGTTGCCTGTCCTTTTTTCCAAAAGCAGTATACTCTTTTTTTCCCTAAATTCCTACAAAATCTCCCTGTTCAGCCAGGCTGATCATCTTCCCTGCCGGCTCTCCTTTTGGCATGTTGGGACAGCCTTCAGGGTTTCTTTCTTGAAGTATGACTATTTCTCCTGGAATCTTTTGGTTTTAAGGGCTGTTTCCCAATGCACTCTCTGAATCAGCCTCCTGAACAGGCTGAAGTCTGCCCTCCAGAAGTCCAAGGTAGATATTTTGCTGATACACTTCCTTACTTCACCAAGTACTGAAAACTTTATCATTTCATGGTCACTGTACTCCAGATAGCCTCCAACCACCACATCTCCCACCAGCCCTTCTCTGTTTGTAAACTGTAGGTCTGGCAGGGCCCCAGCCCTGGTAGATTCATTTATCAGCTACAACAGGAAGTTACCCTCCATACACTCCAGGAATCTCCCAGACCACCTCTTTTCCACTGTGTTGAGTTCCCAGCAGACACCCAGCAGGTTCAGTCACCCACAAGAACAAAGGCTAGTGATTTTGAAACATCCGCCAGCTACTTGTAGAATAATTCATCACCCTCTTTATCCTAGTTGGGTGGTTTATAGCAGACTCCCACCAAGATGTCGGAACTGGATGACCTTTAAGGCCCCTTCCAACTCAAACCATTCTGTGAATCTGACATTAACTCCATGGTTATTCCTTACTGAAGCCCTTTAATGGCACTGCACCTTGGTTCCCTGTCTGCTTTGCAAGGTCAGTGTATGGTCACTTCCCTGCTGCAGCAGACTCTGCACAGGCAAAATTATCCTGATAAAACTCATCAGACACCATGGGGATGAGTTCTTTGAGATCCTTCTGTGCTAGAGCTTCTTCTTCTCTTTCAGTCAAGTTTAACTTGAAGGTGAAAGAGCCACCATATTTTCTCTGTTTACTCATCAGCCTTTCAAGGTCCTTGAGAAACACTGCTGGAATCTACGTTCCTTTGTTTGGTGTGTGTGGCTCAGGAGCTCTTCTCATCTAACACATCTTTATTCCAAGAGGCCAGATTTCCTGGGCAGTATTCGGGGATTTCTAACTAAAACATGCGGATCTCTGCAGAACATTTTACAGTCTTTTCTAGCTTTGTGAAACACATGTTAGCACCACTGTTACTATTAAATAAAATCTTCATGTTTATATTTATATTATATATATTTTTATATATATATCATTCTCTCATCAACTTTATCCTGTAACACCACAGCTATTATCTACATCAGGGAATTATATGTTTCTTCTTGTGGGGTGTGGGCCTTTTTCATGCTGGGCTGCACTGAGGTGTTTTCTTAACTCTTGAGTGGTTTGCCACTCAAAAAAGGACTTAAAAAGCATAGCACTGTAACAAAGAGAGGATCAAAGTCTTATCCCAGCATCCTGGTTTGTTTGCCCCTTTCAAAACACTTGAAAACAGAGACAATATGCTGTCTGTGATTTGATCCTACCTACTCTGGGGCTTTGTGTACTTTCCTTGTTCATATATTACATTTCAATGATGCCAGCCAAGCATTTTATTTATAAAGCTATTCAATAACCTTTCTTTAAAAGGTGCATTTTAATAGGTGTCAACATCAGATCAGCTTAGCTCAGGCAATCCTGGTAATGCCAAATAAAAAATAGGTCTTTGTTTAAATATATATTAAATATAAAAATATTTATTATACATTTAATGTATTTATTGGTGTGTGTATACATGATGTTTTAATGTATAATAGAACATGTATAGATTTAAGATATAAATATATTAAATATTGAAGTTCTGTATTAACATTGAAAGAAGTATTTTCATTAACCTCAGAGAACCAGTTTAGTGTCTTTGGGTCACTACATCTTCTTCCCTGTTTCCACATGCAAGAAATGTGGGAGGTTTGGCACAGAGAACTTACTTTTCTTAACAGTGTGCAGTATTTTACAAACCATATGTTGCTAACTTTCCTGAGTCAGAAGAATTAATTTATATTCCACTTAGGAATATTTATTGCACTTCCTAAATTACCTCAGAATCTATAGATCAGTGCTTGTGTATATATATACATATATATATGTATATATATATACATGTATACATATGAATACGTATGCACATATATGTACATAGATAGATGTACAGGGGGAATACCAAGTACAGTGGGACAGCTGGTTGTCACATCCTCATGCTGGTTTCTGTTGCTACTCTTCTAGTGAGACAAGAATAGTTTGTGCCATTGAAAAATCTGGTCTTTGCAAACGAAAAGGCACATTGCATCACTTTTGTTCGATGCTTTGTTTCCAAGAGTCATTGCCAGCTGACCACAGGGAGGGGACAAGAACTACAGGAATCATTTGTCTCCCTCCTCCCCAGGCAGCATGTGTGGCATCTTAAGGAGCTCAGCCCTTGGCTCTGGGGAAGAAAAAATGCATGCTCATTCTACAGAAGAAAACTTCTTGAGACATTACAGAAAAAAATAGATAAAAATAGTCCCATTAACCTTGCAGAGAAAACAAATATACGTCACTCAGTTTACACTATATGATGTAACTGTCATCGTGCGATGCACTTTCCTGGCAGGCCAGATTATGTTGTGTAGTAGAGAGAGCTTTATGTTAAATTATGCACTGCAAAGAAAGAGGATCAGACCACTGAAGATAGCAGTAGGCCCTATTGGATTTATTTTATTGCCTATTGTATAGACTGGAAATAATTTAGAGGCTCATAACTTCTAAAACAGAGGAAATTTTGCCACCCACAGGTGGAAAATTCTGGTGAGAATCTTTCTTTTGTTTCACAAAAAAAGTGGTTAAAATGTCTGTTGTCTGCATTGCTAAAGACCTGGATTCAGGGATCTTGAGCAGCCTGTAAAAAATAATGAAATTCATTTTGTAATAATGAGACTTGAACATAATAAGAATATATATTTCTTCTTTCTTTTGTGTTTTGAGCTTGCCAAGCAAGCTTTCTGACTTTCTTCTGTAAACCAATAAAAACACCTCTACAAAGTCAGGCAACTGAGGGAATTGCCAAAGTTTTAAGGAATCTTTTCCTAGACCAAAATTTTCAGCACAACTGTAAAGTTTACAGCATTGTCTTATCTTATGCATAGGGAGCTGGCCTGGAACAGGAGGAGAATGACAGGGACATATAGAAGAGATGCCTTAGCTGCCAAAAATTACTCTACTGAAGTGTTACAGCTGGTAAATATCAACATGGTTCCAGTTACAAGGGACTTAGGAGAAGCAGAGAAATGATTCCTTTAATACTTCACAATTAGGAAAATCATGGGAGAGGAAGGGAAAAAGTTTGTCTGTCTACTCTAAAAGTTTACATAAATGTATAAACTAAAGCCACTGTTAGATATAAAATACTGAATAAATTCAAAAAGTTCTAAAGTAGGAAAAAACATGTATTTGTGTGCACACATGCAAGCATACTTTTTTTTTCATGTGTCTGTTTTGAAAGGGTATATATTGAGTCACATCAGGTGGAGGCTTGGCTCTGTGGCAAAGATTACACATGCCCAGTTCTTCTCCATATCAAATTCTCTGAATCCCAATTGGTCTTTACAATGGCATTTCATATTTGAAATTGCCCGTTTCTTGGCTTTAGTGAAAACGAACTGACCAATATCATTATCTTGTCCTTACACACCAGGGTCCAGCCCTGCTTCTTACTAATGTCAGGAGACTCAGAGCAGCACCCTGATTGGGGATGCTGTGCTTCTGCTGTGCAGCTTACACTTTCAGGGCAACACAAGGTATTTATATTTACAGGTAAAGACAGATATGCAATTGTGCCTTGACATATACATGCAAACATTTCTGTTTCTGTTAGTTTTGAAGCTCGCTGTTTGGATCATGTTCTATTATTACAAAAAGTTAAATCTCACAGACAAGGTATTTATTCGATCCTTGACAGTTTGCATTAGCGGTTCAGGCACCACAGGTAACTCATAGCTGAAGGGATTGCAAAGCCTTGAAGAGAACACAACCCAGCTGCCAAGCACGGAGCTAAACTGCTGATGCTTTGTTTGTTATGATCAGATAACTTACTTTTCTATTTCATTCTGACTTTGTGCAGATTTTGTGAACAATGAAGAGAAGCAAATTGCATGTGTGGGCTATTTGATTTGGTGAATTTTCAGCTTCCTCATTACTAGTCTGTCTGTTTGTTGTATGACATTTTACTCCTTTGCCAATGTCAAACCAAGGATGCGGAGAGGAGATAGAGGATAATTCAACTTAATTCCTATAGTTTTCAGGATCTTTTCTCTCTGTTACTTGTTTGTGGGGTTTTGCCTAGAAAAAGACACTGCTTTTTCCATGCTTTCAAGATGAAATATATCATAGAATTATAGACTCATAGAATGGTTTGGGTTGGAAGGAACCTTCAAGATTATCCAGTTCCAGCCCCTCTGCCATGGACAGGGATGCCACTCACTAGACCAAGTTGCTCAGAGCCCAAGACAGTTACCTTAAACAATTCCAGGGATGGGGCAGACACAGTTTCTCTGGGCAACCTGTGCCAGTGCCTCACCATCCTCACAGTAAAAGATTTCTTCTTAATATCTAATCTCAACCTGCCCTCTATCCATTTAAAGCCATTCCCCTTGTCCTGTCACCATAGGCCTTTACAAAAAGGCCCTCTCCAGCTTTCTTGTAGGACCCCTTCAGGTACTGCAGTATTGATCTCATCCATGTGATTCCTGACCCAGACTGCAAGGCACAGGCATAACACAAGTGCCTGGTAATGATGAGCTGTGCATTAAGCCAGAACATAAAAACAAAACAACAAAAACCCCACCAGAAACTCCACTCTAAAGCAGAGTCTTAGAGGCTCATGCTGCTTTTGCCATTTAATTTACCACAGGATAATTAGAGCCTCCTACGACGATTTTCACTTTGCAGAGAAGGAGATGGAGACCCTTCAGCAGAGTCTCCCTCTGTGCACAAGGCATTCTTCTCCTGTAGCTCTTCTTTTGCCAGCATGGGGTTCAGAGGCTGGCAATTGACCACAGCGGATTGAGAGAGCATTTTTACTCAAGGGTATAACAGTGTTTGTGCCTTTTATTTTTCCACGTGAGATAAGTGTATTTGTTTTGTTAGTACATTAGAAAAATACAATAAAGAGATTTGAAGTGGTTGCAGAAGGGAGAGTTTGTATTGTTTGTGGACCTGTAAGATTTCATACCTATTGTAGTGAAGGCTCATTTTCTGCCATTTACTTCTACAGGTCTTGAAATTAGCCCTTTAATTTTTCTATGGGGTCATGACACCTCTCTGAAATGGAAATAAAATACATTTTCCTGTTTTGTCACACATTACAGAGATTGTTCTTTTTCCCTTGGAAATTTGGTTCTTTACTGTGGTGAATGGCAGCTTAAATTTCTAAAAGAAATCATATTTCTATGTTATAATAAAGGACATACATACACCTGATCACCTAGACATGCATATAGACATGGATCAGAACAATGCCACCAGATTCTACACCTCTGCATATAGAAATAGCTCTTTGCAATAAGAGGTTTGGTTTTTTAGCCTTTTTGGGTTGGACATGAGCAAGAGATGACCAGAATCTGTACATGCAATATCCTGAACTAATGGTAACTGACCGAGGGGAATTGGGTCCCAAGGAAACCCTCCCCGCTCAGTAAGAGAGTAAACCAAAAAAGCACTTTATTAATGAAGGATCAACTTCTAAAAGGTTGGTTAGGGGAGTTACTTGGAATGGTGTGAAAACTTAAACGGGATTGGGTAAACAGTATGTTGGTAACTATTAAATATCCAAAATGAACAGAGTCCTGTTCAGAGCTTTGGAACTTGGGCACAAGAGGGAGAGGGGCGGGGCAGAGTGGTTAACTGATGGCTCGAATAGCCAATGGGGAAATACTCATCAACTGACAACAGAATCAACCCATAGGGACTTAGGGATTGGGTAGGATGGTGGCAGGGGCAGGTGTATTTCTGGTGGCTGTGTCAGCAGAGGCACAGGGACGATTCCCTCAGGAGGGGCCACCCTGGTTCGGACCCCCCGACAGGCCCGGGAGCTGCCGTACACAGTGACACTCACCATGGCAGCTGCGCTGACAGGGTGCGGCAGGGACTGTGCTCTGGAAATGGCCCCAACGCCTCTGCAGCACAGCATTAGGGACAAACCGGAGGGAGAACACAAGGGAGGGAAATGAACATGGGGTGTGGAAACCATAGCAGAGTACTAAACTTTTCTGAACTCTAAACTGTACAGAGAAAATGCATTAAATTTAAACTCCAACCAGTCTCTCATGCATGCAGCCTGTAGAATTCAGGGTGCCTTTCAGCACTGTCTTTCTCTGGGGTCCATTTCACGGTGTATTCCCACACTGAACTATCCTTGCTCTTAGCTTGTTGTTATTTTATTCTTTTCAGTATCATTTAATATATTGCATCAAATACTCCATTCACTTTGGTTCACTTAATGAACTGACTAACATTATTAGTTTCTAAGAAAGCCCTTACATTTCATGAGTCCTGCAGCCCTCTTCTCTGGTACTATTATACAATTTATATTGGACTTGATTTTCCCATATATATCCCCATCTCATGTTTGCACTTACACTACAAAATCTAAATTACATTATCCTGCCTCGCAGCCAGCCTCCAGCTTACCTTGTATATTACAATAAACTAATCCTTCCTGGTGACTCTCAATTTCTCTATCGATGTAAATGAAAACTACTTAAAAAGAAATGCATTTAAATCCCAAAAGACATGTGTACATGCTGATTGCATTTTTGTGTCAGGTAAACCTCTGCATTTTTCTTTAGCTTCCTAAGTCTCAAATATTCTGCACTTAAAAAGTGGAATAATCTGTGTATATCTATGTTGGAAGTAGGGTAATAGAGAAAGTGCTACACAGTTTTTAAGTCTATGCCAGTAATGGATTATACCCAGTTTTTATACATCAATCTGAGGATTAGCTTTCTCTGTAAAACTTGGCACAGACATCCTAAAACTTCTCAAAACTATGTTTTTGTCTAGTCATGGCATTTCCATATTCTGGTTCTGGTCAGATGTCAATGAAAGATTCTTGGACCCTTGGCTCCTCACAGACAAACTCAGTGGAGAAATTGCACTATATTAGACTCTGAGAAAGGAACTTTTCTTTCAAATATTTCTTCAAAAACAGGCTGGAGGAGGAAGCAATTCTAGGCTATGTAAGTAAAAGGGACAGTCAGTGGATCTGGTGTGATTTTGGGAGAAAAGAGAATAAAACACTCTTAGAATCATAGAATCATTAAGGTTGGAAAAGACCTCTAAGATCATTGAGTTGAACCATTACCCCAGCACTGGCAAGGCCACCATTAAACCATGTCTCTAAGTGCCTCATCTACACATCTTTTAAACACATCCAAGAATGGTGATTCCACCACTCTCCTGGTCATCCTGTTCCAGTGCTTGACCACCTTGTACCTTGAGCTATCCCATATGTATGAAGCATGAAAAGATGCATATCCCTGGTCACCTGTGTGAGGGATTCACTCACAATTCCTAGCAGTGCTTCTCAGCCTTTTAAAGCTGTTAACAGCAGAGTGAGACAAAATCTTGACATAACTTGGCTGGTAATGTGACAGGCATTGTAAGGAGGCGTAAAGGTAGGTAGACTCTCTTGTGAGCCATGCATGGATTCAGGTCATCTCTGGGGTGGCCAAGCTGGCTGTGCCAGAAAAGCATGAGAAGCCATGATGTGGGCCAGTCTACATCAGTATAGACTAGGATCTAGGCATCCCTTGGAGTTTAACAGAGAGATAAACCAATCACAGTGGGATATCAGCTGGAATAGATCATGGAATCATAGAACAGATTGGGTTGGAAGGGAGCTCAAAGATCATCCATTTTCAACCTCCCTGCCATGATACCTTCCACTAGACCGGGTTGCTCAAAGCCTCATTCAACCTAGCCTTAAACACTTCCAAGGATGGGGCAGCCACAGCTTCTCTGGGAATTACAGTGTCTCACCAGCCTCCCAGTAAAGTTTCTTCTTAATATCTAATCTAACCCTACCTTCTGTCAGTTTAAAACCACTCCCCTTTGTGCAATCACTACACACCCTTGCTAAAAGTCCCTCTCGGGCTTACTTGTTACAGGTTTTGATTTTCTTGATATAGTTTTGCTCAGGAGTCCTGACGTCAGAAATTCTGGATGTTGCCCCTGAACCCCAAAGTAGGAGTTCTAAGATGTCTACATCTCTGCCAAGCTCATGTAACATGGACATCCACCCAGCCATCCAAATGCCAGTGTTTAACATCTCTGTTTCACTTGCTTATCCCGTGCATCATGTTTTATTTTCATAACTTGAATTTAGAGTTTCACCCTGCAGCACCCACAAAAGTGCACAAACACATAAAGAAGGAATCATGTTCACTGCAGGAGTACTAACTCCAGCAAATTGAGATGAAACTGCCTTTCCTCCCCCTGGCTGTCCATCCTCTACAAGGGAAAGAAAAGGCAGCTCCTGAAAAGAGACTGAAAAAGTCATATGAACCAACACAAATAGCAGCATCTCACACAAAGAACAGACTTGATCAGCTGTGCAAGAGACCTGGTGGGAGTGACATACCCACCATGCTGTGCTGCCAATTACAACAGAACTTGACTGCATTGTGATGGAAAAGGCACTTTTTTCCCTTCCTTATAGCTACTTTGGTAATAGGCAATTTATCTTAATAACAGTAGGAAAGAAAATAGTGGAAGTTGTGTATAGCAATTGACTGTGAAGTAGGCAGAAAGAAATGCAGAAAAGAAACTTTTGCTGAGGCCACCATCACTCTTGTGCACCATACAGTATTTCCTTAAAAATGAAAAGGATGGGTATTTTTATCTTTCTTTATATTTGCCCATGGTCTAATGCTACTGCCTGCACACTTAATGCAGAAATTCAGATGGCTGAATCTCAACTGCAAGTTTTACACATCCATTTCCAGCACCACGGCAGCACCTCTAAACCAGTAGCACACTGTAGACCACTTTCATCTGCTTTGATCTGTTGCTCTTCTGGTGATTTCTGTGTCTTGTTTTGCTCTGCAGTGGGATCCTCAGATGTATTCTGGCCTTAGAAAGTATTTTCACTATTTGACCTGCCTAATCAGAACCAGTTTTCGAATTTCATTTTTATTAACTTGGAAAAAAATAGTAGTTTCAGACAAAGCTGATGGTAAACAGATGCTATTCAGCTAATAGCATTTCGTTCTCTAGGTACTCAAACACAGGGATGGGTCTGAAAAGAACAAAACCTTCCCAGCACTTTTTTAAATGAGTAGGCTTTCTTGCATTTGATCATCTGTTTTCTCAGGGGAAAATGTTAAGGCTTCTGATTAGCCAGAGGCAATTCACTACCCAATATAACACAGACATGGGGTAGTGAACTGCTGATGGTCCATGTCCCACCAGTCCCATTCCCCTTCCGTCCCCATCCTCAACTACTGTTGCAGCCACAGCTAAGGCACTGTACATACAACCTGGAATAACACTATTAAAATAAATGAGAAACAATAACTTCTGTAGCCAAGCAAACCAAGGCAGCTTGCAGAGACTGTCAATCTCCACTCTTACAAGCCGCAATCCATTTTCACCACCGTGGGCTGCCAGGTTAATTAAATGGGACTCCTTGTGGTGTCAGAAATGAAGTCAAGCAGCAAGTGTTTGTAGAAACAGGCTTTAAAGTGAACAGCATACAAGAAAAGGAAGAAATTTCCTTGGAACACATGTTTTTGCACACTTCTTGGGAGATGTGTTATGCCTTGGCTGCTGCAAAGGGGACAGTCTTTTCCTAAGTGGTGTCCTAGTTAGCCTTGGTGCAGTAACACCTCTGTTCCTCACTTCTAGGGATGCTGAGATGAATCCTCAGCTCAAAGTGTTTCATAATCAGTACTCTTCCCTGACTAAAAGCCTGGTCCAGAGAGCTACTGAACACCTCCAGCTTCCATATTTTTTAGGATAAGCCCTGAAAGTCCTCACTTTGTTTCCTCTTTTTTTTTGTTTTTGTTTTTTACAGCCATTGAGCAAATGTTCCTGTGTTTCTTTATCTTTTATGACTCATAAAACTCACTCTGCCTTTAATGTAGAAGCATCAGCATCATTCTTCTTTGTGCCTGGATAAAACACTATTACTCCAATTAAGGCAGCCATATAACATTGGACATCTTTATTTTTTACATTATGGTGAGAATGCTGCAGGGGGTTCCTAGACTTGATAGCAGGACTAGAAAAATTACCATTTTCAGGAGTTCCCATTTCCTTATCCAGTATCTCCTCACCTTGACTCCTTTAGGAACTCAGAACACTGAATTCTCAAAGTCACATAAGTAATTGTCTATTCTTATTAATCACATCAATTTTATTAACTGCTTGTTTCAGTGCAACTGTTAACACTTATCCAGCTTGTGTCATCCATTGATGATATTCCCTCAAAATTAAGGTGTATTCATCAGCTCTTGAGTGGTTTTCACACCAGGATCCTGTGATTAAAAAAAGGGGGTGAATACAAGGTTGTATAGGTATATGTTTATATTCACATCACCTGTTTTCTATATTTAACCTGCACAGCTATGTAAAAGGGCTGTAGATTACCTGTGGCACCACTAAAGTTGTCCAGTAAGTTCAGAATGGTGATAGCAAAAAGGACCAGCCAGATTGTGAGACCTGAGCTTAAGCCACAGGAGTGTCAGTTGAAGTGGAATATAAATCTGCCTTCTGAATTGAGCACATCAGGTGTGAATGAGCCTAAATCACTTCAGTTCTTCTTCAATACAGAGTAACTCTAGTGGTCTTGGTGTTACCTGGACAGACTGCTTTGCACTGCAGAGACGAAGCTAACAATAAATCGTGATTCCCCCAATATCCTTTAACGGTCACTTGTCCATTCAGTAAACAAATTTGAGGGCACGTCTTAAGGGGTCATCTTGATTCTTACCATGCTTTAGCTGGATCCCTTGTATCCTCCCATAAATTCCATCTCTGACTTCCCAAGAACAATATCTTTTCTATATTCTTCTTATTTAGACTATTTTTCTGGATATGAATATCCACTCTTTTCATTTATGTGCAGACCACTTTTTATTACTAAACGGACAGCAAAGTCATTCCTTTCTTCTCATATGGAAAAATAAAGAAATTAATGGAAAAAGATGGCTTCTCTATAGATTTCTGAGAAGTCTTACTCAATTTAGAACAGAAAGACACCTAATTCTCTGTCATGTTTTATGTGAGTTCAGAGTTATTCCTGTGAAACCCTTTGGCATAATTCCTGTTCACCCATTTTACACGTTCCATAAGAGCTGTAAGACTGTATATGTGCAAGAAAGAAAACCTTGGCTGTTCTTAATGCTTCATTCCTTTCAAAATAAGTATAGAGCTCAGCAAAAATGGCTATCAGACCTCAAGTATCAATGACCATTCTTTATGCTAATCTTTCCATTTCCTGCTATTACCAGTTCCAGGGTCAGCAGCTAAAAAAAATAATCCTGAACTATTGTAAAATCATCTGTCATTTTATTTTCTCCCCCAAGTCTCTTAAAGAGTGTCTGCAATGAATTACCTCTGTGTCTGAAATGAATTACTACTCCATCCCACACAAACACACCATCATTACCTGCCCCAAGCAAGGTCTGGAACTATATTGCTCTTGGATGTTAAACAATAGTCAAGCAATGGTGAGATGCAATTGATTATGTGAAACGTTAGAAAGCTTTAGTAAATCAGCTTCTCTGAAGTCATCTGGGCTTAGGTGTAGCTGGTTTTGGTTTAAAAGGTTACTACTTTCTTTTTCTTTCTTTCTTTCTTTTCTTTCTTTCTTTTCTTTCTTTCTTTCTTTCTTTCTTTCTTTCTTTCTTTCTTTCTTTCTTTCTTTCTTTCTTTCTTTCTTTCTTTCTTTCTTTCTTTCTTTCTTTCTTTCTTTTTTTCCTTTTCTTTCTTCCTTTCTTCCTTTCTTTCCTTCCTTCTTTCCTTCCTCACTTCCTTCCTTCCTTCTTTCCTTCTCCATCTCCTTTTCTTTCCTCCCCTCCATTATTCCCTTCTTTTTTTCGCATTGAAAATTGTCTCAATGTAGAAAGGAAATTGTCTAAATCTTTGAGAACCATGCCCTGTCATTCCCAAGATCCCAGTGCCTCACCAAATGCCAATTCTCACTATAGACAGGGATAAACTTTTTTCTTGAATCCAGCTTGGTGCCTTGCTCCCATCTCTTTTACTGGAAACAGTAGTTTCATTCTTCAGATGCCTAGAAATATTCATCTCATTTTCAGCCTCAAATTATTCATACCATTTTATACTAGCTTAGTTTCTTTTCTCTCTTGCCAGTGTTTAGCTGCTTGAAATATTATATTTTGTGCATTCCCTGTCTGCATTTATTTTCCTCTATTAGCAAGACAAGTAATCTTAATAGGCAGTTCTCCTGTTTGTCTGGTTTTTTTTAAGAGTGCCCTATTGTAATTTAATTTTATTTCTTTTGGAGCAAATTTATCTAAGTCAGAAGAAGCCATTCATCACTGCTTGTCATTCAAATAATGCCACACTGATGAAACTGTAATCTAGAGGTAGTGCTACCCACTACATTGCAATTAAAATCCCCCTAAACTATCAATTGCAATTAGAATACCACTTGCCTGTAACAACAGGCAGTCTATTAAGTGTTAAAACTGGGAGCAAGACAAACCAGCGTGTCTCTTCAGTTTTTAGCACAAAGCTGACTAAAGGTTATGTTCAGGTTTATGTGCTATTTCAAAACAACCTTCAATCTGACCAGATTCCCAGCACCATTATAAACAACATCCATACATTTCTATTTTTTTAATCAAAACCCATGTATACCAATATGACAGCAAAGAGATTTCATGGATATAGTGCCTGCATCCTTTACAATGATGACAGTGGAAACAGGGTTACAGTGAGATTTACTTTTAATGCCATAGTACCCAGGCACTTTGTTTCTCACTGTTTTAACTCTTAATTTCTCTGCTCAGGTGTTGCTTCTATTTAAAAGCATTGAGTTAGTTTGAGAAGAAAATTTGCTGAATCACAGTATAAAAGAGAATAATCTCTCCTAGAGCTGCTGCATGATGCACATAAATCATGCCAAGAAGAGGTGAAAGCTGAACTGTGCTGGTATTACTCCCACTCTGGTATCAGGCAAGAAATGCATAGAAATGAAAGAGGAATGCATAGCGGAGCCACAGTTTGTACTGCACCACCTTTCTGGATGGCACAAATGAGAAAGTCAGTGCAGCTGCTGCATTGTATCAGCATAATGGGGGTCAGGTTCCAGAGCAGCAGCACTGTATCTGTTATTGGGAAATAACAGATACACACAAAGGAATAATCAGGTAGTGCTTTGCCCCACAGATCTCTTACTGGGGTTTGTGCATATTGGGATCAAAGGGCAAAACCTCCTTTTTAAGTGGTGTGCTGGGAAATATGTTGGGTTAGAGATTTGGGACTGATGTGCACTGAGATGTCTAAGACAGATTTCAAAAGCCTTTATGATGAGCACTGCAGGCATGGGAGATAAAAAGATTTGTAGTGTAGTCCCACACATTCTAGTTGCATGTCTAGCTCAGATCAAAAAATTCCTTGCAGAGTTGTTGTTTGCGTCATCTGTTACTTGACCAGCTGAAAATAGATGGAGGTCCTGCTTCAAACACAGATGCATGATTATTTTGAATGCTTAAAAAATGTTTCATAGGGTTTGTCCTCAGCCCCTTACGGAAAGTCATCAAATCATAGGTTCACAGAATGGTTTGGGTTGGAAGGAACCTTCAAAATCATCTTAGATCCAACCTGCCTGCCATGGGCAGGGACACCTACCACTAGACCAGGTTGCTCAAAGCCCCATCCAACCTGGCCTTGAACACTTCCAGGGATGGGGCATCCAGTGCTCCTCTGGGCAACACGTACCAGCATGTCATCACCCTCATAGTAAAGAATTTCTTCCTAATACCTAATCTAAACTTACAGTCCTTCAGTTTAAAGTCATTCCCTCTTGTCTTAACACTAGTCATCAACACCTCCCTATCTAAAACACAGTGCAGTGAGATGAGGAGACTTGACAAGGTTTTGAACAAAAAAGGGCAAAAGTTCACTGCTTTTGGGGTATTGCTTGAATAACAAATACAAAGGACCCCTGAAACATCTTAAGACACCCAGCTATCTAGCATCCATCTATTTTATGCAAAGAAGGGAATGGCACCAGCAGGGCCGAAAACAGAAAATGTTCCCATTAAAACGGAGAAGTTCTTTGCTGAGTTTAACTTCTTTGCTGTATGCATAAAGGAGCTGAGAAAGCTGGTGGAGGATAGGATGAAACTGGTTGAGAATGGTAGAAATAATACATAGATCTCTTCCATTATTAGCCAGGAACAACAATTATGGCTTAAAAGCGAAAGCCTGAAAAAAAGACTGAGCGGTGCAGGGGTTGTGCAGGTGTTTATCATATTAGGTATCTTCACTGGTCTATTTCCAAGCCAGGGGAAAGCCTTTTATATGGCTATGGATGAGCTCTCACTTTATAACTGAACTTTAGATTTCATCAGTGATTTATCAGTGATAAATCGAGTGTCTCACAAAAAGTTCTGTTAAACCACTAAGCACTAGGAATTGCATCAGATCAGCAAACACGAACAAGAAGCAGAGCCTGTCCACAGAGCAGTGAATTACTTGGCAAGGGCTCAATCGCTTGGGGTGATTCCAGCGTTTTTAACAGCAAAAGAGCAGTGACGCTCCTGGCTTCCAGTCTGCATACCCCATGTGATGCTTAGCACCTTACTATTTCTGATCAGCCCCCAATGCTGCTTCAGTGCCCTTCACCCAGCTACAAAACCTGCCTTCATTATTTACTGTTTGCAAAAGGAAAACAATTCTCTGCAAAATAGCCAGTGGGGAGTGGGAATTTTTATGGCTGACTGCAGAATTATTTTTTATGCTCTTTATCATCCTATTTATTGTCACCTCTTCACACCACTCAAGAGCCTGTCTGTTTCTCTCTCTGTTTACTTTAGGTATATTAATTGTGCACCGAATAAATGTGCATTCACCAAGGGGTGAGTCACAACGCGGCTTCCTTGGCTGGCGTTTATGGTGATCTGGCCCCTATCCAAAACATCCGTCCTGGCCCATTTACAGCATTGTGTGGCCAGCATTCAGATGCTCTGCAGGGCCCTTAATGCTGTTGGCCATGGCTCTCAGCAGCTCTCATCTCAATAATACAGCAGAGCAGCGAGTCAAGAGGCCGCCGACACGGTTTGTGCCTATCATGAGGTTTTTTGGAGGATGTGGGCACACAGTCAAACCTCACTGAATTGGTATACTTTGATGAGTTATGGCTGTGCAGCTGGGGCAGCATGTTCTTAGCTCACTGTCTCCAAAACAGAGAAATTTAGCATCCAGAAAGAACAGCAAAGCAATAGTTTCCGTCTCACAATTAGGAACATGCCTCTGGACAGGAGCAGATTTACTAGGGATGCGGATATCATGAGTGCATTTCTGTGCCTCTCAGCATCAGCCAGTGTGTAATGCACTTCTCCATTATATGACATCATCCCCTCCAGATGCATGGGACCTGCATCCACCCTTTTGAGGTTCAAGGGCACAGCTGACGGCATGCTATTAGGCCTCCATAATTCAGCTGCATTTGTCTGTGTGCCCTTTCCTAGATAGAGAAAGTCCTACAGTTGCTACAGATTCATTTCACAAAGCAGCAATTTTTTCTTCCTGCCATTAGGGCTGCTGTCTCTCAAAGGGATTCTTGTCCTCATTCTCCCTCATGCAAACTTCTGAGGGATGCTTAAGAAGGGGAACAGGATGGTTAAGTCCTTGAGAAGGAAAAAGAAAGATTTTCACTCACCAAAAAGCAAAATTTGGTGGAAAAAAAGGTGATCTTAGAGAAGGTGATTGGAAAGCTTCTTTCAAGCTCAGCAAATCCCTTTCTCACTGAAACGAATACCTGCAGTTAATCCAATGGCAGTTCCACAGATACTGAGTTTGGGGCATCCTCACTAAATTTGCTTAAGACCACAGTAAAGTGGTGGTAGTTCCCATTGTTTTATACAACAGCAGTACCCTCAGAGTTGCCTGCTGTTTCTGACTTAATCAATAAAGGCCATTAGAAGGTCACTTTTCTGCTAATACTACTCTGAGTACATCTTGTTGGGAGGGTTTTTTTATGACATTAAAAGACTCAGTGCATTGATTTCTCTGGAGAGATACAGCTTAGGGTTTTTGTCATCCCATCATATAACACAATTTCCTTGCTACATTTCTAACTGTTGGGACTCAATAGTCACAGTCAATGAAACATCTTATTAAGTTTGAAAAATATTTTTAAAGAGAAGTGAAAGCAAATGTTTTTAAAATATTTTTATAAATATAGATTCAGCTGGTGTGAGGATATCTAGCCACCATATACATATATATGTTTGTATATATATGTATATTTATATAGGAAATACCACCATTGTTCGATTATTGTTCTTTGAAGAAAATGCTCCTAAATGTTCTCCTGAAAACAATCCAACAGAGATTCCCAAAGTGAAGTTCACTGACTATATATTGTGTACAGTAGAGCATGTTACTTTAAAACCTTTGTCCTTTCATAGAACATTGGACAGCATTTGTGAGAGGATGAATCCAGACTTTTCCAGGGACTTTCTGGGGTCTGGAGTTGAGCTGGCAGACTTTTAACTTCTGTCTTCTATTGTAGGATTGACAAACTAGTCCACAAACCAGTGCAATATCCTCAGGTCATCACAAACTGAGTTTAATTCAAAATCATAGAATAACAGAGTGGTTGAGGTTGGAAGGGGCCTCTGCAGATCATCTGGTCCTAATCCTCTGCTCAAGATGGACTGCCTAGAGCCAGTTGCCCAGGACTATAACCAGATGACTTTTGAATATCTCCAAGGATGGAGACTCCACAAACTCTTTGGGCAACATGTGCCAGCACTTGGTCAACTCCCAGTAAAAAAACCTTTTCTTTCCTAGCAGCTTCCACAGCCTATTGTCAGTCTTATGAACCCTGCAGTTCCTCATGCATTCAAAACCAGCAACATAGTTGAATTTGAATGCCAGAGAAAACCATAAAAAAGCATTATGTTAAATATTCTCAGGTCACTTAAAGAAGGATTCACCTCAGGCATCTTTAGTCAGACTGAACAGAGACATTAGGTCCCAGATGGTCCTCTAGGCAGTTCTGGTATTCAGCAGAAAGAGGCCAGGATCTCTAGAGGTTGATGGACACCACCAAAACAAGTGCCTCAGGGAACAACTTGCACTGCAGAGGTGTTACAGTATTTATGTTCTCATCATTACTTACAGTGTCTTGCTGCTGAGACAAGACTGCTAAAATCAAATGCACTGGAGACCTCTACTAGCAGAAAGGGTCTCATTCTCTGACTGCTGTTGCAAACAGGGCTGATGTTGGTCCCAGAAAGGGAAATGTACTAACTCAGGCTTAGGGGACTATAGGGCTGAGCATCTTCTGCTTGCTTCTTTAAAAAAACCCTGGGATCTCTGAATAATGGGCCCATGAACCTTATACAGTCTGCTAAAATGGAAAATAATGTTATAACAGTGTTAGATTATAAAGAAGCCATATGATATGGTGGAGCAGATGTAAATATGCTTTTCCACTGCTCTTTTGGTCCAGGCTACTTTGAACTTGATGCAACAGTGGACAAAGAGGCAGTTGATTGTATTCAATGTGGACTTCAAATAAGAGTCTTTAACATAAGAGATTAAGGGAAAGATGTATGATTGGACTATATTTAATATACCCTTTACTGACTTAGAAAAGCACTGAAGAGGGAAGGGGCAAGACTGGTAGATCACAAAAAAGCAGTGACAGTGCTAGAGGAGCCTAAGGAGGAAATTCAGACCCATCTCCTAAAGCAAAGGAACAACTGAACCATTGTTTGGGAAAATACAGATGAGAAAGATCAGAGGTGAGAATACATAGGTTGGAGTGTCCAGCACACTGATGGATTCTGGAGGGTTTTAGGGGAGAACTGGTTGGTCCCTATGAACAGCCATTCAGGAAAATCATGCACTCAGTGCAGAACTGTGTTTATGAAAACATATACATTGCTAGAATATTAAAACTGGATTTTAAGAATATCACAAATTGCCTGATGTCATATGGCTATGGAAGCAGGATCTTGGTAGGAATGCAGTGACTGGTTCAAGGCATTTCAAATCAGACCTTCAGGAATTAGATGTCAAAGTCACTGTAGCTTTTAAATAAAATAGAGAAGAATAAAACAGATCTAAAAAAACCCAACTCATTTTGTATTTAAATAAACAGATATATCACAGTGGAAGAAGTATTGCACAGCCAGAACACGTTAGGAAGAATGCAAAGGCGAGAGAGAGAAGAGCAGTCAGTTTAAAGAGAGGGTGAATAAAAAGGTGTTTCATGGAAGTATATTACATCCCGAGTGCTACAGAGACAGTAAATTGGCAGCCTTATTTACTCCCACTCATAAAATCAAAACAAGAACCATCCAGTGCAACTGAAGGGCAGTAAGTTTCAAAGTGATAAAAGGCATACTTCTAAAGACAATTTAACCTGTAAAATTCACTGCAACACAGTATTGTTAAGCTGAAATTTAATCAGATTTTTAAAAGGAACAGATATTTATAAGAAAAGCAAATATAACCAGGGTTAGATGAGACAGGAGCTAATAGAAATCCTTCAGACTTTAAGCAAAAAAGCTTTTTTTTCTGCCAGAGGTTAGGATAAGCCTTCCTCTAGGGGAAGGTTTTTCCCTAATTGGTCATGAAAGGTTTCTTACATTTTCCTGTGATGTACCAAAACATACAGTATTAGTCACTGTTGGAGAAAGAACACTGGATTATATGGACCATTGATCTGACCAGCATGGCAATTTTTACGGTCCTGTGAGCAAAATCCAATGGATTTTCAAGGAAACCTCACAGAATAACAGCTTCAATTTTAATTTTTCTTACCACTATAGAGGCCATAGAAAGAGCAACTAAATTCCTGGCAATGACAATTTCTGCAGGCAGGCATGGTAGCAGTACAAGCTTCTAATGCTTTTACACCATTTACTAAGGATTATACTCCAGTAATCTTCCCTATTAACACTTTGTCTTGTTCTGTGTCTAAGATCCCATAACCTTCTGCCTCACTTCACTCTCTCAAAATGTACCAAAACAAACAAACAAACAAAAAATACTGGGTGCATGGACTAAAACTTGATAACAGATATTAATTAATGAAGTACAGATGTGTTGTTTAATAATTTCTTACAACTTTTCAAATCAGCCTGTCCTTACAGAATTATATCAATTGTGATTCCCTTCCCCTTCTCCTCCCCTCCCCTCTCCTCCCCCTTCCCCTTCTCTTCCCCCCTTCCTCCCCTTCCCTTCCCCTCCTTTTCCTTTTCCTTTTCCTTTTCCTTTTCCTTTTCCTTTTCCTTTTCCTTTCCCTTTTCCTTTCCCTTTCCCTTTTCCTTTCCCTTTCCCTTTTCCTTTCCCTTTTCCTTCTTTTCCTTTTCCTTTTCCTTTTTCTTTTCCTTTTCCTTTTCCTTTTCCTTTTCCTTTTCCTTTTCCTTTTCCTTTTCCTTTTCCTTTTCCTTTTCCTTTTCCTTTTCCTTTTCCTTTTCCTCTTCCTTTTCCCTTGTTATGGTTTATCTGCTTCAAGGTAATGCATGTCCATCATTTCCACCTCCCCACCTTGCACTGTGGGTCAGTGCCCATCTGTAGTGTTACTGAGGTGTGAGATGAGATACTTACTAAACCATTTTCCTTCCATCTTAGGGAGACATTTGTTTGACAGCACAGCACTTTTGAATGCATCCTCACAAAAGGCAATAGCCAGCAGGTTTTAATTTTTCCTCGGATTTTCAACTAAGTATAACTGAGTTCCATGCTCTATTCTCTGCACAAGGGAAGTCAAGCAGTTTGGTGAAATTTCCTTTAGGGATGATGTATGCTTGCCTTTTGTTAACCAAGCAGTGGCTACCAACTTTCAGGACAATGTTATGTATCAGCAGTTATGATGGGTCAGATCCACCTTAACTTTAAACATGTAGGCATCAATGAATAAGTAAGGTAACTTCTCCTGGAAAGGTACATGGATGAAGGAAGATGGCTTTCGCCCCAGATACAGTCCTGGGAGACGGGCTGACACAATGGGGTCAAACCATGACCACTGTAAGCCCAGTGACATTAAGCAGGAAATTCATGTGAACTGGAGCTTGCACCCTCTTTTACTTTCCATGTAAGCACAGTAACAGTGTGTTTATACTGAAACTTGGTGGCGATTCCTTGAAATTATAAGTACTGGAGGTGAAGTTAATCCAGCCCATATATTGCTTGCAGCATTTCATTTTTTCTAAGTACCAGCTTTCTTTTTACAGGATCTCATAAAACCAAAACAATATGTTGCTCTCTTATGGTAAACCTACAAGCAGCAGTTGGTGAAGTAGTCCCAGTATCCAGAGCTACATTATATCTTTGATGTCTGATTCTGCAGCACAAATATTTCAGCAGAGCAAGGCATAATGAAAGTTTAAGAGCTTGTTAAGAAACTGACTATTACAAAGAACTATGCTCATTTTGACTCTATTAGAAACGCAAGAAAAATAATTTGTCACTTTCCTGTGACTAGAAGGATTTCAGGAGGAATCTCAGATAAGGCATCAACATTGTCGGTGATTACTCAGCCTCTTTTCATTACAGTTTATAAAGCCCTGAATAAGAAAACGGTTTATACTGGCGTTCCAGTCCTCTAAATGCATCTTTACAAGACCCAGCTGTGGGAAGGACATTTATTCCCACTTTAGAGATGAGGCAAGTGAATCATGGGTAATGGGTGAGTTGAGCAAGTTCACTCTGAAGGGGTTTTGGCGCACTGGATGACAACATAACAATACCAATAATAATTCTAGTAAATAGAAGTCCTGAGTTCCACTTCTGGGTCATAGCGTGGAGATTTCTCCTATTCTTTCTCAGCTGTTTCCATTTTGTTTCTATTTTATTTTCCTAAACTGAGCATAATGTAGGTGAAAAAAAATCTTCTTTCCTTGGGATCTAAAAGTTTTTCAGAAATATACAGCTACTGAATGCTATTCCTATCTGACTGATATTTAATACATTTTTTTCTGCTGTAATTTAGCACATAGTCATGCTGGAGGATAAATTCCAGTGATGACATTGCAACAGTTTGAGTGTTTTCTCCATTATGTGTCTTTACAACAGAGATAACCTTTTGCTTGTTGCAATATAATTACAAAGGGAGATGGTTGTTTTAAAAGAGAATTAACAATACTAATACATTTTGTAGGGACTTTCCGGAACAACCTGTTTTTATGTCAGCTTCTCTAGAGCACATCATCATTTATACTATAAAATTAATTGAAAATTGAAAACCGAACAACAGGAGATCTTTACTTTTCTTATGGTGCATTCCTGGAATTATCTGCAGTATAGAAACTCCATTTAAATATCAGTGATTTCTTCATCAGCAATTACCCCACAGCAATATTAGGATTCTCTCACACTCCACTCACTCCATATATTGATAGAAGAAAATATTGATATAGCTGTTATAACTGTGCATCAATAAATATTCAGAATGATCATAATATAGGCAGGATGTGCCCTGCATTTATTTATTTGTCAATCTTCAACCAATCCTTTCCCCAGCATATTATTAAATTAATTCAAGTATTAATATATTATTATTACATTGAATCACTGGTATAAACTTGTTTTACTTTACTATATTGGAGATCAGATCATGGCCCTCCATGTTCCTCTTTTCCAAGTCAGTTTTCACTTTGCTGCTTTTGCATTTCTGCAAAAATATATTCAGAGCTGAACATGAACCACTTCTGATCCCTGAGGCTGCCCTCAGGAGTAAACCTGTGTGCTATACTGACAGCAAAGCTGCAAGCACAGCCACAGGCCCAGCCAGAGTCTTCTTTTTGGGAGTGCAGGATGCTGGCATGAGTGCTGACTTTAATCTGCCGGTTTTGAAGTCCAGGACAGACACGCATTTGACTTGTGTACACGTGAGGAACCTCCCCATGCAGTGCAATGATGGGATCACAGTGACATGATCCAAGGGAATGTTGTGGCTGTGTGGGGGAGAGGATGACTGTCTGCACCCTCTCACCTTGTGGAGTTTAGCTGTGATCAATAGCCAGATAGGCCAGTGCTGTTGGCTGTACCATTGCGTGACTGAGTTGTAACAGCACCCACAAGGTCAACTTATCATAGAATCATAGAATCAGCTGGGTTGGAAGAGACCTCTGAGATCATCAAGTCCAACCCTTGATCCAACCCCACTATGATTACTAGATCATGGCACTAAGTGCCACATCCAGTCTTATCTGGGCAGATCATTCCAATGCCTGATGACTTTGTAAAGAATTTCTTTTTGATATCCAGCCTAAACCTCCCCTGGCAGAGCTTAAGTCCATGCCCTCCTGTTCTACTGTTGGTTGCCTGAGAGAAGAGACCAATCCCCACCTGGCTACTCCCACCTTTCAGGTAGTTGTAGAGAGTGATGAGGTTACCCCTGAGCCTCCTCTTCTCCAGGATAAATAACCTCAGCTCTCTCAAAAAGATGAGGTCTGGTGTCTGACCTTCTGAAGACCTTCTCTTCCTTTCATGGAGACAGCGTTCCCTTTCTAACATGAGCTCTTGGTCACCATTTACTCCAGGTGTTTCCCCTTCAGTCAAGGTTCCAGCCACCATCCTCAAGAACTGCTCTCCTTGCACTGTGTCCTGCCCTCCCTGATGCTGCTGCCAGACCCAGCCTACTAGACCAGTAGCAATTTCTCCTTTTCCTCTGGTAAGGAGCTTTAGCAGAGATCTCTCTGCTGACAGCAACAATGCTGCTTGTGAGTTCTCTTCAGTAGAAAAGATCGTAAGCGAAAGGATAATAGCTAAATGACTTTTTTTTTCCTGACTTGGAGCTGACCCATTTCAGTAATGCAGGGAATATCCCTGTTCCACAGAGAGCATCTCTGCTGCAATCAGCAGAGACCAGTGAACGAAGAATTCTTTACTCTGAGGGTGGTGTTGCACTGGCACAGGTTGCCCAGAGAAACTGGATACTCACCCCTAGAAGCATTCAAGGCCAGGTTGGATGGGGCTTTGAGCAACCTGTTGCAGTGGAAAGTGTCCCTCTGAAGTCCCTTACAACCCAAACCATTCTATGATTCTATGATGCAGAAACAGGACCCAGGGAGAGCTTGGCTGTAGCTTGGCAATGCCTCTTTTGCTACTAAACCAGTGCAGCATCCCCTTCAGTCTGCTCATGTGAGCTGTCAGTAACCACATGAGTAAGGGGTTTCTTACACAGTCACTGTTTTCATTCTGGTCAACAAGGGTATTTGACAGGGATAGATCCCAATCTTTTGCAGCCATAGTTTCCTCTCCCAGTCCAGCATTATTCAGGATTGGAGATTAGCTGTCAGTAGGCTGTTGTGGGAGTTTATTTTCCTTTGAGTGAGGCATCACTAATCAGACCAAGCACTTCCTCTCAGGCTTTATTAAACAGAAATCTCTAATACAGAAAACATTTCCAATATTAAGACTAATTAAGTGTCATAGTGTCAGCCAGGGTAAATAAAGCACAGAGGGAAAGAAATAAGCTCTGGGAGTGGAGCGTGCTTTATTGAACACACACCTGCTACTCCGACCCACGGCTGTCATTCGAGAAGACATCATCCAGTAAACCTGATAAAAAAATCCCCATTGAACTGATAAAGCAGATCAACTCTTCAGGTGGCTTAGCTGTCGCTTGAAAACTGGCTTGCCTGTGGGCTGACACTAGTGCTGGAAGGCAGTGAGGGTTTGAAGCTCTCAGATACAGTATCCTTTAGACTTCAGAAGGATCAAGATCAGATTTTGAGGGCTCTCTCTCACTTCCTTGTTTTCCTGTGCAAAGGAAAAGAAGTTTCTTCAGGTGTATTTCTTCACTTATTAAAAGGGTTGTAAAAAATTCAGGTAAAGTGAGTGATTTCCATCCCAGGTATGGCTGTATCATAACAGTCACTGGAGAGCAGGAGTTTTAAAACTCTGCCAATGCAAATATTCATTTGTAATGTGTACAGATATCCTGTTTATTACATTTCATTTTATTTTGGTTACCTGTTTGGTATTAAAAAGAGGAAATTTAAAAAGCCAAACAACTTTTAAGAAGTAAATAGCTTGAGAAATGTTATTTAATCATTCTTACTTAAAGAAACTACAGTTATATGTATCTTCAATCTGGCTTTTTCTGCCTTTGCTTATCTTAAGAATATCTTATGTGGTAATATAAATAATGAGCAGACGGGAATGTGATGCTTCATGCAGGAGGGGAAAAGCAGCAGTGGTTGTCCTTAATCATGTTCAAACACAAATCTGGAGAATCAATGAATGTTCCTCCATGCATTTCCAGGCTTGAACAGGATAGACTTGAGTCTGCAGGGATTTGTGTTTCAGACCTTGGTGCCAGTATGCATTACAAGGCCTTTGAAAGATGGTCTTAAAATGTTTCTAAATAACCAAATGGAGCAACCCTCTCCAGTGTGATAATCTGTGCTGTTACTACTGCAACTCTGGCAGCAGGGAAAGAGGGAAGGGAGCAGAGCTCTCTTCCAGCTGTGACCCAGAAATCCTTCGCCACAGTAAGCAATTAACATCAGGTTTGATCTTTCACAGTATTAGGAATGTAGATGACAGTGTAACATCTGCACGTGGTTTGAAAGTGCAGTGCCTGCACTTTTTGCATCCAAATAAGAGGGACAACTGCTTTTGAAGTCAGTGGCCAAAACAAATGGCATTAAGGTATTGTGCAGGATTTCTCTGTGCATGGATGATGTGATGGAAAGGGTCCCTGACACAGCTCAGTAGCTAAAGAATGAGGTCAGGCTTTGTTTAAGCAACATAGGAAGACAGGTTCATTTTTCTTCTGTAATGAACATGAAGTGTTAGGCATGTGGCACTGGATTCTGCTGCAGTTGTGCAAAATACACAGCCCTTAGAAGAAAAAATCAAAAAGATGCAGCACGAGGTATGATGTAAACTTTAATAAACTCTTTAGAAATCTCAAATTTTCCTGCCTGCCTTCCAGCGATTGCATTTAAACTAATGTTCCAGGGCTGTTTTATGCAAAAAGCTTTATTCCTAGGATAGTTCTTGCAAAATTCATGGCTGGTACTATTCAATGCCCTTATGACATGACAGTAACATTCATTCGTATCAGTTTGGCACCATGCAAGTAGGTCGCACCATTATGATGAAGTTAAAATGAATTTTGCCTTTCTTTAAAGGGTAATGGAACAGTTACTAGCTGATTAAGGAAAACATTAGCAAGTACCATTTTAATTGATTTGAATGCATGTGTGTTTTGTATTGTTTAGTTTGAGGGCATTTTTAAACAAATAGCACTGTCATTGTGAGCCTTAATTAGATAATAAATTAATAGATAAATGGATTAGAAAGTTCAGTATGGCTTTCACAATTGCTGCTAGTGGCATAAAAATGAGGTGCTTGGCATTAGCAATGCTAATAAATGGCCTAAGGAGTGCACTTGGGAAGAATGATGATGTGGCAGCTGAGTGACATGTGAGAACCACGGTCTTTCCTTTGCCCACACCTATTTTGGAAAACAAAGGTGCTCCTGTGCTTTCTTAGGAAAGATAACGGTGGTGCTGATGTGGAAGGGTAAATATGTCAGTTCCCTCAGTGCACCTCAAAGCGTGCAGATTTAATGTGGGATTCATGAAAAATTCACTAAGCACACAGGACATATTCTAAGGGTTAGGCTGCATGGGGATCAGCTCAGAGATCTGACGAGAAAAAAGGCTCAGTACGTGCAGAATATATTCAGTTATGGGAAAACTGATTAACAGGGAGGGAAGTCTGGATCGGTTGGGCTGGATATGGAGTGCACAAGAATCATTAGGATCTTTCTGAAAAAGAGCAATTTGGTGGGTGTCGTGCTGCTTACTCAGTTCCATGAAGCAGTAAATCAAGCCATATGGGTCTTGGTGCTGTTCAAAGAGCTAGTGACAGTAACTCAGATAATGGACACAGAGTGCTGCAGGTTGGAAAGTGAAGCAAATAATCACTGGCACGAGTTCAAGCTGAGTACCAAATACCTGAAATTAGAAAGTTGGAAGAGCACTTTGGTATAGATTGAATGTTGTGCAGCTTGCCTGGAGACATGGGGTAACTTGGAATTGTTATTTTTGGGTTGATTGCCCTGATAAAACTGCTTACTTAAGGGGTGGCATTAGCCTGCATTATTTAATCACCATAATTAGAGCAAGTTTGCAGAAAAGGTTTGAACCCTGAATTATGTTAAAGTCACTTTTAGATTCTCAACAGCATATCAAAAAATGGCAACTTTCTGCTATAGTCTCTAATGATTGACCAGTATGGCCAGAATATAAATACTACTGAACTATCTTCAACATGTAGAAGAAAATACTTGGAAAGATTTTATTCCTACTTTTTAATACTTTTGATGCAATCTCTTTTGCTGGTCCCCTGAAGCTTGACTTTTTATGCAGATGATTTTTCAAGGTGAAGTGAACTTCTTCAGCAATCAGACTGGCTTTTGATAGAAATTAACTGTGGTGACTGAAACATTCTTTTGTTACACATTTCAGGAGCATTTGGATAGATGATTGCTTTTATGGTAGTATTTAAGTACTTGGTGTAGAGCCTTCTGTTGCTTTTGTTAATGAGAATTACAATTCCATCTCACTAAAGACTAGCTTGATAAAAAGTGAATAGTGTTCTATCCCCTCAGCTACATCACTAATAGTCTTCTTATCAGTCTACCATATAAATCTACATTCAAAAAATACTGCAGTTACTGTACAGCATATTGCATGGTCTACAGACCTTATCACTTAAATAACTGAAAGTCTGTCAGAGTAAAGTACATGATAATATATGAGGTCAGTATCACAGCTGATCTTAGGTAGGAAGAGGTAAACAAGATGCAAATGGTCTTTTCATCTCTGGTTTTCATTGCTAGAGACAATTGTCATCTGTTAAATTGTTTTGCAAGTTTCTAATCGGTATATTTATCAAATCTCTTTCCCACTCAAAGAGCTCTCATCCAAAGAAATATAAAGACGTTCAGAGAAAGGAAATACACTACACTGGTTTGTTGCATAAGCTCACCTAATCTCCATTCTTTGCCAGCCACATGCATAACTCTTGTAAAACTTAAAGTCGTGCAGTCATGTGTGGTAGTGCTGAAGCCAACCAGTTAAACAACAGTAAAAGACTCCATGATTAAACCACTTCTGATGGGCTTGGTGCACAGGCAGACAAGCCTGGGTCCTACTGCAAAGTTTACATCACTTTATTTATTGCCATGTTTATCCTGAGACGCTCAGAACAACAGGGAGAGTTCTCAGACTTAGGACCCACCAGAAAGCCAGTTGGTTCAGGAAGTAAGGTGGGTTTAAACCCATCTAAGAAGCAAAGAGAACAGAGTCAGCAGGAAGAATGCATCTGCTATAACACAATCAGGATCTGCAGAAACATGGAAATCACAGATTGCATTGAAAGGACCCTTAAAGCTCATCTAAAGTCCACCCCCCCCTGCAATAAGCAGGACAGCTTCAGTTCGATCAGGTTACTCAGAGCACCATTCAACCTTATGTTGAATGTTTCCACATATGGGCATCCACCACCTCTCTAGGCAACCTGTACCAGTGTTTCACCACCCTCATCACAAAAAGTTTCTCTCTTCTGGTTTTGAATTTTATTTAATTTCTTTCTGCTTCAAGTGTCTAGCTGGGATGGCCATTCCTTTAGACCAACTCTCCATCATTATGCGTATATTCCTATCCTGTGCCTCCACTTCTGAGAGTGTTGAACTGCTGCCAGGCAAGGAGGTTGTGGCTTCCCTTCTTCAGGCTGCCTGCAAACTTTTGCATGAAGCAATTGAGTTGGAAGAAAGTGGAATTGTCTAAAAGGAGAAAGGCTGAGGAAAACTTTGATCAGAGGTTGGTCTCTGGAATCAAAATGACAGTAAGCTCCATGGGCTTTCTGAAAGGCTACAGAAACAACACTGGACCTCCTGTGAATAAATTGCTAGCACTGTTTCATGTAGAGCAATGGTTCTTGTGAATTCTACTGAAATTTTATCTTTAGTTGTGCAAGCATGTTGCCTTGAAATGCCATAAAGAATATGTTGGGATAGGCATTGTTCTCCTGCCATGTGTCAGACCTAAGTTATCTTGCAGGTTGTGTAAATCAGCCGTATATTGAGCTTACGAGTGCCACACATGGCAACAAGCTGAAATTTCTCAGAAATTGTCTTCACATACCTTTGCTCTTCCTTCCTCCTCTCTGTCCCTGATTCTATAAGAATTACTTGGAACAGTCTTCTGTTCTTGTAAGATCTCACATTTTTTTCTACATACCTCACTATTTCTATCACCTACAATCATGTCCTGGGGGAAGGATCTGCACTCTGCATTCAGCTGGTGAAACATCTAGTTTTGTTTAGCAGATTTTTGTTTGGTGTGAATCCCTGCATTGTTCATACCTTTTTCAAACACTGTGGGAAAAAATGTTTCACTTCTGGAAAGGAATATTTGTTTGGCCTTGCAGATAGTTTAATGCATGCTGGTGTTCAAAATTTATTAAAAAGAAAAAATGTGTGTGTGTGGCTCAGCTTCGCGAACGAAGATTTGGGAAGGGCTCTCCCCACGTGCCCTTCCAGCCTGCGCAGTGGATTTTAGGTGAGGCTCAGCGTGCGCAGAACTGACCCCACCATTTAAGTCCTGAGGTTCATCTGCCTCGGCCAAGCAAGCTTGGACAGTGACAGGGAAGTCCTCAGGACTAGAACCTACAGCACCCGGCATTTCCCAGGAGGTCTGCCATCCAAGTACTAATCTGGGGCTGACCCTGCTTAGCTTCCGAGATCTGACGGGATCGGATATCAGGGAGGAAAAAATAAAAGGGGAAGAAAAGGGGAAAAAAACAACAAACAAATCAAAAAACCTCTTCTTGTTATTTAAATTCCTGTTTGTGCTTTGCAGGTTAATATTCTTTTTATAAGAGGGTGACTCAGGACCCTAAATCAAGCTGATTGTACAATACATATATTAAAATCTACATTTGGGTCAGAGAAGTCTGTGTTCAGTTTGAAACACAGGACAGAGCACTGAAGCAGAATAATCATGGTTCACCCTGTAGGTCTTTTACATTCCTTATGCCTCTGACTCTGTGAACCATCAACTAAGTACTCATGTTTGGGCCGTTCATACAGTTGTTGCTCTTTCAAACTTTCCCTCTTTGCTGCAGGGATCAACAACATTGTCCAACTCACTGATCTTAAAACACTTTTTGTGCTTCAGGATTTGGCTTATGCCTAAGTTCACATATTCCCCACTGTGCCAATAAAGCAGTGTCCCTGACACTGTCATTTCTCTAGATAAACCCACTCCTTCAATGGGCCACCACTATGTGTTCTGATAGGTTTCACTGAAGATTAACACATCATGTTCTGTGACATAATTGAATTGGAAAACCCTGAGTGTTGGGAATAAATCCATTTGAGATATTTGAATTGGTCATTTCATATTTGGAGACTTGTTCTATGGTTTGGATGTTACATTAGGTGTATATATTAACATCCCTGTGAACTTTTTGGTTTAATTGCTTCATCATGACCTAAAAAAACCCAAAACAACCAAAAACAAACAAACAAAAAAAAACAACAACCAAAAAGTTTGTAAGAGAACCTTCAGAAGTGACTGTTCTTTTCAAGCAAGTGGGAAACTTTTTTCACTCCATATTTGTAATGAAAAAGCCAAACAATTGCTTAAGCAAGCGATAGTTAAACTTGTGCCTAAACCTGGGCAAGCAGTTATCTTCCCAGCCCTCTTTATTCATTCCTGTTACAGTGCTTGCTGGGAATCTGCACTTACTGAACCACAACTATTGCATTTTCCTGCAAACATCCCATTCCCTCATTTAACCCTAATAGCAGACCTCACCTATTCTGCAAATAGACACAGGTCTCAGTTCTCTATGGCAACCTTTGCACCTAATATAATAATTTACCATGTGGATATTTGTCTCAGTTTGGAGTATGCTGGATTTCAGGACAGAAGCACCGTGGGTTTTCTCTGTGTAGCAAATGCAGGTTTGGGCACTGGTGCTGAGGCAACAGCTCTGAAAATTGATGATTTGCCTTAATACATCAAAACAAGATATAATGAGATAGTGACAGACTGGGAGACGTCATCTTAGTCTTCTGGGTCCCATGGAGAAGTAATAATTTCTGGTTATCCTCCCTAGATACAGGCTTCCAGATGGGGATCAGGATGGGGTTCAGCTCCTACCACACTGTTACCTCTCCCATCATGCTGCATTTATATTCATTTGTTTCAACCACACAACTAAACCTCCTAGCAACCACAGGGACACAGTATGGGCACACAGCCCCCGAACTTTCCAAGAGCCCTGGGAATGTGGTGTCCTGCCCTGTATGTCTCATATTGTGCTCTTCCAGAAGGATTAGCTGCTGTATTATTTTGATAAATGAGGCAAGGCAGGGTGATGGCATGGGCTTTTTCGAGTTGAGATGTGGCTAGAAAGGGGAAAGATAAACTTGTAGCTCTTACGGATTAACTTCTGGTTTCTAAGAATAACATAGATAAGGCAGTCTCAATTAGATGAAGCTTACAATCACATATAACGAATCTGAGACGGAAGAGATTGCTGTATCTGAAAGAGAAGTCGCCACTGGTCTTTAGATAAGCTCCCAGATTTCCAGATGAGAAAAAATAAATATTGCAAAAAAAATGGTTTTCCCTACTTAACCTTCCCAGCCAGACCCAAATCGCCTATCATGAAAAAAACAAGGCAGCCCAAACAAAAGGGTGGTTTCATCACAAATCATTCTACTTATTCTTCTATGTGTTTGTTTTTTGTTTTTTTAAACTAAGTTAACAAGTTGCCCTTCTCCACACATTTGGGACAGCTTCAGAATGGTGTTTTGTTTCCTCTCATTGTTAACAAAACTAAAGGTTCGACCAAAAATTTGCAAGTAAGGCAATCACACAAACAGGCAGAGATGTCTCTCTCCAGATAGTCTCCACAAAAATGATGTCTGTTTTTTATCTTTCATGGAAGTACTTTATTTTTATAAATGCTAGAATTCACCCACAAAACTAAAGCAGGGCAGCATTTCATCATGATTCTGTTTCCTCAAAGGTATTTCCTACAAGGTGTTGGATTCACTTTCTATATGATAAACAGCCATCGCTGTGCAATTACCAGTGAGCAGGTAGCAGTTCTGAAGGTCATGCTGCCTACATGTTCCTCACACAGCTGCTTCTGTTTAACGTCCCTAATAAAGAGTGGGAGACATTTGATTTTGATCAAGATTTTAAGAAACACCATATCTACAGAGGCCGGACATTTTCTTTCTCACTTCATCAGGAAACTTTTTGAGATGGAAATGCAGGACTGTGCAGTTTATCACAGAGATGACCTAATTCTGGCAAGCCTCGGAGAGGTCACAGGCTTCCCACTGCCACTATGTGAAAGTCTTTTATCCTCAAATGCAGCAGAAGTGAGTTAGTATACATCTTCTGGGCTATATTTTGAGTTAGCTGTAGATTTTTTTATTCTTTTCATAGTTCTTAGTGCAAGTTTAAGACAAAAGTGTATACGTTTGTGGAGAGATGGCTCACTTCCCCCTCCTCCCCCCCTCCTCTTTTTTTTTAACTTAAACTACTTCTTTATAAAGCTCATTCAAATTCAGAGTAAAAGAGGATTAATTATTAACAGCCATAATTTAGAGACAAATTACCCTCCTGGTATTTTGGCTGTCCAGGATATACAGTGTAAAAGCCATCTGTCGAGAGAATGACACAGGTGATTGTAACCTAGAGTTGTGTTGAGCATTGTTGTGCTTCATATCCCCTGTAAAATGATGTGAATGTAATATATTAATAAGAAAGTGTATAAAAACAATGCTATCCTTCTATCCACCTTTTCTCATCCAAAGAAGCCAGGTTGTTTTTCTCTTAATCAGGCTGGTCAAGAGTTATTCTACAGGCATGCACATTGATTTCAGTGGAATTCTTCCCAGAATGCACCACTGCATGAACACAAACAGGATCTGGGAAACTGTGGTTTCCAACCACCTCTTTTCGATGGGTCTCATTAAACAGTGCCTTATACTGTTAGTAATTTGACTAAAATCAACAAGAATGGTCCGTGTGGAAAATGACCTCTAGTAATCAGCTCTGTCAAAGTGTGATACATATTTGCACATGGCAAGCAGAGCTAAGATGCTCACACTTGTCAGTGCTGGACTTCAAACTAAGAATGCAGGATTCCACCTCCCTCCCAAGTCTTTATCCAGCAAAGTATGTAGGAATACCTTGAAGGATCTGAATCTCAGCCTGGTGTGTACTTTTCTAAACACCTGAGAAGCCTGAGAGCTTGTATGCATCATGAAAGAGTGCCTCAGGGTTTTGTGAAAGCTGTAGTCTGCACTGGCAAGTCCACTCCAATCCTAGAGAGGCAGGGACTGCTTTTTAAGCTCAGGGACATACTGTGGGAAGGTGGCTATGAGGAAACATCCCATTTGTATCCATGCAGGCTTTTTAATTCCAGAGCTGACCTGCCTGAAGCCAGCTGTGTGTGTCTTCACCTCCTTATGAGAGTCTCAGAGACAATTTCTAAACATACTCCATCAATCTCACATTGTAGCTACACATTTCTGTCATGTGGCTCATAAATGCATATAGATTTCCTATAGCGCACTTTTCTACCTACAAGTCTTTTCATAAAGACCATATTTTTTTAACACCATTATCAGATAGTATCTCTCTTCGGACATCAATCATAAATACACTCATTTATTTTATTATTCATAGTGGCTTCTGCTTGATTTCTCGTAGACTCAGACTCTGGGACTACCTTAGATGTTCATTGTACTATTACTGCATTCTCCTGAGATCCCAGCTGCTCTGGGCCCCTCAACATAAAAGTATGTGGACCTGTTGGAATGGGTTCAGAGAAGGCCAGGAAGATGCTTAAAGGACTGGACCACTTCTGCTATGGAGACAGGCTGAGAGAGCTGAGATTGTTCAGCCTGAAGAAGAAAAGGCTCCAGGAAGACCTTAAAGCACCTTCCAGTACCTAAAGGGGCTATGAAAGAGCTGGAGAGGGACTTTTGACAAGGGCATGGAGTAACAGGACAAGGAGTAATGGCTTTAAAATGACAAAGGGCAAGTTTAGATAAGATATTGGGAAGAAATTCCTGACTGTGAGAGTGGTGAAGCACTGGCACAGGTTGCCCCGAGAAGCTGTGGATGCCTGGAAGTGTTCAAGGCCAGACTGGATGGGACACTGAGCAACCTGGTCTAGAGGAAGGTCTCCCTGCCCATGGCAGGAGGGTTGGAATTAGATGATCTTTAAGGTCCCTTCTGACCCAAACAATTCTATGATTCTACTGCCAAGTTGCAGTCTTTTAAAAAAGAACAAAAATAAATGAGAGAGTTCATGGGAGTCTTTTATAAAAAGGAAAAATAATGGGAAGAAGTTGTCAGAAAGTAAGAGTTTGGGTATACAAAACACCTGGCTAGACATTAATCAATGTGGTGTCTTCTTCAACGCTTTTCATGCGTTCATTTGGGAATAACACACAATTCTGCTTGCCATTGCAAGACAGTTAATTAGCATCCATAGACTTATAAGTAGGATTTTACTGAGTAGCCGATAAGCTGGTATTATTGGTGTTCATTTTACTCTGGTTCTAGTCTCTTTTGAAATGAAAGCAGGTTTTATTAAAACAGACCTTTCACAAAACACAGGCATTCATTGCAGATTTCTATTAAACACCAAGGTGTGAGGGGTAGATTGGTTTAATTTGCTTTCTTTTCAGTCTCAATGCCAATTTTTCTAATAATACTAAAATTTCTTAAGCAATTGGGATGATCAAGTAGATAGAGCCCTGTAGCGGGAATCAAGGGAAGTGTTGCGCTCTTATTGGATCCACTGGAAGATTTTGGCCTGGTAGCTTTACTGTTCATCCATTTTTCTCCACTAAGAAGCAAACTTGCTTCTGTCAATCAGTTTGTCAGATAAATCATTCTGCTGGATAGATTTGGAAATCGAGTTTGGATTTTGAGTTTCAGTGATTCCTAAGGCCTTGGTGAACAGGGGGAAGAAGAAAATGCTGTTATTCAGAAACTGTTCTAATCAGTTCTAGAGATTTGCATAATGCAACAGGCATTGGCAAAAAATCTCAGCCTCAAGGGCATCTGCTTATCACTTGCCAGGGATCTGAAGGGAGCAATTCCTGCCTACACAGCAATGTGCAATTTGCTGGATGTATCATTGCTGTATGGATTTTAGCATTGGCTGTAGTGAAAGAGACTGCTGAATTAATGAACAAGTGAGATTGGGAAAATGTAATGGTTTGAAAAGCACTGCTCCAAAAACTATAATCCCAGTTCCATCAGTCCAGTTTTCTATTATATGGTTTAACAACCACCTTGTAACTAATGGGAAGGATAAAATAGGAAGTGTAAAGGAGATATTCACCTCTTGGCTGACTCCACAGCATCACAGCAACAGCCAGTAAGAAAGAAGAATGGAATATATCCTGAAACCTTTCCTGTTCCTCTGACTGACCTTTATCCACAACAAAAGCAGACCTTGAATTTTGTTTATTTTACAAAAATCAGCAAGAACTTTTACAATGGCTGGGCATACAAGTTTTAAATTATTTTAAATATACCTATTTCTTGAGGAACCACAGAAGTTAATGACCTAAAGAGTTGTTTTCACAGTTAGGGAAAATCCAAAATTGCTTGAGCTTTAAACTGGCATTTGTGTATAATCAGACACAACTGCTTTCTCTACATAAAATATCACCCCTTTCATTTTCCACCTAGCATTATCAAAAGCAGCAGATATGCCTGTTGCTGTGGAGATTTTGAGCCACACACCAATCTCTGTTCTTCTACCTGACCTAGCTCACAAGTTAAACCAGCTGAAGGTTTTTTCTCCATGACAAATTTTCTGAACATACATATGTTTTATTGAGTAAACCAGATGGAAAATCATTTGCACAGCAGTGCTTTCCCATTATGGGTTCAATGGCCAAGTTCACCACCATTATTTCATCAACTCCCTTTCTGTGTATCTTATTTTGTAGTGCCATGCAAAACTCTCCCATCTATTTGCCTCTTCCTCATATCCTGTAAGATTTCCTAGCACCTCCTGGCGGTCTTCTCCACTCTGTTCACAGCAGATTTAACTTCTAGTGTCTGTGTTTTCAGACTTCAGTTCCCCATTTGTTCAAAGTAGTTCAAATGGCCTTTGGTCCTGTTGCCTATGTTTATGTGCTCATCTGGATGGTATCAGTCATATTATACAGCAAAGCTGAAAAATTAAATCTAAGTACAAAGTATATATCTGTCCATAAATGGACACATTGAGATTGCTGACATTCTCTTTTTTTTTTTCCGTGCTGCTTGTGCTGTGTTAGACTTGCTTATGTTTTAAATAATAGGTTAATTCCACATAATTCACATCAGGTTTTCACATCTTTTTATTACTCAATGTGAGTGTTCCCCACCAAAATTAGGATTATGAAGAGGAATCTGGTGCTTTACTACCAGAAGAGCTTTAAATGATTATAACTGTTAGGAATACAGTTATAAAACCAATGTTGTAGTAGAAAGGTGTTTCTCAAAATGAGCCAGCAAACATCTGTATGTCATTTGAGACCTTGAAATATCAGCCTACTTGCATATTTTTGTAGGTGTGATAATCTGACGAGTTAGTCAAGAAAACACTTACAGGCACAGGTAGTATCTTTTATTAGAAGTGATATACTTGGAAAAAATAGACAAGTTTTCTTGAAATCTGAAACAGAAGCAGCAGGCTTCTCAGCTAAATGCACATTTAAAGAAATTGCTAAGAGTTTATAACAGAGGTTGTATGAGTATATATATATTTTTGCAGGATAAATGGCATAGAGTAATGACTATAAGAATCCCTTTCTGAGTGTGTGTGTATATGGGTGTGTGAAACAACTTTTAATGTTCACACCAAAATGACCACTTTGATTATGAAGTAGCTTTATTGCTCCCCTGTTCCAGAGACTCTTTCATTGACTGGAAAGTCAGAATACTGAAATAGCACCAGGTGCTGGCTAAGCTACCTTCAGGGACACACATAATAAAAATCACAAGCATCTAACAAAAAGGAAATGTCATGCCTTTTCACATTTATCTTTGCATCAGCTTCAGCATATAAGAAATTGTAAAGGGAAAGAAAAAAAGAGAAAACAGAACACAGCACAGTTATTTTGGATCAGCAGAGAGATCCAACCAGAAATACTTTTGAAATACCCTTAGATAACAAATGCCTTCAGGAACTTTTAGATGCAGAACAGTTTGTCAACAGCACCTTTACCTACTCATGGCTAGAATCCCAAACATAAATGAGTTTTACTGTAGCTTATGTAGACACTGAGCCTATGACAGGGAGCAATGAGCTTTTGTTTTTCTTAAAGCATCTCCAAACCTGTGTTGGTTTCCCGTGGGCATGTGGTGTGTTAGTTCATGCCCAAAGGCACAAGGATAAGACAGTAGCTTTTTCCAGGCAAGAACACTAAAAATACAACTCATTCTTTCTGTACGAAGTCTGTGTGCAGATGACTCTCGATAGTTTAAGATATATTTGGAAATAACCCATGTTTCTTATTATGTCTGTTAACAATTTCAAGCATTGCCTCTTAGGCATAACTTTGATTACAGAAGGAATCACACTAAAATATACATACTGCCTTCACCATGAGATCTGAGTTCTCTGCATTTGTGCAAAAATCAAGCTCCAACATAACCAAAAAGACCTGATGAACTCTCTGTCAGGGACAAAACAGTTTAGGGAAGGAAAGACAAATTTTGGTTCTTTGATGTGAGGACTAAGGTCTGCAAAGTGTGGCTTTTATGCTCATGCCTAACTTAGGAGTTTAAGAAACCTGGAAAAATTTGAGAAATTGGGTCCCAAACAGTTTGAGAGAAATCCAGTCTATATGGAAAAGTCATCCAAATTCTGTGTTTTTTGTACTTTGTAAGTGTAAGTGGAAGGAATTAGATGGTCTTGAAGATAAGCAGAGGAAGTTCTAGTCAACCTATCATATGGAATCCCTTCCCCCTCTGATGGTACAGGAAGACTGGGTGTCTCATATGTGTTTTCCTACATGAATCTCTTTCAGTCTTCCAGTAGAACTAATGGAAAACATTTGAGTGCCAGTATTTCAAGCCATCTGACGATGGGTGTGTCATGGTAATACTGATATCTTCCGAAATAATGTTGGAATTGAAGACTTTCCTCAAGAAGTAAGAAACCTTGATTCTAGGCTTCACTCAGTTTGGATGGTATTAGCTACTTTTAGGCCTTTTGAGGATTTAAGGGGGCTCTTTATCTAAGCAAAGCTGGGCAACAGACAGGTTTCTATCTTTTATAACACTCCTTTTAATGTTAAAAAATCAGGGAACCAGCAGGTTAAGTAGCAAGACACTTAGTGAGTGTGGAAACCTACACAACTGGGCAGCCCCTAGAAGTGATCAAGTTTGTTGACCATCCAGGACTTCAGAAATCTCCCCAGATTCACTTGCATTCATTTTGCTGCCTTTGATTTTTAACACTTTATGAACTGAAGACAACTGATTATGTATAAAATCAAATAGTCATATATTTTGAAAAGATTTTCCACTTCTAGACTTTTCAAGGGTTTATTTTTTCATGGTTGCTTTTTTCTTGTGGGTTTTTTTCAATGCAAAGTATCACTTGAAAAACTGTCCAGAAGAAAAAATGAACCTCTTTTCTGTGCATGTAAGGGTGGCTCAATCAAAATTTAAAAGAGTCTGAGGAAAACATAGCTCATATGAGTGCTTGCACAGATAGACAAAAGGTAAAAATTAGGACAAAACTGAAGCCAGAGTTGCTCATTAAAATGTGGTGGAACTGCTGCAATGTCTGCAGAAGTGCCTCAAGGGCTGTTTAGTCAGAGCTTCTCCACTTGTAGGCATTTGGCCGACACATATGTGGACTGATGAAAGGCAGCTGGGTCTGCACGGTGCTTGCAGATCGAGGCCTTTAGTTCAAAAAGAATCGTAAGAAAGAAAATAGCTGTATAAACTATTGAATAGTGTACAGAAGGTCAAGCCTGTCAAAGAGGTCAGGCAGGTAATCATGAAATTTAGAGATAAAAGAAACCACTATGTTACTAAGTCTGCTCACCAGCCTACTCAGGAGTGTTCAGTGCAGTATAACAGAAGCACATCTGAGAGTGGGCGTTGTTAGACCTCCGGAACTCTGGAACAGGCTGCCCAGATTAATTGATCGGGAATTTAAAATTAGACTTCTTATAGAAGGGACTTCTATGCTACAGTGAATAACTACCTTAGAGATGGACAAGATAACCAGTAAAGGCTGTCTCTCATCCACAATGTCAGGATTCTCTTCTCCCATTAGCAATTTACCATGATTAAAACCATTACATTTAAAAAGGAAAAGCAGGGAATATTTCATTGCTAGCATGCAAAGCTACCTGTTACATGTTAATTTTGGGGCAAACACCTGAGAAAAATAATTACCATTGAGTTGGAATACACATAGGACATACTGTTTCAACAGTCAGGAAAAAAATAAACTCTATTAGCTATCTTGCTTGCTTGCATAGGTTTAGTTACTATGTAGTATTAGAAAGAGTTTTTCCCCTATATCATTGAGTGTAATTAACTGTTTTATGGGAGCACTGCATGGCTGGAACCAGCCAGTGGTAGGGAAGGAATAGTAAATCAGGTGGACCAGCAGTGTTTTCTGTTCTGACAAAACCTGTATCACATTTTCACATGAGTTTAGCTGCTGTATTTCCAAGCACTGAATTATTTTGTAATATTGCTCTCATCTTTTTAAAAGAGCTTTTTTCTTTGAGATAACCAGTTCCTTTAACCATTACTCAGAAAAGCAGACAGAGACTGGGGGAAATGAGAGACAGAGAGACTGCTGAATGAATGAGACCGGGTATAATTTCCCCCATATTTAGCTCTACTGCTTAGGGCCCACCATTCTCAGAACTACTGGAATTTTTAAACATTTTTTCATAAATAATTTTCATGTGCCTGTAGTGTGTTTAAATTATCATTACCTTCCCTCTATTCAGAAAATCTGTCTTGTTTGGCACCAATCTTTTTATAGTGACTTGAAAAATTTCCTATTTTTTACTGAGCAGGGAACTGAACAAATGTCAAAGTAGAGAGTCTTCTCTTATAGGGCAGAATTCAGTAAAGCACTGATTAAGGTATTAAAATTGCAGCTTTAAAGATACTGACCAAGGCTTTGGAGAAAAAAACCAGTAACATCCATGGTATCTCTGAAACTTTCTGACATTTAGCTACTGTATTGCAAGTTGTTTGTTGTCTGCTAAGAGACATAGAGTCATTTTGGAGGAAAAAGGATTGTTCTCATTTTTTTGGGGACTGGAAGTGTCATTCAATAACCTGAAAATTTGTCTCTATCCATTTCCTTTCTTCTTGTGCATGGCTATTGGTCTTTATTTTCCAATGCTGTTCTAAGCCTGAAAAAAATGTAAAGCAAATCACAATTTTTGGTCCAACACCAGTTTTTTCTGGCTCAATATTGTCATATACCTGCATTACCTTCTTGGGCAATACCATTAATGGCAATCTTTCTCAGGAGGGAAGAACATCATCCACAGATGCATAGTTGTATTTTGGCTCTTTGCCTCAGCAAGAATTCAGGAACTTTTCTGGGAAAACAAAGCTGAAGGCTAGGTTTATAAAGGGAATGTTTGGATTAGTGCAGTGAGAGGTGCACATCTTCTCTGCAGCTTTTTCAGTAAGTGTGTGATCTCACTTTCACCTCCCTGAAAACGCAGCACTTGTCCTGCCTGCGGATTGTAGTGAAGGGACACTCTCAGCCTCTCACTGCCTAGGGAACATTGTGCACAGCTCTCCTCCACAATAATTACAGCTACTCAAGCACAAACAACTTCCCTACTCTTACAGTTCGCATTGCAAGAACACCTCATGGCTAAACAAAAGATCAAAGTCCTGCAGTTTTGCATGCTTCACATGCACACAAGGCAAAGCAGTCCACGTCTTGAAAAGCCTGCAGAATAAATAGACAAAACTTTGAAATTACTGGAAGATGTAGGATGGGTCTGGTTTCTAATGAGCTGTGCCAGTCACAGGGTATGTGCAAGATTCAAATGCACATGGAGTGTGAAGTGGATGCCAACTGAGAGTCCAGTGCATAAGGATCAGATCAGACAGGTCTGAAGAGTTGTTCCCTGACCCTTTGGGGGTTCTTTCTGCCTCATTGGTGCTGTCTGTTCTAAGGATGCCGCCTGCAACGGTATGGTTCTCCTAGTCCTGGAGGTTATTCCATAACCTAGGAGAAAATGTGCTCCCTGCCCTCCCTGACCATGCAGTCCCTGGGAGCCCCTTGAGAAGGACACACAGAAACCACCCAGAGAAGGAGAAGAACAAAGAGAGTGTTTATTCGTGGTCAGGGATTTATATGGACTTTGGAGAGATTCAAATTCACCAATAAGAAACAAGAGGGGAGTCTGGCTCTGGGCCAATGAGAGTAAGGGGATTTACATTCAATAGGAGAGGGTTTCAGGTAACATGATGTCTCAACCTTCCTCCAGACTCCTGAGTTTACAGGGTATTCTGGGAAGAAGAAGCAGTGACTTTGCAAAAATACACTTTACCAGACATTCTGTACATTCAAACAATATTAAAAACATCAGTTGTTAAAGCATTATCAGTGGCTTGTTGATTGTCTTCCCAAATCCATTTCTTGCAGGACTTCCTCCATGTGAATCAATCCCGACACTTCCCCAAGTTACAGAGAGGGTCTCTCTTAGAGTAAACCTGAAAGGAACTGCATCCACTATCAACCTGGGTGCAGAGATACAGACATACAAATGCTGCAGGCTGACACACAGCAGCACATCACTGTGCAGCCCCTTGTGCTAGTTTAAAGGTAAACCAACAGGAGAAAGGAACCCAGTTCAGAAGAGATTATCAATCAGAGTTACAAATCAATAAAAATATTACACAAATGCAATGATACAAAGGGAAATTGATTTTAACCCACAAAAACCAGAGGTATAACCCAGCACCCTGAGGAACAAATAGAATGGTGTTCATAGCTCCTGTACTGAGCCCCACATAGTCACCCTGAGTACAAAGCAAAAGGAAAGGAAAAACCTGTTGGTGAGTATGACAGTCACAGTCTGGTTGAGAGTGGCAGTCACAATCCTGTTGAGATGCTGGTCCTTCTCTGGATCTGGTAAGTGGTACCAGAAGTCCCCAAACCCCAAGATAATAGTGCTTAGGTTCAGGTGTGAACACCCAGTACCTTCCCCAAGGTGGGGAGTTCCACAATGGGTGATCTAACTCTGTGAGTCATGGGATGTTTTTGGAGTCTTTGATGGCCCATTAGCAGATATGACCCCTCAGGCTGGGTGTAAAGGTGCTAATGACTCCCCGGAGGGGAGTTATCACACCTGAGTCATTAGTGTGCAAACAGGAACACTTCCCTATCTGACAGGGTTCTGCAACACCCAGCTTGTAGCCTGAGTGGTCAGGTGTGCCCTGAGCAGCTGCTGAAAATGGTCCATTGTTAACAGTTCATTAGAAATTATTAGAGGGTGTAGAATACACAGTTTTGTTTACACCCACACAGTTATATGCTGGTCCTGGCTGCTGTAACTCGGACACCCTTTAGTGTAGCACCATACTCTGCTGCTTGTGTCTAGTGCATGTGAACTGAGTCTCAGCATCATTCTGATGCAGCCATCCTGCTTCCCCTTCTGCAGGAGCCTCACACTTTCTACTATCTTCAAGTCCAGAGCCTCAGGGCTAGCTCACAGACAGTGAGAAGGAAAATAACCCTTTTTCTTAATCAGATCCCTTTAGAAGCTGATCTAAGAAGAGTCTTTTAGCAATAAATTGCCTTGATGTCTTTTCTTAGCTGAAATAAAAAAACAATCTTCTGAACCATGACTCTTAGATGTTGCAGGGAGGCTGTTTACTCTGTTTGAAATAATGCACTGGAAGAAAGGTCCTTCCAAAATTAAGGGAGCTTGTCTAGAATATAAGAAATAACAGTCACTGACAAACAACCGCCATATAATTTTAAGGATGCAAGTCATGGGGATAAAGACTAGGACCAGAAGGAAACTGCCCCAGTAAGTGTAAGAGGCTGAACAAGTTCATTAGTTTTATGCAGCACAAAAATCCAAATTCAACAGTAATTTTAACAATAATAGAAACAGATACAATCTCTTTATTGAGGCAACATTCTTTTCACCCCCAATTTTCTTGCAAGAGCACTTAGGGATAGACAGGTAGGGATCTCACTGCAGTATACCTTTCTTACCCCAGAGATATGGACTTTGGACTGTACTTACTCAGGCAGACTATGTTTCTTCCCAAGAGAAGCATAAGATATCATTTCTTCAAAGATCTCCTTCACAGAATCTTTTATGTCCAGCTGCCTGTGTGTTCAGTCTCCATTTCCACTGCTACTACACAGAACCTCTGTCTATGAGCTTGGAAGGGAAGTGTTAAGTCTGCACATATGATGGGGCAAATATGGATTATCTATTATGGAGCAAACCAAAATACCACTGTCAAAAACATCTCAGTGAGATTGCCTTACCTTCAGGCAGGTTTCTAGACATCAAGGCCAAGGTTCATGCCACTTTCACTTACACAAAAGTAAGAACCACCCAAAGCTCCCAGTATAGCCAATGAAGAGAAATTAAACACTCAAACTGTAGATAGAGTAAGTCACCTCTGGAAGATAAGGCTGTATTTCCCCTGACTGCAGGGAGCTCCTATAGTGACTGTGCTGCACAATGTCACATTATCCTTCTGTTTCCCCAAACAAGTCTTGAATTTCTCTTAACAACTGCAGCCTTTGTTCCTTTCAAGAGATGCTCGGTTTTGGTTGTCTAGTAAACAGGTGGAAATCATTTTCCTCCTTAACAGCATAGTTACTCGTCATGTACTATTTTATACACTAGGTGTCTTAAAACCATCACCAGTGGCCAGTACCAAGGTGTATCACTGATCATGAGGTGAACTTGTTGATTTTTTGGTGTTTTGGCTGTAGGATGAGTTAGTTTTTCTCCCTGGCAGGTGGGCTCTATCATGAATATTGGCTGGTTTCTGGGGTCCAACATTTTGTTTCCTCTGGTATTACGTAAAAGTTAATTTTGGAAAATTACTGTTAACCACCCTGCAAGATATTTGTGTAAATTTTATTTGCTAGGGCAGGTGAAAAAGACCTTGCAGTGGCCCATGTTTAATAACTCTTCCCTACTGGGGTAACAGGAGCATGAAAAGGTTCTTTGCCTTGACCAAGCCTATCAGGGAAAGTTTTGCAAGGCTAGTGTAAACCTTTTTGTTAACATTGAGCTTAGAGAAAGCAATTTCTGTAAAACCTACAGTTTGGTGTCCAAATACAGGAAAATAGACTTTTCAGGAGATTTGCATGTAATCATTTGCAGAGAACTTCATACTTTATGTTGGATGTTTTGGATCAGATAGAGCATTAGTGTCAGATTGAGAGAAGCCACTTCACGGGCAGCTCATCAGACTGGCTACTGATTACATTATTCTTTTACAAGTTGAGTTTGAGTAAAGCTGCAGAAGCTTTTGTGATGCTGATCCACAATTAAGGGCTTGTATTTTCTTTAAGACTTTAGATGATGTGAATTACTTGAACAAATATTTCACAAGGCATGATATAAATATTCTGTGGTGATTAGGATTGTTTATACTGTCTCTATCAGAAGAAAGTCTTTCTTTTTTGATCCTTACTTCTTTGACATTGAAAGGCATACAAGAAATCTCCCATATATTTGGAAGTTACATTACCTGTTTGTGCTTTTAAATAACAGCACGATTTCAGCCTTGGAGATGGATGTCGTAGAAAATTGTGTAGCTAACTTATACAATCTGTTTCTACTGTTGTGCCTACAAATGAGCAAGCTGAGTATCCGGCTCGGGCAATTGCCCATGTAATTTTCTGAAAATCTGCCGTATTATTTTCTTCTGTTTGCAAAAAAAATGTAAGTCTGGTTGTGCTTCTCCAGAGTACCCCAAGCCCTGGAGGAACTGCATTTCAGAAGGGAACAATTTCCTCCCTGCTCCTCTCCATCTTGCTCAATGGATAATTGTTTTCTGCTGTTTTGGGTCATGTTAGTAACCTCAGGAGCTGGGGGGAAAGGAGATCTGAAGTTTTGTTGCTCCTTGTCCTTTTCTACCTTCTGCTTAATTTGGGAAATAATTGCATAAGGCCCAAACGCTCGGTCTGTGATCTGTGCAGGGACAGAGGCAGATAACAGGCATTCAGCTGTCATGCTTTTATATATCCCACCCTCACATCAATCCTCACAGAGCTGTTGCCATTCTAGATGTTTTCACCCGAAGGAGGGCCTGCCCAAGGTCTGCCCTGTACAAACAAGAGCGTTCCCAAGTCCCTGCTAATAGTGACTGTCACTTCCTTGATAGAAAATGCACTATCCTGCTAAATGGATAAAAGAAAATCATTGCCTAACTTCCCAGCATAGGGGAGGGAAAAAGCACAATGTGGAAGGGTAGCATAAATCACCCAGAAGGCAGGTGAAGCCCATGTAACATGTGTTCTTCATAGTCCACTTCAGCCCAGGTGAATTTATTCATTCCTTCTTAACCTCGCATGGCCCTTTTCCCCCAGTATGCCAGTCTTCACACAGGGCATGTGATTATTTCTCATTTTCAAAGTACAACTACTCATTTCTTAATTTTGGTGACATGGCAGCTGCCCAGGTTTTTCTTGTTAAGAAGATATTCATTTGTCCCCTTTGTTTCATTCATTTTTCCCACTGGCTTTATAACTATAAATCAAACCCACAAAATTAAATTAAATAAAATAAACATAAGTGCAGGTGGAAATTCAGGAAATATAAATAACTAAGAGTAGTTTTCTAAGACTGCTTTTTTAATCAATTTTAAACACAAGATATATATTCCCTGTTGAACTAAGAGTGTTGTGACCACCTATTGTTAAAGAGGAGCAATAAATCTGCACAACAACTCCTTACTCCTATGATTCATTGACACATTTTGCCAGACAGCTAGTTCAGCTTGCTTTTTTCCAGAGGTGTATTATGCTGTCCACTAGAAAGGCTTGATATGCTGCCATGAGAAAGGCATGAATGCCGTTTGTCCCTTAGAAAAATTCCTTCTTTCTCCATCTCTGAGAGAGTGAGGCTCCTGGATGCTAAACCAGTCTTCTAACATGGGATAATCAAGGCTCATCTTCATATACATTCCCTTTCACCTTCAAAATTAAAATGGCAGATATTGTCCCCTTCCCCTCCTCAATCCAGCAGAATCTCTGATGTTCTGAAATACTAGTGGAGCAAATCACTGCCTTTTATAGTCTACAGGGAACTGAATGCTGTTGTGCAGGCAGGGCACTGCCCTTTCCACCTACTCCTGTGTGTCAGCAATCCAGTGGATGTCCCTGCTTGCCACTTTGCAAATATAGCTCTCACACAAGATCTCAGCCCTGCAGGACTGCTTCATGTTTGTGGGGTTTTAAGCAATCAGATACGGTATGAGATGAAACTGCCTGAGTTAAAGCCTAATTTAATAATTTATTTCTTTTTCTCAGACAGAGGTACCTAAGCATTTTTTTAGGCAGGTCATGGTTTTCTCCAGCACAAGACTCTCTACAGTTTTAATATTGATCAATAAGATTTGGTTTCTGTTTCAATAAAAATCACTCAAAACTCCTGTGTGAAGTGAAAGGAAGACATAAAAAGAAAGTTTATCTGTTTACACTTTCTTTCCTTTGAGGGGATATTACACCCAGCCAGCACACTACAGAATACTCTGCTATCATTTACACAGCTTTCCTTTGAACCCACAGTGCATAGCCATGTCTTAAAGGCCAGAGCTGTACTGTGATGTCTTCTGTTTGTAATGATGCTTACCAACATTGGTGCACCAGTACCATGGTTAGAAACTTTCCTATTTTAAGGTGGTACAAAGGCTAAGCATTATCAGTGGTATGACCATGCAAAACTTCTTATGTGAGAAGTCACTGTATTGAGGAAATCACAATGACACTACTTCTGCCCATGCTTGTCATTCCTTTCTAGTGGGAATTCTGCTAATTTAAAGTATTTTGAGTGTGACAAACAGCCTTTAGACTATTTCGTGGTTACACTAGGCAGGAAATAACAGAATCTTGAATCAAATTATTACACATCTTTCTGCCTCAGTTTCCTTATCTGTCAGAAGTGTAAGTCTGCTCCTCAGAAAATCTAATTCATAGAATCACAGAATGATTTGGATTGGAACAGGTCTAAAAGATCATCTCATTCCAACCCTCCTGTCATGGGCAGGGACACCTTCCACTAGACCATGTTGCTCAAAGCCATGCCCAACCAAGAATTGAACACTTCCAAGGGATAGGGCAGTCACAGCTTCTCTGAGCAACCTGTGCCAAAGCCTCACCACCCTCACAGTAAGGAATTTCTTCCTAGTATTTAATCTAAATCTCTCCTCTTTAAGACTGTTCCCTCTTGTTCTGTTACTATCAGCATGTGTAAAAAGTCACTATCCCTCTTTTCTACAAGTCCAAGTCTCCTTTAAGGACTGAGAAGGCTGCTAGAAGGTCTCCCCAGAGCCTTCTCTTCTGCGTGCTTAACAACCCCAGCTCTCTTAGCCTGTCTTCATAGAAGTGTTCCAGCCTTCTGACCATTGTATCAGCCAATCTGATAACAGATCCCAACAGATCTGATAACAGTATTTCAAAGTTTACATACCCAATGCTTGTAAAGCCCTTAAAGGTTCTTGGATGAACCTTAACAGAAGAAGTTACTAGGGGAAAAAAGCTGTTATTACTGATTTATTGATTGCAGATAATACCATTCTGTGTATATTGAACACTATTAAATCTGTTGCTTTGTCATTTCAGTTCTGCGAAAAGTCAGCTTTTGTATATCTACTCTTTTTCACCTCTTTTGGGACAAATTATAAACATATGAGTATAATCCACTTAATACAGTCCATGAAACAATTTACTGACCTTTAAAAGTATCTCCTTGAATGTTCCGTATTTCTGGCAGCTCTTCTATTCACACCAGCATGAATACACCCATTTTAAATCAGCCGTTGATCTCAGAAGGCCAAATCCTGCGAGAGACAAGAGTAATTCTAGTCAGTCTGAAATATTACAGCCAAATGTGCAGCATAAAATGAAGGCATGTTTATTGTTTGTCTTACTTTCCCATAACGATTTAGGGTCTGCTCTAGTAGTCTCTTCCTTCAATTTGAAGCAGATACCTGAATATTGCAGAGTTCCTTGGTTAAGCTGGGAAACAGGTTCTTTGTACTAACCTATTTCCAAAGTTTGTGTTTCCTAAGTGCTTTCATAAATCTACCAGAGACTGTAACATATCTTCCCCTGATTTTTTTTTTTAAATTTTAATCTGGAATACTGGCACATAGATAAAATAGAATGCTCTGTTCTGTTTTCCTCTGAATATGTGCAAGTAACATATCATTCATACAGAGACATTCAACGTCTATTATTCCTGCCTTGAGTCCAAAGAACATAGTTTTGACTGTTCACTGCAAGCAGATATATGATTGTTAGAAATTGATGCCAAGGGGCCCATACTTGGAGTCTGGTTTGTTTTTCTTTGAGTTAACTTCCAAACTGCAAGACTGCGCATAATGAATGTGTTATCTAGTCCTTCTGTTTTGTATTTTTGAAGGAGAAACAGCACATACTGCAAAGCAACTTGTTCTACTTGCTCAGGTTCCATAGCAACCCAGTATTGCTGTGAATTCATTTTGTACTAATCAATTAGAAATTTTGCTCTGGCAGCTGGAATGAAAGTTTACAGGCCAAATCCTGCTTGTTTTACTTGGACCTGCAGTTGCAGTAAATTCAATGAGATATTTCTCTGAGAAGGATATAAACTTATAGCTTTCACCTCTCTCTCAGTTTAATTTTTGTGAAAAGGTCAGATTTAATTCTTGGGTTTCTGTCCAAGCACGAAAAAAGGAGGCAATTCTCTTAAAGGATCCACAACTTAACACACACTTGCTTTACAAACAGAGTTGTTGACTTGTTAAAAAGGAAGGTATTGCTTTGGATATCCATTTTCATTGGGTATTGTCAGCAGAGCTGACTAGAGCACACCTTCCATCTGGCAGCTAGTAAAACTCCTGTTGCATCCCCCCCATCATTTGTGCCCAAAAGGGACTTTTCCAGGGAGTGTGGTGTGGTATATGCTGGTGCTCTTCAGAGCAGTGCAGCCCTCAGCAACGTGGTTAGTATGCACAATTCCTAGGGAACCTTCCCTTGTAAAGGTCAGCTCATGCACTGCTGGAAGTGCATGTAATGACCGTGAAAGCCCATGGGATCTTCTCGTGTGCATTCTGCAATGGTGTATTTGATTAAAATCCAAAGCTGTAATTAAAGAGGTTTGGGTTATAGTTCTATTCTTTCTTTTTATTTTTATCCTTGCCAAAACTGTAATACTGGGAGATGGGGAAAGCTCATACAAAAAATCCCCAAAAAAACCCCAAACCCAAACACCTGCAACCATGTGGAAATGGCAGAAACTTTCTGATGTGGCCTGACAAAAGCTGACATTTTGCTTCTAGGTTTACAGTTCGAAATTCAGCTCATTCTGCTCCTGCTCTTTTTGTCTGGACTACAGAACTCATGTATAGTTATGCCAAGCGTGCTGCCTGAGCAAAACACAGGGAGAGCATTGGAGTTCCATTGCAATTTAACACACCTTTTTTTTCTTTCTTTTTTTTTTTTGTCAGGTAGTCACACCATTAACCTCCTTTTAATGCATTTTTACTGGTCTTTGTGTAAATGAGTCAGAGGCTTGACATAAATTTTTTAATCTAGTTTGTCTTTCTCAATGGCTGGAAAAATGTGTCCTCTCCTTATGAAGTACAATGAAAAACTGTATGGGTCTATAGAAAGACACTGATTTAACACTTTCTTTCCATTTCACTCATCATCACACTAGAATTCAGCCCCTGACTACATAGGATTAGAAAGATATGTCACTGTGTTTTGTAATGAAAGCATAGCAAATCAAAGTCCTGATTTAAACTTTGTTACATGTCAGGGCTCATCAAATCTCTATTGCCACAAAGAAGATGACGCAGGGCAGACTTTTCTCTTTCAAGAGCAGATCAGAGTTAGAGCTGAATCTCTGTTTGCGTGTCAGGGACTGCAACAGGGAAAACAGTGCTCATCCACTTGCATATGCTACCTTTCCCCCCCCCATCTCTCTCCAGCTCTTACTAGTAGTTAGCACAATGGGAAAGTTACAGCCTTGGCACCATAAAAAGGGTCAAGGAGTGTGAAGTGGGCTGCAGTTCCTTAAAAGCTGCATTCCTAAAGCAGTAACTTCTCTGTCTGGAGACCTGTCAGGAAGAAGGAGACCCAGATGACTCCACTGCTGATCATGACAAAACACACAGGGCTCACAATTTCATCTCTCAGTCTGCATGCTGCACATGAGGCAGCATAGGGTCTTCACCAAGTCTGGCTTTTCTCCTTTGGGTGACAAGTGTCTCTAAACACAGGTATAGTCCTATATTGTCCCTGGTTCCCGGCTTTGCCTCTGACACCACAATTTCTGCTCTGACTATAATTAACAGTTTATAAAATTGGCATATGTCAAGGAGGTGACATCCAAGGGCTTACAATGAGCAAAACTGATGACCAAGGTGGAAGGAAACATAGTAGAACTGGCTTTGTGGGGTTTAATGTTAAACTCATTTCATTGTTTTGGGTTTGTGTCCTTCTCTAAAGTGTTTCTTGTGTTTAGTGAGAAATATTGTACAGCTATGTAGTGTGCTATGTTATGTTCAAAATGTGCTTTTCTAGACACAGATAAATTTTTAAAGTTTGCTGGTTTTCTTGTTCTGACTATTTTATTTTGATGGATTTTGCATGGTAACATTTCAGTATTTGGGAAAATGTGGGAGATTAATCATTATGACTTTCAGATCAAATGTAGCAAGGGAAAAGGCTCATGTTTAAATGCATTGTCCTGTATTATATGTCTGTGTTCATATTCCCCCTGTTTTTATTGATGTACTGCACATATTTGACCTCCATGTTTGCCTGATAGTTTTTTCACCAGTTTGGGGGTTTGTTTTAAAATATGATTGGAGTAAGACCCTGATAACCATTAGTTGCTTACAGTATGCTTTTCCAATTGAATCTACTTACCCTACATGTACAGAGCTTCAATTTCTTTGCAGTCAGTAGCTCTTCCTCAGTCAGGCACAGCTCTGTGTAAAATATAATCTTTTAACCTGCTTTGCTGCCTTTTTCATAATTTAATCAATGAAATTATGCTGCTCTGAGCTGTACTTCTGCCCTGTATCAGAGTGGTGGGTTGCTGATGTGCTTCTACACTACATTGGCAATGCCCAGATCTCTCCTCCACCTCCTGCTGGCACGATGGAGGTCTTGGGCTGTTTGCTTGTATAAACCCGGTAAGGGAATGGTTAGACCAATCCCCAGAAGGACTTCACACTTTTCACATGGAATCTAACGTAATTTACCTCACAGAACGTCCGGGCAAAGCTTTCCCTTTGGTGCGATGCAGCAGGGCTTCGACACTTGGCCCCACTGGCGATGAGTGCGCAGGGCGTCTCGCACACCAGGGGCTAGCTCCAGTACCAAAATCTTACAAAAAAACCCCACCCAAAACAAAACAAAACACAACAACAACAACAACAACAAAACAAAAACAAAAACAAAACGAAACAAAAACAAAAAATCAAAACCAAAACAAAAAAAACTAAACCAACCAAACAAAAAGCCTCCAACAATATCCCTGGTGGATATGAGTTTTAAGGGGCGGACAGGAGTTCTAAGGGACGGAGCCAGCCCGGGGGCAGCAGGCGATGGGGTCAGGTACGCGCAGTGGGGCAGCGGGTGGGAGCGGGGGCTGCCTTCCCTCGTGCCCCAGCTCGATTTTTATTGTCTCTCTGTCCGTGTTTTGCCGTGTTTTTTGTTCATTTTATTTCTTTCTGTGTCTCCCCCCCCCTCTCTGTGTGTATGTGTGTCTGTGGCCACAGGTCCCCCCCTGCCCTGTTCGTCCGCCTCCTCCACCCCCCGCTCGCAGTCCCCCTCCCCTCCGCGCTCGCCGCCGGCCAATGACGGCCCGGGGCGGTCGCTGGGCGACGGCGCTGCCCGCGGGGCCGCGGGGTCCGACTCTGAAGAAGAGTTTGTCCCTCAGTCCTTCTTAGTGCAAAGTGGCTCTGGAAACCTCTGTGTCGCCGCCAACGGTGAGTGACTCCTCTCTCACTTCTCTCTCGCTCTCTCGTTCTCTCTGCCTGCTGTTTCATGCCTGCTTTGACGGCCGTGCGTGGGGATGTAGTTGGTTAGGGTGGGGGACCGGGTGTGCTCTCCGCGTTGGTTTGTTTTGGGGGGGGGTTGTTTAAAAATAAATAAACTGAGGAGGGGGGTTAAAAATCCCCTCGTAAAGGCAGAAAGATGGAGCGCTGGAAAGGTCCTTAAGGGATGTGCCACCCCGTGTGGTACCAGGGCAGCGTTCACAAACTTTGCCAGAGTTGAAGGCTGGAGCCCGGGCCCTTTTGGTACGGTGGAATGTTGGGGTTGTTTGGGGTTTTTATCGTATTAACTCCTGCCTGAAAGACTCGCCAAAGAGCCCCCCTTCTCAGCTAGGGCAGCAAGTTGCAGTCTGGGGCCTGGCGGGGCTGAGAGAACCTGTCAAGAGCCTGTCAGGCAAGGGCTGCGTGGATGGGAAAGGGAATGGCAACAACGCAGAGCTTCTTTGAGAGTTGTGACAGTGGTATGAGCACCGTGTGCTGATGGTGGCCTCCTCAGGGGCCAGAGGACAGTGTCTGTGTCCAGTCTCCCTCCAAGGCGCTGAGAGATGCCCTCAGGGTAAAAGTATCTGAGGCAGCAGCACAACCCCATCCTAGTGGGATGCTCTGAGACTCCACAGTGGGGTGCTGAGGTTGCTCAGCACTTCCGGGTGGTCCGTGCTGCTTAAAAAAATACAAGGAGAGGAATGAGATTCACAGCTCTCTGCTGCAAAGATAATGAGTCATAAACAGAGACGTAACGCTCATTGGCAAAGAAATGTGAAATTTCATCAAGGGTAGTGTAACCTGACAAAGTGCAGATTACAGCAGTGGAATAGCAGTGGCCACTCAAGCTGCTGCCATCCGGCTGGAGTGATAATTGCTCACAGGTCTGATTTATGATGAAGGCGAAGGCATTCAAAGATATCTTGAAAGAGAGAAAGAAAGGTGAGAGAGAGGTTTACTGCAACTGGCAACAGCTTAACTGCATTTATGTTAAGCTTCTGAGAAGGTTTCCTAGTATGCTGTTATCTCCAAGTAAGGAGAGAAAGTTTGACATTTAATTTGTCCGCCCCCCCCCCCCCCCCATCCCCCAGCTTCCCTCTTCTTTTGTTGCATTTGTTATGGTAAAAACAAACTTTCCCTTCAGGGTTTTTCAAAGGATTAGGTTATCTCCTCTGAATTGTCATCCGAAGGAGAGTAGGGGGAAATACAGTGTCGTATTCATTCAGGAAACTGATTAAAATTCATATCCTCAGTTCAGCTTCCCCCCTCCCCTCCCACCCCATAACATACACACACATCTGACTCCTTGCAGTCGCAGTACATGGAAATGTGAAATCATGTAGATTTTGGAAATAAAGCCAAACTCACACTCCGCTTCATGTTTCCCACATCTTAATGTATGTACTTCCTCTGTGTTTAGGAGATACATATGTACACATATATGCACACCCTCCAGGTAAAAAGAGGGAAGAAAGAGAAAGCAAGTGAAATTAAAGACCTTAATCTCTTCTTTTACTAATTAGCTGAACAACAGAAAAAGCATTGTTCAGAGTCCACAGTGGGTTGATGACATTATTGTATTATTGATGTGCTGGTGAGTTAGTTAGACTTCAGGCTTTTCAGCTGCCTGCTTATTTATCCTCTTTTTTTTTTTTTTATCAGTGCTTTTTTACATTGGCTTGTAGACATACTACATTCCCTGAGGCTTTCTTTGTGTGTAGGATTCAACAAGTTGGTAATAAATATGTCCTACACAAAGACAGGGCATCTGGGGTTTCATTTGCCTGCTTATTCTAGTTGTTTACTAATCAGAAGTGCAGGTAATGCCAGCACAGTGGTGACCTATTAGGATCAGCTCAGCATCACTCTGCTATCAAGAGGAAAACAAAAGGGACTTATTTTGCCACCTATCAAGGCATAAACTGAGAGTTCACATGAATAAGAAGCACAGACCATACAAGCCCATCATGTCTAAAACCCAGAGACTCTTCTAACCTCTGTAAATGGAATTAATTGCTTTAGTTCCTTAATGTTCTGTTTCCATGAGGCTTAGTCAGCTTAAACTTTAAATGACAAAGGCAAGTCTTTATGTTTCTTAAATGGTGAAAATTAGTAAAAGCTTATTTTGGTTAGGACTAAGTTTAATACAGTTAGAGCACTCATTCTTGGAGAATAGTAGCTGTCTCAACAGCAGGACAGCCTGAGAATGCTGTCCAAAGGATTTGTGTTGCACTTTTTAATTGATTGTGGCTAGGTTCTCCTTCCACAGCTGTGTAAACTCAGCCTTAGAGAAGTCCATCCAAAGTAAGTAACACCCAGGGAGCAGCACTGCTGTTACAAACTCCCATGTAAATTGCAAATATAATGCACACAGAACTTAAGAAACATGCTACTTTTTGAAGATGCAGTAGGCTATTCTTTATCTAAGTTCCTTTTATTTCAGAGGGGTGGTATTGCCCACAATATTATTTTTGCACTTCCAGAAAAATATCCAACTAAACTTTCAAATGAAAACCGGAGCCAACTAATATGTATATAAATATATGGGCATCTTTTAGGGCTTTTAGTTTTGTATTAGATGCATTACGAGCCACTGTTTGGTTTTCTTACTTCTAAGGAATTTGAAACATTAAAAGCCCAAATTTTTATTGTACTTATAATGCCAGCGGGTACGCAATTTAAGGAAAAAAGACTTTTCAGACTCTGAGCTTTTAATTTTTCTTTTTTTATGTGTCAAGTTCAGAAGACTCTTTGCCTAAAATTACCCAAATTAACTAGGATGTGAATATCTCCTTTTCGTAGAATCCTAGACTGCTTTGGATTGGAAGGGACTTTAAAGATCATCTAGTTCCAAGCTCCTGCCATGGGCTGGTACACGTTCCATTACACAGGTTTCTCAAAGCTCCATCAGTCTGGCCTTGAACAGTTCCAGGAATGGGGCAACCACAGCTTCTCGGGGCAACCTGCTTCAGTGCTTCATCACTCTTACAATAAATCCATCCTCTTTTAGTTAAAAGCCATTACCCCTTGCCCTATAACTACAAGCCGTTGTAAAAAGTCTCTTTCCATTTTCCTTATAATCCTCCTTTAAGTATTGAAAGGTCACACAGAGCCTTCCCTTTGCAGACTAAATAGCCCCAACTCTCTAAAACATTGCAGGATGTTTCATTTCAGAAACCTTAAAATTTCCTGATTTGAGGATTTCAGCACTATTTAAAAGTAGGCTGCCTTGGGGTATCTTGGTGGACATTTAAGAAACAGTAATTAGTTTTTCAGGTTTCTTAGATATATATGTAGGTATATATGCATATGACTCAGAAGAAGCCAGAACTGTCCAAAGGGATCCAGTCTTTAACTTGGTTGTTTTAAGAAAATAACTAATGCTGTGTTGGATCAGAACATGTAGTCTTTGACAGTGGTATGGGAAGAGAAGTACGCCCAGTGGGGCTTAGGGAGGTTATTGGCTGAGAGGGAAAGGTTGAGCACTAGCCAACAAGATGTCTGTAGAAGTTGGTGATTAGCTATTAGTGGCAACTGTCTTCCATTTGAACCTGTAAATAACATAAAAAATAAATTTAAGAAACCCCAATTGAATGTTTTTAGGGAAGGGTGTGTGGGAAGAGCACATCAGGCTGACCATTGCTGTCCACTTCTCTCAGCATCCACAGCTGTAGCACTGAGGACATTAGCAGGTGCATCTCTGCCCAACACAGCTATGAGGGATGAAAATGGCTTTTGTGCAGAGTGACAGAGAACAGATTTTGAAAGATACATGAAATCTGTGGAAAGCTGACATCAAAATTCCTTTGAGAACACTAACTGTGTGTGTGGCTTCTTCCAGCTCTTCCATCAGTGAGCAGGCATTCCATGTGAAGTGTACTTTTGTCATTTTGTGGGGTCCGGTGTGTTGCTCTAAGTTGCTTGTATCAGGCAGACAGGAAGGCTGCATGTAGTCATTTGAAACAGCCTCCACAGATGGGAGCCACAAAATCCCAAATCACCTCTGGTTTGGGGCATTTTAGTATTCTCAAATACAATTTCTGAACCCCAGGCATGGATTTTATTTAATTCTAGCAGAAGTAAGGAGATAGCAGAAAGTTGTAAGCGTATCTAAAACTGACTCCCTCGTCCTAGAAATTACTTTACGTTGATGACACTGGAGGTAACATCTACTGAAGTCTCTGTAGGAAGAATCTACTATCAAACATCTGATGTTTGGAGTCTTATTACCCACTTCTGAATATATCTACTGCAGTTTCTTTGGTTTATCCCTGAGATACATCCCTATTGCAAAGACTTGTCCTGCTCCCCACTGATTAACCAAATTCGCACCCTTGCTACCACTAAAGGCATTTATTCACAAAAGAAGCAGCAGTGGAGGGTCATGTTGCCCATCACCCAAAGTGACATTGCTGCTGGAGAGAGAGTGGTGGGGAAGAGGTAGGCATGATTCACAGTATTATTATGCTCTGAATTCTGAGAGGAGGGTTCAGTGTTACGTGAAGCATGGACAATGCAGCCCTTACCTTGGCATGGATTGTGTTGTCAGTGGACAAGGAGGCAAAACTGTGTTGAGCATGTACATATATACTCCAGGGTTAGATCCTGGGAGATGAGTGTAAGTTCTGTATGATCCATGATTTCAGTAGGAAAAAAATAGGCTGAATCAGGATCAATTTGCCCCCGGAAGCCAAAAAACCCCCGTAACTTCTGCATACTGGGATCTGCATGAATGAGCCACTTGACCAACAAAATCCATGGTCAGGGAGTTAATGATTCTTGTACTGCTTTGGTCACTGTTTCTTGTTTGGAGTGCTGGACAATTTGAAACAGTAGTAAGTTCCCCTAAGGTCATCTTTTTCATTTCCAATTAAATTGGACCAATCTAGACCTTCTGATTTGGAAGCTATTTTCTGTTTAGGTGTTTGGGCTTTTTTTAATCTTTTAAGAGCAGCCTTGAGCTGTTGAAGATAATAACTATTTGTAATTTACCTCCCTTTCCTATCCTTCAGAAAGAACTTTCTACTTTTTTATTGAATGATTTGGCCCAGATTTATGAAGATAAATCCTTCATGAAAAGACTGCTGAGGACTCCTGTAGCCTTATATATTTTTTTGTCAAACAGTTTAATTTTATATAAATTGTGCATTTCTGGCACTGTACAGTGAGTAACTGACCAGATCATCTGCCACTGCTGATGCTGTGGCTGGATTTCTTCAGGATCTAAAAGGGGGCTCTCTGCTGAAAGTTTTTAATCTATCTCTGTGTATGCTCACTGTTTATTTCTTTAATATCCCAAATGTGTTTGGTACTGTAGAGTCTGCCACGGAGACACTGCTATTTTCAGACCATTCAGCAGCCCAATGTGACTAGTTGAAAGGCTGAATGAGCATCAGCCTGCTTTGCATCAGGCATCACTCCTCTGATCTTCATGTCCGACTTCAGACACAGCAGTTGTCCTGTAGGAATCCTGCTCAAGCACAGGGTTAGGTATTTACAGCACCGGGACGGAAGATACAGTCACAGGGAAATCAAACTGCAGCAGGGAGCCCAAAAGACCCTGAATGTTGAAGCATTTCAAAGAAAGAATAGTGTCATGTAAGGTGCCTTAGAAGTCGAGAATTTTCAGGGATCTGACTGAGGAAAGCAAAAGAATTTTTGATATTGTAGTCTAAATAATGATATTTTTCTCATCTAATAATTAACAACAAATTCCAATTAAATTCAATTTTCTTTTATGACAGGCTTTTTTTTTTCCAAAAAGGCTTGTAGATGAAGAATCTATTCTCTTGCTGTGTTGTGTCCTTGCACAATGCTTTCTGTTTCTTCTTTTTTTTACTACTCAAGAAAGTGTGTTAAGTAAGAATAGCAATTAATCTCTGTTTCCTTTATCAGAGATTCACAGAGTCCATTAGCAGTCAGTGTTAGCTTTAATGGTAATTCATAATTACAGAAGGAAAACAGGAATTGAAAGATACAGACAATCATTTTACAACTGTCTTTTAAAAAGTTCAAAATATGTTTTCTATTATTGTATTTGCTATTAAAACTTTTTTTAACATCATGACTCCCCCTGCAACATTTCAGAAATTTAGAAAAAAGGTATAAAAGACATTCACTTAAGCAATAGTTTTAAAAATATTATTTAATGAAAGAATTTTTTTTAATAGTAGTGTTGATTAGGTAAGGATCTTGGGAAAAGGTATTTTGAAAACAAGTTTCACATAATTTTTCAAGGAATTTATCCTCTAATTTGGGAACGTGTTCTGAATTCAACCTGAAAAGCTGTGACCTAAATTATTCCCTTTTAATTTTAGTCAGAAAACTAAACACAAGACTTATTAATCATAAGCCTTCAACTTAGTTACAGACATTTCAAGCCATCAGGTTTTGAATCATACTGAGGAGATTCCTCTTTTTCCACTCATTATGAAGGGAGAGGTGGCTGTCCATGGGTCTGCAAAAGTCTGAGAAGTTAGTGTGGATCCTCAATTTGGTCATTTTGACTTGATTTTCACAGTTGTCATCTACTCAAACTCATTGTGGTAACCATCCAAAAATTCAGACATATTTGAAAAATTGTCCCCAAATCATTCTTCCAAATTTATCCCTGATGTAAAGATAACAACAAGGTTCAGCTTTTGAGTTCCCAGGCATCAACCATTGCTTCTTAGATCCCAAAGATCAAGTAAGAAGCTGTAAACTGGCAGCTGTGAGGAGGATCAGATCACGAATTATTCCTGCTCTTATTCACTGAGGAGAGGAGCTGTCCTGTTGAGTTTTTGTTCTTCCTGTTGCAGTCTTCCTGCTAAGAGGAAAGATCAGAAAGATGTCAGCGTGTGAGCTGCAGATCTTTCAGAGGACATGAGGCTCTAGAGGTGCCCACTTACCTTGCAGTCTTACCCCATGAATTCACTTTGCATCCTGAGAATATTTGTTTAACCTGGCAGTTGTTTGGCTTCAGGATGAGCCAAAGGTGAGAAGCAAATAATTTGCTATAGGACTAGATTCTTATCACTGATATTGGTGGGAGGCATTTGGATTAGATTACTAGCATAATGAGGGTCAAATCCTGACCCAGCTAAAATCCTTTTGGCTCAAACAGAGGTATATTTGGTCAGGAGAGGATAATATGAATACACAGAAGTTCAGGTTGGCTTTTTGTTTAGTTTTGTGTTGGGTGGGGTTTTTTTTTGCAAAGAAAAAAATATCTCAAAGAGAACAAAGCAAAGTTATGATTGTTACAGTCAGTGAAAGGCAGCAATGAAACAAGTCACCTTTCCAGGGCAGTAGGGAACACACTGAATCAGTTAAAGCAGATTTAGAGCTTTTTAGCTGTGATAAAACCGTATCAGTGTGTATATGAATTTACATAGGAGTAGGGAGTTTTTTCTTTCTTTTAATGCAAGCCACATTGGAAAGTGTGCACAAAGGAGCCCCACTCTGAGGAAAGACAACTGGAACAAATTATATGCATTCAGACCTGTTAAATGGAATTGGCAGCAGAAATATTCCTGGTAACCTGAGCATTACAGCAGCATTGGTTTAGTTAAGGTTATGTCAGCAATTCCATTAGAAACCCCCCTTTCAGAGGTTTATATCTGCAGGAAAAATTCACTGTGGGTTGAAACTTGACAAGCTGTGCAAGGTCTCATCTGAGATGGATTTTTTAGCTTTTACGAAATTGGGGAGAAAAAACTGTTTGAAGAGTCAAGCTACAAGAGCACAAACAAAAATAGCAGCATTCTGTCTTTGATCCTTTTCAATGTTAAAAAACCCCATTTCTTTCTTTATAGTGTAACTATCAAATGTGCCACAAAATCTTGCTCTGAAGAAGGAATTAATCATTACACTATTAGAGGAAATGAAACATTAATTTATGGCCCATTAGATGCTTTTTCACTGCAGGACTGCCAGTGTTTTGGTCTACCTCAGGTTATACTGAGAGATTTGTGACTAACATGAAACAAAGCCCCCAAAGGAGCAGATTCTGTGTGGAAAAAATGCTTCCGGGCAGCTTTAGAAGAACAAAACATTGAAGGCAGAGTTGTCCGGAGATTGGAGCGAGTACTAGGAATTCAGCCTTCTGGTTTCTGCCACAGGCTTTTCAGATATAAAACTTAAACCTCCGTTTTCTCCACTGTAAATGAATGATGTAGCAAGCCTTTGGCTTCAGTATCCTTCTAAACTATTTCCTCATCTGTATGATATTACTGGAGCTAGCCATGGTTTATAGTATGATGAACAAGTAGACAAAAAGGGATCCATGGCTCCCTATTTGCAGACATCAAGTTTCACAGAGTAAGCTAATCTTTTTTCTAAATCTTTTCAGATTTCTGAGTGCACAGCATTGAACTTGTTATTTCTGGGTATGTATCATCTCTGAGCTGATGCCTGTATGGCTGAGGGTCTGTATATATTCTCAGTTCCTGCAGGGCTTTGTGCCTTCTACACTTTGAAAAGTCATGCCTGATGTTCATCAGAACTCTTTCCATTCACCAGATAAAAGCTGCTGTGGAAGTGCAAGTACTATAAAATACAGGAAGGAAGTCTGAAGCTCATGTACTCATGGCTACGTTGTGTTATTACTGTGAAATGGATCTCTCAATTGGGAATGAGCTCAAACTTTGAGAAGGCTTGTTCCATTAGCTGTTTGCAAGCCATATGTCTCCATTTTAAAATGAGGACCTGGGGGCTTTGAACTTTATTTATAAGCTGAAATTTGCTGGTCACTGTGAACTGGTGATTAATTTGTAAGGGAGAAGATGCCAGAAGTCTCACTCTGACCTGTGTGTTCTTTGAAACTAAACATCCAATAACTGCATAGCCTCAGAAGATGTATCCCCCCACTTCCTCCTCCATCGTTTCTGTGCTTTGCATTATTCACCGTGTTTATAGTAACACACTATTAATCTCAAGCACAGCTTTCAAACCATCAGGTGACCCCAACAAATTCTTCAACTAAAGCATTAGTAGCTTTAGGTATTCTGGGTGGAAGGTTTTGAGACTCTGAGTAGAATGGAAATGATCAGGTTAAAAATGTTTGAGGCAGTAATTCAGAGGAAAAAGATTTCTGTAGATACAATGTGAATTGTCTGAAAAATTGTATTTGGAATACGTCATGAGAAGATCGTGCAGCTTTTTGCTGTGTGAAGCATAGTGTTTCCTTTGAAGTTACTTCCTATGTGCTCCTGGGTGCAAAGCAGCAGAGTGTTTTGTTCAAGGGAGGGCAATCCTGAGCCACGTGTTAAATAGCAGGACCAAGCCCTTAGTGCCCATGCTTCGTAGTAAAGGTGATGTGACAGATAGTTATGGCTCAGAAGAAACTTTTGGTTTGGAGAGAAAGACTGTCACAGTTCCTTAAGAGTCAATTGGTTTAAACCTTTGAGGACTATACAACCCACAGTATAAAGATCCCACAGAATTCATTTTTCTGGCATTTTGGAAAACAACAGAATTTGAAGGGTTAAAAGCTTTGTTTAAGTCCTGCCCTGTGAATTGAGACAAAATGCCCCAAAAGAGATGGAATAGGTGGTATACTGTTTTAAGTGGTTGGCATTAGCTCAAAATCTATGACTACAAGGTCAGTATTTTATAGTGAGTAGTGCCTGGAAATTGGAGTCAGAAAACTGGTGGCTGGTGACAGTTGATGACTTTGGCCAAGTGACCTAACTGCTGGTGTTTGACTTTTACATAGATAAAATGGGGGATAATTGTCATTGTTTGCTTCTTAGAAGCTTTGGAGATTTCCAGATTTCCAGATTCTTGATTGTAAATGAAAAATACTGTTGTGCTCCCACTTCATTCAGCTGATAAATCCAGTGTCACAGGGCTTTACTGGTGGCTGTTAATGTGTGCTCATGTCTCTGTAAGTAAGGGATGGTGATGCTGCAAAGTTTAGACAGTGTTTTCAAAGTCTGCCCTCACTTTTAACAAGGAAGATTTAGTAGATCTTTTTTCTCTTTCCATTTAGTAACTAGGTCTGTTAATGGGAACCTGGTAGTTAAAGCCTTTTCCATATAAAGCAATAAAAGTGTAGCAAAAAGACAAAATGGTTCAAATCATAAGATTGTGTGACAGAAGGTGAAAAGATTCAGATGTAGTATATTGCACTGCAGCTAATACTGACATGTCAAAGTAACATGAAAATACACAGCCATTCACTAAAGACAACAGTGGTGTGGCAAAAGACCAGTGACTCCATGTCCCTTCATAGGATCATAGAATCATTAAGGTTGGAAAAGACCTATAAGATCATTGAGTCCCAACCATTAACACAGCAATCACTGTATTCACCACTAAACCATGTCTGCAGGTACCATATCTAAATACCTCTGAACACTTCCAGGGATGGTGATTCTGGAAAATCTCTGTCAAAAGGCAGAGACCTTATATCTTAATCTACTGCTTGCACTTTTACTACTAAGACACAAAGGCATTTGAAAAAGAATTGCCTCCACAGAATGATGGTTGATTCATTTCTCTCTGGCTCACATGCCATTCAAAATTCTAAAGCAAATGAAGCTACTGAAACCCAAATCTTCCTCTTTTGTTCATCAAGGGTTTCAAACACCAGGGTAGTCTTATTGGTAAAAGCAGTCAAAATAAGAAGGTCAGACTGGCCATTGTTAATTGCCTCCCAATTGTTCCTATTCTTCTGCTTCTTAGAATATCAGCATTACTCAGAAATTAATCCCACAAAATATAGCAGGTGTGTTTGGGCTGCCTTTCAGAGTAACTTAAAAATTACTACTCTCACTTCTTGTCTTTCTTACCTTTCCTAAATGAAGATGCTCTGACAAGGCAGTAAATTCATAGAAATCATAAAATAGCTGGAGTTGGAAGGGATTAATAATTACAGGTAATTTTCCCTCTTACCTTGAAATACATTGGTCCATTCTGGAGGTTTTGAGCCTTTTTTCTGTTGTGTTAAATTTCTCTATGTTTTCAAGGTATTTCTGGATGTCCTGCCAACTTAGTCTCTTAATCTTAGTGTTTTTCATTTTCTTCCAGTCTAAATAAGACCTTTATTGTAGAGACAAAAATTGGCCTCTCAGAATTATTGAGGTTAAGCAAGTTATAATTTCAGCATTTTGGACACCTTAGGATATTAGGCATTCGATAAGTACAACTTGCTGCAAATAGGAAGAAGCATTCTGAAACCGTAAGTGGCCATATTTCTTTCAGTATTGGAGGGGGAAGGGATGTTGAGGTGACCAGGCCAGCAAGATGAGAGCATGTGTCATCATACACACTATTCAAAATCAGCCAGCCATGACAGCTCAGGAATTGGACTCTAGGTTCTCCCACATGAGGGGAGAATTGAGCTCTGTGACCTGCTTCAGAAAAATTAAAGTAGCGACTCATGCCTCATTAGCATGACAGCTATGGGAGTGGGCTTGGGATATAATAAAGTGCTGCAGGACCTTGGAGTGCTTTGGCAGGAAAGCTCGCAAGTGTAAAATCGATGCTTTTGATACATTAGGTGGTAATGGAAGAAGCACAGCACAGAAGTGGTATGATCGGATGATTTAGTTATAGCTATAAATCTAGTGGCAGTATCATGGCAACGTGATAGGACACAGCATTTCATAAGGAGCACAGCATAAAGATTCATGCATTAGTCAAGTCTGGGACTGAAGCACCTGTAGGTGGGAATTGCATTACTGATATAAATGACAGAGTGGCTCACCCTGGCAAACACACTGAGTAAAACAAGGGCACGGGGTAGTAAATGAGTGCTTTAGACAGAGGTGCCAATGTTTGCATTCTGTTTAGATATTTCTGGTGTAAAATTATTCGGGTGAAATGAAAAGCATGGATTACTCCAGGTTAAAACTAATATTTTCACACTTGCCCCTTCCTTGGCTTACCCTGCCTGGTCAAATATCAAGATTTTGTAAAAATTCTCTGGAGTCACATTTCAGCAGTAAAGCTACTGCCACTTGATGGTTGCCTGTGCTATGTTTTAATGTAAATCGTCTCTTTCCTTGCTACTCGGTTTACATAAATCCTGCCCAAATGACCTTGAACAACTTCTCTCCCTAAAACTGAATCACTACATGAAACTATCACAAGGGTCTACATTCTACCTCAAGCCATATAGTCCTTCATTTAGGCATCTTGTTTTAAAATCAGTCTTCCTCTGAAACTACCATCTTTTTTTGCTGCCCTTCTTTGTATTGCAGTCAATTTTTCTACATCTGTCTAATAGTGTGAAGTAACTGAGGTTGTTACAGCTTCACATTCACAACCCTAAGACAGGCCAAGTAAAACCAGAAGGGAGTGACATGGTTTCCTGCCATTAGCGTATGCTTGATTAGGAAAAACATCTTTAGGACTAGTATGGAGGAGTAATATATCAGAGGAGATGAAGCACATTTGAGTGTTTTTGTAGAATGTGTTACAGAAACCTTCGCTGTTACTGCTTGTAACTTTTCTGATACACCAATGAAACTTGAAACAAGAGGTCGTCTCAAAGGGTAATGGCTTCCAGCCAAAATGTGCTTTAATCTACCAGACCACCCATCCTTTCTTTATCAATGAGGTTGAAATAATAGCAGTACTTGACACTTTTACACAGATGGGTAAAATCTCTTTTGTCACCGGTAGATATTTCCAGAAACCTAACCCATGTAACTGTATATTGTGCCTTTCCCATGTATATCTCTAAACAATTAGGAAATAGTAGGTCTCCTGGTACCTCCTTGAATCAGATAAGTGTGATTATCTCCATTTTACAGAGGTCACAATTGACTAGCCTGAGGTCACTCAGGCATTCTGCGATACTACCACGGCGGGATTCATCTCCCCTTACTCTCCTGTTTCTGTAACAATGAGTACACTGTGTTTTCTCCCAAAAGCGACACAGAGACACCTAACACAATTGAAATGAGAAAGAAATTATTTTCAAACATAGTTGTGGAATTTGTAAAGGCACCTTAACTGTGTGTTTGGAAATTGCGTTCCAGTTTTTAGTCACATGAATTTCTGAATGGGGAATTTAGGCTTCTGCTGAATATTGTGGTAGCTTCAATTTAAAACAGTTTGCATTATCTTCCATTTCTTTTCCATAAAATACTCTTGAACAGTTTATATCAGTGTCAGTTCATGCCAGAAGTTCTTCCAATCCATCCTGGGATAAAACACAAACAATTCTCCTGTGACTGAACTGTGGGTTGGTTGCTGTCACATGGAGAGCTGACTAAAGCCCTTTAATTTATGAAATGCTAGGTAGTCCTCAAGAGATTGACTAAATATTTTACTGCAACTCACTCTTTGTTGGAAACCAGAGCCCATATTTGCTGTGCCATCCATTAAGCAGAACCTATTTGAATTCTGCTTCTTGAAAGGGAGTTTGTATGTACTAACTTTACCTGAGAACTTCAAACTCAGGGCTCTTGCATATTTTTCACTATTTGTCTCCATCTTGGCTTAGCATAATATATGCAGAATTTAGAGGTGATCTTAAAGGTTTAATTTATTTTTTTTTCCAAAATATTCTTTACAGAGCATGGGAAGTGAGTAATATTTAAGGCTCTTTTGAAGAATGTGAGTAGGACGCAGCATTGTAGCATGCTACAATGATTGATAAATTATTGTGTACAAGAGGAAATTACTGTGTTTGAAGTTTTAGAAAATTAATTTCCCCAGAAGTGTTTTAGCACAGTAGCCATGGAAAGCTTATTTCAAATAAACCAAGAAACCAAAGGAAAGAGAAAGGTTCTTTAGAGATTGGCATAAGTGACTTGCATGGCAGAAGGATAATCCCTGAACACACCTGTGCAGTAGAAACACAACATGTGGATTAGTTTTGTACTTAATCTGTCACTGGCGTTCCCCCTGTGAGCTACCCACGTGGTTTCTGCTCCCTAGCTCGAGTGTCACTGCAGATTCAACAGCAGCCTCACGAGTGCCGATGGGTTTTAGTAGTGAACAATGCATGTTTGTTTGTTCATTTTGAGTCTGGTGTCTGAGGTGGAATTTTAATGGTGTGAAAAATGAGACAAGGAAAGAGAAAATAATAACCCGAGCACTGAAACAAAGCACTCAATACAGTTTCTCAAACTTTGCCTTCACATCTCCTTCCTTTCTCACATGCACTGTCCCTTAACCCAGTAAAGTGGAATTCTGCTGTTATTGTTATTCTGCCAGAGAGTGAAGCATAAGGGGAGTCTAAAGTGCCTAGTCCTGCACTTACAATCCTTCCAGCTTGCCTTTGCACTTGCTGAACCACAGTTTCTCTTGTATTACAAATTTCCTTGTGTTTTCCATTTTGCACTGTGAGAGTGCAAAGTCTTGAACTGGGTAACTGGATGTAATTTCAGGAAAATTCTTATTGACTCTCATAGTGTTCCATACAAAAGGTGGGAAGTGAGAAACAAAGAAATGATGACGAGAATCTGTCTGTTATTTCTGCCACTGCTGTTCATTTTGGAGGAAATGGCACACTTGGAAGAAGTTATTTGTTGCAAAGGCCAAACTACTGGAAGGAAAAAAGAGCACTAAATTCCAACCTGCAAACATTAAAGAGAGGACAAAGAAAAGTGTAGAAAAAGACCTCAAAGCATGGAAGAAATCTTTGTTTCACATATATTTGAGTTTCAGATTGGCCTAGTGTATTTCCTGCGGTGCTGGAGTGCTGTAAATTGGAAGCACTCAGGTTGGAAACAGGTCTGGAGCACTGACTTGTGAGCACAAACAGAGTTGTGCTTAATGCTGCAATGGTTTATTCAGCTTGCTGGGTGGGAGCCAAAGGAACTGACCGCCCTGTGAGCTGAAACCAGTGCCAACCAGCCAAAGAATAACACTGCTTTGACTGAAATGGCAACTGTTTGTTTGTTCTTTCAGCAAAACGGGGAAAAAGCAGCTTTTAGTGCTGGTGGTGACAGAAAAGGTTAAAAATCGAAGAGAAAAAAGTAAGATCGTTGTGAAAAAGAATGAAAGGTTAGGGGCAAATTTTTCTCCTTGATTACACTTAAGGGGTTGCTTAGTCTTCACTAGTTTGTAATTAAAAGAAAAGCTTGCTCTTCATTAGTTTTAACATACAGAGTTTTTACCTTCTTCTGCTACAGTATGGTAATTTTTTCTATATGATAAATTACCCTCACTAGTAGTGGTTATAATGTACCAAAGCCACTCCGCTGTGACAGTGTAGGTAGTGTCAGGGCAGCATGTGGTATTTGTGGAGGTTGCAAGTGATAGTTTTCCATGTGTTAACAGGAGAATGGTTCACTGAGTAAATCAGCAATTGAATGGGACTTAGCGGTCGATCTCAATGACTTTAGCAGGTGTTTAAGGTGAGCAAAACATGCAAGCTCAGTTATTTTCAGGTCTGTTTATTAAGTGCCTCATGGAAAGGTCGGCTTCTCTTTGTGAGTGTGGATGGTTCCCTTCTTGCTCACAGTCTGTATTGTACAGCAGCCCCTTATACGCTGTACTGCAGAGCCGTTTGAGTGCCGACACTGCCTCAGCTGGAGAACTTGTTTGATGCTGCCATTTCACACTTACTGTTTGACTTGGTCTTCTTGTTTATTTATTCTAAGGACTTCCATACCATTTTGGCACTAGTAGCTGGCCTGAATGCATGAGAGAGGCAGTGGCAGAGAGCTGGCAGAGTTGTGCAGCAGACATGCCAGCACAGAGAGTCGATGAGCGTAGTTGGTCTAAGGTCAGGCTGGCACCACCCAACAACCCCAGCTGGTGCCAAGTTACTGTCTGCTCCCTGTTTGTGCCACACTCATCCTCAGGGAGCACCCACCGTGCCTTTTTCTGGTTGCCATGCAACTGTCAAAACTGCTTTTTTTTTCCCGCCAGCTGGTTAATATTTCTGGTAAGACAAACAGCACCAGTTAGGAGGTATTACTGCTGATATTAGTAGCACTTTTTTACTGCACATGTCAGCACAAATCCTGAATTTGTTTTTGCTACACCTAGAGATGTTTGGTACTTATTTTGATATGCCAGTCCCATTAATTTTCCAATTATCCATTAATTTAAGTACAACTTAAAGAAGAGTAAAATAAAGTTTCTAATGCTCTTTATTTTATTTAAACATGTTTTAACATGATACAGCTACAGAGATATAAACTGAAGAGAAATAAAATCCAAAATATGTTATTAAAATAAATTTAAATTATAATTTTAATAAAATAGTTCAGTATTATCAAAATTAAGTAATTTTTAACTTCAGAAGTTTTTAAGAGGTAACATCAATCACATGTGTTTGGGGGAGTCCACCTCTTTTTTGAGAAAGTTTACCCAAGTCATTTGGGTTGGGTAGACAGGGTAAAGGACAAGAGCTGGTGAGGGCAGGTCTGTTACTTACTTTCATTATGGGAATGAAGCATGCAAAGAGGAACGTGGAAGATTGTATTTGTCATTTCCATTTCCAGATACTGTTGCAAAGGAGCAGCTGATGATGCCGATTTTTTCAAACAGTTGTAGTTTCACCAATGAGAGGTACATAGAAAGGGAAAGCGTGAAATTATACTGACTTGTCCTCTGGTTTCCTTTTTGTCTTTAAATGCCTTGGAAGATCTCATTTTCCCTTTGTATTCCAGGACTATCCACTGGGTACAGTCTAACTTGCTTGGTCCTTCCAGCCTCCCCATACTGTCAGCTTCTCCTCTGTCTCCCAGTGGGACTTTGGGCCTGCTACCACCACGTGTACCCCCCAAGGTTAAATCTGATTGCCTGCTGAGAAGGGGTATGGTTTGTCAGCTGGGCACTCCTGCGTCCCTGGCAAGCATGAATGGGCTCCTGCAAAGCCATGAGCACCATTTCACACTCCATTAAGGGTTAAGTCATATTTCTGTGCAGTGATGAACTCCAGCATAGCTTAGCATTACTCCAGGTGAATGAAAGGACAAAGATTTGGCCCATTGAATTTACACTAGTCCTTTTTAGTGGTGTGCCAGAAGGAGAGATTCCTCCTTACACCAGCTGTGCTCCACTTTAGAATTGTCATTCTTGGTATTTAGTGGGGAGGCAAAATGACAGGCTAAGAGCTAGAATTGCTAATACCTCAAACAAACGTTTGTCTGATTAATTAAAATAAATTGGCATAAAAAGAAACACAGTGTGCGTCCTCAAAAGTGTAAAGTTGTTTTCTAATGCAGCTTCCTGTTAGAGCAAGTACTTTAATTATCTCTGTTTGTGATTGAAAGCAAATTTTGATTTTTTTTCTTAGAAATCGGCATTGCTTGATTCCAATTGCTTAAAAGGCAGAAGTCTGAAAGGCACTTGTCCTTAACCATGAAGTGTGTTTTCCCCTATGCACACAGGCTGTCCCTTCAGTCTCCCTTGGGATTGACCTAAGCACAACTCTAGGTAAAGAACTTCCATCTGTGTTTCTACAGAATCACTCTCTTTGCATTATTTTATTATTTAAACATAGTAAGCTTCAGTAGTTTATTAACAGAACACTGAAAGATAAAGAGTTGTGACAGGAGAAAAAGCAGCAGGTTTTTCTCAGTCAATATAGAGCCTAAGAAAAGAATTAAAGGACTCACTGGACTTGTCAGTCTGAATATAGTCCCATCACTATCAGTAGGAATGGGAAAAGTCATATGCCTGTAGTAGTTCCTGGCCAATAACTTAATATACAAATATATTTCTTATTATTTCTGGATTTCAGATCAGGGTGAAAATTAATTTGTTAATTGCTTTTTTGTGTGCAGAGTGTTTAGCAAATCGCTAAATGCTGTCTCCTCCATCATAAGCAGCACTGTTCATCTATTTTTTTGTTACACCAGGCTGTCCTAATAAACTACTCATGTATTATCTTATTTGATGCTACCAGGTATTGGATTTGAGCCATCATTGAATAGGAAACCTCCCAGGAATTCTTGTGGATCCTGCTTGAATTGTTGCTGCTGCTTCCTGAATTTTTGTTAGCAGTCAGTGCTGAACCGATACTGTGGCGCGGTATCAGGTGCTCTCTTTAATTGAGACACAAAACCAAAATCTTGATCACTTCTTCATGGTTCCAAAGATGTCTTGACATCTTTGTAATAAATGGGTGTTGACTTCTCTGTCCTAATTACATTCTAATTTCAGTACTTGTACAACAGCCCTTCAGATTTTCCCTATCTTTGCAATAGGTTGAAGAAGTCTTTTTGTTTGTTTGGTTTGGTTTTTGTTTTGTTTTCCCAATTTGTATTCAAAACTTTTCGTTTACTGTTCAGTGGAATGAAATGTAATGGACTGAGTTACCCAGGAGCTGAGTCTGGGAAACCAGGTGGTCCCTTTTTGTCTTGCAGTGCTGTTTCATGACCTTAGGTATCTATGATGTATTTCACTGCAGAGGCACTCAAGTGCCAGTGGTATGTCTCCACTGTCTCCTTACCTGCTGCATAAAAGGGTGGGGAGGAGCAGTTAATTAAATTGTCACAAAACACTCTAATATCATCATCTCTAACCAAATCCAAACCAATGATACCTTAATGATTTAAAAGCAGCTGGCCACTATGTGCCAGTCATTGCCTTTCACATAGCCTCAAAAACCTGTCCCACTGCAGCTAAGCTGCCTTTAAAGTCTCTGCAGATTTTCAGTAGAAGTTAGTATTTTTGCTGTATATTGAGAGAACAAATGCCAGAATAGGAAAGTTTCTGCTGTGTAAAATAAAGTCTTTCTAATGCTCTTGATTATGCATCCCAGCTGTCCTTATTTTGCAAGTCCAATGATTTGAGTTTTTGTAAAAATGTTTGTTTATTGGTTTTTTCCTTCTCCCTGCTTTGTAAACACACCAGGAATTCTTTTTGTATCATAGCTCAGCTTTTATTTCCAGCAAAATAAAAGAAAACAAACCACAGCTAATTGGCTCTTTGTTCTCAATTTTTTGACAAGTGACAAACACTGAGATCAGATTGTAGTGCATATCCTGCAGCGGTCATATGAAGCCTGAGTTAGGGAATCACGAATTCTCCATAATAGAATCCCACTTACCATCTCACTTTCTTTGTTTGGGATATCTGTTTGTATGTGCTGTGCCTCAAATGCTTCCTCTCACAGTTAAAGGGGTAACCTAAAGCCTCCCAACATGATGTGGGAAATAGCATTCAGCATTTAGACTTAGCTCTTAAGTAGTGAATTTTTTTTTCTGTATTTCATAGCTTTTGAGGCATGAAGGGTTTGAACCTTGTTGCCAGGAAATTGTGAGGGTTTGGGGAGTATTTCTAAGGCTGAACTCAGCCCAGAATGTCGACTGATATGACCTGCTGTTGTTTGATGAGACCTGTATATGACTACAACAGCATTTTTCCAGTTCTTGCTGTTCTAGAGGGTCTATTGTACTCAAGTTTATATCAGAAGTGGAATTCCTGTTGTCTTCATTAAGAATGGACAAGGCTCAAAGTTTGGGTAATCAGAGAAGGAAGACATTTCCCTCAGTGACTTAGGGCAGACTTACTGCTATAAATTGCCTCTGTCCAGCCATACCTTGTAAAAGTCAGTGGACATTTTGCTACTGGGGACAACATTGCATCTGATAGACCATGTAATTAAGAAGTTACACATTAAATTCTGTGTTCCTTCTATTTTGTGCAGGACAGTATGCCCCAGTTATGTTGTTAAAGCACTGGAAACTCCAATGGAATCAGAGGTGAAATTCCTCAAGGGTTTAGTTGAAGTCCTCCCCTACCATATTATCTACTTTATTATTTATTTATCTTTACCATAAATAGTATTCATCAGCAAAATGTATTTGCACTAAGACGGCATGATTTTCTCCTTTTAATTTAAAAATGTCCAACTTTCTGCCAGTAGGCAGTTTATGTAACCATGTAAATGAACAAGAGTGGGTCATATGAATTTAATTTAGAGGTCCTTCCTTCTCCACCCCCAAAACTGGAGCCAGCACTGGCTATTGCATAAAAAAAAAGATGATTATTTTCAATAATAACTTTTCTGCCTCTGTAATTCTCTCTTGCTCTCTTCCTATTCTGTGTCTGTAAGCAGAGGGGAACCTGTGAGGACTTGAATGGCACTTGGTGGGCATAGCCAGCACTGGCTTTGCCCAGCACATTCAGTTGCATTTTTTGGGTTTTTTTAAGTGAGTTCCTGGGAAAGGGAGGAGACTGACATTTCTCTTTTCAGTTTTTGGCAAACATTATGCTCAAATTTTAGACTGCAGCTTCTTCAGGGGAGTTTTCGTGACCTCCACATTTGCTCCTTGAAGCCACATACTTGAGTGTCAAAAAAACCAGAAAAGACCCAGGGTCTAACTAGCCCTTATTTGGGTACTTCTTTGAGACAGAGCTGATGGTGCAAGTATGAGGTTTCCCCCCACCCCTCCTTTACCAACTCTGTCCTTTCTAAACTATGCAGAGATCTAAAATCTTCATTTTTTGAAGAAATAGTCTATATGGCCTGCTGATATGAAGCTGGCAAGTGGTAAGCAAAAAAAATTCCTGGGTTGTTGAATATTAACATTTAATTTTCAGTGTTCAGAACTTTATTAGTTTCTTTTTAGTAAGATTTAGTGTAGAGGCAATAGTCCTCTATTCAAACAGCTGCCATTAGTTACAATGTGAGTAAAGAGGGTGGAGGTTTCTGCCCGTTTTGTTGTGACTGCAGAGGAATGGAAATCTCAGGAAGAGTGAGTGTCATGGAGAATTTCTGTGGTGAGAACGCCAGTACCAGAGAAATGCTGTCCTCATAGTGCCTTCACTTCTCCAGTTTAGCACCTGGAAAAGAAAATCTGAAGACCTCCTTGGACACCAGGAGTGACAATTAGTGCTTATGTTGTTATTTGCTCTCATCCATTGAACATCAAGAGGAATATGGTCATTGAAGTTGGGATAGCACTTGGACTGGCCAGACTGTCTCCATTAGCACAGCTCTTTTTGTCTTGGTAAACCATCATCTAGATGATCTATTTGTGTCCTTTGCTTTGGGACTTGTGGTTTGGGTTGGGCTATTGAGACTGGTGGGCTGCATTTGAGCTGACATTGCTCCAGCCTTAGTAGCAAGTCTGTATCAGTAATCACTGGGACATTTGATTATCAGGGATTTATCAATACTCACACAGTGGCCTTGTGTGTGTAGTCCTGTTGCTTTTAAAGGACACTAGAGGACAAGGTGAGATTTATTTACTCACATAAAAATGCAGAAAGATGCCCAGGGGATTTATAAAGAGTGCCTAGCAGGCAAGCAGGCTCACTCTCCTGACACTAAAGAGAGGTACCTCACTGCTACAGGCACTTTTATATATTTACTAAAGGTATGCTCTTCAGAAGTACCCAACTGATGTATGAGCCTAAGTCACAGTAACTTTTGGGAACACTTAAACTCTAAAATGCATGGAGCACTTTTGAAAATGAAGCCTCACTTGGGCCTAAGGCTTTCTAGAAAATGCATTTCTGATGCTTTCAAAGGTATTGACCTCATAGTTTCTCTCTTGCACTTTCAACACCTAAATATCCTTGTAGACTCAGCCCTGCACCCGGCTAAACCTTTTATTTTACCACTGTGACAATAAGTAGCTTAAACACTTTGCACTCATAAACTACAAGGCACTGCTTTAAAGCAAATGAAGACTGAGGAGCTATATCCCTACAAGTGTACCTTATGTCACAAATCACAGTCAAGGGAGCTGATCATTTTGAACTGTTTCTGTCTGCTCTGTAACATTGACTGTGTGCCTTTGAGAGGAAGAATTGGCACACAGGAGAGGTCTGCTTGAAGCTATCACAATGATGAAGTGAAATGTAAAATTACATTAGATGTTTGCTTAAGAAGCAGCAGATGAAGCCCTGCAGATTCTCAAATCCTCCTTGCTACACTGTAAAATGAAACCATAAGCATTTGCTATTCTTCTATTGGTGATAAGGAAGCCAAGGCAGGAAGGGATGACATTTTAGTGATGCTTTGTGACTTTTTTAAGTGTTTGTGTGTGTTGCTTTTCTGGTTCTATCCAAGGTTCTGATCATAATATGAAACTGCCTTTTCTTCTCTTGAAAGTTTGAAGTATTTCTGATATTGCAGGAATGAGATTTTAAAGTAATTTCAGCCCTACTTCATAGATTTTGCATTCATTTATCAAGTCATTTGAGGTAATATGGTGAGAGCTTAATTTAAAATCACTCAAAGTGGCAAGGGAATTAGCAAATGTATTTGGAAACAGGACCTTCACTCTCTGAAACTCATAAGTGATGTGCTGAGATAGTGGGCCTTCCATATTTGAAGGAATATCCCTGTTTTCATAGCTTACATTGCAAAATATAAATTAGGGTTCTAAAGGATTTAAATGGTTTAAATACAGGTTTGCTTCTCCCAGTGACTGCAGGATAGTTTTTCCCATCACCAGGCTATATTTAATTAGACTTGGAAATGGAGATTTCTCAGGAAAATGTGATGCCATGAAGGACCTTTGTTTTCCATGTTGTAACTAAAAATGGCTCATTTTGCTCTAAGGTGAAAAAAACCAAAACGCCCTAGCCTTTTCCAGGTTGAGAACTTTGGTTACACTAATGGGAATAATCTGTTGCTGTTTGGATTCCTTGCATGACTGTACTTATGCAAATGTTTGTCATAGTCCAACATGAAGTGGTGTATTATAAACCATTAAAACACAGTCATCCTTTTTTTCTGAGTTTCAAATGATTAGCATAGGTCCAACAGTGTAGAGGACCAATTTCCATGATAAAGAAAGTCCTCTCCCATTTAATCACTTACCACCAAATGAACCATTTAATGCCACATTCAGACATATTGTCTGAGGATTTCCCAAGGCTCCCCTTGATCCACTTATACTGCCTTATCTGCCTTTTGTCTCTTGTTAACCTGCTTGCTTTTTATAAGGGGTGGGGGGGAAGGAAAAATCAAATCAATAGCAAGAGGTCTGCAGCTGTTAAATTAAATTTTTTTCCCCCTTCAAAAGTTGCTTGAGATTTCTTGGAGTTTCTTTTTAGCAGTTTCTAATCACTGTAGTTTAACAGATTCTGTAATTACCTGTCTTGCATGGAAATAGCTTGATTGCTGCTTCTTTGTCCAGTCTAGTTCAACTTTAAATGACAGCTGAATTTATTCTAGATGAATAGCTTGTGCAGTGGGAGCCATGTCGGCATGGTCTTGATTTATTTGCAGCCTTAAAAGCTTCTAAAACAAGAGAAAAAGATACTTTTAAGTCCACAGAAGAGTGGATGTGCAAGGCTTCTGTATTTATATACTGAGGACCAGCCCCTCTAACCTTTGCTTTGAGTAGAGCATGTGTGGTATTCATTGGGGAGTATATGGGTAAGTGAATTCTATTCTACAGGATAAAAAGCCATGGAATATGCTTCAGAAGGTGTATGGAAACTGCCAACACTTTGAATAACAATTCCACACTCAAATTCATGGATGTGGTAACAGCATTGTTTAAGCCAGAAAAGGTAGCATTTGACTCCAGCTGTACTTAGCTTAGTTCTGGCTGTGCCTGTATAGTGTTGTCTGTATTCAAAGAGCCACAGTTGCTATGAGGTTGTTCATGCAGCACTCTGCAGTGGTTCCAGTCTGGTTATGACTGTACTTGGAACTGAGACTTTCCTGGGCAGAGTCTGGCTATTGAGGAACAACCTGCATCCAAACAAGTAAATCTGCTATCCTGAAAAACAGAGTGGCTTTGTGTGCACAGGCCATTGGGCCTGGCTCCTGTACTCCGATATCTCTTGAGTCGTGTGTGGCCATAACTGGGGCAGAAAATGCTGGTGGTGTTGTCCAGCCCACTAACAGGAGCAATGTGCCAGTGGGTGTGCAGAGCCAGACATTGTATTGGTTAACACTGGACTGGGTTTCTAATGTGTGCATTTTTCAGTAATATTGAAAGAATGGAAAATGCTTTTGTGAGTGCACAACAGAGCAGGAGCATTGTTTTCCCCACTGTGTATTAATGGTATTTAAGGTAGAAATGGTACAGCAGAGAATAAACGCTCACAAAAGAAAGATTAAATACAACAATCGGTCCCTTCAGCTCCCATTGCAGGATTTCTTCCTGCAGTCCAGTTTTATATACTTTGTACTCTTTTGTTTTTAATGTTCAAAGCAATGAAGTTTCCTTTAAACATAATGTAGAATGAGATAACATTAAAAACACATCCAAAGATGCAGAAAAACGACAGTCCATGCTTATAAATTAATGCATAAAATATTCTGTATTTAAACACTGTGCTCCCTAGGACACCCTCATTTCCTAAGGGTCTCAAGAGGAGAGCAATCATACAGTATAATCTTGTTGATTTAATATATGTCAGTTCAATGCAAACAATAAATACAGAACATTCAGACTAGAAGTTGCAGTAACTATATTAAGCAATCACAATTTCAGTTCATTATGTACTGACAAGCTTAAGATAAAGATACACTATTTTCTTTAACCCAAACAATATGTCACATTTTTAGTAATAATAATATTTAGCAATCATATAGCATGATTCATCTTCAAAGTACTTTAAAAATAATAATGTTTTAATCCCAAGGACATGCGTAGGTAAATATTATTAACCTATTGCACAGATGGAAAGGTTTATATGGGTTAAAAAGTTTGTCTTGGACTACAAGGGTAGTCACAGTCAGTAGTGAGATGAGGACTCACACTGCTCTATGTTTAGACCTTGTTTTTCCAGTAAATTACTAGAGGAATGTCTGGAGCCATTCAGCCCCTTCCATGATGTGTCCCCAAACTCTATACATTTCTGAAGCTGTCCTCATTCTTCACTATTGCTGTTTGGGGTTTTTTTTCAGCTGAGTAGGCCTGTATACCTTCCTTTTTATGCAAACATAAGTCTTCCTGGAAGGCCAGTTATACTTTGCATTAAAGTAGCTGTTTAGACAAGAGGAAAGATAATTCCCCTGATTAGTATCTTTGGATTTATTTTTCTTATAACCTTGTAAGAAAATCTAGCCTGATCCTTGTCTCTCTCTTTCTCTCTCTCTCCCCTGCATGTCCTGAGATACAAATTCAGGATTAACATTTCTCTTCATCTTCCCTTTATCAAATGTTTATTCAAGCAAAGGAAACAAAGAGGCATGATTGTAAGCTCCAGGACACCTACTGAACCTTAGACCTACTCCTGCAGACTTGCAGAAATGATTATGTGGGAGCTTATTTTTTATTTGAAGCTCTCACTGAGTGAATTTTACTTTCTTAATAGCCGCATATCCAGTTTTCAGACCCTGCCTAGAATAAAAACACAGTAAAAGTAGCTGCTGCTTGGTATTCCCAGGAAGCCTTTTGACAAAAGGATTAGTCCAAATACTATAATAGATTTACATGGTAAGAAGGTGGATTGTTCAAGGACCAAACTTTTGTAAAATTCAAGCAGAGCTGGTGTTGGTCTTGCACTTTTGAAATCAGAATGGAAAAAAAGAAGGCTGCATTTAAGACCAACTAGGATACATTTCAGGTTTGCTTATCTTTATTTACTGTGTAGGTATGGAGTAAGCAGTGAATGAGAAGTGTGAAAATGACATTTCAGACCAAGAAGTGGTATTTAAAATGCTTCATCAGCACTTTAGCTCTTTTTTCTCTTTTGTACCTGAAACCATGTCCGATTCCATCATTCTTTTTTTTACACAGAGCAGCCTGAGTTTCAGAACTGATCAGCACTCCTGTTTCCCAGAAATTTCAACATGGGCTGACTTGTCCTGTATTTCAGTAGGGAGACCTAGCCTGTGAGAGGCTCAGCCATATAATTAAACTGGGATTGTACCTGTGTTTGTGGTATTGTGCCACCGAAATTTAATAAAGATAATAAATATTTCCTTCACTCAAAAGCAATCTGGGCAGGTGCCAGTCACGAAAAAAATATTTTGATGGCACTCCTTTTTTTCTAGTTATCCTTGAAGCATTAAGAAGAGTTACCTACATCAAAACTATGAAATAAAAATGGGGATGTAGTTTGATGGCTGCAGAGCTTTGAAAGCCTGTTTGAGATGCACTATGCAGCAAGGCTTTTTTCTCTCTATTTATCCTTGTGTTGGCATTGAGAGCTGCTGGGGAAAATTACAGAAATACTACCTTTAGCCTGTGGAACTGGACATTTATATATGGATTGAAAGACAGCAGTATTAGAGGACTGTGAAATACTGAATTTAGGAGTGGTTGTTAGCAGGTAATAGGATAGAGGAACATTGTGTCTGGCATATGATAGAAAGATGGTACATAAGGTAAAGTTGATGAAATACAGCTGAGGAATAAGATTGTGATTTACTGCAATATCTATACTATTATTTGAAGTGTTCCCTTCAAAACAAGTTATTTATCTTCCAAAAGTGTGGGAATCTGGCAATGCAGATGTCAGAGCTGATGGTTGCCGGCGGTTACACATACACAGCTTTTGTGAACTCTTCAGTGCCTGTGACCAAATGTACCATCTGGGTTTTCCAGTGTATGCTACTTCACTTTACTCATGTTCCTTTTCTGTTTTCGTCTAGCCTTCTTTTTGGGGGGCTCCTTAACCTACAGAGAACTCCATTTGCTTGCTCAGAACTCTGTGTCTGATGCTATTTATTGCTGGCTCTTCATTAACTCCTTCTGTTGTATTTCTTTTGTTTACTTTTTAAGCTGTTAAGTATTGCTCAGACTTTTGTCTTTTGCCTTGTTCCCTTTAAGCCTTCCAGTCTGCCAGCAGTGCCAGCTGCAGTCCCACTTTCCCCTGCAGGCCCTCCCATCCTTATGATGGCTTCAGGGTACCTGTCCAGGTTTTCCTTGTTTAGTAACTCACCTCCTTCACATCTGGCTTAAAAAACATTCCAGCCGTCTGTCCACAAGAGGCTAGATTATGCCCTTGCCCAAGTAAAAACCTCATAGACACCAAGTATGTGGGTTGGAATTCATTGTTTGGGTCTCTCCATGGTCTACAGAAGGAGCTTAGGGAATTGGATGAGCCTAGAGGTGGCTAATCTATGAGTAACACTGAGGAATCATTTGACTATTAAATTGACCATAGCGGTTCGCTGGCTTTTTGGTTGGTGATTCTGACTTTTACTTCAAATTTAACTATGAGTCCTGTGGGATCTGATCTTTGATTTTTTGTGACTTGCAGTAGCCCATGAGCAACTCCAGCCTGGTTATCTTCTCAGTGCTTTGCAAGCAAAGGTAAACAGGAGCTCACCAAAGAGCATTGGGAAAAAGGAACTCACCCAAGAATATCACATTGTCACTGCATTTACACCTGAGGAACTGCTGTAACCCCTCTGTGCTCCAGACACTGAGCGAGTGTAGCCCAGTATCACCAGAGGCTCTTGCTTGCTACCACTGGTAGTTCTGTGGCCCATTTCAATGAAGTAGTGTCTGAGCACTTCATTTTATGGATGTGTTTAACTTCCTATTAGCTGTCTGGGACAGGACAGTGCTGGCAACAGGACTGCTACCAGGGTAGGATCTGTGATGTTTAATGAGCAGGTGTGAGTCCCTCCAGCAGTGAGTGGTTTTATGAATAGACAATATGGATCTAACTCATGTGTAAATTATACCAGCACAAGTCTGCTGAAGTTAACAGATTTATCCTAGACTAACATCAAGTGAACCATAGATCAGATTCTCTTTCATACAGAATTCATTATGCCATCAAGTTCTCATCTGGTCAGACACAGTAATAACTATGCAAGTTGCTATGCAATATGGTTCAGTATGTGAAATAGCTTCACAGTGAAAATTTCTACGGTAGCATACAATTAGTCTGTGCATTGACACTGAATAGCAAAAGAATTTTGAAACAAAATCCAAACTATTCAGGAAGGGAGACATATCTCCAAGAAATACCTTGCAGCAGCACTTGTCAAATTCCTTTTCAGCTGTAATTTCCCCTGTATGTGCATGCTGTACTAGTTTTATGTAAGAAAAACTGTTGCACAAAAGCCTACCTGTTAACGTGTCATTCAGTGGATGCTAAAAATAATTCTGTCATTGTCATCAGAGACTTGGAGTGCTGAATCAAAAGTAGATTGAAATATTTATCACTGTAGAGATAATTTTCTACATTCTAAAACTGCTGATGTAGATAGCAGCCCTCATTATTGAAAGTTTTTGAACATTGATACATTCTTAAACACTTTTTCATAGTTTAGATGGAAATCTAAATTTTCTTCTCAGTTATTCCTGTACAAACGTGTACCTCCACAGAGACAGGAGGAGGATTTCAAGGTTTGAGAGCAGCTTCAGTGCTACGATGTAGATCTCTCAGTGCCATCACCAACTAGTGGGAAAAAGTCAAGATCATGAGGGAAGGAATGGCCTCTCAAGTCTTCTGCAGGCTGTGTTCTGTCTTGGAATGCCTTAGTAAAATAATCAACCAAATTCCAATTACACGTATTTCTATAGGCCCTGTAAAATCAGTAAATTGTCTTTACATCTATTTAGCCTCAGATATTTTATTGCTGATAGTACCTAAAGTTCAAACACATTAGTTTACCTCCCATTGTCCAGACCGTGTCAGCTGGTTTGCAAAAGTAAGTTTGCAAACTGAACATAGTTTATGCAAAACTATAAATTGCAGTGTTATACTTTCTATTGGAACACTGTTGCAAGTATTCCAAAGTAGGCATTTAAAGCAATCTATGAAACTATTTCCCATTTCAAGAGAACAGAAACATGAGAAATAGCATATAGGGCAGTACATTTTCATTTTCTTAACTAAACTTCTGTTTTCTACAGCAAATGCATTTGGCTTTGGTGAAAAATAAAACACTTCCACTTGTGGTAGTGATACAAAGTCATGACATATCCATGTTCTCATTTTGTAAAGGCTCTTACATTTTCTCAGACTAGGAGTCTTCACAGAAAGAACTGGTAATTACACTTGTCACTTGGCTACAGCTGCAAAGATATAATACAGTAGCAGGCTCATGTTTAAAATGGCATTGACTCAACTGTAATTCCCAAAGGTCACCACAGTTAAAATCTAGGGCATGAGTTTTACACATGTCACTAAGATCATGCAGATGAAGAAAATAATCTACAGGGAAAGAGATTTCAGGAGCCTGTAATTCTCCTAGCTTTCAAAGCACTGATTATATAAGGTCTAAGCTAGTGGGGCTGCAGAAAATAGAAATATATGAGAAAGAAAGCAAAAAATTATGTATGAGGTCAGTCAAGGCAAATAACACTTGTGTTGTAAGGTCAAGACTGCCCCCAGTCTTCAGTCCCTGGACTTTGCCATGTTTTCCTTCATCCAACAGGACAATATTGAGCATTATTATTCACACAGTAATGATTTCCACATAATAGGATAACAACGGCAGATGTAGTTGCTGAACATCTCTCCATCATGTTTGTAAGGTCATGGCCATCAAGCAAAGTCCACAGTGTCTAGAAAAAGGGAAATACCACACCTGTTTTTGAACAGACTAAGAATAGGACCCTGGGAACCAGCAACTGGTCAGAGAGTTCTGGGTCTGGTAAGATCATGGATCAGATCCTCCTGGAAGGTATGTCATGGCATATGGGTGACAGGGGGTTGATTAGAGACAGCCAGCATGGCTTCGCACAGGGCAAATTGCACCTGACTAATCTGGTGCCCTTCTATAATGCAGAGACTGTGTTGATGAATGAGGGAAAGAGCAACTGATGTAGTATATCTTGACTTCTGTAAGTTCTTTGACATGGTCCCACACAACTTCTCTGTTGCTCAGTTGGAGAGATGGGGCTTTGGTGGTGTGGTGCCCACCAAGCCACTCTGTCACTCCCCTCCTTCACAGGAGAGGGGGAGAGGATATAAAGAAAAGTTTGTGGGTTGAGATAAGGATAAGGAAATCACTCAACATTTACAATCCCAGGCAATGCACACTTAGCTTGCGGGAATTAATTTAATTTATTGCTAATGTAACAGAGTAGGATGAAGAAAAAACACCAAATGTAAAACCATGTTCTGTGATTTTATGATAGCACTGGAAAAAAAAAAGGGCTAGTATGTGTGTTTATCCAGTCAGTGACATTCACTGCACATGAGCCCAAGGCTAATGTATGCACTTCTGTAAGTGTACAAAGGATTTAGCACACTTTGCTATCTCAGAGTTACAACCGTTTGTTTCCTTGGCATATATTGATTCCTTTGCTACATATTGACTATCAGATCTCTTTCATGTCATTTTATATATGTTCTGTGCAATATCTAGATAAGCTTTTGTAGTGTCACCCCACCCCTGTCCCTCCAAATCCTTCAATATGCTGCCAGCACCACTGATACTTCTGGTTTGTGTTGGGCTGCATTAGGAGGATTCACTCAACCAATTGCTTTAAATCCATGCTGGATTTGTAGTGTCCTTGTCTTTCCTGGGATTTTAGATTGCATATTCATCGGCATTATAACTGAATGAGAAGGTGTAAAGGTTTCAAATTTTAATGGATTAGTAGTTGCTATTCCATTGGAAAGTGTGCACTGTAACTGTCTGGACAAAGAATATAGAGCTGGGAAGTAAGAAGTATTATGCCATTGATTACAAAATGACAAGGGTGACACAGAATGATCTGTGCATACCTAGAGAGAGGGTGTGAAAAGGATGGGGATGAAAACCAAAAAAGATAGTGGTAATTTCTATAATAGCCTGCAAATGATGAAGGAGGTAATCTTGATAGTCAGAACATTTTCTTTACGATCCATCTCAGCTTGACATCGCAACAACCAGGTCAGACAAAAGTCTCAGACTGGTGAATGAAATACAATCTTGTATGACTAGAGGGAAAGGTTGACTGTTCAGAAAAACATGATAGAATTTTGCCACTGATTTAATAATGATCAGATTTGGGCATAATAGGTTACCATGGCAATTGTCTCCTAATTACTGAGTTCTCACAGGGATAGTACAAATGAAAAACAAACAAAAAATCAGCAGAAATGTTTGATCTTTTCTACCATGACTGCAATGACTGGGTCTGATGTAGAAATGATTGGGAGATATTCCATGACCCATAGCATATGTGTTTCATTTAAATGATCCTCGTGGTCCTAGCAGCAAAACTGGAGAATCTTAAGAGGAAAAGGAGACAGATAAGAAGAGTGTGCCTAAGAATGTAATCATTTATGATTTAGTGAACTAGATTGTAATCTTCCTAATTCCTTGGCTTCAGTGAAATTTAGGTTGGATTTACATTGGTGTAAACAGGATTGTATCTGATCCAGATCTGGATCACTGAACCTTATATAGCCACAAGAAATATATCTGGCATTTCCTGTAATGTGTGGTATATTATGCCACCATAATATTTGCTAAATCACATCACTTGAAGTTTAGCCTGTTTTGGAAGGGCAGTTAATAAGGAAAGAGGATTGGTTTTTTAATGTCATGTTTGATGTCTTTCAAGGATAACTTCCAACCTTCATCACATTGCAGTTTCATTCTAATTTAAATCGTTAGATTCAGGAGAGGACGAGGTAATCCATCCTGAAGAAAAAAAAGTAATCAATGCAAGTAGGTGTAATTAGTAGTGCTTTCCTCTTGTAAGTCAATGGTGTAGAAAGAACTAAAAAAAACATTGCAGACTACATTTGTTCTTCCTAATGTATTGTGACTCCCTCAAAGCTTTTATAATGAAGTTGTTTAGATCTCCTGTAGGACTGATATGTCTTTTTTTCTGGTTTAACTGACTGACAAGCTCTAATATGCCATGAATAATTATATCTATCGAGAAAGATGCAGACACGCAGACTCATGTGGGCAGCAGGAGTTTTAATTTTCTTATTTGTTGAAAACCAAAATAAGCCTTTGATGAAGTGCCTCCTTCACACTTCATGTTTATTATGTATGGCCAAACTTCGCGAATGAAGATTTGGGAAGGCCTGTCCCCACGTGGGTGTGCCCTTCCAGCCTGCGCAGTGGATTTTTAGGTGAGGCTCAGCGTGCACAGAACTGGCCCCACCCTTTAAGTCCTGAGGTTCATCTGCCACTGCCGAGCGAGCTTGGACAGTGACAGAGAAGTCCTCAGGACTAGAACCTACAGCACCCGGCATTTCCAAGGAGGTCTCCCATCCAAGTACTAATCCGGGGCTGACCCTGCTTAGCTTCCGAGATCTGATGGGATCGGATGTCAGGGAGGCATTTAACTGCCCACTTCATGTTTTACTGAGTTTATTAAATGTATTTATAGGTGTAAATCCTTGGGGATATTCTATCTAAATCTGAACTTGCTTCCAGTCCCTGGGAGAGTAGATACAAAGATTTGTGTGCTATATATGCTGTTGATTGCTCTTATACATTCATTCTGATTTGCCAAGAAAATACTCTTTTCTTGACAAGTTTAGTAACATAAATTAGAAAAAGGAAATAGTATGCCAAAAGATGAGAACACTACTCCATGTGCTTAAGTTTCTCCACCAGTCAGGTTATTTGTTTCATAAACCTGTTTATGAATAGTAGGAATATATGTAGCATAAATCAGCATTTGAAATGAAAAAAAAACCAAACAAACCCTAACATTCTTTTTGGAGTGCGTCTTTTCTGGATGTTGGTGTAGAAGCAGATGTTTGACCAACAGTATCTTCCACAGGTTAGCACGGGTTTTGCTTGGTGACTTTAGGTACTCTTATTGGTGTAGAATACTTTGTGTGGTATGCCTGGCAGTCTTGGAATACTCCACCCACTTAATTTTCCTCCCCTTTACATATTGCAGGAATCCTCCTTCCAATGTTATCTTAACTTGTCCAGCCTAGAGTATTGCCTCCATACATGGTATCAGAGCAGTATATGGACAGGTCTATAGAAATGCCCCGGATCAGTTACTTAGGGAAAAGCATAAGAACATGGTGTGTACCTGTATAGAGTAGCCTTTACAGCTACAAGGAAAAAAAAATAGAAAAACACAAAAAGCAAACCATAAGGAAAGTGCCCCCCCCCCCCCAGGATTGTTCCATATAAAGAGGCACAATTTTCCTTCTTGGGGCTCATCAAAGGTCTCTGTGGCTCAAACTGTGTTTTGTTAGAGCTGTAACGAATCACATTGGCATAACTCAGACCCTGGCTCAGAACTAAAACACAGTTTCTTCTGGTACTGATGTAGGAGCAGTAGATACGAGCCAGGCGTCATCCCCCGTCGCCAGACACCAGCTGTCATGGCACTGACCCCATCTGCAGCAATCTCTGCTGCTCAGGTGAGTTTGCTTGGCACCGGACAGGTCAGGCAGGCTGTACACTTGCACACCACCACGTGGAGCACTGTGTATTTCTGTATAAGAAATGTACAGCATGTGAAAGCTTACAAAAGGCTGTTCAGATCACTACTTAGCTGGAGTCTTTGCTAATTTTCCTGTAGAAAACCACACTGTTCCTCTTATTGTGCCAGATGCTGTGTTTCTAGAGAGCACTCTACAGCTCAAACAACTGCCTTCAACTGCACGTAATTGTTTGAGCCACAGCGCTGTTCCATGTCATCCAGTGCCTTCCTTTTGCTTCTGTACCTGTTCATTTGGCTTGCTTTGTAGGCAGAAACCCTTTTGGAGTCAACAGAGTTTTTATCAGTAACTCCAAGTCAGCTAAGAGGTAGAAATACTGTCAATACTTGTGCATGGATCCCTTGTGTGATTTTCCAGAGACAGTGGTCTCTAATGAAGGATGCCTGTAGCAACAGCCACAGTCAGCTTCTAGAGAGGATGAATCAAGGTTTCTTGATTTATTTGGATACGGTGTTATTAGTCTGCCAGCCTTCAATTCTGAATGGCTAATTACCAATGTTGTGATAACAAACTTCTAACAAATGAAAATTCTTCTAATCCATTGATTCCCACTGGACTAGGAAGTGTAGAGGTACGGAAAACTTTGGTGACTGTAGCATGCATGTGGAGGTTACATTCCTCCATGCAGTTTCGGTGACTGCTAGTGTGTAATCTACAATTTTAATGCCTTTCATCATTATGAGGTCTGTCCTCATAACCTGTACGCTGTCTTTCTGCACATGATCTTACAAAGATCCTAAGTCTTTTAGAGAGAGGAAAAAAGAAGCTTCTTTTTGCACTGAAGGAAATTTAGATGATGTGTTACTTCACTGGAGCCCTTATACGAATTCCTAAAAAAAGTGGAGCTTTCTTTTCTCTCCATAAATCATAGAATTACAGGATGGTTTGGGTTGGAAGAGACCTCAAAGATCATCTAGCTCCAACTGTCTTGTCATGGGCAGGGACACCTTCCATTAGACCAGAATGTTTTTGAACTCTACCAAATAATATCTTGAACTCTTCAAGATGGAGGAAGCCTTTTACATAAAGAAGACCATATATTGTCTGCATATGTGTGACTAAAGAAAAGCAATAATTTTGGCAGGTTTGTTAAAGATTGTTTTGTAATTCATGATACAATCTGTATTTGCTTTCCCAATGCAATCACCTTCATTTTTAACTGTATTTCTAAAGAAAATAAGGTCTAAATAACTGCATTGCCTATCTGCCTGACTGCCTGTACATGTATTTTTAAGCTGTTAGCTAGTTTTGTCTGCTTGATGGGAAGCAGAGGTCTCAAAGAAAGCAAATTCCTACAACTTTTGAGGAAATTCTTACCTTTGTGAAAGAAAGAATAAGGAGAATTACACTGATGCCCATTCTCTTTGTCAGGCAGAGCAGCCCAAGCATGCGTAATACCAACCAGCCATCAGGAAGGCAGCATTATTATGTCTGCTGTTTTCAAAATAACTCATGAAAAAACACCTCCAGAAAGCTGGGTTACTGCCAGGTCAGGTATTCTCTATAGTTCTGTACTTCCTCTCCTCACTGCATTTGAAGAACTCTTGCCTTTTGCAGAAAGCTGTCTCTTCACCAGCCTTTCTGCCCTTCCAGAGGAGCACCGTGTTGTGTTTGGATTGACAGTTCCAGAGGGACAACATGCAACTGCTGGTCCACACTGCCCATCGTGCATCACACATGGGAATAAAAGCTTATTCTGGGTGCATCCTTGGTCTCAGCAAATAAACTTGTCTAAAAGATGAGGATCCCAAATGCATGCAAAATGGGTCCTTCAAGAATGGAACCAAAATGGACAGGAGATCTTGAAGAATCCCTGTCACTTGCCACAGCTGACAAGCCTGAAACATTTGAGCTCAGTCATCTAATTTTAATTGTCACCATAGAACTCTGCATACCTTATACTGGTCCCTTTTTTTTTTCTGCTCTTCTGGTGTTCATCTGTCCCAGGACAAAGCCTTTACCAAATTATCAAATTTTGCAGACCTCACATACACATATTCCTAGCTGGAAGAAGGATGGAGAAATTAAATACATATGGTTGGGTGTGCTTAGTCACAAATCTATGTACTCAACTTTGTTTTTTTACTTCAGACTTCACTATTTTAATGTACAAATTGAGCACTGTTCCTTTCACCATTTCATTACTTTTAATTATAGTCATAATCATCTGAATATGGAGTCCTGTTATCAGATGCTCTTAACTAATTAATGCTGTAAATTACTTGGAAAATCTAGGGTGAAAGTTGGTATGCAAAAAAATTGTTATTTGTGTTACTGGCTCCCTGTGTATACCAGATAGATTTTAAAAACATCTTGTCCTAAATAAGGAGAATATCACTTCACTCCTCCACTAGACACTGTGCAATTGCATAAAAGCTTTGAGGGTTTGTAACTGACAGTTTTACTATTACGAATCTAAAGAAATGGAGAGTGTAAATTCCTTACTGCCCAGCGTTTCTCTGTAAGGTCAGGCCATCTCTTGGCCCAGAAAATCCCAGCAGAGTTGGGTCTGTGGGTTCACTTCAGGGGCCAATCTGGTGTTTTGCCCGTGAATCTTTCAGTAGGTACAGACTGTACTGTGTAGGAGAGGGATGCAGGGAAATTGAACGTCTACATCCAATCCCACTGGTTTATATGGCTTATCTCTGGTTTTAAGGACAGTTTGGCAGGGCTTGTGGAGTTCAGATTTGACTGATGGGGGAAGGTCAGGGGTAGGCCAGAAGAAGGTTGATAATTTAGAAGAAAAGCTGTAGAAGAGGTGAAGACAATCTGGTCCTTCTGTCAACGTTCCTTCCCTAGGGCTAACCTGTCTCTGCTCTTCTTCTCTGGCTTCACTTGTAATTTTTCTGGCTTCTTCTCTCTCTGTAGTTGCATGTTCCTTGCTGACTATATCCACAATCCCTGTTCATTTGTTTTTTCTTCAGTGAGGCATCAAATGCTGATTAATCTCAATGCATCCCCAGTGTCTAAAACTTTCCTTAGGAGCCAGATACTGCCCACACTGTGCACAAAACTGCCACTGACATAAAGAATTATGTTGCAGATCAAGGCAAGTATTGATAATACAGGAGTTTTGCTGCAGATCAAGGGCACTGGAATCGCTATGGGAGTTTCTGCACATTTCTTTCCAAATGGATACACTGACAGGGAGGTAGGCTGCTAGATTCCTAACAGCAGGAACAGATCTGTCCCTGTCATGGTTTGATCACTGGAACTGAAGAATAAAGTCCTGCCTGGTTTCCACTATTAAAGTTACCCTCAAGTATTAAGGTATTTTTCAGAAAAATAAGTTGTAAAATTTCAACCTTACTAAAGTCTTTCAGAGTTTTGCAGTTGTTTTCAGTGGAATCAGGGCTTCATCCTTCATGCAGCAGCTGACTTGTTCTTTGGCAGATGTGATGGCTGTCCAGTGATGAGTTAGTTAAATGATTGTTTCCTGTAGTTTGCATATCAGTTTGGTAAATACATGCAAGTGCTTTAGGAACCCTTAGGGTAAAAGTGAGCAATTCAAAGTTCTATGCATAAAGAATTTAGTGAAATTTAAGCCCAAAATTTAAAAATATCTAGCCATTATTAATTTAAACCAGGTTATCAAAGTAATTTTGCTTCTACTTCAGAAATGTATTTTTGAAAGAAATTCCCCCCCAGCAGACTGAATAGCATGTGTTCTGTTAGCATTTTCCTAAAGCCCTGCAGACAGTTGTTCATATCCCACTGTTTAATTTACAGCCTGTGGTTTATGATGGGTCCATTCCAGACTGTACATGATCTGTCTAGAGGGTAGAGGAGGCTCTGGGAATACGAAGGAAACCAAAATAAACCATATAATTCTTGCGCTGCAGAATAAAATATATCTTTATGATCATCTCTTTAATTAAACCGAAAAATTTTGTCATTCTCAGAGTTGTGCCAGTTGGTGCCTGTGGCAGAAAGTAAAGTGGCTTTAACAGGATTGTCGGTAAAAAAGCCAGGCAGTATTTTAATACAACTGCATTCTGAACTCGATTTATTCTGTTTAAAAGGAGATAGAAGGGGTATAAATTTTATAGCAAATATTTCCAGTATGAAACCACTATAAATTGTTTTGTTCAGAGAATAACTACCAGTGTTTGAAACAAAGTTTCATACATAGTCAAAATGTATATTGTCAGGGTACTTGCATGTCATAAAAAATCTGCTTTCTACACTAAACAGTTGTTCTCTGACAGTGCACATATGAAATTTTTGTTTATTGTTTTGATCACAGCAAAGCCATTGTTAATATATAGATGTGTGCATGTGTGCACAATCTTCATAAGCCACTGATCTTCATTTCTAAATTGTGCTGTCCTCACATTTGTTGAACAATATTATAAGAAAATTATTACTTTATTTTGACATTTTTCTTAGGAATCTCTCTTAAACTGCTTCAGAGAATGTCAAAAGCACTTACAGGAAGTAATGAAAAGAACTTCAGAAAACTCATCTTTCACGATAATCTGAGCTTTAAAGTCGCACACTTCGTGCCAAAGTGTTATTATCTGGGTGCACCGTCACTCTCCTGAACTGCCACATGCTAAGGGAATCTACACCTGATATTGGACTCCAGTTAGTGCTAGGACTGTGTATTTCCAAAGTACATTATTAATCAACCTAAGCACCTGGCTTCAGAGATCTGCACTAATAGTGCTAATTTGGGGCTCGATTTTAAAATTTTCATGGTGAATTTTTCAAGGTCACAGATGTCACTGACTGACATAAGTGGGAGCTGATACCTTGCTTCTTTTAGGGCTCCTGAAAATCTCTCTCTTGGCATATGCAGAGATACCAGTAATCCAGTGGCAGTTTCACGCATGGACAGTTCGTAGGCTTGTGTTGATGAAGTATGACTTGCAGGAATAGATATGCCTCTCTCAAACTTTTTCTGTCTTGTGCACTGCACAGTAACTACTGTATAGCCTGGTACACTGCTTTTTCTCTGTTTCTCCTGCACTGAAGAAAACCACGCTAAGCTGAAGAAAACCACAAGAATGAAGAATAATTCTGATTTTGGTTTTTTTTCAGAAAAGCTAGGGCAGTCTTTTTGTTCTATCAGAAGCCTTTATATTAATTTTAAAATAGCCTGTTCCAAGATGAAAGTTGAAGGGCAGCAATCATCATTTTAATGCACGATGCCAGTAAAGACAATAGCTTCTGGTAGGGAAACAAGAAAGTTAAGAGCAGGAATTAAGAAAATATCAAAATCTTTTGACTATAATACGTTTTTTCTGTCTCTGTAGCACAGTATGTGTTTATACACATTTGTCTAGCTGTAACAAGGCGGAGAGACATACAAAGGTACATTCAGAATAACAGGGTGAAAAATTAACATTAGAACATGTATAAATGTCTTTATGATCTGTTAATATTTAGGTGTAGTGTATTTATAGTTTTGTTGATATGTGTTAAATGCATAAAATGTAGAAGAAAAAAAAAGAAAGTGATAAATGAGACTCATATGAAGATTTCCTCTCAGACATGTGCTTCCAAAGAGACTGTATTAATTAGTACTGACATTTTTAGGGGTGGAGGCATTATGGATAGAAAAACATACACACAGGACAAGGTACATTGCCAATCCGTGGTACTTTTTTGAACAAAGTGCAGCGTTGCTGAGGGGTTTCTTGACAGATTCATAGTTTTGATTTTCTTTTAGTGGCCTCTTCAAGTGTTAATAAAAATATAAAAGTTTTATGTCTGTTTCAGAATTATTTGGAGTGTGGCCGTCTGCCATTGTGCTTCTGAGAATGTCAAATAGAACCTGAAGGGAAAGGTCATGGAGCCCAGCTCACACAAATCAGATTCCTGTGCCAAAGGGAATCAGGTTTTCCACCTGTGCAGGGATATTTTACACTCAACTGCACCCATGGTTTTCACCAAAGGAAATCAGTTGGCTTTGTATACGCAGTGAATGGGACGGGGAATGTAGGTATTAATCACTGTGACAGACATCATGTCAGTCACAGCTGTCAGGCAGAGTTGTCACCTGTTTGTGTTGTGCTTTGGAGGTGTTTAACAGAAATGGCTTTGTTAAAAATTTAAAGGCAGAAAAAAATTTAAAAGGAGGATGGGGGCAAGGAGTGGGTAACAGGAAAAACTGGAGAACTGCTTCTGTACTGTGCAGTGCCTGTTTACTGGCACCTGGGCAACAGCATGCACAGAAGTTGATCCAAAGTCATGAAAAAAATTTCTGTTTGCCAGCAAAGGCTTGAATTAGTTTATTTCAGTTGCTGCCAACATGAAATTTCCTCATTTCTTTCTCTAGAGTAAATAATTAAAATCATTAGTGCTTGTTGGCTTTGTGCTGCACCACATCATGTCACATTCCATAAGTACTTTGCTGTGAAATAATGGAATTGTGTTTTTCCAGAGACACACTCATTCGTAAGCCAGCCACATATAAATGAAAAAGAAAGGGACAAAACCTACCTCAGATGTCTGTGCCTTGCAACTCCCTGGTGACTCTGGCAATTACATGCTTCTTGGAGGTTGGAATCCAGACCCAAAGCTTACAAGTTAACATTCAATTCAGTAAATTTTTAAAATGTTTTTTCAGGATAATAATCTTTCCCCCTGACCACTAGGAGCACATGCCTGCTCCTGACACATGGCCAAACTGCATGGAACTTTTGTCCTTCATATTTGCAGAAGGATGGGCTCTGAATTGTCATGGCTAACAATACTGTAAAAATATATAAACCACACTAGTTCCCCAGCTGCTATAAATAGTCAGCTTTGCTGATGGAGCTGGGGATCTGTCAGTCCTGTCTGTTTGTGTACAGCTAAGTCACAACAGCACTGCAGTTTAGATGATATTTTTGAAGGGTGTAAGCAAAATAGAGACTATTTGTTCATTTTATTTTTAGGGAAAAACAGACAAAGATCAAGTCTGTATTTCAAAGCTTTTTCTAATATAGGTATATGAAAAAAAGCCAACAATATCTGACAGAGCTGTGCTGGCAAAATCCCGAGTTTATTGGCTATTGCAGCAGCGAAAGGCACCTTTTGCTGATGTACTTTAATTTCAGGAATTGCTTTACACAACCAATTCAGAAATTTGCCTGTGTTACTATATAGCTAATCACATCTGGTTTGGACAAGGCTGAACTGTGTGGTTTTCTGTTCCAGATATATATATATATATTCGTCTCCATATGTTGCTGTATGAAAGAATCACAAAACAGACAGAGGAGAGAGTGTGTGCAGGGAAACCAGCTAAACTCTCTCTTTACCAAAGAGTTTCTTGGGGCCTCGAGTCAATAATCTGCAGACATCAGAGTAACACACCACATTTTCTTCAAGAAGAATAATCTTAGGTGCAATAAAGGCTGTGTTTCTTAAATGTGTGGAGGGTGGGGGACATGGAGGGGAAGCAGAAAATCAGAGTTTTTTCCATTTCTCCTGGCCTTTCCTGCATGAGGGATGGCACCCAGCTGCTTTTGCTGATTCTGTGCAAATTTGATGCTTCTGAAAGGAGACCTGTAATCATCCAAGTGGCATAGGCATTGGCTAAAACACAGCTACTGGGATATCCTGGGTGACTACAAATGGGTTTTAGGGTTTATATACCATACATTGCAATATAGAAGACATGGGGAATTGAATATACTTTTTGACACTTAAAAAAGGGCACATACTTTCAGAAGTACTGACTTCCTACATGTCTTAATTAGAAAAGAGAGAGCTTCAGGCTCCCAGTTCTTCACAAGGTAGGTTGTAATTTTAGACACAGATTTTTAGAAATGTTCAATGAGTGTGATTTGTAGCTACTCAAAATCCCAGCATGGGTGTGCCATTGTTTTCTCAAGCCAATGGATTTTCCTGCCTCATGTTAAGGTACTGTACTCTGTTAAGATACAGTGGAGGTGGGTTATCCTCAGTCATTTAGCTGGAAGAGAGCTTACAGAAGCCACCAGTGCAGTCAGAATGGCACAGATAAGTCATTTAAGCATCCTCCAGAAAATTAAGAGAGTTGCAATTACGGGTTTCCAAACATGAGAACCCAGACCTTAAGGGCTGAGAGCACAATGTGGATGACTGCAGCATCTCTCTAGAGTGGCAAGGCTCACTCTCAGTTTTTATGTTTGGGGCATTTCTGAGAGGGAAGGAGCTCTAATGAAGCATTGTGTATTTGATTTTTATATGCCTAGACCAGAAAGGCCAGCAGTTCAACAGCAGTTCAGGCTAGTTAAAGGTGTTTCTTCTCAGTAAGCCCAGCAGAAAATTCAGTGTCTCCAGGGCTGCCAGAAAATTTGCTTTGTTAGGCACTGTAGAGGCTACTTTCACGTGTTTCCCATAATTAATTTTAGAACTAAAATATATTATTTAAATTTACCCTCTGCCAGATACTCTGGTTGTTTTCCACTTTCTTCTGTGTTTAAGACAATGATGCATCATAAATTGTCAGAGTCTAAATAATAATACTCTGCCTTGATTTTATCAGACTGTGATTTTTCTTTTAGTAAGTAACAAACACAATGGGTTAAAAGCCTGCATATCATCCTGTGACGGTGACCTGGACCTTTTTGAAAGCATTACTTGTAGGGTGTTCAATTCAATCAGATGCATACTGGTGAAAAAACAACCACCCAGAGCTCTCATTGACTGTGTACAGGCAAAGCTTGACAGCCCAGCATCAAACAAAAAATTGATTTCAAACCCAAAAGTCAATATCTTGCTTTTGCCAAGGCACTTTGGCAGTTGAGAGGAAAGTTTGCATGTAATGTACACATTTGATGAACAAAATAGAGAGGAGGCGGCTTGTTTGGACTTGGTTTGGTGCACCCCTGGTTTATTATAATCAGTAAAGCCAATGAAGTGTTGATCTGTGCAGCTAGAGGGGAGCTTCAGCTCATTTTATGTGGGCATATAGAGCATCCAAGTGGGCTTGATTTTTGACATAATTAAGCTAAACAAACGAAGTTTCGTAAGTGCAGGTATGACCTGGTAATGTTTCAGAATGAAGCTTCAATATTTTATAAAACCTAGGCTTGCCAATCAGTAACAAGGTGCCATTTTATCTGCTGCCTAATCTTGAGATCCTCCATTTCCACTTGCTACTTGCTACTGTCTGATTGTGAGATGAAGAATGATTGCATTTTTTTAAACGTTGTGTATTGTTGGAACTCAAGTTTAGATTTGATAGTTTACAGAGTCTTTTTGTACTGGTCCTAGTATGTGTAGCTTTACTAGCAATGTCTAAAATAGCTATAGATAAGTGTCTGTAGACATTCCCAGTGACACAGAGTAGTATTGTCATGAAAATTGGTGCTGACTTACTCTAGCACTTGTTATTGCAAATTCAATGTCCAAGTCGCACATTTAGATGAATGCTCGAAGCTATTTACGTCTGTATAGCCGGTATGCTTCTATTAAATAGTTTCTAATGCTAGTGGGATTTTTCTGAATGAAAGACTGCACCAACTTTGCAATACAGGTGTGCACAGGAGGTTTTCTGTAGGCTTGAATTACCCTTATTTGGTTGCATGCTTATGCATATAGTGTTATAAAGTACCAGTGAGATACAAGGCTCTGAAGACTGAGATTCAACTTCAAGAAGACTCTGAACCAGAATACTCTCTAGAACCAGGACATACACACTGATAATTCTAACTGCATGAATGAGGACTATGCTTTTCCCTGGTGAGAATCCTTAATAGAACAGCAGCTCCATATTATTCTGTTACTTGAAATAAAATAGAGAGTAAAATATCAAGGTAGTCTTCCTATTGTGGTTTTGCTGCTTAATGGAGATCTTACTTCAGTTCTGTTTTCTTTTTATGTTTTAGTGTCATTCTGTGACTTAGTATTTTGAAAACCAGTGGCAGAAGATGTTGTTACAGGAAAAGATGTATTTTACAGTGTGGTGCAAACATTCCTCTTGATGGTAGAAGCTAATCTTAAGTCAAAGTCAGTGGATATACTTCTTAAGGAGAGGATTCAATCACTCAAGTTGTAACACTGATTCTAGTTTTTAAGTGTTAGTGAAAGAAAACAGTCATCTCTGGTCAGGTAAACCATGTGATTACTGAGTGACCTGTTTTACTCCATCTCTATCACCGTCCTGCACAGCAGCTTCCTCATTGGACTACCCGAATGTCCTGTGGAGGCAGAGGCTGTTGCTGGATATTCTTTTAAGGAGGAAATTCTCCACGAGGTTGCAGAATATCAGTAATAGCCCTGAGATGGACCTGCTTGGTACGACATAGGTGCCACTTTTGCACGTTGTTTTAGCTCATTCCAGGTATTATGCATTCAGCTGGATTCTCTGCAAACAGGAGAAAAGCTGGGTCTGCAGTTGGTCCTGGCTGTCACCAGAAGCTGCCAAGCTACCCTGCAAGCAGACACATCCTCCCATTCTGATTTTCCTCCTCATATTTTTCTATTATTTGCCAAATTAGGGATTAAATATTCTTCTTGCTTTTCATTTTTGCAGATGCCATCTTTGGCTTGTCATGTGTCTCATAGGGAACCTGTTTCTTGAAAACAGTCTCACTTTGAACAGCAAACTACCTGTGCCACCTACAAAGGTTCTGGGACTTTCATAGTCCACCTGACCTTAAGGGGCTCATCAGATTAATGTCTGAGGCACCTCAGCTTCCTGAGGGGCACCTAATGGGATAGGGTGATGTCAACTGTCTGGTGCTGTGAGTGCGCTGAGTGTACGTGTACAGCAGATTGAAATATGGTCCTGGAGCTGAAGCTCTGTCAGTTGAATGCAGAGATCACTATTTTAAAAAAGATTGTTTCCTCTGCAAAGGGTGGCAGGATGGGGGCTAGGAGGGTGGGAGATGTATTTCTTTGTGTGCAGGTACAAGCACGATTGCCCAAAGTCATACTACGAAGTTAGTCATCACAGCTACTGTGGAGCTTAAGTTCAAGGGAACACTGAGTGATTCATTCCACCTGGTACTATACACAGTGAGTAGAGAGAATTATTTCCTGTACCTAATCCAGACACCAGTCAGACATCAGGCTGTCTGAATATGAGCAGACATACAAATGACAAATGGGTGGAAGAACAGGAGAAGCTGGGAAAAAAAAAGAGAATGTATTTTTCAGTCAGAGGTTAGCACATTTGCCCTGAACACAATCCCAAAACCTAATGAATCAAAAAGTGTAATTGTTACATAGACTAATTTCAAAACAGAACTGCTCATTAAAGATTAAAGGGGAGAAAAGGAACACGAGGTTCAGACCTTTCATTGAAATTTTGCCATATTAGCTCCTCAGTGGTAATTTTTTATGATTCACATTTATTCAGCTCTACATTCACAGGATTCTGTCAAGGCTCTCTAATATGTGCCAAGTACAGGCTTCATTAACTGTGTTATCTTTCAGCTCTGCTTTATCTGTGCTTACCAAGCCAGTGTTCATCAATGACATTTTAATGTTAAAAAAGGCAAGAAAAAAAACAAACAAAAAAACCAAAAACCAAACCACCAACACAAAAGCAACTTGATTTCTGTTGCTGTTTCCTTGTATTCAGATTTCCAAAGTTTCATTACATTTGAATACAGACATTTTTTATGTTAGACACACTTTAGATATCCATTAGAGAAAATTAGGCTTCTGGGGTGTTTATTAAATCCTGGGCTGTTTGGACTTTCACAATTGCCAGCTTATCTCCTAGAAATGTTGAACTATATCTCTGGAATGCTCTTTCATTGGCACCTGGTGTCTTAACACTGGGACGGCTCCTTTGCTATTGACAGATCTCTTTTGCGCTCCCTTCAAGGCAAAAATCATCCTTAAACTGTGTTGCTTGATTCTGAGAACTGTTAGAAATTTGGATGCATGGGGCAGAGGTGTTTTACAAGGTGTTTCTTTTATTCTTTGGTATTTTGATACCTTAGCTGATTCTTCTGAATAGCTTATGTTATTTTTTTCATTGCAACAACAAATACAGAGGGAATGATATAGTCTGTGTCTTTTTAGAAATCAGAGGAAAATTCTTAGAAGGAAAATGTTGAAAATGATCTCTTTTGGAGTAAGCCAAAATAACTTACACATAGTCACAGTTAGCCATCTTATACTTGGTTAAGAAAGGTCGTGGGGGATCTGTGCACTGGCCACGATGTCCTGCTCCTTTATAAAGTCTTCTGAATTCCTGTGGTGCTCTTGTCCCAGTAAAGGCTTGCTGGTAGATTTCGAAAGCTATATTGTACTTTCCCTGTGTCCTGGGCACACAGTGGGATCTATAAAAATTCAATGCTGCCTAAGCAGCTATAAATATACAGTGTTCATATATAATATATTGCAGGATGATCAGTGTTTTCCCACTGTGTAAGATCCATGCATGATGTAAGAGAGTCCTTGCAGCCAGCATTAAGGCTCTCCTTCCTATGGGGAAATATAACCACACAGCTTATACCAGTCAAACGTTGTGGATCTGGTTAATAATCATAGAATCACAGGTTTGGGTTGACAGGAACCTTAAAGATCATCCAGTTCCAACCCCCCTGTCATGGGCAGGGACACCTTTTACTAGACCAGATTGCTCCAAGCTGCATTCAGCCTGACCTTGAACACTTCCAGGGATGGGACAACCACAGCTTCTTCAAGCACATTTAAAGAAGGGGACAGTTGAAATTTTAGGAAACCAATGAAGAATTTATTTTGTGTGCCTCCATTATCCTCTGCAAATCCCATAGAATATTTGGTGACCACAGAGAGTAAGAACCTTAATAGTATTTTTGCATCAAGAAAATCCTGCACAGCTGCAGTAATTTTCCATAGAAAGATTTCATAACTTGTGCTTTCATCTATACCTTATTTCTAATGTTCCTTAACTTGAGAAGACAATAAAAAAGGGATCGTAAGGCAAGGAAAATAATTACTAATTCTAGTCAAGGTATATTAAATTCTGTAATGCTCGAACATGACATAAGTGTTAAGAATTTGTATATGAATTAAATGAAAAACATTCTGGAAGGAACAGCTACCTAAATGTCAGAAAAAAAGAAATACAAGCTATAAAATCCTGTGAAAAAAATCACATAGACCAGAGTAAGGTAAATGTGCTGTCTTTATTTAGCAAAGAAATCACAGAGGATATGCAAATAGAGAATAAAAATTACACATTTTTACTTGATTCGAAAGCATTATCCATAATAGCATCTGCACTGTGTCTGTAATAATAAGGTGTAAATTGGAATTTACATAACAGATCTTTGAAAGCAGGCTCTGACTCACAATGTTAAAATGGTGTCTCCAGTAAGGAAAGTCAACCTATAGCAAGATAACTTCACAAAGCACTATTTCATATTTCAGAATCTACTTATTTGCCCCCTTTCTTGATTGCACAGAGTATTCATTTCAGGCATGAGCTGTAATGAAAACTCAAATAACTGGTCTTGGAAACCTTTGGTATGTTGCTCCTGAATAGACAAGTCATTTTCTCTGGGCTGAATTAAGTTCTTGTGAATAGTGATAGACTGACAGCCCTAAAAGCTGGAAATCCTATATTTATGTTCTTCTCTCTCGCCTGGATTTAGTAAAACTGTTCTTATCTCGATTCCTGACTGTTGAGTGGGGAAAGAGTCACTAATTTAACTAAGCCAGCAGTAGGATTCTTCCATTGTCCTTTTTATTGTGTTCTTGGTCAGGGCTTCAATTAAACAACAGCCCCCAGTAGTATACAGTTCAAAGTTGACTGAACATCTTGATCCATGTCAGGCTGCAGAGCTGAGGTCAGACCCAGTTTAGTTCTGGCATTTTTTGTCTATACAGTCCATGCTCATTTTTCTTCTTTTTAATTTGCTGGCTGATGTGCAAAATTTGTCAGAGCTAGTGTTATTTCAGAGTCCAGGATGGCATTATTAATTTTGTTTGAGCCCTGCTAAGTCAGACTTTTGAATAGTTCATTAGATTCCCATGGAGAGACTGACTGTCCAAATGTAGATGACCAGTACGGACTTCTTTTTCTGAGCCTGTTGTTTTCTGATAGTACTGACATAAAATAGAGAAAAGAGCACTTTTAAGTTATTTGTCTGACCTTTCTCAGGGTATAGGGTAAAATGGGTTGGGACCCTAAAATCACTCAGTTGTTCCCATGGAATATATACCCCATGTCCCATATCCCTAACCTGACAAAGCCAGAGGTAAATACATGTTCAATCAGAATAATGGCACCTTCATAATTGACACCCATTTTTTTGCTAGACGCCTGCAAGCACCATAAGGTTCTGTTATTGTCCATAGTGAATGACGAGGTAATCTGAGTCAATAGAAGGTGAGGAGGGAGAGAGAGGCTGTGTCTCACACATCCCCATATTTTATCTAATGTGTCTAATTATCTAAGAAGGTACAGAGATACTGTGAATGCTTTTCTGTTTGTCTCCTGAATCCAAGTCCTAATTCAAATTTTAAAAGTATCATTAAATGTTTGATACCATTCATTGTAATATACAACTGGATACAGTTCATTCAGTTCTGAGGGCTCTAGAGAGCAAATGTGTGTTAATTTTTCATGACACAGAAGTCTGCCTGGTAAATATTCGATTGATAGGACAGACATTCTTTTCAGGTAAGGCATCACATAAGTATTCTGTATTACAGAATCGCAAGATTGTAGATTGGGTAGAGTTGGAAGGGACCACTCTGGTCCAACCTTCCTTCTCCACCAGGGTCATCCTAGAGCACATGGCACAGAATTGCATCCAGAATATCTCCAGTGAGGAAACTCCACAACCTCTCTGGGTAATATGTTCCAGTGCGCAGCATTAATCACTTTTGAGCATAAACCAACTAAAATGAGAGAGGTATATGTTTCCTGTATCCCATATGCAGTGTGCTGAACTGTCAATCTCCCTCCAGTTCTATCAAATATTTTAGTTTTTCATTTCCAGAAAACATGAAAATAATTATTTTATGTTTAGTTAAAAAAACAAGTAAAAATACAAATATAATCAGCACTAGGCTGGTCTTTCCTAAGTGTTTGCCTTCCTCAATCTACCTCCTCCAGTCTCCTGGCTAAGAAGTACTTCAAATTTTGCTCAAAGTAGACATATCACTGATCTTTACATCTTTCTTCACCGTGTGTTGTTTCATTTTCCTGACACCTCAGTTTTCATAGCACATGCATTTTTTACTCAGTTTGGCTACATCACTAACAGTGCAAACTATTGGATTTTTTAAAATTGTGTAACCCTGACATGCTTTTATGGCTTTTCTCAAACTCAGTCTATGATTAAATGTATTCTCAGTCTTCTTGTTGACTTAACTATTGAAAGTTCTCAGGCAAAACAGGCAGAACAAATTTCTCTGGGAGCTGTATATCCATCATAAAATGGCTCTAATGTGTTACCTAGCCAGACTGGTTGTATTTTTTCATGCTTTATCACAAATCAGTGTCACAGATAGATTGCAGTTTGCAACCTGCAGTTGTTCATTGGACTTAACTTGGCTGTTAGGATAGCCTATCTGCAGTGCTTTAAAGTTGCATAACTTTTGTGCATGAGACTGAACTATTTTTCTAACTGACTGGGGATCAATACTGTGTCATTAGAACATGTGGAAAAAGGCTGTGTTACCCTTTTGAGTTTGATTTAGAATATGTGGCATCCCAGCCTTCATACTTTTAAAAAGTGCCTGCATATAAATGAACACAGTATGGAACCACTCAAATCATGAACCTTAAAAGTATTTTACTTACGTTTTAGATCATCCTCCAAATCTTCAAAATCATTCAAGACTTAGAACTCCACCACCTCCAATATCACATGCTCACACCCCAAATCAGCATCACGCGGCCTCCATCAGTTCCCTAAACAGAGGGAACTTCACTCCACGCAGCAACCCCAGCCCAGCTCCTACAGACCACTCTCTTTCTGGAGAACAACCAGCCACTACTCAAGAGCCAGCCCATGCTCAGGACAACTGGTTACTTAACAGTAACATCCCACTGGAGACAAGGTAGGTCACTTTCTTTAGTACTTGCAGTGTTCTGACTGTGTGCTAAGGATTTTATGGAAAATACACATATCTGTATAGTTAGTAACCTAGTTTGTGAACTGGTGTTTGACTTATGTATTTTGAGTTGTATTTATTATTTCTTGTGTGTTTTTATTTGGACTAGGAGAAGAGGAAATTGCTCTTCTTTTATAAACTAGAAGTATTCTCTTTTAACAGCTGCTCATAAGGTTATTTTCCTCATTTAAAATTGGAATCAGGATCATAGATTAAAATGTTCTTGGTTTCACTTCTTTTATTTTCCTTTAATGTCTTTTCTTCCTATGTGGTAGGATAAATCAATATCCTATTTATAAAACTGAAATCAGTCAGTATATTGAAAAGATTTAGCTTTCTAGCTGTGCCTTGTCGAGCAGGTACTTTTGTAGTACCTCATTCAGGAAAGGTTGATCTTGTTTTACCTAATGAGCAGAGATCGGCTGCTGCATTTCACTGTCTTACAACATTGCTTCAGCAAGCATGAAACATTGGATAGCAGGGCATCAGTCAGTTAATGGTGCTTCCATTTAGCTCTTAGGTTCTGTTCCACCTAAGCAACACATGAAGGGTCCACTGAGTTGTTCTAGTTCATAGCTTTGTTCAGGTTCTAGGTAGGTTCTGGAAAAGAGAGTTCTCATACACCCTCAGTCTCATTCCTCCCATCTGATGGTGAGTGCATCTACTTGCTGTCCCACTTGTATTCTGCTGAGGTTTTGCTTACCATTTTCTTTGCTACTGAGAAACCACTGGGGATGTTAGAGTCATTAACCCCCATACATGGTGCCTATTTCTGTCTGGAGAGAAGTCTTCCAAGCCTAAAACATAGTGCACTTACTTTTTTTCCTTCATTTGTCTAACCTCAAACCAACGAGGTTTTAGACAGCAAAAAACACACAGTAACTGAAAACTGAGACAGGGGCCAAATTTGTCACATCACTGCCTGTGGGAAACTCACTGAGAGCAGCAATAGCTCTGTCTGTATCCTGGGACAAATTGTACCCAGTTTTGCCAACTTCTGCTAAAAGAATGTTTTTAAAAAGGAGCACATCTGTCAGTCGTTTTGAGAATGAGCTATGTCTGCTCGCCCTCTGAAACTTCCAAAACAGGCCTCAATATCACATTTTATGACATTTAAAGATAATTAATTTCTCTGCAACTGCTTGATTAAGAGGACTCAAATAAGAAGCTGGATCCAAAAGATTAAGACAAAATTATAAGCAAGTAATGCAAGTGTGATTTGGCAACAGTTTCAGTAATTATATTGTGTTACTAATTCTTGAGCATATATACCAAGCATTGAATTTTATAGATTATTTCTTTAAATTACATTAAAAAAATATTTCGGCCCCACTATTGCAGCCCTTTTCTGATAATGCTCTCTAATTCTGGAGGAAGCCCTGTGCCTCTTTTAAAACTGGGTTGTGAATTTTTTGTAGAAGAGATAATACACTGTTCTGGTAGTGCAAAGCCATCCTCATATCTGACTGCAGTGTCTCAGCACCCACCACCTTACAATTGAGAAGGAATGTCCTTGCTGTTGGATCAGTGGAGGAATGTCAGAGGTAAATGCTCTTTGCTGTAAACATCCTGCCTCCATTAGTCCAGTTCTGGTGGCAATGAGAGAGTGCTGGAGAAACAACTCTACAATATCTTATAAATGCAGGAGTTCATAGAACAATTATCTGGCTAGTCCTGGACTACTCCTGTTAAATTGTAAATGGGCACATCCTCATTTCTTCTCTGTGAAATCATTGTGAATCAAAATTTTTCAAGATCTGAAGCAGACTGCTCTTTCTGCAAGTTGGATTGGTCACATTATTGCTGTTACTGACTCGAAGTTGGAGGTCTACCTCCATGGAAAGCTCTTTCTGCATCATTGGTGACTTCACTTGCATCACAGATCAGTGGCATTTGTACTTGATCCTCAATCTAACCATTTTATTAATTTGGTAGAAAACAGGTCATTTCAAGACTGATGTGGAGGCTTTTGATACACTGATTGAAATGGCATAATTTTGCCCAGTGTTCCTTTGGACAGCAAACATGTTGGAAAATAATGTGTAATTTTATGTTAAATGGCAAATGAGCACAACTGACTGTTCCCTCACTTACACAACATTAAGAAAATAAAAAGTGTTAGAATGGTGTCATAAAACGAGGAAGCTGTGTTGTATAGATGAAGAGTAAATCTGTGACTAATCTCCTCCACTCTGACAGTCTACTCTCCTGACACACAGAGGTCTTCAATTACCTTCAGTGGGAATTCTGTAGAAGACCAAGCTTCAGAGCTGTTTGGCAAACTTGGATGCCCAATTTCACCTCTTTCATGAAGCTCATCCTCCCCACTACAAAGATTTTTAGAACCAAAGAAAAAGACCATCACCTAAGAGAATAAAATATCCAATACGTAAAAATATAAATACTGGCCACGAGACATTAATCCAAGAATTAAGGCTTCTGAAGTTAGGAGATTATAGTAATCTCATGTACAAAATGGAATTGTATTTTTGTTGAATATCCGTTGTGTTTTTTAATTCCATATTAGTCAACAGAGAGAAAACATGAAGAAAAAGCTGCATCTTTTAAACAGGGATTATCACAGGCTGTGAAACCTGCACAGTTTTTAAGCAACACAGTTTGGAGAGACCTGATTCAGACTGCCATGTACTCCAGGCAGTATTCAGAACTGGGAATTTAGTATGGTTTGTCACTGCCTGGAAATTTCCGTGCTGTAATGCAAAGGCAAGCAGAGATGTAGCACAAATATACAACTGACAGGATAAGCATATCTGAGAATTTTATATGTTGCAAGAGGAAGAGCCCCTCCTCTTCTCTCCCTCCTTTTCATTAGTTTCCCTTTACTCCCTTTTCTCTGTTTCTCCTTTTTCCTCTTTCTTTTCCTGTCTGCTCCCTCTTTTTGTTGCTTAAAAAGCCATGTATTATCAAGGTTGTGGTGAGAAGATCTTTGCTCAGCAGTCACTCCTGACAGGTAAGTCAGTTCCCCCCCATATTTGTTCCTCAGTCTTCTCTCTTCTGTGACCTCCTTTCTGTTCCTTTACATCTGACCTTGTGGGAACAAATAAATGCCAACTAGATGGACGTTTAGTTGACAAACCGACAGTTTTCAGGAGACTTCCATTCCCAGGAAATTTTGTGTGGTAATCATGTATGGTCAGATTTTAGCCACCACAGCTCCTAATGAGAAAGGAGATTGTTTTGTAACTAGCCAGAAATTCACAGGTGATCTCCAAGGGCGCAGAGTCTGTCCAGCCTTCCCTGAGGAGGACAGTCATGCATCAGTCACCCTGGTGACCCAGCGACCTCTCTGTTATGGGTGCATACATTATGAGATTATATAACCCTCCCCTCCTCTGTTTTATTGACAATCCACAACTGAAATTCATGGAACCAATTTGACATGGATTTTAACTACTGATGAACTTTTATTGATTGGTGTGTTGCTAGATGCCTTATTTCTTACCCATTAAATGCTCGGTGCATGCACATATGTTGCTTCTTTTTGCATTGAATTCAACATCCAGCCTTTCCTGCATTCCCAGGGAATGTGAGGAAGCCGCAAACACTTGGGGATGGATTGATGTCTCAAGTGCTATGGTACACAGCTCATGCATGTTGATCCACTTTACTCCAAAGCTATGAATAGGAGTCACTTCACTTTTATTTAGATCAGGGAGTAGATCTGTTCTGTCAAAGCAGCCTAGAGGCCTCCAGAAGCAGGGAATTGAGCTAAACAAGTGCTAGCATTAGCAGAAGGAAGAGAAGGAATTAGAAATTAAAATTAAGAGTGAGGACATTTTAGAAGAGGCAGTATCGAGGTTTGTATTATGTGACAGGGCTGGTTTCTCATGGTGGAGCATGTTGCCTGAATCCAGTATCTTTGACAGACAAATTCTTGTTTGAGTTCATGTCACTTATATCCTCTAAGCTCTTAATTCTGCATAAGTGATAACGTGTCACAAAGCTGTTATTTTTCTTTTGCTAGTTTTGGCCAGGGAATTTATTCACATTCAGGCTTAAATTTAGTTTTGATGCTGAAAGCAGACATGGGCAAAATCAGGACTGGTTTTTCTTTTAAAAAACATGGGAAGATTGTTCTTTTGCCAGGTCTTGAGAAACAAGCCTGAAGGTGAGAAAGATACAGTCTGTTCCCAGCTGTGCCTCTGACTTAATTTTATATGTTCCTACTATTCTCCTCAAAAAGTGCATTTATAGGTTAAAATGGGATTCATGCTGGAGAGGACAGATGCTGCAAAATGCTGCTGTTGTGTGCAAGGTCATTCCCAGGCATTTTCATGTGCAGGCCCTAAGTATCTTGCTTATTGCCAGTATTATCCAGGTTATAGCCAATACTCTGGTATTGGAATTTGGGTTACAGCTTAACCTGTTTCTAGCTTCTATCTACTTATCATTGAAGAGACTTTAATTTGGAATATTCATATTGAGCAAATCTTGCATTTTGAAAATTCTAAAGAGCAAATTGTTCTTCTGCAATTGAAAACAAATTGATCAAATTGGTAACTAAAAGGTTCTCAAATCCAAAATTGAAACTAAAGCAAAGGAGTGGCAGATTTTTGCTGGAAATCCGTAAGAATGTGAGTTGCAAATGTGCTACTGAAGTATTGGCAAAAGTGGGATACAGATACTGTGATGTGCCATTTCAGACTAACAGCATAGATGGAAGAGTATAACCAGATTACAGCTGTGCTGGATTGAAATCTAGTCCTTCGAATCCAGCAATGCAGAAGGTTTCACGTGTCACTGTCAATAAATAATGCGAAATGAGCAAAGACATCAACTGTTTTTATACATGCACATGGACATGTGTGCTTATATGTGTGTATATGCATTATACAGTTTATATATAAAGAAGTGAACATTCTTAAAAGCTGTATATGTATATGTGTAGCATCTTATAAATATATGGTCCATCATTCTAATTTCATGCACAACTGCACTATAACCATTGTGGTTTATAAGATCACACTTCATATATGCATGACTCACTGGCTTCATTCATGTTTCCATATGTATGTAGAAACATAGCAAAGCAGACATTCCTAGAGACATTGCAGGACAACCTCATTGAGATGGACATTCTCACCTCCTCCCGACATGACGGTGCTTACAATGATGGGTATGTGACACTTACGTGGTCTTCCTGTTTACTGTACAGTCATTATGATCCTTGCATGAAAGCATTTGGTCATATCAGTGATGTCTAAGGGCAACACCATTGCTGCCCTCTTCCAAGATGGCTTTAAAAAAATGAAGTTCTGGGGCTTGGAGCATTGTGTCCTGTACATACTAATGGCAGACTATATGCTAGTCTCACAATATGCTAGTGAGCCACAGCATGCCATTTACTTTTTCTTCCCTTGTTGTTTTGAAAGTAATTTCATTAGTAGGAAGTACCTACAACAGTTTTGAGTCCCATATTAACTAAGATTAATTTGATTTTCATAAAAATCTTAAACCCTTATTGTCCCGGCAGCCTGATAGTTCATTGTTAAGGTGGTGTCTTCCACATAGCTTATTTGACAAGTGTCTGCTAGTGGGGTATGTAAGCTAAGCCTTTGAGTTTGACTTAACTACCTATTCTGACATCTTTACCTAATTTTCATCACTTAAAAGTTAAGTTATAATCAGCTTTTAACTTGATACTTAGTACCAGAACTGTTGAACCTTATGTTGGCAGTTTCTAATTTAGCAGCCGTTATTTACAGATCTTATTGGTGTACTTGAACACTGCAGGTACCTCTTTGCTCAGAACACATACATTTCTGTCTAAATAAATATTTTTCAAAACATGGGATAGTATCTGACTGATTTAAAAAATAATGTTTTGATGTAGAGCATTAGTAGAAATGAAGGGTCTTTCTCTAATGCTCAGCAGTCATGCTTAGAGTAACAGTAAAACCATGGGTGTAGTACTACAAACATCGATTTGGGGGAGTTATGTGTTGCATTGTACTGCACAAATTGGTGGCTTTTCTGCATGGTGATGTTTCTGCATGTGGCATTTCCCCCTGTGACTGCACAAGTGGGGAAAACAGAATCACATCTTTATCTGGTATTAGCCCCTGGCTTGACAGACTCTCAAGGATCCATGCTGATTGCATTTACTCTTTCTGCAAATCTGGACCCATAAGTCATGGCAGAATGTGCAAAGTGCATTGGGGCTGTTCCTCTGTCCTCACAAGCTGCATTTTTGTTTTACATCAGCATGGTGATGGATGAGTAAGATCTGTTTCCTAGATTTCATTCCCAGAATTTGAATGCCTTGTACATCATGAAGTGCCACCAAAATCAGGTTTTTAATTTAGGATTCCTGTGGACAGAATTCTCGTTGGGACATTTCATTTCAGGAACTCATGAACTTCAGTGTGTTCTTTTTGTGCTGACTTTCATGAGTCTCACATGAGGGGCTCATAGGCTTATGCTCAGGCTGTGTTTGTCATAATGAGCAAAATATGGTGCTTCCCAATGTGTCACTGGACAGGAAATGCTGTTGCCTTTGACAGTAATTCACACTTTTTTAAAAGTAGGCATCAAATTAAGGTCTTCTGGACTGCTGTCTGGAGGCAGGTGCCTCTCCCCACTAGCAAAACACAGGACAGATGCTTTTAGCCATACCCTTTTCCAGTGCTTAAATTTGCTGGGCAGGGACAGTGTGAATATTCTGCTCTGTGACAATTTGGGTGCTATGGAATGGCTTAAGCTCTTTCCCCATCTCCATTCACCAATGCCAGACAAAAAACGCTCTCATGCAGTGATCAGTGAATTGATAAATGACCCCCCCTTTAATCTGACCTACACTCCTCTTCAGCCTCCATAGGGCATTTCTGTGGGAGTGTGAGCAGGCTCCTGGTTCTGCCCGTGCCACCAGTGTATCGTAGCTGTGCTTGGGGTATTCATCTCACTCTAATGCCATCTCTTCCACAGAGGGGACTCCTGCCCTTGAAGAGTTCTCTGTGGCATTGTTGGCACTGTGATTTTTCATTTGGTTTTGTTTTCCTTTACTCTGTGTGACTTGCTTTTGATTTTTCTTCTTCTCTTTTGTGCATGCCATCCATGTCCGTAGCCAGCATTGTGTGGAGCTACTTTCCTGGTCCTGGCAGCCGTCGCCATTCTCCCACCTCACATCTTCCTCAGCATTGATTTGTGTGAGGAGTCACTTGCTGTTGGTCTTTCTTCCCTCAGGCACTTCCTGTTCAAACCTGGAGGCACTTCTCCCCTTTTTTGTACAACATCGCCGGGATATCCCCTGACGTCCAGCACTGTGTACTCACCTCCCCCTAGGCCCCTTCCCAGAAGTACCTTTTCTAGGCCTGCCTTTAACCTGAAGAAACCCTATAAGTACTGTAACTGGAAATGTGCTGCTCTGAGTGCCATTGTCATCTCAGTCACACTGGTGATCCTACTGGCCTATTTCATAGGTAAGCTTGTTTCTGTTTGTTTTTATTCTTTTTGTTACATTTCTCTAGAAACCCTTCAATAGGGATAATGTTTGGGAAGCAAAGGGTCAAGACTGTGGTACAAAGTGGTGGCCTCTGATGACTTAATTGGGGTTATAGTGTTATGGTAGGGAGGTTAACTCCCTATACCATAAAGCCAGAAGAGCTTAGTAGAACATGAGTCATATGTTGTGCTCCCTTTAATGTGATGGACTGTTTACATTCTGCGGAGGAAAGTGTACCTGGAGTGAGACAAACCCACCAGGTTTTCTCTAAGCAGCCCATTGAAACAGGCAGTGAAGTCCCTGCCCCAGTGCCAGTTGCATCCAGGTCCATGGGAATTGACTTTTATGGGAGAGGGTTAGAATCAACATCCTGATACATAAAAATGTGTTTTAATTGTGTTGTTTGGTGACACATCCATTTCAGTGACATTTAACCAATTATGTGTAAGTTCACAGGGTGACCAGGAGGGTAGAGAAGGACTGGGTCTAGAATGTGGTTCAACAGAGCTTTTTTAGAGCAGGGAAAGTAAGTGAAATTTGCTTCTTGGTTAGAGAGACAGGCGATTTTTCTTGAACTGTGCACGATCTGAATTTCTTTGGTTTGGGAGGCTTGTCAGTGTTCATTGCAAAAAAGCATTCTTCGTGTATGTTGCAAAAGCAATTAAACTGCTAGAAGTAAGAATTGTATTTTTACGTCTGTAAAGTTTGAGTGTTACCATTTCTTTTCCTTCAGTTAGATTTGATATTTGTGTTAAAAATGTCTTACAAAAGTCCCTTCCTAGACTTCCGTGTTAAACTGTCAGTCGTGTGAACTCCAATTGTCAGACACTTTTAGATGTGATCATGGGTAAAAAAGCCCATTTCCCATGGCACAGATGAGTCTTTTTGATTTCACTGTGACTTCCTGTACTATAATGATCTGTAAAAGGTTGTGGTTAGAATTACAAATCTTAGTCTGGATCGAAAGATTTTTGCTTTCATGTCACATGAATATAATTAGCACTGCCACAAAGGATTGCTTTTACTGTGTACACTTCTTTAATGACTGATGCTTTTCCATTTCTGCCTTGCATCATACTCTGGTCACTTTTATGTCTCCTGTAAGAGAAGCAGGAATGATTAATTAACCAGCATTAAATCAGCAGCAGTTTGATGAAATATGCAGTCAGTTTTCATCATTTGCTATGTACATTCGGACTTGCCTTTCTCATTTGTCTGGTATTCTCCCTATGCCCTGAACATGGTTCCTTTGCACATTATCTCAGTATGTCAGGAAAGAATCATTATAACTTAGCATACTGCAGTCTGTTAATTCTGAAGGAGGAGGTGTGTGTTCTTTGATAGATTGAGAGGAGCTGGGTTGCCACTCAGTATTCTCGAACACAACTCCCTTTTTCAGAGTTCTCAAAAGATCATACCCCTGCTTAAAATCACAGTTAGTGTTGGTAAAAGGTAAGTACATTGAGTGCCCTCCCATGCTTCTTTTGTCTCCATTCAGATGAATTCTGTGGCATTTGCCAGACTCTACGGATGGCTGGCAAGGTGCCAGAAATGCTGATCAGGTTGAACCGCTGTAATTATGGGCCATAATTACTAATTTCTAAAGGAACTATCAATTATTAAAAATCAAATTTGATGGTTCAGTTCAGTATAAACATATTTAGCAAAGATTGTCTCTACCAGACCCAGTGTTCTAATCAACAAGCAAAAAGGCAGATATTTAATTAGATTTTGATGAAAAATTGTGTTTAATTTGAAGTATAATCAATTATTAATTACTGTAATGAGTGACTCCGGCGGGGTTTACTAATTAACTCATTTAAAAATTATGAATAACCTTTTCATTTGTAATTATTTTTTACATCCTGTCAAGTTGCAGATGAGATTCGTATCACCTAACCCAAAAGAAAAAAAAATTAATCATGGAGGCAAAATGTTTGTATTTTCACTAAGTTAAGCTGAGACATTTTGAATTCTGATATAAACTATGCAGCTCTTAAGATGAACTTGTTTATTCTTTTTAATAACCTGGTCTGTTTGCAAAACAAATTACTGTTTTCCTCACATTTCATGATTTTTCCCCTCCCCTATATTTGCATAGTTGCATTTTCTTACAGATACCATTTCTCATTTAAACAGTATCGGGTTCTTTTCGATGCCATGGGGATAATCTGAGTGGTAAGGTATGGCTTAGTCATGAGTGTAAGGTCTAATCTATATAACAGCTCATGAATGTTGGGAAATTGACTACTTTCCGTCTGGTCTTGTTAGTTCAAAGAACCACAGAAATTATCTTTTTAATGACCATATTCATCCTCCAGAGCAAACTGAGGTCGTTTAAGTGAATGGACTTTGGATCAGGTCCCACAGCAGCAACTTGGCTTTTAATCTATTTTTTTGTACACTGATCAGTAATGGAAATTCTTTGAAGTAGTATCTAGTTCTTTACGGTCTTCTTCACAACATCAAGCACATCACAGTCCTCTCTTTAACTATTAGGAACTGCCCATTGCAGGCCTGTAGAAGTGTGTGGAGCTAAAGAGATCAAGAGATACATGAGAGACACTGGTATGGGCGGTACTTTTTATGTGACAGATGCTCAGACACAGCTGTGATGGGTGACTATCTGAGGCAAGCACAGGTGCAAGAAACAGCTAGGCTTTGGGTCCTTTCTGAAGTTCTTTGCTGAAGCCAGTTCATTTTTGAAATTCATCTGCAGCACTTGCTAAATCATTTGTTTGAGGCTAAAAGACAGTTTCTACTATTTTATGTAAGTCTTGATGGCATTTAATAGTCTGAGGTTCATTTATCTTGCTGAGCTGTTTCAAAGAAGACGAGAGGAGGCATTACTTGGTATCATGTGTCCACACTGTGATCAAGCTGAAGGTTTTACAGGGCTGAGTCACTGGTCTGGGGAGATAATGACAAACAAAGTATAACAGGGTGTATTAACACCAGAAGCTGGTTTTCATTTGAATTAACCAGCTTTTGACTGACTTGTTGCCACCTTTTCAAATATTCAGACATCACACTAAGGCAGTGGCGACAATGCCTGTCAATGTTTCATGCACACACAGCTTATGCAAAACTCAGCAGAAGCTTGTCTCATGGGCTGAGAGCACTGAACAGAAAAGCAGGGGTAGATCAGGGCTGTAACATTAAAATGATGGTGCCATTGAAATCAAAGGCCTCTTTAAGCTGCTTGTTACTGCCCAGCAAATTTGCTATTTCAGGAGGTCATGAAGAGACATCACTTTAACATTCCCCGGTTTAGGACTGTCCATTCAGTAGACAGCTAAACAAGGAAAATTTTCATGGGATGTGATGGGATCTGTGTGGCATTAAGTTTTGCCTTAGAGGGCTAATTTTTAGCAAGATTCTTATGGTAGAGGTAATACCATGAGGTTTGTTGCTATCTAAATACTTTTCCAGCAGTTTCTCTATTTGGTAGATAGATGCCAGATCTGCTAGCATAGCATTGTAAAGAGTCTCTGAAATTGCTGTACTTCTTGGGAGGAAGACTTCTGAGTTTAGAAACAGAAAAGACTTGTTTGCTTGTCCATATCTGCATGCCTGGCAGCTGTTTGGCTAGATCCATGGAACAGTTTCTAAATGAATTAGTGATGGAGAATAGTTTCTGCCTGCTTAAACAGAAGGTATTATCCTCTGCCTGATGTAGATTCCAGACTAGATGGAAGTACAATTTGATGTAGTTAGGCACTTGCAATTTTCCTGTACTTAAGCATGTGCTGCGGTCGCATTGCATGAACAGCAAAAAAGATGGGCATTTGATTTAGATTAAAGCTAGGGCTGGAAAACATATTATGAAGCCAAAAACAGTCATTCTTTTTTATTGGAGTCAGAGCTCTCTACTTTTCAGCTCTGTGTTCATTTGAACTCCATACAGATGCAGCTTCGCTTAAAGAACAGCGTTGCTTGCTGCAGGCAAAATGCTTTGACAGTAAAAGTGTGTTAGGACTATGATGTGTTTATAAAGTGTCTCTCTTTTTATCATCTAAGAATCACCCTGAAAGGTAACTTTGGCTCAGTTTGTCCATGATTCTTTGATGCTATGGAGCAAACCCAATTTTAAGCAGCTCTTCAAATCTCTTAGCAATCAAACTAGTTAGCTATGATGTATAGTATACTGATTACCATTGTGTTTACATGCCACTAGAGATCCATAGGAAAAGTTGCTAATGCTTAATTATTTGATCCATATCTATCAATCCTACATTTATACCTTGATATTAAGGTTTTTATTCATGCTAAAATATAAACCAATTTATTGCCCTGCCAACAAGCTTCTTTCACTTTCTGCCTTAATATTTCTTTTCTGATTGCAGATTAGTTCTATTTTGTTACTGCTGACGTTTGTTCTTTTGATTTAAAAGATTGTAAATCAAAGTATTTGATTTTTTTTATTTCTATCTTCTCTTAGATAAAAGGCAGAAATGGGAGCTAAAAATCTGTTCTAGAATCTAGCAAAGTCTATACAGTATGAAGTCAATCTGTTGCCTGAAGAGGAGCTTCAAAGTTCTTTCTTGGTTCTTTCACATCCTCCCAAAATCACTGTGGTCAGTTTACTGTGGGTCTCATTTACCTGATTTTACCCTTAATCTACAAAAGTGTCAGATCCACTCTGAAAGATGCTGTAGTATTACCAGTAATATATTTTCAGTACTATAGATGTCTGTGAAGCATAACATTTCAGCACACTGGTTGAGAGGGACCATCATCATGACTCAGCACTAGCATTTTTACCAATTACATTAGAAGTTCAATAAGTGGGGAGTTTGGTTTTTTTCTGTTAAAACTGGCTTTTATTGTACAAAATGCAGGCAAGCATGGTTAGTGCTACTGCCTCACTAAATGGTAGAGTTTAAATGTGTAGTAGTTTTGGCTTTAGTCAGCATAGGTCCCCATTTAGGCCTCAGTTTTTAGCAGGCCTCAAAGGTTGTGACACAGATTAGAGGGGACAGGTATCATCTGACTTAAGCAGCCAAAGAGGTATTTCATATCATCTGACATCATCAGGAAGTGTCGGGGAGTATAACAAGCAAGGTGGGAGGAGTCTCGCCCTCTTTTCGGTCCCTGCTTCTGACCAGGACGGTTCCCGCTCCCTGACTGCTGATATCAGGCCCTGCTGCCGGTCGGCACGTCTGTTTAGCCGGGGACGTGAGCACATTCCTGTTAATTCCTCTTTCCCTCTTGCTGGGAGGTTTCCTTTGGGGAGGGGGTTTGGTTGGTCTTGGAGTTTCACCTGTTAGCTGGGGTGACCTCGGTGAGCCTGTTGTTGTTTTCTGTCACTATGTGCTATTTCATATTCTGTGTTAAGCTCTCCTCTTCTCTGTATAAATATAAAAACCTCACTGTGTCTAAAGCCTCGTTTCTGCTGTTTTCCCTCACTCTCCTGCTCTGGGAGTGGACTTTTTGACTGGGTACCAGGCAGTTGGCATTTTGCCAGCTCAAACTATAACAAAATGACATCTAGTTTTTTCTCTCATACCCTGTGCCACTTGGGAATTATGAGTCTTACTCTTCTCATGCATGCGCTCCTCTTAAACTACAGGAACTCTATTTCCTTTAGCACTGGTTCAAATGCAGTCAGAGTCAGTAGCATTGCACCCAATGTCTGCAACAGGAGCTGGACCAACACTGGAGAAGTCTGCATATATTTTTATGTATTCTTGTTTCTGGAGATTGACCTGACTAAAGACAGGATATAAATCATCACATATGTTGACCCTTCAGTCCAATTTTTAATGATCTTCTTTGCTGATGAGCTCCAAATTTTGCCCCTGTAAATTATCTCAGGAAGGCTTAGACATGAAAATAGTCTCAGCCTTATGGAGAGATGCTATCAACCTGAGCTTCCGTCTGATCATTCAACCATGCATGGAGTTGCAGAAATCTTTTGTGTCTTTTGTTCTGCAGCAGAGAGATGGGAGATCCCAGGACTCTGCTAGCCTCGGTCACACTTCACTATTGTAGAGACCCAGTGAGGGCAGCTGCTGCATGTAAAGCCCACAAGAGGCTGGTGAGTAGCAGTGAGCTCAGGGAAGCTGCCTGCAGGAATCTGGCAGAAGAAACTTTCCCTTGCCAGATCCACAATGAAATAGTGAAGCACTGAAATGCATCTCCCTCTCCACATGCATGCAAACACAGAGAATAATCATCAGAGAAATAAGACACAAAAATAAATTAGTGGCTATAAACTGAAAGGGAGCAGGTTTAGGTTAGATATTGGGAAGAAATTCTTCACTATGAGAGTGAATGGGACACTGCACAGGTTGCCCAGAGAAGGTGTGACTGTCCCATCCCTGAGAAGTGTTCAAGGCAAGGTTAGATGGGGCTTGGGACAAATCTGATCTAGTGAAATGTGTCCATGCCCATGGGTTGGAACTAGATGACATTTAAGGTCCCTTCCAACTCAAATTGTTCTAGGATTCTATGCAAATTAAAACCACAATGGGATATATTCAGTCTTATATTTCCCTCTATTTTGTTGTCTTTTGTTCCAGCTTTAAGTGCACAGTGGTATGAATTATAACTCATATCTTTTATTTTTCATCACCTTCAAAGTCAACAGGAGCTCTTTGATTGTTAGGTGATTATGTGCATCTTTCTGTTTTCCTTTCAATTTTCCAGTGTATTTTTGGGTAGCAGCTGCTATTTGCTTTATAATTTAAAGGAAGTACAAGTCATTTTTCCACAGCCTTAAAAATAAAGGTGATAACAGTACAAGATCCCACTATAAAGCTATTCTTGTGAAGATCAGTTCATTGAGATGAGTGTTAATAAACTCGCCATAGAAACTCCATTGAAGAACATTCACTGTTTCCATCTAAATGAGATCTTTAACCTGATGTTAAAAGTGCTGTGATTGGAGAAATCATGTAAATGCTGTGGAAAGAATCAGAGAATCATTTAGTTTGGAAAAGGCCTCTAAGATCATTGCATGCAACCCTAGATGGATTATGACCCTGTCAACTAAACTATAGCACAAAGTGCCACGTCCTCCAGACATGATGACTTCCCAGTCTCCCTGAGAAGTCCGTTCTAATGCTTAACAAGCCTTTCCATGAAGAAATTCTTCATGATGTCCAACCTGAACCTCCCCTGGCACATCTTGATGCTGTGTCCTCTCATCCTGTCAGTCGTTGCCTGGGAGAAGAGGCCAACCCCCACTTTACTACAACCTCCTTTCAGGTAGTTGTAGAGGATGGTAAGGTCTATCCTGAGCCTCCTTTTCTCCAGGCTAGACAATCCCAGCTTCCTCAGCCATTCTTCATAGGAGTATTAATACTGGGAAGTATTAGAATGTGGATACTCTGTTTGATGATGTGTTCTGAACTTGGCAGCAAAATTTCTGCTTTGTGAAGTGGTTAGAACTTCTTCAAGGTCTACAGTGATAAAGATCCTGGTCAAGTCTGCATCTTTTCTCAACTAAGTGTTTATTGGAGGCAGGAAGAAACATGAGGATTCACGTAATTTTCATTTGAAACTATTTTCTCAATTTTCAATTTTAAAATCCATAAATGCTATCACATCATGTTGTCTGACCTCTTTAGATGTTGAAGGCTAGGAAATTCCAGCTACCTGCTGTACCATTGTTACATAGGCAAGCCACATACCTACTTTAGTTGATTTTTTTCCCAACTTCTATGTGTAAGAATCTCATTAGCTCTTTCTGGCTATAAGAATTATATTAGGATATTGTTATACAGCATCTTGTTGTACTACTCCTTAAATTATTTTCACTCTCTGCTTACCAGTTGACAGTGTCCCATTTCATGGGCAGAATTTGCTATCCATTATCTGAAGTGGATAGGCTGGCCTTTGACAGTTTCGTTCCAGTCATTCAAGTTTAGTAACTACCCAGCTCTTCTAGTTATCTGTTCTGTCCTCATCATTGTATTTGTCACTTGAATAGTGTTTGAGTCATCTACATGTTTAGTGATCCATGATTTTAAATTTACTTATGTAACACTGATGTAAATGTTGAATAATTTCAGGTTGACTGTCAGTTGTTGAATTTCACAAGAAATTGTAACATATGATGGTTCTTTGTCAGCAATGATAGTGTTAAGGTATTTCAGGTAGTTTTTAAGTACTTGTATAAATTGCTCTTTACTGTTGGAAAGTACTTGTTCCTTTAATCAAATCAAATTAAATCAAATGTCATACTAAACTGTACTTACTGAACTGTAATCTTGTCAAAAAAATAGTAACTGTCTGTTTCAGAAGATCTGTTTTTCAGAAATGCAATATGGTTGGCCGGAGCAACCATACATTCACTTTCTTTATTCATTATTAGTTTAATTCTGTATTATGTTTGCCATTATTTTGTCTGTAATAAATGTCAGACTGCCCAATCCAAGTGACTTGCACCTTCTCCTTTTCCCTTAAATACAGCATCAACCCTGTTCTAATCCTTGGTAGCTGGTTCAGTATTAGTTGGTGAGTCAAATTCCTCTTCTGCTGTATCATTTACTGGGTACAAGTTAAATGAGCCTGCATACTTAAAAATGCTTGTCCTTGAATAGATGTAGTTTAATATAATTCCTGGTTATTAATGGACTGGAAAAAAATTATTTATTTTGAATTAATTGCATTATTGTAATTATCTTCAATAACTAGAACAAAAATTCTTACTGAACACTTCAGCCTTTACTACAACATTATTGAATTTCCTCATCTCCATCAAGTAAATAACTATATTGTTGTTGTGTTTGCTAAGTTTCAGTACACTTTAAAAAGTGTTCTATTGTTCTTCGTTTTTTTCCAAGCCACATATTTTTTCTTCATGTCCTCTGCTCCTTTTCACCTCTCTGCATGGTTTTAGATTTATATAGATTACTCTCTATTTCCCAATTGTTCTGGGCTTTTATATATTACTTTTTTTATTTCTGCTTATTGTTTTGTTTTGACACTGAATGAAGAGGTCCTATTGTCAAAGTCTTATCCTCTTTCATCATTGTGAAATCGTTGGAAGAATGTCTTCCATTTAGAAGTAGACCACCAATATGACTGATTCTTTAACTGGTTGAAAGCAGGTTGAGACTGTGTCTGGAGGGCTCATCTGGTCAGGGAGTTTGCATCAGTGTGCCATGAAATCACAAATCAGTTAGCCCTTTAGATGCCTGATCCTTTCATAAAATTGAGAATCTTTAATACAAGGAGAGATTAATTTAATTCTGTCTCTTTTTATTAAATGGTAAGATATGGGCTCTCAGACCATAAGCTTTTATCAGTTGCTTTTAGTGAGGTTTTATAGTTGCTGTAAGCCCCCAGAAAAGAAAATAACAGCAGGCTGACTGCAGAAGTGCTGGCCTTGCCTTTATGACAGTGGCACAGATGTGGTGCTATAATCTTTTTCACAGCTTAGATTGACCTTTGCACACAGATGCAGAAAAAGAATAATTTTTACAGAACTTAATATCTTATGGAAGGTGTTCTCCTTGAGTCCATGTTTTTATTTCATACTAATTAGTGTGAAATAACATAATTTAATTGCAGTTAAGTGGAGAGAGAAAGAATTGTTTCCCATAATGGGCTTTTTTTCAGTGTTTTTAAATACAATACATTTTTGTGGGTAACTAGTCATAGAGTAATCTCAATTAGGGATGTCACTGACTTTGAAAAATATTCCTCAGTTACAGTTTAGTGTTTCTCTCCCATCCTTTTGTAGCATAAATTAGAAGATAGCTTTGCAGCCAGGTCATACATTTCTGTTGGGTATGTGCAGCAATTTATTCTCTGAGGTTTCTACCTGTAGTTAAAGTTGAGCTGTGTGGTAGATACACATATTTATAGGGTGAAGTGTTGCTGTTGAGTATACTACCCAGGTAACAGACTAGATGACCTGTAAAATAAAGAACAAAAAGTCCAATCCACTCTTTCCTGTTCTGTCAAGATTTCAAGCTGCTGTTTATGCTGAAATTTAAAAGCTCCAAAAGGACCATTTACACCCTTCCCTTTCAGATGCTGGAATCCAATGCTCAATAGATAGTTAGAAGTTGTTGAATCTTCATGTTTCAATGAAAACCTGTAAACCCTCCCCCATCATCACCAGCTTTTCATATCTTCGTCAGTATTTGATTTTACCATACCTTAACTTCCAAGCCTGTCCCTATTGCAGTCAGAAGCTTTTGCCTAGTAAGATGATGAGAACAGCATATGCTGGATGTTTTCAAATATGGTAGCACATAATACAGCAGCAGCATCACGCCTTGCTTGCCTAGTACAACTGTAGCAGCACTTCATTATGCAAAGAGGCTCTTTAAAAAAAAAAAAAGCAGAATCAGGCAGTTAGCAGAGACGATGGCTGTGCTTACCATAAGTATTTCAAAAGAAAATCTAATTGGACTAACAGTGGAGAACAATATCTTTCAGTTTTGGCAGAAATTACTATGAAATCAAGCATCAAAAGATCTTCATGGGGCTTTTGGTTAAGAAAAAAAAAAATCCCACAATCTAAATATAATGATATTCCACACAGTATTAATCTAGATGGTCAGTAACAGTTTCTTTATATTAGTATACCTTCCCCAGTCAGACTGCATCATGGGCTGCTCCAGGTTGTAAAATATGTACATGGGAGCATTCTGGGCATCCAGATGGTCTGGAATGGGTACATTTTTATACTGTTAAACTCTTATGGATGGTCAGACTCAAACTATCTGTTGAGAGTGATCTCTGTTGCTTGCTAGCTAAATGGTGCAGAGGAATTCAGAAGTTACTGGCTGACCACAGCCAAGGTCCTGGTAGAGTCCCTTCTGACAAATTAATGTTATAGACCATCAAGGTACACTGCTTGATACTGTTTAATTCACTAAGCAACTTTGTCTGTGTGGATGAAGGGACAACGCAGTGTGCTGTGTGTCCTTGAGCCAGCACTTTGATACACTTGTATTTAATGATGAAACAAAATTCTCATGGCCTAAGTCACCACTAGTGAATAATTTGAGCTTCTTACTACAAGGAAGGCCTTGAAGTAGAGAACGGCAGTGGAGCACAAGTCTGATGAGAAGCAGCTGAGGTAGCTATGGGTGTTTAGCCTGGAGAAAAGGAGGTTTGGGGGTACTGTATTCCCTACAACAGCCTGAAAGGAGGCTGTGGAGAGGCAGAGGTCAGGCTCTTCTCCCACATAAGTGATAGGACTAGAGGAAATGTCCTCAAGTTGCCCCAAGGGAGGCTTAGATTGGATATTAGGAAAAATGTTTTCTCTGAAAGAGTTGTGAAGCATTGGAACAGGCTTTCCAGGGATATGGTAGGATCACCCCGTCTATAAGTGTTCAAAAGACGTGTGGATGTGGCAGCTGGGGACATGGTTTAGTGGTGAATGTGATGGTGCCAGGTAAGTGGTTGGATTTGATGATCTTAGAGGTTTTTTCCCAACTTTAATGTTTCTATGATTCTATACCCTAAAGCAACTTGTGAGAGTAGGGGTCTGGATCTTGCTGCAAGTATGGTCACTCACTTAGCAAAATTTTGCCATTGGATCTCCTGTTCTATTCATACTGCAGAAGCACTGAGGTAGTGGAGAATTGTGGCACCTCTCTTTTATTAGGGAGAACAAGCAATACTGTGTTCTTTATCTAATCCCTGATCCTCCCAGAGCTGGATACCACAAAACTAGAAAATCTGAGTTCACACATGCTCAGTAGGGACCTATTTAGAGTGCAGTAGCAAAATTGTCAGCACCAAGTATAGTCCTTCCCTTTCCAACCCCCTCCTACTGCTGCCAACCAGGCGGTACATATGGCATCCCTAGAAAGCAATTGAACGTGCTACAATGCTGGAGTTGCCAGCATTGAGTGGCAATTTTTGTGCAATTGTTCTGCTCAGCATTGGGCCAGTGGAAAAAAAATAGTCTGTGATGAGGGAATTAAAGGCTATTACAAACTACATATACATACAGGGTCTGATGTAAAATCACACAAGCAATGTTAATGCTGTTTTTTGCTCACTTTTGAGTGCTTGACTTGGCGAACTTTGAGGGTTTTTTGGAAATTCTTTTTTTAGATATAATTAAAGATTCCTGTAGGTCTTTTTAGAAGAACGCTGTGGGTTGCACTTGCTAGAACTTGCCTTAATCTATGTGCTGAATTTAGTTCTAAGTCCAAGGGAACAAATCATCAGGTTGTGTTAAGTTTTGTTATGGAAAGAGCTTTTCACATTGCTCTGAACCATACACTTAGATTTATAGCACCTGAAAGTGTTGCGCTGGATTTTGCTCATGGTCACGGGACAGAAAAGAAATTGTTGCATCATTAATTGTGCTGTGTCACCCACTTCATGAGGTTTCTCTCCCTGTGGATTTGTATCCATTTGCCAAGGTTTTGTACAGGAAAAAGAAGGGGGGTTTTCCCCCCTCTCCAAATGAACTGTTGGAACAATCTGTTTGTTTTTCTAATATATATAAAGAAAAATTAGAAAAAAAATTAAAACATTCTTAGCTTGCTTTAAGCATACCTATGTTTATGTCACCCAAAGCAGCTAAAACAAAGAGATAATCCTGAACACATATGCAGGTAATTTTTTTCACGCGTCTTCAAAGAGTCATGAAGCTGACAGGATTCTTCTTTAGAGCTCAGTTCTGACAATGCTGATGAACACTCTGGCCCAGATCTACAAAATACACATTCTACTAAATTTCTACTATATTTGAAGCATCTCCATCATACTCTTGAAGTCACTAGATTTTTACTCAGGCTAAGTAAAGCTCAAGTTAAGCCTGTGCTTTGGACCGCAAAGGATTCTGAGATTGTAATGTTGTTAATTTTTCTTACATCAACTAACACAGCCCAACTGGGGCTCTGGTGCTATGAGAATGTGCAAGGTGACTAATAACACTTTTTTTTTTCTGGTGATTGAAACACAAACAGGGCTTTCAAAGACATTTACTTACTTACTGTAATAAAATCATGTTTGTGTTCAGAAGGATGGATGATCAGGCAGCCATCCAAGAGATCAGCTCAACCATCAGATTCTGCAGCAATATTTAGATCTGAATGCTTGAACTGGGATATTTGATTTGACTTCTGATCCCATCTCTGTTGTGCTGGGGTGTTACTAGACGGCAGATATTGTTTGTGACTTTTACACAGAAAACTGTGTTTTTTAGACTTTAGGTAAACTATTATATTAATTTTGAAAAGCAGGTTTTCTGACCATTACCAGGTTAAGATAGCAAGCAAGGAAGCATGTGAGAGCTTGTTGATTTACCTATGTAAATTGTTAATTAGTGCCTCACAGTTTATATGTGTGTAATGAAAGGGCATTTGTAAATTTATACTGTCCACAACAGACTAGCCTAGAATTTTAGTAAATGTGAAGCAGGGTAGAAGGCCTTCTGGTAGAACTGCCTGTCCTCATTTCTCTAATTGAAGTGAGGATCCCAATGGGAAAACCATTATTTCTAATATTATATGCACAAATTAAAACTTCATTTAGAGGTATAGTGGGACCATCTTATAATTGACTTTGATCTTGAAGAAATATCTCAGTAATATTTATGGTAATGTGGTATCTGTCAGAAAGGGTATCTAGAAGGGAAAATATTATTTTCCTGGGAAAGGCCCGAGCATGGGTAACACCAGATTTAGTAGAGCTGTGAGGGCTGAAATAAGTTTCTTTGCTCCAACAAGCTGCCTAGTAGCAGTCAAGTATTGCTGAGGTCCATCTTTCAACTTCCTATTCTTTTTCAAATTGGTGTAGATGTTGAAGGAAATTACAGATGGTGTATTTAAACAGAAAATTCCTTGGATAAGCCTCACCACTTTTATGTCTATTTTTTTCCTATAGGTTGACACTTTAAAAAATCCCCTTAAAATAACCATAAAAACATTTAAATACATCTATTTAAAATTGCATTTTTCCTTTTCTGGAAGAAATTACAAGCTACTGTAGCACTGGAGGGGCTAGTGATCATCTATTAGTAGTCTGAATGGACAGGGAATCAGTTGAAAGTCTTTGATCCCCGGGGTAATTAGGAAGACATTGAATAGGAAGTGCTGACTCTTTGCATTGAGCAAACATTGAGCTTAACTGCTTTATTTTATAGCGTGTCTTTCTAGTCACTTCCTTGAAGGTTTCAAAGAAATGTGATGCTTCAGCTGGAAGCCTTTTTTCTTCCCTATTAAGAGCAATTGGGAACTAAATTAAAATATAAAGTGTTCTCCTAAGAAGCAGCTAATACTATTTGGTAGACCATCTGTTTCTATCTTGGAAGTCATTGATACAGCTCTTCAGTCAGGAGGGGTCAAAGAATAACTAGTTAGTGTTAAATCAAAGCAAGTAACTGTGTTTACAGCCAGGACTTCAGGTTAACACTATGCTTTGTTTTTTTGGATTAGCACTATGCCTTGTTTTCCAAAGAGGCAGTTTCCACTCTGGTGGCAAAATTTTAAGAGGTAGGAACTCTCCATCATTTTTATCTCCTTTGTACATGGTGATTTTGATTGAGAGAAGGAGGAGATGCGAATTATCTCTTTCTGAAAGAGCTGCATCTGGTACTTGTGTAGTTGGAGCTCTGAATATGGATGAAGAGTCAGGCAGCAGGAATGGTCACAGGTATTACTAGGTGTATGCGATAGCATGTGTCTGTGCTGACCTGGCTGGGAAAGCACCTACCTCTTACTTTAGGATATTTGAGGTCCTAAAAACCCCCATAAACAAATATAACACAGCTATTGCTCTGTTTTGTCATCAAAATCCTTTTTCCTAATCCCTTCACCCTGAGATGGGTGGATATAGATTGGCCAGTTTTCAGGATGAAGCAGTTGCAGCCCAGTCCAGCAAAGTGTTTTCAAACCCAGTCTGTGAAGGAGGCTTGTAGACCCCTTTTTTATCTTGAAGGTGCATCATTGAGCAGTTGGGAAAGGAGGTAAATTTACTACAGTAAGCATTACCCTAAATGTCCCTCCTGGTGCCTTTATTTCTCTTAACTACTGTCTTGCATCAAACAAGTCAACAGACTGGGAGGCAGAGCTATAGGACCTTCCAGCCACAGGCTGAGTGTCTTCACTTAAACAACATGTAATCAAGCTGCCTTTTGGGGTCTGTTTCTCTGTGACCTGTTAATTTTTATGTTCTTAACTGTACAGCAGCTCTAATCCATCTGGGCTGTGGAGAGCACCGTGTACAGGATTCTCTGTTCTCACATGGCTGCACTCCTGTCCTGGTGTGCAAGCTTGCATTACTTTGAGCAGAGGATGGTTTCTTAAGTCAGGTTTGCCATTCCTTGAGTTAGAATTTTAAGCTATGGAAGGAAAGGATTTATATATAGGAAACAATTTCAGACAATAGAAATGAAATGGAGCACAATACAAAGTTTTTGGTTGCAAGGTAACTGTTGAAGTCCATGCAAGAACTGGCCTTGCAGGAATACCTCTCTCATTGCCCCACAGCAGCTGGTTGAGTGTCCCAGCTAGGTACATGTAAATTATGCCAATTCATGATACTACGAACCACTGGGGTCTTTAGTCAGGATACTGGATCTCAGTTCCAGATCTGTGAACCTGCTAGGTATTTGGCTTTTAAATCACCCTTGCCCTTAGATGAACAACAGCTTGGATCTGTCTGGTCCAGGACTTGACCATACAAACAAGGAGAGCAGATACAGCACACTGTATCCAGCTTGCTGGTTTTGCCTTCTTCCCAGACCAGTAGGGCCATAGAGCCCTTTGATCCTTGACTCTCATTGTATTGTGTTGGTGTGTTCTGCCATGATGGAACACAGCAGCCTTGTCCAGCACTGAATGGAACAGCAGTGTAAGAGAAAAACAAACTATTTTTTTAAATGTTTGTTTTGCTGTTTTCATTCTCCTTAATCATGTGTGCCTCTTCCTTGATTTATTGAAGATTGACAAACCAGTGATTATTTCATGCTGAAAGGCTTCTTTTTGTAACATTGAATGTCATAAAAATATGATTAATTCTGCAACAGTCAATTCTACCACTCTACAGAAATCATATGATTTCAGTGTAGAGAGAGACAGTTATCCAGATAATTACAGTCAAGTTTCTTCCAGAGACGGAGTGAAAGCAATACATTTACTTGAGTCAAAATTAGCCCTGAGTAATTCAGTGGTGGAATTCAGCTTTTTTTCAATTAGGCGAAGAAGCAAAGCTCAGGTATCATTTTAGAGGCATCATTTTAGAGAGTGTGTTATTTGAAGTCTGACTATCAAACATGAAGGTTAAAGAGGAGTGTGTAACCCCCACGTACCTTATACTTGTTTCCATACAAAGAGTGGAAAGCAAAGAAACAAGCTATATAAATGTCTTCTCAAGCACTGAGCTCCGGCTATTTTTTCCTGTTCCAAGCCCTTTTTGTTTAGTTCTCCTTTGTTCTTTCTTCTTTTCCTCAGTTTCTCTCATCCTGTGTTTCTCACCATCCTCCCCTTTTTTTCTTATTTTTATTCCTCATTATGGTATCAGTCCTTCTCATCTGTTCATTCTTACACTCTTCTCCAATTTTCTCCATTTCTCTGTGCTGCACTGGGAGGCTTTGTAAAACGATTCTCCCTCTCAGGAGTGGCCTTTTGGCTTGTGTTGGGTTTGACTTTGTTGTCATCAGGTCGGTGAGGTGCTCACCAGTGGAGTAGCGTAGCCAAATTTCTCCAGGTGGAGCCCAGTACCAGTACAGCTGAGCTGCAGAGGGTGCATGAGCTGTGCAGAGAAGCTTGGCTTTTCCACATCTTGTGTGCTCCCCTGTGATATTTAAGCAAATATACTGACATCCTTACATAAATATGGATTGAAAACCTGGAGTATTCCTAGTTCAAAGAAACTGGCTAGGTTTTCAAATCAGAAGCCCAAAAGACTTTCTGTCTTGCTTGAATGCCCTTTACCCTCTGCGCCTGCTGTAAATCCAGGCTCACAGTAGTGACCATTAACTTGATTTTTGAGCTTCCATTCCAGAAAACTACTTGTTCATTGGTCAGGACAAAATCAGTTGTTAGCTGCAAAATGGTTGCTGTTTTATTAATTGCTTAGATTCTGGAGGAGCTTTGCCTGTTTGAGGAATCAGCAGGCCAGCAGTGGTACCTGCAGGACTTAGCTCTGAGAGGACAGGGGAGAAGGCAGCAGCAACGCCTGTGAGCTGCTGTGAGAATGCTTTTAACAAACACTATTGAAGCAGCTTGGTGGCTTCAGCTGAAGCCTTAATTTCAAACATCGTAATTGATTGGTTTGGTTATTTATTACACTTAGCTTGCAGCTTTGGGCAAAGCAACAAGCTAATAAAGGGCCAGGAGTTTGTTTTTCAATTTTTTGCTGACTAGTGTGGTTTCTGGGGGTCTCATATGCTTCAGTAAGCATGTCTTGTCTTTTCTTCTCCCTGTGATCTATCACAATCATCTGCCTTTCTCTGCTAACTCCTTCACTCCATCAACCTGCCTCAAGAGATGTCCATTTTGTTGACCATGTGAATTATTATCTTTCTTTGTCCTTTTTCATCCTAAATGCTGTACTACTTCCTTTGTTCTCTGCCCTGCTGAGTAAGTTGTTTTGACTTTAGTGTTTTGCTGTCTCATAAGCAAGTGACAATAATACAAAGATATCCAAAAGCTTAGTGTCTCTTCAAAACAAACTTGGAAACAATGTTCCTCTTTATTTGGCTTAATGGCATCAGCTGATGCTGATTATGGTCTCCACAAGTAGCTATGGAGTAGACATAATGTAATATAGAAAGAGATAATATGTTAAAATCAAAATATTCATGATCCTGAATATTTGGTTCCACTAATATGAATTTTGATTTGTTTCCATGGTTAAATAGCTCAGCTGATGCTAAACTGTTTGCTAATTTTCTCTGCTGAAGTGAGTCTAATCCAGCAAATGAGCAGCCATAGCACATTGGTGTGGTTGAAATGCTGAACTCGGCAAAGTAATCAAACCCTGAAGGGACTGAAGTTTGGTATCCTTCTTGCTTCTTGTTTTCCACCGCAAAGGCAGATAAAGGTCACTTAGGACTGAGGATAAGGTGGTTTATTCTGCTACAGAAAATGACAAAACATGAGCATAATGGGCCAGAGGCCCCAGATGCCTTTATATTTTCTAAGTTGTTGGTGTTGAAACAGCCCGGAGAGGATGTGGGGTTTACCCTAAGTATTGTTTCCATTCCAAGAGAAGGCAAACAAAAGAGTTTTATTCTCTCTGGGAAATAAAACCAAAGCTTATGTAAAGAGCCTGTCATGGGGCTTCTCAGGCAGTGAAAGCTACATGGTATTTTACAAAAGGGTAGACTTTAATGATTGCTAATTGCAGAGTGCTCTTTTAATACATGGGAAGCCTTCAATATCTGAATATCTACTGAGCACCATGTTGAGAAGGGAGAGGGAGAAGGACATGGGGTCTTTTATGAGGGCATTTACTCTCTGTCAGCCACATCTTGTATCTGGCTGAGCAGAGTGTGGAGGGAAAAGCCAGAGAAAATATCCACAGTGGGTTCCATTGACCTGGAGACTGAGAACATCAGGAATGTGAAACTATTTTTACAGCTTCACTTTGCTGTTAGGAACATTTATGCTTTGAAGTATATGATTGTGCCTCTCATCCATGGTTCCCGGGCTTTTACCTGACTATGGTCCATCTTTTTTTTTATTCACAAGAACTTTGCATCAATTTAGCACAGAACAAAGCTGATTTGTGTCTCTCCACAAACCTTTAAACCTGTGTGCAACAACCGTTTTACACATTCCATTGATATGCAAAGACAAAATGTCCACTGCTGTTACTACTTAGCATGAGTATGGCAGTGAGACTGAGCAAGAGGAGGAATGCATCTTCCACCAGCTTGCCAATCAGACACTACTGGTATTTGGAAGATAGTAATGAAATCACTTAATTAAGTGATTTCCTAATAACATGCCTGCTGCCCAAGTGGGTTTCCAAAGTAAATCAGACTTTTTGTTCTTGTTTCAGGTTGACTTTTGTAGTTATTGTCCACATGTAGCAGAAATTGCATGGTGTCTGTTCACCTTATAGGTGGACATATTAATAGGTTTTTATTTTGTGCTTAGAAACATGAAATCAGAAATACTGAATAGAGTAGTAGCTCTGAGCTTTTGCACTTCATCTTCTGATTTTTTTAAGCCATTCGGTAATCAAGATGCTATTCAAATAACTCTCTGTTTCTGATATCTGCGCTTTGGTGTGCATGGTGGGAATAGAAGTTGTTCTCATGGGTCATCATTGGAGACCTTCTTACAGCCTTTCCGTACTTAGAAGGGAAAGATATAGAGAGATTTTTTTGCTAGGATCTATAGTGACAGGACAAGGGTCAATGGGTTTAAATGAAAAGAGAATATATTTAGATTAGATATAAGGAATTGTTTTTCTTAAGGGTGGTGAAATAGTGAAACAAGTTGCCCAGAGAAGCTGTGGCTGCCCCATCCCTGGGAGCTGGGGGTTTGAGCAACCTGGTCTACTGGACGATGTCCCTACCTGTGGCAGAGGGGCTTGGAACTAGATGGTCTTTAAGGTCCTTTTGAAGCCAGAGTATTCTGTGATTCTTTGATTCTGTGATCTATGTGATGATGGGATCAATGTATACAAGAAGCTTTTTGCTTTAGACAAAATTAAAGACAAAAGCTAACATATTAATGTGAGCCTTTTGACTCTGTGTGACAACACAGTATCTATGTTACAGATAACTTTGTTGTATTTTCTAAATTGTGATATTGTAAGACACTTTTCAAACATTTAGGAATGAACATGGAATGGTTGATTGACTTGCTCAAGTGGATGGATAAACTAGCACTTCCAGGCTACTGGTTCTGTCATTACACTGAAGCAAGGCATTCCATTCTTTAGACATTTCCCCTCAAGTATTTTAAATGCATTTCAATGCCTGGAAGAAATGTTTGTAGTTTTCCCAATGCACCCAAAACAATGTTGAGTTTTTCACCTTCATTTGCTTGCAGTAAATAATGATCTACCACAACAAAATCCTCTTAAGGAGCGGAGAAGCAGCAATGTCCTTTTGGGGAGACAATGGCTTTGCAATGTGTTCCTAAAAGTCAGGGTGGCCCTTGGACTCTGCTGTCCAAAGGACAGAGCCAGTTAAACAGTGGTGTGAAAAAAGCAAACCACTGGGTCTTTCCTGGCCTAACTGGTGATGCCCAGTATAAGCTCATGCAGGTCATAGTAACATCAAGACATCCGACAGATGGAGCTGAAATTAAGCACTTAGGGCCAGCTGAAGTGTCTGGCTTGCTTGCTCTCTGGGATTGCCTCAGTTTGGAGGAGTGAACAGTGTGTGTTTTGTTCTGCTTGGAACGACAACATGGTTAAACATGGAAACTTGTATGCTGCTAGCACCTAAGCCTTTGAGCTCTCTAACAGCTCTGCAGCACCTGGGTAACACTCTGGTCCTTGGAGAGGTCCAGCCTGGATGGCATTGTCAGGCATCATCCATTACTGAGTTTAGAGCAAAACCTGCTGACAGAGAGGTGCATGAAATGCCTTCTAGAGCTTGTGAACCTGTGAGTGTAAAGTAAGTTAAATGAATTAACACACAATTGCATTTTAATGCCTAAACAAGTTAACTGAGTCAGTCCTTGAATCTGCTGTTGTTCTCCTTTTCTTTTTTGTGTAGTAGGAAAAAGCAGATTCCTACCTGATGAGGTTTTATGAGGTTAATAGCTATGAAGTACCAAGGCAGTCTGATGATGAGGGCTGTATAAACACAAAGATATTATGCAAGCCTAGCAATGCCAAATGCTTGATGCAAATTCCTTGCTTCCAGTTTGATTTCCTCTCTTCCCTTGCACAGTTTCTCTGCCAAGTAAATACACTCCTTTCATATGAAAGTACTCATCCCTCTGCCTAAAGTATCCTGGTTGAGTTACGAGTTATATTGGTAGCATTCCTTCTTGGTATTTGTACCTGATCAAAATTAGTTTTGAACAGGTTCTCAGGAGACCTTTCTTGCTGTGTTTCCTTACTGTTTGGGAGCTTAAGGAGAGTATTTGCTTTCTTAATGGTTAAGACTGTTAACAAACCCAGTCCCCGTTTACATGGTAAATGGTGAGTATTGCTCTCATTGTGTTTTGTGGTGTTAGAGTTGTGCAAAGACAACCTTAGTTATGTTAGATGATGATAGATGACCTAATTGCGACTTAAGTGGAAGAAATTACATATTCTGCTAAGTTGCCTAAACATACTATTTGGCAACAACTACTCAGATTACTTTTCAGTCCTCTTGAAAAGCTTGTTCCTGATGCACAGATTTAAATAAACTAACTGCATCCCATAGAGTGGTTGCCAAGCTCAGGTGTATCTTTGTGAATGCGAAGAGGACTATAGGCCATGGAAATGCTCTGTTTCTTTACTGGTTTTGTTTATTTTAAATGTCTGTGATGTTAGTGCCATTGTACAGTTTCCTGGAGAAATTATAGTGTGAAATATCAAGGCTTTCCCTTAAAAGAGAAATGTCATTCCAAATGTAGCAAATATCAGATCATTTAGCTGTGTAGAGCCTGAAGCTAAGCTGGATACTGATTGAATATGAAATGTTTATGTTGTGGACAGAAGAACTGATACGGGAAGCCACATTGTTTTGCTTTATATTTGCAAGGGACAAGTATTAGTTGTATAAGCATATGATTTCCGTACTCCTCATACATGTGTTTGCTTTTTAAGTAGTCTGTCTTTTTCCTTAACTTCACTTGTCTTTATGTAATGCCTTGAAATAGATTCACATGTGCACTGGATGATTTTGCATGGCACAGAAACCTACACAGAGCTTTGCCCTGATATCATAGAAATCTAAATGGTGCTGCTTGTTTTCAAATCTCCAGGATTTATCTTTGATCTGAATAGAAGAAGCTGAATTGTACAAAGGAATGCTCAGACATAAGTCATTCACATTTGTGATGCAGAGCACAAAGGCATGTGTGCAAGATGGATCTTAAATTACCTTAGTTTTTACTTGGGCTTAACCAGGAAAAACTGTCAGAGATGTCTATAAGAGCTTCTGTGTATAATTGGTGGGTTCAAAAAAAAGAAAAGAAAAAAGAAAAGAAAATTAAAAAAGAACCTAAATGATACACTATGAATATGGCAAAACAAACCAGAGTGCAATTCCCTGCCATTTACTTGTATGTTGAGAAGTAATATTCCTTGTATTTCTGTGTCACTCCAGCGCTGGGAAGCTTTCTGAAACACTGTGCCTGTTTATGCTTTCATGCAGACCATGAGTAAGGAGTGGTTCTGCTGGAAGAACCATGGTGGATTGCTACAGGTGATCTAAAATAGCTTAAGTGGGTGGAAAGACCTAGGGAGCTTGTATGGTAGAAACAGTAGGGGCTGTCTAATTACATTAATCCCATTCTTGTCCTAAAGCAATGACCACTAATAAGGCAATGGAGCAAGGGTTTAGAATGTGCCCCTATAGTTCTGAAACTCTCCCAAACAGAAAAAGATGACTTTTCTCATTGCTCACCACAGCCATGCACCTGTTTGGCCTAAACTGGCACCTGCAGCCGATGGAAGGGCAGATGTATGAAATCACGGAAGACACAGCCAGCAGTTGGCCAGTGCCAACGGACGTCTCCTTATATCCCTCGGGGGGCACAGGGTTAGAGTTACCTGACAGGAAAGGCAAAGGAACCAGTGAAGGTATGGTTGGTGTGTGTCCATGTTGTGAGTCTTCTGTCTGCCTCTAAACCCAAGCCATCCAATCTCATGTTCCATTACCCTTAATGCTGCCATCAGCAGGTGCTTTTCCAGTCTACCTGTCTAGAGCTAGTAATCGTCGGTCTCGTTTCCATATGTTTCTAAGTGTCATGCCCTTCTGATGTCCACTAATGCAATAAAACTGTGTGAAACCCTCCCCATGCATTCAAGGCATTCTCAAGGTGAAGCCATCTGTATGTTATCTCACAGGACGCAGAAGGCCAGCATGAAAGCCCTGCCTCAAGTGGCTATTTTTGTGGGAAGACATTGTCTCGAAAATTAAATGATTCCTAGAGTACTAGATCAAGTTTTCTCACAGCAATACAAAAATACTTGAGTTTGCCTATTTTTTGCCACCTAGTAGCAAATGTTTTGAGGACCAAAATGTTTACTGAGAACTATTACACTTTGAGTTTTGGCACTCCAGAGTTGGACATCTCTTTGCAAAAGTAGCCAGATAAAAGACCTAGTCCCCACAAAGAATCATGGTGTTGACAGAAATTAGTGGCAGCTGCTGAGTCCTCAATTGGGCAGCACCTTATCCAGCAGCTTTACATCTTAGTGTGCTTTTTTTAGAGGCAACAGTGCCAAAAGTACCTGTAAGCTCTGTAAAGTTTTGTTGCTCCCTAGACTAAGCTGAAGAAATGAGAAAGTCAAATTTTCAGGAAGCCATTTCTTCGTGTGTCAAGCTTTTCTATTCAAAGTAAAATTGAAAATGTCAGCTATTTCTGGTCGTTATTTTGGTGGAAAAAGTTTTGTGGACAGATAAGACATGCAACTGTTCTGGAAACTCACTGAACTCAAAAACTTCCAGAGTGTTCCCTGGGCTTTGGCTGAGAGCCTATGTTTACATGTTTAATTCAAATTAATTGGAGTATTTTTTTCTGTAAGAGCTTATCTGTCTTTATCCAAATAAAGGCCATAATCATGTGTGTTCCTTAAAACATTGTATTTACTAGTAACTGACAGCTGCCATCAAATTGCTACAAGGAAAAATCAGCTAAGCAGGTTATTCTCACCAAACCTTACTAGACAGTGCAGCAGAGCTGCAGACAGCCCTGCTGTTATATTCAAAAATACTTCATGACAGATCCTTTTTTCCCCCTCTGACTTGCCATATGTTTCATTTTTGAATCATCTAACTTTGATTTGTCCATTTCCTTTTAAAAGTCAAAATGAAAATAAATGAATATATCCAAAACTAACTTCCATGTGAAAGACCTCCATCTGATTTTATTTTCAGGCATGTTTACAGTGACATGACTAGAAGTTTTGATTGCCACTCTGTTAAAAGAGAAAACTGGGAAATATCCTAGTTCATGTGAAGACCCTTCAAGATAGTGCATCATATAGATAGTAGGAAATCTGTAGGCTTTAGAGGAAAATACTTTGTCCTGACTTTAAAAAAACACATCAGGACAACATCTTTGTTTCAGGAGTGACACTGTCCAGTCTTAAAATGCAGCTCTCTCCCAAGCTGGGTGGCTATGTAAGTAATCCTGGACTAGCAGTGTTGCATGACTTCTACTCTCAATCATAATGTATGTGACTGAAATTTATTTTAAAAAGTATTCAAATATATTTGATAGTCTTCTGGATCAGAATGAAATAGGCTGGAATGTGTTAGAACATCCGTAGAGCTGATTTGAATGAATCATTGCCAATGTCTTGCCAACTCTCAGTCTTTCTTTCTCATCTCTGGCTGTGCTCCAGGACAGCACTTACCTGTGTTTAAGCCCAACCCTGTTTACCAAAGCACTTAATCACATGCTTACATTAAAGCATGTAACTGTGATTGAAGTTGGAGAAATGTGTGTTCTTAAGTGTTTTGATGCATCAGGGTACCTTCCTGTCAAAAATACAGACAGATTCAGCAAGGTCTGAAATTAAATAGTACATTTTGATATCCAGAGAAATTAGGAACAGTTGCTATGGCAACTAAAAAGTTCAAGGTAATGTGTGGAAAGAGCAAAGTAATTGACAGCTCAATTAAGAATTCAGACCTGACGTTAATTTTAAGGAGTCACATATTCTGATTAAAAACTAATTTCTGATTAGAAGCTGAAATGGCTTTTTTATTGTACCTTCTTTGTAAATATCCAGTCCACAGAGCATGATCTTACTTTAGGCTAAAGCTGATGAAACAGGGATGGATTTCAGGGATTGAGTTTAGATGGGTGAAGAGAGCCACTTTTTTAACTTCTGTATCAGGATAAACACCAACTGCTGGCAACATGATATAAGAGTGCTTAGGATATCAGCTTCTCAGACATACAACTGTCCACCAAGAGGAGATGTAAACTTTTTAATTGTGTGTACAAAAATTATTTCTGTGAGACTGCCTTTTGCAATCACAGAAGTATTTTTGTTTGCATGAGCAAGCACTGCTCTTTGTGCAGAATACATCCTGTGCTCATTTTCTCCAGGCTCTCTCATGCATAGCATTATCTGTCATATTAAATTCTTACCTTCCCTGATTCACTCTGATGTACAGTCTTTATTAATGAACAATCAGGGGGCGTATAAAATACTTTCGGTTTTCATCTGAATTTCTAAGAATCTATAAAACTTGTCAGTAGTAATCAGAAAAAATTTATACTTCATTTGAACCAAAATATGTGATGTCTTTAGCTCTTCTTTAATAGAATCCTCAATCTTTTCATCATACAATAATGCAGTAAGAAACTTTGTGTGAAGATGTGGGAACTGTTTCCTTTTATCCTGACAGTGTGAAAAGTAATTTTTAGCATGCCAAATAAATAGTATCAATCCAGTTGATAAAGTAATTCCCTTCAGAATCGAGCTGGTTGATTTTCATTGTGCAATTGTATTCTGTTAGCTCAGAATGAATCAGAAAGAGTGTCCATTTACCTAAGCTGCTTCTGATTATCTCCTTTAATACACACTTAAACTGAAAAAGAATAATAAGTCAGCAGATTTCCCCCCTGTATTTATCTGAAAGTGATGAGCAATGATAAATTAGGACCTTACAAAAGTAACGGTATCTTTTTTTTTCCTGTGGACATGTATACAGCCTTTGCATATACACCTTTTGTGCTGGTATGCATAAAACTTCTGCCATAAGATAGCAGAGAAATGAAACATGCCATCAAGTCCTGCTCCAGCAGTGTACTTAAGCAGTTGTTGACTTGAAATCAGGGGTTAGTGTTACTGGAACTGAAAGTTCTGCTAACTTTTAATAAATTAAAAAAAAAAGCCACACCAAAAAAACTCCGACAAAACAAACTCTCAAAACCCCTCCATCCTTAATAGTTAATATGCATGTAATTTCTATATTGGTTTTCAGAGACAACTAACAATTTACATTTGTTTATCCTGGAAAGTTTATGTTGGGATGATATGTGGAGAGGTTTACGGAAATATTGCAATTAATGTTATGTAATATTAAAGGAAATATTGTAATTTGAAACACTAAAATAAAGTGTTCTATCAATCACGTTTTCAACGTGGCAAGTAAATTCTGAGACTATTTGATGTGAATTCATGATAGATGGGAAAAGATATTTTTTGTTCCCATTTCTCAAATGTAGGTTCTGGAAGAAAAAAAATTACAATGTCATTTTCCTACAAAAGAGTGTACATACCTGGAAGTTTCCTTCTCATTTTGTTAGACTTGTTTGATCTGTGAAACACAGAGTAGTGTGCTGTAATGGCATGGAGATGAGAAAACCAATTTATTTGAATTTCCAAAATTAATAATTAGTCCTTGTTGGTGACATGTTGCTCTCCTTACTAAAGCCGAAATCTTTCAGGTGATGCTACTGCATACTTTTCAACAAGAAGTATCCTTAATAAAGGCTATTTGCTAAGCAGTTGCCTTCTTCATCGTCTTTATGCCCTGCAGATAAAGCTGCAGCCACTGGTCAGAGCACAGGCCAAAAAGGCAACATTCTATCATTTCAGATTTTTATTCTGCCCCTTTTTCCCTGGTCTTCCTTTGGGTCCAGATTTTTCAAAGCATCCACCTGTTTTGAGAGCTGTAAGTATATGAATTTCTCAGGTGTGTTTTTTAGGGTGCTGAGCTCTCTGCTGACTCCCTTGGACATTACTGATTCCATTTGAATACCCAAGCTCTCCATCCTGGTGGTCAGTTCAAGAAACAGATGCCTCTATTTGTCTTCTGAAGGAAAATGAATACTCATAGCACACTTTACAGATTATGTTGCAACCTAATTAAATCCTCTCACATTTCTTAACAGATATTGCTCAAGTGCAGGGTATGATTTCCTTTTTGTGGACTGCTCAACAAACTTCAAATGCCACTGTCAAAAATTAATTTAATAGAGAAACATTTTGCTTTCCTTTCTCAGGCATGGTTCATGCTGCTGTTCTCCACACCACCATTACACGCTGTGACACACTACCTCACACTTGCTCCACTTCTTCTTTGTAATTTAATGATGACTTCTCCATTTATGAAGTTATTTAGGATATAATACTGGATGATTTATTCTTATCTTTGGAATGTAATTACATACTCTCTGATGTTACAATTTAAACAAAAGGCTGTTTTTCTCCAAGTTGCTCTACCAATGTTCATGTTTTCAAACAAAACAGTTACTGAAGCCAGAAATAACCCTGCCAGTTTTCCTCCCCTAATCATATGGATTGGCTAGACAAAGTACTCAGAAGACTTCAGGACACTAATAGACTGTTTCTCAAGATCAGTGTCAGAAATACCAGTATGACTGGCTTACTTTCAGTATCTAAGACTAACTGAAGAATTTTGTTCCTGTGTTTTGGCAGGAAAGCCCAGTAGTTTCTTTCCAGACGACAGTTTTATAGACTCCGGAGAGATTGATGTAGGCAGACGAGCCACACAGAAGATCCCTCCTGGTATTTTTTGGAGATCTCAGGTGTTCATCGACCACCCAGTGCATCTGAAATTCAACGTGTCTTTAGGAAAGGCTGCTCTGGTTGGCATCTATGGCAGAAAAGGCCTCCCACCATCACACACACAGGTAACGAGACCTTATTTCACTTAAATAGTAGTTGTCTTAAATTATATGTTTGTATGGTGCATTGTTTTATTTCATCTATTTCTTTCAAGAATTTGTTACATGCTTTAAGATGTCTAAGATCCTTTATCCAGGGAAAGAGAATCGAGTGACAATTGCAAAATTTGCACACATGAAGCTGATGGACTGTAGGCAGAGGCAAAGCAGGCAGTTGCCTAAGGCATCAAGCTTCCAGAGGAAGAGAGGGTTTTCTGGTGCTGGTAGTCACTGAGGGTTACCAGCTGGTTGCTCCAAGCAGCATGGGATACCATCTTTTCTATCCAGTGCTTTGCACAAAGGCAGCCACGCTCAAATTGCCTGTGAAAGAATCTCCTCTTAAGTAGTTTTGTGTGTCTCTCTTTCAGCCACTGCCTTCCCCCTGTCATGGTAAGAGCTGCAAGATTGGTCACCTTCAGGGGACCAAGATTCACTTTTGTCTTACATGCTGAAACTCCTTGGGCCAACCCTTCACGTTATATATGTTGACCATCAGCTTTGACTGAGAATGGTCAGGGCCAAGTAATTAGCGTATAAGCAAAGAAAATCAAGTTTTTGCAGAAAGCCACCAACTTAGGCAAAAATCAAGATACAGTTATTATTCTATAGGACTAAAATGAAAGTAGATGCTTTTCTTAACACTCCTTGGAAAAAAATACATTAAGAAAACCCCTGAAGAACCATCCCCTTAAGTTAGGATGTTATACATTATTTTCTCTACTTTCTATTTCAATTTCTAAGCTGCTCTTAACCAGATTGATTAATACATTAGGGCATAACACATTGGCAATGCAAAGTATCTTACTCCCACTTGTATCAGCAAGTTATCAAAGGATTAGCAGGTTTATGTTAATGTATCTTACCCTTACCCTCCACTATTAGATGAAAATATTTGAGATTTATAAAAATACCCTAACTTTCTGTTCTTTTTGAATAAACAAATATGTTTATTACAATATCTCTCAGTAATAAGGTATTTTCTACTTATTTACACACCTCCAACTTATTTATGTCAAAGAGGTGTCATAAATCTACACTTTCTCTGCCTACTTTTCTGCAGAATTAAAAGATTTTTGTAGGCTCAGCACATCATAAATTCAGTGCCACAGTAATGCTATTGCCCATTTTTAATCAGTCTCTTTTCACTCAGAGATTCAAACATTTATAACTTAAAACTCCTGTGTTATTTGAATAAAAACTCAAGTCATGATTGTATAATACAAACTCTAGAGTAGAAGTCTGTGTTAATTTTATTTGTTTATTATCATTCTTAAATTTTGTTGCAGAACAGGACTTACTGCATGAATAGTTTCAATTGTTTAAGTAACAATGTAAAATGTAACACCTAAGCCTCAGATTTATTGAACTTAAAATCTTCACATATAGTGGGGCTCACGAAGCTGTGACAAAGAAGGTTTAGAGTGAATTTTAGAAAAGGGGCTTCACCCAGAGGGTAGTTGGGCACTGGAACAGGCTTCCCAGGCAAATGGTCACAGCACTAAGCCTGACAGAGTTCAAGAAGTGTTTGTCCAATGTTCTCAGGCAAAGGGTGTGTTCTTGGATTTGTGTTGTTACAGTAAAATCAAAAGTGAGCAATTCAGATCTATAGAAAGCTCTGTGAGACTCAGCTATCAGCCAGGAGCAGCAAAGAGCTCAGCTACTGCTGGCTGATAGGGAGGAGGTTTACTCCCCAAGAATTCACATAGTAAGAATTCACAAGACTCTGCAGGTGCACGAAAACAGCCAGGATAAAATAATATAAACATGGGACTTGTGAGATATGGGTTTTAACCAATTGAAGTTTCTAGCGTGGTGGTGTGTAACTCTTTTAGCCAATAAACTGTAGTTCTAACCCTATATAAACTGTGTGCTTTGTGTAATAAAATGTCTTCACTATGAATCTCATAGATTGTGTGAAGTCCAGTTCCTCCACCGTTTATTTTTAGTTTACTTTAGGTTTGTTCTGTGTAGGGCCAGGAGTTGGGCTCAATGGTCATTGTGGGTACCTTCCAACTCCTGATATTCTGTGATTCACTATACCCAACCATAGAAATGTTTTAGGCAGTCAACAAGCCCACACCAATTTACCATTGCTGCTGTTCTTTCTGTGGCAACATTTTTGCTGGGATATTCTCAGTGATTACTCAGTGTCAAGACCTTTCCCATTTAAATCAGCATGGTTGTGTATCAGTTGAAGCCTCAGCTGAGAATGGAGTGTTGAATGTGGAATGAGGCACATGTTTGTCAATATTACATGCTGGAAAAAGCAATGCACTTGCTCAGAATCCTTATAAGTGATACTATTTGTGTAACCGCTCATGGAGAGCTGCCAAGTGTATTTAAAAAAAAAAAATCATCTAGACCAAAAATGACCAGAGGGACATTTTTCTTCAAACAATAAAAATCATGGTACACTAATAGAAGCAGATCACAAAATCCACCCTGCTCTGAAAAAATAATTTAATGGTGCTGCAGATTATTGATTCAATATTGATTTGTTACTTGTTAATATTTTAGTTTGTTAATATTTTAGTTTGTTAATTATCACCTTTTTCCTAGATTTATTGCTTTATAAACATGCTCTTAATTAAAACATTGTTTTCCTTTTATATATTTTTGTCTGATGTTTAATCTCATCACAATTTATTAATCTGAGGAGTCATTAAATAGGCAACCTGCTTTCTGTGTTGAAATATTAAACTTGTCTCTCATATTTAGTACATTCTACATAAATGTCTTCTTTTCTTTTGGATAATCCTAAGTATTTGCTGCACCCCATAAATCTAACCAATGAGTTATATATTTCAAAATTTTGAAAGGAGTTTCATAAAAAAATCTTCGCAAAATGTGTGTTTAGAGCAGTGTACAGTACAGAGCAGTACAGTCTCCCCTGAAAGAATTTAATAAAGGATCAATTATTTTCTTCCCCAGCCTATCTGATGGCAGTAGTAAAGCTCTAGCTGATTATCAGGGTTTTTTTTCTGTGTTACCTAATAAGATATTTCTGCTGTTCAGATAATCCACCTTCTCTAGTATGAGCCTTAACATATTTTATCCTGTTTCAGGATCTTTGAATTGATCGCAAAGCTGTAGACCCCTAGAATATATTCCTGAATTTCATCAGATGTTTGTGGCTGTTTGACCCTGAGGGAATGTCAGATGCTCACCAAAACTACTCTGTCACTCCCCTCCAGAACTGGACAGGGGAGAGAAAAGTATAATTTAAGGCTCATGCGTTCAGATAAGGACAGGGAGAGATCACTCGCCAATTACTGTCAAGGGCAAAACAAACTTGACTTAGGGAAATTAATTAAAGTTATTACTAATGAAAATCAGATTAGGATAATGAGAAGTAAAACAGATCTTAAAACCACCTTCCCCCCACTCTTCCCTTCTTCCCATGCTCAACTTTATTCCCTATTCTCTGCCTCCTCCGACCCAGCAGTGCAGGGAGATGGGGAATGGAGGTTACAGACAGTTCATCACAAGTTGTTTCTGCTGCTGCTCAGGAAGAAGAGTCCTTCCTGTTCTCCAGCATGAGGTCCCTCCTACAGGAGACAGTCCTCTGCAAACTTCTCCAGCGTGGGCACTTTCCACAGATAGTAGTTCTTCACAAATTGCTCCAATGTGGGTCACTTTTTCCATGGGATTCAGTCATTCAGGAATGGACTGCTCCAGCATGGGTTTTCCATGAGGTCAAAAGTCCTGCCAGCATACCTGCTCTAGTGTGGGTTGCAGGTGGATCTCTGCTTCCCTGTGGACCTCTGTAGGCTGCAAAGAGACAACCTGCCTTACCATGGGCTGCACCATGGGCTGCAGGGGAATCTCTGCTCCGGCACCTGGAGGACCTCCTCCCCCTCCTTCTTTGCTCACCTTGGTGTCTGGATAGTTATTCCTCTCACATGTTCTCACTCCACTCTTCTCTGACCACAATTAGTTCTGTGCAAATTTTTTTTTTCCCTTCTTAAAATATGTCATCACAGAGGTGATGATTGCTACCATTGCTGCTGGGCTCAGATCGGTCTTGGAGCTGACTGGCATTTGGTCTGTCAGACACAGGGGAAGTTTCCAGCAGCTTCTCAAAGAAGCCACTCTGGTGGCCCCCCCGCTACCAAAACCTGGCCATGCCAATGTGATAGAGTGTTTGAAGTCTTATTTATCCATGTTAAAATAACAAACTATTCTAAATTCTCATTGGGAAACTTTCTCTGGCTGTGGTGATCGTTTTCTACTTGAGGTTGCCTATGACTGTGGTCACTAATAAATAGGAAGAAAAAGCAAACGCCAGTTTTCTGTAGTCTTAGAAATAAATCATACAGAAGCCCAAAATAGTTCACTGTTAAGTAAAGGCATTTCTTCTCATTTTCCTCAAGAACTCATAATAAAAGTTACACAATTTTTTATAGTCTATTAGATTTAATCTTCCTAGATCAAATCCTTTTTTAAACTCATTTTAATCTAGGCCAAAATTTAATAAATCATAAATTTCAGGGATTGGCCATCACAGCTTGTGGAGGACATTTCTCCATTTGTACAGTTTGAATTGATTAACATGGTATTTTATATGTGATTTCCTTGCTGGAAGTAACTAATTGCCTATTAAAAATCTTTGACTATATTAAAATGCAATAAAGTACAATCCATTTGTGGCTCAATTAATATTTACTACTAGGAACTAGTAACTTGGCAAAGTTACTAACATCTGCAATGGCATCTTGCAAATATTTATAAAAATAAACTTTTGCTTTTGGCAGGAAGCCCCAAGTAAGTATAATTCAGATTGGACTGGAACAACAGCAGCTCACCATACCTGAATGCCTTGAAATTGTTTTCATCTCACTAAGATTTAAATATCTACATCTAGTATATAGCAAGAAATGGTTGCTTGTAAGCACAATCCACAGGACATTTCTTAGATGTCCACTTTAGGATGAGGCAGGTTGCATCCTAGAAGTGTCTCTTTCTTTGCCTACAATCCTGTGGTTGTAGGAAACTAGTCCAGACTGCCACAGAGATGTAACCATTTGGTGAGGTGACCTTTACCTAAGGTTTCTACAGTTACCTTTAAAAAATGTAGTCAAGCTGTTCCATCAGTCTTCAAAATGAAAATGGAAATACATAGCTTTTTCTCTTACTGGTTTTAATGTCTTCACTTCACCTGGCCAATGTCTTCCTTAGTCACACTCAGCTCCATTGAGATGTTCACAGCACCCAGACACCACGATGATGTCCAGTGTCACTGTCCTGTGTAGCTGTGTCTGTCAGGCTCACACTGAGATCTGATGAGGCATCAGCCTAGGAAATAGCTCATGGCTACAAATACCTGGCTCACAAAGTGTCATTCAAACCAGCCTTTCACTACTATCCTCTTAAATCATCCTATTATTTTCATAGAATCATAGAATATCCTGAATTGGAAAGGATCCATCAGGATCATCGAGTCGAGGTCTTGGCCCTGCACAGGACAGCTCCAGAAGTCACACCATGTGCCTGAGAGCATTGTCCAAACACTTCTGTCAGGCTTGTGCTGTGACCACTTCCCTGGGGAGCCTGTTCCAGTGCCCAACCACCCTATGGGTGAAAGATCTTTTCCTGATATCTGATCTAAACCTACCCTGACTCAGCTTCATGCGGTTTCCTCACATCCTGTCACTAGTCAGGGGAGTGAAGAAATCTGTACCATCCCCTCCACTTGCCCTTGTGAGGATGTCGAAGGCCACAATGAGGTCTCCCCTCAGTCTTCTTTTCTCCAGGCAGAACAAACCAAATGACCTCAGCTGCACCTCTTACAGCTTCCCCTCCAGGCCCTTCTCCATCTTCATTGTCCTCCTTTGAATGCTCTCTAGTAGCTTAATGTCTTTCTTATATGGCAGTGACCAAAACCGCACATAATATTCAAAGTGAGGCTGCCCCAGTGCTGAGCAGAGCAGGATAAGCCCCTCCCTCAACCAGCTGGCAATGCTTTCCCTGATGCCCCCGAGGACGTAGTTGGCCCTTTTTCCAAAGCAGAAAAGTACATGTGTTTAGAATTTATACCTACATTATATTTTTAGATTTTATATTGTATATTTTTATAATTTGTATTTACATCATATTTTTTTCAAAGCAGAAACTGACTCTAGCAAAGCTAACTTGGACACCCAAAAGGAATGACCTTTGCAGGTGTGCCAGCTTTTACATTCTCAAAAAAGGCACTTCAGCACCACATTTGCGATCTATTTACTGAAATACAGCAAAAACTCCGTAAATTTAAAGCAAGGCTCAAAACTAATTTCCTGTAAATAAATAATTAAATGTGTGTAATTAGAATAGTCTGGGACAAATTTCGTCATTTTATATGTGAACTTTGTCATATATAGCTTATTTCTCAAAATTATGTTGGAAATGATCACTTCTTACTTAACTTAGTAACTTTTTTAACTTAGCAACTTTAACTTTTTTAACTTTTAACTTTTCCTGCATAGGAAAGAGCATGTCATCAAGTCTTTATCTTGGTTGATTTTGAAGACCATACCAGACAACTTAGTAATATAACGCACACTCAAATTTTGCTACAGTAAAGTGAAAAGGGATAAGCAGCCTAAATATTGTTTCCACACTCATCCAACACTCAGCAGCCATTCAGTGCAGCAGCATTAACTGGTGTAGAAATAAGTGGTGGTGTTTTTTCTGCCTGTTTTTCTTCTTCTTGCCAAAAATTACAAGCTTATTTGACCAGCTGGATGAGAGAGGTAAAACCAAATGAAGTCAGGGAGTGGAAAAGCTGTAGTGCCTCAACTGCTGGATTCTGCTTGCGAGGTGTCCTGGTCATCTAAGAACATGATAAAAGTCAGATTAGATAAGGTTCATTTAACATTTGTGATGTCTACTAGGCTTTTGTCTGCCTCATCCCATTAATACAATACCAGACAAAGTAGAAAATCAGTGGAAAGTTTTTTAAATAGGAACTAAAGGTAGTTTTAATAGTAGAAGCAAAAGCAAAGCAATTGTTAAGCTGAAGTTACCCTGGCAAAAAAGAAATATGTCCTTTTGAGGAAAATTCCAAGAGCCATTCCCTAAATGTGATTTTTCTGTATTATTTATCTCTTTTCCGTGTAATTTTCCCTTTTAACCACTTTTGCTATTGCTTCAAGATGAAATCCTAGTTGACTAAGCAAAATACTTCTGCAAAACCTCTACAAGAATTTACTTTAAAATACCTTATTTTTTCCTTGGTGACCCATAGCAATTGTGGCAAACAACCCAATTAGGCTAGATATTTTTCTCTTATTTTCCGTATTAGCTGAGACACAAAGAAGATAACAAATAAGCTTCTTAGTGTCATACTTACAGAGCGATTTAGGTATGGTCTTATGTTTCTCTGCCTATATTTCTACAGAATGAGAACATCTCAGTAGGGTCAATATGCCCTAAGTCACATTTTAAATAAAGATGATTTCTTGATTCATGTAATTACAGAAAAAAGGCATTCATATAATAGCTATTTCCAGAAGTGTCACTTGTGGATAGTGCAGGAATATACTTGAGTTACCAGAGAAAATCCTGTTTATGATGCTTGTGGAGTTGCAGAATAAGAAACTAAGCTTGAGGAAGCCTGATACACAAACAAACATCACTTCTTTTCATGTTTCAGTTTGACTTTGTTGAGCTCCTTGATGGAAGGCGTCTACTGACACAGGAAGCGAGGAGCTTGGAAGGACCTCAGCGGCAACACAGAGCTTTTGTGCCCTTGTCCAGCCACGAGACAGGATTTATCCAGTATTTAGATTCAGGAATATGGCATTTAGCCTTCTACAATGATGGCAAGGAATCGGAAGTGGTTTCTTTTCTTACTACTGCTATTGGTAAGGATTTCCTCTATTATTTCTAAGCTCCTAAATAGGCCTCGAGGCCAGTTATTAATGCACATACTCAAATTGCATGATGGCTTTGTGTGGTTTCAGAGAATGCTTTAAGGGAATGGTATTTAGCAACAAGCTGAATACTCTTAGGCCCTAAATGTTGTGTAAGTATTAGGCCTCTTAAGTAACTATAACCATAATGAGATTCTGCCCAGTGCCAAAAATGGATTGCAAGCTGGAAAATCCCTTTATTTTCTTACTTTGATCTTCCTTTTACTTAGTTAGTTTTTTGTTTGTTTTGTTTGTTTAATTTTTTTGTTTGTTGCATTGGATTTTTTCTCTTTCTGGAGCAGAGGTGTAGGAACAGACAGCAACTCTATGCCAAAGTTTTGTGACAGACAGTCCTGCCATTGACCACCATCAAAACTACTCAAGCTGGAGTTCAGGCAGAATACTGGGGTTAAAACTCCAATAAAGAGCACTGCAAGGCTTGGTAGTAGCAACCACAATAACAGGAATCTCTGCTTCTCCTTGTTAACAGAATGAAGCTGAGATTGGTTAAAAGAGCAAATTAACTAAAGGGATCTCAACTTCTCTGGCAGTAAAATGCCCTGCCAGTTCAGTGCACAAGCATGGATTTGTTGCCATCCAAGGAGGAAAGGATACTGCCAGTGGGTGCCTGTCAGCACACTGAGTATTCTTCTTCCGCCCTTTAAATATCCTAATCTGTTTGTGATTTCATAATGCTTAATTTTGAATTTGATTGACCTGTTGAAATTGTTCACATACATTAATTCATTTGGTTGTAGTTTAAAGATTACTCCATAAAACTTGCACTTAGGTTTCTCCTAGACACACTGATTGTTTAATGGACTTTTTTTCTTTGTAGAAAAAAGCAAACTCATTCCAAGGCTGCCATTAATCCCTCTCCCAAAAGAGGCATTGGTGTTGAGTCTCAGCTGTCTGCAGTAGTTACATAACAGCTATGGGCTGTAATTTGTCTTTGCAGGTTAATTAAAAGTTTAGGTCTTATTAAAGCAAAGTCATTAAGATTCTGATACTCCATTTTAGCACCAAAGTTTATCTAATGCAGAAGTGGAAACTGCTATAATACTCTCTGTTGAATTTAAAACCTAGAAATGCAGTGATCAGTCCTGTTCACTGTTGGGCAACACAGAAATAGTCGTATGGTAGCTTATGAAGTCTTCCTCTATAGAACACGGTTTACTTTTATTTAGTTTGCTTCAGCAATTTTATTTTTCACTTACACCAACCACCAAATTTTCAGGTATTCTGAAGGCAACTTTTTTAGCTTGTCTAAGAATTTCTTCAGTTCAAAATCTCCCATCACAGGAAAAAATCAGTGAGGTTCTCACAGCACAAAACAATTTTAAAGCACAGTCACTACTTATTCTTGCTTTCAAAGTGATGCTTATTTGTTCTAGCCAGACTTTTCTCTTGGCCTTATTGTACTAACATAGCGGGAAAAAAAGAAATAAAAAAGATTAAAAACATTCTTAATTTGCCTTTGAACAGCAAGGATGTGGGTCAGAAGCATGTCAGAGTGTCTTTAAGGCAGTGCTGGGTTTTTTTGTTTATGCTCTGCCGTACCTTCATGACCATATGATGAGCAGAACAGTCTGTGATATAGAGTCCATTATGTAGTCTATATATTCCCTGCTGCCCTTGAATCATTCTGCATTTGGTGGGAATTACTTTACCCACTGGCAGATGTATATCAACACAAAGCTATAGTGTAGAAAAAACTATAGGTACAAGCTATGCATTGTGAAACTTAAGTCAAAATTTTAGGTAGGAAGATGTGGCTTCTTGGCTAGAATTCGTCCAGAAAAGTGCATTATTTGTGTGTGATTAAAAAAAAAATAGCCTTACCTGGCTGGTACCTTTCTTCTAAGTCTATTTACTAACGGCTTGTTTTAACAAAAAATCTAGTCAAATGTTTTGTGTAAATACGCTGTAATGCTTCAGAACCTTTCTAGTGTATTCATGAGGTCTGGCAAAACACGATTGCTAAATTGTAAGTATATAAATAATGTGGTACTTTAGTGTTATAATTTCTTTTTTTCCTGCCAGAGTAAAGAGGATAAAGCAACCTGACAGTACTTATGAACCAGTGTGTAAAGTTTCAACACCAAACAAATAAATCACATGTGATGCAGCCTTAGATCTATCTGTGTGGGGTGAGGAACCTTCAGAGGAGTTGTGTTAACTGTCAGAGGCAAGCTGCCATTTAATTTGATTTCTGCAGCAAGAGCACCTAGAAAAATCTCCCTTTATTATTGCACTGACATATGGCTTAAAGTTTGTGTTTGGTGGTCTGAGAAGAGGACCAGCAGCCTGAAACTCCTGAATTCTGATTGATGTGCTAATTCTGCCCCAGCCTAGGCTCATGCTTCAGCTGCTCACCATGTAAAACTGAGGAGGCTGAAATTTCTCCAGAGATGCTGTGAGGGTGATAGAACTGCTGGGAAAATGCATGAAGCATTAATTAATAATCACAGGTAATAGTAGAAAGCACCAAATTGATAATAATGATCATAAGGATAAGCTCATAAAGCCAAACTGTGCAGTCATTCCTTCAGGCAAACATCCCCTTCATGAGGACTTGCCTAAATAAATAACCATAGCTTTTATGTCAGCTGCAAACATGTTGTATGGAAAGGATGCTGATTTTTTAGGTCTGTCTACTGTGTTGCAACAGACTTTTCAGAGCCAGTAAAATCATGGCAGGCTCTGTATGACAGTGTCAACTGCAATTACTGTGCACTCCTTTTCTGGAATGATTTAGTCTCCATTATTCTAGAAAAACTGGAGAAAAACTGGGACAAAAAGCATCTGTATTCCCAGTTTGATAGTGCATGGTTAATTTCAGAAATTGTGAGGCTGTCCATCATACAGCTTTGGAATCCAATATAGCTATAAGTAAATTCACTCAGGACATTAGCATGGATTCTGAGGGCAGGAGATGGCAACTTAGCCTGTTTTCTAAAAGGATGTGGAATTGTCATCACTAAAGAGTTAGGAGGTGTCAAAATGTCTGCTTGTTACATGCCATTAAGTGTAAACCTGGGGAGAATACAGCCTCGTAATCCCTGTCAGAGCTTATACTTTTGCATTATGCAGGCAATTCAGGTGGAGGGAAAAAAAGATTATTCTGGGAAAGTTTTCAGCTTTTAATAGCATTTTATATCCCATTCTTCTGAATTACAATGCAAGAAATTATGAAGGAATGGACAATCAAGGTCTCTCAATAATAAATTAACCTTTTTGTAAATGACATTGGTGGCACTCTCTGAAATGTCTAATAGAAACTTTTCTTTGAGAAGCGCCTTGTGGATTCACGTCTGCCTGATAGTGGTAATTTATTCAGAGCAATCTAGTTTAAGTGGAGCAAAATAGTAGGCTGAGGAACCAGCTGGAATCAGCACATCTGAGACAGAGATTTTGGCCAAAAAACTGCTCAGTAGAAGCAAGAAACATCTGAGAGCCTGAAAGCAGCATCTATGGAGTCAGAGAGAAAGTGTCTTCCAGCAGGTGTTACTGCTGAGCTCAGGCAAGGTTGGCTGTGCAGGGCCACTGACAAATGCAAAGGAAAAGCAAAATCTGCTTCTATGAGAGGAGAGCATCGCTGTTGACTAGCATGTCACCCAGCAAGCAACAGGAAACACATGTAGGAGACACCCTTGACAGGATGCAAGCGTTTATTTCACTTCTATCTTCTGCAAGAGACAATGCTTAAGTTTAAGTAAAGGATTGATCCTCCTGCCCTTTCTACTATCCATAAAAAAACCTACTGTAAGTAGTTTCCTCCATCAAAGTGCAAGATGAGTTCTGTTGTTATTTTAAGGGGCTGCCAGCACATACAGTACTTGGCAATATATATCAAAAGGCAAGTGACCTTTCTGCAATAGCCGAAAATGTAACCCACCCCCATGCAGTCCCTAGGACAGCAGTTCAAACACAAGGATACCAGCAGAGGAACACTTCACAGTAGGACTGAGCTTAGAGAGGATAAATTACAGGGCACACAGACAAGCATGGGACTGGGAACCCTCCTTGTGTGAGAGGTGACAAGGATGACTCTTCCTTAGCTCTGTGTGAAAATGCCTTTGTGTTTAGCTTGTTATTAGCACAGAAAAAAGGAAAACCCTGAGTAGCTCAGATTTGTTTCCCTTACTTTTGCTGTGTATGTGTAGGCTGACAAACTCTAGCAACTTCCACTTTGGAGAAGATGCAGAAGTGTGATCCACTTAGAGTGTCAAAGCCATTCACATAATTTACATTTGCTTTGCTAGTATCTGGAAAAGTCTAAATTGGTTTCATGTAAATCTTGAGTCAGGATACTCTGCAGAGTAACGTGGGGTGTGATCTGTTCTGGCTTGCACTTTTCTTTTAGATTCTTAATGCCTCAGTTACTCAACTTCAAAGTCCCCCGTGTGCTATGAGATCTTCAGGACTGAAGGAGGAAAAGTGGTTCTAATGTCCTACCTATCCTTTTCTGAACTTCTCCTTAGGCTAAAGAGACTGAAAGTTCAGCAAGTACTTTGCTGAATCAGAACTCTTTTAACTGTTAATGAGACTCCACCTGCTCCATGGAAATGCTCGTTTCTCCCCTGTTGCATGAATGTGGTCATCTTCACCCTTCCTCTGTTTCAGAAAGGGATTTTGGAACACTTCCACCTTGTGGTAACCCTCTACAGATAATTAATTAGTAACCTGTTCCTTCCTGCACTCACAACTCTTTTTTTGCTCTGCACAGAAAAAGAAATACAGCAGCATATGAGAACCATGCCAGGAAGGGAAATCACTTAATTTTTGATGGTTTTGATTTCTCTCCTGCAAAGTAACAGCAGAGCTGTGCATGCTCTGCCAATCATTTTTTGCCTTCAGCTCTGTTTGTCCCACTACAAGCCTTTGCTTGACAGACACTCTGTCAGATGGTCACTGCTTTTTTTTTTTTTGATTACTCTCTTGTTGCCTCCACTCCTTTTTTGATGCTTTGTTTCCTACTTGCAGCTCTTACCTGGTTTCTCTGAGTGTGCTGAAGCTCATAGGTCTTAGTCAGGTAGTATTTAGACAAGATACAGTCACTCAATTCAGCTAGAAAGCAAAAAGAGCCGTTATGAATCCCTGCCAGACTGTGTTAGAGTATTTTTTCCTTAGGTATTTGCTCTCATGAATGACGTTTGGTTGACAAGTCTGATTGATTGCAAACTTAACGCCTATCCACAGAGTAGGCTCAGGTTATGCTGCAGCACTACACCGCTAAACATCCATCTGGCCATGAAATGTAAAGTCCTCTGTGAGAAATGAATTAGTCCATGCAGAAGCATAGTAAGAAGTCAGAAGATTGCCCTCACCATCCTAGCCAAATCAGCCCAGTCTGATAGATGGAGTATCAAAAGAAGAGCCAAAAACATGGCCTCCCTCTGCCTGAGCTGTATGAGCTGCAAGAATTCCACTCTCCAAACAGATGTAGTGAGATCTCTGGTGAGATTTCACTTTTTCATCCAACCCATGTGTAAATCTGGTCTTTCCTCTTTATGGGATTTGATAAAAAGCAAACATGATCTGAGCCTGGATCTGGAAATGGAAGAAGGGCTGTGTGAAGGTGAAACTTTTCACATTACTTTGCAATCCCTATACCTAGAGGTTTTTTGTTTGCTGTTCTCAGTAAAACAATGATGATGTTTTTTGGTGGATAATGATACAGCCCTTAAAACTTTAGCACCTGGAAGTCAACAAAAGTTTTATCAGTGTCCCCATAATCTTTTCACATTTTTCCCCTAAACTGATGAACAGTCTCATTTCCCAGTGAAGTGAACGAAGGGAGTGATCATGTTCCAGTACTGGAGTTTATCTCCCTGTTTGCCTTTTCAGACAACTCCTAACAGATCAAGAATTCCTCCTGGTTCTTAATTCCCTTTCAGCTTCAAGCAGTAATGTTTGTACATGATCCCATGGCACACCACTCCCTAATTGTAACTGCAGCTTTCTGCCTGCTGCTCTTAGATATGCAGCACTTCCAAGAAACATGAAGTCAGATCGGCTGTTTCAAGTCTAGATATTATTTGTGATGACCTTTTTTCTCTCTGCAAGACTCTGAAACTATTCTTACATAATAACCCTGCTTCCCAAGCCATAATGGCAGGCAAAATTAGTATTTCAGGATTTTCCTATTGAAGATGTATGGCATCTCTAATAAAGAGGAAATTAGGGACACATCTCAAAGATAATTAAATAATAACAAGCCTGTAAAGGTCAGATGCTTGGCTGTGAAACCTTCCCAGCTGCTCTTTCTGTATTGATGCTCTGTTAGTAAAAGCTAGTAGTGGAAAATTACAATGTGTAAAACTAACTTAGTTTTAAAGCAGAAATATAATAATTTATTTAATGTTAGATTTGAAGTTCGTATTTTTTTATTTTGATTTCTGTATGTCCACTCCTCTTTCAATAGATCTTATGATTACAAGTGATTATTTTGGTGGAAAAAACAGACAAGCAGACAGATATTTTCATTCTTATTCTTCTACAAAACAGATGAAGCCATGCTTGTAAACACTGCTTGGATGCCAGTATGTATTCATCTCAGTAGAATTTAGGCATCTGAATGTCTTTAATGTTCCAGATTTTGTCTGGTTTTGATCATACTTTAAAGTGGTAGAAAAATGAAGGTAGGTTTGTCTTTTTGAAAAGCATTGCCTACATCTGTACTTACATGGACTGGTAGCATTGAACTTGCATGTCTGTGTGCTGTTTGCAGGCAGGCACATTCTCTTGATCTGACAGAGCTTGTACAAAAGGTTTATTGATTGGGGTAATTACTTTGGTTTTAGGGTCAAGAAAAGGTTTATTTAATACTGAAGTTAAAGCCTTTTTCTTCCTTTCTGTTATTTCTCTCCCTGTGTTTTTCTGTTCACTTTTTTTTCCAGAACAGCAGAATTCTGCCTTAATAACATGGCATATAATGCTGTGTGAGAGGTTCTGGAGAAATGTGTAAAATGGTGCATATGGTTTTTGTTTTTACACTTTTGTATATAGCTCTTTCCACACAGCCCAGACTGTGGGCTAATGTAAGCACAGCTTGTTTTATTCCTGTGTCATATTACTGAGCTGCTAGAACAGCTCTGTGCACACTTTTCTTTCCATGAATGCTCCCCTGCTAAAGCACAGAAATAAGGTTGGGGGAGTTACTTGTCTGCTTTGGCAAACAAAAGAACTCTTTCTGTACTAGAACAACAGAGTTTTTAAAGCCTTAATTTTCCAAAGGCTGTATTAGAGTGTACATACTTCCATGCAAGACTACAAAAGAGAATAGAAGCCAAAAAGATCAGCACCTCAAGAGTCACTGGACCAATCTTTCCTTTTGCACAGGGGCCGAGTGCGGTGAGAAGGACATAGTCTGTACAGTAACTCCTGACACATGTTGACTTTTTCAATTATAACAGCTGCTCTGTGTATTAGATGTGTGACTGTTTTCTTTTTCTAAGTGCTACAACAGTCACAGAAAAAATGTCATAAGTTATATTAAACTGATTTCTAGACAGCTTGCTGGAGGCCCTAAGAAGGAACATGATTTGACCAAGTTCGTGCAGCAAGTTTGCTAGAGACAGGGACAGAGCTGTAAGTTCTGCTTTTTCTCTGGCCCTGATTGAAGACCACCAAGAGTTCAATGCAGTTGCCTGAGCACAGGCATCTATCAGCACCTGAGATGGCCCAGGCAACTGAGGGCATCTCTGCAGGGGCGCAGGTCTGACATAAAACTTAGAGAAGATTCAGGCCCTTCTATAGCAGTGGCTGCAGACCAAGCATCATACTTAAGAGCATGTCTCTAGCACCTGGCATTTACCCAACTGAACCTCAGATATCAGTCATTACAGCCAATACAACCTTAGTTATGAGGCTGGATATATTACCTGAAGAGTTTGTATAAAATGAAATTTAATCTTTAATGCAACCAAACTTACAACACTGCCAAGGTTTCACGACATTTGTTTGACTGAGTGAGATCATGTTTGAGGTCCTCTGTATGTATGTATATGCAAGAATGGTTTGCTTTTTTATCCCTGGAATACACCAACTTAAAACATCATTTAAAATGAAACTCAAGGCCTGCTTTAGCCTTGCCTTGAGCTATGAAAGCAGAAATTGTAATGTACTGAACGTAAAGTAACTTCCCTCTTGCTAGTGAGCTCAAGAAGTTGAGCCCTGAAGGCTGAATAATTGTTGTTTCCTGTATTAGTTTGTAACAATTTATGAGAGTAGGAAGGAAGAAAAAAAAATATTCTTTGCAATCCCTTGGGCAGATTGCAGATATGAGAGTTTCATTTACTGGACCCAAATTCAGGTCTAAAAATATGCCAGCTACAAAGGAAATCTAAGAAGAAAATAACTGTTTACAGGATATCTTTCTAGATGTTCAGTGCCTTGTCATAGGTATATCACAAATATGGATTGAACTGGTGTGGCATTACCTTGAATATTGTATACAGTTTTGGGCCCTGCAATGTAAGAAAGACATTAAGCCATTAGAGAGTGTCCAGAGGAGGGCAGTGAAGATGGTGAAAGGCCTTGAGGGGAAGCCATGTGAGGAGCGGCTGAGGGCACTTGGTCTGTTCAGCCTGGAGAAGAGGAGGTTGAGAGGAGACCTCATTGCAGTTACAACTTCCTCATGAGGGGAAGAGGATGGGCAAGCACCACTCTGTGGTGACCGGTGACAGGACCTGAGGAAATGGCTTAAAGCTGTGTCAGCAGAGGTTTAGGCTGGGAATTAGAAAAAGGTTCCTCACCCAGAAGGTGTTGGGCACTGGAACAGGTTCCCCAGGGAAATGGTCACAGCACCAAGCCTGGGAGAGCTTAGGAAGCATTTGGACAATAATCTTGGACACGTGGTGTGATTCTTGGTGTTGTCCTGTGCAGGGCCAGGAGTAGGACCTGATGATCCTTTTAGATGCTTTCCAGCTCAGCATATTCTGTGATTCTCTCATTCTGTGATTCTGTGAAGTCTTACTGGGCTTAAAAGCTGCACTGTAGAAATAAAAAGGAGGCAGCTTCAGTCTAACAGTTACTCTTTGTTTACAATCATTCACTGGTTTGGTTTTTTCCTAACCTGTGATCACATTTCAAGTGATATAGAACAGAGGTTTTTTTCAGATAATCAATATACGATTCCTTAAGAACTGCACTTCAAGACCCTTTCATGCTTTTAGCATTGCTCACATTGTAAGGGAAGAGAATAGTGTTCCCTGTATAACCCAGTGAACATCAGAAATACATTAGCAGGATTTTCTAGAAGTTGGTGAAGTCAAAAGAGATTTTAACATTAAGTTAAATGGTCATATACCTAGGCCAGTGCCCAGGTGCTTTTGAAATTCCATTACACCTTATGCTTTCAACCATATGAGAAGTTCAGATTATAAGTCATTCTGCACTGGAAAGATTTCTTCTTAATAAGGAAGCCATAAGAGAAAGGAATGAGTCAGTGAGGTAAAGATAAAGCTCTCTCTAAAAGGGCAACCCAAATTCAGACCAAGTGTAGCAAAGGCCTCTGAAATGATTGGGTTTGTCTCTTCTTTATTTACTCCCCAAACTATTCCCACTTGATCTCTCTTTCTATAGAGCAGAAGTTCGTAAATAGGGCACAAAAAAGCTGATTTTGTAGTATTTCCAGCTGGGCCTGGAGTCAAATGTGCTTGAAATAGTGTGAGAAAGTCTAATGTGATTGTGGTGAGAGCCATTTGAGTACGTGAACAGACATTTCAAGCCAGGCCTAAAAGCAGAAGTGCAGACAGCTCAAGGGAAACTGCACTTACATGATGTACTGTCAAATTTGGCAAAATCAGCAGCTCTTGATTTCAGTAAGCAAACCAACTGCCCCTGGGCCCCAAACTTTTTGTGCTTCTCCATCACCGTGTAAAATGGTCCAGCTTTTAGACTCTCTGCTGGCTAGGGCAGGTGTTTGTTGTCAGTACACTAATGGAAATAATGGGTGTACTTTCAGTTGCAAATTGATTTTTTTAAAAAAATTCTTACAGAAAAAGAGGAGAGGGAATACCATGGTGTTGGATATTGTGATTACTGTCCTTCTCTCTGACTTTCCAGATTCAGTAGTGATGTCAGGAGTTGTTTAACGGACTGCCTGCTGGTTGCCCTTTTCCAGTTTTAGCACCCTTATACCTGTGAAGATTAGAGTTCCACTGGGATATGAGGGCAAAACAGGGTTATATGCATGGGTCTTTATTAAAACAGACCTCCCAGCCTCAGGAAAAAGAAAACAAAATCAAAATCTGGGCAACATCAAGTGGCATTAGCAGTATCAGCATCACACTAGGTGCCCTACAGAAGAGGAAACTATGAAAGAGCACTCAAAAATAATGACTGAGTTTCCATGATGCTTTCAAGACTTTCACATCCCAGGCTGCCAGGTGTGGATTACTTGAGCTAGAAGTATAAAAGCTATATAAAACACAAATGAAGCAGAAAAATTGAAATCTCAGCAGGTGATGATGTACTATAAGAAGAAATCAGTCCTTTAAAGCCTCATCTGGGGAAGAAGGAGGAGGAGCAAGAGAATACCAGACCCAGCATTCCCACATTTCCTTTGTTCCCAGGGCATTTTCTTTCCTTTTTTTTTTTTGGCTCATAATGTCAAATCTGACGTTTCAAGACATCTGAAAGCTGTTTTATCCCCTCTCACCTCCATGTCTGCCTTGGCATTGTTATCACAATTACAAGGGCAGGTGACAGTTCTCTAGACTTGAAATCCAACCTCTCCTGCAGTGAAATTCAATTGAGTAGCATCATTTCTTTGAAAAATAAACAAGACTGCAAGCTCTGCAACTGGGAAGTAAATTAAATGTGCTCACAGAGCTTCAGAATCTTCTTTGCTTTTAATGTTATACTGCCTGACTTCCTATTAAAATTATTGCTAACGTAGTCAGGGCAGTGACAGGGAGCATTTTTGTGAAAGAGAGATGTTATTGCAATGAGATTGTAGGTGGCAGTTTTATCCTGGACAAGCAGATCTGGGAAAAAGAATATGTGCCTTGCTAATGTTGTTCTAGCACAGTAGCAAAGGAGAAGGTGAAATAATGTTTTGCCCCTTCACTCTCCCATGCAATGCAATTCATACTACAGTGAGAAGCATGTTGTGCACCCCTCATGGCCCTTTTGCATTGATGTGGCTGACACAGAGGATTTCAAGGTTAGATATGAGCCATGGAGTGTACCTACTTGCTGCCCTGCTCCATGTGCCCTCTCTCCCTCTCCCTCCCTCCCTCCCTCCTTCCCTCCCTCCCTCCCTCCCTCCCAGGAAATCCTTTTCTTTAGCCACGGGAACATGACTAGACAGAAAATAGGTCGGTGGACAATTAGGAAGAATTTATTTCTGTGTTACAATAAATATATGCATTTATTTGATACAGAAGACAATTCTCCTCTAATAATTTGGTTTACCTCCTATTTTAATTTACTTGCTATTTTTAATTTAATGCATCTGTATATAGAGAGAATCAATGTTTGTAAGAAAAGGGTAAAACCTTCTGTCGCACCAGTCATTATGTATGCAGTATCTCCCTGGGTTTGTGGATTAGTAGATGTGGTAATTTATTTTAGGTTGAGCAGCTCCATATATCTTCCCACCAGCAATGAGCAAAAGATTTTGAGGCCGTATCTTGTGTAGAGGTGGAATAGACTACTAGTTGAAGAGGCCAGACAAGATACTTAAAAAACCCTTCTCTTTTCTTTGCATCTCACTTCTAATATAGAATATTCTCATTGGTACAAAATTTTTATTCTTTGAACCTTCATTCCAGAAACTGAGATTAGCATTGATTCACTAAGGTCTAATTGTCTTGCTGTGTTATTCCTACGTGTTTCTGACACCAAACACTGTCAGTTCCAGAACAACTCTTTGAGGTTATGGAATGAAACAGTTCCATTTGAATTCATACAGTTACACCCCACTGAATGGCATTTAATAGTTCTTAGAAAGCAGTCCTGGTGCTTATTAACTCCCAAAAAGCTACTGCCTTCAGTTGCCAGCTACATAACTATTTTTTCTTTGCCAATAGATAGTTGCCTCTAAATGCCTAGGGAATGATGATGCTTGGTGGCAAGTGTAGGCTATAAAATATTTATCTTTAACACACAATTGTGTTACTGAAGCCTCTAATAGGATTTGGTGTCAGGCAAACATCTGCCTTGGCCTCTGGCCCAAAGATAGAGAAACAAGCTATTAAGTTGAATGTTGCATAGTAAATAAATAAGGCAGAAATGCAGTTAAGTAGCTATACCGCTGACCAGCAAACATGGTGAGTATATAAAAAAGAAGTCCATCAAGAGTCTAGCAATTTGTCTACCTCCTTAATATGTTTATTGTGTTGCATCTGGATAAAGGTAATTCATGTCGGTAATTGTAAGCCAGGCTGACAGATCTTTATGGAGTTCACCACAGTAGAATTGGCTTTCATGAGGCTTTTTGTCAGCAGCAAAGTGGTCCCCTGAGCAGACCATTAGCCTGGGAGCTTTGTTGCTGTCACATGAGTCAGTTTATAATATGAAGCAAACAGTGTATTTGTCCATGCCTCAGATTAGCAGCCTAAAAAATAATGGGAATGGTAACAATTAGCAATTTTGTATTGAACTCTGTAATATCCTTAAATGAAAGATAGTGTAGTGTGAAGTCGTACTGTGGCTATGGACAGAATCATGCCAGTTTCTGGCTTCTCTCACCCCTTCTGTAAGGAGTGACTACAGTGAGAAAACTGGCAATGATATAAAGGTTTCAGACAAGTTTCCCTCAGGATCTACCACCTGTGAGTGTACTTGTACTGAAAAACATCCCCTGAGATAAATGGCAAAAATCCCAAAGTATCCTCAGCAGCTATAAGTCAATGTGGTGCATGAAATAAAGTTGGTTTTCTCCAACCCATGGTATGTTTCTTTCTCTGCCTTGATAATGAAATCTCATGAGCAGAAAGGAACTTAAAGAGTACTTAAGAAGAAGAGTTTTGCCCTAGACTTTCATGCTTAATGAATGTTTTCTATCTCTCATTTTTATGAATCTAGAAGCAGTTTTTGCACATCCTCCTTTTCCTGGGTGAGGTAGTCTGGCCTAGGATGGGGAGTACCTGCCTCATCAATCAGGGCATTTCTGTACCATTCTCCAAATGAGACAGTGTGGATCTGAAGACCAAGTGTCTCATGTCATTTAGACCTTCTTTAAGAGGAGATCTGGATGTTTACAAAATTTTTTGAGGATATAATGGAGGACCAGAAAGACAATCAGAGGGCTAGGGCACCTCTCCTGTGTTCAGCCTGGAGAAGAGAAGGCTCTGGGGAGATCTTAAAGCCCCTTCTAGTACCTAAAGGGGCTACAGGAGAGCTGGAGAGGGATTTTTGACACAGGCATGGAGTCAGAGGACAAGTGGGAATGGCTTTAAATTGACAATGGGCAGGTTTAGATTAGATAATAGAAAAAAATTCCTTACTGTGATGGTGTTGAGGCACTGGCACAGGTTGCCCAGAGAAGCTGTGGCTGACCTATTCCTGGAGGTGTTCCTAGCCAAGTTGGTTGGCTGGGGCTTTTTTGAGAAACCTGGTGTAGTAGAAGGTGTTTCTACCCCTGGCAGGAGAGATGGGACTAGATGATCTTTAAGGTCCCTTAAACTATTCTGTGATTCTGTGAAATGACTTGTTTTTTCCTGTTACTATTTGGATTGTGAGCTGGCAGAAAACTTAATTCCGTACACAAGCTTCTACATTCCTTATTAGACACCCCACTGCCTCACGTTTTGCAGGTCTGTCCTCAATATGAGTTGTTTGTTTTCAGGAGTTTTGCTTCTAAAGCCATTGGTGGTGTAAAGGTGGCATGGCAACTGTGTTTTCAGTGCTCTCTTTGGACATGATAACAAAGCCATGTGAAGGCATCATGCATCATCCATTGGCTGACCCTCTAGTTGTTTATCTCTGCCCTTACCAGCTGGTGTCCATCAGATCTCTTCAGAGATTTGGAAACCAAGAGAAAACTGTGGGAATCAGACTGAAAACACAGAACTTACATATATAGCTTTCTAGAAAAGAATTGTCTGTGGTCCCACAGTGAACTTTAACAATAAAATAGAACAAAACAAAACGTTGTTGTCTCAAAAGCAGTTCCCATGGCACTGTTCATAAAACACCATATGGAATTTTGTACATATTGGAGAATACCCTTAAAATCATGTGAACAGCTTACAAAATAAGCTGTATAAAGTAGACTAGAACTCAACCACAACTGCAATGACCTGGTTTTATTTATTTATTGATAGTTTATCATCTCAGTAGCAGTGTTGCCTGTGATCATACTCAAAAGGCAACCTGTTGCTTTGTGTCACTAATTTAGGGTCTCCCTAAATGTTGACGTTTAGTCTCTTCTATCATCTAAGCCCCACTTAATAATAATTTGGCTAAATCCTAGCTTCTGAAAATGTATCTGTTTGATTCTTCACTCTTTATAGGGTTTGCCATCATGACTCCCTAATTTCTGCTGCTGAGTCACTCACTTCTTCCTGTTTGGTTTGAAATGTAGGTGTTGGAGAAATGTGCATGGATGTTTGTATGCATTTACATGCCTTAAGGGCCAGAAAACTGACCCAGGTGCCCAAGTGGCACAGTCTGTAACCACTGAAATGAAATTCAGTCCTGGGATGAAAACAGAGGTTTTTATGAGAAGTCTTAAGTAAGCATGACTTGCTAATGCCTGCAATCTTCAAAGTAAAAAGAAATTCCAGCTTGTGATTGTGCCTAAGAAAATAAATAGGAGCATGCTCAGTCTTGCACACCACAACTCTCAGACTTGCTGTTTACAAGCGTCAGTCTCAACCTTGTTTGTGCTCGTTAGTTCTGAAGTTTCTCAGAAGAAAAGTGGGTTCATTTAACACTCCCTTTATGGAAATACTTTGGAGCTGTTTGGGAGCAGCTTTGAGACAATGCTGCGCTGCTTGAATCTTCATTGCTTTTCAGAATTGATTCTCAGTAGTGAAGAACTTTTGGGAGTGTGTGACCCTGAGTCACATCAGGCAAGTTTGTATCCTTAAGTGCTGAAAAACAGCAAGTGGCACAAGTCACAGGGAGAGAAGAGTTTCTTTTCACTTCATCTCGTCTCCATCAGGCAGGTTATTCGAGGGCAAAGAGAGGTAGTATAAAATGAGAACATGGTAGAAATGTTACTTTTGGCTATGTTAGAAAAACAAGGTTCAACAGAGAAATCACTGAATTAGGATGAAAGGATTTGGAGGATCTACTCATTAATAGTATAGGGTATTCAGGCCACAATTAAGAGTGACTGAGGTGCTTCAGTGAGGAAGGTACAATGGGTTTCCTCCACCTGTTTTTTAATTCCTTTTGAGTTAGCCACCATATGGTATTAAGCATTTTGGCCCCACTTGCAAATATTAAGGGAAATCAAATATTAAGGAGGTAGTGATAAATGAAGAGGTGTGTGTGCACATCACTGCCATTTTGCAAAGCAAAATACCAGCTCTGCAGATTAACCACAGAACAGACATGAATATTTTTTTGACCTGCATTAGTGTCAGTCACTGTCGATGGGATCTGACCAGTTATATGTGTCTTTGCTGAACTAGTTAGAGGAGGAAAGGATGCACCACCAGAGTAAAGATTATTAAATGGATTCACTCTGAGATTCAGGAAAGATTGATTACCTAAGCACATTGGTTACCTAATGCTCCTTTTCTGTGGTCACTCTGAACTTCTAAAGCTCTTTATACACATCCAGAATAGTGGACAGAATAACACAGTTTAACCGATTGTGGATATCTAACTGGTATACAGAGTATTGCCCTTTTTGTCCTAGGCATCACAAACACACCAGCTGAACCCCACTATAAATGTAAAATATTGTTTTCAGTAGCAAACATTACCATTTAGTTGAGCTGGTGCATTTTCACAATTTGGAACAGCTGCTGTGTCTGATGTTACACTGCTTTTTAGATGTTTTTTATAAGATGTGTCTGTGGCTTTTTATTATTTTGCATAAATATTATTTATTATCTTACATAAATATACCAAGAAAGCAATATGGTTATTTTACTTCCTTTCAAGGACTTCATTTAGTCCTTTAAACCAAAAGCTTAGGAAAAAAGCTTCTTTTAGTTTTCAGTTTTTAATATACTCAAGTTGTTGTTTTAACATTGGGAGTCTGTCCTGCATCAAGCCCTGACATAGGTATTCCCAGTGACTTCAAAGGTCATGTGTGTGTTATATCTACGCAGCGTTGCTGCAGCTCGCAGCCCCTGGCCCAGCATGGCAGTGTGATGATGAGGTGCCACGGGACAGCCACGTGCTGCACTGATGCTGAACAATGTGGCCCTTCTCCTCCTCCCAGTTTTCTGTCAGTAGAACAAAAAAAATCACTAGTTTTTTTCTCTGCTGCATTCTTTTTTTTTTTTTTTGCCATTTTTTGAGCTTAACCAGCTCATTGAAGGGTCTGACAAGTGCCAGAAGCAGCACAAGAAGATGGAGCTTAGAGTTGTTCCTAGGATGAGAGGATTAGAGGGAAAGGACTGACCCTTTCTGCAACAGGAGCAGTTAAATCTCCTTACCTGTCTCATTATTTTGTTTCACAGTACTCACACTCTGTATGTTCTTCATATGTGTAAGTATGTATATGTGCACAAATAACTTAATTTTCCTAAACTTCTACATCTATTTATTGAAAATAAGAAAATCTAAACATTGTAGAAAAAGCATGGAGGAAAAATGGCATAAAGTAAATTTGTTTTCAGCAGTGGCATTAAACCATCACAAAGTTCTGAAGATTGTATACACATGGGCTGATACTAACTTCATTTACCGAATAGGTTTGTGTTTATATTTGCTATGCAGTGAGAGATAGTATTTCTAAATATCAGTATAAATGCACAAGGCCTGAGTCATTATTTTTTTATTCTAGGAAGCATGGCAGCTCTTTGATTGGAATAAAGAGGGCAGCTCAAGCCTGAAGTGTTGACTACATGCTGTGACTGTATTTCTATACACCATCAAGTGAATATCTGCTTACCTATAGGGCTTAAGTGTTAGAAAACTGACAGCACTTCCTCATACCTTCCTTGCTGCATGGAGCTGTCTAATTATGAGATATCTGATGCCAGACCTTAAAATATAAATGCTTTAAACTGGTTTTATTATTTAAAATTGCTGTTGCCCTTTATGAATTATTAAATTACACCACGTCCTTTAAAATGTCCTTCAGAAACCTCTGCTCTTTGGAGGACACCCATCCAGAAGCAGGCTTCATTTATGATGAGAAACTAATCTGCACATCACTGCTACAGCTGGCTCTTTTCATTTGCACTGACTGAGAGTTTGCAAATATTTTTGCTACCAGGAGCCTTGTGAAGTAGTATCTGTGAGAGTGCAGTCATTATTCATAGGGCAAAGATTGAGATTTTCACTCTACACTGTAGTAGATGTACCACTGGTGCTGCTCCTGTAGAGCCAAATCCCGTTTTCATCTGATACGCATCTCCCTTGGAGAAAATACGAAATAGCAGTGTAGAATGAACCGTGGTATTACATCTTTCAAAGCCCCACTCACATTTACTCAGTCTTCACTCACAGTTTAGTCAAGAAAATAAGATTATTTTCATTCTCTTTTTGATGTGTTTACCAGCCTTGAAAGCTACGTTTTAGCCCCAGTATTCTGAACTGTCCTCAAAATAAAAGTGCTAGGCAACATTTTGCTTGCCTGTTAACTTTCCTTGAAAAATGAATAGCCGGTGTTTTTTCCAAAGTCAGGGAATTCAAGATGATAACTAGAAACAGGAGAAAGTGTGGAATAGTCCCACTCCTGGTCCACCAGGATCCAAAATTATCCCCAGAACTCTGAGCGGTTAAATATATAAAATAAATTGTATATTATATAATATATATTATATATAATATTGCAGAACAAATGAGAAGGAATTTGGTTAGAAATATTTCTTGAACAGGCAGACAAGATGACTCAAGGGCCTGTGTTCAGTAAATTCACTGGAGAGCATTTCTGTCATAGCTCAGCTCTGTTTGGTACAAATAAATGCCCCAAGGTCACTTAGCCAAGTCAACAAGATTGGACCAAAGGTACGTATTCTGTCATGAGAACAGTGTTTATCACTTCTGTCCAATAAATTTAAAGAGGGAAAATGGTTGTAAAAATACACAGGAAGAAAAGATATTTGGAAGTTTTCAGGTACTGAGTGAGAACAAAGCCTGGTGGGGATTGAGCAGCTCATATTTATTTAATCATAGTATTTGCTGTTGAACCATCCGTTGGTATAAATGGGTGAGCATTGTTTAGTGGGTTTCAGACTAATGCTTTCGGCTCCAAGTGCAGCCATTCCTTTGAAGTTTCAGCTGTCCTGCCATCCAGAGTCCTCCCAAACTCAGAGGTGTTTTGTTGCCCAAAGAAGCATCTGAATTCTCTTCTGTTTTTCAGAATCAGTGGATAACTGTCCCAGTAATTGCTATGGGAATGGAGACTGCGTGTCTGGGACTTGCCATTGCTTCCTTGGCTTCCTGGGCCCTGACTGTGGCAGAGGTAGGAATTTATACTTGATAAACTGTTTGCCTTTCTCCTTCCATTAATGTTTTTCTTGTGGAAATCACATGCGTGTCTGTGCCTTTTGCAAAGTGCTCCTCACCTACCTTGAGGATGCTGCAGTAGAATGGAAACAGGTTGGATCCATGAATTTGTTTGGTACAAATTTGTTTGCTACAACTTCACTCAGCAGCTGAGGGAGCTGAGAATGTTTAGCTTGAAGAAAAGGAGGCTCAGCAGAGACCTTGTCGCTCTCTACAGCTGAAAGGAGGATGTAGCCAGGTTGGAGTTGGCCTCTTCTCCCAAGTAATAAGGACAAGAGGAAATGTCCTCCAGTTGTTCCAGTGGAGGTTTAGATTGGATATTAGGAAAAAGTTTTTCACCAAGGGGTTTGTCAGGCACTGGAACAGGATGTTACAGGAAGTGATGAACTCACCATGTCTTGGAAGTGTTCACAATACATGTAGATGTGTTTCTTAGGGGCATGGTTTGATGGTGGGCTGACACTGTTGGGTTAAGAATTGGACTTGATGACCTTGGAGGGCTTTTCAAGCCTAAAGTGTTCTATGATTCTATACTATTCACAACTGCTGTGCCCTTAGCAACCCCTTAGGCTGCTTATGGATAGGCAAAATGTCACACTGGGAATTTTCTCTCTGGAAGTAACTTTTTAAGTGTGTCATCATTTGTTTAGCAGAGTGCTCTTATCATGGTGTGGAGGGAGACTATAACGATACTTTCTTTTAAGACACTAATTTTACAATAAAGTAAGTACTTTGCAAATTTGCCTGAGCCTGCCTGTGAGAAGTGGGGCAGGGCTGGAGTAGGGCTAGGAGCAGAGTAATGGTAGGAAGCACTGCATACTCTGGCCAAAAGTGAAAACACTGGGAGAAGGAAAAAGGGGCTTACCCCAGCAAACAATGTAATACATATCTCTGCTCAATGATAAGTATTTTTAATAAATGGATTTGGAAGGATTTTCTTTGACCTGAATTTTTTAGGTTATTTAAGCATTAAAAAAAACCAAACTGAAGTACATTTAGTAAGAACATATTTCAGACCAAGAAATCAAAACCTTGCTTGTGGTAATGCCAGAATACTGTGCATCAACCTTTTCAAGACCTTTTTTGGCTCAAACAGTCCAACAGACTAAGTACAGATTTATAAATTCAGGGAGGGAGGTAGTGTAAAATGTTAGTGCCCACACAAGGAGCTTTCCTAAAACAGAAGGTCAGACTTTCACCCCAGATCACTGCTGCTTTGGGAAGCAGGCTGGTTTCTTCCCAAGAGAGAGAGCTAAACTCTGTCCAACCCCAGTTCTCTCCCTCTCCAGCCAAGCTCGGGTCACATCCCTGCAGCCCAGCCAGGAGACAGAGATAAGGAGCCACACACCCTGGGGTAGGCGGGATGTCCCTGCTGAGGCAGTGTGGGCCGGGCTGAACCCTGCAGTGTTTCAGAGTTCACAGCCCCGTAAGATGGATGTGGCAATCTGCATCCCTGAGAGCTGTTATGTCAAACTTCTTGCTGACTCAGGTTACACTTGGTTTGCATTTCCTTATGCTTGGTTTGAATTTCCAAGCTCCTTTTCAAATCCTTAGAGCTGGAGACAAAAGGAGGCTTTTTTTCCATGTCCCACAGCATATTCTAACTCACATTTCCTATCTTTAGGTAGGGCAGAAGTTCAGGGCTTGTTCCCCGCAAGGCTCCCTTTAGAGTCTGCGGAGGAAAAGCTCCTTCACTTTGAGTCAAAATACTTAAACTTTTGTTCTGAACCCACTTTCAGAGGAGCTTACTCCCCTGGTGGGTTATATTCTGAGCTTTCTCAGTGGAGCCTTGTGAGTCTCCCCCATTTCAGTAGCAAACTTACTCTGCCTCATATCAACACTTTTTTTTCAACTCTATCTTTTCATTCTGAATCATCTCGGTTCAGATCACAGATTACTTTCTGTCTTTAGGAAGACAGATTAATACCTGGAGCATCAAATTAATATTTGTGTATGCATTTCCACACAGTGGGCTTGTTAAATGGATCATGTTGCCATGAGTATGAGATCCAAGGACTCTAGCATTGGCTTCCTGTTGGTTTAGAAGAGCATCTAAGATGCTGCTTTTGACCTACAAGTCTCTCAAAGGGCAGCATGTGTAAGGCTGCTACAGCATCCATCTGCAGCCATTTATGAGAGCCTGTATGGAGCAGTAATCCTTAAATAAGCAGCTCCCAGCCCACGTGAAGAATTCTAGGTCATGGATTTCCTGGCCATTCCTTTGTTCCAATTCAGCCTTGTAATTCACCATCCAAATGAAGGGAAACTCTGGAGCAGGAAGCCTTTCTAATTTTAGTAGTGGTTAATTATTAATATATTATTAACCAGTTACTTTAAACAAAGTAAATGAGGGCAAGTCACCAAAGATGTATTTCAGGGGTCTTTTGAAGGTCTTGGACATGGGAGATGGTGTTTTCAAGTTCTGTATAAAGTAAACAAACAAACAATCTTACTCTCTGATGCTACACTTTACAAGAAACAGGGTTGTTGCTATCATTGCCACACTACAGAATTACTATAATTTTGTCATCTTAGAGATTGTTTGTTGGAATCTGAATGATCAAATAATAATTATACATCTTTATTTATGGAAAAGAGTTGCACAAGTAACAGTGGAAAAAATTCAGAAACCTCTTGTCTTTATTCTTTGTTGTGTGCTACAGAAGAGTTCTTGTTCTTGACATTTGCAGCAGCATTTTCCAGGTTATGCTGAAGGTGTTCTCCACAGAAGGCTCTGTAGAGTGCCAGTCTCATTGCAGATGGCCAGTAATTTCTCTGATCTGGTACTGTCATCAACTGTCTTGTCAGAAAGCATGTAAGTCTTTCTCAGCAACCTCTCACTGGTTAAAGGCAATTATTCTTTCTTCTTGTGGAAAAGAACTGCAGACTATCCCCTGCCAGTGCCTTGGAAGAACAAGGTTCATTAATGAGCACTGAAATTTGAGACAAGGAGGCAGAAAATGTCATCAGCTTAGCTGAAAAGTGAAATTACAGAGCAAGTTTGCTGTGAACCATGTACTCAGCATAGTGTATCTTACACAATTTACATCACATATTGTATAGGTAGATACCTCATTGCAAATGATGCACTTGCAATGCACCACTGGAATGTGCTTCCTTTAAAGTGAACAGTGAACTGTAATTACTCCTTAGTAATTCAGTTGCCAAATTTCCTTCCTTTTCTAAACCTCTTTTATCTTGGTCAGGCAAATATAGTTCACTGCATATCAAACTGGCTTAAGTCAGAGCTGGCAATGCTGTATATTTTATTGAGGCTGCTGTAGTTCTGTAACACTCAAACTAACTTGACTATAAGGACACATGGAAACAACTTGGGATATGCATTGTGAGATTACCATATAAAAGATGGGAACTGAAGGAGAGAAGAGTTGCCCTTAACCACGTTGATACCTCTTCCCACACATAATCAGAATCAGGAACAAAGCAAAAAAGGAATATTGTATTCATCATGTGTATAATGCAGTTGAATTAAGCAGCAGTCTGTAATATTCTTTTGACATGTCCTGCATAAAATTTTTCATAAATTGCCTCTCCAAGGGGCAGATTAGAAGCCCAGCTGCTCCCACCTAAGGCTGATGTGCAACAGTGAACAAGAGAAGTCAGTGTTCAATATATATCCTCTCAGCTGAGTTTCAGCAAAATGAAATGGAGGACAGGGCTTAAGCAAGAAGTTTCAAGGGACAGTGAATTGGGAAAGACTATTCCTTCTGAGGGACTGAAATCATCATCTTTCTTGGAAAAATCAGAGCAGAGAACAAAAGGAGCATAAGGTGGCAGGTGTGGAGAAAGGAAAGGGGAAAAAGCATCATCTGAGAAGAACTGGAGAAAGCTTAGAGAGCAGTGATTACTAAAGCTGTGGTTATGGAGACTGGGGTCTGGTCCTTGATGCCCTCTTGAGCCTGCTCTGTATCCTTCAGTTCATCCCATCCCACTCTGCCTGGCATTTTCAAAGTTTAGCTCTGAAAACACTTAATCCTGGGATTCATCATGCCACAGCTTGAGCTTGTCATCTTCCTTTTCTTCCCTTTATCACAGGGAAGGAATCCTGTATCTGGTTGGCCTTAAGAGTCAGCTGACTTTACTAGAAAAGAGGACACTTAGGAATCCTACATGAATTGATACAAAGTTCAGAGGATAAATGCTATGGTCAAATAGATTTCTAGAGCTTTTATTACAGGGAACTTGGAAAGAGCAGAGGCTGATTTTGCATTGCTGCTGCTGCTGCTGCTGAATGGTGTCCAGCAGAGGTGCTAACAAAAAAAAGGGACTGGAGATTCAGTTAAAATCACAGAATTTTTAAGTTTGGAAAAGACTTTTAAAACTCCATCATCCAGTTCAACTATTAACCCAGCACTGCCAAGCCCACCACTTCCCTGAGCAGCCCGTTCCAGTACTTGACAAGCCTTTCAAGGAAGAAAGTTGGTAGCTGATAGTATGACATGAGCTAAATCAAGGAAATAGTCTCAGTGTGGCATTGTGGACTCTGAGCAAAGCAAGTGAAACCATAAAGGTGGGAATTAACCCAGAAAGAAACAGGAGTGATTCGTGTGCTGCTAAGGTCTGCAGCAGAGTCAGTGTCAAGGAAAGTATGAAGTCTGGCAGAAGGTCAGGGATAGCAGTAAGCAACCTAAGGTCAGTGATGCTGCTGAAAGAAGACGCCAGTACATTGAAAAATCAGAATACGAGAAAATTCTGAGTTTAGTTAGTGAAAAAAGGTGTCAGAGACACAAAGCGAGGAGATATTGTAACTCAAGAGCAGTGTTTGTTTTAAACACTTAGAGGAGAATACAGTTAACAGCTGGGTGTCATCCATGTAAAAAAAACTGGGTTTGGCAAAGAAAAGAAGAATATACCCCAGTGAAGAATGGTAAATTAGATGCTGACTCTGGTACTCTTTTTTTGAAGTGAAAGCCATGTACAGTTTTGTTTTAATGTTATCTTTGTCTGTCGCCAGCATCCTGCCCAGTGCTGTGCAGTGGAAATGGGCAGTACATGAAGGGAAGGTGCTTGTGCCATAGCGGCTGGAAGGGAGCAGAGTGTGATGTCCCAACAAACCAGTGCATTGACGTCTCCTGCAATAACCATGGCACGTGCATCATGGGGACCTGTATCTGCAACCCAGGATACAAAGGCGAGAGCTGTGAAGAAGGTATTTGCAAGATACATTCAATTAGCCTTTTGCTTTGATTGTCGTTCTGTAATTGCATGGATGGAGGCAATTCAGAATCGGACTGGCACTCAAACAGAACAGTAATAGGGACCTCAGAAACACAATAGATGGATGCAACATAAAAATGATATGTTGTCATAACTCATTGTTAGCTGTCATATTTGTTCAATAATTGGATGAAAAGCCATCAAATGCTTCAGATAGACAAATCAAGTTGAAAGACCAGAACATCTAATCATACGTTCAAATGTTCTTATTAAAGCATCATTTCCATTTACACATCTAAACGTATAATTACTTTTACAGTGCTTTCTTCTCTGCTGTGCTATGCCAAGCAATTTCATACACAAAATGGTGGCGTGTGAGAGAAAGTCCCAGATTCCTGTCAGCTTTAAAAGCTTAGAAGTGCTCAGAACTTGAATTAAATTCTGCTTCAAAATCAGATATTATTTTAATGGCTCTTCCATAGCTTTTTTTCTCACATTAGTTTCCAAACATTTTTCATTTACATTTAGATTTATGACTCAGAAATACTGTACCTTTTAGTACCTATCTTTAATCTTTTTGTGTAGGAACTCGCCTGCCAACATAAACTTTTATCTTCCTAAGCTTGTGACTGCTTCTTATTGCTAAATGAAAAAGTGGACAGTTCTGTATGTGTATAAATCATTCAGAGAGTTATAAAAATAAATCCAAAAGTGCCTCGTTTAAAGAGTAATGTTCAACACTTTTGAAAACTATTCTCAAAATTCCATGCAGGTCACCTGATAAATAAGTATGCTTAAATTTTTCTTCTACAAGTACATATGTAAGGCCTCTTCATCACCTGATAGATTTAAGACTACATTTGACACTTGTTTAAGAATCACAATGGCTTGAATTAATTTATGGTTGTTTTCATTATGCAGGATAAAGATTTATCTGAAATGGCTTTATTTTCTGGACAATGAAAATAGGCTGAATTGGATTCAGACATTCAAATGGCATCTAATGTAGCAATTCTTTTGAAGTGTTAAACTTATTGGAGTGGGACATCTCTGATGTAGCATGGCTTCAGTGTCAGTAAATGTTAGAGAAAGAGACAGTATCAGCTTTTATAACAATAAGCCATCTCTTGAGAAAGCTTCATTTTGCCTTAAAGCACAATTCAGTGAAGCTGTGGGGCATGCAAACCCCAAAGACAGTGGCTACTGAAGTAGCTTTAAAGCATCTCTGTAGACTTCCTATTTACTAGATCATATCTTTATTGGATAAATAGAAATGAAAAGATCCTGATTTTGCCTCCAGACAGAAGTGTTTAATGTGTGTAAATCAGAGGGAGATTTGCCCTTTTTCTAACCGGAACCTTTTTTTTGCCTGGTCACATTCAAAGCAGAAAAGCCAGAGACTACTCAGTTATTTTATGTTATCACTGTGGCAGGGGACAGTGTCAGTCCCACTAGGTCAAAACTTGAAAAAGGAGGAAGAACAAAGAGAATATGGTTTTTCTTACAGGCTGTTTAGTATTTTTCCAAGCATGCATGTTTTTGATATTCAAGGCATAGTTTGTATTGTATTGTGAGGGGGGTAAAGTAGCTCAGAAATATGCCATGTGGGAAATCTTGAGGAGATATATATATATATATCTATATATATAGAGATATATATATTTAGATCTAGTAAAAAAGTTGATTTATACTATTTTCTAAATTGCTTTTACTCTTTAATTTCTCTTGTAAGAAAGACCATCTGGTATTGATTACTTTTATTATTTCTCAGTTCTCATAGCTTCACTGCTTGGTCCATGTTTATAATGGGTTTTCATTCCAGGGTTTCTTCTGTCTTTTCTTTTTCCCCCATAGAAGTTCAGCAATGTTTATAAAACATCAGCCAACAATCTTACATGAGTTTTTCTTTTCTCCTTCCTTGGGTTATTGGCCCATATTTTATACGGCATGGGCTAAGTCAGCGAGACATTACAGGGAGAGGAGCAAATTTAAGCAGTGAAAAATGAGAAGTTACTCTTTGGGCACTGAATAAGCCTAATAACTTGTGTGACCAATGAAGCATGAAGCATATTGGGGAAAAGTGTAGAAGAGGCACTAACCTTGCCTGCTGCATGATTTATCTCCCCGGCAAAGATTCTGCACAAGGCTGAACTGTAAAAGGGGCATTTTTCAACCAGAAATTTGACCATTTGGGGCATTTTCTAACCAGTAACACAGACATATGCCTTTTTTTTCTTTTTTTTCAGGTATGCTAGATTTTGTCAGCTCTCCATCTCTGCTTCTCCCAGAGCTAAGCAGCTAAATTTCTCAAGCAGAACTCCCTAAAAATATACCATTGTACTCCAAATCCACTAAGCAATTGATTAAGAAGAAAGCAGAGGCCTGTAATCCTGTCCCAGGGCCCTTCCGATGGTGCAGAAAGCCTAAAGAGATACAGTTAGTGAGGCTGAGATTAAAGTAGCCATTGTGTGTGACATTTTCTGAAAGGGCTCATTTCAACATGAAAAATGGCCTTGGGATTATGATAAATGGGGGGTTCTGACATGCACATTCCCCTCCTATAATCATCTATGTTAGGGCTGAGATAGCAGATTGTCTGCCTCCTGTGATGGAGGCCTCTGTAAAACTCACCTTTTTCCCAGCTGACCTTCAGAGGGGATGATTAATTGCCTGGAGGTAGCCTCTTGTCAGTTAGCCTGTGATCTTTGTTCTCTATGTTCAAACCATCTGCTGAGAACGGACGAGGCTGCTAGTCCATCCCTTAGTCCTTTTCATACTTATTACTGCTGAGAAAGAACAGGGCCAGAGCTTCAAGGGTCTCATGCTAAAATTGGCACCATAGCTCCCAGCTCACTAACAGTGAAGGAGATTTATAGACTCATCCTTTCCAGCCTCTTACAATTTTCAAGGATTGTTCCAGCTATGAGCAGAGCTCCAGGAATCAAACAAAAAAGAAAATTCTCTCCCATGCCTTGGGATAGTAATAACTGAGCCATTACTTGTCAGACTGAGAAGGGTTTGAGAATCCAGGGAATTATCAAAGCAGCTGTTATGTTTCCTTTTAAAGTTTCTGTGTCTTAAACAGGTCAGCGGAATTCTTATTAGGTTTACAGGGAGCAAAAACTGAACCACAAACCTGCTGTGTGTACGGTGGCCATGCTCTGCTCTGATGTATCAGAGCCAGGAGCTGGACAGCTTTCCCTGTGCTGCTTAGCCAGACTGACACTTGTCACCAATCCTCAGGGCACTGCCACACACTGTTTCAAGAGATGGGAAGAATTTCTCTAGGCTGTCCTATCAGCTCTTATATATAAATAGACAATCACCTCCTCCAGTTGTTTGTTTGGGGGTTTTTTGGAAGGGTGTCTGGTGCATTAAAAATTTCCAGTTGTTGGGTGAAATTCCCCTGTGGGCAGAGAAGCTGACAGTTGCCTAAAAAGCACATAACTCAGGAGTCAGAGAAGACTACATTTGCTCTTTTGGTGTATACTGGTCTACCCCTAACTGAATAGTCTCCTATCTTGTTAGGAAAGTGACATCTTGGGGGTGAAAGTAAACCCCAGACATTCAAAAAGTATTAATCGAAAAAAATAAACCCAGAAGAACATCACTATAAAAATACATTACTTTGTTTTAATCCTTACTCCAGAAAACTGTCTAAGGATATATTTAATGTGAAATTTATGTAAGTCTCTGTGAAACCTGTATAGATTTAAGCATGTATTTTGCTGAATAAGAATGGCAGTTTCTGCTGAATCTTAATGCAAAATTCTCTCTCGGAAAACTAGAGCTCAGCTTTGAATACATTAGTAATAGTAATTTAGGTTACTCTAATAGAATAAATGGAGGCAAAATATCTGTACAATAGGATATTATTCTTACTCTATTCTTAATTGATATTAGCCTGTTCTTACCAGAAAGATCACTTACTAGTGCAGACCTACATAAAAGAATGGATTTCATCATTACATTTTTCTCTGTTTTCATGTGTTTGAGGTCTCACTGCCTTTTCGGGACACTGATTTATTGCATGGAGAGTCTGTTCTTTGCACAGCGGGGCTTTTCGGTTGGCGTCTTGAGATTTGAGATACTGTATAAATACATTTGCATAGATGGCAGTCTGATAGCTTTTTTTCTGAAATTCCCATTTGCTTTCCCTGTCTGTTTCCTCTTCCTTCTCACATGTAGTGGACTGCATGGATCCTACCTGCTCTGGGCGAGGCGTGTGTGTGCGAGGAGAATGTCACTGTTCGGTTGGATGGGGAGGAACAAACTGTGAGACCCCAAGAGCCACTTGTCTGGATCAGTGCTCTGGTCATGGGACCTTCCTCCCAGATACTGGACTCTGCAGCTGCGATCCCAACTGGACTGGACACGATTGCTCAATCGGTAATGTCGGTGGTGACTTACTGTTGGTTTTTATTTTAGTTAAACTTTGTAAAATATTCAGACTTAGATCTGCAAAAAAAGTGCTACAACTGTGTTACAGTGAAGCACGTGTAGAGCATGACTGGAAGCAGAAATTCCATAGCTCAACTACATAAATAATTCTGCTTCCATTGCTGAGCATAAAGTGATATAATAAATAACCCCATTAAAACCATCTAGGTTTGCTATTGTTCATCATATGGTTGTGAATGTAATTGATGGTCTACATATATCTGCTTGCTCTAGTGTTAGTTCTTGATGAATCTGAGTAGCCACCAAAGGGTCTGTTTTGATTTTTAGGAGATGACTAAATAATCTTTAGGTGACTGTAAACAAGAAGGAAGAGGTGGCAGTCTGTCAGGTCTCCTTTCCCTTCTGAAATCAAAGCCTGTGCTTTTCTAGGTTCAGCTAGAGGAACATGAGTGCCTTATGAGATTCATATTAAAATAGAATACTCTATCAAGTAAAAAATAAGTTTCCTCATTAAAGTATGCAATAGTACAAGCACCTATCAAGACATTTTATGGGCAGTTTTGTATATAGGTTTGGAACTGCTACTTCATTCCTCTGCTGAATGGGCATCTTGCTCAAAATTTGCATCAGGTATGTGAACTGAAGGCTAAAGAAAAACTATTCAGGAACCTTTTCTTCCAAATGCAATTAGCTTTTAGAGACACACTGATAAATGCTGGAATACAATAAGTAGTGAGAACCTGTGAAACATTGGTTCTTTGGCTTTCATCCTGTGTTTTGTGCTCACAAACAAGAGACTCTAGCAATAACAGCTTTCCTACCTTACATAGCTGGGATAGAACTAGGCCAAAAATCCAGGGCAGTTCAGTATAGGCAATGAAATGAAAGGAATTTTCAGCAAAGTGACCCAAAAGAAAAGCTATTAGGAGAGTGGACATAGTGGAAAAATTATGTAAACAACATTTTCACTGAGGAATTACTATCATGAGTAAAGAAAATCAGGTTACTGCTTGCAAGTAGTTTAAAAGAGTAACTTCCAAAGATGGGACAAACTGAATAAGCTGGTACTATGAATATAAAAAGAAAACCTTTTTGACAATCATCATTTAGGTAAGATGTTAAAAGCTTGTCATAAAGTAAAATTGACTGGACTGAAGGATAAACAGAAGAGGAGACCTACTTGCCTGGGGTTGAAATTAGGTTAATCAACATGTTTGCAGATGTAGGTAGAGCAGCTATCATACCTTGAAAGGAGCACAAATTTGGTACCAGGCTTTTCCTTTCCACAAATTAACATTTTCAATTCCATACTCTGTGAGTTTATTTATAAGGCCACCATAAGGGGAAAGGTAGTCATGTATTTCTAGTGATTTTGTAGCATAGTTCATAACTGAGTCATTATTCTGAGTTTGTTTGGAGGTTTGGGGATTGCAGGGGTGGATTTGGAAAAATGTTTATTTCTACGCACAAACAGAATTCACTTTCCCTTTGTTAACCTGCAGGGTCATGTGCAGATGATTTATAAGCTTTCCTTATACTGCTTTTATAAATCCATCTAGTGCAAACTTTCTTTGGCAGCATGAGGTTATTTGAGACAAACTTGAGCATCATTCCAAGCCCTTTTTCCTTACCAAACTGCCTGTAACTTTCAGGTTATTGTGCCTTACAGCTAAAATCACAGCTAAGGTGATTTGTAAACTTCCATTTCTAACCCAGACCTTTCCACTGAATTGATGACTTTATTTGAAAGACAGATTTACTCACAGTATATGTGGTACCCTTCCTGAATGATTAAAATAGAGTCAGCAGGCATGCTACTACATGTAACAACACATTGCCCGACCCAGTGGGCTGGAGGTTCTGTGAAAGGGACTAAAGGGGCCATACTTTTATTGTCATATAAAACAGCACCAAATAGAACAGAAGAATTAAGGGAAAGAACTAAGTACTTGCATAAATCACCTTCAGCTCAGCAAAGCGCTTAGGACTGTGTTCAGTCCCAGAGATAACTCGTACTGAGCAGCAAAAGAGACATTTTGAGTTTTCCATGGGAGAATTAAATCCCTTCATTTTTGCATCTTAGTACTGTTGCACAAGCAAATACTAAAAGGTCTTTATAACCCAGTTCAGATAAAAAGTCCAAGGCAATGTACAAGAAAGGCATTTAAGGAACCACTGATCCTAACCCTGTTTGTCCAGGATCTGCTATCACAGAACCTCTGTACCCCAGGCTTTTGGTGGGATATCTCCCTTCATCTGTTAACAAGCCCTAGCAGGCAACTAATAAAGTCATTATGGAGCAGCTCTCTTAACATCTTACTGTCTTGAGTATGGCACGAAGAAGGAAGTGGCCTGTGCTGCAATGCGAAACAGAACTTAGTAGGTGATATAGTCTCTCTCTTGACTTACTTAAACTGGACTAAGTATTTGTAGCTAATTAAGAGGCAGCACACCACATACTATATTTGCTGACTGCAGTGAATGAATAAGTGAGTCATGTCATCTGCACTGGAGGAATGCACCGTTTACCACAGGGATCTCCCTGATGCATCAGTACAATCCCAGGGCCATCAAAACAGTATTATGCTTGGATGCAAAATCATTATTAAAGGTATTAAGTTATCTGGTGTTGTCCTTCACTGTCCTTAAATTTAAATCAATGATTTTAACACTGTTCTCTCTTCAGTAGATGACATCTTGACATGCATGATATTCACTAGAAACACTGAAAAGTTGAAAATACAAAGCGGCAATAGAAATTATTTTCACTGTGCAATAAGTGTACTGACTATTTCTGGGCAGTTGACAGGGGTTGTAGATCGACCTGCATGCAGATAAGGGTTCCTGCTCCATCATTCATTCATTATGACTCACTTTATGCACAGTTGACATCCAGGCAGTACTTCAGATCCTTAAAAGTACACTGAAGAAGAGCAATACTAGGAATAGTACTTTGTGTATGGTGGTCCTAAATTGTCAGGGGAGACATAAAATCATGGGCTGTACATTTAATGGTAAGAGTTAGGAACTGAAAGCTGGGACTCAGCAAAGAAGAGATTATGATGATTTACTTCACATTTTGTAAAGGCTGAGAGAGCATGCCTGACCTTTGACTGAGGCTGAGCTTTTGTGATCATATCATATCTCATGAAATCTAGTAGTTTGATCCTATTCATAGCTACTCTCATCCTTCCTGCTGCTAACATGGTTTTTTGAGGAAGTGACAATTGACTTTAGGACTGCCCTTTTTTACCCACTCTGACAAGGAGGCAATGCTACTTCCCAGTGATCTGTTGACAAACTTTCTTATTAAGGTCTATGGTCACAAAGATGTTTAGGCATTTAAAATTTACCTTAAGCAAATGCAGATTATCAAGCGTTACAAGAGTATGGCATAGAATTTATCTACTTCTGAGACATCCGAACATCTAGAGCTGTCTATTGAAAACGTACCTTATTTTCCTAAATTTCTTCTGTGGCACCTACAGGAGGTGTCTCCTCCATCTGAGACAGCATTGGGTATGCTCTCTCACCTACCAGGTGAGAATATCCCACCTACCAGGTCAATGCAGATGCTACAAGCAGTTAGCTCAAAGTGAACAGTGAACTGGCTAGGCCAGTCCAGTTTGGCAAGGGCAACATACCTGGAGAAGGGTTTGGAGCACACTTCTGATGAGGAGCAGCTGAGGGAGCTGTGGGTTTTCAGCTTCAAGAAAAAGAGGCTCTGGGGGATCTTATAACTCTCTATAACTACCTGAAAGGAGGTTGTAGCCACATGGGGATTGGTTTCTTCTCCTGGATAAAAGGTGACAGGACAAGAGGAAATGGCCTCAAGTTGTGCCAGGGAAAACTTAGGTTGGATATTAGGGAAAATTGCTTCCCTGAAAGGGTTGTCAAGCACTGTAAGAGGCTACCCAGGGAAGTGGTGGAGTCACCATCCCTGTAGGAATTTAAAAGGCGTATACATGCGGCACCTGGAGACATGGCTTATTGGTGGGCTTGGCGATGCTGTGTTAATGGTTGGACTTGATGATCTGTGAGATCTTTTCCAACCTAAATGAATCTATGATTCTATGAATCTGTGATAGGGGTTTCATGCCCGGAACCTTAGTGCTAGCTGGACATTGCTCTAAAGCACAGAATGTCTGTCATTTAGGACAGGAACATTTCAGACCATCCATCTCAGGATTTCCAGCACTGCAGCACTCATTGTGGCCACACTTATTCTGGCTAGAAATGTCAAAAATGTCTTTAATGCACAGGGAAAAAAAAGAAGGTTTTAAATTCCTGTCATCTCCTTCTGCCCTTAGGCTTCCCATGACCTTACTGATTTAGTGGGATAGTTGTCCTCAAGAAGAGAAATCTCCGCAGAAGTCAGTGAAGATCTTAGTTAAGTTGAAATCTTTGAAAGGGAGCTTACTTGATTCCTCATCGATTCTGCTGCTTTCTATTTTGGCTATTTCATATTACTTTAGAGCAGTATGGGTTCAGCTTTTGAGATATCCTTGGTTCTGCCAAATAACTGTAGAGGGCTCATCAGGCATCATGATCACAGATTACCCAGGAGAGAGGCACTTACAGAACTGTGGCATTCCACATAAACAATAGGAAACTCCCTCTTAGCCTGTGTGGTTGGTTAAAACCAGCTTTGGATGGGCTTCAGATTGCCAAGGATTGATCACAATACTGTGTGCTGGTTTAAAGGCGAACCAGCAGGGGAAATGAACGCACCACGAGAGAGATTATAAGTCAGAGCTAAAATTTAATAATTATATTACAATAAATACACCGACACAAAAGGGAAATTGCTTTCAACTCACAAAAACCCAGCAGTATAACCCAGTGTCCTGGGGCACAAACCCAAGGGGGTTTGTTTGCCCTTGTGCTGAGACCCCTGTGGCTCCCCCAAGTCCAGAGCAAAAGGAAATGAAAAACCTGTTGGTGCAGGCGGGGGCTGTAGTCTGGATGAGAGTGGTGATCTCCTCCTGTCGAGGTCCTGCTACTCCTCTGGATCCAACAAGAAATTCCTGAGGTCTTCTTACCCATCACTTATGTACCCTCAGGGAGCACCCAGTCCCTCCCCCTGGGCAGGGACTCACACAATGGGTGATTAACTCTGGGAGCCGGGGGTATTGTTGAACTGTTGATGGCCCATAGCAGCCACGCCCCCTCAGGCTAGGTGTGAAGGTGATAAGGACTCCCTGGGCAGCTGCTGCTAATGGCCCATTGTCCTTGGGGAATGAATAGAGGGGGTAGAATACATAGCTTTGATCACACCACACACAGTGTGAACTGGTCCCTCCTGCTGAACTAGGACATACTAGCAGATATGCCTAGATAAACCTGGCCCCCAAGCACAGTGGGAAAATAGTGTGTAGCCACAGGATTAGCAGAAGACTGGGTATTTACCTAGCAGTTGTAAAATAATCCGCCATGACTTTACTGTTTTCAGTAGGTTATGAAGCTGCACTTAAAATAAAACTAGCATGGTGTATGCATTCATGTCTCTGGCTGCAGGGAAGCCATATTCTTATAAACTACTGTACAGCACCTTGAAGTCAATGGAAAAGCTCCTGTTTACTATTCAGGAGTATGGATCACTTCAAGGACATTCACAAACAGTGATTTAAGATCCTGTATCAGTTAATGGTAGTGACTGAGTTTTTTAGTGTCAATTTAGTTGTATTAACAATGGTGAAAGTCTTTCAGATAGCACCCAACAGAGTTCCCCATCACAAAGTTTTACAGTTCATTGCAACAGGTATCTTTTCTCTATTGCAATCAGTAGATAAAAGGACCATGAAGAACGAACTTTTAAAGAGTTAAGCTAAAGCAAATGTGCCTTTACCTTCTAATGTCTTTTTTTCATCAGGAGTTGTGCAGGAGACTATTGCACACACTCATACAAGCACATGAAAGCACAGTTCTCATGTGTCTTACAAAACAATGTCCTATCCCATTGGTCAGCCAGCACCAGGGTTAATGCAACATGCATGATAAAAAGGTTGGTTTCCATGGGCTTATTGGTGTCAACCTTTGAAAACAAAATCTCATGTTAAATTCATGTCCTGCCCAAGGCCACCAAGATAAAAATTCATCCATAGAAAATGTTCATATAATTCCTTCTTTAAACAATCATTTTCTTCAGGGATAAAAATGTCTCTGAAAAAGATGAGTATTGCATCAGCTCTCATGTCACACAGGCTTGTACCATAGGGACTAGGGACCTTTTTAATGCCTAAGCAGTTGCAGATTTGTCTTTTTCTTAGCTTTAAAACACATGAGGAAGAACAAGAGAAATGAACCTCAGGATGCAGCACCTGAAACTGATAAACATCTGTATATTTTATATCTTAATTACTTTTGAAAAAGTTATCAGACACAGCAGTTTAATAAAAGTCCACCTTCAGTGATCTGCCTTTGGCTTGTAACTTGTCTCACTACCCTTGCAGAGTAGTGTGAAACATTAGTCTGAGGCAATTGAAACTCTGGTAGCGCAGTGTCTTCAAAACCAGTCTTAAGATACCATCAAAATCTGATCCATCTCAATACCTAAATTGCAGACTCACCCCCAAAAGCCTTCATTTGGTCCTTTAATGGTCATTCAAGGCCAGGAAATGTTTTGTACCAGCAGGAATTTCATCCTCAGCCTTGAAGAAGCATAACATGCTGATTTGTGAACTTGTGATCTTCCTGATTTTATTTGTGTGGAGAGAAGTAACTTTTCTCTCTAGGGGAATAAAGTATGTGCAGCCTCCAGTGCTGTTACACGAGACTCTCACTGGCTCTGCCTGGCAGATATCTGCTTTGTGGATTGTGAAGAAATTAGTAAATTCAGAGAACCAACAGTGTTAACAAGAACTATCATTGTACAAAACATGAATTTTTTGATGTTGTTGGGATTGTGAGTACAGCTTTTAGCCTACCCATTGCCAAGATGAACTTATCCTTTAAAGTCTTCTAAGCTTTTTATTAAAAATGCAATAAAAGACTAAAATCAGCCCAAACCTTTGAAGTAAGGAAGGCTTTCATTTGAATACCCTTTTACTCCCTTTCCTTTTGTTTATTAAAAATGTGTATAAGGAGACTCTGGTGTGATGGAAGAAAAGGTAATAGTTGAAATGGGCTGTGGTTATTTTTGTGAGGAGTCCAATTCTTTAAAAGTCCACATATCTTTGAGCTCAGCAGATGAAAGACATGCTAAATGGAGGGAGAAAACTCCCACTAAGATAGAAAATGCAGCTTATCCTTAGATATGGATTCCTGCTCTTAAAATCTGATAGTTGAGAAATTGTTTTAGGTTATTTTCCTAGCCAACCAAAGATCCATCAAACTTCTCTCAGCTCTAGGATGTTTAGGATCTTCCTTCTAACCACTTCTCTATTTGCAGCAGTCCATGCAGTCTTGGTGAGATAACAATGGCTTAGGAAAGATTGAAAGACCTGAAATCTTGCATTCTAGCTGTCATTTCAAACTTGACCAAAACAAGTGGAAGCAATGATATCATCAGTCTGGCTCTGACCATTAGATCACAAAGCATTTGGTCTGATTAGGTCATGTCTCAGGCTGAGAATAGGGTGTGTGTCCAGTGGTGTAACAAGCAGTCCCTGGTTCTCACTGACCTTGGTCATTCTGTGATGTGTAAAGCTTCTCTCTCATATCATCTGTAATCAGTGCAAATTTATGGACTCCCCCAAAGGGCAATGGGTAGACTATTCCATCCCCTACTTGTTTTCTACAACAATCAGGGCTAATTCCCAACATGCCAATTTTAGTTCAACATTCTTCCCTATCTCCAAATGTGACCTTAACAGTCACACCATGAGCTCAAAAGTTCTTTTTGTTTGGATCAATTAAGCTTTATGTTGTGGACTTTTCTGTCTGAAAACACGTGATGTACTGGACTCAGCGGGATTCATGTTAACATGGCTAATTTGAAGAATTTCACAGCACTACAAGAAGATGTTAAATTCCGTCTTTAAAACAATTTCTGTTAAAATAGCATGTTTTGAAGTTGACTGAACAATTAACATGCTTACTTGTATCCCTGAGAACTTATCACTTGTGTCACTGAGTCTCAGATGACCACATTTTTGGCATTTTCTCTGACTTTGCCTTTGAAAGGAAAAGGCTTAGCATCCTTAAACTTTCTGGACTTAACATCGTGGGAGCTGGTCATAACTTAGTCCCTCTCCTACAGTGGAATACCTGTCATGAAATTGCTGATTTTAAAAAAAATATTAAGTCACTTCTTTGACACCGTAAGTGTAATCTAGCTGTCCCTGAGCACAAAACTACTGTCCTGCAAGCATAATGTGAAATGGTAATTCAAGTTGGTTTGGAGATAAAACCAGGTGATCAAGCCAGCTGAGAGCCTGAAATGTTATAGTCACTGCATGGAATAGGTCATGCTCATAAAACCGTAGGAACCAGCATGTATTTCTTCAGGCTTAGAATTGCTCGGTGGCACTTATGCATCTTTTGAACTGAAGGTAAATGTCGTTCAGTACATTTAGCCAATCAGTCTGTAACCAACTCACAAAAGACTGTGTAGACATCCTGTTAATTTGTGAGTCTAGACCTCTTCTTCTGACTATTCTCACTTTTAACCAGAATACTGCTGCAATATCAGCTGGGTGGATATTTATGTGTGGTCAGTCTCTGCCTGTGATCTACCTTGATTATGCTGGATCAAGACTCTCATCCAATACCTCACTCTTTTTGCTCAGCAAGGGCTGTCATAGGTTCCATGTCACAGCTTCTCCACTGCCGTTCAGTCAATTCCATGCTGCTGTTGGTGGATAGCTCCTGTGACTATGACCTTACACTGCACCCCAACTGGAGCTCATTGCTTTGCAGAGTTTCTGCAAAGGTTCACTGGATGTTTTCGGCTTCATCAAATTATGTTTGAGACACTGAAATAGGTTGCCCAAAGAAGCTGTGGCTGCCCCATACCTGGAAGTGTTCAAGGCCAGGTGGGATGGGGCTCTGAGCAACCTAGTCTAGTGGAAAGTGTCATTGCCCATGGCGGGGGGCTTGAAACTATATGGTGCTTAGGGTCCTTTCCAACCCAAACCATTCTGTGATTCTATGTTTCATTCCAGGTTAGAATGTCTGAGGTTAGATCATAAGGAAAATAATCTGGGGGTCAGTAAAACAGAGTATCAAAACAAAGCAAGAAAATAACAGTTTAAGACCAGTGACTGTCATATAGTGGATCAGTGTCTATTGAAAGCCAGAAATCCATGATTTAACAAGCTGTCTGAAGTGGGTGCCCTGGAATTAGTATAGCCTCTCTGCCCCCTTCCAAGTTGCAAGATGTTCATACTCTAAAAACTATCATCACAATTTGCACTAATGAGCACCTTTCTAATGATCTTGACAGATGAAAGTTCAAAAGTGCTTTGGAGAGAGCTCTGCTGCTTTTCAGTAAAAGTGGTGCTTCCAGATCAGTGTTGAAGCATATGGTCAGCACAGCAGACTCAAACCTTTTGGAACAGCTGCTGCTGCATCCCATTTGTGTGGATAGACAGACATCTGACTTCTGGATATGTCAACCTTACATGTTTCATACATGTTCTGTGTCTCTGTTTGAAGAAGATGAATAACAATAAAATTTCTAAGTTCTTTGGTGAAATGCTGTCTGAAGAAAAAGAAAACCATATTGAGACTGTCTGAGCTCCAAGTAAGGGAATCCCAAGCAAATCTAGGTTGTGATCACTTCAACACACACATTTGTAACTGCTCTGTTGAACTGATTTTAGAAAAAAACAAACTGTATGGAATTGGAAAAGACATTAGTTCTTTTTATTGACAGTAAGAATGTGCAAAAGGCTTTTCTGCTGTCAAATTATCTCTTCCTTATGGACACAGAGAGGAAATTAAAATTAGTCCAAAGAAGAATTCTTGTTAGGATTAGGAATCCTAACATTAGGAGTTGTTTCTTCTCTGGGAAGCTTTACCTCATGTCCCAGAAAGCATAGAGATTCAATTAAACATCAAAGAGAAAAATATAATCCTGCACTTGAGATATTTGTTTTTATTCAACAAATCTCAGCTCCAAGACTGAAGCCTGACAATACCTGGCATTTCATGTCCTGCTATTCAACAGCAAGAGACAATTTAAAATAAAGTTCATAATAATAAATAAGTGTAATATTGACACAAGTACAAAAGTAAATTAGAGCCATAGAGGACATACTTTAGACACAATATGATGGTCAATCCCTAGTATTTAAGGCAAGGATGAAAGCAGAGTATAAATACTGTAGAAACTGGAAGGTGGTAAAAGAGACCAGTTTAATGGAATTTCATCTCACAGAGTTACAGCTTTTCAGACAGAAACTGGAAGACCTTTATGCAAATATGAAGCAAGCTGAAATTGCACTTAGAAGTGATTTAAAAAAAAATCACAACTGTACCAGTGTACATTGTGCAGCTGGACAGATTGGGTAAGAGCCGTGACCCATTAGCACAGGGCTTACTATTGACTGCTCTTGTTCTTACTGTTACTATTTCTAGCTAGAATTCCCAAGAGTCTCATTGTGCTCCGTGCTGTAAGCTTACAGAGTTAGAGGCTCAGTCTTGGAGGACAGACATACATATTACTATACCAAACTCATTCATTACTCATTTTAGAGATGATGGCAGGTTCTAAGGCAGTTATGGGCTTATCTCCTGGGCCTGCTCAGCAGCAGGTGAGGAGCTACTTTGTGGATTCTTTATTTCCAAATCTGGCGGTTCAGAGCAGCCCACGTTCCTGATTTGAATACCACAGAGAGATGAGACATAGAATGGGATTTGCAGAAACACAATGAGACATAGAATGGGAATTTCAGTTAAACACAAGAGCTGTTTATGCAAACTACCTAAATACCAGGAGGAAAATGAGGGGATATGCTGAAGTGGGGTTATCTTTTGTGTCTAGTTGGGGGCCAGAGATGAGTGCTTTCTTTTGTTAGGGATTTTCCCTTCTCCAAAGATGCCCCTTCTGCATATGTATGCAAGATCTGTGCTCAGTCCTCCTTCTGCAGACCTGGCAAGAATCAGCATTCAGGTCAACTCAAGTGTCCTGGTTAGGCTCACTCTCAAACACAGGATGTGCATTCCTCAGTTCAGGCACTCCAGGATGCTCCCCAGGTTTCATGTTCAGAAGGTAAAAATTCAGGTGTCCCCAAGTCGCATTTCAAAACTTTACTGAAGGTCAATGTTCTTCCTGATGAGGGATGATAGCAAAGCTGATGGATTCATTTGCAGTCTCTGGAGAGCATCCTTTAATCTTGATTTCCTCATCCATGGAAAGAAAATAAATAGCTGTTACCTTTCAGATATATTCAGTTTGCTGAACTGTGTAAAATGCATTGAGACCCTTGAGTGGAGTGGAGAGTCCTCTCAGTACCAGAAGTTTAATTACACTCATAAAATCACAGATTTTATATTTATAAATATATTTATAAATAATAATTACTATTTCTACATTAGTAATATTTGCATAATTGATGTATGTTTTAAAAATAGATAAACAGATTATTTGTATAAAGACATTAAATTATGGAATTCTTGCTTATAGGATATGATCTCTGAAGGTAAAAGCCCATCCCCCTCAATTAATGACAGGGACACAACTTGCACAACTGTTCCCTGGTCACTACTGAGTTGGGATGGTTTTTGGAAGATTTCATGCTACAGATCTGTTATTGGCAAAGACAGAAAATCCACACCTCTCCTTTCAGGTTTTGCCTTGTTCCCCAGTTTGATCCTTTCCTTATTACATTTGTAAAAAGAATATTTTTAAAAGCTAATGTGCTTTATGTCTTACTCAGTAACAGCAGAGGAGTTAATGTCACTAGAGTTATCAAAACAGAGGAATAAGAATTTCATAAGACTGCAAAATGTGTTTCATTATGAAGAATGTATTTAGCACTTCATTGCTATCTAAATCATGCTGATGACCTTCTGGTTTTTTTCTCATCTGTATCTTTATATTTGCTGCTTTTCCCAGATATTCCCCATAACTTGCCTTCTAAAGTAGGCTCTGAAAACAAGGCTTAGCTCCTCACCAAACTCAGCCTTTTAATTCTGAGCAGTGGCTCTCTTCTGTGCTTCTTTTCTGGAAAAATCTATCAGGCTGGAAATGGCCTCAAGTGAGCCAACTTGAAATGGAAAATCCCAATTAAGACAGATTTTTAATTATTAAATTTTCTATTAATATATTGAAGGTCAGTGGAGCCGAGCCAGTTTTCAGGAAGCTCTGAGTAATTTTATCTGATCGTATATTTTAGCACTAAATCCATATTTATTAAAGGATTTAGCAGGCAGGTCAGAAGCAATGAAGTCTCTGATTCTGCATCAGATGAATTCTAAAGAAAAATTTTCATCTGCATTGCTCTTCTCTAAGCTGGAAAGCTTTAAACTGTTGTCAAGCCAGTTTGAGGATTTGTGGGAGGCTAGGGGTAAACATGTAAAAATGGATTTGCTATAAATAAAGCACAAATTAGCATCATTATCCCTTTCTCAACCCCATTCTTTAATGTAATGTAAAAATAATACAAAATTCTGGATGATGCAATTTCCTGTATTGGAAGCTCCTGTGTCGGTTCCATCAGTTAAAAAGGGCCATGAACAAAGCATTACATTGGTGGTTAGTGTTTGATAGGTTTCTTTCCCACTTTTCTTCTGAAATATCAAAGGCAACATAGCAGACTTTTTATTCTTAATGGGACAGATTTGGGTCAGTTTTTAGCAGGATATGCAAAAAAAAAAAGAAAGAAAAAGTGTCAAATACAAGTTTTTTATTTGAATGAATAATTACTTTAGTATTCTTACTTCTGAAGTGCTGTTAAAGGACCGTGATCTCATTACACCTGGCAAAGTCCAAACAAAGAATAAAAAGAATAAACTTGGCCTCAGATGGTTGAGATTCTTAGGCTTTAAGCTGACAACAACAGAGACATGCTGATGGAGATAGAATAAAATTACAATACTTTCTTTTCTACACACTGTGGAGAAGTTAAGGCACGTCAGCAGCCCCTTACAAGATTTTGGGTAATATTCAAGATGGATTAGGGTTTTAAGAGAGCCTTGAGTAATTATGAGGCAGCCTTTATAGACCAGAGGGAAATCTCTCCCCCAGTCATGAGGAGATAATGAGAAAACAAATCAAAACTGTTTGTCTACAAACTAGCCAACAGGCACTTGAGTCTGGGCTCAAGGAATCATGAAATCACAGAATGGTTTGACTTTGAAGAGGCCTCAAAGTCATCTATTTCCAATCCCACTGCCGTAGGCAGGGACACCTCTCACTAGACCAGAGCCTCAGTCATGGGCTGGTTCCTGGTGGGGATTCACAGTGATGGAATAGCACAGGTCCTGAAAGTGAAGATTAATCATTTCTGTTTTGATTATTTACATGAAAAAATAACCAGAATCCTGTTGGAATGGCATTAACTTTTTCTAAGAATAATCTTTATGATCACCTAAGACCCCTGGATGAACCACCCACAACTCAACAGTGCCTTGAACACAGTCTGCTCCAGAAGTTCTCCATGGAGCAGGTTTCAAGTTAATCATCTCTGGAACTGCCAGTTTGTCCTCCTTGAGCCACAGAGGACAACTAGGCTCAGTTCAGTTCTTCACGTAAGATTGCCATTACATGAGGTGAGGAGACTCAGACAGTGCAAGACACCAGTCCTAGACAGTAACATGGCAAAACCACAGATGGTAAACATTGAAAGGAACTTCATTCCTTAGATAAAACTCTGCATTTATGAATCAATTCCTATGACCTCTGGTAAGTGCAAGTGTCAGGGAGCAAAATATAGGGTATTACACAAAGTCCAGTTATTTCTCATAGAGGTTCTTGGGTTGATTGTACATTTTGAGAACATCAAGCCTCATATTTACTCTTAGAATTGGGCTGCAGATTTACTCAGAGGATCCCCTTCCGTCAAGGGACTGCAGACAGCTTTGAGAGCTGCATTGTAAGATGAAGCAAAATACAGTGCACCTCTGGGAAAGGATGAGGAGTGGCTAAGCTGTTCATACAAACAGAGGAGGAGATTAAAGATGAAAGGAAATATTTAGTCACCTTTTGGGAACAGCTGGTGTGAAAATATTTAACAGGCAGGCCTTTTATGCACAGTGTTCTAACTGAGCTTAAATAGGCAGGAGCAATATAGTGCAGCTGGCCAGTCTGTAAATACTCTAATAGGAGAATTAAAAGCTTTCCTTCTCATTTGCACATGCAGCTCAGATGGTAGCTAATCATGTCCTCTAATTTTAACAACAGAATTGGGAAATGTACCAAAAAAATGCAGCTTGTAATAAGAACAGAGGTGACAAATTCTATCCCTGGGACTGAATGACAAAGAAACGATTCACCTGCCCTTTTTCTGTAAAACAGCCTTAGCTGTCTTATTCTGCCCAAAAAGACATGTATTTAAGTGAAAGCTTAATCTGAAATCCATTTTGATAATTTCTGTGAGTGCCACTAGAAAAGTAAAAGCTACTCTGACTATTTAAACACCCATTAGAAACCTGTGAGCATTTAAGAGAGCTGTGTTATAAAGGGCCAGGGTGTACAGCAGGATGTGTGTTGTAAGGGTATTTAAATTGTACGGTGCCCATCTATCTTTAAACTGGCAGCTAAATGGAAGATTTTGATTGTAGAGTTCCTGGCTCCTGGTTCCCTGTCAGAAATAATTAAACTACGTTTTAGGGAGACTGTCGTAAGTAGTTTGCTTCACAAGTGTTTTTCACAGCCGAGAGTCTATTACAGCTCTTGGGGCCTGGGAATCCAAACCACCTTATATATCCATTATACATGAATTATACATTCATAACCTGGAGCCTGCACTCTCTTGTGTGCATGAGTGGTGGTTTGGCTGGGGTCTCAGCTGGGTGGGAGATGAAACCCAAAATGTTCCCAGCATTCCTGTTCTGGGTTAGCCCAAGATCTGTTTGTTTTACATCATGCAATGCATATCCCTGGCCCATGTATGCAAGACTGTTCCTTGGCAGCATGTTGTCTGAGAAATATTTCAGTCAAGATGTAAAAGTCCCAAAGGGTTTTCCATCCCTTTTCATAGGAATGACTACACAGAGACTCTGTTTTTCAGAAAGTGGTTTTTTTTCTCTCTTCACCATTTTTAAATGCACTCCATTATCCTAGTTTCACACCTTTAAATAACTCCAAGAAGGTTTCTGACTGTCACTCCAAATAGTTTTATCTTTTTTTTTCCTTCACTGCCAATCTATGGATACCTGACCTACTATGACCTGCATTTCCATCTTACCTACAGGACACAAGACTGCATATCAGGACATCAAGGTGGTCTGGTGCCTGTCTCAGAGTTCACATATACCTGTGGATCCATCACTTCTTTATGCCTTGTTTACTTTGTCTGCAAGGTGTTGCCCCTGGGTCAGGGCAATCCTTGGTAAACATATAGGGTTGGGGATGAAGGGATTGAGAGCAAACCTGAGGAGAAGGACTTGGGGGTGGACGAAAAGCTTGGCGTGATTCTGCAATGTGCGCTCACAGCCCAGAGAGCCAAACGTGTCCTGGGGCACGGGCTTAAGCTCTGCCAGGGGAAATTTAACTTGGAGATCAGAAAAAAATTCTTTCCCGAGAGAGTAATCAGGCATTGGAATGGGCTGCCCAGAGAGGTGGTGGATTCACCATCCCTGGAGATTTTTAAACTGAGATTGGCCGTGGCACTGAGTGCCATAATCTGGTAAAGGGACTGGAGTTGGACCAAGGGTTGGACTCGATCTCGGAGGTCCTTTCCAACCCAATCGATTCTATCATTCTATGATTCTATGATTCTAAAAGCTGTGTGGCCAGCAGGGCAAGGGGGCAAATTCTACCCCTCTACTCTTATAAGACCTCCTGGAGTGCTGCATCAAGCTCTGGGGTCCCCAACACAAGAAGGATGTGGGCCTGTTGGAGCAAGTCCAGAGGAGGCCACAAACATAATCTGAGGGCTGAGTCACCTCTGCTGTGGGGACAGTCTGAGAGAGTTGATGTTGTTCAGCCTGGAGAACAGAAGGTTCTGGGGAGACCTTGTGGCTTTTTTCATACTTTAAAGGGCTTTTAAGAAAGCTGGGGTCAGACTTTTTAATAGAGCCTGTAGTGATAAGACAAAAGATAATGGTTTAAACTAAAAGAGGGTAGCTTTACACTAGATATAAGGAAGAATTTTTTTGCAAAGAAGTTGATGTAACTGGCATAGGTTGCCCAGAGAAGTGATGGATGCCCCATCCCTGGAAACATTTGAGGTCAGGCTGGATGAGGCTCTGAGCAACGTGATGTAGGGGAAGGTGTCTCTGCTTATGGAACTAGAGGACCTTTGAAGGTCCCTTCCAACCCAAATTGTTCTATGATCCTATGAAATAATATTCTAACATAAAAAAATTACGACTAGTACTCAGCCAGACTCACTGACATTCTAAAACCAAATATGAACTATTAATTAAGTAATAGTAAAGTCATTAAGATGTTCACATGGACTTTGGAGTCATAAGAGGCCAAGTCCTCCAAGGTGCCCATTTTCCTGTCCATCACTGGAGACACTTGTCTTTCAGAATTTCAGAGCTTCACAGTTGGCAGCAGAGGAGGTTATTCACAGTGGACATTGCTGGGCTCAAGGATATCAGTGGTATCCCCATGTTAGAGATGGGACCCTGCAGGTCAAAGCTAGGGAACAGGACATAACAAAGGTGTGAAGTGACTGAGCTGGCATCCTCTGGATTGCTTGGTAAACTGGGAGCAAGAAAAATTACATATTAACTGATATTCTGAGATCAAAGTTCGGCATTTAGGAATAAAGAATGTAAACCAATGACTAAAGAAGGGATTACAGTCCAACATTAGAGTAGCCCTATGGTGCTGGGAAGCACTAGAGTCTGCAATACTTTTTGGACTTTGGGTTTAATTACCAGCACTCTCAGACCTTGTACTTTCTCAAGGAATTTCTTCTCAGCTTGCTGAAATTTTAGCAGCTCAGATCTAACTCTGGATTTTTTCTCTGCTGTTTCCTTTATCCTCCTCCAGACTTTGTTCATGAAGTCAGCCAAGGAAAGATTTTTTTTAATTATTATTTTTAGAGCAGCTGTATTGCTATATTAACCGATTTGCAGGTCCTATGTGTCCGCGTACCATCCCGACCAGCCCACACTTTGTTGCAGTGCTGTCTGGCAGTTGAGGAAAAGAGTAGAAAACACACACGTCTTGGCTCCAGCCCTTTGGCAAGTCAATAATTGCCCATCCCTTGTGTTCTTAACGGGTTCTGTAGTATGATATTACCTCCCTCACATCTAGGAGCTGTGAAAATCTGTGTCTCGATGCCAGATACAAAGTAAAAAAGTTCGGGCAGCAACTCAAAAGTCCTTCCCTGCCATGCCTTTAGTGTTTGATAGTGTAATTTCAACTTACTTCAACTAAAATTTACATTAGATTCTGTTACATCTCAGCAGCAAGTGGTATGTGCACATCCTCTGTTTAAGTACCCAAGATACCCAAATACTTTTGCCAGTTTGACTCTGATACGAGCAAGTTCCTGAGTGCCTTAAGCCCATTTGAACTCCAAACTTCTTTCACTAGAGACTTGAATATATAGGATGAAATGTTTGAGAGGGTTTGGAGAAATCCAAGACACTGCAGCAAAAGGAGTTCAGCTGGAAACCGTTCCACCACACTGAGCTGTATAGCAAGCAGGAGCTAGATACTGTTTTCATGTCACATTTGGAAAATTAGGTGTTTTCTAGGCATGCAAAGCATCACTATTAGCAGAAGACTAAAGACAACTTAAGTAGGGCTGAATTTCAGTCAGATGTGATGTTAATGCAGGCTGAGTAGTTTTGAATATTTTATGTGTAGCCAGTGACACAGAGTAAATGTCTCCTATAATACCAGTCACCACTCCACTGCATGTCTGGAGGTCCAAATCTTCACTTAATATGCTCAGAGACACACAGAGAGGCACTGGAGATGAGCTGGTGTCTAAGATACTCATTCTGGGGGTGCACAGCTCAGAGAACAGAGAAAATGTGCTCTGCTGAGTACCATGGTACCCTTCTCTGTACTTCCATTGCAGTCCTGCTCAACATTTCTTCTGTTCACATATTCTCTCCATGACCCCAAAAGGAACTGTGTCCCTACCCAGTGAAATCTATAAAATGGCTCAGTCAAGCAGAAGGCTTGAGGCCAAAAAACTTGGAATTAAGAAGCACCAGGCAGAAGTTGGAGAGAAGGGGGAAGAGCTGATAGGCTGAAATACTGTGAATTGCCTCTTTTCCAATTGATAAGGAGAGTGTAGTCAGGTTTTACTAGAGATCGAAAGTAGCAGTCAGGTGATGAGTCTGGAGAAGAAATAGATTTATTTAATTTCATCTGAAGTACAACACTGCATCAGTATTTGGGTTTATTTTTTTCCCTTGAAATCAGTCCTGTATAATAATGGTGATAATGGACACTTTAACACCTGACTCGTGGGTGCCTGTTCTCCACCAAGTCTCTGTTTTTCCAGGCAAACACAGTGTAGGTGAAAATACAAAGTCTCCCAAATTCATTCCAAGGCTATGCCAAGTTTTATACAAAAGTCTAGTGCTAGCCAAAAATATTATGTGTGACCTCATGCCCTCTGAGTCTCACAGAAGGGTGGGAATACCAGCACCCCTGAAAAGGCAAGGTCCTTTTTGGAGGTAAGTACCGAAACATCCAGCTGTGACTCTGTTCTTCCATTAACTCTGATAAGACTTGGGAAAAAGCACCATCCTATAAACTCCAGTGCATCTGGCTCACAAAAAACTCATGGTAGTACCTCTGAATGCCAGAGAGAAGATTTTTAATGGGGGGATAGGAGAACAGGGACATAGCAGATATGCATACTCAGTAAAAATAAAAATTTTCTGTATTAATTTTAAGGAGAGAAGAAGGATTTTAATGAATCTCATCCCCAGAATTGTGGGTTAACAAAGCATAAACAGGCTTTGCCAGCACTTAACTTTAGCATCAGTAGTTTATCAGCACATTGTTTCCACACTTATCCAGATTTTAATTAAATGTGACTTTTGTTCTGCTTATTGGAAGAGCCTTCCCCTTTGGATCTGAAGATCACAAAAGCTCAAGGAGTGCAAGCGAATTAGAAAACAAATAGGAGGATCAATCACAGCAGACCCCTGCAATCCATGTCCATCTCGTTTTTGTAATATACTTATTAGATTCTTATTGTCAGGAAGGATTAGTGTTAGGAGCTCCAGGAATTCCTTTCATTGCCCCATAAGATGAGGTAGTGAAGTGTGTCTGCTTTTCTTAACAATAACAGTCTGGATTTTCCCCCTCTCCCTTCTCTCCACCCATGTCCCCTCCTCTCCCTTCTCTCTTCTCCCACAGAGATTTGTGCAGCGGACTGCGGAGGACATGGCATTTGTGTCAGAGGCACCTGCCGCTGCGAGGAGGGATGGATGGGCACAGCCTGTGATCAGCGAGCGTGTCACCCACGCTGCAATGAGCACGGGACATGCCGGGATGGCAAGTGTGAATGCAGCCCTGGCTGGAACGGAGAGCACTGCACCATTGGTAGGGAGAAAGAAAACCTGACGCCTTTTAAAAGAATAATTAATGATCAGGGAGGAGAAAAGGTGCATGCTTAATTGAATATGTGTGACTTAGTGTAGCATGAGCACCTTTGTTCTTGGGTTTCAAGTTCTGACATCATACATTTTCATGTGGGAACAAGACAAAATGTCCTTTCATTTGTTGATGGCATGGCTATATATGTTTTTTATTATCAAACACGATGTACACCTATGTGGTGTTTGACAAGCCTTTAAATGTCACCTAGAAGCTTTTAAAAACATACCACTTTACCTCTCTTGAGAGGCCTTTCTGTGGCCTCCAAGACTTCTCTCTACTATAGTGACAGCATTTTTAGAAACGTGCATCTGATTTTAAGTTTTCTTTCCTTTTATTTGCTCCATTATTTGCACTGTCACTTTGCTTGCCAGTATAAAAGAGGAAACTGCAGTCAGATGATTTCTGGCTGGTTTTTAACTCTGTCTTGCTTATCCCTTGTCTGCTATGGTACCTTTCTAACCATTTCATTTCCCTCTCACTTTGATTCTGTATTTCTCATGCACCTGGCACTGTTCATGAGCTCTGTGTCATGTCTATTATTATTATTCTTAATAATAAGATGCCACAAATATGCCTAAATCATGCAAAGAAGTTCAGTTCTCACATTAGGCAATTTGCAGCATCATTAATGAACTGCCTTGGCTTCACCTTTCTCTTTCATCTCACTTAACTACTTAATGCATTTTCCTTCTTCCTTTTTTCTAACTGTCATGCATTTCAGCCTCTTCAGTCCCCATTCCACAGTCATGGTATAAAATCAGTAACATTAAATTCCCCAGATACCTTTTATTATATATTAATTTGAAACTAAATTAATTAATCCAAATCTATTCTCAATAATGCCTGTGTGGACCTGAAGAAATTTAGTTGACTTTAGAAGAATTGTTCCAGGGTGAGAATTCTCCTCCAGTAATTTTATTTTAATCAGCTTCTTTTAAAGGCAAGAAAATTTACCTCTATATTACGTTCCTCATGCCATGATAACTAAAAATCACACTACATCAAAACTAACCACTAGCAAATGTCAGCATGGTTGTTGTGTGGATTATTAGCTTAATTATATGTAGACATCTCTTACTTTGCTTGAACATCAGGTACGCTTGCACATGCAAAGATGGACAGGAAATGAAGCCTGATCACAATATTTTAATTTCAGCATTAGGGTAATTGTAAAAACCATATCTGTGATTCAATTCTATTTATCATATATTTATTCTAAAGTCACCCTATCACATTATGGTCTCTACATGCATCCCCCTAATGAAAAATATCTAGCTTTTTAAACTTCTTCTGTCTCATTAGGCATTATATTCTGCTATGTCCCTAGCAGCTTTCATTTCGTTACATGAGAAAGAGATTAAAAAAAACCTTTCTCAAATGACATTAAAATTAAAAGAGAGCAGTCCTGTGTTAATTGAAATCTCGTGTTTCTACAATATTATTTCATAGCTTTTTATTCAAGCAATTTGATTTGGAAAGCAAGACAGATTTGTGAGTTTTAAAAGCAAAAAAATAGTTCAGCAAAAGGCCCCAGATCCAGTAACAATTTTACATGAAAGTTATTTATGCAGAAAAAAACCCTGATTCATACTCTCAGTGCCATTTTATTAGTTCTGCTGCAAAACCAAAATGCCATTATTTCGGTATGTGCTATTTCTCCACACAGCTGATATGCCCGGACTGTTTTCCAAGAACAGGCTTTTATATTTCATGGTAATTAAATTTATTTGTGGTATTCCTCACTCTAAGTATAAAGAATCCATGTTATCATGGGAAAGGCCACCACTGCAATGCAGTCAGCATTGAGATTTTACTGGTGCACACTATCATTTCATGTGCTGCTACCTTCCTATTGCAGCACAGCCTTGGTTTAGGAATCATTCTTTGATACTTAGTGTGCTGGAGCAATTCTGTTTCTTTTCACTTTCCCCCCTCCAAATCTTCTTGTGTGGTGATTTAGCAACAAATTTGTACATAGTCCCCTGCCTCTGAAGCTGTAAACGCTATTTCCTCCAGAATATTTCATTGATGAATGTATAGAATGTAAAGAAGATGTGGCAAAGTCATAAATATCCAAGAAAATTGAACAGCTTTAGCTGGAGTAATAAGCTAGTCATATTGGCACAGATGAAAGGACATTGACTTGGAATTACATTAAGTATGTGGAAAGCATTCCCCTTGTCCTTGTGTAATTTCCCTGCATGGCAACTTGTTCTGTTGATAGTTATTCCATATGTGTCTCTGTCATGGCCCGGTTTGCTTTAGCACTGACAAGCATAAAGCCCCATTGCTGAAGTGGTGCTTTACCAATTTGGCCATGTGTGCAGATAAAATGGTAGAAATGGTTGATAAAAATAAGGGACACTTCTTCCATTCCCTGTCAAGTATGTGTGAGAGTAAGAAATCCTTCTGTTTTGTAGGTCATAGAAGGCTCTTTCTTATGGTGTACAAGGAACTCTGATCCCAGGGGATTAATTTTATTTGCTCCTACAAAGACCCGTGTCACCAAATGTACTAGCTTGATTGCTCACATTCAGAGATTTCATTAAAGGAACCCCAGTTAGTTCCCGACTAGGAAATGGATGCAGAAGTTTGCATTCATCATCCCAATTCAGCGAACTTAGTCCAGGAGAGCAGAGCAGAAAGTTGATATCTAATTGCAGTAATCCTGAAACCCAGCAGAAGGGTTTGGTTGATTTCTTAAAGGAAGAAAACATGCCATAACAACAGCCTCAATGCCAGACTGTTATGATGGAGTCTCCAGCATAATCCAAATTCATCCGTAGCTAGAAACATTGCAAGAATTCAAGTTTCTTCTATTCTGGCCCAAACCACATCCAGGGACCATGGTGGGGTTTAGGAGCATTTACTTTAAAGGTGAAATGAACCCTCTTACTCTGGGCTCCTAAAGGCCAAACTACAGCTCAGCTCTGTGGTAGGCTGCCCTAAGGGTTTGATTCACAGGCAGTAGCACAGAAAATTTCCTGTGTTTAATAAATAATTATAGAATCACAGAATGTTTGGGCCTGGATGGGACCTTAAAGATCATCTAGTTCCAACATCCGTGCCATGAATAAGAAAACTTCCACTTGGCCAGGTTGCTGAGATGGGGCAACCACAGTTTCTGTGGGCAACCTGCACCAGTGCCTCACTGCCCTCATAGTAAAAAATTTCTTCCTAATACCCAGTCTGAACCTACCCTCCTTCAGCTTAAGGACATTCCCCCTTTTGTCCTATGCCTACCTGCCCTTGTGAAAAGTCCCTCTCCATCCTTCTTGTAAACCTCCTATAGAACTCCAGAAATTTCCCTGGGCAGTAACATCCTGGTCTCAAAACTGATAGAGTTGATGATATGGCCTGGCTAGTGCCCCAGGTGCTGTGCATCCCACCTTGGAGATGCAAAGGGTGAATTCACTCTGTCTACATGGACATTGCACTGAGGTTGCTCTCTGATACATGAATCTCTTTGTATGGAATTTTGCTCCTAACAACCTTTATTTTTATGATTCATAAATGGTTATTTAGAAAAACTATGGCAGAGAGGGTTTCCCTGTGTGGTGGAGTTGGGAATGTTCACCATCCTTGAAGAGCCTGAACACAAGACCAAAGCCACGCCTGGAAGTTCAGTTGCTGCACCTGGATACCCCAGGGCCTCTGGAGCACTGTGGGACCAGCAGTTAGATCTCCAAACACTCAACAGCCTACCAGCACAATTTCAAAGCACCTCAGTGCCTAATTCCCATTGATCTCTGCAAAAGCTCCACGCTTAACTCCTTTAAGAAATCTGGTGCTGGCATGCACGGGTGATGTATGCAATAACAGTGCCCAGACAGGCAGGCAGAAAGCCCATCCCACACAGGCTTCTGCTTAGGGCACCATCAGCCTGGGTTTTGTTTTACTTAGTGAAACTGATTTTTGAGAAATCTGCCCCTTTATAGTTTACCTTTCATCATCCTTCTTGTGTAAATACTCACACGTGTTCTGAATAGCCAGGGTTGTAATCAGTGCCTCTCTGTTTTGGCTTGAGCAGCTGGAATCCAGACAAGGCACAGGTGGATCCTGGTCTCTATTCTCCAGCTTTCTAACACATAACTGGTGCCATTTGAATAAAGCAACTCAATCCATCTCCACCAGTGTCTGGAGAAGGTTCTGGCTACCTTGTAGATGTGATGCTTAGGAATATGGTTCAGTGGTGGACCTGGCAGTGTTAGGTTAATGGTTGCACTCGATGATCTTAGAGGTCTTTTCCAATCTTAATGATTCTGTGATTCTACCCTCAGCCCAACAGAGCAGATAGTCATCGCTTAGGCTTATCCACAGCAGAAGCTGGGCTGTGTTTGACCCCCTAGCATCCACCCTGCCTAGTTGAGATGGTTACCTTTGGGCAAGAGAAGACCAAAGTTACAGCAATCAGTGGACAATATGCACTTGCTCTTTTGTTCTGACGTGATCTTGTATCAAACTGAAGGTAATTGGTCTTCAAGTAGTTTGGCAGTATATTTGACAGTAAATATTAAGTACAGATAAACTTCAAAGACAGTTTTTTTTCACTGCCGCTGCTGTGTAAACTTCACGTGCCATCACTGATTCAGCAATGGATGTGTACCTTCTCCTCTCCTTCACAATTATGTGATCTCAGTTGAACTCCAGTGATTTCACTGAGGCTCTGTCCACTTTACCCCATGGGAAAGATAAAGGGAAAAAAATATTTTGAAAATGAAGAAGGAGAATGTGCTGGGGAAGAAGTCCTTCTCAAAGACCTCCCTGCAGCATCTCTTACTTCTCTCTTCTTTCCCTCCCTCTCTGTGAGCCAAGAGGAATGCTCATGTTTGCCTTCCCAATGCATTCAGACAAAGCAAACCAAGTTAGCTCAAGCCAGTGAATTGAGAGGGCCTTCACCCTGAAAAATGCACATGAGCTCCTCCCATAGCAGATCTGAAGTGACTTCCAAGAGGAATACACTGACATGGAGCTGAGTGTGGCAGTGCCTTTAGGTGCAGGGGACACCTTAGAAAAACAGCTTTTCTTCTGAGCTCCTACATAATTCCTCAGCATGTGCCGCATGCCCACAGGGTTTCCAAAGAAGTGTCTGTAGCGAACAAGATGATATTTTAATGCCAGAAGTATAGCATGGGATTGAGCCTTTATGAATTTAGAAAAGAGAGATTCCTACTACCATAGAATACTCTCATAGAAAGCCTCACTCTTTTTCAAGTTACAAGAAAATATTGACACATAACTGACACATGGTTGGTACTGGCAGCTTCCTCCACTGCCCTCAGCTGCACAGTGACTGCTTCCTGAGATCACAGATCACTGTGCTGCTATGGGCATGAAAATCCAAGAGACACATGACTTTAGCCACCAGCCAAGGAGATGGTGATGCTGTGCTTCCTGCATCACTCCCACCATGACAATTAGTTCACCTCCTTGCCAAGCCTTGTAACTGCCCCATACTAAGTTAGCTCTGATCCTCCAATCCCTCACTGCTTATTGACAGTAGTTATTCAACAGGTCCATTAGATTCACAGGATGGAAATTCCTGGAAGGGCTGTGACATCCCAGTTGGGCACTCTGCCTGAACAGACCCAAAACAAAAACCTCCTCAAAAGTTACCAGGACACAACTGAAAGAGATTGCAGGGAGCAGGCAAGAGAACAAGAGAAATAAAGTGTAAGTAGGTATTGAAAGTGAGAAATGCAAGACTCAGGACCTTTTTTAACTTAATAAAGACCAGCTGGTGTTAGGACAGAGAGTGCCGCCTGCTGGCGTGCACCACGGTTATCTGAGGCAGGACACTGGGCTTCAGCTTACATGTTTGCCATCAACTTTCTGTTTGACACCATAAAATCAATTAGAAGGTGGTTTTCCAAATTAATGTTCCACGGGAATTGGGCACATGACTGCTCCCATGGCATCTATAACTTTCTTTTTTACTTTAGCCCTCCTTGGAATGAGTATAATAATACTTGCCTGTCTGATAGAGCTGCCAGGAGGTTAATTTAATATTTGTATTTTTATCTGGGGCTAGAGGATGCTGTATAAATGCAATGTAGTATCATTACAAAGATCCAGGGAAAAGCCTCTCCCAGTCTGGTAAGGTCACAGAACTGTGCCTCTTTGTGTGGAAAAATATGACAATCAGGTGAGGTGGAACACTTTCAAATGACTCTGCCTTTCCTAATAAAAAGAAAAGCAGTCAGTAAAATGGAGGTAGACTTGTAAATGAGTAGAGAATGAGAATATTCTGATATATAGATACATATAGACTTACATATATATGTATGTATCTTTATATATACATACATATATATACATACATATACACGCGGAGATATATATATGTAACTTTCCTGTTTCTCCTAATGATCTTAATGAGCAAAGATGACTGGATGCCTGAACACAGCCTTCTTGAACCTTTTGACTGAGGAGCACTGTGCTCCACCATTCTTCCTTTTTTTCTCTCCTCATAATCAAGGTTTTTCTTTTCATGTCACAGCGAACTCTCCTTTGCCTTTCTAGCACCTGCACAGTCTCGTAGTAAGACGCAATGCACTTATTCAATCCTACCTTAAATGTCCTGTCTTTTATCTCCCAAGCTCACTATCTGGATAAGGTAGTGAAAGGTATGCTCTTCCTTCCTATTTTTCCTATTGTCTTTGTGTTTCTTTTTTTAAAAATGCACCATGAACATGCTGTGTTGAGGTTGCATCTCTTCCTCATTGTCACCAAAGTGCTCCCTAATGTCTGGAAGGGTGAACTTTCCAGTCATTTAGGTAGGAAATACCTCCGTAAGTGCTGTGACCCTCTGTTAACATCGTATCAGTGTTCCTACCCATTCCCTTGTCCCTGCCCTCCCCTCCAAATCATCTCATCCTCACCCTTCCTACTCAGGTAAGGCAAGTCAGGAGGAAACAAAAGTGTCTGTGAATACAGCATGAGCCCTGTACAGTGATGTGTTTTAATTAAATGTCTATGGTCCATTTGGTAACACAGGTGAGTGCACTTTCTGTGTGGAGTCTTCTCATGTTTTTGATACATGACTTCTAAGTCTTACATGGGAACTTTAACTAATGATACATTGTTGTGGGGTTTTTTTCCTAATATAAAAATATTGTGACCCCAAAACCTCTGGTTGCATAAATCTGCAAAATTTATAGAAATTATTAACATTGCATTAATGGACACTACAGCAAAATCCAACCTTATGCTCCTGTTTGTAAGTGTAAAGCAAGTCTAGGACCCAGGTCTGTCTTCAACAAAGAAGAAAAGAAATTGAACTGTTACAGTACAGAGATCATCTGTGATCTTAAAAAAAATCACATTTATTAGTCAGAACAATGAAGTAAATTAATTTAGGACTTCTTAATAAAAATAGACAGCTCCACAATGCACTTAGCTTTTGAAAAATATTGGAATAGCATGCATATGGTTAAATACAACAATCTGACAATAAATATGATTGAGTTAGACGCAAATATCTTTCTACATGGCTGATTTGACACTAACAGCAACACAGTGCTGACACCACACAGCATCATATGTTTGCTGGTTAAACAAAACAAAAAAATTAGGTTGAACAAATCAAATTTTTATGTAGTATTACCCTCCTTTTCAGGTTTTGAGCAATCAGATACAGCAGCTGTGAGAGGCTGCTGCTGAAGAACAGATATGCCTAAATACTGGCCCAGTGAACAGTTAAAATAGGGCTTGTATGGTGTGACAAGAAACATGGTTGCCCTACTGACTTCACTTCTCTGGGTGAATTTACAATTTAATGTTTCTCTTTTTTTCCCATTAAGTCTTAAAATCAGGTTCAGGTACAATTGCAAACAGAGAAAACCTTTAGACAAATATTAGTGATGAAGAAATAACCACAGTTCCATCTTCAGTGTAATGCACCAACTGGTAGCTGTCCTTGGACCCCTGTTTATACATCAGTGGATTGTTCAGTGGTAGTTAGTTTTCTCTAATTGCTTTAGCAACCATAAAATATGCTTGACTGTATTTAAATTGGGAGGGAAAAGTACATTTCCTGTCTTAGATCAAGGACAGAGGGTCACTTGTTTTGCATGTACAAAGTAATAATGGTGGCATCCTCAGAGGAAGACTGAGTGGCCCAACACTGGGGAGTGCAATCAGAACCTCCTTGGTAGTGTTTCGCATCCAAGTGTTCTGCATTTCCAAGCCCCAGAAATCCTCCTTTTCATCTCAACATGTAATGGAGAAGGTTGGATCAAAAGGTAGCAGATAAGCATTGAGGGGATAGAAAAGATGAGAAATCAGCTTGCAGAGTCTGGCCAGGAATCTTCAGTACTGATTTGCCCATTCACTGGCCCAATTTTTTAACTAAGTCTTCTGTAGTGTCATTTTTCCTCTGGGTAGCTTTTTGACTCATCTTTATGTCCAAGAATAAAGACACATTATATTTAGTGACTATTTCAGTGGGTAACCTACTAAGAATAAAAGATTGTCTCTTGCCATGCATGACCTCTTTTGGAAAGATTAGCAATCTCTGAAACGTTAAAAGAACATGTTTTTTTTTTTACTTGGCTAACTGCACAGTGTGCATTTTTCAAAACTAAATTACTCATGCCCTTTTGGCTTTCTTAATTATTAACATCTTTCTGGTTCAAATCTCTTCCCAGTAATCCTCCGTTGTCAAGGGTGAGCCTGATTTACTGCTGAATCTTTCCTACAGCTTTACAATAAACCAGGAAGTCAGAAAAGATGCAAAATTATTTCTAAATTGGAGGACAAGTTTCAAATAGCAAACATCAGCATATTTAAACCAAGAAATTCTAACTAGACTCAGAGTGGAATCTTCTAAACGATGGCCTAATTAATACTGGTAATACTTAAAAGAGATGCCTATTATTTTAATAATAATTAAAAGAAGTGCTGATTTTAAAGAGAGCTTCTCCACTCAGAATATTATTGAAGCTGATGGTATATCAACAAAATTAATTTCTATTGCTGAATATGAATTCTTACTCTTCAGAAATTAATATTACCTACACTGACACTATAGTGAGGCATATAAACAACTAGTCTGAAATGTAAAGTTACTTAAAAACATTTGAATTTGGGGTGGCTGGAAGGTAACCTCTTTGGGCTGCTTCTGAAGCCCAAGAGCAAGTGAGAACTCAAGATCTGACCACAACCAGCTCTCTCATTTGTACAGTTACAAGCTGTAGGAGCTCTGGCAAGTAACTTGATGACCTTCCTATACAGGATTCATCTGATTAAGGATTTCTGGATTCCCACCATCACTAAGTATCATGGTGGTAGTTTCAGAGTTGAGTGGGTTTTGCGACACTTTACCAAGTTTCTCATAATTTGCAGGGATCAGCTGATGCTTTCCTCCTCACCTTCAGTCCTACAGAAGCTTCTACAGAGGTCTCTTACTTGTTATTTTTCTCTCAAGCTCCAGGTGCTTGCATCCTCAGATGTTGCATTCAGCCATGTCCTACTCATTTCAGAGCTCAGCTGCTGTCTATGTCTTCTAAGTCCCATTTCAAGTGGCAATGAGGGTTGTCCTGAAGAGAAATCTCACTGAATGTTGTTTATAATTGGACTAATTAATGAAGGCTTTAACTGTACACATCATTAAGAGCAGATTACTTTGCCAACAATCTTAAAAATGGCAGGATAACTTCTGCTGACAGTCTCCTTTGACTCTGATCCTCTTTTCTTGCCTAGTTTGAAATTAGCCCACTTTCTATATTGCTGCCCTGGTCTGTTCTTCCGCTTGCATGGCAAACCTGACATCTTTGTGAATGCCCTCCAGAATCATCATCTTTCAGCAGCACTTTCATGTGCTTATGTTGGAAACTCACATAAAGGATTTCCTCCCGCTTTTCCCCAAAAACTCCTATTCATATATTTATGTCTCTTAGTCCGTCAAGTACAGGTAACACCACAAACAGAAATAATGGATCATTAATGACTTCTACCTATGAGAAATCAGAGCTGCAAGATTATAGTGGTGTAAATCTGTGAGGATTAAGCCATCCTGCTGTGTTGATATTCAGAAGCACTTTGGAAACAAGATCTTTTTGCTTTATTCCCCAGCATGGGGGAAAGGAGAGGATAAAGTTTATTTGTATCGTCTTTTCGTCAAGCACTTTGAAGTGCACTGTTTGTGGAAAGAGGAATATTGTACCTTCCTGTCTCTGTAGTGTAAGTGATGATTGAGTCTTTATGCAGTGAACCAGTCTAGAAATGATGTTACTTATAGGACCATTCTCCTGGGTATATTGGCTTACATGTCTATGTTGTCTTCTAACTTTCTGGAGTCCTCTGACAGCTGCTGTTTCTTTTTTTTTTGTCCCTATTAATGGTTTACTTTCTCATTACTTCTTAAAAATTTCTGCTTTTCTACCAAGTCATATCACTTGGAGAGGTTCAATTTAATCCTCACAGCACTGATACTTCGATAAGCCTTGTAATGGTTTGCATCTGAAAACCTTTATGTCCTTTTACTTGTGAGGAACTATTTATGTCATTAGGAAACAGTTCTTTCTGGCTTCTTGGAAGAGCTTTATCTCACTAGGAACCAGAGATGACTTTTCCCGTAGTGGGAGGGAACAAACTTACTTTCTTCAGTTCAAAGATGCTAAGAGATGTGAGTATGAAATTGCAGGTGGGAGTTATCCTACTTTAGGTATCTACAGCATAAATGCTTATATCTCATCTAGTCACCCTGGATTCCCTTAATAGTCAAGAAAAGGAATAGATAGTTTGGGAAGGCATAATCTCATGAGATACTCACTCTCTTTTCTCTCTCGTCTCCTGACTGATGCTTTTCCTCTTTTTACCTGCTTTCTGAAATGCTTGACTTGCTGTCTCTGGGTCCAGACCAAGAAGATTCAGAGGAAAACCTGAAAGCCCATTCAATTACACATTTAATGCAGACAATGAATTGCCCAGACAATTCAAAGATACAGGACTGAAGGGGGTCTCCTCAGTTAGAGTCCAGTCTTCTGCTGGCAAGGGCAACACATTGTGTAAATCTTTATTTACTGAGTTCTGTGTATAAATAAGTGAGTTGTTTTCTCCTTAATACTCCTGCAGGGAAGCTACTCCAGAACTTCATTCCTCTGATCCTGGTAAATGATTTTTTTTCTTTCTAGTTTCCAGCCAGAATTTATTCATACTTGGTTTATGTCCAAGAGCCTGTTCTTATGCCAGCATTATTCTCTTTACCTTAAACAGCAGTTTTCCCTTCTCAGTGTTTATCTGTTTCATGAACTTGTGAAAGTAATCATAGTCTTTTCAGGTTTTTGCTGTGCTAGAGAAGACAAATCCAGCTCTTCTTATTTTCTCAGATGCAGAAGGTGCCTCATCCAAACTATGCCATCTGTTTTTCCAAATTCCCTTTTTCCTAAACCTGGGAGAATAGGGCACATGCAGTTTTATATGAGCCCTAGTTTTTACAGTTACATTATTTTTTCCTTATACTTTCTGGACACTTCTCACAGGAGTCATTTGAAGATCATGATGTCTTCAGCTTCTCATCATTCAACTCCTTTTGATTCTCAATGCACCCCTGTCCAGGTCAGCACTACAGCACCTTTGCAAGGAGTTTCCTGCCCAGTCTCTGCAACTGTAGGATAGAAAATAACTTCTTAGGGTGGGTTATAAAGAGTCCAAGCAGTGAAAACATGAGGTGTGCTCAGTGATGATACACTAGCCAAGCTCTAACAGAGCTTTATAGTACACACATAGCATGCACAGCAAGATTTCTTCAGAGATTTTTTGTCTGGACAAATTTAAGCCGTGGAACAGATTGCCCAGAGAAGTTGTGGCTGCCCAATCCTTGGAAATGTTCCAGGCCAGGATGGATGGGGCTTTGTGCAACCTGGCCTATTGGAATGTGTCCCTGCCCATGGCAGGGTGATTGGAACTAGGTAAATGTTGAGGTCCATTCCAATCCAAATGATTCCATGACTCTGTGATCCTCTGATTATAGAGAGGGGAAAAAGTCCTATCTCTGCCATCAGGATTGTCCCATTCAAACTGAATTTATCTACTCCAAAGTGGTATTACCTACCTAGCTAAGTAATTTTAGGAGGTTATTTAATACACTTCTACCTCTTTCAGTCTCCAAAATAGCTGAGTGCTTTCAGCTTGTACTGAAAGTAAGTAAAGGGAACAAACAAATAAATTGTCTCTCGCCTGTTAAAAAAAACAGATTAAATGGTTAAAAGTTTGGCACCGTTATAAGTAAATGAAGAGTGGATATTAAAATGGAGAATTTCAAGTAGCCTTGGCTATAAATAGTTCTTCTGTACCATATAAATACTAGTGTAGTGTGTAAATTCCAAAATACACACACAAAAGCATGCTCACACATAGACACACACACTATTTGCCCCATCCCAGAATACACATTTTAAAAGACTGAAATACAAGTACATTTGGAAATGAAAAATTTATTTAAGATCTTTTTAAAGGACCTTTCCTTACCACCTTTTTTCTTTTTTCCTTTTGGTCTGTGACAGTCTGTCACTTGTTAGAAAACCAGTCCCAGAAAATATTTTTTTTCCTGTTCACTGAAAAAAGTTCTGTGAACTGAAAAAGTTCACTGCGAAGCAATTTTTTATTTTAAAGCCATTTCTGAAACCCATTTTCCCAGTGCAGGACGCAGAACGACATGGGGTGCTCTGCCTTCTGTCTCAGCACTTCCTTGGGCAGACCTTCATGCATCATGTGGTCAACCAGCTGTTGCAACAACGCACACCTCTTCACCGTCCTATGGTAACCGTTGAGGACAGGATAAGTCTGTGTCACTCACATAGATTCACAAACCTGTCTTACAAAGCTGAGGGTCTGAAAAAACTCAAAGTATGTGGCAGGACTGCACAACACATAAATAGAGCATTAAAACAGGGCTCAGGAAGACTCGTATAATCGGTCCTGCTGAGTGACCTTGACAGTCACTTCAGTCCGTTGTACTTCAGTTTCCTAAGCTGTTAAATGTCTCTTATATTTCTGGTGGCTTTGTGGTAAAGATTTTTGAGCCCTGCAGGTAAAATGCCCCCAGAAGTGTATAAGCTAAGCAGCCTCCCTCACACCACTGCTTCCTGTGGAAATTACTCTGCTTGTTTTCTTGAAGGAGTGGAGTGCAGGGGGAAGTACAGAAATCTCAGCAGGAGGTCATCAGATGAGAAAATCAAACCCTAGTGAGCAGACTGGGAGGTTAGGTGTTCATCCTCCCTAACTAAATCTTATCCCCTATATAAGAAATGCCTGCCTCTGTGCTGTGTTCTCTCTAGTCAGTGGGGAGAAATGTGTGCTTCCAGAGCATGCTTCAGCACATCACCATGAGCATCCAACTTACATGAGACATATTCTGCCATGGGACAGTCTGTTTTTCTGCTGACTGCAAAGAGTTGAAGGTATCTCTGGTATAGATTAGTTCTAACTCAATGAGATGAATCCCACCCAAAATTACTACAGTGAAGAAACTGCCTCTTCCACATATTTCCTGCCTTCCCTTTCTATCTGGCTTTGAATGCTTAGCAGTTTCAGAACACAGTATTACTGAAAGCCAGCTGCTTTATCCTGCTGCGTTTTTGGAACTTTAACCCCAAATGCAATTTAGGTAACCCCAAATCTTGGTCTTAGATAGCAAGTGTTTTGAGAGACACAGACTGCAAAGTGCTGCCTTGCCTCCTTGAGTCTCACCATTCCTTCTGTCAAATGAGGGAGGTTATGCTGTGAGGACCTTCTGGGAGAGCCAGAATCAGCAGCCCATTGAATGGCCACCACCATTCTGATCCCAAACTGGGTTTGTTCCAGGAAGGAAGACACTAAGTAGGAGTGGAGAAATAAACTGAAGGCAAAGGGGGAAAAGAATGTATAATTAGCCCCTTTCCAGGCTTGAATGTGTGGCTGTTTGCCTTGCAGAGGGATGCCCTGGCTTGTGCAATGGCAATGGCAGATGCACTCTGGACGTGAATGGCTGGCACTGTGTCTGCCAGCTGGGCTGGAGAGGAGCAGGCTGTGACACTTCCATGGAGACGGCATGCGGCGATGGGAAAGACAACGATGGAGGTAGGACATGAGCACATGTGATATGTCAGGCTTCACAGAGCCTATAAACCTCTCACAGTGAAAAGTCAGCTGGGCTTGATTCTGCAGGGCAGATTGTTTTTTGACAGCTGGTAGAGAACAGACAGTGAAGTCTGCCAGGCTGACTCAGCCAAAGTGGATTGGAATTCAAATTAAATGGGTTTGGACTTGGGGCGCCAGGGCTGAAGAGGAACATTTGTTTATCCTCAAGTCAAGTCCATATACCAGAGAGCAGGCAGAGACTGTGCACCTGTCCTGTCCCTTGACCCTAGCTGAGTGGCTCAGCAGTGGCACAATGGGACCACCTCAGACAGTGAACATCCCTGATTGTTCAAACTTTGCCCCCACTGCCTGAGGTTTAATCAAGGCTCTCTGGTAGTTCACTCTGATTGGGATTGATACTTTGCAGAAACATAGCAGCTTGGGTGACTGATCCCCATGCCCACAAGCCATCCAATCCCTCTTGAACCATGTTTTATTGATTACTCTTCCATATGTAATGATGTCAGGCATGTGAATAAAAGCTCTGTGTAATGCAAACTTAATATTCAGGGTTATCTCATTACAAAGGAAACCGTGGTGCAGTGTGAAGGTTTGAATTAGAAAGCAGGAGATGAGATATTAAATTTAAGGCATAAGGGAGACTGCATAATTTGTTTTGTTGTCACTCAGCAAAAGGCTTTGTAAACCACAAGTCTGGGCCAGGACCCAGACTGTGAAGTGGAGACTGCATTTTGCAAGCCTCTGTTTTATCATATTCACAAGAAGAGTACAGTTTAAAAAAAAGTAAAAATAGGCAAGCCAAGACTGTGATTATCTGCTTCACAGCAACTGGGATTCTGACTGAATATTTAAAATACTTCTGCACATCTGGCATGGCAAATAGACCAAATTATCCCTTTAGAAAAGATGGAAAGAATTGGAGAACCATGGAAAGAGTACATACCATTAAACAAAGATGGCTTTTTACCTCATATGGAACTGAATATCACTGTACTCGTCTTTCCTATTTACAGCTGACACAGGGCAGCAATAAAGTGCATTGCATCAGAGGTGTAAAAATATGGTAAATAGACCCAAGGATAAGCCCAATTTCCATGGAAAAAATAACCAACAAAAATCCTGTGACATTTTTGGAAAGAGAGGGAAGGAAAGGGTAATCCAGTCTAACATGCAATGTAGGGCACAACTGGGTGATATCTAAAAGAGCATGACCAAACTCTGAGCAGGTTGGTGGACCACCATTACCCCATAGCTTCTGGTTCAAGGGCTAGCCTTGTTACCTGGGTTACCCTTACCTTGAAACCAGCCACCTTGCTAACCTGCGGGACAGTAGATGTAGACAGGAGAGACAAAAGGCATTGACATGTTTACAAGTTAGTGCACATCAGCTGCTAACTTGCATTTGGTGAACTTGTGTGGAGCAGTGGTGCACACAGCTAGAACAGAGCAACCGAAAGGTTGTAACTTATTGCCTTGTGACAGCTTATTCATGTGTCAGAGCCCACAAATGAGTGTTGTCTTTACTCTTGGTACAGTCCTTAAAAAAAAGGCATGTACATGGCGTTCATTACAGATTACAGATAGTCCATCATACACTATGGTTTTGATTTGGCTATGTTACTGCTAAGGACTCTCCTCAGCTGGTAAGTGGAAAAGTGGAATATGTTTACCTTATTGACTTGATTTTTATACATTTCTATGAATCATTTGTATTTGTGAGCTCAAATCTAGAACTTCAACCCCTGAGATGTGGGGGCTTCATCAATGCTGAGGCACTTCTGCTTTGAAGCCTTAGTCATTTGTTTGGCACAGAGATTCAAATGCAGTTGCATGGAATGCTGAAGAAAGGCTGATTCTCTGCCTATTTGCTAGGTTTTATGATGATTTGTATAGCAAGACAGTTTAGAGATGTTTGTAGAACATCATAGCATAATTTAGGTCGAAAGGGACCTTCAGCAGTTACCAGTTCAACCTCCTGCTCAAGGCAGTACTGATTACATCAGGTTGCTCAAGGCAGCTCTTGAACACCTCCAAGGATGAAGTTTCCACCTCTCTGGGCAACCTGCTTCAGTGTATGACCGTCTCTCCATTAAGTGTTTTTCTCCTAATATGTAATCATAATTTTCTGTATGCCAACTTAATGTTTGTTGCCTTTTGTGCAGTGCCATCTGAGACACCCTAGAGTAACCCAGCTGGCTGCTGGCTTCCCCTTCACAATAATTTGGTTCTTTGGTAGAGCATATATATGTTTCCTGTGTGACAACTCCCTTTGAATCTCTCAAATAACCAAAGGCAACTCAACTGACACTAGGCACCTGTGTTTAGAAGCAGAACGAGCCCATATTCAACATATGCCTAAAGTGGAATTTGTCTTCTTATGCACATGAATGTTGGCAATGGAGGTGGAAGTCCTTTCATGAAGCTTTAGAAATCAAACATCTGAGCTAGTCACAGTGGCTACTATCAGTGGAGAGAAAGAGATTCAGGGCATCATCTTTCTGAACTATTTCAGATATCACCTCGTAGGTGCCTATTTTTCATTGGTAACCACTACTCTTCAAGTCACGACTCAGAGCAGCATCTCTCGAATTCTAGACACACTACAGGCAGATTCACTGTGCCTGAGCTCATGCAAAGCTGGTTCCTGCACTGTGGTATCGAGTGTCTGCTAATCAAAATCCCTGCAGCCAGAAATTCCTCAGGATAATGGAAGTCAGAATCTTTTTCATCAGTTCCCAGCCTAATCATACCCTGAGGGAAACGCGTACTAAATTACAGGGTGTGTTTGCCTCTCAAATCTGGAGGCCGTTCAGATAAACAATAACAAGCTGAGCAGGAGTCACTTGGAGAGAGACTTGGTGAAATGTAATCTGTGCTCAGATTAGAAAAAAGTTGTCGTGGAGAGCAGTCCCCTATCCACACACAAGTGTCATTTGTCAAAGCTAGTATTTAGATTTCACACCCAGGTCTACTTTGTTTACACTTTTAAACACAAAGCCCATCAACTTGAAAGAAGCAGCATGGAATAACTGAGAGCAGGTGAACATCCACTATCAGTTAAGGAAAAACAGTGCCATGACAGAGCTGTAACAATCTAGCTAAAAGACCAGGATTTTGCACATTTGACCTAAGAGGCCACCTGTATTAAAACAAATGGAAGGTGTTTCCTGAAAACAAGATGAGAAAAGTGCTTCTTGCCTCTCTTCAGAAGAAAATAACCTCTCTAATTCATGGCTGCAAACACTCACTAGCTCAAAGCAGTCCTGTCTCATCCTACACTGAGTACTCTGTCATGTACTTGAAGAATAAAAAGTTGGAAAGTTTAAAAGATCAAGGAAATTATCTTTTGTGACAAGTCCTAGAAGTGGAGTTAATGGCATTTCACAAAACCTTGAGAAGAGGCTGATATTCCATAGGCCACACATTGCCTTGGTAAACTTCTCTGTTAGGAGCAGAGTGTACAGAAGAATGGAAGGGAAGAGGAAAGGATGTTCTTCATTAACCTCATGAATATGCTGTGGAGCAGCAAAGCTGTGTTATCCACCTTTGTTCTGGAGAAATCACCTAACTGTTGAGAGTCAGAGTTGTCCATTTCACTGTCTGGATACACCACATTGTCATGAAACCATGAGTTCAAGCAAATTGAATTGAGGGACTTTGTTATTGTTTGGGACTTTTTCAGAGTAGCAAAGTCCTCCAGGTAGGGTAAATCTTGCTGGTTCTTCAGGAACTGAAACTGACTCATCCTTCACTTTTTGCTTTGAACAGTTCTGGTTCCTGAACAGCTGCTGAACTCTGCCAAAAGTGAATCTACTTTACTTGTGAAACACAAGAGTCTTTCTCAGATGAAAAATAAATCTGAAATGGAAATGTTCATAATACTATCTATCCCTTCGTATGCATTAGAGGTTGATGTTCAGTTGTCTGCTCTCCTCTGCTCTCTTCCCAATGTCAACACTTCCAATGACTTAGTGATTACTGCAGGATAAGATAGATAGATAGATAGATAGATAGATAGATAGATAGATAGATAGATAGATAGATAGATAGATAGATAGATAGATACTCTTCCCAGTCAAATAATGCTGTCCTGTTCTAACATATATTGCATACCATTACATAAGTGTATAGAAACTTCATTTTTCTTACATGTCACCTGATCAATTATCTTTCTTTGGGAGTGAGGAAAGTAAATCATCCACTCCTTCTGCAAGAATTACAGTAGTGAAGCTTCTGCCCCTCAGGTTATGTCTCCTTTAGCCTAGCACAAACAGAGGGTTCCAAAGTACCCATGTCCCTATTTTGCCTTTGCCAGTTCAGTCTGTGCTCCATCAGATGCTACCCAAAAGCTAACAGGTGGAGCAATCTATATGCTTTCCTTCCCTCTATCCTCCTGGGCCAGAGTAAGTAGAGGTTGCCTTAGTCTTCCAACCCTGGAGCAGTGAGCAAGGCAGAGCCACCAAGCCCCTGCACACAGGATTTTTGCCTTTTCTTGCAGCCCTGAGCATTAGTTATAGCTGCCACCAGAAATCAATGCTCACTTTACGGACAGTGTAATTCAGGAATGGGTTCTCTGAGGCAAATCAGTGCTGTTTGTTCAACTGTGTAAGGGTGAGTGTAAGTGCATTCCTTAAGGAAAGCTGTTCAGAGTTCTACCTTAAAGAGAACAGAGCTACCTGGAGTATGTGTGTGGTGGCTTGTGACCAATGAGAGCCTGTGGTGTATGTAAAGTGAATTGGTTAACCAATTATATGGTAGCATGTTGGATGTGAGAGTGCATAAAAGGTGTGGATATTACTGCGTGAGAGTTAGTTGGATCTAGATCTACTAGGATGTGAGATGATGCAATAGGAACTTCTAGGAACTATCTACTTCTACTATGAGCTATAAGAACTGTCTGTTAATCTATCTTGAATAAACTCCCTAAGTTGTGAGCTTTCTGATCAAGCCTTCTGATGTCTGCTGTGCCTGAGCATTTCTGACCGTCAGTCCACAACCCAGCTCGGTATAAGGGGCTCCCCCTATACAACTACCATAGCCAATTTGTGCAACTCCCCAGAGTAATGCTTCGTGTCTTGCTTGCCCCATTCAAGGATCAGGTAGTGCTTGTAGTAAGGCAGAGTCTTACATGATTCTTTGCAACAGCAGCTTTTTAAATCCTTTGGCAAGAGAAATTTTGGCACGGCACATTGGCCTTCTTAACACCCATGTGTTCACCGTCTGTCCACCACATGCCAAACAGTGTGTTAGAGAGCTGGCAGGAGCCTGTGCTGGTCTTTGCCAGTACATGGGGTTACACCTGAAGGTAGTTTCAGGGTTGTAAAGGGAATGGTAAAGAAGCCAGGAGAAAAGCAGAACCCAAACCTCTGTCTTTGCAAGTTCTTGAGCTGGAGGCCAGGTGATGTGGTGTTTTCTGATATTTTCTTCTTCTTGCATGCTGTTAGAACCTTTACTTCATGCTGCAAGGCTTTTATAGCATGAGAGGATTGTCTCCTGGGTACGGTGTATGAGCTGTCTGCTTCCTTAAAACCATAAAAAATCATGCATTAATGTACTGGCTACAATTATGGAGGGAAGTGTTGAGATCTGAACACACCTGGAAAAACAGCCATCATAAATTAGTATTTACCATCACAGATAGATCTAGTCAAACAACAGGGTCGTCTTGGAGGGACCACAAAGTGCTACTAAAAAGATGAGAAAGTCTGCTCTACCTGAAAGTATGCTTAGACTGGATAATTTGTTATAAATTATCCAGCTTCTCTTCCTCTGTTTCATGATGACCGTTAATCAACTTTTTCTCAAATAAGAGGAAATAACCAGTTCATATTTTCAGGTTTCAGCTCTTTGCTGATGCTGTGTTTGATGGTAACACTTGGGTGTCACCTGCTGCTGGTTGTTAGCAGCAGGGCTGAGAAGAGGGTGGTGTGAATCCAGGCATTACAGCATCCAGGAGCAGGTTTTGATTGTTCCATTGCAGAGGATGATGTATTGTGAACTGGGAGTCTAGCACTGCCTTGTCTTGACACCTTGGGGAAATTCCTGGTAATTTTGACTAGTCCTTAGTGACATGTCTTTGATGAATAGATTCAGAAACTATGACAGTGCTCTCTGTGTCGAAAGAAACCTACCATTGTCTGCTGAAATGAGGGAACTTATGCATGGGAAGGAGGCACTGCTGGTACATAAGATGTGACAAGAAAAGATGACATGAACCAGCTTCAGAAAAATACAGGCTTGGACATATATTTTGCAAAGCATTTCTGCATCTGAAAAGGTGCTTAAACAGAGTTCAGGCACCAATGTTTAAAGCAGAAATTCAGGAAAGCTCTACCAGACCTGCTTTAGCATTTGAGGCAAACTCTTAGAACATCAGTTCTTTTAAAATCCTAGGGTTTTGCCCCAAACATGCTCAACATGCATAGAGTGCATGGTCACTTTCCTCCTGACTGGGATTTTATAAACATGCCTGAGTTATCTGAGACCACTGTCCAAGCTGTGCTCAGATGATTGCTTAAACTGGCTTGGATTCAGTCAGAATTGCTAGCGTGAATTTTCAGCAGTAGCTTAACACTTGCAGCACTTGCCAAGAAAGCGAGAGACCTTGGTGACAAGAATATCTCAGCTACTAAGAGTGTGAAACCACTGTTCCACAAAAAAACACTGCTATGATTTGAGTCTCTTTTGCTCAGAAAAATCACTTTTGAGAGGTGCTTTGGCTCCTGAAGGCAGCAGTTTCAGGTACCAGGTTAAGCAACTTGTACTTACTCCCCTGTCGGAATGCTAGTCATAGAATCATAGAATATTCTGAGTTGGAAGAGAGTCACAAAGATCATAGAGTTTCAAACTCTGGCTCTGCACAGGGCAACCACACAAGTAACATCATGTACCTGAGAGCTTTGTCCAAACACTTCTTTGTCAGGCTTGGTACTGTGACCACTTCCCTGGGGACCCTGTCCCAGTGCCCAACCTCCCTCTGGGTGAAGAACCTTTTCCTAATATCCAGCCTAAACCTCCCCTGACACAGTTTCATTCCCTCAATTTCTGTCACTGGTCACCAGAGTTCAGTGCCTGCCCCACCACTTCCCCTCATGAGGAAGTTGTAGACCATGATGAGGTTTCCCCTCAGTCTCCTCTACTCCAGGCTGAACAGACCAAGTGACCTCAGCCTCAGTGACCATTTAATGTGGCTTTCCATCTATACCCTCACATTCTTTGTAGCCCTCCTTTGGACTCTGTCTAATAGCTTTATATCTTTATTTTGCTGTGGCATCCAAAACTGCTCACAGCACTCAAGATAAGGCTGCCCCAGTGCAAAACAGAGCAGGTCAATCCCCTCCCTCCACCAGCCAGTGATGCTGTGCCTGATGAACCCCAGGATACAGTTAGTCATTCCTAAGCTAGGAAGGACCCTCACATGTCTTGCTCAGCTTCAAGAAATTCTTTTGAACCCTAGGTTGCCTGGTTTCTTTGCTGGCTGTGCAATTCCTAAGGCTCTTTGTTAAAAATCTGCCTGGAAAAGAGGCCCATGAAGCCAGCTACATCAATTGTACATTTCAGACCAGTGATGAGTTCAGGGGGTGCTATGAACTAGTAGGCTCTAAACACATTATTATAGCTGTGGTTTATGTGCAGCTAACGGTGATTATCATGTGGTTTCTGTCATTTTCTCCTTCACTTCCCTTTGGGTTTTTTTGTTTTGTTTTCTTTTGTTTTTTTTAACAAGAATGTACCTCTGGATTAGAATGAACATTTTGCAGAGTATTTCTGTTGTGACTAGCCCTGCAGAGCTCAGCTTCTGCACAAGAGCCCAAGGAGTTCTGTAATTCAAATACTTGATTACTATTACATATGACTATATTATTTCAAACTTGTAGACATATGCTGAACACTTAGACAAAGATGTGAGGGCTAATACTTAACTTAGCCCAGATACAACCAGTGAGAAGCTTATTCAGATGAAACCAAAACAGAGCAGGTGGGATAGAAAGAGAAAAGAGAACATGAATAGCTAACATGGTGACAGAGGATTGACAATCACATTGCCATTGTTCCTTAGAGTTGTGTTTTGTTTCCCTTTGATTCGTCACAGGGAAGCCTAAAGCTACAACTCTTTTGTTGAATATGTAACATTTTTTCTCTGTAAAACACAGTAGGAAAACCTATTTATTCCTCAAATTCAGTTCAGATAAATTGAGTGTTGGTCCTCAACTCAGGGCAGAACATCATTACCCCTATAAATCTTCATCAGCACAAACATTCCCATGAACAATGACTTGTGTTTCTGCAGAACTACCAAGCTGTTCCCCTTAGTCTGTGTTTCACCAGAGCTCAAGACTACAAGTGGAAGGGTAAGAACTAATTTGCTCAAGGATAAGACTAACACCTTGTTATCTTTACCTTTGAGCATCTACATTTGAAACCCTTCCTATGCAAACTCTTCCAATAATTCATCCAAAAACATCACAGGACAAGACGGTGTTCCCACAAAATGTGATAATGTTGACTGATGAAAGGGAGGGGAAAGATGAGAACTGGATGAGATGAGAGATAGTATTATTTGTAAAATTAGTGCATTTTGTGCTTTTATTGACAGTGGACATACTCCTGAGAGGTTTTTATTGTTCTTATTACTTTTTAGTTATTTTTGCTTCCTAGTTTTACTTTGCCTAGTTTCTCATAGAGGCTCTTCCTACTGCACTCAGTGGCAAAAAGTGTCATGGTCTTTAGCAGGAACCATCCTTGAGTTTGTCATCTATGCTTTCCCAGATTTACCCTAGTTAGGCTCCTTAAGCTCACTTTCTCCAGACTGCCTGTCTGGCTGAGGCTTCCAATGTGCATCACAGTCCACAGAATGCTCTCTGTGTACAAACAGACCCATACTTACCATGGCCTGCCTGTTGCAGCCTGACACTTGACACACAGCACCTGTCAGAGTCTGCTTAAACACATAATAACACCTCTGGCTGCAGGTTATTTGCATTCTAATATTGATGTTAGCACGGCAGATTTTTGTTGCAGCATCCATGACTGTAGAAATGCTCAATTATTCAGTCTCAGCCAGCTAAGACACTGCCCATTAAATCAGCCAGTACAGTTGTGGGGCAATGAAAAGTCACAGCTAATTTGAAATTTTATTAGCTCTCAGCTGATCTTGTTTACTGCAGAAGCAGTGTCTCAAAATCAGCCGTTTGCTTCTGTACAGAACTCTAATCCTTGACACCTTATTGGTGCTGCCTGATGTTAGGTGAGGAACTTGGAAGCTAGACTGCAGAGGACTCAAAGGAGGAGTGAGACTGCTGTGAGATTTGTGAGCACTTTTAAACCAGCAAGTGCAGCAACAACCCAAGGAACGCAAGGGACATTGCTGCTGAAGAGTAATTATTTTGCAGGATAGTAGTGGCTGTGAACATGCGAATTGGCTTTTGTTCTGGGGAGGGAATAGTTTAGAAATAAGCTGGAAGATCTGCTTCTCCTAATAAACAGCAGTTTTCAACAAGCACACGGTTTTTCCTATCAGTTAGTGCTTAGTTATGTGTTTTAGGATTGTAATCCATTTCTACTATTCAGGGAAGCCAGTGAGTCCAGACATGAAGGCTGAGCGGCAAGGAAGACAGTCACAAAACCCCTTTAGTTACTCAACACCTTCCCAGTCTTGCACGCTCACATGATAAGGAGCATATCCCATTTAGCTGGCAACTCTAATGGTGTTTACCACTCCAGCCTTGTTTGTGTCATAAGACACCTGGAAAAGGTTCAGTTTATATGTTGGATTTTTGAGAGGAAAATTACTTTTGGTTTGTATCCTCTAACACCTCTTGTGGCAAATACCAGAGACAGGGATCCTCTAGACCACTTGGAGCTCCAGGTAGGCAAGACACAACCCTGTGTCCTCCACACTGACATGAGTAGCTCCAGGTTTTAAAAGTTTCTAGTTGGTTTGGGTGGATGTGTTGTTTTGCATCCTACTTAAACATCACAAAATACATGATTTTCAGAGAGTGATGGGTGACAAGCAGTATTTGAAAACCAAGGAATTTTCTCTCATTTTAAATTTGGTGTCCAGGAAGGTAGTTATGATACTGAGTATCTCATGAAATTCCTGAGTAAGGTCAGCATTTCCATCTGCTGTCTTTATCTAATATAGCTGTCCCGGTAGTTACAGTGAGAGTGTTTAAAGTCAGTTATATCAGATGTTTTCCAGCTTGTATTATGCAAATGTCATACTTGTTAGGCCAAGGTCCTGCTCCAAGAAGCCCCAGATAGCATTAGAGTTCAGCCCCTTCCAAGAAGCAGTGCTTCCATGGAGAACGAGCTGAACATGCATTGCAGATACAAACCTTTAATGAGAATTGTGGTTATTTCATTGGGTTGTGCTGATACTTCAGAGCCCTTTGGGACTGGAACAGATGTTTTGTGAACAGAAGATAAAAAGACAGTCTCGGCTCCCTGGGACTTTACAGTCTGAGGTAGTGTTTTGAAGAGCTCACTAATGGGATTGGTGGATTTGCAATCTCTAAAAGGAGTATTGCAATTACACCCACAAGATACAAGCTAGATGAGTCATCCTAAAATAAAACCCACTGTCTAGTGATATACATAGTGCAGATTATCTAATAAAAGTGGACTTGGTCCCCTAAAATATAATGTTAGCTGAATAAACTGGAGCTAGTTTATCGTCAATGGCAGAAAAGTAAGGTTTTCTGCTAAGCCCAGTTCATTCTCCTTCGTGTACCTTTCTGAAGGGAATCAGACAGGGCTCACAAGATGACCTCCAGAGGGGCCATCCAGTCTGATTTGTTCTATGATTACATGAGTCTTAGTGAAAGATGTCAACCATTGAGCACATTATTTACCAGATGTGACAATGTCCTGCCAGTGGCACCCTTTTCACAATGACAGTTGTTTGATTCACCCTATGGTAAGCCTGAGATTGCAAAAAAAGTATTTATTTTCATGCAAAGGAAGTGTGACAAAAGAGTTTTGGTTTGGTTTTGGCAGGGTTGCCAAAAGGACACATATATGTATATAGGATTCATAAAATTTCTCAAAGATGTATAAACTCCTACTGCATGGAAATAATAAGGAACATGAGAGATATCTTAAAATCTGGCACAGTGACAGAATTTCTAATTAATTTGTTAATTGGAAGGCATCCACAATTGAAGCTGTTTCTCAAGGAATCCCTTGGAACTGATTGTTGTATTCAACCCTGCTCAGTATTTTCATCATTGTCTTAAAATGTAGTTTAAATCTCTCCTGGTAAAATCTTCAGGTCCCCTAAAGCTTGATATGGTGGTAAATAATGTACTCAGGTAATTTTGGTATAGAGTGATCTGACTTACATCATTACAAGGTCACAATCAAGCAAAATGTGTCTTAATGTAGCAAAATGCAAAATAACCCTGGGAACAAAGCAAGGGTGTTACACGAGTGGATTGGGAGACTCTTGAGAAGCAGTGACTCAGAACGGGACTTCAAGGTCACTAGAGATAATTGTCTCAACAGGAGTTTTCAGTGCTAAAAGTGTATGTGAACCTTAGAAGTAAAAACCTAGAAGTTGGAAAGTGGTCTCTTTTCTGTGGCCAATATTGCTGCCATAGTGCTGTGTCCAGTCTTGGTGTCCACACATAACAACAGATGTGAAAATACTGGAAAACATGTCACAGGATGTTATACACCGAAAAAATTCCAGTGGCTGGGAAATAAACCTTGCAGTGGGAAGTGTAATTTTCCTCAGCTGTTCGGAGAAAACATTTGGAATGGATTGTTACTCTGTGTACTTGCACATGAAGAAGATAAATTAGAGCATGCAGGGCAGAAGGAAGTATTGGTAACCTCGTGGACAAAGACCAAACAAGATACAGTCATGGAATATTGGAGTAAGACAAATCCAACCTTGAAGTAAGATGATGTTTCCTAGCAGTAATTAAGCATTTTGAATAGCTTACTGGAGGAAGTAGTGGACTCACTGTAATCAGCTGTCTTTGATATATGAGATATCTTGATAAAACACAGGCTTTAATCCAGGTCTGAGTCGGAAAAAAATGAATGGCCTGTGAGTATGAGAGGTCACAGCAGCCTCTTTGACCTTAAAGCATATGAATAATTGTAATTCACCTACAGAGGACTTTAAACTTTTCATGGAATTAATGAAACAACACATTCGTTCTCTGGTCTGAAGTGCCATGGTCATATTATGGCTATATGTAAATAAGGGATCTGCCACTTTTTAAAACCAAGAGCTCTATAAATGTGTCTGTCAGAACGTACAGTGCAGCCTACATGTACTCTGGGAGCTACCGGAGTTAGGAATCCATGTGCAGATCATGGGTCTCTGTGGCTTTACTGCTGCAAAACTTGGGGTACAAAAACCATTAATCCCATGTTCACCTCCTTCTATCATCTCTCTAAAAAACCTGCAGTGATTTCTGAGGAAAATTCAACTTTATGCTTTATAAATTTCAGAGATGTTTTGTATTATGATTTCATATTGTTCTGTGAGAGCATACCTTGCTGTATTTTCCTCTGGTGTCAGCCTCATACGTTTGTTTTGTTGAATTGAACATCGAAAGCCTGACTTTTATTTTGCTCTGATTTTTTTTTTGCTTAATTCATACAGCTCCCTGAACACCTTGCTCTTCATGGATAGGGAGCTTCTTGCAAATGTCACTTTATCCTCACTTTTCTGATGGATCCAGTGAGAGATCTTAAGTCATGAGAAGTCATAGTTGTATACAATGTTGTTATATCTCCTTACAATTTACTGTAGGGCACTACTCAGATGTCTTGGAGACCATACAATAAAAAAAGCAAGAATTATTTATATGGATACATCACTATTTATGATCTGATTTGTAGCTTAACTCTTGCTGTTCTACATGACTAAGACAAAAACAGCCATTACATTTCCTAAGCTAAAGAAATGGTTTGTTTTCAAACTGCTGTTGGTATTAGAGTTTGCTGAATAGGTAAACACCATTTTGGGTCTTGAGGACCTTGATACATATCAGTTGACAGGTTTGTCTGTGGATGAGTCCTCATCATTCCCACATGTTCAAAACATTGTCCTCTGCATCTGTTATTCAAACATTTATCCAGTTTCCTGCAAAGACATTTCCTTGCTGTCTTGCAGCTTCAGGTCCCAAAACAGGTTTCTGATGCCTGAAAGGAAGAGGGTAATGAGGAGTATGGTACAGATAGTTTGCCATCCTCTCAGCCTAGTGTCTAGCCTTAGAAAATATTATTAATGTGTGGGAGGACAAGACAACATTTTATCTTGCTTGAAACTACAGCTGATACAGTAATAGGGCTGGTTTGTTGCTTATTTTCTGTTTCAGTTTTTTTGGTAGAGTTTTGGTGGGGGTTTTTGTTTTGCTTTTTTGTTTGTTTTTTCTTTTTTCTTTCTTTTTTTAGTAGGTAACTGTGGATAAGGATATTAGATCTAAGCAGCTCTCCATCTGGCATTTGACTTTCCAGAGTCCTACTGACCTAGGATCACCTGCAGCAAGTCATTTCTTTAATGGGCAAATTGTGCTACTAATGGGCAAAACTACTAATAATTAGTTCTTTTTCATGATCACTCGTCATCAAGAGAAAAGGACAATGGATGGGTTTAGTGCCCATGCTGAAAATTTTTTTGTAGCAATTTTGCAAAGAGTTATAAAGATGTAGAGATATGTGGACAGAGAAAGGTAAGGGTAATAAATGGGATTTCCCAAAGCACTTTTACTGGTCTAACAGTGCTTCCATTTTCATTAATGGCAGATGCAGAGCTCTTGTGAAAATGACTCACTGTGTATGTGTGTGCACATCTACCTGGAGCAGGTACTCACTGTGCTTTGACCTACTCATAGACAGGAAGTTCTGGGAAACCTGACCAGGCTCGTTGTTTGGTTTTCTCTGTGTGGGTAACTATATGAAATGATGTTTTCAGTGATGTTTTATTGCACTAAAATCTTTCAAGAATGGAACAGGTAAAACCCAACAGAATCCAAGTCCATGATGTGTAACCCATTGTAGGTACTAGAACAGTAACAGATCAAATCCCATCCTATTTATATTGCAGTATATACAAAGTAATGCCAATAACATTAGAGAAAGGACTTGTAGTTCATAGTCATGAAATTGGGACAAAACTGAAGCTCAGAAACATTAACAGTGACAAACTGTCTTGTTTTAATTTACTATTTCTTTGAAATAAACAATACATTATCCTGAAAACGCCACATCTCGTCTCACATCAGGAGGGGACTATCTCTCAGGACAGTGTTGCTCTCCAGGTGCGTTCATTCCTTCCCTCTAAGCTGAAAACATCAGTAGATGCTAGCTATAAAGGTGGTTTCTCTGATATATGGAGCTCCCAGCAACTACACAGAGACCAACCACTCATTTCACATAGGTCTGTGAGCAGCCATCACATGGTAATAATTTTCATTCACTGTTAAACTGCCTTGCTTGAACTGATGAGTTGGAAGTGAAGGGCTCCATATCCCATTACCCCAGAACAAAAACATACAGTTCCCATATCTGATGTAAAGATCTGTCTCTACTACATGCTAGCAATTTTTATTGCCTATACATGATGCTTCATGAATCCTCTTTTGAGCTATTTTTGTATTTCCTTGCTTGTCACCGCTTTTTACTGAGCTGTTTGCAATGAGCAGGGGCATCTCAAAATGAATGGGGGAATGTTGCTATGGTTGTGGGAGGGGAGGTGGTACTGTCTGTGTGTTTGATGACTTCAGAAATATGCAAGCCCTCATTTTACTAGAGTATGCTCGACAAGCTTTTTCATGTGTGTCCACTGCTGTTACTGTAGTTTTTATTAATTAGTTGTGCTGAAAATACAAGATTTATGTCCTAAAAGTTTGAGGTCATCTGTTACTCTGCATCTGTATGGAATCAATATGGCAAAGACCAAAAAAGATAAAACCTTCCCAGAAAAATCTTCTTAACCTTCTATTCTGTTTTACTGGGTTGAATGTATAGGTCTGTCTGCAGCCGTGGTAGATACAATGGCTTTATTCAGTGTTAAGTCCCACTGAAAGTGAATCTGATAGGTTTGGTATGATCCAATGTGTCTGTGATTTGCACAGGGAAGAGGAGCAGGGTGTAGAAGTCATATTGGCAAGTATATTGGCAGAAAAACACAACCACCTTTGGGGGCTCTAGAGTTATCCAAGTGATTGAGATGTGGAATGGTATGTCATAGAATTAGCCTAAAATACACTTTTTTAGGGTCTAATCTAATGTGTGAATTTTCATATATCATGTATTACTGCATATTTATGTTGTGGTTTAATATGTATTTTAGATTCTTTATTGTGACTTTCAGTGAATATGCCTTACTCTGTGCCGGTGAAAATCTGCATTTCTGTGTTGTGTGCATTGGAAAGAGTTCTTGCACCCTGAAGTTTACAGTACTGCATGTTACCCTTGCTCTAAAATCTTCCTTAACCTTCTGCAGATGGCCTGGTGGATTGCATGGACCCAGACTGCTGCTTGCAGCCACTGTGCCACGTCAATGCGCTGTGCCTGGGCTCCCCAGACCCCCTGGATATCATCCAGGAGACACAAGCCCCCATCTCCCAGCAGAGCTTGCATTCCTTCTATGATCGAATCAAGTTCCTGATTGGCAAGGACAGCACTCACATCATCCCAGGAGACAATCCTTTTGAAGGCGGGTGAGTGAATTTTGGATTTGATTCAGGAAGAGATAAAGCATAAGCCACTTTGCCATTTTAAAGACATGGAATGGCAGCAAGATGCAGAATATGGAAACTGTTTAAGTGAAGTAGATATCTGAAGAATGTAGTTCTACTGACTGTCTCTGCCAGCCAGTAAGACAAGATGCTTCTCTCCCAACACATATAGGCAGTTGCACCTTCCTGACTTTTCTTATTTCAAGAAGTGAACGGCACCCATTCAGCAGGGCTCTTCTAGTTCAGGTGACGGACATTGTCCACAAGGATCTCCTAAACAGCAGTGACAGATTTTTTTTCCATTGGCAGAGCCAAAAGACAAGGAAATTAAAAGGCTATTTGCAATCTATAGTGTGATTATTAGAGACCTCAGAAGAACTGAGGAAAATCTTAACGTCTAGGGAGGACTATTAGAGTGATTTGCAATATTAACAATCAGCTTGAATATATATTGGTTTTAATACCAAGATATTCTTTACCACTGCAGTCATCATCAGCAAACAAACTGAGAAATTAAGCTTAGGCAGTTCACTTGTGACTGCATCTCAGCAATTTAAGTACATTCCTGGCTGTCAGGGTCAGTCATCCCTTGAAAATAGTGTGCTTATAGCAGGGCACCTAGTGTGCAAGATTCTTAGATCACTCAGTGTCTGCCCTGAATGTTGTCTTTCAAAAGCAGTGATCCTGATCCCAGAGGTGGCTCTCAGCACTTTGGTTGGATTCTGTTGAATTTCACCCAGCTGTGAACTGCTTACTTTCAGCTTTCCCATACACAGCAGTTAATAGGGTGGCACTGAAAATATACAAGCCTCATGTTTGTGTGGCTATTTATTTCAGCACTTGCATCTCAACAGGCCTCTCAGGCCTTCTAGATCTGACCTAATGCTTTTCATGAAGGAATATTGACAGCATCCCTTAGGTACTACCTCCCATATAGGCCTTTTTTGGTACTCTACAGGCTGACTTCAGACATGAAGCACACCAGTGTCAGGAACTTGGCCTGAGGTGATAGTTTCCCTGATATTTCTTGCTTTCAAGGCCTTCAGGGTCCACAAAAGCTGACAACACTGATTCAGACTATAACCAAACACTCACTAGTTGCAAAATATTGTCCTTCATCAGCCTTCTGAAGATCACAGGTGCTGGATACTGAACAGTACAGACTCTGGACTAAATGTTAGCACAGTGAATTCTCTGCTGTCAGTTGTTGTGATTTGCTGCTATAAAATCAGGCTTCAGAATATAAAATAGATTATGCTCACAATTTCATTTTTCTGATAGATTTAGGGCTGCAATTCCTCATAGTTTCCACAGAGGACTCTGGTATCAGGTCCATGCATATCAATTCTGATAGGCAGATAGTTTTGGTAGACACATGTCTGTGTTTAATGAACTTTGCATACAACTAATGAACTCTAGAAATCTTCATATGTGTGCAATAAAAGAAAATCAAAATTGCAGCTTCTCTTTGTAGGTTGCTTGCATTCAACAGCACACAATGCTTTGGGAAAATATTGGGAATTTCTAATTTCTACAGTGAATTTGCTTCTGAGAGTGCCATCAGATGACCAACTGAAAGACCGTCAGGGTCAGATAAACTCCTGCAGAAGTTACGTGTGTTTCATAGGTCTGATGTATATCTCTGTGTAGGAAGGAATTACTAACCATCTGTAGATATCCTGCTAAGGAAAGATTCGCGATTCAAGAGGAGCACTTGCTAGCAGAAATGTTTATCTGGTGTGTGAGGGAATGCAAAGATTCAGATCTATAGGAAGGGTTTTAATGATTGCTTTTCATTAAATGCAGTGGAACTAATAAATGAGGCTCTTTGTTCCATTTGAATTAACACAAAGAATTACACAGAGGTAGCAATGATTTATGAGGTTGCCATTCTGAAATTATCAGCATAGGGTGTGTGCCACTAACTATGGTCTACAGATATGTCACCTCAAGCTGTGATTGTATTGCATCTCTCAAGTATCTTGATTCACAAAAGTGATTGCAAGTAACAGTGAAGGACCTCAACAGAAAATATATTTTCCCCTGAAACAGCACACAGTCCAGGCTTATCAGTGTTGAGTTGTTAAAAATGCCATTGCTCTTTTGGGATCTTAAAAGACTTGTGTGTTCCTGTTAGTTCTTAAAGATCCTATAGATCTGGACAATCTCAACCATTGCAAGGGTTTTCTGCTTATTTGGCTTCTCTTTGTAGTTTCAATTGCCCGTTTCACCATCTGGAAAGCTGTACCTTTGAACAGCTTCCTCTTGCCACCCTGGAAATGACAGTGCTTCAATAGTGGTCAGTGACTGTGATATGTGAAGGACCATGAGCTGGGACCATCTGGGACCCAATTAGTCTAGGCAGACAGGACTACCCGTATTTGCATGTGTGTGTGTGCCCTTTCTTCAGCATATTCAATTCAGGATATTCAGTGGTTGAATATCCTCTAGTTGCTTTTACAACAGATAGGTGATAATATCCCTGTTATCCATGGTGCTTCTTCATGTCTCCGTGGAGATCACAGAAGCAGCTGGAGGCAAGATGAACTGTTTTCTTCTCTCCTTCCAGCTGCTTAAAAGTTTGTCTGACAAGAGAGTTGTTATTATGAAGAGTTCCAGCATCCTGCTTTAGGACAATCCTCTCCCACTGCCGCTGTGGTGATTTATGAAGGCATCTCCTTCTTGGTGTAGGACAGAACGTCCTACATCTTTCTGTCCCAGTGCTGTCATCCTCATGGAGTAGGGTTGAGTTGGATTCATGCCACTTGCTGTGAGCACCACAGAAGTGATATGTATCTCTGTGTCCTGTGTGTTTGATATCCTGCACAGGCACCTGTGGCACAGGCACACTCATCATGTCAAGAACAAGAGACTGCTACTCCAGGCTTTAGTAGGTCCTGGACAGCTGATTATCCCCTTGGAGCAACCCTGGCCCATTTTCATTCCTGTATGGCCTGTACAGAAGTGGCAGCAGTGTGAAGGAGGTGGCAGAGTATCTCTTCAATATATTTCCTGGGCTTCAAAAACTCAGCCTAGCCACTCTTTAGAGAGAACAGCAGTGCAGATCACCTAATGGATACAAATAAATGAATGTCTTGTGACAGCTAGCCTTTGAGTGAATTTATTATTGAATTACACTCCAGCTTTTTAAGAACAAGCTGAGCTGACAAGCTCTCTCACCACTGCAGAAGAAAAAGAAAGACAATGATAAATTACCCTGGTGGATAAAGGTAAAGACCTTGTCTCTTCCCAAATACCAGCAATTGTATATTATTCACGTTTGGGAAGGAAAAATGATCATTGCTCATATTGAAATGAGTGTTTATGATGATAAAGCAAGTAGGTAAATAAAATTCTAAATGCACAGAATGTCTTTTCACATCATTCTGATGAACAGATAACAAGTACTCTTCCACTACTTGATCGTTCTTGTATTGATTTTGAAACCACTTACTCTTGCTGTTTGCTTTGTTGTTTTTAAGCCATTCTTGGTTGTCCATCACCATAAGGAGCAGCATAAGATGCAGTGGTGTCAGGCTGTTGACTTTAAATTAGGACATCTGATATATTTGTTCTCTTCTGAGAGACAGTGTCAGAAAATGCAAGAATAGGCTAAGGTTCTGATCCATAGAGTCTTTTATGGTAAGTGTTGGCACAGGATAAAGTACCTCAGAAAACCATGTGCCAAAGTGGCACTTATGTAAAGAAAATCTGAAGATAAATCAGTTGATTTTTAAGTAAGTGTGTATTATACCCCTTCCTTTTTTGGGACAGATTGTGTATATTTACTTTCTGCCAGCAGTATTAACCTGTCCTGATTACTTGGGCAGCTAGAAATAACCATCTGAATCTTAATGCAACATCAGAGAGCAGCATCTGGTATAAGCTGCAAGAGTAGTCCCTGATTGCCCTTGGTCACTAGTCTACATACAAAAAGTAGTTGGAATTTCTGGATTAAAATTCTAATCAAAATTGACTCTTCACATTTTTTTCCCCACTACTGAGTGACAAGGTGTCTGTAAACATGTCACTCCACCTTCCTGTATCCCCCCTGTGCGCCAGGCTGTACAACACACCTTACTTATCCAGGCAGGGAGGGTTACACAGCACTGTTAGAAGTTCAGACAGACAGAAATGCTATAAATGCCTGTCTGCATTATTTTACTATAAATAAATAAATAAATGGAATTTCTTGTCAGAGTAAAACTGCATCGATCCCAAGCCGCATCAAAGCCAAATTTGTAAGTATTGATCATGACCAAAGAACAGCTAAGAAAATAGGGGAGGAGCGAAATGCTTTTTCAGAATGTCTTGGTAGTCTACCTGGCTCAGTTCTGAGTGATTTTGAAGAATGTTACCTTACTATGTTATCTTAGTATCCTTGAAGGAGTTTGCCCATAGAAGCTGTGGATATCCCATCCCTGGAAGTGTTCAAGGCCAGGCTGGATGGGGCTTCGAGCAACCTGGTCTAGTGGAAGGTGTCCCTGCCCATGGCAGTGAGGTTGGAACTACATGATGTCTAAGATTCCTTCCAACCCTAACTGTTCTATGATTCTATGAAGACATTCAAAGAACTTTCTCTTTTCCTTTCACACATTTCTTCCACACCTGGAGGACTGTGAGTTTGCCCCAGTAGATCTTTCTGAGGTTCCTTCCCAGGAAAACCAAGGCGCTCTGTCTTTTCTGTATCTTTTCCTCAGGAAAAGTGAGACTTGATACAGTGACATAAGAAACACTTCTTTTCTAGTTGAAGACAAAGTTAGAAGTCAAAAATGACAAATTACTCAGGTTTGGCTTTATCCTGATGATTTCTCCGTAGTTGTCTAGTCCAACCCATGGCTCTGGCCCAGCTCCAGCCACATGCAGCTCCCTTGGTTGGCAGGAAATGCTGTGGGTCAGATATACCCAGTGAAAGCAGGCACCTGGAGGCGATGCAGGGGCTTGTGCAGCACAGCAGCTCTGCAGGTTAGGACAGTCTGAAATGCTGTATCTGTCTAAGACAGTGTCATAGATGTTTAGACAGCATCCAGTGTCACACTCTGTGCCTACGTTGATGGAAACCGGGTTGTATTTTTCCATATTTTAACAAGCCAACACAGCACCTCTTCAAACCCTCTCTTTCCCAGCATTATTGTCTTCCAAAGGCATTGTTCTGTTTTGTTGCTTTCTACTTAAATGAACTACTTATAAGCTACAAATCATAGCTTTATGCAGTATAGAATTTTAAAGGAATTTTTAAAAACTTACTGATTTTTATTTTGGTTATTTCTTTTAAAGAAAGGAAAGCATACTTTTAAAACTTACCTTTCCAGTGTACTGGGCATATGTATTTTTTCCCAATGTTTTTCTTTTTCTTTTGATTTACATTATATTGTATGGCATTATTTCCATACAGTAAATTAATGCAATATATGCAGCTACTGACTTGAATTTTATGGAATTTGTACCCACAGGACTTCATGAAAGTAAAGTTCCTGTCCATTTGTATGTCTTTTTCTGTAATGTAGATAATGTAAGCATGATTCCTCTTTCACAAGTGAGAGTAGAAGGACATTGGTTGGACTCAATAATCTTAGAGGTCTTTTCCAACCTTAATGACTCAATGATTCTCTAAGTCCTGTGTACAGTCATTAGAGAAACTGGGGTGCACTTTCCAACAAATATTTTAAAAAATTGGGTATTTATTACCAAGCACAAGCTCCTGAGTAGGATCTTCCTAGTGTGATTTGGTCATGCTTCCAGGGTCTGGCAAGGCAGCTGACAGAAATGCTACGCCATCCTATACCTGCAATTAAAATGTTTCCGATATCTGTGTCACAAGAAGCTCTTGGAGTATGCAGAAAAGAAATCTCTTCAAACCTTGCAAGCATGAAAAATCCTCCTAATGAGCGAAGTACCTCCCAGGTTACAGAGGTGCTGACATGCACTTTTGGATTTAGGAGTCTAAGTTATGGTGTAGATCCTGATGCATTCTTTTGGATCTGCACATAGATATTTGATTAATATTTATTCAGCATTCAAGGTGCTCTCCTCTGAAAAAGGAACAGCCTCATCAGGAAGAGTGTCCTTTGAGTGTGATATTTATTTCCTAAATTGGTTAAAATCTCCTACATAAGAAAGCAGTTATAAAATCACATAAAATTTTATATATTTTATTGAACCATTTTTTCCCAGTTCCTTTGGATCATTCCAAAGTTATCAGACAGCTTATACATAGTTAAAGAACTTTCCCTATGATCATCAAAAGAGAGCTCATTTTATAATTAACCTGGAAATAATGTCTTTTTCCTTCTCTTCTACTCAATTTTGCTTTCATGGTGCCTCAAATTCAGTGGAAGGAACTGCTTTTATTCCTGTTCTTCTGCAGAGCTGCATATGTGGCCATAGCTTACAAAATAAATAACAGATGTAAAATATTGTAATATCACAGAACTGGTAAGTTCTGCAGCCATTTTTACTGTCCATTTAATATGGACACATTATTCATCTCTGGAAGTTAATGCAGCATAAATTCTTTGCCTCCTGCAGAAATAGTGGTTATAGGATCACTTCTGAAAAATTATGAAATTAGCATAATTCAGTATTAGGTGGAAAAATTACCTTGCACCTTACATGCTACTGGACACTTGACTTGGATTGAACAGACCTAAAAAAGTATGAATGTGATTCTGTTTCTTTGATATCTTATGCAAAGCAAGAGAGTGTTTCTTTAGTTGTACTGAAGAAAAGGAGAGAATTATCAACTTTTAAAGCATTAGTAAACCACACTGTGTGAATAAAAGGATTCTTCACTAAAACTTGCAGTAAAGCACAGCCCAGCTTTATTATGTGCTGCATTGCCTATAAAACTCTGTTCTAAACCACTGTCATTTAAATAATATAGTTGGAGCCAGTTTTATTATTTCACAGACATCATCAGTATCTTTTTCTCTGCTGAGTAGCCTTCCCACATCCCTTATCCTCCTACCTTTTCATTGTAGCTCAACTGGAAAATGTTGGGATGTAAAAATAGTGAGTTAATGAGCATAGAGATAGATATAAGATACTTTGGATGGCAGGAGGGGCATCTCTTTCCAGCACTGGTCAGATTGCTTGGCAGATCAGCGGGAAGATTGTGCTTTCACAAAGCACCTCAAGAAGGTGAATAAGGTTCAAATCTTGGGGGATATTTTCGAAGCAATACAGGTCTGAGTCTTTCAGGAATGGAGCCAACAAGGAGTTCTTTTGAGAGCGATGATCATTCAGTTACGGGCTTTCTAGAAGTAGTAGGTGGTCCTCAAAAGATACTACACTTTGTTACTAGATTGTCATGCAAGAAAGATATCTTCTCTTCCTTATGCAGGAGCTACTATTAGCAATCACTAATATTGCTCAAAAAAGATGATGCCTAAGGAGATGTTTTAGAATTACCAGTTTGTAAGTCTTCACAGAGCAGAATGGAGTCAAATGCATGCCTTGGGGAGTCTGAGAAACTGGACTACAGATGTTCACAAAACCAATTCCTCACATAGATACTAAAAGTATCAGATGAAGAAGGCCCACTTGTTTGATACTGTCAAGTTGGACCAGATCTAAAGAGAGAAGAATAAATCTGGATCCAGAGGAGTTATTATAAATACTGATTAATAAGCACTTTCATTTTTTACTTCAAATACCAACTTCATTAGCCACATTTTTAAAAGTATCTGAGCATTATGTGGCATTTTCTCCTGTCCTTCGGCAACATGAGTAATAGGTTTTCGTTGGAGCTTTGCATTCACTGGGTTTTACTGTCTCTGTTGTAGAGGGCTTCTTCGGAAAGGTTAACAGCTAAGGACCATGCCCACATAATTATCATTATCTCTTGTTCCTTCAGTGATGAAACCTTATAAATAGCTTCACTGAGTAGGTTAAACAAACAGAACACATACTGTTTCTCACTGCAAACAACTTAGAATTTACTTCCTTTTACTGAGCCTGTTCAGAGCTCTTATAAACTTTGGTCTTCATGACCCATTCTCTTTCTCTGGGGTCCCTTTTCCACCAGCTTGTCACAGAACTGAGTGGCCGGATCTGTTGCAAACCATGTATGTCAGTGCCCCTTTAGCAAGTCCCTGGTAGTGCATTTAGTCCCTCTGTCAGAGTGACACTGGCATTCTGGTTCTCTTCTTATTGTGAACTCCTCAGATGAGCCTAATCAATTATTTAGACATACAATGGCTTGAGGTGAAAGGGATCTTTAAAGGCCATCTGGTCCAACTGCCCTGCCATGCACAGGGACATCTTCAACTGGATCAGGTTGCTCAAAGCCCTATCCAGCCTGATCTTGAATGTTTCCAGGGATGGGGCAGACACCACCTCTCCATACAGCCTCTGCTAGTGTTTTACCTCCCTTCCTTGAATCTAGTCTGAATCTATGCTCTTTCAGTTTCAAATCATTACCCCATGTCCTATTACATCAGGCCCTACTAAATCCAGCAGAATTTGTATCCCAGCAGCCCCAACATGTGCCAAACCCTTTCAGAATCTCACTTGTGCTGTCCATGGTAGTGTGTGGGTCTTTCTGGGTGACTGCTCTTTAATTTTCATTTCCTACGTAAGTGTACCCTTTTTTAACAATAAAGCCTTCAGCAGGATCATTTGCATTCTTTTTTAACTTTAATTCCTTAATTCAGATGGTAACTAAGAATAACGTGTGGGTTTCAAGTTTAAGCTTTTCCTAGAACTAAACTGAATCAAAAAAACCAGACAGGAATTGACTCAGTGCAAGGAAAGATTCTCAGGAGGTTTTTCTCCATAGTTAGAAGCAAACGGGCAGGGCTGTTTTTACAGACAGCTTTTGAGGGAGATACTGCCACAAGCAATGAACTTAAACATCTGCATCTTCTGATCTATCCTCTTCTTCTTTTGTCCTTCATCTTCCAGCTCAGGCATTTTTTGTCTGTCCATGTGTTTGATCATGTTGCCCTTAGCTTTTACCTTGGCATTATACCAAGCTTTCTCTCTATCCTAGTATTAGACTGCCCTGAGGATGTTTAACATGAGACAGATGCATTCAACCCAAAACGGATGAGGTACATTTTGTTTCATCCTGTTATTCTCAAGCAAAATGGCCACAGCAGCTAAAGCCAGGAGATTGTAACAAAAGACTGTACTTAAAGGCACTAACCAGCCTGAGCGTATCACAGATGAAGTTCCATGAGAATGTAAAATCCCTATGCAAGGTATTATCAGATTACTACAATTATTCTCATGTCTCTATAAAGAGGGGAATGTTGTTTTGCAGGTGGAGTACAGAGACACATTACTGACTAGTTGACACGACTGGTGTCACACAGAAAGGCTGTAGCAGAGGAAGAAGTAAGACTGATATCATCCAATTTCATTAATAACTTTCTTCCCAATGACCTATAACTTTCTAGATTTTTGTTTTATGGTACTCTGTTGAAGTTTTATCCAGAGCAGAAAGATAAATCCTGTATATATCTGTGTATATTTATATATACCAATAAAATATGGAAGTGGTAAGCTCAAAAGAGATTTATAGTGTCAAATTAAAATATATATTATTAATAACTTGGCTGAGGATGGCTAAGCAGTCATGATCACCATTTCCACACATCTGAAACCTTTAAAGGAGAAGGCACAATAAGTTATGTTGAAAATATTTTGAGGAGCAGCAGAAATTCATCAGGGTGAGATTTCCCATGGCACCTATCCTTAGTCAAGGAAAGAATATACATTTCTTGCAGAAAAGTGGCAGTTAGGATGCAGGGAATTTTCTTTTCCCAGTGAAAAATGCTTAGCAGAAGGAGTATTTTTCTCCTATTTTTAAATGCCAAGCACAGTGTCAGCAGAAAACAGCTGTAAGTAAGGAGTATTGGAAGGACCAATGTCTAAGCTGTGAGACATTGAATCAGAGTTAGTATTAAAGACAAATCTTTAATGTACTCCCATAATGTGAAATGGATTTTGTGGAATTTAGTTTTCAGGCTTCTGTTCTAAGGCTGGTTTTGTCTGCTTGAATTTTCTTGACAGCCTGTCAAACTTTATTTGTATCTGGGCAATGGGAACATAGAGGCATCAGTGCGCCCCTTTCTGTTTTGCCACTGTGGCCCAGATCTTACCAGAAAGATTTAATTTCATTTTCTTGGAGTAAAGAATGATTTCACAAAGCAACAGTGTAAAATTGCCTGATAAGCCATCTGGCATTCTAGAGAGCATTTTGACAATGATTTGGTCTTTCAGGCAAGCTTTCATGGGCAAATTAAAATAAAAAGGAAAAAAGGAAGAGTCTAATTAAAGAAGAGGGAAAATAGAGACTGCTTTTCCTTGTAAGATGAGAATCCATACAGCCTCATGTAACAGTAAGTGAAGGAAACAAAACAAAAACAAACAAATAAACAAAACCAAAATCAAACAAAAAACAGAGGCAATACATGGAATCTGTTAATAATTTAATGGAATGATGAGGCTCTGGCTATGAGAAATCCAATTTTGTTCAACTGCAGAAAACACTCTGAGCTAGCATTTCTGGACTGATGGAATAAATCACTTCTATTAACATGAGAGATAATTTTATGTAAATGTATTGGGAGACCTTCTAGCAGAGCTGAGCATCTTAGCAGTACCACTTAACTTCCTTGTAGGGCAATTGCATTTAGACCAAGGTCTTCTGAAGGAAATGGCTGACTAAATCAGCATTAACCAGGTTTCTGAGGGGCTTGGGCATTGTGGATACTCAATCTTGCCTCCAGGAAGGACATGTTGACATTAGGGAAGCCAGCCGCTTCCAGTGGTCTGTGTGAACTGTTTTCCCCAAGTGGGACAGATTTTGACACCCAGAAAAGAAGATCTGAGACTAATCAGAGAGAGTCTGAGCTTGAGTTTTTCTCCAGTTTTCATTCCTCCCAGTTTTAAATGAATTCAAATTTGTGCATATTGCTTCAGCTTCTTTTTATTACTGTGGTTTGGGAGTGATGTCCCCTTTGTGGGAACATCTTTCCTTACGGCATGGAAATAAAGCTATTGTTATAGTCCTCAGGAGGGCAGTGGATGCAGCTGGGCTTGCTGACGAGCTGCTTCTCTGAGAAGAGTCAGTGTCCAAGTTAGTGAGCATGGAGGTCTGCTAGCGGAGATGGAGCTACAGTGGGAACTGACTCTCTTCCCAAAGGTGGGAGGTCAAATGCATTTGTTAGAGCTGCCAAGATGAGAGGAAGTTCTTTGTTTGTCCACGTTGTGCTGGTGCTTGTTGAAGAAATAGTTTTCAGTGATATGTAACAGACCAGATGCCTGCTGATATAAAGCACATCCCCCATGAACTGAGCTGAGGGCCCAGGCCAGTGTGTTTGCAATATTACTTAGAAGTTTGCAACTGTTTGGACATGCATTTTTGTAGGGCAGCACAAGAGACACCTGCAACATGGATTTTTTCTTATACTTCCTTTTAGCTCTTGGAACTAGAAACACAACAAGTGGAAGTGTTCTTCTTAGGTTAACAGAAATGTATGTTCTTGTCTCTCAATTATTTTGAAACATTTGTAGTCCCGGTGTTGACTTGAATATGTTATTCAGAATACTGAGTCACTCCTGCTCAGGTCTGAGTATTCAAGAAACTGCATTCAAGTCTGCAGTAATTCCTTGTCTTTCACATAATGTGCAGTCATTTGATCAGAATCTGAGAGAAGGCGGTTCCAAACCCTTTTTCCAGTCTCTCTGAAGGATGGATGGGGCACAGTGAAGGGGATCATGGAAAAATCTGGGAAGACTAGACCTAGCTTATGGTCTTGACTCAGAGATGTGCCATCACATTCACTTTGTGCAGAAATGGAACTACAGACTACCTGTGGACTTACTGTGGTTTTTCCAAGTGTTGACATTTTTCCAAGCATATTCAAGACATTGTGATCCTCTAAGTTATGCTCTTACCTGTGTGTTAGATAGCAATGTGTATAATACTGTACTGGAATATTATTTTCCATTTGCTGTATATGGAAAGCTGAGTTAGAGCCCTTCACTAGGAGAAGCGATAGCAGTATTAAGGATATTATTCTCCCCATTAGCCCCATCCCTGGAAGTGTTCAAAACCAGGCTGCATGGGGCTCTGAGCAACCTAGTCTAATGAAAGGTGTCCTTGTCCATGGCAGAGGGGTTTGAATCAGATGGTGTATAAGGTCTCTTCCAACCTAGACCATTCTAGGATGTTCAGACTCCATGATTATTAGCTCCAAACTTGGTCCAAACCCTTTCCTACATGAATTCTAGCAAGTCAGTGAGAATATATCAAAGAAAACTCAGTAATAGAAAAATAATCTCCAATATCTTATTTTCCTGTGGCCTATTCCAAAATTATGTGTGAATCCAGTGATATCTTAGATTGCAGACACATTTCAGGAACACTTTGGTAATTTTTATTAGTATTGGAGCGCTCCATGTAGACCAGTGGGAACTTTGCTTAAGACTCCCTGGCAAATGGTCTGTTTTCTGTACTGTCATACAAATTTTGCAGCCTATATTGAATAGAAATTATACTTTATCTCCTTGCATTATACAATCTCAGATTTTTAGGTGGACTTTAAGAAAATAACTGGATCTTTTCCTAATGATCCGTGTTTATGAAATCATCTTTACAAAACATTGCAGATATCATACTTTGCCTCAGTAAACCAGTAAAACACCATTCCTCTGTTGAAGTGCAGTTGGGATGATTTACTCTAGCTGAGATCTGGTCCTGCACCTGGAGAAACACTAGCTTTCAATCTCTGCTCTCCAGCAGGACAGCAGTTAGGAAAATCATTCACTGGGTCACGTTAGCTCACTGACACCACAATTTGCTGTTGCTGCTCAGAAAAATAGTTACCTTCAGCCAAAAATTGGGTCCAGGCAGTCTCACAGACATGTGATGCTTTGTCTTTACGGGAAGCTCCTAAGGTAGCAGTGTAGTAATGACTTAGAGGTCTGGAAACAGACTTTGGAATAAGAACCTAGAAAATTTGTCTTTGGCATTACTGCAGGCTCTCTGACTGACCTTGGACAACTGAAAATCATTCTCTGCTTTATTTCCTCTCTATCTGTAAAATACCAATCTTGCCATATTAATCAGCGTTTGTGAAGACCCTTGAAATCCTTGGATAAAAGAGTATATTACAGAGCACAGAGTAATTGGAGTAAATGTACCCTGTAAAATAGTGCTGCCTACCAAAGTGGGGAAGAAAAAGCCCATCCTGTTAGTGTGCTCAGCTCCCCAAGCAGTTTATAGGGAAGGTGTATGAACCTGGCATATTATCTGTTGTGGTTTTCCCAAGTGAGGAAGAAATGAGCTTCCAAGCCTTGGTCAGGGGCTTCTGTCACTCTTGTGCCTTAAATATGTCCATGCACTGCTTGTTAGGTTTCTCTTCTCTTTCATTTTACAATACCTTGCATTAGGGCAATATTGTTAAGACACTGTTGGACATTAGGAAAGAGGTTCTTCACCCTGAGAGTGATTGGTCACTGGAGCAGGCTGTCCCAGGAAGTGGTCATGGCACCAAGCCTGCCAGAGTTCAAGAAGCGTTTGGACAGCACTCTCAGGAAAGTGGTGTGTTTTGGGGGCTGTCAAGTGCAGGGCCAGGAGCTCGGCTCAATGGTATTTGTTGGTCCCTTGCAACTAAGGATATTCTATGATTCCATGAAATTCCAGCGTGATACAGTGAATCATACAAAAGTTTATAGCTAATGAGGTATATGCTGCACCAGATGCTTTTATAGAGTGGGGTAGTTGCAAACCTTACTTTAGGTATTGAATGTTTGTACGCAGCTCCTAAGAAAATATTCAAGAGCACCCTCAAACACACAGCATGGCCTTCAGCCTTCCAGGACATAAAGGCATGGGCTTTCTAATCCACCAGAATTCCCAGCCACAGAAATAGAGGAAAAGCTGACATTTGTCAAAAAGACTTACTATTTCTTATCATCTTTCTTGTTTTTGCAGACATGCATGTGTGATTCGAGGCCAGGTGATGACGGCAGATGGGACCCCTCTAGTTGGAGTGAACATCAGCTTTGTCAACAATCCTCTGTTTGGGTACACAATCAGCAGACAAGATGGCAGGTAGGATGACTGTACAGGATTTGCAGTGTTTGAGCAGCAACAGCAGCATTATTGCCATGAACACTAAAGAGAAACTCCTTCCAGGAGCACATTTATTGCTGATGCCTTTTGAAGATGTTGATGCATTATTGTTGGTTGTTATGGGTCTGGTGACCAGTTACTAGTGCTGTTCCTCACAGTTCAATTCCAGGGCCAGTTCTGTTCAATGTATTTATCCACAATCTGAATGCAGGAGTTGAATGCACCATTAGCAATATTACTGATGATACCAAACTCAAAGGTGCTGTTGACTGTCTTGAGGGACAGGAGACCTTGCAGAGTGATCTAGAATGGAGTAATCTGTGATGAATGGGATGCAATTTAAGAAGTCAAAATGCTGGATTTTCTGCACCTGGAACAGAGTAATGCCAGGCACAAGTATTAACTGGAAGAGGAGTGGCTGGAGAGCATCCGTGCAGAGAGGATCTGGAGGTGCTGGCCAGCAGCAGCTGCATAGGAGGCAGCAGTGTGTCCTAGCAGCTGAGGGCAAACTCCATCCTGTGGTGCATCAAACACAGCATGACCAGCTAGTCAAAGAGGTGGTTGTCCCACTGTATTCAGTGTTGCGATGGTCTCACCTGGAGCAAGATGTGCAGTTCAGGGCCCCACAATTGAAGAAGTATGTTCAGGTCCCTGAATGTGTCCAGAGAAGGGCAAGAAAGCTGGTGATAGAGCTGGAAGGAATATCCCATGAGGAGAAGTGAAAGACTCTGTGTTTGTCCAGTTTGGAGAAAGGACGTTGAGGAGTGCCTCATTGCTTTTTACAGCTTCCTGAGGAGGAAATGTGGAGAGGAAGGTGCTGAGCTTGTCTCTGTGATCCAGGGATAGGACATGTGGGAATGGTTCAGAACTGTACCAGGGGAAGTTTAGACTGAACATGAGGAAACATTTCCTTACCAGGAGTGTACTTAAACACTGGAACAGGATTCTTGTTAAGGAAACTTCCCTGTCTGACCATCCTGGAGCCACTCTGGCATTCACTCTTACCACCTGAACTGGGACCAAAGTCCCTTCACAGATACACGCCCCACACTCACAGTCAGACCAGGTTTCCTTGCTGGCTCAACCCCAGGTTTCCCGTAGCAGAGCCTCAGATGTCTGGATCCTTAAAGTAATTTAATCATCGTGCAGTAACTAAATAATAGTTTTTTCTGGCATCCTGGACTCCTGCCGTGTCTCTGAGTCTGCAGTCCCCTGGCTGGCCCACAAGTCCTCAAGCCTGTTGTTATGCACAAAGTCTGCAGTTCATGGCCCCTTGGGAGACCCATCCCCCAGGACTCAACCTGCAGCTCACAATGCAGCTGCACACCGAGCTACCTTGCACTGAATGTATTCCTCAACATTCCTAGAGAGATGATTGATTCCCAAAGCCTATCAGTGTTTAGGAGGCATGTGGACAATGCCTGTAATAATATGGTTTAATTTGCTCAGCTCTGAATTGGTCAGGCAATTGGACTTGATGATCTTAATAGTTCCTAAAAAACTGAATACCCTATTCTATTCTATTCTATTCTATTCTATTCTAATTCTATTCTATTCTATTCTATTCTCCCATTCTAATACCAATACTAATTCTAATTGTTTATTAGTATTAACTTTGTGATAATACCTGGAATCTTCAGCCAAATATTGGGCAATGGAGTGCCCATGCATATAAAGCAAATATGTCTCCTGCTCCCAACAGCTCTATTCTTGCTAAATCATGTTGAAATGATTACAAAGAAGTCATTAAGATTACGGTAGTGTTAGAGGCAAAATCTGAGCAATCATGCTCAACCAAAACAAAAGAATTGCAAATTGGGAATGTCTTTCATCTTATCTTTTGTTTGTCAGTGCTAATTGGCTCTCTTTCTTTTAAGAACAAAAAATGTAACATAAGGGGTTCCAGCTGCACATGTTGTATGTATCGGGTACTAACCACCAGAGCTTGGGAGAGGATTTATAGATTTTAGAACCTTTCCAATCCACAACTTTAATTAAAGGTTTGACTTGGCCTGAGAAGCTGATAGAATTATAATGAACATGTGCTAGCAATATGTGCTTAATACTGTCCCATTCACATTCAGGGGTGTTTGCACCTAATGTAACACTGATGGTGACTGGGAGGCTATCTGAGTGATGCTCCAGCTCCTGGATGACATGGGAATAAAATGTGGATAATAAAGAGGCATTCCATAAAAACTATTGGTCTTCTTTGGGAAAGGATGCCTCTCAAGTGTCTTTCTATTCCCCGTAGTTTAGGCATAACTGCAAAAAAGAGAGAAGTTGAACATCTATGCTATGAATATCTCTGTCAACCTTACTGAACCTGTGTTGTGTGAGAGTGGGATGCAAGCCATATTTTTATGATCAGCTTACTGTGCATGGACCTGCACAAAATCTTGTGTCCAGTAGAACAGATAAATATGCATGAAAAATCCCCGGACAAAAGGACCTGTCATAACCCTTTTTTCTATCTGTTTCCTTGTATATATACAATACCCAAGTACAATGTGTAATCTTTCATTTGGATTACAAGTACTTTGAGCAAGGGACCATCTATCTCTTTGCTTTGCAGCTGGGCTGTACCTAGCACAGAGGGGGTTTATCTTAAACTGCACCTCTAGCCAGCCGGCATGCCAGTAAGCTAAATAGGGACAGAGCATGGGGGTGAGTGCTGCTATGCAGGCTCCAGACCTTTCTAATATTCAAGTAACTATTTCATTCTTGGGTGATAAAAGACAAGCCCCTCCCACTGCTATATATCTACAGGTACTGGCAGTTCAGGCTAGGGATGGTCCTTCCATGCCATGTCCTTCCTAAGGTCCAGGTGAGTAGGTGACCCAGGGCAGAAAGCAATGCCACTGGAGCATCAATATGCTCCACCAGGCTTCACTGGACTCCTGGTTCCTTGGGGCTGGCTGCCAGCCTCCAGAAGTTAAATTTGTTTCAAGCGCAGGGCTGCAGTTTGCTGAGTCAGCCCCCAACAGACACTCAGCTCCAAGTGATAAAAATGACAGAGATCAGCTGTCTCAGAGCAGGGAATCTGTTACCAAGTGGGATTCATCCTAGAGCTGTGATTTCTGTCAGCATCTGGTGGGGGTCAGTGTAACCCCAGACTGTGTGGTGTCAGCTCTTCCAATTTTACTTTCTTGACCTTCCTCTCAAATTAGTCTGCTTCTACAGAAACCTCAGGCACATCTGGTGCACAGCTCACATACAACAAATTGTCCAATTGCAGTACTGAGTCTCCAGAATAATAAAAATACCTTGAAAATGGCTGAGGGATGCATGCAGGTATTTTCTCTAATGAACAGGCACAGCAGTGCATCTATGTACTCTGGAGGTAATAAATGGACAAGTGGAAGCCATAAATGAATAAATTAAAGAACACCAAAATCATAGAATCATGGAATGGTTTGGGTTGGAAAGGAACTTAAAGATCACCTGGTTTCAACACCTTCCAGTAGATCAGGTTGCTCAAAGCCCCAGCAAATCTGTCCTTATGTCCAGTGACTTCCTCAGCAGTCTATAAATTGCCTTGAACTATTTAAGACCATTCAGACTAAAATGTGTCAGACGTCCCTTATTTCTAATCCTAGCCTCACTGCTGATTTTGTGGGTAGCATTAGATGCTCCCTTGACCTTCCCAGGCCAGCAAGCCAATCTGTGACAGAGAGTTAACATTTAGTTGCTCTCCTTACTGGCTATTACAATATTTATTAAATACTATTTGTAAAGCACTTCCAAATTCATGTAAAGGATTATTGTTCTTCCAGTCTCTATTTTCTTCTTTTATGGTTTGATTAATTTGTAATAGAGCATTGCTTCACATTGGCATTTTCACAGTGCAGTTTTCATGTGACTGAGTCACTTGGTTTTAAGAACTTGATGGTCTTGAGTGAGAAGCAAGTTCTCCTGACCTACAGTAGCAGGTTGTATGCATTCCTAGTCCAGAGCAGGGCACAGTCATATGGGGTCATCTGGACCATCTTCAGTGTCATTCTGGTTTGGAGAATAAATGGCAGCACACATGCAAGCACTTACCTTGTTCAAGGGGTCATGAGATAACTGGAGAAAACTCAGTGACTTTATTATTTGGCATATTCACCCTAGGATTATCTATTCTTGAAAATGTGCACTGAATTGCCTTAAAATTGTTTAGTACATCAGTTTACTGATAGCATGGCAATAACTGGGGTTTTAAAGTAAGGGAATTTAAAGATACAATTGCATCAGTTTAGCTAGATTGGTTCCTAAGGTGATTTTGTTGCTCCAGGTTTGGTTTTTTGTTTTGATTTTGTTTTTTTTGGGTTGGTGGGGTTTTTGAGGTTTTTTGGCATGGCCAAGTTTTAAAATGAATAAGTAAAATTTCAGGTTTAGAATTACAGTGAACTGAATTTTTATGCCTGTAAGGGGGTTCACTGTATTCCAGGTCTGTCTTATTACATCCTATTTAAGTCACTTTACTTACTCTGAGCAAAACTTTTATAACTTCGAGGCTTGCGTGTGTTTTCAGCGTATTTATTGGGACAGAGATTTTGTTCATATAACAAGGCATGAATATGAAATGACAAGTCTTAAACTACTCATTATATGCATTTCTCTGTAAAGCAAAGGTAATAGGCAGATCAAAGTATCAGTACTGGATTATAAAACACATTTTCAAATAAAACTTTCTATTTGATTAAACTGGTAGTTTCTAGAGGCCACAAGCCCTCAGTATCCCTGGGTTGTAGGAGCAGTGTTAGTAAAATAGCAAGAAAGTCTCCAGACTTCTTCCATATCCCTTTCAGCAGCTTTGCCCTGGCTTTCTGAGAAATACCAAGTGCATGAACTTTCAGAGCAAAGAGGTGAGAAAGAGTTAACACTTTTCTGTGGGGTTTTTATTATTTGAGCTTGCTTTGTGGATAAATAGGTAATTTCATCCTCCGGCCTGTCTCTCCAGAGTTTTTAAAGAAAAACAACAATACAACTGTACAAGGAGTATGATTTTTTCAGAGTGATAAAAAATACATCAGAGATCAGCAGCAAAAACAGAAATAAATTTTCCTCATTCCTTCAATCCCAAGATGGTTTTCCTCTTTTTAAATTTAATTTCACTAAGGGAAACTGGAAGGAAGATGTTTTCAGTTTGGGTTTTTCTGTTTGGTTTAGGGTTTACTTTTTGATCAGTTCATCAAGGTAACTTGAAAGCTGCACCTTGGGAGTCTGGGAAAACCGGCTCATGGGCAACACTGCTTGCTAAAAAATACTGCATGACTCTGTTTTCACTGCTGCTGGAACCTGACATGGAGGTGGTGCTTTCTCTTCTGCATCCTGTTTTGGGAGTGCAGGAGAAGCCAGGATGTTTCCCCTCAGCAAGTTCCCATCCCTGACCTAGGCTCAGTGAAGCCAAAGGAGTGAAACAGAGGTGTTTGCAAATAAAGCCTCTTCCAACTTGCCTACAAAATCGTTGAGCATCACTTCTAATGTTTATTTCTTTCCTTCTGGTGCCCCATTCAGTGCCCAGATTCATGCAGAGCAAGCATCTCCTTCCCAGCTGAAGGACTTGCCAAATGCTAATTGACTGTTAAAAACGTTCACATCAGAGTACAAATGTTGCTCAGCTTTGCTGGCAGGGACCAGCAAGTTACTCATCAGGCTACTGCAAGCCAAGCTCCATAGGTCTGGGAAGGTGATGTCCCAACTCAAGTGGTAGAATAAACATGGCTATAGCTTTTTACAATGCTTTCCACTTCCTCTCATGGACTCAGTTTGAAATTCTTTCATGAATAACTTTATTTTCATAATTATATTTACAAAATGGCACCTCAGTCCATCAACCATAAAACAAAAAGGGTTCTCCCAAATGATTTCTTGCCAAAGGTTTTTTTTAATAAATAGTTCATACCCCTTGTTGCTCCTCTGGTATTTTTGCAGCCTCACAATTTATTTTAAAAAATAATTTTAAATAAGTTTTTCATCTTCTTTACCCTGTATTTACAAGGTGCACCTGTATTTACTAGGTGCATCAAGACTGGCCTTCAGCCATCAGAGTGTTTCAGATCCAGATCTAGTGAAGCACTTAAGCTCACAGCTCTTTAAGCACACAAGCAGCTCCACTGAAGCCAGGGAGCTTGTTCACATGTGTGAACTCTGAGCAAGAGTGTCATACAGCAGCACCAAGCATTGGAAGTGAGAAGCAGGGATGAGAAAACTTTCTTTGCCTGAAGCACACACTTGGCATTGCAACTGCAGAGATACTGAGTAAAACACAAAGAAGCAAAAACAAGAAGTCCTCATTTTGTGTTGAAATCCCTTTTCTCACTTAACACCTCTTTTTCTGCATCTATACATAGTAGATACATCCTGTGGTATTTGATAAAATCTCTATCTCTGACAAGATGTGAGGTTTGTTTAAATACAAAACTAAGAAAAACCCAAGAACCTTATCCCAAAATCTTTACATCCAGAGGATGAATATTTTTCTTACCAGGGTAACATCTTTTCGCACATCTCTGGAGGGCTGTCTGTTAGCCCAACATGGTGCTATCCAGTGCTACACAGACAGAAAAGCCACTTGGCTGGAGGCAGCTTAGCGTGAAGTCACAGTGATTCATCTGCCCTGTTCTTAATGATTAAGAGTCAAAAAAGATGATGTGCTGAGTGCTATGGTACAGAGACAGCCTGCACAGCATGTATTTCTAGCGCACCAGGCTCAGTCCATGACTGGGCTGTACGTGCTCCCTGGGTTCCATTAGGCATTAGTCAGGTTAGCAGTGATGCCAAGGCAGTATTCTATGTGGTTGTGTCAGAGAAGCTGCTTTCCAAATAGTTTATTTTATCATGTGAATTGATCCAATTTGTGACTGTATTTGGATAATAAACATTTTTTAAAAAGAAAGAAAATTGGTATGTATGGTCAAATAGCACTAAAAAAGCACTGACAAAGGTACATATTTGTTTCAAAAAAGGCATGGGTATGCTTTTAATATCCAGGAGGACAACATGCAAAGAAGCTGAGTTTTTATTTTCTGCCTTTGCCACTTGTTCTTACTCATTCAAAGCCTATTTGGGCTGTAGGTTGTTTTAGGTTCATAAAATGTCACTGATTATATTTCTTGCAGTTATTTTTCTAGGGGTCCTTGCTAGGGAGTTGTTACAAACAGGTGGGGTGATGCTTGCATTAACTTTGTATTCCCTCTCTTAAAACAGCTTTGATCTTGTTACCATTGGCGGAATCTCCATTATCCTGCACTTTGAACGGGCTCCCTTCATCACCCAGGAGCACACGCTGTGGTTGCCCTGGGATCGTTTCTTTGTGATGGAAACCATAGTCATGAGGCACGAAGAGAACGAGATCCCAAGCTGCGACCTCAGTAATTTCGCCCGGCCCAACCCTGTGGTCTCCCCATCTCCGCTGACAGCTTTTGCAACTTCCTGCTCTGAGAAGGGTCCTATTGTTCCTGAAATTCAGGTATGAACTGTCTGAGCTGAACAGACAGTAATGCATACAGTTACAAAGTCACTGAATGCTTTGGATTGTTTTCCAACACCATGCCTTGGGCAGGGACACGTTTCCCTAGACCAGGTTGCTCAAAGCCCCACCCAACCTGGGCATGAGCACTTCCAAAACTGCAATTTCTCTGGGCAACCTGATAAACGAAAACGCCACAAAAGAACTGCTAAGAGAAGGTTTTTGTACCATTTTGCTCTATTCATATGTCTACCGCTACCTGATTAATCGGCTCTAGGCTACAGTACAATGAACTCAGCGATGACCAAGTCCTGGTAAAGAGAACAGAACATGCTTAGTGATAAAGATAGAGCAAACAGGCCTAAAACTTGGGGAGGGTGTTTGGGTATTGGCCCTTGTTCCTTCTCACAACCAGTGCCAGTGACTCACTACCCCCATCTTTTTGCAGCTTTAAGCAACCTAAGTGCAACTATGCCCCTGCTTTCCTAAAGAGAAGCATTTCCTCTTTGTTACACCATTTTTCAGACATTTGCCAGGAGCACTTGCTCACAAGCATTCACTTCACCAAAAGATATCTTTTCATTTATCCCTGAGAGATGGAGGCAAAGCACTTGTGGCTGACAGAACATGATCTGGGACCCTGATGTGACCCACAACAAGCCCTTGGTCAGCCCTTTGGCATTCAATATGCCCAGCACCAGGCTGATGGACTGCTTCTGCTCTACTGCCTTACTTCTCTTCAGGAGCAAATTCTACCCACTGGGCACTATGCACCTCAGTGATGAAGTGTTGGAGTGAACTTCCTTGTGGTTGGAAGTCTAACCCCTCATCTACAAAGCTCCTGAGACGTGGTCAGCCAGCAGATGGCTGGCAAAGGGCCAGCCTGCAGAGCACCTCAGTATTATTGCATGTCATCGTGCTTGGGATAGATGAGCAAAGCCAAAGGATTACCTTTAATTTCTCATGCCTGTTTTCCTGGTTTTTAAGGAAGTGTAAGTCAGATAAAGTAGCATAGTCATCCACTGTGGCTTTAAAGTATTTCACTAAATTGGAAGTTGGGTTTTAAACTGAATAGTCCAAAGAACCAAATAATCTACTTTCCTTAAAAACATTTAGTCTGTTGAAATATGTGGTTGTAGCAGCATTCAAGTTTTACTTTCTTGGACATGTTATTCCCTGCATTTTAGATGCCAGCATTTGTCCTGGGTATTCCTTTTAGTTGCAATTAATGATCTGCCAAGGTTGAAACAGTAACAAGTGTAAGGACAAATTGTATGCTTCCTGGGTGACTCCACTGGGGTTGCGGTACCATTAATGAGAATGGAAGTAACTTTATATCTTCTAATTTTAATAAACATGTTCTGGGCCCAGCAACAAATAAAGCAGTGATCCCTTTACCTTTCCCTCTGGACCAAATCTTATGATCCTTTCTCACACTAATTTCCAACTACAGTCACTGTATTTGTCCAGTATAATTACTAATTGAGTCCCAGATCTTGTAAAGGCCATCATAATGCAAATTCTTGGTTCAATTTTCATATCTCTTTTTTTCTAAACCAACAAACACCATGAAAGGTAATGCTCAGTGCTGCCTGGGAGAGAAACAAATATTTGATACAGTGCAACTATGATCATAACCTCACTCTTTATTTGGTAGGATACTCTCGTTAGATTGTGTTATTTATATCTATTGTACCAAAAAGTTCTAAAACTCCACTAAAAGCATATGTCTCTTTCAAGTGTGAGAGCAGCTAGGGATGTAGTTCATAAGCAGTGGTTTGATACAGTTTCTTGACTATACATCATTGAATCATAGAATAATTTGAGTTGGAAGGGACCTTTAAAGGATCGTCTAGTCCAATCCCCCTGCCATGACCACAAACACCTTCCACTAGACCAGGTTGCTCAGAGCTTTGTCCAACCTGATTTTGAATATTTCCAGAGATGGGGCATCCACTACCTCTCTGGGCAACCTGTGCCAGTGTTTTATCACCCTCATCACAGATGTTTAGTGGCATTTGAAATATCTTGCTGATATCCTGCTTGGCTTCCAACTGCCAATCCAGAATGATGCCCCTATCAGTGTCCTGCATTATATCTGCCAAATCCTTGTGAATGTCAAATCACTTGGACATCCCAAATCACACTAGACACCTGTACTTATGGAATCTAATACCCAAGAAGGATTAATTTTGAAATTATGACACCTAAATAAGGAGTTCACACACAGTCATAAGGAGATGTGCTAGATGTCCACACTCCCATTAAAGCTGACAGAAATCTAATCAGTGCCATCAGTGGAGCCTACAGATCAGTTGAAGCTTCTGACTCTCACTCATGGTATCAGGTAGACTGCACTGACTATAACTGATGTTTACATGCCTCCCTCACATGAGCATATTTATTAATTGACATCTGGATTTAGATGCCTTAAACTGTATTTAAATCCCACTCATAAGTTTGCATTGCCACACCGACCTTCTAAAGATTCTGTCTCTGCTGTTTTCTGTGGGGAGACCTAAAAGAGTAGATCAGAAGAGACACCTAACTTCAGTTCCTAAATTGAGATAAGATGAATCCCATACATACATGATGAACAGTACTTTTCCCATGTGCCAAATGACTGAGCTAAAACCTGTAAACCAGTATTCTACCTCAAATATTGATAGCTTAAGGTTAACAAACTTTGTGGTGCAGGAGTTTACAACAGAATGATTTGTGACAGAGTCCTGACTGTACTTCAGTTCATAAATGGGCTACTTTTCATTTCTATACTGGATGTACACACAATAAAAAATAACTTAGCTGTCAGTTCCTGCAGCTGCATTTTATAATACACAGTTCTCAGTAGGGAAATGTTAAATATAAAAGGTGTGAGCACATAGCTGGGAGGGGGTGACAAGCAGATAGCAGGGCTGGGAAAGAGATTTTGACAAGTGGATAGATAAAAACCTCATGAACTCCTAAAAATAAATGCAATGCTCTCTACCTGGATGCATTCAAAATACCAAATAATGCATTTTTAATGTTTGATTCGGGTGCCTATAGACAGATTTGGGGTAATTTAGGATGCCCTGAAGTGTCCCTGCAGGCCTCCAGCTGTAGCTTCAAAAAGGTGGAGATCTCAAGAAGGTCCATGTCAGAGCTGTCATGCCCTTGCAGAGGTTTTGGATACCACAGAACACCTCAAAAGCACAAGATGTCTATATTATGACCCCTGAATCAGACGCTAAATGCTTTTCTTTCTCAAAATTCCCTCAGAGCATCTTATGTGAAAAAGAAGACATTGACTGTTCCTTGCCTGCTTCCGGGCAGAGTGAAAAATAGCTGTAAGAGACATGTGTAACCCAGCACACAGGAAAAAGATTTCCTACATTGTCTCATGCAAAGAGTACAAAATTCTACTAACACAGGAATAGATTGACACCCAGAGGAGAGGGAACGCTGCAATGAAAATTGCTATGTTGTGTAAATGCCTAGTAAGCCTAAGGAAGCGGCTCTTCTGCCTGCCCAGCCTGCTGCCCTGACCCCTTTAAAAGAGCAGATTATATTGGTTTATACTGCGATAAAGTCTTAAGAGTCTTTCACAAGGCCTGCAGATACAGTGTATGAATGTATCTGAGCCAAACAGCAATTATCAAATCAAAATAAGGGAACAATTCAGCTCTCTACTTTTAGTGCATTCGGGGTATTTTAAACCTTGCTTTTCCCCACTTCTCCCTCTGATGACCTACTGGATTATGCTCCTGCCTGCCAATGCCCTGCTTTGTTGGTAGTTTATCACTACTTAAAACTGCAAATGTGTTTTGGATCAACTGAATTACTATTTGAACCCTCTCTTCAGGCAGACACCTTTAAACACAGCCCTTGTGCTGCTCAGCGCCTCGGTAGCATTGGGCTGACCCTTTCTTTGGAAAGGTAGACAGCAGAGATAGATCATGACAGAGAGAAATAATTATTTCTGACAGGGATCTGAACCAGACTTTCCAAATAGTACCTCTGTGACAATTATTTCTGCCTGTTTTTTTCCTAGTGGGGTTACATATGAAGACAGATTTGATACAAGGGACTACCTTTACAGTGCTTTGGCTCAGCTCATCTCTAGCTGAGTCTGGTCCCAGTCCAGCTTGTTGCTGACCTCATAAAATATATTTTAAAAATCCTGTGTTTTCCCAGTTCTGTCATATTTCAGCCTTTTAAGCACTGATATATGTAAATTAAAATGGCTGTATTAGAGAAAGTAAATATTTATGAGCACAGTGGAATGGGGCTTTAACTGCTGGATGTGTCCATTTGTCAAATGCTGCAACACTCAGAGCCTGTTAGTTATCACTTGAAAAAGTGCTGGACCCTGGATAATAGCTCAGAAGAGGTGTTTTGGAGGGGCAGATTACAAGATTTGTTTTCGTTGGTAATACTAACCAGAAAACATGTAAGAGATGAGCAACTCACCATACCAGGGAAGTTTGCTGTGTCCATATGGGAGGAGTGGGGTATAGGAGCAACATAACTTGGAAGACACCAGAATCGTAGAATCCTAGAATCTCCTGATTTGGAAAGGAACCACAAGGATCATCACGTCCAGCTCCTGGCCCTGCACAGTACAACCCCAAGAATCACACCATGATGGATGTGATCCCTTCCTAATGGATGGATCTCTTGACCCACCTGCTTTCAAGTCTTTATGCCGTTATATTCAGAAAGCTGCTTATTGCCAGGGAAGTATTTTCCCATCTCATTTAGGGTCCAGACCACTGAAGAACTTCAGAAGTGGCACAGGAGAGAACAGTGCCAGCTATGACATTCAAACGCTTCCCATTAGCAGACCAAGTTTCTAGCTCAGTGCTGAGCTTCTACCTTCGTCTTTTAATCTTCACCAAAGGTTGCGGACTTGTGCTGAAAATGTGCACACCGAGTGCTTATTTAAGAGTGAAATTTTCTTGAAAGCAACAAGTTTTTTCTCTAAGATTTTTCTCCTAAGATCAGTATTTTGTATGGGAGAATCAGCATTGTTTCAGGGATGTACTTTGTATTGATTTTGAGAAAATTTCTGATAATTTCCGCAGATGGGAAAAAAAATAAAAGGAAGAAAAAAGAAATTTTAAGACCTAGTGGTACTTTAGCAGGTAAATTAGCTGAAAATCCCATCTTTACTGATAATTCTCTGTTCTCAAAGCAGAACAGGGACAGAAAAGCTTTCCCTGATGTTTCTCTGGTCTTTTTTTAAATTTTGTACTGGAATGGAGACCTTTGAGTTAACTGTCCCCCATCAGTCAGGAATACCTACACTCATGGCTGGAGGACAAAATGAAACAACTCACTTAGAATACAGAGGAATTTGGAAAAGGAAAAGAAGGACTGCAAGAGAAGGGAAAGGAGTTGTAGGTGGTAGGTCATGCGAACAGCTTCATCACATGCGTAAGAGAGAGAGGAATTTGAAGCAAGTACCAGTCTAAGTAGGAACAAATTTGAGGTCAGAAAATAAGGACTAGGACACAGGGGAAAAAAAGGCTGGAGGTAAATAGTAGCTCTGGCAGAGAGGGGTCAAAGGTGAGGTAGGAGAGGAGCAGTTTCAAAGAAGGAGAAATGGGTAAGTCAGAGGAAGGAGGGTGGAAGCAGGATTCACTATTCTCATGGAAAGAATTGCAGGTTATGATCAGGGCAAGGAAACATTCTTAAGGATACAGGCCATGTAGGCCTTGATATTTTACTGGGAAAAAGCAGTCAGGAGGCAAAAATTAGCAGCCATGAAAGCCTGCCATGATAAAGGACAGAAATTAGAAGCTAAACTGATGGATTGAAATAATCTCAGATGCCAAGCTCCGTTCACAATGAGTCCTGGAACTCCTTTTAAGAGTGAGTCCTACTGTAAACACTGACTTAATGTGCTCTTCTCCCATGTAAGAGAGATGCAGAAAGAGGGAGGCATTCCTTGGCTTCCACAAATAAGCCTCTAAGTCACGTATATGATTTCATACTTGATGCCTACTAGGTGCCTTTTTAGGCATGTCTGCCAGAGCTTTTGTACAGGTGTGTTTGATAAATTACAGCTTCACTGCCTTTTCCTGTCTGCTCGCTGCTGATTTAACACCTCATGGATTGCTTTTCCACAGGCTCTACAAGAGGAGATTAATGTTTCCGGTAGTAAAATAAAAGTGAGTTACCTGAGCAGTCGCACAGCTGGCTACAAATCAGTCCTGCGGATCAGCATGACCCACCCCACCATCCCCTTCAACCTCATGAAAGTCCACCTCATGGTGGCTGTCGAGGGACGACTCTTCAGAAAGTGGTTTGCAGCAGCTCCAGACCTGTCCTATTATTTCATCTGGGATAAGACAGATGTCTACAGCCAGAAGGTGTATGGGCTCTCAGAAGCCTTCGGTAAGTTACCCCAGGGCTTATATCTCTTTTTAGAAGCAGCTAAGTGGCACTGCACAGACCTAGTCCTAGATCAGTATGGTCTGACTGCATACACATGAAATGGTCCCTGCTGATTCACCACTGCTTCCTTGAGTAGGATTTGGCCCAGTTGTTCAAACAGCACACATTCCCCAACAGAGGAATCAGAGAATCACTGAATGGTTTGGGTTGAAAATGACCTTAAGATCATCTAGTTTTGACCCCCCTACCATGGGCAGGGATGCCACCCATTAGATCAGGTTGCCCACGGCCCCATTCTTGAGCACTTCAAAGGACAGAATATGAATACTTATCTGTTCTCTGGCTCATGGCCCAGCACATACGTCCTGAGCTGCTATCATCAAATTCATACAGAGGGAATGAACTGGGACTCAGGGTATTTGGCTGCCTCTTACCTATAACCAAAAACTGTCAGTACTGCTTTGAAAGGAATCCCTAGAACTGTTTGCAACTCCTCCTTGTGCCTGACCTTCAGGTTTGCTCTAACCTTATTTGCCCCTTTGTTACCCACTCAAGAACTGGGTGTTTAGTGAGCAGAGTCAATGGAGTTCTGCAGTGATTACTTCCCATCTCATCAACACCCAGCAGACATTCAGTTACAGGTCTTCAACAGAGTTTAGACTAGACCTTCCAAGCTGCCAGGAAATGGTATCGGCAAAATGGGAGAGATCCCAGATTAGCAAATACAGATCTTGTTGACAGAAGGATGGTTCACTGATGCCTCATAGCTCAACTAAAGATAAGTCTCTTTAGAGGAGCTGTAGAATGCCTGGATTTCCACAAGGAAGAATGGGTGTCTTCCTCCTCTTACTCAGGCTCAGCTGCCTTGAGCAGAGTGGATGATACAACCTGCTGAACCTTACCCAGCTTTGAGTCCACTCTGAGAAATGTGGCCCAGTAGCATATCCTGAAAGGCTATGCTTACATGCTCTTTAAGATACTAGGTCAGCAGTGGGCCCTTAAGTGCTTCATGAAGCAGCTTTGCAGCCCCAGAGCACTCAAGCAAGTCTGAGGACATCAGCAGTCATGCTTTCAATGCTTCATGTCTCTAGAACAGTGGAAAATATCGAGCCTTCATATCCTAACTTTTATCTTCCTCTGATACAGTCTGATTCTGCAAAATCTAGTAAATCAGAACTTTATTTCCATCTAGTAAAAAAAAGTCTATGTAATTGCTTTTCATTTGTGTAGAACTTGCAGTTCTGCTCTGCTTCAGCTGTAAAGATTAGAAGAAAAAAAGCAGACCAATGATAATTGTCCTGCTTCTTCTGAGAAGATCATAAAGGAATCATTATTCTGTCCAAAACATTATTTTCCTTCTGCTGACATAATTTTACTCTTAAGCAACTGCAGTGTGTTCAGTGAAGTTTCTCCTCGAAGGCTCTTATTAGACATCACAACAAGTAAACTTTTGACAGTAAGAGTGACCACAAGTCAACCTGGTCTGAGACTACTGCCTCTGAGGGACTTGCTGCCCTATGTATCAATTGTTCAAGTCCCTACTTTTCAAGGAAGACCATGATTTTTGGCAAATTCCTGACATGCAGTCTTTGATCAAAGAAAGTAGACAGAAAGAAAATTCTCCCATTTGGGAGTCCAGCAGTGGTTTACACATCAAATTATAGAATATCCCGAGTTGGAAGGGACCCCCAGAGATCATAAAGTCCCAATCTTAATATCCATTGTTTTAAAATACGTCTTTTAAACAGTGTCTTTGAAATTTCTAGCACATTTGCCCAACATCTACAACTGCATTGACCTTTTTAAATGTGGAATGGACTTTCAAGAGAAAATATATTAGGACTGTGCATTATGATGATGACGTTTTCAATTAACATAGGAGTTGCCTGTAGAAATACTCTTACCCCTGCTCAGTTAAGACTGTGTGTGCTGGCACTGCATTTCTGGGTTACTAATCTTGTGGGGGTGTCTTTTGTTTCTCTCTTGTCCATAGTTTCAGTAGGTTATGAGTATGAATCCTGTCCAGACTTGATCCTGTGGGAGAAGAGGACTGCTGTGCTTCAGGGTTATGAAATAGATGCTTCCAAACTTGGAGGATGGTCCCTGGACAAACACCATGCCCTGAACATACAAAGTGGTAGGTTGTCTGTGACACGTAACAGGAATAGTGCAGCATTGCAAGACCCAGTTGTTTCCTATCACTAAGAATCCAAGAAAAGGAAGGGAAAGAAACATGAGCAACATGTGCTCTCTTGTGTATTTTACTGACAAATTATTTCTAGTGACATACATTTAGAAGCAATTTGGTATGCAAAATGTAAAAGAAGCTGGCCATTATGAAGTAGTTGAATGTTGGCCTGTCTACCTTTGTAATGTCATAAAAGGGTATTAACCAGTAAAACACTCCTAAGATAATGAAGGGGAGCCTATTCAGATTGGACCTGTCAATGAGCATAAATCCACTCAGACACATCCTCCAGTATGCAAGTGTACTTGCAAAACAAGAGGCTTCCTGGTTCCTAAGGGAGAGTGGAAGGTTCCAGAGTCCCTGAAGAGTGCTGAGGACTGCAGCAGGGAGGCTTAAAAGCTGATCGCAACATGTTCAAAGGTGGAAGCGCTGTGTCCCTCTGGATAATAGCAGTGGTGTGGGAGCACACATCTAATTCAGCCCACATCACTGTCGAGAGCACTGCACTTAGAGTGGACATAAGCAGAGCTCTTCTAAAACTTAGCAGATGAAACGTTTCTCTAGAGAATGTCCCATGGTCTTCCTGTTCCTTATCTCTCCATGAGCTATGTAATTTCTTTTTTTTGGCTGGTAGACAGCAAATTACAGGGCAAGGAGGACAGAAAGGGCAGGTAAGGGTTCATAAGATGCTGAAGTGTATTTCATTCAAAGGTAGAGACAGTCTTGTTCTCCCTACATATTTTTCTTTTACAGGAAATGTAGCGGGTCTAAAAAATATACTTAATTCAGGTAAGGGACTCCTCACTTGAAACTACCACAAAACAATACTATGAAAGATGATAAACCTCCTTGCTACTTGCCAAATTCCCCATCTGGCATCCAGCATTGACAGTTCATGCTCCCTTTGGTCTTGGTTTCCCTGTATCTCTTTAATTTCCTTGTAACTGTTTTCTTTCTTTAGGCATCTTGCATAAAGGAAACGGGGAAAACCAGTTCATTTCCCAGCAGCCGCCTGTAATCGGAAGCATTATGGGCAACGGTCGCAGACGTAGCATTTCTTGTCCAAGCTGCAATGGTCTGGCAGATGGGAACAAACTCCTGGCTCCTGTTGCCCTAACATGTGGGTCTGATGGAAGCCTTTATGTTGGAGATTTCAACTACATCCGAAGGATCTTTCCCTCTGGCAATGTCACCAACATACTGGAATTGAGGTACACTGTGCTGAATGTGGCTGTTAGAATTGTGCTCTTAAGTTCTGCAAAAATCCTATGTACCCAAAAGAAAAATGAGCGAAACACTTAAAAAAAAAGCAAACAACACAGCAAAACAGAGAAAAAGCTGTCCAGATTTGCCTCTTCTGCAACTCTGCTGACTTTGATTTACACCAGAGAAACATAGGCCTAGCAAGTTCTTCCAGAACTGAGTCACATGCCAAAAATATTGACACATTTCTGTGCTGCTAAATCAAGCTGTGCTGATGTCTGCCTTTTCCTGTAGTCAGAAACCAGTGGGAATTCTGAAAGTTAACAAGCAGCCTCTGAGATAACCTAAACTTGGAAAGGCACAGCACTGATGATCATATGTAGAGGTTAATCAAGACTTATAACCATTTTAATTAAGAAACGATGATGACTCTAGGCAGTCACACTGGGGTTTTCTAGTTGGTTTTGGGGGCTTCAAATGTATCAGCCCCCTTCAGTTCCCAACTGAACAGAAGTGTCAGGCTGAATATATAAATGGAGCACCTGAAAGTAAGTGAAGGGTTTCCTTTTAACCCCAAATAACAAAGCAAAAAAATATATGTTAAAAGAAATAGGGAGGAAGAGGAACAAGTATCCATTAAAAACACAAAAGCAGAGGGTAAAGTATGGATTTGTCATATATTCTGAGAAAATGAAATAGATTGTGACTGAACCACATTTCCGATTGACTTCACTGGGTATGTTTTTCCTATCTAAAATTTCCACAACAAATACAATGCTCCATTTCAAAGTAACAGCCTGATTCTGGGCTCTGTGTGGCCAGACAAGCCTCACTACGGGAAGGTCAAGGAGAGTTAAAGGAGTGTTTCTGAATGATTCTTCTCTGTTTGTCAGACCTGAACTCAGGTCCTGAGAAGTCAGTATAAGGTTAGCATGGTAGGAAGGTTCAGCATTCCCATTTACCTCTCAAGATCTGGCCTGAAAGTCAGAACCTTCCAGAAAGTAAGACCGTTCCTCCTCTACTCAGATTTAATATCCCATCTGCTGAGGACAAACATAAGATGTCATTTCTGCAAGGACTGGAGCAAAATTTGTACAAGATCCTATTAATCCCTCATTTACAAGCATGCCATAGTCATTAGACCTTACCCAAGGTCTAACTTGGCACACAGAACCATCATTGTTGATCATGGTGTATGGAGGAAAAAAGCTCAGACAGCCACCACAAGACTGGCACATACTGAACAGCTACCTTGGTACACACACCTCAGAAGGCTGGGGTACCTTTGGAGTAAACAAGCAAGAACCTCATTCTTGGCTATTCTGTTTCATGATACATGAGAGCATAATATCTCTCATGTTTGTAAGGTGGGAAGCTGGGATAAACCTTCAGACCTGGTCCTCATTAAAGAATGTAATATTATTCCAGTGCCAGAAAGTTATTTTAATGACCAAAGGTGAGATTTCCAGAAGAACATAGGTAAGCCCAAATCCCATTGCAACAGAGTGGGATTAATATCTCATTCCCAAAAGTACAATTTTGAAAACCCAATCCCTGTTTCATTGTCAGTGGAAATACCAGACCCATCAGAGGTTTTGCAGAGTATTTCCTCGTTGGAAAAGAGAAAATTGGGAGCCTTGACAGAGTGGCCTTGCTGGCTGTTGTGTAGAGCCACAGAGGTAAATTTACTCCAGAGTTAAATCTGCTGGAACGATTGCTGCTTCATCTGCGCAAACACTTAGGTTACTGGATCTAATAAACATTTCTTCACTCTGGTGTGCTATAAAGTAAGTGGGTTCAGATGTCGGCTGGCTAAAAGCTGTGCAGGAAAGCCATTGCTTTTGGACTAAATGGAGTTTGCTTGTGTCTTCTCAAATCAGCATCTCCTTTGAGATTAACACCCTCATTATTTGGCTCTAAGGTTTGTTTGGGGGTTGGTTTTTTAGTGTAGTGTTCTGGAAAGCAAATGCATTGTGGGTTGTAGATAGCTGCAGCTGGGTATGTAACTTAGACGTATGGAAAACATCCAGCTCAGCATAGTAAGTCCTCTGGGCAGGAGTTTGTGAGGATGCAGCAATGAACTGCCACCCATAACTGTGCAACTCTTAAGTTACCTTTGTAAATCACAAGGTGTTTCTTTGACTGAGAGGGAAAAAAAACTATAAAGATATCTGCATCTACATCTGTTTAGCTCAGTGCTGCACTGAATGATAAAGTCTGCCTGGTCCTATCTCTTGTGTAAGTGAATAACTAAGCAGGTGAGATCACACTTCCTTTGTGATACGCAGCGGTACATAAGTGAGCTCACTGCCAAGTAATATCCAGTATAAAATACATCAGTGTCATTCCAGCTAAGTCTTTATTTATTATTGCATTGTATGATACAGTTACTGTCAAGTTTTCAATCTGCTAATAATGCATCGAACCAAGCTGCTAACACCTCATTCTTTCTTCTATTCCCTGCTTTCCTGTCTTCTGTCAGAAATAAAGATTTCAGACATAGGTAAGCCAACCAGTAGAGAATTCTTATGCTGCTCCCTGTCTTGTTGCATGTTGTTACACAGTGAGCCACAAGTGCCATTTCCAGATGATTCAATAGCAAATGAAGCTGGTGTGATTAAAACTGGCATAGGCAATCAGTCATAAGAACTGGGAGCCATTCATCACAATGCTGAGCTGTGCAGGCTTCTGCATGAGCTGTTATAGCTGGAGACAGAGGAAGTACAGGCAGGAGAAGCGGGGTAACAGGAGGAGGGGGGATGGAAAAATGGATGGGAATTAACCAAGAAAGTAGAATGGGAACAAAATCAGTATACAGATCACTGGAATAGCTAGGATGGAAAAATAATTCTCAAACAGTGGAAAGTCTTTCTTTTGAGTTTTTTGGGGGGTTAGCAGGCATAATCAAGATCCATATGTCCCCTAGCATCACCCACCTAGGCAAGTAAGTTTTTGTAACTTTTTTTCAATCTGAGCATTTTGTAAAGAGCTTTGGCACATGAAACTCTGTCAGGCTCAGATAGGAGGTAGTGCAACTCAGAACCTTAGCCAGGAAATGCAATCAAAAAGAGTAATGACAAGAAAACAAGATGAAAGAGAGACTCCTAAATTGGAGCTTTGTCACTAAGAATATTTGTCACTTGGGTTCACTGGAGTTTCAGTGGGTTTGATCCAATCAGTTGCATTCCGGAAGATGTCAACTTCTTGTCACTGCCTGTGTTTGCAAGGACTTCTCTGACTCTGACAAGTTTTCCATCCTTCTCCCTGGTTGCTTTTCTAAATTAGAAGCTTAGACTGTGGAGTTGGGATTGTGTGTGTGTGTGTGTGTGTGTGTGCGTGTGTGTGTGTGTGTGTGTGTGTGTGTGTGTGTTTAGTTTTCTTTTTCATTTGAGATTGGGGATTTTTCTTGCTACATGATTTTCATTTACTGTTTATTTGACTTCATAGGGGCTGTGCAAAACTAGAAATGTTCCTTTTAATCTGCATGCCTGGAAATTAAATGGAGTAGAAACTGTGTTTTTGTCTTACTGCCAGAACAATAGCAAAGGGCTGAACTCCACAGCATAATGGACTAGCTCAAAGCATCTATTAGCAGGGCAGGGAGTCTGGTACCCAAGACCTCTTCACTGACTGTCTTCATGAGGCTGAGTTCCAGCCCCCCAGCTCCTCTTTCACATCATTTGAAGGCAATAGAAAAACTCATTTCTCTTTGAAACAGCCAGGTTGTATCCTTAATGCCCAAGAAATACACAGCCACTAAAGTGCATCTGCATTGATAGTGAAGGGCAGCATCTGAATACCTGGTATGAGAAGAGGTTTTATATATGAAAGCAGTAACTGAGGAAAGATATATGTACTGGCCACACAAATGCTGCAGATGCCACCAGAGCCTTACAAAGTTGGCAGGGCTTCAACCCTTAGGCAGTTCCTGAAAACTAAGAAATTAAGTGAAATAAACCCAAGAAATGTCTGCTCCAATTCAGCCCAAAGGGCATCAGGGAGGGAGACAGGTGGGTGTAGTCTCCACTAAAGCTCCTATGCTTTGAACTCTGGAAGGTCCTAAGCTTGACAACAGGAAAGGTCAACAGTGCAAAGGGTGAGATCCACAGGACTGAATCTTAGTGGTTTGGAAAAGCTTAAATCCATATGCAGTGCAGTGAAAAGCATTCCTCCCCAGTGAGCTTGATGTCCAGAGCTTGATCTCCAGAAGTTCTGGAGCTACCCACTAAGAGGCTCAGCTTTACAGCTCAGTGTAGGTAGCTATGCTCTGACTCTGCAACAGCCTAAATGGAGGATGTTAGTTAAGTCAAAAAGCATCACCAAATCATGATGCCTTCTCTGCAGAAACATGGAGGGCAGTGAGGCATTTCTGTCTTGCAAATACACAAAAAATGGCCACACTTAAATTTATTCTTCCTTTCTTGTTTCCTTTCATACCTTAGAGACACAAATCTATAATTAGTGACAAATAGAGGTATCTCAGAAAACTGCCCTAGGATCAGATCAAAAAGTCCTTTGCAGTCTCTGGCTTGGCTTATGGCACTCTTATAAAGTTTTATTATCCAGCATGTAACACTGGAAGAGCTTTGGGCATCACACACAAACTGCAAACACTAAAGGCCAAGTGTAAATTCAGCTCACTGCACTGTGTGGTCTCCTTATTAATCTATTGAATGTCACCCAAGGAAAAAAGAACAGTACCTCACACGAGCTACAATAAAATCCTCTGGTTTAGAGCTGCAGGGTGCTTAGCATGGAGCCATGGAAACATAGCCCCTCCAAACAAAAGCCACTTGGCGGCAGGAATTTAGTAGTTCTTTAGTCACCAACAAACGCATGTGGCCAGCAAGGCTTAGGGGGGAAGTGGGTAGCTGGCACAGAAAATGTTAGAGGGGGTTTCATGTCCTTAAGCAGGGACATCAGATTCAAAGAAGTCCCTGAGGTTTAATCAGATCAGTGGTTATGGGTAAATAATGTTGATGTTGTGACTGCTCTTGTCTGTTGACCACAGTGGGAGCCAGAGCTGTACAGTCACTAATAGCAGAAGCTGTCCTGCAAGGAGGTGGTAGATGGCCTTGCATTTGAGAAACTGAGATACAGTTCATCTTGTAAAATAAATATCGCAAATAGTTAGACAAGTCATTGTCCAAAAGATATTTTTCTCCACTGCCTGCAAAGGGAATTAAGGAAGCCAGCTCTGATATGAGTATCTACCTTGTAACCATCTAAAGCTTGGTGATATGAATCCCCTGGCATTTTACAGAAGCCAATAAAAAGGTGCAGTCAGCTGTGCTAATGTATTGTAGGGAACCTGCTGAAACCAGGAACCCTTTCCCTTTTCTTACTGCCTTCCCACTCTGGAGCAGGAGGTTCCTTCCTCAGACTCCTCCCAAACATGGGCTCTGGGCCCCAAGGGGTAATATTAGCCTTTGCTCAATGCCTGTGCATCTATCATAGTACAACTGAAACAATCCACAGGTGTCACATCTCTGCATGTTCACCCAACTTTTTATCCCTTTCCTTCCCCGTGTGTCTGTGTAAGGAATCACATAAAACACAAGCGCTTTAAAATGGAGTTTGACTCTCTTAATGTACTTGCAGAGACCCTCAAATGGTGCTGGCACTATCCTGTCCGAACAGTGAGAATTAAAAAAGGAAGAGGGCAAGGCAGACATCTGGGGGAACCTATACAACCCCAAAGAACAGGGATCACTGTGGCCTTAGAAGGTTTCCTTGTGCTTCACCAGCACATCACTGTATCACTGCAGTAGAGCAGTATCATCTCCATTTCACTTTGACCTGCAGAACTTCTGCCTATGAAACTGTCCTCATTCCTAGTGACTACACCATCATGCCCACAATATTCACCAAAGGGTCTGTTCTTGACTAGGAACCAGCCCACCCCATTCCTGAAACTTCATGTTGTTGCTTCAGGGGCTTAAAATAATAGACTTTCTTTTAGAAAAACTAATAGCTAATGGAACACTGTGAATGGGAAATCAGCTTTTCCCCCACAGTCCTTTTCTAGTGGTAGTGTCAACATGGGGCATAAATATTCAAAGACTACAAAAGCTGTAACTGATTATGTTTCCTGAATAGTAAAAAGTCCTATCTTTTGGGTTGGGCCATTGTCTAGCTAAGCAATGACAGAGGATGAAAGGAGAAAAAAGTCTTCCCTGCTTTGCCCCAGGCAGATTTCTTTCAGCTGTTGTTCAGTACAGTCCAATTTACCATTTGGATTTGCCTATTGATTGTGGCTTTAAATAAAAAGCAAAGCCCCAGTGTTCCTGGCTCCAGTGCTTGTGCATTATCACAGATGAAGGGAAGCAGTTTAGGAGTTTTTACATGACTAACATATGTTTATTTATCATCTCTCATCCTGAAAGATCTCAAAGTGATAAAGCTTCAGTGCATAATACTGTGCAATTCATGCAAGGGCAGACCATGACACCTTCCCCATATAGTGCTGAATACTGTTGGCAAAGGCCAGTGGGGTAAATTCCAGCTTGACCATTTTTAACAGTTTTTTTCAGTGTCTATTCTACACAGGAGCTGGGAATAGAAAAGAGTTTAAAGATCTTTCTTTTTTACAGAAGGTTGTAATCAATAATAAAATCCTCCAGAGTGAGGCTGTAAAATTCAAAAATAAATCACAATTATACTGGTGGGAGAGGGGAGCAGGAACTTCCAGTTCTGACCACATTTTTTTGCATTTTTGAGAAAGTCAAAATTTGTCTTTGCCCATCTGCAGACAGCCTAGTGTAAGACTCAAGGAAAGTTATATGTACTTGCCAGGCAAAGATGCTAAAAGATTGCAAAGTGCCATTGAAACTGTCCTAATCTTGTCCACCTCTCATGCAAAATAGTGACTATGAACAGCTCAAAAGCTGACTGCATTCAGCTGGGTTTTGTTAGGACAGTCAGCAGAAAATGTAAGACCCTGATCAAAATGGATGATGGATTCCCACCAGGAACTTCTTCCACCAGGGTTGAAGCCACTTGGTTAGTGTGAGTGACATGCAGGTAAATGAAATAATACCCTCCCAGCCTGCTGTCATTGGGAAGAAATACAGATGGTGACTGAACTGTCAGGCTAGAGCTGTCTTGAAGGTCAGAGCATTTTATTTAGCAAGAATCAGTGTCATTTGTGGAGATGAAATCTGTTCAGACTTCAATAGGATAAATCACACGGGATATTCAAGAATAAATCAGAAAGGCACTTTCCCCCTCCCCCAAAGTGTTAAGTAATTTGAATGAAGAACCAAATTCCTGCTTTTTTAAGCAGAGCACATTTCAGTCATTTCTACATGTCTGAAGATGGGTCAATTTTCCTAACATAAAGGTTGAAAGATAGAGGAATTTTCTTGCTATGAGGAATAGAGTTAACTGTGATTGACACTCAAGTTTCTAACCAGCTTCTCCTGGAACAATTCCACTAAGTGCAAGATAGTGAACTATGGCCTAGATTTTTGTTATGAATTCTTGAGGCTTGATGAGCTTGGACAGCTTGAAGGTGTTCTAGAGAAAAGTAGACACTGTTTCATACTTGCCCTAATTACCACTTTGCCTTTCATACAAGGAAAGAGACCTATGTTCAGGCAGCAGGTGTTACAAGTCTACTCTGTTGGTTTCAGGCATAGAAGACATGCAATTCAATACACACTAGCAGTGAACGCTTAATAAAAGAATTAAATAACTTTTGTATATGTATTAAACTACAGGTAAAATCCTTGCAAGACCATTATTTGTGTCTAAACTCATCTGGTTTTTTTCTGGCCAGTCCCACTGGATGCTTTCCATAAAGTCGATTCTACTTTATTAATTTCTTCAGTCTTGAGCTCATTTAGTGTTGCAGTTGTGGAGCTAAAAACGTTGTCATTCTGTCTGCTCACCTAGTTTTCTCAGCCACCCTTTCTTGTGTCCAAGGAAGCAGTGAGTGAATGGGTTTTAACAGGGAACCAGCATTCAGGTTTCTCAGCCTGATGCCAGTTCATGCTTTACCTGGGGCAAAATGTGATACTCAGGAAATTATTTTGTTTCTCTCATCATTGGGGCCCAACTGAATTCAGTGATAGGATTCTATTAATCTCCCCGAGGGCAGGACAGGACTTGAGAGTCTATGATGGAGTCAGCAAGAGCACCAAATGAGTCTTGATGCAGTGATCTTGCAGGGTATATCTTCAAGTGCTACATACAGGAAGTCTGCTTTTTGGCTTTGTATTGGAGTCTTTGTTGGAAGGGCAGATATTTTTTTCAATTACTATTTGTTTTATTTCCCTTGTGTCCTGTGTTTTCCCTCACTTTATAGCACTGCACTAGCACCAGTTTCAGGACTGTGTCTATAACAAGTAAATTAAGCAAATACAGTCATTGGGACTCCACCTGTAGTAGTTCCTGGCATGATTTTGGCTCAGGCCACACAGCCCTTTCCTTTGGTTGCTTCCCTCCCTGCCAGAGAGCACCCCCAGCACAGTGACTGTTACTGCATACAGCTCAGGATGCTGTGCTGTAACACACCATGTACTAACATTGTCCAATGCAGCACTCCTTCACTCTCCCAGTGTTTCTGCCCTGTGCATTTGTATTCTCTAAAGTGCTTGCATTGCCTGTTGTCTTAGGGAAGCAAATCATCCAAAAAATTAATTATGTCATACCCTTGTTTTTCAGCCACAGCCCAGCTCATAAGTATTACTTGACCACAGATCCGATCACCGGCTCCATCTACCTCTCTGACACCAACAGCCGACGTATCTATAAAATCAAGTCAACCACATCTGTGAAAGACATTGTGAAGAATTCAGAGGTCTTGGCTGGAACTGGGGATCAGTGCCTCCCATTTGATGATACCCGCTGCGGAGATGGAGGCAAAGGCACTGATGCCACTCTTACAAATCCCAGGGGTGAGACTGTTTCTTCTCCACAGACTCTTTTAAAGGGGTCTTTTTGGAAGGCAGGTTGTTTAGTCACACTGGAGACTGGTCTCCTCTCCAGTTCAGAAAATGCTGTTGGATTTTGCAAGCCTTCCCCACAAAAATGTGCTAAGAGCTTGCTTCTGGAAATAAGTGCGTATGGCTCACCCTCAGCAAGTCCTGTCCTGGTTCTTCATATTGACGTGGCTGGGAGGAGTGCCAAACCAGAAGGGTGTAATGGTGGGCACATACCCAGAGGGCAATAGAATGAATCCGCCCATCTAATTTACAGCAATTTAGGCACTATGCCTTACCAACAGTGCTTGGTCTATCCCAGCCTGGACTGGATTCACCAAGATTCATTCACTGAGGCTTTCTTAGCACTATGAATAGAGCTCTATAAGCATTGCTATTTATATACAAAAATGGCAGCAAAACCAACATACAGCTCAAAGATATGCAAATTGAGGTATAGACATTGACACTGTGTATCATGGCATCCAGCTTAAATCCTATAGAGGGTGGGTGCTAATTTTTATATGGGAATGGTCTCATTCAGCGTAATTTCACCTGGTTCCAACATACTGAAATGTGATAAAAGCATAGTCTAATCAGAATAAAAGCATCACACAGCCTTCATGACTGTGAAATAAATTGTTCAAAATAAGTTTAGCCAAACATACGCACTCCTGTGTGTAGCCAAGACTTTAGTTTGGCACTCTGAAGATAACAAGCTCTGCAGATGGAGCATGTCACTCCTTCCAGCTGTCCACAGCTCCTCAGAAAAAAAATACTTAGGAGGTACAGAGATGACATGGAAAGTACTGTTGGTACACATACCTTCAACAGTGTTTGTGAAGAGGGGAATGTTTTTTGAAATGTGGCATTTTTGCCTGTTATATGCTCTCTTTTGCCCACCTGTTTAGAGTGCAAGGAGTTATTTATAGGTTCTTGGCGTTGGCATCAGTGTGCTGCAGGTTTTCTTTTTCATCGCATCAGGGAGTGGTAGCTCCCTCCTTCCTCACCACGATGATGTCCATGCCTATCCCAACCTCTTTGTAAAGCAACCTGCCAGCAAAACCTGGAGATCCTTTTACCAGTGTCCCTACCCATGGCAGGGCATTTGGACTATATGACTTTTTAAAGGACTCTTCCAACACAAACCATTCTGTGGTTCTATGATACATTATTTCACAAAGAGCAGACAAGATGAAGTCAGCTGAATTGTTGTTTCACTTCTTTACTAGACTCTTCTATGGAGACAGGCAAAGAAAGTTGGGATTGTTCATCGTAGAGAAGAAAAGGCTTTGGGGAGATCTTAGAGACCTTTCCAGTGCCTAAAGGGGCTCCAAGAGAGCTGGAGAAGGACTTTTGGTGAGAGCATGGAGTAATGAGGCAAAGGGGAATGGTTTTAAACTAGAAGAGGAAAGAAATTAGATATTAGAATGAAATTCTTTGCTATGAGGCTGGTGAGGCACTGGAACAGGTTGCCCAGAGATGTTGTGGCTGCCCCATCCCTGAAAGCAGTTCCTGGACAGGTTGGCTGGGGCTTTGTGCAGCCTGGTCTAGTGGAAGGTGACTCTCTCCATGTCAGGGGTCTGGAACGAGGTGATTTTTAATGTTCCCTCCAACCCAAACCATTCAATGATTCTGTGATTTTCAGAAAGTTATTTTTCATGACATAGAGATGACATTGTTGTTACTGAATACAAGAAACCCAAACTGATTTAGTGACCTTTTGTGTCAGGTCAAGTTATGATTTTTTTTTTGTTATACATTGGCTGTCTCTTTCCTGGCATGATGCAGAAAAATATACGTTGGAAGACCTACATTTGCCTAAAAGCATCAAACGCCAAGCTTCTACCGTTGTAATATTCAAAGAGCCCAGCATGGTTTCCAAGCATTCCACAGAATCCAATAAGTTGGACGTTATATTGGGTATATTGGGCTAAAGTATTGCCAGAAGCACAGGTACAGAAAGGGAACAGCCACCTGTGGTCAAGTTTCAGTCTACAAATGGTCTCACTGAAATGAGAAGGCTGAGTGAAAAAAAAAATTAAGTGACTTGGGCAGAGAGATTCAGGCAGTCCAGCATATTAGTCATGAGATCAAGAAATCCAGAAATCAGTAATCCAATTTTCTGCACCATTTTAAAGATCAACCAGCGCAAAAAAAAACCTCACAACTTTTGTTGGATGTCTGTTCTCTCTTGTACAAGATAAGAGGAATAATACTCATTTCCCTCCATCGATGGATGTTGCAAGGCTTAGATGACTTATGTTTCTGCTTTGCTATAGCAGAGTTCAAAGCTTTCAGCACTGAAATCCTTCTTGTTGGCAATTGAAGCTCTCAGGAGTCTGTTCGTGAACCTCAATCATAAAGCAGCAAAATTCTCAGGCAGTTCATGCATTCATTCCTCACAGCTCCAAAATTTCACAAAACACAAGTAAATTGAGAGTGAAAAAGGAAATGACATGAAGCAAAATGGCAGCAAGAAAATAATAATGCAGAAAGTCCACACTGCCATTGCAAAGTTCCCAAACAGTGTTCCCTGATCTGGTTCTAACCTGAGTTTACAAAGTCTTCTGAGGCAATGGCTGTGGCAGGTGTGACTCCCTCCCCATTCACGCCAAGAAATGATGAACAGTGAAAACTCATGCAGACAATGTAATGTCACCACTGTTTATACTTTCATCGTGGTTCATCCTAGCAGAAAAAAATAGAAAATTCTCCTCTTTCATATGATTGTATTTCATATTAGTTCAAAATAAAAATGATTTATTATCTTAAGTAACAAGTAGCTCTTAGGTGACCCTCTGCTTCCCTATATTGGCGAGCAAGTGAATGGTCAGAGGAAATTAGAAAACAATTCTGTAGCTATGGAGATATCAGCTGGCAAGGTAAGGACTTGGAAAGTTCAGTTTTTCTGTGATCACTGCTCTTCACAGAACTCTACTTTTAAAGAAAAAAGTTTTTTTTTTCTCCAAACATAATTGTTTCATGCAAAGTAGGATTTCTGTACTTTAAGAACATCTTTTCACTTTTTCAAAAATTATAAGGAATCAAAGTTTTGCCTTTCATGATGTTTTAATTAGCTGATATTTGCAGCTTGCTGGAAAATACTGAGGGAATATCTCCTTCCAGATGAAAAACTGCAATTCATGAAGACTGGAGAATCAGTCATGAGCTGTCATCATAGACCTTTGCATATACTTTTAGCCTTGGACCAGTCAAACATCTGGTTTAAGTAGATTTTTTGTCTCACTTCTCAGAGGAAAGAAACTAGTACCCTGATGGTCATGCATGTATTCAAGGTGAGATGAACCACATTCTAGGAGTACCAATCTCCTCCTGGATCTGACAGCCTGAAGAATGAGGTCCCCACTAGAGCAGATATTGTTCAGAATGGTCCTCCATTTTCTGAGCAGCAGCCTTTTCTCTATAGCTTCTGTCACTTCTTCAGTTCTCACCTCAACTCCCATGACTTCAGAGTGGGTAATTTCATAGAATCATATAATGGTTTGTATTAAAAGGGACCTGCAAAGATCACTTAGGTCCAAACCCCTGCCATGGGCTGGGACACTTTCTACTAGACCAGGTTCCTCAAAGCCCCATGCATCACGGTCTTTAACACTTCTCTAGTTCCAGTGCCTCACCACCCTCATAGGGAAGAATTTCTTCCTAAACTGTAATCTAAATCCACCCTGGTTTAGTTCAAAACTATTATTCCTTGTCCTGTCAATACATTTCTCTGAAGTGCCTTCTTGATAGAGGTTCTTATCTCACTCCACTGAAAGAGGTAGAACTCCCCTTAGATGATCAGCTTAGAAAATACATTAGAAGAAATAAAACCCTCCAGGAATTTCACACTTTACCTGTCTTTGGCTTCTCTGATAAAGGTAGGCTACACAAAGAGAGGACAGGTAGTTTCACGGGTGAAATAAGGGTGGCAGTGGTTTGGTCAGGGTATTTATCATAGCTGTTAGAAACCAGTCTCATATTTCCAATTCATTTGCCACAGAACACAGCAAAGCTTTCACATGGTAATGAATTTCAATATATCCTTGCAAATTAAAGTGTTACCACTTCCTAATTATCATCTGCTAATAATGATCCTCTTCTACAAGCAATCTAAAGAAAAATTAAAACTCTGGCTTGTCAGAGCATTTCTTTTCATCTAAGTACTCACCAGTGGTTCTTCTTGGGAAAATGTTGTGGCAGAGAAATTACTACGGAGCCTGCAATTAAGAGAGATTGCAATGACAAGTCTGACAAAATAGGAAGAAGGCTTCAGAAGAGATGTGGGGAGGGAGAGGGCATCTCATTCATTTAGCACAGTAACATCGATGCAAAATGAAGTAATTAATTTGGGGACAGATTGCTTCCTTCACTATGTCCTGCTGAATGTGTAAACAAAATCTCAGTTGTTCGCTAAGTGTTCAAGAGTTTGACAGAATTAAATGAAGAAACTCAACCCTCCACAATCTGTTAACATTTTTATTATCAGATAATAATAGAAGGACCATTTCAGAGAAGACCAGAGGCAGATGGAACAAACTATCTTGTCTCTTACTGTGGCCAGAAAAGGCACATAGGAAACTGTGTGAGTGGTCTCCCATAAATGGTCAGTGATAGAGTGGTCTTTCTCTTCTAACACTCCAGATGCTAGTCACTGACATTCAGGGGACTTTCCGAAGAGGTTGCACTTGGACCTGTGCTTAGATGCCACCATCAACTGGGTTAGAAACCTCCCTGAACACCTAGTTTTGTTCTTCCAGGCACCCTGTGCTAATAATTTCCACAATTTCTTTAGCAAGCTCATAAAAAGGGGGTTTCCTTCTTAGGCCAGATCACTGTTTACTGTTCTTTCTGTGCCTTTCCTAATTCTTTACTGTCTTGTAGTTCTCTTCATGACCACTGCAAAGCGCAAAAACCTAGCAGAAAACTTTTTGCAGGAATTCCAAAATCTTTTTCCAGTGAGCTCTTTTTCAGACTGTCATTGCATATAGGTAGTTAGGCTTTCCCCTTCCCCTGTGAATTCCTCTCTACTTACTGATTTTCATCTGCCATTTTATCACTCAGTCATTTGACATCCATTCATACAAGAAAGCTCCAAATTTGGATTTCTTTAACCATCTTTTTTTTTAGTTAAAAGGTTTTTTCCCTTTTTTTTTTCCTAATTAGAGCTACATACACAATGCAATCCCTTCTAGCAGTTTGCCTTCTAGAACAAACTCACCATGTCCCAGTAGCTATTTGGACTGTAATGTTGGGCTGTTACCTCTTCACGCTACAAGGTCCTGACATTTCCAGCAAATGTCATCTTGTCACAGCTCTCTATCAGCACAACTCACTGGTGTGATGCACATGGTGCTACAAGCCCTTATTTCTTAAGAGATCTCTGCTTATCCAGGGGGAGCTGGCATGGTTTCATAACGTATGTGTTTCATATCTCAGAACCTAAAGTTTGGATCTGCAGAACTACCTGGTTAGTGGCCGCAGATGTTTCCTCTCAGAAACTGTGAGGTTGAGCTTTGAGCTATATGCTGAAAATCTTTAATTCCCTTATGTTCCTGTGGAAACATGAGAGAAGCCTTCTGCCAAAGCAAGCCAAGGCATTTGGCTTAACACGTATAACATGTGAATTACCCATTTCTGTGCCCATTTGCAGAAGCCAGCTCTCAGCACTGGAATTGTGCCATTGTCAGAAAGGAAACACAGAAAGGTCCAATCTAACCTCTACACTCTGCTGTGAAGAAACCATGAGATGATTCATTCCCTCTTCACAAAAGTCATCCATCCAAAGGCTTGTCTGTGGGAGAGCAAGGCTCTTCTCCATAATTAATTTTGATTCCAAGACAATCAGCTAAACTCAGGAAGGGTTTGGAGCTGTTGCCATGTGAGGAGCATGGACAAATGGGAATTTGGGTCTTTGGCAGACTGCAAACTCCACTGCCCTGCAGAACATCTCAGGAAATGTGAGGCAATTGAGATTGCTTAACCTCCGTGAAAGAGGGATAAACAAAGAAGTGCTCTGCGATAAGAACACATATACATGCCATTGCCCTGGAGCAGGGTGATAAATGGTAACTTTGCTATCCCACTTTAACTTACTCAAGTGTGCAAGCTCTTTGTCTAAGCTGGAATGCAAAATAAAGTTGTGCTCTATCAACTGATCAGAGCTGGCTCAAGAACCAAAGTGTGTCCACGTTATTATTGCTGTAACTGGGTAATCAAACCAGCCATCAAACCCCAGCGTTGCACACACTGAGTGACTGTCAGCATACACTGCTGATAAGTCCAGTCCAATACATATGGAACTAGCTAAGGGAGAAAACTCTGCCTCATTTAAAATCACATTATCCAGCCTGCCACCGTTCACTGGCTTTTGGCTTGTCACACAAACTAATGGACAGGCACCCTGAAAAATACTTGTTGTGAACCAAGGAATGGGTAAGAGACTCCTATATTTGACAAAAGCCAATTAAGATCAACTAAACCTCCTATCATGCCTCTTCCAAAAAAGTACATCTACTATACTGCTTAAAGAGCTCAGTTGTGTTCCTGATTGTCAAGCAAATATCAACAAACATTAAAGAACTTGCCATTATGCTGGCAAAATAATTAGAGGAGCAGTAACTTTCAACATCAGACGCCAGCAACGTTGACATGTGTCAGTATTCTGGATGACTCACTGAACGGTGCACCAGCCAGGGCACAGCACTGACAGAGCTCGTGGCAGGTGAAGACAGCTTCCAGACAGCCGTGGATGCCAGTGAGATATCGATGCTTGTACTGTTGGATCCATCTGCAAGCACTTGACAAAGTGCTAAGATACAACTGATGTGTTTATATTGTATAGTAAGAGTAAGTGGGCACTGCTACTGTGGCTTCTGCCATAACATTTATAAAGTCACAGAATGATTGGATTGGAAGGGACTGTACAGATCATCTAGTTCTAGCTCCCCAGCCATGAGCAGGGACACCTTCCACTAGATCAGGTTCCTTGAAGCCCCATCCAACCTGTCATTGAACACTTCCATGGACGAGACAGCCATAATTGCTTTGAGAAACCTTTCCCAGTGCCCCACCACGCTCAGTAAATTCAGATCTCTAACAGTTACCTTCTGATGTTCTTTGAGGTTCCTGTTTCATGGTCCTGCAAAGGCCAGTCCTATCTTGGCATGAGTTAAAAACAGGTATTAGAGTGTTGGACTAGAAGCAATCTTTTAGGTCATTCAATCCTGTCATCCATTATCTCAGCAATCCTGCTATATAATTCCCTCTAAAATTAATGAACTTCATCTTGAAAGCAGCAAGTAATTTTTTTCCTCACTGCCCTAGATGCTATTCTGAAACCACATTGCTCTGATGGTCAACTATCTGATCCAGGTCAAAATGGTGCCTTTCAGACAGGGAGATGTTGCAAAGAAGTAGTGAAAATGCTGGTTTTACCTCCTGGCAATAACATCTCCCATTCAACTCAGTGACCCAAAACATCAGTTCCCTGACTCCTACCTGACTTTTGAATCAACAAGTTGAAACTATGTCTGAATCCCCTCCTTTACCTCAGCCCAAGAGAGAAGTTTGTTCTGTCTCTCAAACAATTACTTAGGTCTGAGGTTTTCCTGCCAGGCCAGATTGTCTTCCATATAACCAAATATGATGTATTTTCCGTGTATCACCCACCTCCATGGCTTCCAGCCCATGCAATAGTTACAGTGCTGGATGAAGGCCATGATTTTAATTGCCAAAGAAATCAAGAGGATTAGTCCCTGCTCCATGAAAATCTAGAATTGTTTATCTGTAAACTGCTGCATCTGTACTTCACAGCAGAGCTCACAGTGGATGGAGACTGAGGGTAAAACAAGGGGATCTGTCTGTAAAACAGCATTTTGGAGAAACACAGGATCTGATCACTCCTCGAACATTCTCAAAGCTTGCTATCTGAAACAGATTTTCCATCATTTCTGTCACCATGATAACAGCCAAAAAAACATTCTATTGAAGATTCAGCTCACTAATTTAATCTGCCTACAATATAAATGTTTCCTTTAGAAATATTTGCTGTAGTCTTCTTTTATAGACAATGGGGAAGAAAAAGTATTTCTAGCAGGATTCATATAATCTCTTGGGGATATGTGCTTTAGGGTGATATGAATTGCACTCTTGAAGTAGATTTTTCTCTCCGCTGATTGAAAAGCTCCAGATACTTGCTTAGATGCACAGTGCAGATGTCTGATTTTTGGCAAGCGATTGTTACCCTGAGAACGAAAGAAACCAAACAGGAAGATCATAATATTCATATATTTCAAGCAGAATTCTCACTTGCATAGAAAAGGATGTTACAGGCTTCTACATTCATTTTGTGTTCCTTTACAGTCTTTTAGTGTCTTTAAGACACTCAAATATTATGCTGAGTGACATTCTGGCACTGTAGGGTAGATGAAATGAATTACTCTATTAGTATCTGTGGAGTTATTTTAATTTATACTAGCATAAAGGAGAGGTGAATGGAGCCTTTAACTTCTTATTCCTGCCTTAGTCATGAACTTTCCCTGTGACCTTGTGAGAATTGCTTTATCTATTTTCCCGATACATGAAATTAGGTTGATCACACTCACAGACTGCTATAAGTCTAATTAGTAAGTCAAGCACTCCGAAATCCTCTGATGGAAGATGCAGAGGGTAGCTAGCCTAGGATAAAGAGGATTAAAGGAGATTGTGCTAACATAACAAATACATGAGAAATGATGCTTAGTGGAAGGTGAAATGGCACATATCTTCAGGTGAAGAAATGAGAATCAGCACTCTGTAACTGCTGTCAGCAGACTTCAAATCCACTGACAGGAGTATGTCTACAAAGGAGGTTTGGACAATGAATGAATCACTGGCAGAGTTTGAAAACAGATGAAATACTGTAGATTAGTAGGATTATCCTAGGGAAAATCCTTCCTCATTTATCCGTCTGGAATTTGATTGACCTGATGGATATTTCACGGCCTTTTTCATCACCATTTTTGAAAGATTCACCAGTGTAACATTTTTATGTGCATCGCTTAACATTCATACCATGAACAATAAAATCAGGTTTCTGAACATGAAAGACACGTGGTTATTAGAAAACCTTTTCCTTTCATCAGTTCACTGAATACCATGACCTTTTCCAAAAGCGAGCAGGGGGTTCTGAAATACATCATGTGCCATTTGGAAGTGCCTTCCATGGAATGGTGCCAGTTCAAAGCTCTTCATAACCAGGACTCAAATATGCCCAGCTCTCATCTCATCCCTTTTGAATGCCATAAAATAAATTGCTTCCAACCAAACCAGCAGTCTTAGTCTTTCATGAACATCAAACCAGACAGCATCTTCTATTTATCTCATGTCAGGTTGTCATTACTTTCTGACTGTCTTGATTTGTTCCTCCCCAGGCATCACCGTGGACAAGTTTGGGCTGATTTACTTTGTGGATGGCACTATGATCAGGCGGATTGATCAGAATGGGATCATCTCAACTGTGTTGGGTTCCAATGACTTGACGTCTGCTCGGCCTCTCAGTTGTGACTCTGTTATGGACATTTCTCAGGTAAGACTGTTTTGGTCATGCTTCTATAGAATAGAGGCCTATGCCTTCAGCCTACTTGCATGGCTGTGTGCCTCCCTGAGGCTGACAAAGAGGTAAAGGCTCAAGGAGAATTCCATTTCTACGTATGGTATAGAAATGACTGACTCAAAAAGAGAGGTCCTGTAAAGACTGCAGGAAACTTCTGACTGACCTAACTCATAGATTTCTGGCGAGTGAGATTTTAAAGATGTCCCAGCCACAGAACAGACTTTTTTCAGAGCCCCCAATCAGTGGGAAGACACAGATTCCTGGGAAGACAGGTTTTATTGGGCTCATTTATCAAGAACTGTGTTGTTTTAAACTAGAAAGACCTGGCAGCACTACCCATTTCAGTAGGACAATTTACCATGCTCTGTTATAACATCTTAGCTAACCACAGGGGTTTTTTCTTTTTTTTCCCCCCATCCTAATTTGGCCCAGCACAGTTTTAGACCTGAATCAAATTAACATCTAGGAAATACTGATTGAAGGCTGTGATGCCAAAATTAGCAACAGCAGGAAAACAAGAGTCTTGAATTGCATCAGATTGCAAATTGGTTGCAGCTACCAGCACACTGGGCTTTTAAGTCCTGCTGCTTAAAGGTGGAGAGAAAAAAAGAAAGAAAGAGAGGAAAAGAAATCTCAGTTTGATGATTGCTTTACTTCTGGATGGAACAGAAGAGAAATCTGTTACAGCCCGGCACTCAATTTTGTGGAGCCTTGGCCAACTTGTCAAATTGTGCCAGTTTAGGGGCAGTGTCCTTTGAAACCTTTGTGCCACTTGTTTGTCTGGCTGCAGGAATGTCGTCCTCTCCAATGAAAATAGAGATCATGGCTGGAGGGCTAAGAACTGTTATTCAGCCACAATAGATGTCAATGGAGTTTCCTTTTTGTAACTACCTAAATAATTTCCGTCCTCCCATATGGAATCTGTTATTCTGGTTTTTCCCTCTAATTTGAAAAGATTATTTTTGCTTCTTTGCAACTGGTCCCTGTCTGCAATTTATGAATAAGCTGAAATTATGAGTTTAAAAGCTGGTGTGCCTTCTACAGAAGCAAATTTTGATTGCTGAGGGCCACCTTATAATATGTTTCTCATCTCACAGGCATTGTTTCTTTTTTATGTGAATTTGAGGGGCAGTTACCACAAGACCATTGTGGAATCAGGGTATAAAAATTATTTACTTGAAAGCTATATAGCTTCTATATATAAATGTCATGTTTAAACATTTCCGAGATGAGCTAAAGACTGGTTTTTTCCCATGAGAAAATGACAGGAGCAATTTTGAGATTAACCTCTACTGGGATGGACAGATTATCACTCCTGTTCTGGAGAAACACACTGAAGACAAGTTTAATTAAAAAGTAAAAATCAGGCTGGGAAGCAGCTTTTCATCATTTACAGTGGCTAGAAGGGTCTTTTCTGCCAGATCCCTGAGGCTCCCTGAGACATGAGGGCATGAAATATTTAACTGCCGCTGTTGACAAGGAATGGTTTTTAAGAAATTGAAAATTCTCTTGTCGGTTCAGAATAAACTCAGCTCTTGATGCCAACTCAAGACTGAGGAGCTTAAAGACCACTGGATGAGATGGAGGCATGAATTATTAAAGAGAAAACCACAGGCTATAATGTTTTACTACAAGAAGGGTTAAAATAGGCCAGGAGCTGAGAAAAGGAAGGAGATTTTGCAAACAGAGAACCAGAGTAGACAGAGCTCAGCACACTGCTTAGCAATGAAAATAAGCTTCACACACCCAGGCAATAGAAGGCACAATGAACTAAATACTTTGCACCTGAATTCTTTAAAAAAGTGTTGAAAAGGGAGTTAAACATGAATAGAAGCATCAAAAGTAAATCATGGCTGTAGCAGAGGTGTTCAACTACAGGCTTTAAAAAACAGCTTTCCTGTGTTCCTCTAGATTTTACCAGGTCTCTTCTCGCTCTTGGTTTTAAATGAAATCACAATGAGAGATGGTTTGCTGAACTTGAGCCTGCTGGCATTTACTCTTCCTCCTTTCAATAATGTTGCAAAATACTCTGCTAAACCTAGTCATATCAGACAAATGAGAAGAAGCAGCAACTGACATGGATGGTGGGAGAAGAAGGTTCAAAAGAGACAATCTTGGAACTGGTTGGTTCCCATCAGCACAACTCTGACTTCTTTTTTCCTCATAAACCTGAAGTGAAAAAAAAACCAAACAATTAAAAAATGCATGACTTAAAATTCTTTCAAAAAAAACTTTACCCTCAGTTCTGTTAATAAGCATTTCTTAGGTTTGTCAACTAAAAGAGCAGACTCACTTGAAAAGACAGTGTATTGCAGAAGCAGAGCTAGAAATAAAGACCTTCTAGTGCTCACTTGTGGTGCTACTAGTCACTGTTTCAGTTCATTTGTGTATTTGGATTATCAGTATAGAACTGTGATGTGTCACTCTTGAACCCATTCTTCTATTATGCTAAAACAAAATGCAAAAATCACTGTGAAGACACAAGTATTTTTCTCCATGAGTTGAAATTGCCTGAATTTTTTGTGAATTGCTATTTCTCATTTTTGCAGCATAAAGCAGAAAATCAGTGGTTATAACTTAGACATGCACACATGCTGGCACAGCTGCCAGTTTTGTGTCTATCCCTCCTTGTCATTCATCCAGAGGAGTTCAGACACTTGTGTGGAAAATCCTTTAGTAAAAGAATCATTGGTTTGTATGTCTGATTTCATAGCACTTCACAAAGCAAAATTTGCAGTCCCAGGACTCTGTTACCAGGTCCAGTACCATCAATTCAAAAAGTACAGGAAAAGGGAAGTTATAGAATGTTTTGTCTCTGTCTATTGCCCTGTTCCTACCACTGTTCCAATGCAGTGTGGGTGTCCCTGCTACTTCACATGACTAGGAGCTAAGCCTCCTCACTCACACCAGATTATGTCCTCTATGGCCACCCTATCGAACAGTAATAATTAGTTGTGTTTCTTTTTACCTATTCTCCCTTTAATCTGTGTTGAAACATCCTGACTGTGATTCATTTATAATGGTCATGCAGTGGAAAAACATCTTTCTATAAAAATTCCCTTGTGTTGTTTTACCATTAAGGTACGTCTAGAATGGCCCACGGATCTGGCAATCAATCCCATGGATAACTCGCTCTACGTCCTCGACAATAACGTTGTGTTACAGATTTCTGAGAACCACCAAGTGCGCATCGTGGCGGGAAGGCCCATGCATTGCCAGGTGCCAGGCATGGATCACTTTCTCCTTAGCAAGGTGGCAATCCATGCCACACTGGAGTCTGCCACTGCCCTGGCCGTCTCCCATAATGGGGTCCTGTACATTGCTGAGACGGACGAGAAGAAGATTAACCGCATCAGGCAGGTCACCACCAATGGAGAGATTTCCCTTGTCGCTGGTGCCCCAAGCAGCTGTGACTGCAAGAACGATGCTAACTGTGACTGCTTCTCAGGGGACGATGGCTATGCCAAGGATGCCAAACTCAATGCACCATCCTCCCTTGCGGTGTGTGCAGATGGAGAGCTTTATGTCGCTGATCTTGGAAATATCCGAATCCGCTTTATTCGGAAAAATAAGCCATTCCTCAACACACAAAACCTATATGAGTTGTCCTCTCCCATAGACCAGGAACTCTACTTGTTTGACACCAGTGGGAAGCACCTTTATACTCAGAGCCTTACCACTGGAGATTATCTGTACAATTTCACCTATTCCGGAGATGGAGATATAACGCTGATCACTGACAATAATGGCAATTTAGTCAATATCCGAAGAGACTCCACAGGGATGCCCCTCTGGCTGGTGGTGCCCGATGGCCAAGTCTACTGGGTGACAATTGGTACCAACAGTGCACTCAAGAGTGTAACAACACAGGGGCATGAAGTGGCCATGATGACTTACCACGGCAACTCTGGTCTCCTTGCCACTAAAAGCAATGAAAATGGTTGGACAACATTTTATGAGTAAGTATACTATGAATATTGGGCTGCTGGCTTCATTCTGTGCTCTCTGATCCATGCAAGAATGGTGAAATTTAATTCCTTGATCAGAATTATTGTTCAAATAAAATGACCAGAACAGAGAATATTAGATTTCACACAAAAAACAGTAGGTCCTGGCAGCAAGTGTATTAGAGCTTGAATAAGCTCCCTCTACCAAGTCAAGAGTCGGAGAGAGTTTCTGCTGAGTTTTTCTAATTTGAACACCCAGTTCTCCTTAGTCAGGATTTAGGTTGTATGTCACAAAATTTTTCTTGGCTTTGAAAGCCAAGTTCCATCAAATCCTTTTTTTCACAGCTTGTGCTGGTTTAAAGGTGAACCAGCAGGGGAAATGAACTCACCACAAGAGAGATTATAAGTCAGACCTAAAATTTAATAATAATATTACAATAACAACACTGACACACAAGGGAAATTGCTTTCAACTCACAAAACCCCAGCAGTATAACCCAGTGTCCTGGGGCACAAACCCAAGGGGGTTTGTTTGCCCTTGTGCTGAGACCCCTGTGGTTCCCCCAAGTCCAGAGCAAAAGGAAAAGAAAAACCTGTTGGTGCAGGCGAGGGCTGTGGTCTAGGCGAGAGCGGGGATCTCCTCCTGTCGAGGTCCTGCTGCTCCTCTGGATCTGACGAGAGGTTCCCGAGGTCTTCTTACCCACCCCTTATGTACCCTCAGGGAGCTCTCAGTCCCTCCCCCTGGGCGGGGACTCACACAATGGGTGATTAACTCTGGGAGCCAGGGGGTGTTGAGCTGTTGATGGCCCATTAGCAGCTCCACCCCCTCAGGCTGGGTGTGAAGTGATAATGGCTCCCTGGGCAGCTGCTGCTAATGGCCCATTGACCTTGGGGAATGAATAGAGGGGGTAGAATACACAGCTTTGATCACCCCCACACAGGGTTAGCTGGTCCCTCCTGCTGAACTAGGACACAGCTTTTCACCTACTTCCTATGCTGCAATGTCTTTTTTGTACTTGTTTGAAATGTCTGATATAGAACGATAACTGGCAATGACTAATGATAGCTTACTGTGGAAACAATTCTGTAATTAATGGACTACTTGATTCTGATTTTTGTAATTTTCCTCATTAAGCTTTAAAAGTAGTCTTGCAACTGTTCAAGATCATCCCTGCTCCAAAGAGTTTTTTGAGCAGAAAGAACACAGGAGGCATTGAAAAACCTGGACATGGCAGCAACTTGAAGATTTGCACTTCTTTTCTCTACTACTGTTAGCTATTCCCTGCTTATAAATACTGTGAAGATGACTCATTTCTGATATCAAATAGGAAAAAAATAGACAACTGAATGAAGGGCATCTAGAAGGATGGTCTGCAAATTAATGCTACTGTTGAGAACCCTTTCCCCTCCCTCTTCCTTAGTTCCATTTTTATTTACAAGTCTAGCCTCTTTGAAATGCTCCTTAAGTGCATAATTTCCCATATGGTTTGAATAGTTACATGGAAGTGTTCAGCTGCCATAGTAATAGACCCATTCTAAGAATCCCATTTGGCTAAAATAGACAGTTTGCAAAATTACAAAGAAAAAAAGTTGTTAAAAGAAGAGATTCAGGGAAGGAAAGCTGGCTGAACCCACTTATCTGTGTGTTGATATGCAGTTGCTTCGAGTTCTTTCTTTAAAATGTTCCAGGCCCAGTTTCAAATTTCTTTGCTTAATACTCACTGTTACTGCTCCTGCCTTCAGAAGAACTGATTGAAACTCTGATGACTATTTTGAAATGTTGTTTGCATTCCATCAATATTCTGCTTGCAATTACTGTAGCAATATTCCTCAGTGAATCCAAGTTAATACCCTTCCATCTCTTACATTGAATTTGCTTGAGGAAGGCTTTAGGGAGGAAAAAGTGTGTTTTTCTCCATAGGACTGGAATCGAGCTATATTGTCAGAACCATTGTGCTAAATCAAGGAGATACTTTTCTTTTTGCAGAGAACCCAATAGTTCCTGTGCTTGAAAACAGATGTAGCCTCAGACAGTGAAGCAAACTAAACATTACAGCTAATAATGGTCAGATTTATACCTCAAACATAACCTTTTATTTTAAAGTGTGACTGAAAATATAGAGGAGATAAAACAAGACAGAAGCTCACATCCAACTTACTCTGTGGATATATTTATAACAGTGATCCATTATTTCTTGCTGTCCAACAGAATAGAGCATTTGTGAAAGTCATCATTCTGGTCATTTTATGCACTTTAGAAGAGTCATAAGAAAGCTTTTTAGAGCTAAATGGAAGACAGTATTCTCCAGTGGTCCAACTATGGAAATCTTGACTAGAGCAAGTCAGCGCTATATGATAGCACAGCATCACTGAAAATAGAATTGAGAATGTGCCTTCAGAGATATCTCATCCAAACTTCTGATCAGTTATCTCTATTCAGCTGTTCCTGACAGCTTCTGATGCAACTTTATAAGAATACAGGGTAAAAGCCTATATCTGAGTTAGTTACCTCAGCTTCCCTTTATGGGCAGTGAAAAGAAACAGGCACTTTCAAGGTGAGTTTCTTATGAGTTATGTCAGGTGTCTACTTTAGGTTGAGATGAGATAAGTTGTATTCTGAAAGTTTCTCTCTGGAAAGACAGTACAGAATGATGAGTTCAGATGGAGGTATTTACATTGCAGATGTCTACAATTTGGTCAAATGGATCCTATCAAAGTCATTTGAGTTATTTATAAATATTGTTAGTCATTACAATGTATTTACCTATATTATTGTTACTGTTAGACAGCTTTTTTTATGTGCTCAGCCTAAATCTTCCTGGCTTGAATTGGAAACTATGCCTCTTCATGCTGTCTTATCCTATCCTATCCTATGCTATCCTGTCCTATCCTATCCTATCCTAACCTGGCCACTAGGAACTTGGAAAGCAGGTCGGTGAATTAGCAGCGATTGGTTCTGTCCAGGTTTTGCATGTGCAACCTGGGAAAAAATAATGATAGAATTAGAAGATTAGTAAATAAAAGCAAGATATTTAGATTGCTTGATAAAGTAGGTTTCATTTAAATAAAATATGCTCTTATACAGTCTAATGCCAGGGTACACATGTAACTGGGCTGAGCATTGACTCCAGGAGTTGCAGTGACCAAGGTGTCAAGTCATTCAGTGTGATCCTCAGCATAATTCCATGGTTAATCTGTCTAACTTGTTGCTTGAATGGAGAAACCAAATGAATAAATTTACTCATCACACTCTATATGTAGTGGATAGTAAGAAGCTGATTTTTTCCCTATACAACATTGCTATTACTGTCAGTTCTAATGTTTGTAATTTATGAAGGACAGTGAAAATTGAAGTCCAAGCAGCAAAACTGTACAAAAATGCATTCATGGGGAGAACTAGAAAGACCTGAACTATTTATCTCAACGTGAAGGAATCTGAGAAATGTCTAGATCACAACATGTCAACCAAAACTATAACCTACAGAGAGACTCTCAATCTAGCAGAGAAAGGCTTGAGAAGAGTAAGGGAAAGCAAAGCTAGAGACACTGAAATTGACAAGAAGGTGTGGTTGTAGGTCTGAGATGACATAAATGGTAGTGACCAACCATGAAAGCAGTATATTCTTCATTTCCTGGTGTCTTAGATCAGGGCTCTGATGCCTTCCTTAAAATATATTCCCACCAGATGGAAGATTTGAGTGACTCAAACACAAGCTGCAGGGATGAGTGCAGGAATGGCAAGAGAAAGTCTAAGTTCCTTGATATCCAAGAAGCTGGAAAGATGGTATAAACCAAGTCAACATTCACTACCTTCAGGTTATCGATTCCTCTACTGGAACATCAGGAAATGTACATTAGGGAAGTTTAAGTCATTTAGAGAAATCCTGTGAACATGAGTGGCTGGAAGGTGCTCTGAGTAGTTTCCAGTCCTGGTTGAAGGGAAGAGTGAAGTTCTTATTTCTGTTTTGCTTAATGGCCACAGAAATAAAGGCATCAAATATAACTCTGAGGAGAAGCTTGATGTTTCTCAGAGCACACAAGAGTTGTTCATGGGCCAGGGCAAGCTGGACATCACTACTTCAAAAGCAGAGTGCAGTAAATCCAGCTGGCAAGTTTGCACTGCACCAGTGACCCAATGAAGAGCAACCTCACAAGATTTCCCTTTACCTGACTGTCTACAGAGGACCATAAACCAGACACTCAACATGAAAGAGCAAGTGTTGTGAGAGTGGCATCACTATGTGTGTTCATCATAGAATCATAATATCCTAGAATGGTTTGGGTTTGAATGGACCTTAAAGAACATCTAGTTCCAGTCAACGTAGCTCTGTGGTTCTTCTCCAGTTGATGTTCCTACCAGGGCATTCCTTAGCCTTTATCATCAGGCTGCAAAGAGCTGTAACATATGGACACATTGATGTGGCTGTGGAGGGGAGAGAAGGAGTCAGGATACACTGATGTAGTACGGAGGTCTGTCTCCAGGGCACACTAGAGAACCCAGGTTCTCCAAGGCTTCAGTGTGAGCTGGTACATAGTTCCTTCATTTCCATGGAGAAAGGAATGAGACTGGTGCTATATTCACGCAGTAGCAGACTTGCTGACAGCACTTACAGCTCTTGCTTTCACATATCTACACTGAAGCCTGCTCTAACAATCCTGTTTTATTGGTTCTAGCCCTGAGTAAGGTTCAGTGTATAATGGTGTGCAATTTCTCTTTTGGTTTGAGAGTGAAACTTAGCTCCTTGCAGTAATTAGCCTGTCCCAGAGGCCTGTGTACAACTACTTCGAGGGTTTTAGCATTATGTAGACTTTCTCTGCCTCTGCAGAGAGCTTGACATTAGTTAATGCAATGAAGCTCAGCTTGGCCAGTAACTGGATTAAAGACTTGCCTTCCCATTGAGCTAGTGACAGTGAGAATCCGCAGCAAAGGAAGTTGATCTGCAAACTCAGGCAGGGAAATGACTTCTTATTCAACTCCTCCAGTCAAAGACAAAAGATGCTGTGTGACTACTTGCTGCTTTGTTGTTGCTGCTTTTGAATTTGACCTGAAAAAAACTGGTACCAGCCTTTACAGTTTCGTAGCGGTTGCTGTTTGTCTGCTTCAGAATCCGGAAATTCTTATTAATGGATTTGTTTAAATCAAGAATATGGCAATTATCTTGATTAGTTCACTGAGATGTTATCACTGTACATTAATTCAATTTCCCTCTGAGCCAAAGTCAGACCTTCTGTGCATTATTTAGCCCAGATGAGGCTTTTTTGCTTAGATCCTTTGTGTGCCCAATTAGTTTTGAAGATCATCTCCTCCCATACAGACTGAAATACTTACACATTGGCAACCAAGCCCAGAAGTTAAAAACCTTTTCATGGACTCCCCAAGAAGTGACTCGCAGCTGTCTGGAGGGCAAAGGATCTCATGGAACCAGATCAGATGGGTGGTAAGGGGAGCTTTGACCTATAACACTGGATGCTGTTTTATAGCAAAACAAACTCTGCCAAACCTCACACACTGTAATGGGCAGAAGGTAGGAGCCAGCTGGACTGAGCATGCAGAAGGACTTGAATGGTTTCCCAGTGACCTCCAGGCCTCAGAAGAAGTCCCACCCCAGCACCAGCACCATTTGGTGCCCAAGCCAATGCCCGTGTCTGTGTGACTGTGGTACCAGAACTGGGCAACATGGTCAGCATCTATCCTATGAAGAGATGCAGACTCTGTCTGCTTTGCAGTTGGTGTAAAGGCTTTGTTGGTTTTTTTTTTCTCTCTTAGTCAAAACCAGAGTTAGATAATGCTTATTCCCTTTAGAGGAGCATCCACCTCTTGACTGAGAGAAAAGCTACCTTCATGCATTAATAACATGACTTTATCACCTGATGATTTATCAGGTCATGCACTGAGTTTCACAGGATTTGGTGTTCTCCTTGGTTTAGAGTAGTTCAAGTGAAGGACTTGTTCTACTCCTGCAGCAGACTGCAGTATGAGAAATAGACTTGGCTTTTGCCCTTCCTTCTCTTTTAGCAAGATTTCTTTGTTCCACTTGCTCGGCTGTTTCTACATGATAAAATCATGAGACGCTCATCATTGTTTCTCAGGAGAAGATGGAGTGAAACTCTGGTATGTGCCGTGGTAAAATAGCACTTCTCCAGTGCTCTCATGAATTTGTGAGGTCATGTTTTGAGCCATTGGCCTGTCCTGAAATGAATGCCTGGTGGCAGAGTTCAGTTGAGAACCAAGGGAATTATGAGTATCATAAAAGCTGGAGAGAGATCTTCATCTTCTTATTTGGGCAGTCAGAAAATTCAGCAGACCGTGCCCACAACCTGGTCATGGATTATTAGGGAGAGGACTTGCCTTCATGCATATTTGAGTACTATTGGTTTGTCTGTTATAGATTTATTTTTAATGTTGTGTTTAATGTTGTTCGAAAAATTTGGATGAGGCAAGCTTGTTTAGAGGTGCTGGGTACATGTTGGTATAAAATATAGTTTGCAAGGTCCGTTTAGACACTTTGGCACTAAATGCAATATTATTACTTTTTTCTGATCTATTAGACTGATAGTTTTAAAAGGCTGATGAAATGTGAAAAAGCAAAAATGAGGAAACTCAGAAACTCAGGCAAGGAATTGATTTCTGAATAGATGGTACTTAGAATGCTCTTTAATTCCCAAGGCCCACGTCTCTACACAATGGTAATGTGATAAATGAAAGCTCTGAATGTTTACAAGCCAACAATTAGGCCTCATAAGCACCAAATACCATTTTAATTCTGTTCATTGAACCTTAGCTAAATACATTTCCAATTGGGAATGGATGGCAACGGCTTCCTTTGCTGGCCTAATGATTGTCACTGTGAGTGCTGAAGCTTTGCAGCAGGTTTGAATGGGAGGCAGCAGCTGTGTTAGCAGGTGATGGATCCATTGCTCCAAGTGGCTGCTATGTGCGCTCCTGTGCTTCAGTATTTCCTTAATGCTGGGGCTTTCAGAGCATTTAGAGAACACAGAAGTCTTAGGCTGTGATGAAAACTGGCCCACCCCTAAATCCTGATGCTGTGGAAACAGGCGAGGCAGCTTAGCTGCAAAATGAGGTGCCTAGGAGAGATTTATGTTACTGCAAATACCAGGGCACACCTGCAGCTGCATAAGAGCCAGTCACTTGGCCTTCCTCTGCAAGCTGAGATGTGCCCTGTAAATGCCTTTATAGGGCTGAAAGCAGAGGTGGAAGGAGCCAACTCAGTTAACTCATTAAGCATATTATCTGTTTGGGATGTCTAAGTCTTCATATCCCTGGGAGACTGGGTTTGTGATAGGTGACACCGGGTATATGTTGTGTGAGCTAAATCAGGAAAAGGGCAAAATGCTCCAGTCCTGAACAAAACAGAAAAGAGAGAAGTTGCCGCTTGTCAGGAGAAAAACATTGTGTATGTCCATGCTAACTGGCTTCCCGCACTTCCTTTTGCATTGCCACAGTGCTAATAGGAGTTTTTGTCTGGATGTGAGCACATTACACTTCATCTGCCACAAATTAAAAATAATAATAAAAATGGGAGCAGACTAATTGTGCTACCTTCTCACCTTTCTCCCTTTGTAAGGCTGGACCTCCTTGCAGCTGCAAATCAGTAAGCTGTCACCCCCAAAGCCAGCACTTGGCAGGTCCCTGCCTGGCTACCAGGCAGAGAGAGGGGCAGCAAGTTCTGCACTTGCAGAAAACACAGATGGTCCTGGTTCCTTTTGATGGAGGTTAATGGGGTGACTAAGAAGGTGCCAAAAGTCTAAGGTACATGTGCACATCTCTTAAACCAATTCCAGCAGACCATTCTAAACTGTTCTGGCCCAAAAGGATCCTTGCTTCTTAGGATCCAAAGTCCCAAATGGAAGTTGTTGCTCTTGATGAAGTACTGTGAGTTTTGCACAGCTGTAAAAATGTAACCATGCAAATTAGGAGTATTGTAGTTAGTCATTTTGAATTTACAATAAAAATGTGTGCACAAAGGTATAGGCATCGTCACACTCTTTCCTGCTCTTTTTTCATGCCATTTTAACCTAATTTGCACAAGCAAATGTTACTGGCAGATTTGTCTAGTTGCATATTTGTAAATATTACATATTTGCCCAGAAGAGGTGTAGGACCATTTGTGAGAGTGCTGGGAGCTTGAGGTCCAGGAATGTTTTAAAACATGCACTACTTAAATACTATATAAGGTATCTATTTTACACTACATAATATTATATAAAAGGCACTTACATGCCTTTTAATAAAGGCATTCAGTGAGAGGATAAGGGGAAATGGCTATAAACTGAACAAGAATAGCTTTAGATTAGATAATAGGAAAAAATGCTTTACCATGAGGGTCATGAGGCACTGCAACAGGTTGCCCAAAGATGTGGATGCCCCATTCCTGGAAGTGTTCAAGGGCAAGTTGAATGGAGCTTTGGGTTGGAAGGTGTCTCCATAGCAGAGGGATTGAAATGAGATGATTTTTAAGGTCCCTTCCAACCCAAACCGTTCTGCGTTTTGATGAATAGAGTTTAAGGAGCTGGGTGTTTGCTGCTGCTGGGGGGTGTTAAACTGAGTATCCACAGGGGTTTGAGGCTTTCTCTGGAGCACGTAAGTAGGGCTTGCATGGAGTATAGGTTTTGTGCTGACTCTCAGCATTTTGCTGTGTATCAGTTAGGATAAAACCTATGACTCACAGAACATTGACTCAGCACTTACCATATGAACAAGCTCTCTGGCTGCATCCTGGCTTTTGCTCTCCTTATTTCCCTAACCTGCAGACCTGCTTCCTTTCACACCTGTATTACACCAAACTCACCCCTTAGACTTTGGTGCAACACATTTATATATTTGACATTATTTTTAGAAGATGAATCAGGCTCAATTTCATGATCAACTTTTTTAAAATAAAACAAAATAAATAAAATAAAATTAAAATAAATAAAATAAATCCCAGTTGCTAATATCACCAAGTCAGATGTGCCAAATTCAGATTCATCTTACTCAAATTTTGGATCTTGAGTCTACCTTAATGGTTCAGACTGGTTTATATGTAGAACTGCTGATGTTGTGGTAGAAAGAATGTAGGATGTTACACAACAGATCTTCAGTGATAACAATGTTTTCTCTGCTCAAGGAAGAGACTAAATCATGTCCCTTGTGTCGTCTCAGCAGATGGGGTAGAGATACCACCTATGATGTTTTCTGTTTAAGATTCACATGGTGTTTTAGGAGGAGATGTGCAGATGACTGGAGAGTACAAACAAAACACCTAAGTCTCAGTGCTAACAGGGCAGCCACAAACCTGGAGTAAACTGGTACTGGGAGCGCTTTAGTTCTGGCTCTTACAAGGAGATGCAGTTCAGATCCAGTCTGTGTGCTGCTAGCTGCTTGGAACAGATTTAAATGATCTTTGCCAAACTCCTGCAACGCAGTCCTGATTTAATTCCTTTCTTATTTTTGGAGAGGTGGTTCTTTCTTTTCCATTTCACAAGTGGCCAGGATCTTGGAGGGAAAGGACAAGGCTGTCCCCTATGCTTGGATAATCCCATGACTGATGGCCTGACACTGTGAAGGGCCAAATGCTTTCTTCTACCTTGCTGCCTCTCCTTCTGCCCAGTGGGCAAGAAAAGCCTCACATGATGTCTCTAAACTGAGGGTTGGAAAGACTTGCAATGAGGTCACCTACTTAATCACTATACACTAAATATTAAACATGGAGTATTTTCCCATTTCCTTGTTTCCCTTCTTCTAATTCAACTCTTTTATTTTGGCTTTGCCTCTCAGATCATGTTTTCTACACTTGTTACCCTTAATGTATCATTTACATTACTTTGTCGTTCTGAGGAATGGTGCCCATCACTGGACACTGCTCCATCAAAGGCTCACTGCTGGATAGTGCAGGAAAACATGTCCTCTCTGCTCACCTCCCATTCATTTTGCATCCCCAAGTGATATATTTTCATAATATAATCTTCTTATGTATCATAGAAATCACTCTTTAAAGATATGTGGACAGGACTTGAAAGAAGTAAAACATTTATCACTGATTGATTTGCTGGATTTTTTCTTTTGTTTCTTCCTATTTAAATATCCCTTCCCTGAAGGTCCATCTCATCAGAACATCCAACAGAATGTACAGTAGCTGCCAGAGATAAGCCAGTAGAGATTCCTACTACCCTCAATTTCAGACTGCAATAGCTTTGCTTCAAAGGTCCTTTGCCAACCCTCTGGTCTTGGCTCAGCCTGTGACCCACAGGCAATCATCTTGTAATGCCACAAATGAGAGGCAGGATGGTGTGTTTGCTCTGTCAATTCAGGAGGCCTCTAGACACAAATGTCTCTTTATCTTTTATCAGACATTAACTCCCTCAGCTTGTTAACCACTGTGGGACCTGCATGTCTGGAGCTTGTTTCATCTGGGTTCTCATACATGGGTGTCCACATCACAGAAACCTTCCCAGATGGTGCTAATGTTGATTCCTCATTGGAAAAGCCAAGGACACAGCAGGAGTGAAAACTGGCCTGCGTTTTTTACACTTTTAAATCAGTCCTTCCAGATGGTTCCAGGAACAGTAAAAGGTAGACACTGGGCTTTCAGCTGCTCTCAGGGCTCTACACCGTGTTCACAAGGACACTTATCTACCTGATGCGGCCAATCTAGCAGATCCTTGCTGCTATTTTTACATTTAAATAAGATAGGGAAAATAAAGTAAGAAAAATAAATTGCTGAAAGCTCAGGACACAGCCAGACAGAATAGTTGGTTGCCTTCAAAAATTCCTAGTTCTGCTAGACAGGATGCATGAGCCAGTGCTTTTCCGTAAGGAAATAAAGTTAGTCTTGTAAACAAGAAGCATAGTGCAGTTGAGAAGTATTGGAAAACTATTGTTAAAATACAGGCTAATACGTATTTAGTCACTTTCTGCTCTTTGCTCATTTTCTTCAGTTAAAAGCTGTGATTTTCTTCTCAGGAAACCAAAACAAGTCAAGACAGTCTGGCAAAGTGACAATGCATTTTGCTCTTGGAAAAATCTGGATGAAGACTTGAAGACTTGATCTCTGCTTTATAGGATGATTCCTGCCTCCCTCCCCTGTGTTGATGCTGTTGATTTCACTCCATCCTCCCTTTCAGGTATGACAGCTTTGGCCGCCTGACCAACGTGACCTTCCCTACTGGCCAAGTGAGCAGCTTCCGCAGTGATACTGACAGCTCCGTGCATGTCCAGGTGGAAACCTCCAGCAAGGATGATGTTACAATAACAACCAATTTGTCAGCATCGGGAGCCTTCTACACCCTGCTCCAAGGTGAGTTGGGCCATTAGCCCTCTCTTGACCAAACTGCATACAATCAGGAAACAAGCATGATCTTGCTCATTCCAGCACCAAAAATCACCTGCATCCTCAGTGCCCCAGAGCTCCCCACATGCTGGTACAGACACACACTCACACCTACTTAGCCACATTCCCTAGCACAGTGGTTGCTCTGCAGCTGGTTTTCTGCTTCACTCCCAGCCAGTCCCCTTGCCATGCAGTCTCATGCAGTACAGTCCTCCATCATCATTACCATTATTGTTGTAACAAAATGGGTTGCATAAATCAAGCCACACTTCCAGCCAACCCCTTTGCTTCTGCCTCTTAATGGCTTCTAACTGAACAGTTACTCTCCTCCTGGAACAGGCTTCCAGCTGGTTGCTGGAGATCTGATTCTTTGTTCACTGGCTGTGCAAACATTCACAAAGAAGCATCCAGAAAAATGGCCATCCCCATCCCCAAAAGGTCTGCACTAGAGCTAAAGGACTGATGTGGATAAGCACAAAGGAGAAGTGGTCAGCCAGGATAGGACTGGTGGGACCAGTTTGTGGCTGTGAAAAACGAGAATAGGTCTCCCTGTGGTGGGAAAGTGGGAAGCAGAGGACTGATTAGATGGAGGAAAAGGCAATGAAGTCAGAAAGAAAACAGGAATAAATAGCAGAGGATCACTGTGCTGACAAAGCAGTAGGGCCAGAACCTGTACTGCACAAACAATGCCAGCCTGGATCTCTGGGTTCTGAAGGCTGAAGCCTCCTCAGGATCAGGATGAACTATCACCCTTGTTCCCTGGGGCTTAGAGAAAGGGAAGGAACTTTCAGCCTCTGCTTTCTTCATTCCCCAGATCTCATTTACTCTTAGGCTGTGCCTAATGACAATGGGGTGTCAAACATCTTTTCACCTTGTAAGGAACAAACTGCTCCAAGTGAACCAAGTGTGTTCCAGAGTGACATTTGTTCCCATGTCTCTGAAACACACATTTCCCTCCCCCTCCCTATTGCATCAAGCTTTGCTAAAAGAAGGTGCCAGTTATGCCCGAGCACTGATTTTCCTCCTTCTGGAGAGGGAAACTGAGAGTGTGCCAGGCCCTTCTTTTTCTTTACTTGAGCATGCAAAGCAGATCCAACCTACCTCACGCCATCCCATTCTCTCACATTAAGATATGTGGCAACTGAACAGATATGGTGTTGGTTTCACCTGAAGAGCCTAATTAAGCAATAGACCCCACTGTTGGGTGCCCTTCAGTGAGAAAATTGACTGTGATGTGATTTATACTCTTAGCACTGAAGGCACAATTACGTAATAGTGCCACAGTCAATTCTCTCATTATCCTGCCTTCTGGCACAGGGACATTCTGGCCATTAGGGCATGCAGAAATACAAACAGCTTAACCATCTTCAGAAGTATGAAATTTCTGAAACAGTTTGGAACTGAAGAAACTCGTCTTAAAATGGAGATCTGCATAATGTTGCAGAAGAGGTGACTTGGTAAACCAAATTGTTGGTGAACCTTCCAGGAAACCTGGATCACATTGTGAACAGGTGAGATCTGAGAAGGCCTTTTCAGAAGGTTCCAAGTTCCTGTAGGATGGGTTTATGAGCTTCTACAACAGGTGCATCAGCACCCCGGTGGAATTTTGTCTTCTGGACTAATGACAAAGTGAGCATTTGTTCAATGTCAAAGTAGGGCAGGAGTGCCCTAGAGTCAAAGCAGCCTAAAATACAGCATCCAGTGGCTTATGGATTTCATGCAGCCCTTGAGAAATGCCTTCCTAAGCCAGGGAAGAGTCTTCTCTTGGGTAAATGTTAAAAGTAGAGGATTTACCTTCCCCACACTATACCACAGTACAGGTAATAACCCTTCTGTGGTGCTTATGTAACACAAAGGGAACATCACATGTCTGGTGAATTTCATGTAGACCTTCAAGCTTTCCCTTGTTTCCAGGTGAAGGATAAAGGAGGGAGGAGTACATGAGTTATATTTCACTGATTTGATTTAAAACTCATCTCCTAACCCTTTATCACCAAACCAAGCATCTAGGAAAAGTGTGACAGCCAGCTGATTGTGACCCTTCTCTCCATTTGCAGACTAAAGCATGGAGAGCATTTTATCCAGCTGGAGCCTCTGTCAGAGATCATCAACTTATATAGTCATTGGTAGAGCTAAAATACTTGGATCTGCATTGTGGATCACTGCTGTATGTTTATGGGTAAAATCCTGTGCTTCAGCAGTTTCACACTGTCACTACTGTGTACAGTAAGTTGAGTGGTGATTCTGCTGAGGTCACTGTGGCAGAACTCCAGCTGGCTACAACAGGAGCAGGAAGAGACCCAGAAAGAAAGGGACCAGTTGGTGTCAGGTTTCCTTCCCTAATTATACCAAACTGTGCTCTTCACTGATCTATTTCACCCGGACCAGAGATGATAATTTCGCTGTCATCTTGTTTCCTGCTGAGCTGTGGCTGAGCAACAAGTAAACTTGCTTCAGAATGGAAAAACATTTTATGTGAATTTTTAATGGGTGATTTTATTCACAATTAGGAATTTATGGCATCCTGAGAAACAAAGTAATATTTTCCAGCTTTTGAGGAGCTTCAGATGAGGCAGTCTGTGTAATATGCTTTTAAAGCCATTCTACACTGAGCAAGTCTCATGCTTTTCTTACCCTTCGTGAGCTCCTCTCTGCAGAGAGAAATGCCAGATTCAAAGGATGGATTTTCAGCCTGCCTGATGCCTGAAGGATATGGAAGAGAGATTGTTCTTCTGTTCCACTCCTGAGCCTCCAAACACTGGCCTCAAAATCTACTGATCTTCCAAGAGCTAGTGGAGGCCAGATGTATGGAGACATGTGGGAGCTTAATGCCTCTGCTTGCTCTCCAAACATGAGGACTTCAGTTGCCTCCTGAAAACTTTCCCAAGGGAAAAGGTTTGGCTGTTGTTTGGGGAACTGGTTAGCATTAACTCGCTGTGCAATTTCCTGTCATTTGTAAGACAGTGAATAAACTGAGGAAAGTAGGTGGCCCCACTTTTTCATATATTGTTGTGAAATTGGGATCTTTAGACTATAAAAGCATGGAAAAGACTAATGTAAAATGAATATCTCGCCACTCAGTATTTAGCCTAGAGGAAGAGGTTTGAACCCACACCCTTTGCTAAAGTTTTACACAGTTTTTTCACTGTGCCTTGTTTAACCTGTATAAGACTTTCTGCAAGAATTTGAAGTGCAGAACTTCATCAGAATGAAAAAGAGATTGTCTACATTTATTCTCTCTAATGAAACCAATGTTTTGCTCAATGTGAGCGTGACAGGTGAGTAAGAGTGCATTTGGTTACAACCATCAGAAATGCTGATGCAGCCTGTGTGAGGGAGTAAATGAAAAGCTGGAGCTGTATCAGCAAAGGTCAGCAAAGATCTCTTTTCTTTCTTCAGACCAAGTCCGAAACAGCTACTACATTGGTGCTGATGGCTCTCTCAGACTGATGCTTGCCAATGGCATGGAGGTGGCCCTGCAAACCGAGCCACATCTGCTGGCTGGCACTGTCAACCCCACGGTGGGGAAGAGGAACGTCACCCTGCCCATTGACAACGGCCTTAATCTTGTGGAGTGGAGGCAGAGGAAGGAGCAAGCGAGAGGGCAGGTCACCGTCTTTGGACGTCGGCTGAGGGTGAGTGAGAACCATGGGCAGTTTTGGCCTCCACTTCCGATCACATCAGTCCCCAGTCCCAAGGCAGAAAGGGACAGGGCTGCTTTCTGTTGTTTACAATATAAATGAAGATGCAAGACAGAGAACTGACTGTTCATCCATAGGGACACAATCTTTATGACTGGAATATATCCCTTACGTCTTCTTAAGTGCTGATGTTCCCTTAGCCATCTTAGTTAGTACTGCTGATCTCCCTACAAGACCTCTGCATCACCAGAAATGCGTGACCTCCCATCAGACACTGACTGTTCAACCATTGTCTCAGGCTGTTTAAGCAAGAAGGGACAGTCATAACTATAAAATACCTCATCAATTAGTACAGGTGCTTTCTACCTATGCTGCTGGCAGTAATAGAACAGAGCACTGAAAGCTTTCTAGGCATAGCAGGACAGACTGAGAGAGTTGGGATTGTTTAGCTTGGAGGAGAGGAGGCTCCAGGAAGACCTTAGAGCACCTTCCGTTACCTAAAGCAGCTCCAAGAGAGCTGGAGAGGGACTTTTGATAAAGGCATGGAGTAACAGGACAAAGGGGAATGGCTTCAAACTGAAAGAGGGAAGGTTTAGATTAGATATTAGAAAGAAATTCTTTCCTGGATGGAGGTGAGGCACTGGCATAGGCTGCCCAGAGATGATATGGATCCCCCATCTGTGGAATTGTTCAAGGCCAGATTGGATGGAGCTTGGAGCAACCTAGTCTAGTGGAAAGTACCTCTGACCATGGCAGGGGAGTTGGAACTAGATGATCTGTAAAATCTTGTCCAACCCAAACCATTCAATGATTGTATGATTACTGTTCCTTGGGCGACCTCAGAAAAATCTCCAGGTTCCTGAAACTTGCTAGTCTGTTGAACTTGTTGAAGAGCTGGACTCACAAGGCACTGCACCACAATTGCCTTTGGTCCCTGTAAGTGTCACAAGCAGCTCCAGTCTGACAGTACTCTTTCCTCAGGAGTGCCTAGACCTTTCTGTGTCTGAGACTGATGTGTTTTGAAAACATTGTTCTGCACAATGAACCTCATACTTGTCAGGGCTGTTTAAAGATCTTGCCCAATAAGCCTGTAATTCATCTGCTAACTGCTGGCAAGGCTGGGAATTTGTCATAGCAAGTCCTGTGCATTCACCCTGTACTTTGCTAGTCTCAGAGTCATGGGCTGATGAGCTGTTCCCAGGAAGCTACTCGGCACCTGGCAAATTCAGACCCTCCAAGAGAAATGCTTAGTGCCCTGTAATGCCACCACAGCAAAAGGACTTACAGCTATTTATTCACACTTAAGCTTTGCAGTAAATATCAATGCTCTTGTTTCAGGATATATATTTCCCAGTCCGTGCTCTTCACCTCTCCCTATTTCCTGCTACATGACCCTTGCCACCTTCGTGTGATTTCTCCCATCTCTCCTTGCTCACACTTGTCAAGTATTTCTCTACACACTCCCCACCCCAGCTTCTGTTCTTTTTCCCCTGTGTCAGTAGCCTCATATTTTGTTACCAGGAGAAAAACTGCAAACAGTAGTGAAAGCTGAAGCCTCTTCCGTGTGATCTGCTGTATTTCTGCAGATCAGTTGTCATTCCCCTTTTTGCTTTATTTGTCGTGGGGGTTTTATTTTATTTTATTTTATTTTATTTTATTTTATTTTATTATTCTAATAACTGACAAAAATATTAGGTCTTTTTCTGAAAGGAGAGGACCTACTGAAATCTGCAGCTGTGTGACAGCTATTTGGTGTTTAAAGTAGTTTCCACTCATTTAGCCACAGCTCAGCTGCCTGTGTCAGTTTAATCTTCCAAAATTTTTGCAGTAGATTCAAATATAGAATGTATCTTTGTTTTATATTGTAATACAGTTGGAAAAACACTTGCAAAATGAATTTTCAGGCTGGTTACTTGTATTCCTATAAATCTGCCAGCATTTATTCACATTTTGAGCCTATTGGGGCCCTTCTAGTGAAGCAGAAGTACATCTTATATGGTTGAAGGACTCAGTTATGACTCTGTTCAGGGGTTCAAAGTAGGTGAAGGTGTACAAGATGTTTTAAGCTTCCTGTCTGTACCTGCATGGCAGCATCTGCACTTCTAATACAAAAGCCTGCAAGGTGCTAATTGCCTCCCTGGGGATTGCACGACATTTAACATCTTCTCTGTGTCATGTTCTCCTCTTTTGTCACACCAATAATTGCTGCTTTCGCTGGAAAGGGAGAAACTTAGGAAAGTTAAGTTCAACATGTTTTTGTTCATTTTGGGAAGTGACCATTTTCTGCTGTATGTTTTTTACCACTTCCTCTCTCCCCTCACCCCACTGCCGCGTGAGACAGCAGCAAAGACTTAGTGCTTCATGGGAAAAGAATATCCTAACGAGGCTGCAATATCATTCCATGGAGCCTTTAAAGTGAGGAGAACAGGATCTGAACGCTGTAAAACAATGTTTCTTTCTTCTACCATCACACGGATCCATATTTTTTGAGTTGTGCCTCTTCCTCCCATGGTTGTGTGATGTCCTTGGGGACTGACAACCTGTCACCATGAGCTTGACAGCTCCCAGCACAATGAGGCCAGCTTCACAGCTGCCTCCTTGACCCTCCCTAGGAAATAATACAATACACATTTTTTTATCAGAGATATAAGGCACAGGGCAGGGACTTCTGCATGGATGAAGGGAAAGGAGCTAGCCCTCATGACTTTTTCCCAGTCCCACTAAGACTGACCTGGCTCTGCACATGACCAGACAGCTGTAAAGCAGCACAAATATATTAAAGCAGCACCTTTCATTTCTCCTATCCACACATCCCATGTAAAGTTGTGATGCTTTATCCACCCACCCAGCATTAAAATACCTCCGCAAATTGTCTGGCTACGAATTCCACCCATCACGGGCCAACAGCAACACAGACTCCATCTGCAGTGAGAGTATTGAGTAAACTCTACTTCAGTGAACAGGGCTCTTTCCCTTTTTTTTATTTAATTAAACAAACTTGAGTTTTTCAATAAAGAAGGATGTAAAATAGTCTGACAGTGTAGCAAATAGAACAGCCAAAAGAGACAGAGCTGCTGGTTCAGCTTTTATTTTTTAACCATGGTAACTCCTGTCATAAGTCGCTTTGTTTTTCCTAAGACCTTGGCAGCAGGTTAGTGGTGGCATCAAGACCTAGGGTCCCAGACAGTCCCCAGAACTGATGTGACTAGAGGGGAATATGGCGCTAACCGTTCCTGGTGTGTTGACTGACAAAGATGGTCCAGCATGGTCACCACAATTTCTGCAAGACACTGAGATCTGGATATTGCCACCCAAATGGTTTTGGTAATTTGCTGGGGAAATTGCTTTGTAGGCAGCCATTTATCACATGGATGTTGTTGACTCCTGGAATTCCCATTGAAGAAGTATTATTTGCCCTCCTCTGCTGAAGGTTGCCAGGATGTTTTCATGAGAATTCTCCCGTTTTTGTGCTCTTAGGCTCCCACAGAGATCAATGCATGCTTTTTAATTATCATTAAGCTAAAGGAGTGCCATAGGAAACATTGTAGAAATCAGAGATGGTGGAGTGTTTTTGCTCTTTCTTTTTCAGCGCAAGCTAAGGGATTTAGAAATGTACTGTGCAACATGAATTTGGGGTTAAATAGAGTCTCTCACACATTTTAGAAAGGATGTCAAATCCACTGTGAACCGTGGATTTAAATTTACCTTGTCTTCATCCTCTGCTGAGCACAAGCCTTGTCAAATGCTCTGAGGAGCAAAACATTTTTGCCGGAGCTCTTCAGACTCCATTCCAGGGTAAAGTCTCCAGGATGTAGGATGGCACCTTGTTTAGCTGCTCACCATAAAGCACGGTTATTGGACTGAAGCCTGCAACCCTGTCAGTTCTTCTGCAGGAAATTCACTTCTGTACAAGGCATGCCCTTGAACAAGGATGAAAAAGATTTAGGGCCCATTCAGAGGCTACTGGCAGGATAGGGCTCACTTTGTTCATCACCTTGAGGAGTTACTGTTGGCTCTGGAGCACTTCTCAGATATTTGAGACATTACACCGAGAGATCAGGAGAAAACAAATAATTTTTTAAAAGTAACATGAAAAGGGAGACTGGTTCCAGCTAGTCCCACAGACGTTGCTTGCCAGAGCATGGAAAGGGTGGAACAACTTAGGGGGCCAGTAATGGGATACAGAGATTTGAACTGAGCTTAAGAGCTATCCAGCGGCCTGCTGTTTGGTCCTTCCAGACCAGTGAAAGGCACTGCTGCTAACATATGGATCAGGAAGGCTTCCTTCAGCCTGGATTACTGCCCCAGCCCTGGAAGACCCCTTTTCAGCTTTCTTGGCAAAGACCAGGAGTAGAAGAAGCTGCAGCTGCCAGGCTGGAGCTGCTCTGTAAACAGTTGGGAAGAAGAGATTCCTTCCTGCTTTGCTTTTCTGTTTTTTGCAAGGAATTGCCACTCCTATTTCTCTCTGTATGCCAGTAAGCACCTATGAGATGCAAAATTGCTTTTTGTTACACATGTGCATCTGTACTTAGAGTTTTGGTACCTTTTAATTATTTTCCAGCTTCCCTGTTACAATGTTCTTTTGGCTGATTTCTTCTCTCCCATTGCACATTTACATTCTATTTCACTCTTAATGAATTAGACCGTTGTCTACCGTTCCACAGTGTTTCCTCAAGTCATACCCAGCTGTTACTATTGTTATTCATAAGTTGAAAATCCTTGTTGCACCTGCCTCCTTTCTTACATCATCTTCACAATTATATCATGGCAACAGTTCCTTCTTTCCACAGCTTCTTGGATACCTTTTCTCGAATTTTGACTTTCTGATGTCTTGGTTCTCTAGATTTTGGCATAGACATCTGCCCATGCAACATGAAGGCACTGCAGCAATTCAGCCTTTCCCTCTCCTGTTCTTCCAGGGCTGAGGAACCTCTTCTCTCTTGCTTCAACCCCATCCTTTCTCTTGCTGTTTAGCTCTCAGATATTCTCTAAAAATACTGTAGGAGTTCAATCATACATCCTAAAGCAATGGCCAAGATCAAAGATGGAGCAGGGCTGAGAACAGTTCTCAGGTCATAGAATTATAGAATCATACATAGATCACTGAAGTTGAAAAAGACCTCTAAGATTATCAAGTAAGCACCACCACCATGTTCACCACTAAATCAAGTCTCCAAGTGCCAGATCAAAACATTTTTTGAATACTTCCAGTCAGGAGTGTGAACTTTATCCAGAACAGTCTAGGATAATGTTTTTAACTTGGTCTGTAAACCTCATAGCAAACAACAAACTCTAGTTTATTGACTGCAGCTGACGGGCTGTGAAGGGAACTTAAAGCAAGCCAGTTCTTTGGACTTTGCAATTCATCCAAGAATAACCTGCATCTTTCTAGAAAAGAGAGGTTCACCAGCTGAAAGATATTTGGAAGTGGTGAGGTGGAGACAGAGCTATCTTCACTGGGAAACTCATAACTGGGAATGTTGGTTTTCATCCTTGCTCAGTACTTTGCTGCTATGGTAATGTGGCTTTCTAAGTCTCCTTGCACACACAGCTAAACACGAGTTGTATGAACAGCTCCTTTTTGTATTGCTGTGCACTGAATCAAAATGTATTCCTGTTCTTACCTTTGAAGTAGATACCTTTGATCTTTGGAAATGCAAAGGCACTGGAGGTATGAGAAGTATAATTACGCCACTCTGAATAACCCCAGGACAATGAAGTTAAAACTCCATTTCTTACAGGAACATTGCTGCTCTATGTAACATCTATAGTGGTCAAGGCTTCTGTACTTCACAGAACCTCGGAATATGCTGAGTTGAAAGGGATCCACAAGGACCATCAAATCCAACCCTTATCCCTGCATAGGACCATCCCCAAGAGTAACACCATGTGCCTGAGAGCATCACCCAAATGCTTCTTGAACTCTGGAAGGCTTGGTGCTGTGACCACTTCCCTGGGGAGCCTGTTCCAGTGTCCAGCCACTCTCTGAGTGAAGAACCTTTTTCTAACATCCAACCTAAACCTCCCTTGACACAACTTCAGGCCGTTCCCTCAGGTCCTGTCCCTGGTCACCACAGAGAAGAGATCAGTGCCTGCCACTCCTCTTCCTCTCACAGAGAAGTTGTAACTACAGTGAGGTCTCCCCTCAGTCTCCTCTTCCCCAGGCTGAACAGACCAAGTGCCCTCAGCTGCTCCTCGTACAGCTTCCCCTCTGGCATCATTGTCCCGGCTGGGAGGTCTGTAATAGGCTGCCATGATGACATCCACATTACTTGTTTGCCCCTTGATTATTACCCAGAGACTCTCAACTGGGCCATTGCCAACTGTAGCTCCATACATTCTAACCCTTCTATTATATACAGTGCCACTCTGCCTCTTCTGCCCTGACAATGCCTGCTGAAGAGCTTGTAACAATCCAAAAGGGCACTCCAGTCACAGGTCTTATCCCACCAGGTTTCACTTATGCAGGTCATGTCAAATCTCTGGTACTGGGCCAAAGCTTCCAACTCCTCTTGTTGTTCCTCAGACTGCATTTATTCATGTAGTAACATTTCAGGTGTGGCACATTGTAGCTCAAGAAGCAGATTGAGGGATCCCATTAGTGCATGTTTCTTCAAGTTTTGGCACATCATCCCATTTCTCATTACTGGTTTTGTCCCTTTTTCCTGTCCTAGCTAGTTTAAAGCTATCAACAAGCCCCACTAGCTCCTCTACTAGAAGTTCTTTTCCCCCTGACAAAGCTGCATCCCGTCAGATGTCAGTAGACCAGGCGTTGAGTAGATCATCCCTTGGTTAAAAAGCTCAAGATTTTTCTGAGTCACCCATTTACCTGATGGATGTGTCCTTGCCAATGTTATTCCTTGTTCCCACAAGAATCAAGGAAATTTCTACCTGTGCTCCTGATCCCTCTGCCACCTGCCCCAGAGCACCTGAAGTCTCTTTTGATTGGCCTTGGACTTCTCTTTGTTATTTTGTGACTTCCAGTTTGAATAGCCAATAGAGGAGAGTAATCAGGAGGCCTTACTAGACTGGAGAGTATTCCAGTAATGTTTCTTACCCAAGCCCCTGAGAGTCAGCAGACTTCCCTGTGAGCTGGATCTGGTCTGTATATTAGACTCTCCGTTCCCCTTAGAAGGGAGTCTCCTATTACAACTACCCTTCTTTTCCTCTTAGCAGAGGAGGCCTTGATGCAGTGTACAGGTGGTGGTGTTTTAGGAAGCTCTACTACCCCAGAAAGACCTCTGTCCACCTCATCAGTGGTCTGTCTTCTAGTTCCAAAGCCTCATACCTGTAGAAGACACCAGTCCTATCAGTCAAATTTTGAGAAGGAACCTTTCTCCTCGTATGTGCAGTGACCAGCTTCAAGCCTTCGTCTTTTAACCCCTTGATGCCCAGTACTACAAAAGACTTTCAAAGCAATATTAGTGGAGATTAGATAGATAGATAGATAGATAGATAGATAGATAGATAGATAGATAGATAGATAGATAGATAAAGTTGCCCTTTATTAGAAGCTTCTAAGGTGCACACCAAAAGTATGCACATCAGCCAAATGTTACAGTTTTTATAACTTTCAGTAATTAACATATTTGATAACTATAATCAACCGGTGGTACCATTTCCCCTGGTGCCCACCATCAGAACTCTTCAGAACTGCCCCTTGGAGCCCCTCCAACGGCTATGAGCTGACTCCTCTGTTTTGACTACAAGCGATCTTATTGTCTCAGTTGGAGTTCTTGCAGGTGTTCTTCAAAACAGCATGTCCTTGGTAATATGTGTCTAACAGAATTTCAGGAATGTGTAAGAAAATGTTCAGCAACCTCCAAATGCCACCTAAATTCAACTTAGGTAACTCCATGAAAATCTATAAAATCCTTAGGTATTGCCCTGCAGGGTTCTGAGTCCACCTGTTTCTCAACTACAGTGTATGTTTAAGACTTGCAAGAGTCTTAGGTCTGTAGCGTCTCTGAAAATTATCACTCTCTCTCTTGCTCATTCGCCCCAATACTACAAAACCTGTTCACTTCTTCCCATAGCTCTTTCACCTGGCCACACAGTTCATTTCATCTTAGGGAAGAGTTTAACCTCCAACACCTGCAGTAAACTCAGATAAAAACTCTGTTTTCCACCATGTCGACAGAACATCCATATCTTTTCTACAAGTGCTGTTTTTTGATATGCATGACAACAAAGGTCACTATATCCTACGTTTGATAAGCAGAGTACCTTGCAAACATTACTTGCAACTAATTGTCATTCTGTAGGTTACATCTGCTGTAGCAGTCTAAAACCTAGATTTGAGATACGGACAGTATTCCTTCACTGTGTTCAAAAGTACCATTCTTCTACCCCTCTCTTCACTGAAGCCAACAGACACAATGCTAGGACAACTCTTTGCTTTAAAAATTATCACTTATCCAGAGGCAATAAACAGCTGGATACTGTCCAGCATGGGCGGTCCCGTGGTGTAATGGTGAGCATTCCGGACTCTGGATCACAAGGTCATGAGTTTGAGTCTCAGTGGAGACCGTACCAGACAGTTCAATGCCTCCCTGTCATCCGATCCCATCAGATTTCAGATGCTCAGCAGGGTCAGCCCCAGTTAGTACTGGGTGCTGTAGACAGTTCTGAGGACTTCACTGTCACTGTCCAAGCTCACTCGACCGTGGCAGATGGACCTCAGGACTGAAACGGTGGGGCCAGTTCTGCGCACACTGTGCCTCACCTAAAAAATCCACTGCGCAGGCTCGAAGGGCACACCCACGTGGGGAGAGCCCTGCCCAAATCTCCGTTTGTGAAGTTTGGCCATACATATACATACATACTCTCCAGCATGATGTAAAGAGGTGTTTGGTGAAACAAGGCTGGTCTTTCTAATTTAAACTCTTTCCAGTTTCCTAATGCTCCATCTCTTTCCTGTAGGTTCACAACAGAAACCTGCTGTCACTTGACTTTGATCGTGTGACAAGGACAGAGAAAATCTATGATGACCACCGCAAGTTCACGCTTCGCATCCTCTACGACCAGGCAGGGAGGCCCAGTCTCTGGTCACCCAGCAGCAGACTGAACGGGGTCAATGTCACCTATTCCCCAGGAGGACACATTGCAGGGATTCAGAGGGGCACGATGTCAGAAAGGATGGAGTACGACCAGTCTGGCAGAATTACATCCAGGATCTTTGCTGATGGCAAATCATGGAGCTACACTTACTTGGAGAAGGTAAGAATCCTCTTAACACTCAGAGACAGTGCATTTGAAGCACATGGGCTTTACTCCTTTGACATCAGTACAGCTGCACTCCTTCACATCTTTTTGAAGCTCAATCTTCCTTTGTTAACTTAACTGAAATATAAAATATTCAGGTAAAGTCAGCAGAGTGAACAGCAGGAATTTCCAGTAGGATTTTCCATGTGAAAACAACCAATACACTCTAACACCCTGCTGCCTTTGAGTGGCCCATTCCTGCTTTATAGAAAATACACATAATGAAAAAGCATGAGGCCTGAATCCAGCCACACTGTTGTAGTACGCTTTGTCCTGGAGTCTGCACTCTGTAGATTTGCATGGGACTTAATTTTCCTGGTTATTGCCATTTATTGTTACACCGCCCAGTGACCTGTAGATCCGTATGCTATATATATAGCTGAGGCTTGAATTTTTTATTCCTGGTTCTTTTGTAGAGTCTATTGTTATCCCTAACACAGTTTAAGGAAACTGTAGTACCATAACTTTCAAAGAGGAAAAAATATCAGCTTGCTCCTTGTATTATGCAGTCTATGTGGATTTTTTGTTATATGCAGAAAAATCCCAGAATAAACAAGCATGCAGGCAGAAGTTGGGAGTAAGGAGATAACAGAGGATAAGGTGATACAATGAGTTAATTCAGCATTGGAAGGTGTTAGGGGATACTTTTTCAAGTATGTTTAAGTAGCTCTACCAATTTTATGTATTTAGTCTGTGAAACTTTTTGGCACAGGGAATTTGGGTAGAGACAGTCAGCTACAGGGTATTGATTTGAACAACTGAGCATTCTGAAGTTCAGCCTTCCTCACTATATTGACTGCTTCTTTCTCTGACCCACTCCTGCTTGGGAATACTCAATGTGCCATGTAGCTCCTTACCTCTCATTGTTTAATTCCATGGGTGCAGAGATTTGTCTCAATTGCCCTGCTCTTTGGATTGAAGAATTTTACAGGTTTTGTGAGAGTATAGTTTTGTTCATAAAAGAGGAATATAACCTATATTTTGCTTCTTTTCATCCAGTCCATGGTGCTGCTCCTTCACAGCCAGAGACAGTACATCTTTGAGTTTGACAAGAATGACCGGTTGTCATCGGTGACCATGCCCAACGTTGCCCGTCAAACTTTAGAAACCATTCGCTCCATTGGCTACTACAGAAACATTTATCGACCACCAGAAGGCAACGCCTCAGTAATTCAGGATTTCACAGAGGATGAGCAGCTCCTCCACACTCTGTACTTAGGCACAGGGAGACGTGTCATTTACAAGTATGGAAAGTTGTCCAAGTTAGCTGAGATGCTCTATGACACCACAAAGATCAGTTTCACCTATGATGAAACTGCTGGCATGCTGAAGACCATCAACTTGCAGAATGAAGGGTTTACCTGTACAATCAGGTACAGACAGATAGGACCTCTCATTGATCGACAGATTTTCCGCTTCACTGAGGAAGGCATGGTGAATGCACGCTTTGACTATAATTATGACAACAGCTTTAGGGTGACCAGCATGCAAGCAGTCATCAATGAGACACCTTTACCTATTGATCTCTACAGGTATGATGACGTGTCAGGCAAAACTGAGCAATTTGGTAAATTTGGAGTAATTTACTATGATATCAACCAGATTATCACCACTGCTGTCATGACCCACACTAAACATTTTGACGCCTATGGCAGGATGAAGGAGGTTCAGTATGAGATATTCCGGTCTCTCATGTACTGGATGACTGTGCAGTATGACAACATGGGGAGAGTGGTTAAGAAAGAGCTGAAGGTTGGCCCTTATGCAAACACAACTAGGTATTCCTATGAATATGATGCTGATGGCCAGTTGCAGACAGTGTCTATCAATGACAAACCACTCTGGCGTTACAGCTATGACCTAAATGGAAACCTCCATTTGTTGAGTCCAGGGAATAGTGCCCGCCTTACACCCCTCAGGTATGACCTCAGAGACAGGATTACTAGACTGGGGGATGTGCAGTACAAAATGGATGAAGATGGCTTCCTGAAGCAAAGGGGCAATGATATTTTTGAGTACAATTCAGCTGGCCTGCTCATCAAAGCCTACAATAAAGCTAGTGGGTGGAGTGTGAAGTACCGCTACGATGGCCTAGGAAGGAGAGTCTCCAGCAAAACCAGCCATGGCCATCACTTGCAGTTCTTCTACGCAGATCTGACCAACCCAACCAAGGTTACCCATCTATACAACCACTCAAGCTCTGAGATCACATCTCTCTACTATGACCTCCAAGGCCACCTCTTTGCAATGGAGCTCAGCAGCGGTGATGAATTCTACATAGCCTGCGATAATATTGGCACTCCTTTGGCTGTCTTCAGTGGAACTGGCTTAATGATCAAGCAGATACTGTACACAGCATATGGGGAGATCTATATGGACACCAATCCCAACTTCCAGATCATCATTGGCTACCATGGAGGACTGTATGACCCCCTCACGAAGCTTATCCACATGGGACGGAGAGACTATGATGTGCTAGCAGGTCGTTGGACAAGTCCAGACCATGATATGTGGAAGCATTTGAGTAGCAATAATATAATGCCTTTCAACCTGTATATGTTCAAAAACAACAACCCCATTAGCAACTCTCAGGATATCAAATGTTACATGACAGGTAAGACATTTAAATTAATTAAGATTTTCACAACCTTGCCATCAGTGAATAGGTGTGATGGTTTAACCCCAGAAGGAACTAAGCCTCACACAACTGCTCAATCACTCCCCTGAGTGGGATGGGGGAGAAAACTGAAAAAGTGAGAAAACTCTTGGGTTGAGATGACGATGGTTTAACAGGAAAAGCAAAAGCTTCTTGTACAAGCAAAGCAAAACCAGGAATTGATTCACCACTTCTCATAGGCAGGCAGGTGTTCAGCCATCCTAAGGACAAAGGGCTCCATCACTTGGGAAGACAAACACCATCACTCCAAACGTCCTCTCCTTATCTGCTTCCCCCTGCTTTACAGCATGCTGAGGATGACACTATATGGTCTGAGATATTCCTTGGGTCAATTTGGATCAGATATCCCAACTGTGCCCCTCCCAACTCCTTGTGTACCCTCAGCCTCCTCGCTGGAGGAGTGGGGTGAGGAGTGGAAAAAGTCTTGACTCTGTATAAGTGCTGCTCAGCAATAATGAAAACATCCCTGTGTTATCAGCACCACTTCCAACAAAATCCAAAACACAGACCCGTAGTAGCTACTGTAAAGAAATTTATCCTAGCCAAAGCCAGTGCAATGGGTATCTCCTCTCTCAGAGTGCTCATCACCATGAGATTTTCCGGTCTTTAATACAATGGACACAAGTTTTAATTTGCCAGTTGACCCCTGTGTTCAGGGTATGTTTAATTCATTAGCATAGATGGAGATTGTAATTCCCAAACCTTTTTTCCTTATCTCATCTTTGTTGTTTGTTTTTTTTATTTTGATTCCAGATTTTCATCCCCTCAGATATCCCAAGTTTAGCTACCAATTAATGTCCTGATAACCTTTCTCTTTGTAGAGGGGCAGCTCTGTTTACACAGTTTTGCCTAAAGATTTATTTGCAACTAAACAAATGACATAGAGATTTGTTTTAGCACAATGGAAAAGCGACTTAAACCTTTCATTACAGCCAGCCGTTTCAGAGTGGCTGCATGACGACTACACTACCAACTATGTAGTTCAAAGTTAATCTGCCCCAAAGAATTAACAGATTCTACAAAAAATCAATAAAATCAGGTGCTTTAGAGTTAAAGGCCAGATTTTGGGGCACACCTACCCCACAGCTTGACATAATCTCTGAACTGCTTCCCCTGCGACTTTGTAAAATTGCAGTAATGTGAGCTCTATGTATGGGGGATTTTTTACAAAAAAAATCCTTTTGTATGTTAAATGTACTTCTTACATTCATAGAAACATAGAATCATTTATTGTGGAAAAGACCTTTAAAATTATCAAGTCCAACTATTAACCCCTCACTACCAAGTCTACCACTAAACCATGCCTCCAAGTGCCACATGTACACATCTTTTAAATCCTTCCAGGGATGGTGACTCCACCACTGCCCTGGGCAGCCTCTTTCAGTGCTTGACAACCCTGTCTGTAAAGAAATTTTTCCCAGCATCCAATCTAAACCTCCACTGGCATAACATGGGGCCATTTCCTCTTGTCCTATTGCTTGTTACTTGGGAGAAGAGACTGATCCCCACCTCACTGGAACCTTCTTTCAGGGAGCTGCAGAGAGAAAAAAGGTACCCCCTCATCCTCCTTTTCTCTAGCCTGAACACCTCGAGCTCCGTCAACATGCCTTCATCAGACTCATGCTTCAGACCCTTTCCCAGCTGTGTTTTCCTTTTCTTGACACGTTCCAGCACCTCAATGTCTTTCTTGTCAGGAGGGACCCAAAAGTGAACACAGCACTCAAGGTGCAGCCTCACCAGTGCCAAGTTCATGGGGACAATCACTGCCCTGGTACTGCTGTACACATTATTTCTGATACAAGCCAGAATGTCCTTGGCCTTCTTGGCCGCCTGGGCACACTTTCATCTTAGTTGCCATCCCCCTACCTGTACTGAAATAGTAGAGTGAAGGACCTCACTATCCTTCCATCCCTCTAGCATTGGTGTGCTGCCCCCAGGATTGTCTCTAGTCAGCTTGGTTTTATCCTTTTCCCCCAAGTGTCATACTAGTTTCATACTGTGTCAACACTGGTAGCAATATTTAGGAGGACTGTTTTGGGGGGACTCTTTTCTAGATAGTTCCCTTTGGAAAAACAGGTGCCACAATCACAAATCAATTGTATGTACACACAATCAAGTATGTACATACTTCTTGAGTTGGAATCAATTTTTAAATGCTTCTCCTACATCTATCATAACTTTTCCACATTTAACAATAAGTGCTTTCCCCTGAGTTATGAGATTGACTTAGTAGCAAATAAATACTACACAGTGAAAATCCTGGGTTCTATTCTGCTTGTCTTACTAGCCATTAGGGTTCCTGCTTTCAGATTCTTCTGCAATAAACATAAGGATTAGATTGTGGGTTTCTTTAATTAAAAGCTGTTTTCTCCAGAGCCGAGAAGATGATGCCACAAGGGAAGTAAAACCTGTCAAAAGATACAGGCTAAGAACCTGTGTGTTGGCCTCACTCTGATAATTAAGGCTGGCAGAAATACCTCAAGATAACTTTTCCTATCAGAAAGTGCTCATTTGTCAAAACTGAATTTGTTTATGGGAGAGACCTGACCGTGAGAGATTTCTCAGCAGAAAGGTTGTAAACATTTCTCAAAATTGTTTAAATGACAAATTCCAAAACAGCCTAAAATAAAAAAATTCCTTTGGGGTATTCAGCCTCTTCAAGTTAAGTGTTAACTAGTGATTGAAAAATGGAAAAGGAAAACCAAGAATTCAAAACCAAAATGCAAGTTAGTTTGAAATTGTCTTGAACTGATCTAGTTTTTAAACTGTTTCTTTGTGACATATTAACAGATTTTTGTTTTCCTGCTCACATTAAGACAGGACAATTTTTTTTCTAGCCATGTCTTGGAACAGGTGCAGAGCTTCCCACACAGCTCTGACAATAAAATCAAAATTTCCAAATCTGATACACTAATATTTTATATGCACCAAATAACTTTTTGCATGGTCTTGTAAGTTCTATTTTTTAGTTTTTCAAGAATACAGAGCCCAAATACATTTTTAAAATTTCTCCTCTCCCAGTGCATGGAAGAAGGAGGCCATGCTATGGGATCAGTGCTCTGACACAAAGCTGATGCCACAGCATTTCTGTTCAAGCTTTCAGGCACCTTGTGAGCAGGACCCATGATGAGAGTGCCATTGTCCTCACAACCAAATCTGCCCCTATTTTGTCACAGGGATCCATTTTCTGTCCCTCCATTCGTACCCTGGGACCTGGTGTCCTTAGGGTAGCTCAGTGCCCAGGACATGGGTGACCAACACATGCATTGATCACAGTGATGAGGTGTCTGAGCTTATGGATACAAATTGGAGGCATTTGGAGGGGAGAGTAGGAGAAGCAGGTATTTATGTTTTGAGAGGCCCATTGTTAAACATGAATATTTTAGTGATTGTACACTTCATGGCACAGAGCTTTGCTGCCAGCTTCAGCAATCCTGATGGATTGAACTGACATTTCCATTACATGTGTCTGCATTAAGCACTCTTTCTCTTTGCCCTCAAATGAATTTACTATGAAATGTGTTGGCAGGGTTACTGTAGCTGAAAAAAACCCTCTGTGATGTGAAATGTACTTTTCTGTCAAAAAAGTTGTCACTGCCTCTTGGCAAATTAGTATTTTCCCCTGTTTTCTCAGTTCCACACCTTCCTCCCATGGGTTTGATTGGGTTTGGGTTTTGTTTTGTTCTGGGTATTCCAACACCTCTTCCTAAAAAGAACAAACTCTTAATTGCAAATATGTCAAAAGTCAGTTTTCTGAGAAGTATCAAAAAAACCTGTCTTGGTTATTTCCAGACATGTTACATATTTTCAGCAGTTCAGCATCTATATTTTGTATTCTTTTTCACATTTTTAAGTGCTTGGAAAACAGTTCCCGCACCAATGCTGACCTTCACTGTTTTACTTTGTTGCCCTGACCACCTGGTCCACAATATGTACATCAAAGATCTTCATCTGAGATGAGAAGGCTTTGGAAGCAGGCTGGCTTAGCACTAAGCAACAAAATAATCAAATGAGCCTTTTCATTTCTTTGCTTCTCCCCACAGCCTCTCTGTTTCAAAGGCACTCCAAAAACAATCTGTACACTGAGTGAACAGAAGTGTTTTTATTACAGAAATCCTCCCCCTTCCACATGGATTGTCACAAGGGCTTCTTGGACATCTGCCCAATCGCAACATTTTGGCCTGCAGGAAAACAAGCAACAGATAGTGTGTTTGTTTGGCTCCTGATTCTCCAGTCATCTGGAAGTGCCTTATTTGCCACTTGCATCCATAATTTCTTTTCCAACCAGTTCTTCAAAACATTCATTTAGGCTTGTGGGAATAGAGAAAAAATATTCAGAGATGCGTATTTGATTATTTAAATTGATTCCTTCTTCAGACCGTTTCAACAACATTTATTGAGTTTAGAAAAATTAAAATAAAGCCCTTTGCACTTCCAGCTTGAAGAAGAGCAATCACCAAAACAATTTCAGTTACATCCAAACATTCAGGACTCTTGGGAGCTGATATTAGTTAAACTTTACCTTCATACCTTTCTTTTTCTTGCAATTGCTATTTTTTTTCCAAATGCACACAGTATTGCTTAGGGACTGTAGCAGGTGTGTCCTCTGGAGTTCAGTGAAGGCAAACAAGGTGAGATCATCAAATGCTCTGAAGTTAAGGGGGGAAGTGATGCTGATCTCAAGCAGATCAGGGACTTACTCAACCCCATCATTATTTCTTCCGGTGGGTTAACTTTCAGCTGCTATTCCTAGTAGCTGTGCCCTCAAAAATCAAGCAAGACTTCATAATCTGCTGGCAAGTGAATTCAGGATTGATGTCCCAAATGGCTGGTTTTCCATCATAAGCCCTTCAGTGCCAGTAGTCCCTCTTTTGCAGAAGACAATAGTTTATCACTAATAGAGAGCAGTTTTTTTACTGTCCATGGACTTCTTTAAGCGGTTGTAAAATGTACCCAAGCAAAGTAGTCTTGCATCTGTACACTTATTTTCATTATAATGTACCTTGCAGGTAGTTTGAAGGCTGACTGTAAATGTCAGTATGAAAGATGACATATGACTCATTTAATACTCAGACTGAGCCTCTTATGAAAAATGCCAGGAAACCAGGACTGAGGTGGACATGCCATGGAAAAAGCAGAAGATATGTCCAGATCCTCTTCCATGAGCTGTCCATCCAGGACATCCTGGTATTCTGGCTCACATAACTCTAAATTTAGTCTTCAGCCTGCAGGCTTGGAGACTCCTCAGTGAGAGAAGTACTGTAAAAGAGATGTTCAGAGGTGACTGTAGAAGTGAATAACACTGCCCATTCAGCTGAAGCATCTCAGCCTCCAAGTGTATTGCTAGTGCTACACTTCTGCTGCATACCTTCAAGAAGTGCCTGGTTGCTGATGATGAAGGGCAGACATGGAGCTGGCTTTGATTTGAGCCATTTGCTCCCTGCCAATGCTTCTGTTTCAGAGCTGGAAAGTGCAGAATTTGGCTCTGGTTTAAGGTGGAAAGACCAGCTTTTGGCACTCAGCTCTTTCAAGGACGATTAATATTTGTGTTCTTCACACAAAGTAGACACTCATCATTTTGGCCAGTCTGCTACAGTGCCAGCCACCATGGGGTCCTCCTCTAAGCCTTCTCCTGGGTAATCCTGCTTGAGAGATCAGATTATCTTATTTATGCTTCTCTTCCCTTCCAGATGTCAACAGTTGGCTGCTCACCTTTGGGTTCCAGCTACACAATGTCATCCCCGGCTACCCCAAGCCAGACGTGGATGCAATGGAGCCATCCTATGAGCTAATCCACACACAGATGAAAACCCAAGAATGGGACAATAGCAAGGTGATCCATGCAACTCTGTATTTTCGCATGCTTTTATCAACAGACTATGCACTTGCAGTTCAATGCCTCCCTGCCATCCCATCCCATCAGATCTCGGATGCTCAGCAGGGTCAGCCCCGGTCAGTACCGGGTGCTGTGACAGTCCCGAGGACTTCCCTGTCACTGTCCAAGCTCGCTCGGAAGTGGCAGATGGACCTCAGGACTGAAACGGTGGGGCCAGTTCTGCGCACGCTGTGCCTCACCTAAAACATCCACTGCGCAGGCTGGACGGGCACGTGGGGAGAGCCCTGCCCAAATCTGCATTCGTGAAGTTTGGCCATACAGATACATACATGCACTTGCAATCTCTATTGGAAAACTTTTATACCAGATACACTGGGAGATTAAGAGAGAGTCAGACCCCGTTCTAGTGTTGAAATCTGTATGAAAATCCCATCTTAAGCTCCCTATTGCCATGGTGCTTTTCCCTGAGATATTTTTTGGTGGTTGCTTAATTAAATGGTGTTATTGTTTCTGTCTCCCACAGAGTCTGTGTTACCACATACAGCAGACTAAATTCAAGGCCTTTGCACCAAAGATTCAAGGATTCATAGAAATAAATAAATAAAATTAAAAAAATAAAAAGAAAGCAAATCATGATGCAGAATCAGTTTTCACAGATTTATTTTTTTTTGTTCCAGAAATTTATTCAATCATTTTAGTCTTAAACAAGAAGTCCCAGTACTTCCCTAGGTAGCTGTTCTGTGTTGCAGAGAGTCTCACCAGAAAGGAGTTTTAGATGATATTAAACTTTCATTTTACCTGACTGGGTTTAATCCCAAGTAACCATGTCCTGCTGTTAAAAACAGGCGTGCATCCCAAGCCATTTTGGTAGATGATGATGCAAAATTCAAAGCTAAAATTGGCAAGAAAAGAGCTTTTGCAGCCCAATCATTTCCCTGTCTTCCTGTTGGGAATTACTCAGCTGAAAGACTGTTAAAGGCTAGAACACTGGATCAGGGTTCAGGAGCCCTGGGTTAACTCTCCGTCCTACTGCTTATTGGTGTATGACCTTGAAAGTCATTTACCTCTCAGGATACTCTTTCATCTCTTGGACTGATTGTATTCTGGGGTTGCTTTTATCTCTTTAGTCCGAATCCTCTTTACTCTGAACTCCTGCTTGCTGTTGCTGTGTGTTCAAACATTGCGAGAGCACTGAGGTGCCAAGGTGCATGGAGAGATCAGGACATGTTCTTAACATTTCTACTAATAAAATTGTAACAGTAGGCAATGGAATTGATTCCATCTGCTCTCCTAGCCTCTTTTTCTGTGACTTCACTGAAATCTTGATGTTCTGTGGCAGATTCTTGAGGTCCTGTACACACCTTAAACCAGGACATCACATCTCAACCACAAAAGTTATCACTCAGAGGTACAAACATGATGCTGTGGATTGATAATAGTCGTGTGTCAGTCCACACTTGGTACTCAGCCTCATAGCTATGGTGAAGACAAGTTCAAATGTACCAGCTTCAACTTCAATGAGAGATTTGTATTAAGTATCACTTAATAATAGAGGAGTGCCAAAATTATGCCTTTTGCTACCATGACTGAGTTGATGGTTGAAAACTGTTACACTGCAGTAACTCAGTTGTGTTTTGGAGCTCAGAGACTCCTTTCTGATTCTTCTTCCTTTGGATTAAACAACAAAATGCTAATAGAGGTTATTTCTGTAATGAGAGAGAGCCTCAGGATATTTCCCCCTCTCTGATGTATACAATCTCCTCAGGCAAAGCTTAGAGAAGACAAACAGGGAAAGCTCATTCAGAGACTGCACAGAAGATTGTGTCTGAATTGTTATGTGCAGTAGATAATAACCCTCACAGAACCACCATGGAAATTATTATTATTGGTACTGTTATTATAATATTATCATTAGTTCATTAGCATTATTCAACTTACTGAATAGCCAAGTAACAGCTTGAGTGGCAGCTTGAGATGAAGACTGACCTTTGCTCATACAGACAGATGAGCTGGAAATAAAACCAAGGAGACCCTCCCTTCCATCCACCCGTTTTAGGGGAGTCTGCCTGAATGAACAATAAGAAGAAAAGAAAATTTCCATGTCCCTCCCAGGTTTTTAAAGCCTGAAGCTACAGTGAGGACTGTACAGGGACCTGCTTGTTAAAACAAGGCTTTATACGGCCATCATGCTTCCAGAGTCACTCTACACTCACATGTTGAAAGTGGAATTTAACCATTGCAGGCTGTTTCATATTCTTCCCCTGTGTTATGACAGGAACAAAACATGAGCATTTTATTGCCATGTACAGTTGCAGGATCATGCTGTGAAAGTAAGTGGCTCTTAAATGCGATAGAGCAGGATTCCCTTCCTTTCTGCCACACCCAGCATATTGTAAGCACATATTTGCATAAAACAAATTCCTTCATATATGATACCTGAATACATGATCCATTTTCTCCTACACCTCTCCATGCATCCAACACGATGTTTCACATAAAGTTCTATTCACTCCCAACCCTTGCCAGCCAAACCAGGTCCCAGACACAAGCCAGCCCTCCTTCCTACTGTTTATTCATTTATTCATGAGACATGTGGAAGAAAACATAAACTTTTGAAAATTTCACATAGCAAATGACAGAATTAAACATAGGTAAATGAAAGCACAGGAAGCATTTTTAGATAATAAGGCTGGTCAAACTGTGAAATGGTCTTCCAGAGCACACAGAGTAAGCCTCCGATCTTTCGTCATTTAAAAGTAGCCTGGACAAAACATTGGTCGCTGAATCATATATAACTTTCTCATGTCTTCTGATCCCTAGCTTTTCTGGATCACATACCTCCTTGTGATAGACCAAAGTATATTTGAGCTACTTTACTGGCTTTGCAGATCAAAGCTGTGGCCCAGCAGATTGAGTCAGTTCTTTTACCAGAGAGGAATGACTAACAGGAACACAACAGCAAAGCAACAAACTCCCTATCAGTGGCTGCTTCCTCTCTCTTCAGAGTACATAACCAGAGGGCCCTAGCATCTCCTTCCAAAATGTTTTTGGTACTTGCCTTGCAAGTCTGGAAGATAGGAGAGATAATTCTGACTCTGAGCATCCACCACCTCAAAAACAGCCAGCGTGTCATAAACATTGCACTAAGCCCCTGCAGCTCTGAAGTGACATTTAAAATCCAATACTCTGTTCTGCAGCCCTTCCCTGTCCCCTCCTCCCTACAACCATGAGGCTGTCACTAAATTGTTTGTTGAACAAGTTCAGTGTTATTGGTCACCAGGGGACTCTGAGTGACCTCTGGCATATTGTGGAACTGCTGCACCTGAATCCAATTTCTCTTCTAGTTTTTTTTTTCCCTTCCCTTTTGTCTTGTTGAACTGTCAGGTAATTGTTGGAGCCAGAACAGCTCTATTTCCAGGGAGGGGTGTTTTGGAGTCAGCACTTGTATCGTTATCGACATTGTGTTATTAACTACCCTTCTCTCCATCCCAAGAGCTCTGACTCCAGGAAGGATCCTGTTTTCTGCTGTGCCTGTTACAGGCTGTGCTGGAAGGAGTAGTTTTTGGCATCCCCTCTGGAGCAACATTTTGGAGGCAAGGGCTGCTCTGGGATGCTCAGCCAGGGAGTGAGCTATAGAGCTGTGCTTTCTGGCAGAGCTTCTCTCAAGGACAGTCTGTTTAAGGGGCTGGGTTTGCCACTGTTCATCATTCAGGGACGGCATCCTGACATTGTAGGTGCTTTGGCCTGCGCTTGGACTGTCACACTGTCTGCAAGTCTATCCATCAGCCCCTAGTTATGATTTGCAAATGTAGTGGCCAGTTTTCAAAGGCTCTAATGCAGGGGAGGGAGTTGAAGTCTCAAAGACATTAAGCTCTTGAGACTTTCAGAAAATGGATGAGCAATATGAAAACAGATGAGCAAGTGAAGGACGCAGATCCTCTTATTTCTCCACAGCTGAAATCTGCTTGATGAACTCAACCCTGTTATCCCCCTGCAGCCATGTACACTGGTGGAGTGGAGGAGGGACCTCTCCTCTAAGCCCATGAGTTGGCACTTGTGTTTCGCTCACTGCCAACCAAAATCAGCATCTTGAGCCCTGCCCTGCTGGGCAGTTGGTCACCTCCACTGCCCCACTTGCCTTGCTGATTGGCAGGTTGCCAAGCAGGCACATTGCCTCTCAGCCAACTCCTGTGAAGTTCATCTGTGCTGGTGGTCAATACCTGCCAGGCTGCTGAGGTTGATGAGCTCCTCCTGCACCTACACCAGCTTGGAGCCAATGGGGGAACAGGTGATGGTCAGGTGGAATATAGGGAGGAGACAGATTTCTGAAGATTGGCTTTGTTAACAGACAGGAAGAAAATCTATACCCAGAGAGTAGCAAAATGCTTGAACAGGTTGCCCAGAGAACATGTGGATGCCTCATTCCTGGAAGTGTTCAAGGCCAGGTTGGATGGGGCTTTGAGCAGCCTGGTCTAGTTGGTGGCTTCCCTGCCTATGGTGGCAGGATTTAAAACTAGATGATTTTTAAGGTCCCTTCCAACTCAAACATTTCTGTGGTTCTTCGATAACTAGGAATAAGTTAATGATGAATAACACTTTAGAGAAGTTGTAACTTTACAGCCTTTTGGAAGAGACTTGCAGCATTGTAAGCCATATGGTTGTAAGAGAAACACCTATCTGTGTATAATGGCACAAGATTAGAAAGAAACTTGGAAACATGTTCACGTATTTCACATCTTGGATCCTGGATGAGAAATTAAAGCTTTCAGTCTCAACTGGAAGGTGGTATTTAAAAACAACAGATGATAGGATCTGGTGATGGTATTTCAAATCCTCAAGAGGTGCTGGCAAAATGCAAGAGGCTATTCAGAGATCTCTGTATTGTGCGGCTCTCTTGAGCTTTGTGCAGCAGTGAACAAATGATGAAGGTCGTTCTCTTCTCTCCAATGAGTTGTTACTTGATAAAGTGAAATGTCACCTAAGGACATCTGATTAAAAAAGACTGTGAGGAAAAATAAACCCAGCATAGTTGTCACTCACATCAAGCAACAAATATTGAAATAAAATAGCAATGAATTCCCTTCTTTCTTCTGTAAAACTGGTTTTATAGATACCTTGATTTACTGTTGCTAAAAGCAACAGCATTTTTTAGAGAATAGCACATGCCACTGCAGCTTTGGATGGAAATTTTCTGGCTTTTTCCTTTCCGGTTCATTGAAATGAGTTCTAAGATTAAACAGAAATGGTAATTTCAAAGTCAGGGATACACTGCCCCTTTGAACTACATATAATCTGTTTGCCTCCACCCCCTTTATATTCACAGAGGAGCGTACAAGCTGGATGTGCTCTGATTTGTTTGAATTTGTTGGTTGGGCTGTTTTCTTCTGTTTGCTTTTCCTTTGAAAAAGCTGATGTTTACAAATACACTCTTTTATCAAAGAAATGCACTCAAAAAGTCATTTCAAAGTCATCCTGGGCTTGTTTTCAAGGTAACAGAGACACATTTAGTTATAGAAATAGCTGATAGTTAAGTTTGAGCAACCTAGTCTAGTGGAAGGTGTCCCTGCCTATGGCAGAGAGTTTGGAACTAGGTGAGCTTCAAGGTCGCTTCCAACTCAAACTATTCTGTGATTCTAAGTGACTGTGATGTTCAGCATTACAGCTTTCCACGCCTCTCATCTCATATTTCCTTATGTGAAAAAAAGATGGAGAAAGCCCAAAAGTAACCCCAGGAGAAAACCCTTTGGTCGTGATTTTGTTCTTGATTAAGACATGTTAAGGGTGGGTTTCTGCCTGTGAATTTGCTATGCAGTGGTGTCCAGACCCACTGGTTTGTTGGAGCAACCAAATTTGGAGACGTTCACAGAGGATCTGTACCTAGTAACTTGCACAGAGTTGAAAAGGTGCTAAAGTTCCTGCAACTCATCAAGAATAAGGTGATGAAGACAAACTAGAAGGGGAATGGGAGGGATTTCTGATAGGAATTATTTCCTGTGCCCAGTACTGCCTGACCTCCTTGAGCTGCTTTCCCCAAGGTGATAATCAGTAGATGGTGCAATTAATTCCAGGGACTCTTTATCACTCAACTGCTGGTAAACAAGGTGATGTATATATAGATGGCGATACATAAATGATCACAGGACATAGCAGTGTAGCACAGAAGACCTGATTTACATCCCTGAGTGAACAGTAATTCAGTGTGAGTACTGAAAAGTGCCTTTCCCCATCACTTATAAATGTTACGGAGGCAAGTTGGAAGAGCAACGTCATACATAGTGGTAGTGGGACCACCTAGAGTCAACCCATATGAGATACACTTGAGAAGAATAATTCTCCATTTAAACCTCTTTGTAGAGGAAATAGCTAATGACCAAGGCTGTGCAATGTGCACTTATTTAGAACAGTAAGTGTTTCATGGAGCCTAGAAAGCTAATTGCTCCATGTCCATCATCTGTGACATCTACATTAATTATGTCCATTTTTTTCATAATTAGAGCACTTGTGCAATTGGCAAGGAGGCTGGGCTCGGCTCCCTGTTGGTCTGTTAATTATATCGCTCTCTAGGTGGTGTGTGAGATGCCCCACAGGCAGGATGGGGAGAACCAGAAAGAGCTCCTCTTTCCTAGGAGACTGGTTCCTGCTCCAACTGCCATGCTGTCAATCAAAAGAGAAAAGGGAGAAGGTATTGCCAGTGTGCTCAGCACTTCGAATAAAAGTCAGTTCAGGGTACTTTAATGTTTTACAACCCAATATGTGCTCTTGAAGCTGTGTACCTCTATTCCCTCATAGTTTTCTCTTTTATCATGTGAAACTGTACATAACCTCAGAGTGAGTTGCAATGGTATTTCCTTTATTTTTTTACTACTTTAAGACTCTTCCCTGAAATTAGCCACCCTGGAAATGAGGGTTTATTTCACTTCCCTCCCCAAGGTGCAAGTCTTATTTGAGAGGTCCACACCAAAATGCCTGCATCATCTGAATTGTCTTCTTGCACCCAGGGAAGGATGTGAGCCTTTTGCTTATGGACAATTTAAGACAATATCCTTCATGGATGTTAAATTTCCTCAAAATAATTGGAGTGCAGAAAACTTTTCTTTGTATCCTATTTTCAATCCTGGATGTCATTACATTATTGAACTGAGCCTTTGGCAGTGCCAAGAGAGTTTTGTCATAGCATCCTCTTGCTTTTGTGAAATTTGAGCAAATAATTGTTCGTGAACAGGAGTATGTAAGAAGCCTGTGCTGCCATGAATTGATGAGACCATTTCCAAAGACATTTTCAGTAATGAAGAGCTGCTGCCTCACTGTTTGCTTGCTCCATTATATCCTAACAGCAAAAGTGACTTTGTATTGTACCTGACTGCAAATAATCCAGGCTGTTGTCTCTCAGCAATTTTGCTTCAGCATAAACCAAACCTTGAGCATCATGTGTGGCTGGTGTTAGCTCAGGGAGCCTGGCACTTTGTAAAGGCTTTGCAGGAAATAGGACTTGGATTTAGTGCCTTCCTTGAGTTTTGAACAACCTGCTTTGGCCAGGCTGAAATGACATGTAGAATGGTTATGGCCACTTGGGCGGTCATACAGGGCTTTTGAAGGCAGCAAATGGAGTTACAAAGTGAAGTTAAAATAGAGGGAACTTCTACAAATACTTCCACACTTCACAGAAAATCTGAAAGCATTTGGTAAAGCATCATGGCCACAAGATTAGTTTTCTCATATGCAGAAGAAGAACTCTGAAATACAACCTCTACATCCTTCAGTCTGTGAGATTAAATAGAGTTCAGTTTATAGAAACCATGAGTGTTAGGAGGAATAACTTGACCACATGTCTTTTCCATCAAAAATATTAAAATTCAGAAAAAATATGATAAGGGAAAAAAAACAATGGACCTCCTCATTACGTGTTTCCGGGATGAGATGCTGGTCTCCAGCATCCTAATAATGCCTTTGGGTCACAAGGCTTTCCTTTGTAATATGTCTTTCTCTTCTTTCTCTCCTTGCTCAGTCAATTTTGGGTGTCCAGTGTGAAGTGCAGAAGCAGCTGAAGGCCTTTGTCACTCTCGAGCGCTTTGAACGGATCTACAGCTCCAGCATCGCTGGGTGCCGGCATGTCAAGAAGAACAAGAACTTTGCTTCCGGAGGCTCCATCTTTGGCAAGGGCGTCAAGTTTGCCATGAAGGACGGGCGCGTGGCCACTGATATTATCAGCATGGCCAACGAGGACGGGCGGAGGATCGCGGCCATCCTGAACAATGCCCATTACCTTGAGAACTTGCACTTCACCATCGACGGGGTGGACACACACTATTTCATTAAGCAGGGGCCATCAGAGGGAGACCTGTCCATCCTGGGCCTCAGCGGCGGGCGGAGGACCCTGGAGAACGGCGTGAATGTGACAGTGTCCCAGATCAACACAGTGCTGAGTGGAAGGACTAGACGTTACACAGACATCCAGCTCCAGTATGGTGCACTGTGTCTAAACACTCGCTACGGGACCACCTTGGACGAGGAGAAGGCACGTGTCCTGGAGCTGGCCCGACAGCGCGCTGTCGCCCAAGCTTGGTCCCGGGAACAGCAGAGACTGCGGGATGGGGAGGAGGGTATTCGCTCGTGGACAGAAGGGGAGAAGCAACAAGTGCTAAACACGGGCCGGGTACAGGGCTACGATGGCTATTTCGTGATCTCAGTGGAGCAGTACCCCGAACTCTCAGACAGCGCCAACAACATCCACTTCATGAGACAGAGCGAAATGGGCAGAAGGTGACAGAGAGGGTCAATGCGGTGACTTCTTGCCAAAGACAGCTACTCTTTTGTGGCCACTTACCTGACTGTGTTGTACTCAATACTTTTTCTAAACTGAACAAGGTGGGGGGGGGAGGAAAATAGAAAGAAAAGGAATAATACGGTTGCACTGTAACTCATGCAACATACTTTTTCCCTCTTTAATTTGGCCTTCAAACGTTTTTTGCAATGAACAGAAGGTATATTTTGCCGTAGTGTGATCACAGTGAAATTTACTGTCTCTTGTCCTTTTTTGTTTTGTTTTGTTTTGTTTCTTTTGGTTCCCCCCCCCCACACACCCCCCCACCTTTGTGAGGAATTTGAAGTGGGGAGTCGTCAACGTAAGTCCTTAGGTGTAAGTGCGAAATGGGTGTCTGTGCTGACTCGGTGTCATCCTAACCCTTTCTGATTTTGGGCAGGAACAGGTAGCCTTTCACCCAAAACACAGGGAGTCCATGGCATGCCGGGGAGCTCTTCCTGGAAAGAAAGGAGATGGAAGACAACACTGATTCTGAAACTCTGAAAGTGACCGTCCAAATCATGTGCCTCAAAAGAGACCTTACCAGTAGTTTTCATGTTTCATTTGGGACATAAAGTGTTTCTTTTGGAGCTCCTGCTGAGCAGTAGATTATAGAGGCAGAGGAGCTGATTATATTACCTTGCAAGATGATTCTCTTCCTTCCTGAACTGGAATAAAAAAAAAGAAAAAAATCAGTCTTTTTTCATTACAAGAGTAGATACTTTTGGGGGTTTTTTGTGTGTGCACAAATCCTGGGTTTAGTTAAATAACCTAGGAAAAGCCAAGAAAAGCGACTCCTGCTCTATTGAGAAAAGCTAAAATAACTCCTCTCATACGTAGAGCTGTTCTATAGGTGGATTTAATGCACCCATGTTGTACATTTGCTAATGGCATAACTTCATTAAATGTATAGTGTTTCAGTACATGAGGCTACGTGTTTAACAGTCCACTGTGCTGTCTCAACAGTTAATTTTTAGGAAGCTGATTTGAATTTAAAAGTAGTTATAGTATCCCAGTGACATACCACTGAAAATTAGAGCCAAACGCTGCTTTTCCTGATTCTGGAACTTCTATTTATTGGCTGGGAAATGCAGTTTTGAGTAGCATGCTGGCAAGTCGTTTATGACTATGGCAGATAAATGTCTCCCGGGGACTTTGGCAGCAGGGATTTTAAAATGCCTAATAAGTAGCAACAGCTTGTGCGTGGTGGGACAAGAAGGAGAATATTGGAATCAACCCTCTCACTGTTTTTTACTCGAGCTCGAGTTAAATGGAGAGCCCAGTTGACTGTTAGCAGTGACGAAAGGGGAGGTTGAGCGGAAATGCCCACTGCAGAGGGGGCCAAGTGCTTTAATAAGAAACTGCTGACAAAGTTACTCGGCATGATAATGTAATTTGTAGTCATATAACCTCTGTGCTCTGGTATTTGCAAGAGTCCTTGAAATTCAAGGGAGCAAGGAGATGAGCTCAGCATCATCTTCCCTGCCTGTGAAACAGTCCTGTAGTAGCAATGGCTGTTCCTGCAGGCCGAGATGTTACCCCACCTCTCAAGGGAGCTCCAGCTGGAAGTGACCAACCCTGGTCCCAAATAGATGTCTTATTACACTGTCACCAGCACGTATCCTGATTCTAAGCTCTCATTGTGTCTCTTGTGGAACAGCTCAGTCCTGACTTTTTTAATATTCCATCCACTTTGGTTTTTGCTTCCCAGTTCTGCAGAGTGATAACCCAAGATGTGCAAATCCACGTCAAGGCTGTTTCCTGACTCCGAGCCCTACAATGCATCTGTGTCCTCAGAGTCAGCTCTTCTGCACTCATGCAACCACCACTGCCATCCTCCAGCACAGACTGATACTTGTCTGCAGGCTCTCACCCCGCAGATAAAGCGGGGGTGTTAATGTTGGGCATGCAGTCCTCCAGCAGCAAAACATTGGCAGCCCCAGTGCTATCACGGTTTCCCCACAGATGCCGGCTGCCAGCACCGTCTGCCTTGCCTGTCTGTTCCCGGGTGCTTGCCAGAAGGAAGGTGATGGAATGGAAACTCCCCTAACAGGATGCTCCTCCTCCAATTCCCAGTGCCTACTATCTTTTTCTGCATGGCCATAACCACCAGTATGGTTTTGATTTTCTGGTGGTCTCTTCTGCTTGCAGCAAGGGTGATGATGCTGGTGCTGTGTCCCAGTGCTGTACTCTGAACCGCCCCTTGCAGCATACAAACCTTTATTACTTTGGCAGGAGTGAACCACAGACATCTGGAAAGGGTATCCAGTTCTGGCAGAGCCAGCTCAGAGAACACATTGGCCAGACCAGCTCTAGGTGTTGGCAGGGGAACAAGTTGCTTTGGGCAGCTGCCTGCCAGGGATGGTTAAAAGGCCATGGCATTACCACCTGTATTGCTGCTATCAAGCTCTTGATTAAGCCTTGGTTGCCCTGAGGATGTGCCGGTGGGGATTAGGGGCAGTGTTAGCCAAACCAGCAATAGCCACCTACTCAAAGGAGGCAGCACCCTCTTCCCAGTGCTACCGAGCTCCCTACTTCTCCATCCCTGAGACACACCAGGGACAAATCCTTCTTAGAACCACAAACTGGTGATGGCTGTGAGTGACTAAAGTAGCAGGAATGGATTAAAAAAAAGACCTGCAGCAAGCTGCGTCAAAAGGTACAAATCCCTAGTGAAGACCTGCAGTGCAGAGAGAGCTTGATGTGCCTCCCATTTACACTGCCCCACTCTTGAGAGGCTCTAAAGAGAAGTGGTGCTTCTGTATCCATCCCTGTCCATATGTTACAATGCTAAGAGAAGTAGTGCAAGAGTAAATGGGTCATGTTTCCATGGAGCCATGAAAAGGGATTCAAGCATGAAACATTCCTACCAGAACCCTGCCAGCCTGAGATGGCACCTCTACAGCCTTACACAGACTCTGCAGGTTATTACATGAGCTAATGACTTTGAGGAGTTCACCCTTTTTTCAAGAGTCTTACAGTGCCACCATGTATGTACAGCATGCCTGGACCCAGGAGCCATCCTGCTCTGCATCATGGCAAAGGCAAACCAGAGTTGCATTTCTCAGCATCCTCAAGAAGCAGTGGGATGCAACTGTGCCTGTCTGCCTGCCAAGTCCATGAGGATCTTCTCCTGGGCCTGCACCTGGCATGGAAACTATGGTCAATTATGTCAAAAAGGGGGAAAAAATACATGTAAAAGTATATATATGTATATGTTGCTCCTCTCTATCAAAACAAAAAACTTAAAAGGGGTGGCTCTCTAGTGTTGGGGACAAATGTTCCCAAAGACAGCTACTCCATTCCTAAATCCTCAGCCTCTGAGAAAGCTTTCAACTTCACCTAGATAGCAAAACAAGAACATTTTCCATCTTGAAGCCCTAAGTTTACCCCTTCATTAGTGAAAAATGCTTTTTCTACAGGATCTCAAGTGAGTTCCCATGGAATGGGCTGTGAATGCAAGAAGTGTGCTCTCATCAGGGGACTGCATTCCAATATCCACAAGCATTTCCACTCTACTGATGATGCCATAGGCCTTTCCCAGCCCTTGTGTTGCCCCTTTTGCCTTCCAGGGGGACCATGCTATGTCTTCCTGACCCCTTTTGCTTTGCTTCTGGGAAGGGGTGTAGCAGTTCATTGCTTTTGGAAGACTGGAAGGTCCTGGGTGCAAATCCCACAGTACTAACCTCCATATCATAGAACCATAAAATGGTTTGGGATGGAAGGTACCTTAAAGATCATCTCATTCCAACCCTCCTACCGTGGTCAGGGATACCTTTGACAAGAACAGGTTTCTAAGAGCTCCATCCAACCTGACCTTGGACACTTTCAGGGGTGGGGTGTAAACAACTTCTCTGAGCAGCCTGTCCCAGTGTCTCACCACCCTCATAGTAAAGAACTTCTTCCTAATATTGAATCTAAATCTGCCCTCTGTCAATTTGAAGCCATTCTCCCTTATCCTGTCACTCCATGCCCTTGTCCAAAGTCTCTCTCCAACTCTCTTAGAGCCTCTTTAGGCACTGCAAGGGATTCTAAGGTCTTCTGAGAGCCTTCTCCAGGCTGAACACCACCAATTGTCTCAACCTGTTTCCATAGCACAGGTGCTGCAGCACTCTGAGCATCTTTGTGACCTCATCTGGAGTCACTCCAACAGGTCCATGTCTTTGCTGTGTTGAAGACCCAAGAGCTGAACACAGCACTCCAGGTGAGGTCTCACAAGAGCAGAGCAGAGGGGCAGAATCCACTCCCTGCTTATACTGCAGTGATACAGCCCAGGATACAGTTGGCTTTCTGGGCTGCCAGTGCATATTGCTGGGTTGTGTTGAGCTTCTCACCCACCAACACCCCCAAGTCTTTCTCCCCAAGGATACACTCTAAGGTCAGGGTCCCTCTGGATGGCATCCCTTCCCTCCAGCATATCCACCATTGCTCTAGATATATTTTCAAAGGCCAGTTGCATTCCAAACCATCTCCAGGGGATAAGGGTCACTGTGTCTCATGTGCTTTAGGCTTTATTTTGAGAAGTCGTTCTTTTCTTTACTCGCAAAAAGAGGATTGACTCCTCACCAAAAGGAATTTCCCCTGAAAATGCAAAGGTGTAGCTTAAATTACTTTGAGCTTTGTGCTTGTCCCCACTCTGAAAGATGATGAGAAGGATCATGACCAAGTCTCACAGGTCAGAGGAGAAAGTCCAGTGGTCTGCAGCAGGAGCTGCATCTCCCAGTGAGAATGGTAAGGACCAACAGCTCAAGCCTTAAGTTGCTGGAACTGAAATATGCTCCTTTTGAAGAGAAAACGGTGATGGACCTACTTGATGTGGCATCCAGGCAAGCAGCAGTCCTGTGAGGACTCTGCAGCTGAAAAATATGCTGCATGCTCAGCACAAGGGACTAATTTGACATCACGAGAAATGCCACAATGTTTGTTTCCACCTAGATGTTATTTTTTTCCCTTTCAACTGAAGATTGGCGCTTGGAAAAATCATTAAGCAGTGGTGACCAGAGGGAATCATGCAGCTCATCATATCTTTGTCATCACAACTATTGATCAGAGCCACAATGAAAACAGGCAACAACTCTAAACAACACCAGGCAAGAGCCGACAAAACGAAGGTCATTAAGAGCCACAATGCTTGATTCAGGTTTAGAAGGCAGAGATGACTGAGAGCAGTCCCTGAGACACCTTTTGGCTGTAACTTAGAAACAGTGAGGGATTTCTGTAATATATCTGTGGTTGCTTTGTTGAGCATAGAGATCAGCATGAGGTTCTGCTCAGTCTGTTATACAGACAGCGCAACCAGAATAAATCAAAATTATTTAGGGAAAAAATAAAAATCTAATAAAGTACTTTTTCAGCTATGACTTGTAAGTGTCACCATGATGGATGACACCAGAATCCATTATGCAAAGACAAGGCTCTTAACATGAAATTTTAGAATTCAATTTTATGATTTACAGAGAGGGCCCCCCTCATATTTATGGCCCAGCACTCTGTTTTGATTCAATCTCTGCATAATTGAAACCAGGGCCAGGAGTCGTGGTTAGTCCTACGGCTGCTTTTTAAAAGGGGAGGAGAAATAACATTAATAGTGGAGCTAAAGAGATTGTTCTGCTTGTTAAATCTCACTCACTTTGTCTCCTTGCCCTGGTGGCACTGCCAAACCTGGGGAATACAGGCACTGTGCCTCCATGCCAGGGATGCATTTGATGGGATAAAATCTGGCTGCCATGTGGGCAGCAGCACCCTCCGTCCCTTGGTGAGCGTGGCCTGGGGCATTTTAGCTCCTGTTGTTACAGTCCTCCACAGGACAGCAAGTTTTTCAGCACCTCTTTTTATTATAATCACTCACTTTATTATGATCACTAAATTGTCCCCCATTACACCAAAGAATTTTCATGAGTTTTGTAAACAAAATCCACAGCTTTCTTGTGTTTGCTTTTTTTTGTTGTTGTTTTTCATCTCTAGGTTATATTTAAATAGAATTACTTGAGACTGTAGAGCAAACTTCAAACAGACACCATGGGGACACACAGGGCCCTGTCCAAGACCCCCCATCTTGCTCCTGGATGAAGGGCCATTTCATGTCCCAGGGGCCATTTCCCGTGGCAAGTTTCCATCCTCTGCCACTCCAACCAAAACCAACCTGGCCCACCCAAAAGAAACCGCTTATGTTTCTTTCCTGGTCTCCTTCAATTACTGTAAAACTGACCAAGTATTACATGGCTACACTGTTGACTCCCATCCCAGAGGTCAGTGCTTTCTGTGGAGCATAGAAAACCACAAATGAAAATTAACTAAAAATATATATACTTTTTTTTTCCTTAGAGCTGGAAACTGTTCAAGCAAACAATAAAATTTTCCAAAAGGAAAATTAAAATGTTTGGACAGTTCACAGATGTTATTAAAATAACCAATCAAAAAATCACACTTTTCTATTAAAAATATTTATTTTGTGAGAGGACTTTTAATGCAGCTCCAGCTGAGAAGAGGACTTTGTATCAAAGCTGCATCTGTAAGCCCAGCACTGAAGACTCTTGTCATTACCCTGTGTAATAATTTTCCTGAAGTCTGGAACTAATTTTTTGAGAAATTTTTTTTCTCAACACTTTGTGTTTCTAATACTGTATTCTTGACTGTGTAAATACAACCAGGCTGTAAATAAGTGCAGATGTAGATACCTTCTAGGAAAAAAAAAAGCAAACAGACAGAAGTGACCATGTGTAGCCTTCGGTGACAAATAAAAGAATATTTTGTGTTTAAATACTGCTATCTTGTTTTTTCCTTTTTTTGGTTCCCTGTGAAAATGTTGAATTCCTTCACCTCAGCTGTTTGGTCCTTACATGGGAGATGGACCTGGCAAAGGAGTTGACTGAAAAGTCTCCCAGCTCCTCAAATTTACACCCAAAGGTACATACCCCACCTGTACATGGGGTACAGGGTTACAAGTGCCCCCAAGACTTTGCTGATCCAGGAGGTAATGCTTGGGATTCAGGGCATCCCTGAAGCACTGGGGATCCCTCATTCTAGTAGAAAGGTAAGCAAACTGGGAAACTACATTATGCACTCAAAAAATGTTAAAAACATTTCAAGATATCGTTAGATTTAGTGATAGATCCTGCAGAAACCTGTGAATCTCACTCTTGTTCATGCAGAGGGAGAAAAAACTTCTGCAGCACATGCCACAGTGATGCATGGAAACCCTCGTGTGAGCCTTGATACTGCCTGGTCCAGCCCAGCTGGTGCTTATTCTGATGCTTCAGGAAAAGATCAAGAATAACTTCAGAAAATGTCTAGATGTGTGTTGAGGAAAATATTCTTGCTCATCCTCAGGGGCAACTTAATGAGAAGATGAAGCATAGGACTAGGGGGCAATCACCAGAGGAGGAGTAGGGCATCCCTCCATTGCCATCTGGATTTACTGCCTGAGCACAGATATGCTCTCCAACACCACGTGAAGTGGGTTAAAAGAACAAAATGTAGAGTACAGCGTTGCTGGGTGGAATTCCTGTACTCTGCAGGTAAGTGGCTGTGAGAGCAGAAATAAACAACACCTCCTTGACACCAGACAGAGCCACAGGGCCCAGTTAAGACCTCTTTGTGTGCATATCTAAAGTTAGGTGAGAGGACTCCACTGTTGGTGAATATCAGTGTGTGCAAGGTTTCCCTGTGGTTTCCAGCTGGTTTTGGCCATTCTCGGTGGGATGCCATTCTCTCCACCAACACCATACGTTTTCTTTCAGGGCCGTGTTCCTCAGCCTTCAGTTTCCAGGCACCAGATGTGGTGCAACTTCTCAAGCCCTCCCACAAAGCAAATGTCCCCTTGGCACCAATCAAATCCCCTCTGCTGTCACTTTGCAACACTGAGCAGGATAGACTCCTTCAGCCTCATAGCACAAAGTCTACTTTCCACCCACTGGGTATTTTAAATTTTTCCATCCTCTGGCATGCTAAGCCACCTTTTCTTCAACAGGAGAGTTTCACTTACTTCATATATAACACAGAGTCTTGCTCTCTGCCCAAGGAAGGCATTGCCCGCTTCTTTCTTGCCCTAGGAAGTGCCTATTTAGATAATTACATGGCCAGCTTGATGTCCTTCCTCGAGTCTCTAGTTTCCCATGAGGCTGATCTGCAGTCTTTTCTCCAAGACAGATGCACTAGTTTGCATCAGGCTGTTACTCACATGTGTTTTCCTGGGCTGTTCTCAGCCAGGGAATTCAGAGCACCCTGTGACAGTGACCTGCTCTCCCTGGTACCCACTGTCCATCACTCGCTGTGCCACCTGCAGTTTATCATTGGAAAAGACCCAGCCTTAAATCATTGATGATTACATTGAAATGCATTGGACCAAGGACTAATCCCTGAGGGTAGCCAAGGAAACAGCAACATTTTATGTTGTCAGCGAGCCAGGTTTGGCTCTGCCTCACGTGGTCATGCCAGATAAGACCAATGTTTTAATCAAAATATTATATGTAGTAAATCAAGTGCTTTCAGGAGAGCCACCCTGCCATCTCTGTCTGATAGGCCACAGTAGACTTAGCACACCATGTTTTTAACAGGGGTCGTAGCCAGAGGCCTTTGGCTTGTCTTTCACAACACTACAAGGAGACTCTCCTTGCTTTTAAGATGAAAGCACAGAAAAAATTGTCCTCTTCTGCATAGGAAGCCACTAAAACCTCAGCCATGCACCACATCCCACATACAGCTGCAAAGTACTGAAAACAAAGAACAGTGATTACATTTGGGTGGGAGAAATGGACATGGGTAGAAACACAAGACAAGTGATGTGCCTTCAGTTAGGTCATTCCCACAGAAACAAGTGCTCCAGCCTATGACCTTTCCCAGGGCCAAAATTGTGCCCACTGGTTGGCACAGCACAGCGCTCATCTGAAATATTGGGTCCTCCAAGACTTTTTAGGTTGGTTGGTGTGTGTCTAGAGATGGGGTATGTACACACACAGTGATGCAACGCAACAGTGTGGGTGGGTAAGTACCAGCTGCAGCACCCTCCCATCCCTCTCTTGCACAGCATGGATAGGATAGTGCTGCACCTCCAGTCTGCAGAAAGCCCATGGTTGAAATCTAATGCTCCCAATGCCTTTGACTCTTCTTCCACAAAGGTGTAGATTCAAATACAGAAAAGTTGAGCTGCTGTTGAGAGCAGGAACAGAGACTCTTCTGCGAAGAGAGACCTGCGTTAAAAAATTACCTGGTTGTTAGTGTGTCTCTTTGAAGTCATTGAGCTCAGTTTTTTGTCAAATCATGGCAGTTCTGGTTTGAACCAGTTGTTTTTACATGTTGATCATTTGTAGAGAGTTTTCCAGGGCAAGAGGAACTCCTTTGAGTGCAGCCTGCTGAAACAACTGCAGTCAGGGCCAGGAAATCACATGAACTGTTGTGAATCGGATGTTTACAAAGCATTTCTTGAGTTCTATCTAGAAAACTGCTCCAACCACCAGCCCACTACATAAACCACCAACACTAACACCTTCTTGTTTTCCAGCATACTGTTCGTAGAAACACGAGCCTTCGCACACCCTGCCAGCACATTCTCTTCAGGATTTACTTGGTGAAGGATGGGAAGGAATATAGGAACAGGGTAAGCACTGCACCCGTGCAGTTAACAAACAACCCCTCATGCTTGGGCTTAAACAGCTCATCTCTCACTCTCTGAATTAAATTAAATAGAATCACAGGCAAAACATGGCTCTGAGTTTGGATTTTGATCTGCTACATTACTCAGTCTGCTTGAGCACCTCCAAGTCCAACTCTTGAGACAGGGAGTGGAGTTTTTTAACCTAAAGCTCAGAAAATAATCTTCTACCCCAGGGTTTCCCATGCAGAACTCAGCAGGCAGATCATTAGAGCAACTTGGTTCAGCAAAGCCAGTCTCACAGGTGAGAAGCTGCAAAGCAGTGGGACCATGGATGACTTTGATTTCTGCCTTCAAGAATAGGAGATAATTAATTGCTATTGTTGTAGTTTGGAGTTATTATGTGAATTCTCCCCCAGCCAGTAACTCCCCATGCCATTAGTTAACAAAAGAAGTAGCTAACTACTACCAGTTCCTTTTTGATTGTTTTGGGTGGGGGAGACTGGGGAAAGAGGGGTTGGGAAACGGGCTTAGACTGTCTCTTTTGTTCTTGGGGACTACACATGGCTCTGGCAGTGTGTGTGCTGCAGTGGGAGAGAGGCCATTGCTGCTGCTCCTTGCTGCTACTGTGGAGTAAGCCAGTTTTTCCCAGCCACTGCTGTTGCTCCTGGTTTCTGCATTTGGGGTCCCGGTCTCTGCTCCAGTCTCACCACCACCTGCAGCGTTACGGCCTGCCCGCCCCGGCTGGGGCAGCGACCTGGGAGAGAGAGAAGTTGCAGCTGCCTTCCAGGACACTTGGAGGTTCTCCACTTCCAGTTTTTTCCTTCTTCGTTTGGGACAAGAGACACAGAGGGAGAGACAGAGTTCATCTGCCTGCTCACCACTCATCTGTCTCGCTGGAGAGGGACTGGAACCTCACCCTGCAGCCAGCTAGGTTGTGACACAGACACTGCCTATAGCTTTTCTCCAGGAGGAAACCTGCTGGTTGATTGTTGTTGTTTTTTTTTCTTGTGGTGTTGGGGGAAGCAGTTTGGTCTGTTTACAGTTATATATATATATATATATATATATCAGTTAAGAACAGTTATCCTTCTTGTATCCATTGTCTGATTAAAGTTCCTTTTCTTAAATTTGATAAATAGTGGAGGAAACCCCCCTCCTCCGCTTGTGGGTAAACATTTTGGGTTTTCCCCTCAAACTGAGATAGCTATGCTGTTATTTTCTGTACAGAAGATACTCAGGTCCTCCAGGAGTTTTACAAAACCAGACCTCATCACAGAATCACAGAGTCATTTAGGTTGGAGAAGACCTCTAAGATCATCAAGTACAACCATTAACCCAGCATTGTGAAGCCCACCATTAAGCCATATCTACACATCTTTTAAATCCATCCAGGAATGGTGACTCCTCCACTTCTCTGGGCAGCTGGTTTCAGTTCCTGACAACTCTTTTAATGAAGAATTTTTAGTGACAGTTTTGGGCCATTGCAGGAATGCTATTCATACTTTCTAGGCTCTGGTGGTGACTTAGGAAAAGAAGTCAGCAGCAGCAAGGAGAGCAGTTCCAGAAATAAGGTGGATAAGGAGAAGCAAGAAGAAAATCCAGTGTTGCAATGGACATGTGTGGATTTGCTACCAGGCACCTCTTGGATCCACCAGAATCATTCAGGGTGGTGGAGGAGCTGGTGGATGAACTTTTCTGTATCTGCTGAAAACTTCCAGGAATAGTTTCATGCTGCTGCTGAAGCCAGCTATCAAGGCGGGGTATGCCTTAGGATGCTGGAGTCCCCATTAGGCTGCTCTGTCTACCTCCTGCTCATGCCCCTGAAACCCTCTCATGGGCACACCTTTCACCTGGAGATACCAATAAGGAATTCCAGCCTCCACATGAAGCCAGAGAGCATCTGCATGAGGAAGCAACTGGTGGAGGACATGTGCTTTTTCCATCACCCTAAGAAAGAGCTAAGGAAAAATCAGTGTTCCACACTACCAGATGCCCTCTGCACCAGTCCCTACCTAGACAGGGAGAAAATACCTGCTGGTTCCAGATACTGTTAAAAGCAGCCTAGGTGCTCTTGCCTCACAGCAGGAGATACTGGAACAAAAAGGTCAGTAAGGGTCAGTCAGGAGCAATCCATTTCTGTACCTAAAAATCTTCTGTATTTATACTGCCCAGGATAAGCACTCCTGGGTGCAGGAAGAAAGTACACCAAACCTTGACAACAGCCAAGGGGCAAGTGCCAAGGGTGCAACTATCCCAAGGATCAAATTGGCTTTCCACTAAGACCTCCAGGGCCCAACTGGTGGGTGACACCAAGAAAAAGGATTTTTTCACCTATGTAAGTGCAACTCCTAGAGTTTATATTAGCTGGTGACTCTCAGCTGGTGGATCTCAGCATGTCCAGAAGCCTAAAACAGCAGCTGTAAGAGGTTAGAGTGCTCTGTCTGTCATTTTGGGCATGTTTTGCACTAGACCTAGGGTCCTCTTCTGTTCATTCTTGCCTTTTCAGTACATTCTTGCTTGGGCCAGCTCTGCTTTGGGGCAAAGAGCCGGGGCAAGAGGATATACTGTGCATTGCCCTGCCTCTGTTCACACCCTCAAACTCCATCCCCAGTGCTTGTGTGCCTCTGCATATCACACTAGAAAAAGCCCCCTCCAGCATTTAATAAGGCAGCACCACGGAAGGTCTCCTGCATGACTGGTGCTTTGGGAAGCTTAGGGTTTAACACCTACACAGCATGCAGGCAACACCAAAGTGTGCTGCTCACAGCCCACCACCGAGAGGGAGCTGTGTAGTCACATGGAAATACACGTGTACATAGAAATTGGTGTGTATTTTTAACAGGAGCAGCCTCAAGATGGATTTTCAGGTATTTATAAGCATTTAAGAGACACTTCTCTCCCTTCCTGCTTTCCCCCCACTCTCACAAAGACACAAACCTCCACCGCTACTCTCCTCCCTGCAGGTGCACTTTGAGCAAGCAAAGCACCGTGTGATTGCTTGGTGCCCTACATCCTCAGGTCTTGTCATCTGGCAGCTTTTCTAAACACAGCTTTCTTCCTCTCAGCAATTCTGTGGGGACCTTGAGAAATGACTGCAGCAAACATGCCCTGGCACTTCAAAGTTGGAGGGCTGACGACACTTGAAATGCACTTTTTTACTTGTCTTCTATTTTTTTTCCTGTATTCCCTTCACATGTCTAACAACACCATCTGTGCTGGCACAAGCTCTGGCTCTGGCCATGAACCTGTGCAAGAGAGTGATCTGGGTCCAAGGATGTTTTTAATATTTTCTGTGATCAGGCAGGGAAAGGCAGAGTCCTCTATGAAAACCCTTGGAAAGGCACAAAAAGCAGTCCTGTTTTTACATTTTGCAACATAAAACTACTTAGACATGGCCAAATTCTTCCTCCTAAATTTAGTTTCCTAGCTGAAACACGTAGAAAAAGAATTCACTGTCACACATTCCTCTACAACCAACACAGAACAAGTGTTTGAGTTCTTAGGTGAGCTGGGGACAGGTTGTGTCTTCCAGTCATCTCCCTGTCTGTGGGACCAACATCTCCAGTTAAGTGGACAAATTGGCTCTAGAGTAAAATGAAGTCTGCTGAAATTGATGGAAAAAACCAACCCTACCTTTTGAACCCAGGCTTTTTTCTCTTCATCCTTTGTTTCTCTTCCTGGAATAAGAAATTAAACCCTTCTCAGCATCCAAGCCAGAAACATACTATGAGGAATTTGGCTCCTAAAGCAGTTAACAGAATGAAATTGCAAGACCAAAATGTCTTTCATAAAGGTCCTCATTCAGGAATGCGCTGAAGTACCAGTTTCAGCTGGGACTGCAATGAGCATCAGAGCCCCACTTGTACTTGCTCAGACATTTGTATTACACGTGTCCTTATCTGGGTCTTTTCTCCAGCTCAGTCTGCTGCCTACCTCCTCCCCCTCATCCCAGTGTCTGTGACTTTCCTTCCAGCGCCCCATTAACACTCATTTTACACCCATCTGTGAATTTCTCAAGGAGAGGAGCCCACAATAACGCAGCATGCCAACTCCTCCTTTACAATTACTTATTTCTTTTATTGCTTATAAGACCTTCTTCAATGTGTTTTGAGTCCTTAATCCTGTTTGTTTTCTTTCTTTTCACAGTCTCCAGTGGATTTACACCTTTCTAGACACACAGTGGACTAGAGGCCAGCTGTGACATTAGTGGACTGGTCAGGTTACACGGCCCTACAGTCACAATCAGCACTTGAATTAACCACAGCAGCTGCACCCAAAACACCCTGGGAAAGGCTGGCTTGCAGTGCAGCCAATATTGCTTTTAGACAGCTACTGTGAAAGTTGCCATCCAAATCCCTTAACTGATGAAATGTTAATGGTTAGCAATTTCTAAGGCTTATAGTAAAAGAAAGAGGCTGAACTAGGTGCCCTCCCATGTCTACACTGATGAGCTGAATTTTAGCTTCCTGGTTGCAGTCCCTTCCTGGTGCAGTTGCTGCTCTGCTGAAAAAAAGTAGAGGAGAATGGTCTGGTAGAACTGGAAGAGTCTGGACTGCTTTTTGGCTAAACAATGATAAAAAGTTCACACCAAATCTTCAGTTTTGTACAGAATGATTTAGGCATATTTAAAAATCTTTTGGCTGTTTATACAATGAGGATTTCCTTTAAATAACACTTAAATATGTAAAAACATTCACTTTCAACAATTCATAAAGAAAAAAAATCCTGTTGTGATATTCCAAAAGTTTTCCTGGAAGTTCTTACTGAATCTATTAAAACATAACTCAAATTCACAAATGATTTTGGTTGCCATACCTGTCACTAGAGAAGCATGTTCCTGCTCCAAACACCGTGGTTGCCATTTGTCTGTTTGAGCCTCTCAGCTGCAGGAGGAGGTTGGCAGAGTGCACCAGCTCTTGTGGGTCCACCTTTGGGACCAGCCCAGCTCTGCTCCTGGCCTTGGCCCACCACCACATACAGAGGGACTTGTTGGGGTATCTCTGGTTGCCCAGTATGGCTCAATGTCTGTGCTCTCTGTGTGCAATGACTCTTTCTGGGAGCACAGAACAAATGCTGGGCACCAACAACCTTCACTTCAGTCCAAACCTAAGGGTTTACCTGGATGTTTTCCTCTGTATCACTTCCTTGGCACTCTGTGGACGTTCCACACCGTGTCCAAAGACTCAAGAGAGGATGTGCTTGTGCTCAGACATGGACAAGTGCCCACACCATCACAACCACGTTGTGCTCCATGGCAAGATCCACTGGAGAGACAGTTTTACCACTGTCCAGCATCCAGCCACAGCCAGGACCCTCAGCCCCTGCTGCAATACCAATGGCAACAAGGATTGCACCACCTCATCTGGGTATCTCTCTCGAACAACAGACCCTACCCAAATCCCTTGTGGGGACATAAAACCATGCCCCAACATCTGCTACCAACATTTGCAAGTGGCATAAAATAGGAGGTTTTGAACAATGTAAAAAAATCCCCTCTCGTATCTTCTTCTCCTAAAAGAAAATCTTGACGTGTTTATCAGTCTAACTTTTGATATTTGCTAATCCAATGGATCAAACTGCCCTGATAATAACAAAAAAAAATCAAAATACATGAAGACTGTGGATAAATCTTCTTTTCTGAAAATAATTTAAATGCAAAAAATAACATAGCTGAAGCCTGCAGAAAATGTCAAGTACTCCAATTGTGGGAGATAAATTCCACATAGCCTGTGAATTGTTTTTGTAATACGAGTTTATTTTGACATGATCTCTGCATCTTCAGCTGTTGGAAAGGAGAAAAACATCCTTCCCAAGGCCATTCAAGATAAGCCATAGTTTCCTATATCTTTTGACTGAAAATACCAATGAAACTTCTTCCAGTTATTCCCCATCTTCCTCTGGTCTCTTCTTATTAGTCTTATCATTTTAGTGCCCCCTTTGATATATAATCCCTTTACATTGTGCAATGATAAATCAAAATAAAGTGCACCACTGACTGATTTTATTGTTATTAAAAGGTCAGCAGTAAGAGGGTCGCATCCTATCACATATCCTGGAGAATTCATGGGAGGTTCATTTTAAAAAAAGAGGCACCATGCTTCTTGAATAGGTTTAAAAGATACAACATCCTCTCAGCTGAGGTTTGTGATGGCTCTTGCAACACAGCATGGTCCAGACTGCAAAGGCTGCAAGAAGCACATCCCTGTCCTTTAGAGGGGACTGCAAATGTCATCTCTGGCTAATGGGAATGTTGAATTAGTAACGAGGTCTGCTCATCTGGAAGGTGCTGCGTCTCCAAGAATTTCCAAGTCATCACGGTCCATTATGCATGAGAGCCTTCATTATCCCCGCCACAGCTCCCTGCTACCCTGTCCTGCTGCCTTGGCAGACAGGGGATGCTGCAGATACCTCAGGGGAGCCTTATCACCCCCTCTCTCACATAGCAAGGATTTCTGAAACAAACATTTATTTAGCATTTATTAAGGGTCTGTCAATAGGCTATTCCCGAAAGTGTTCTTAAAATACATCACTGTGCCTTCTTCCTTCACTTGCATGAATGCAACAGCTCGATCCTGCAGGAGCTTACTTGGTTAGCATGATGCCTAGAATATCTCCCAGAGTATATGATTTTATTCTTCTCTGAATTTCAGGAGCACTAATCCAGGTGCTGCCAGGTCAGGGCAGAAGGTGTCCAGCAGCAGAGCATTTTACATAGTTTCCTACCACTTCCTCACCCTCTAGCTCCTTTTCAGCAAATCCACGTGAATTGGGCACCATACAAGAGTGAACACTCTTGGTTCCTGGCTCCCTAAGAAAAAAGGGTGACCAGATGCTCCCTCACAGTGGGGACTGGCTAAAAAAGGGTTGGATTTCCCCCACTGCATTTGGAACTTGCTCATATTGCAAAAAAAAACTAGCAAAGAAGAGTGAAGTTGCTCATGAATGTACATTTTCAAATTTTTACCCAGCTTAATTCATTCACCAGGGTCATTTAAAAAAAATAATCTCGCTCTCAGTTTGGATGGAAGAAATCACCAGGCAAACACACTAACAGAATTGACTGCTAAAAGACAGGCAGTAACTGACAAATCAAAATCCCCAGATCCCTCAGCGCACCACAGAGTGTGGCACAGCCTCAGACCTCCAGCCCTACCAATCTGGGCAGTGAGAGATGATCCCCCACTCTGACTCATCCGGGCAATGCTCACTACCTGATTTCTGGAGCAAACCAGCTGCGAGTTTTGTGCCCATGCAGCAGATCTCCTTCCTTGGACCAGCCTCCAGAAATTGCCTGATTTTAAATGACTTTGGATCATTCTCCTGCCCTCTGCCCCTGGATGTGGTTCACAGGGCTCCAGGAGTTCAGTTTTGCTGCAGAGAGGTCCATGCCGGCTTCCAAAGGGCTGGGACGTCATGTGCAAGCAAAGCAAACAAAGGAAGAAGAAATTAGTAAGGAGATGGCATATGCCTTGTCCCCACTGGTCATGTATTAGCAAAGCACATGGGCTGTTTGCACAACACAAACACATCACATGGTGTTTGCTCAAAAATGGCTTGGGTGAGCTATTAACACTTCATTAATACGTGATGAAAGGCAAATTTAGAGAGCTCCCCAAAGTGACTGAGAGCTCTGAGGGGCCCATAAATGAAATGATAATGTAATGTAAATAAGGCTGTGGAATACAAAGATTGGGAATTAGCATGTGACCTAATAAAAGCAGCCAGATATTACCAGAAATGCATTCACCATCTTCCCTCCACCTTTCCCAGTTTCATGCAAAGGCAATATTGCAAGATTATAAATGGCAAGAACAAAATTCTCTGCCTCCAGAAAGTAAAGGAAAAAAAAGAGCTGAAAAAGAACAAATACAGGGTTTAAATGGAGGCATCAAATTCTCCCACTTTTGCCTTTAGTGGGTTTTCTCTTTCTCTCCCCCACTCCTCCCTCATCAGGGCTATTTCTGCAAAAAAAGTGGATGGAGAAAATACACTACTATGCGGGAAACATAGTCCTGGCATTTCAAAAATTGAACCTGATGTGTTTCTTTGGACTACTTTGAAACAGCATCAGTCCTTATCTCACTAAATATTTCACAGCTGTGGCACCTGAAATCCCTAGAGAAGTGCCCATGTTGCTCATTAACTCACTCAGACAGAATTAGCTTGGGTGATATTGTCTGACTTTGCCCAATGACACCAAATACATTTTAGGCAGAGAGTGGATAGCAAGGACAGAAGTCCATTAACATTAATATCTTTCTTACCATTCAAGAGTCTATTAATGCTTGTTCTTATTTTTAGTGTATTCAAAATGGACTGAATGGATCCACTCTCTCTCCCATAAATGCATCTCTGCCCATTTTTAGGCAGTTATTTTGCATCAGGATTTTGTTCCAGACTTGAGGTCACTGTGCTACCAGCTCTCCAGGAGAACAGATAGGTTTTCATACACACTTGAACCCAAAGCTGTCACTGATCCTTTTTAGACCTGTCATATATAGTAGAAGTAGTTTCTTCTTCAACAGAAGTGATCAGAGGAGGTGTCCATCCTGCCTACCATTAGGCTCCTAAACTATTGCCATCCATCCCACTAATTGCAATGCTCTCCCATTACAATCAATCCAGAGGAACAGGGCCATGATCCATCTCATCCTCAGACAGATGGCTACATTGGGACAGATGTTTCACACTCTAGAATTCACAATTTCTCTTCACTGGCTTTGAAGGGAGGTGAAGCTAAGCTCAGATGGTAGTTTTTGGCTGACACAAGTCTCACCCTCATTGACAACTCCTTGGCCATGTGCACTTATTCCACCCAAGTGCTGGTGCCACGGCCTCGCAGAAAATGCCTGCATGGAAGGAAAGGCTTGAATTATTCTTCAGCAGTAAATCTATTCCCTAAAAATAATTTTTAGCAAGTAGCTGGGAGAGATTTTCTTGGAGGCTCTGTGGAGAGTCAAAGAAGCATGGAAAGTTATGCATCTTTTGGGGGAATAGAAATTCCTGGCTTTCTAAGGGGATCTTAATGACTAGCAGATGGTTAAGAGACCAGAAAAAACAGATAGTCCAAGGATGCTATAAAATAGAAAGACTCCTACATCAGGTTACCCACTGAATTAAAATATTAGCTATCCCTCTTTTTGTGAGTGGAATTAACCATCACTGATCTGTTCAGGCTTCTGCTCATGTGAGTCTCTCCTGGTCAGGTTAGTGTGCCCATTTCTCTCACCACCATGCTCCCATAGGTGATTTTTCACAGAAATGCAATGCGAAGCATTGTTTTTCATTCCTTCTGATGTTTTACACTCTCATTCCACGTCCCTCTGTGTGTTGTAACATGAGAATGGTAGATACCGCCTGTTTCCAAACCTGGGATAAAAGTCTGGGGATTTTTTCATCTTTCCATGAGCCAGTTTGATTAGCCTTATTATTGCTACTGGCACATGGATCAACAGTTATCAATAGCCAAACGATGGCATTTGCCACGGCTGCTCTGGGTGGCAAGTCCTGACAACAACAACAGCCTGCTACTTATTAAGTCAAACACATTCAGCTTTATGTCAGTTGACAGATGTCTGGTTATTTGGCACAAAAACAGGAACTGAATTCCCACGGATGCACAATTGTGCTGAAATACATGTTATTCAAAAATCTAGTTACCTTCACTTAGATGTAAACGTCTGCCTCTTCCATGATAAACAGCAGCCCTTCGCATCCTCGTCTGAATTAAAGCAATTTATTTCCTCGTCTCTGAGGGGAAAAAAAAGAGGAGAAAAAGAAAAGGTCTAGAAGCACGTCCAAGGCTTAGCACGGCCAATTGCTGACTAGCAAACATCTGTCCTGTACCCGTGTAAACCCCACCAGGGAAGTGCAGTCTTCCGAACTTTTGGAAAGGAGGACAGCAGCGCTGCTGGATCCCTGTCTGGAAGTGGTCCATGTTATACACATGGCTCGGATGCAGAGAGCCAACCAGCGGCTCATGTTTTCATCCATTTTCTGTGCACACAATGCAGGGTTTATAAAACTCTGCTTTACATCCAGAATATTCCTGGAAAACAGATTGCTTCTGACAAGGCTTTCTTTTTAAATATAATTTTTTTTATACAATACGCTTCCATTGTGCTATATGTTGCAGATTACAAACTTCCAGTTGGCAACTTCCAATCATTTATAAGACTGTCGTGAGAGTCCATGTTTTTATATTGTACCATATATCTGAAATACATTGGAAAATAAAAAATTATATGAAACTGATAATAAATACATCTCAACAGACAGACACACGCATGAGAAAACTTTCTGATTTTGCTTCTCTGCTCTATTATGTCTTTATCTATTCTACACATATCACTCTCTGAGGCTTTTGCTGGGAGTCTACCACTAGGAAGCCAGCAACAGTGAACAGCATCCATTTAGTTGCAAAAGATATTCTGTCTTTGGCTCAGAAAATTTCAGACTTACTTCATGAAGTAAGTCATAAAAAAATCAAAACCTACTTGACACTGTCTGTGAAAGAGCAATATACCCAACCTGTCCTGGTTAAAGGAGCAGCAAGTGAAAGACTTGGAGCACAAGGTGGTGTAGGAGCACCTATGGCAGCTGTGCTGAACTACTCATGCCCTCACAGACAAGGTTCGTGACCCACTGGTGAGCCTGCTGTCAAGGTTATGCATCTTCTGAAGGCAATCTTGCTCCGTAAAACTGGCATCTTTAGATGGCCATATCTACCACCTCTTAAAAACCTACTGAAACAAAAACTGGCTGGACAGCAAGCCTCACCAGTGAGGTACATGCTTACAGGAAAGAAAGGGAAAAGCATCTTGCTGAGAGCTGTTTATAGCACACATAGATGCCAGTCATGTAGCATCCATCTCTACCATGATCTCCTAGCCCCTTACAGGTAACACATCCTCAAGGTAAGCCAAGTCTTGATATTCTCATGGGAAACTGAAACACTGAGATATCAAATAACTGGATGAAGGTCTTATAGAAAATATGTGTCAGAGCATGTCAACTAAACAGCAAGTTCTTGCAGTTTCACACACTGACTATAAAATCTTCCCAACCTTAAAATTATTGGGGGTCAGGTGAGAGATTAGAACGCCTCCTCCTGAACTCCCTGGGGAAGAAGTACAATCCCAGGATCTCACTGCATCTCCAGTTTAAAGGGGCACCTTCCCATAGCAGAGATGTTTTGGATATAGAAGGGAATGACTCAATCTACCAGATGTACAGCAAAGTGATCATCATTTCAGGGGGTTGTCCACTTTGTGAACTGGCCACAGTCAGGTATTGCCAACAAAAGAGCATCACAGAAATGGCACCCCAGCCATTGGACTCAATAGCAACTATAAACCTGAGGGATCCCCCAGCTGTCAATCAGAACACTATCAACCATGTGGGAATCATCCTCCAGTGCAAGGGGTTCCACGGGCCAAGCTTTTCTCTTAACCATATTGTTCCCATTGAAAAAGGCACCAGGACAGCTGAAAGCAAACCCTGTGAGACCCATCACAGAGTCAAGAAGCTGCTCAGGACCAGTGGTATTGCATTCATAGCAGCATGCACTGATGTCACCATGGGGTACTCACTGCCACCCAACATCCAACCCTTGTTTCTTCCACCTGCTGCCATCACTCCTCATGAAAATGTCCTAGCTGAGTTTCTTTCCCCTCTCTCTCTTTTTTTTTTTTTTTTTTTTTTTGGGATGCTGCAAAGCATTCACAGCAGGCTTCACCAGTCTCTGCTTGGGGTGGGAAACATTTCCAGATGCTCTTGGAAGCACCTTTGATTCACAGTATGCTTCTTGTTACAGTTAAACAGGAAGAAAAGCACCTCCCTTCCATAAGTGTTTTTGTGGGATGGAAAAACGATTCATATGCCAGAGCACAAATAAAATCTACCAGAGCTTCACTGTTTTCTTGGATTTTACCCTGTTCCAGCTGCTCAAATTCCTCTTCCATCAGTTGTCACCGACTCTTCCTGTCCTGTTGCTATGGGGGAAAAAAATAACATTTAAGTATGAAGACCCAGAGACACTGCTGTGTGTGGCTGGTTTTCAATTCCACCCTGAAAGACCCAAAACAGAAGGTGGGAGGTTTTATAATTGTGTATTATGCACTTACTGACAAACACTTTTTAAAAAGAGAAGGCGGCAGCAAGATCTTCCATTCACTGGAAAGTTTTAGGAGTCTTCATGCGAGCAACCTGACAGATGTTGACAGAACCACAGCACAGCCTTTAAATACATGAAGACCACAGCAAGTCAGGTGCCCAAAACCAGAAATAATCCAAACGAGCTGGGGGAAATTATAGAATCATAGAATCAATTGGGTTGGAAAAGACCTCCGAGATCATCAAGTCCAACCCTTGGTCCAACTGCAGTCCCTTTACCAGATCATGGCACTCAGTGCCATGGCCAATCTGTTTAAAAACCTCCTGGGATGGTGAATCCACCACCTCTCTGGGCAGCCCATTCCAATGCCTGATTACTCTCTCTGGAAAGAATTTTTTTCTAATCTCCAACTTCAATTTCCCCTGGCAGAGCTTGAGCCCGTGCCCCCTTGTCCTATTGTTGAGTGCCTGGGAGAAGAGACCAACCCCCACCTGGCTACAACTTCCCTTCAGGTAGTTCTAGACAGTGATAAGGTCACCTCTGAGCCTCCTCTTCTCCAGGCTAAACAACCCCAGCACCCTCAGCCTCTCCCCATAGGGCTTGTACTCCAGTCCTTTCACCATCCTTGTTGCTCTTCTCTGGACCCGCTCCAGCACCTCAATATCTTTCCTGAACTGAGGGGCCCAGAACTGAACACAACACTCAAGGTGTGGCCTCAGTTCTAGTGTTTTATTTAATTTGACTCAGAGAGGCCTTCGAACTGTGTAAGTAATCATTTCATGTTAAGGAGGAGGGATTCTAGGGATGTAGAAGCCATTTTGAGTGGTTTTTCTAAAACAGCCAGATTCTGTTCCTGTTTGGAGCTGGCTCAGGGCTTAGGGAGGGTTTCCGCAGCCACTGATTCTGAGCACCTGCAGAGGCAGGAGGTACCTCTGGACACCGCAGTGTGCATGGGACAGAACACTCCCTTAGCAGCATGTGGCCACATTAAGGAATACAGGGCTAGGTTTTTTATCTAAATGCTGTCTAATTTACAGGTCAAACCCTCCTGCACAGCAATTCAAGATAATTTAGGAAAGGACTTGGTTGCTTAGGTGCTTTCCCCTTTTTTTTTTTTGGGGTGGGGGGGAGTACAGCCGATACCACACAAGTCAGGACCTGCACTGGAAGGTGCAATTGGCACCTCCAGGATTGTTCATGGTAGCCTGGATCAGCTGAGCTCCTGCAGCCCAGTGTGCCAGTGACACAGGCACAGGTGGCATGAAGTGTTTAAGGAGCAGCAGCCCAAGAGCAGGGAGGTTCAGTGTGGTTGCAAGATTCTTAATCCCCTATGACGTGGGGATTTTTCTCTAGCTCCTGCCTCTGCAGTAACACTGTCAAGTGGGCATGATGAGTTGAAGATGTTTGGGCAAAAATAATAGTTTCCTAACCTTGGAGCAGAATTAAACACACTACAAAGATGTGGGCATAAGGTTTTAGACCTGCATACACATAAAAGCGAATACTGTTTCTGAGTTCCAAGCCAGCCCACATGGCTGGAGATGGCAAGGTTGCAACTGCTTCCACAAAAACCCAGAGCTGTAGCTGCTCCTTGCCTGGAAAAAGGCCTCCACATACCCTTTCTACTTAATGTATTAACCCATTAAGTTCACCAACTGTCTCTCCCTGAATAGATGTCTCATGAGCACCCAGGTTTGGAGGTTGGATCATTGTAACATTCCATAGACTCAAACCATTTCAGATTTTTCCAAAAATTGCCACCATGAGTCATGTGCTTTTACTGCAATGCAGCTAAGAAGGAAAGTTTCTTCCTAAAAGACATTGTTTTTTTGCAACTAAAGCAGACATGATTGTTGTGAGAGTATGTTGATAACAAATAAAGCAAATATGTCAATATAAAATAAACTATATAACATTATTATTGCTTGGTAATTAGCACACAGAGAAAAAATCTGGTCTAAGAGAAGTGCAGGTGATCATTGTAATACCTGCACAGGTGTAGTCCTTGGAGCCTATCCCAGTCTCAACTTGGATTATTACCAAGGCAACTTAATGAATTTGATTGAATTTATTCTATGTGACAGGGAAAAAAATGGCTCACTGAATACTTTTAAGCATGTGTGCATGTGCATTTTAGATGGCTTGATAAATCCACAGCTATCTGGATTTGGAAGTAATCTTACCCTGTCTGTAACCAACATGCTGGAAAAATTACTTTATGGGCAGCAAGAATAATTCTTCTTAGCCATAAATCAAAGCTTTTCAGGAGGGAAAGATGCATCATGGAATTTTTTTGATTCCTCTTACCAGAAAGTCTTACACGCATGGCCACATTAAAAGACATTTTCAAATGAAAACTGAAAATAATTTCAGAAAATAAGACAACAGAAAGCATATGGGGCTTGGTTTGCTGCTAAGGAAATATAGGCTGACAGAGAATATTACCAGCTGTGATTCATCTGCTGCAAGAGACTTTGCTTTCAAAAATAAAGCGGCACAGCGGAAGGGTCAAAATTGTACCTGGGATTTAGGATTATGTTATCTGCTGTTCTGCAACATGGTGGCAGAGAGAAAAGTCTCACTGATAGTGCTGATAGCAGGAATTGGAGACTGAGGATTAAGCAGTGGCACAGATAGCAACCAGCTTTCTTCTGTTAGCCTTTCATAGATTGCAAAAAAATGGAAAAGGGTGCCTGCCCACATGAAGCAGGCCCCTGGTTTAAATCATAATGCAACTTTTTTGGAGTTATCTGTCTCCTGCCCAGCATCTCATCAACAGGGCATAGAGCTTATGTCTAAGGCGGATGTGGTTTGGAGGAAAGTTTCCAAAGCCCAGAAAACAGATCTGAAGAGGAGGGTAAAACCCTGCCCAACCCTCTCAGTCCAGGCTGCCCAAGAGGACCCTCTCAAATCAAGGGCACTCCGCAGTCAGTCTTGTTGCAAGCTAAGGCTTGCAGTTGCATTGGAGACATGGTTGTGGTGGACAGACTTCTGGCTTCTCCAGCCATCCTCCTCCAGCTGCTCACCCCAACCTTCATTCTGGGCCAGTGGAGCTCATCAGCATCTCTGTGTTCAGTCAAGGGCTCCTGATAGCCCAGAGTCTCCTGGTAAAGCTAAATGGGTGGCATCTTCTCCAGGTTAGGAGGTAGTCCTCACATCACTCAAACTTCTCTGTGCATGCAGTGCAATCTCCCTTACACACCAGAGCCCTTAGCTATAAACCATGTCCCTCTGAGGATCTATAGGCTTGAAATCTGCTGTGAATCAGACTGTTTTCCAGGCATTTGTCCATGGAGCAGAGAGTGTGCAAAGACTCCACTCCAGAGTCTGGCACCATTCAGCCCAAATAGCTCTCTCAAACTCAGAAGATATGCAGACCAGACAAGCAATGGAAAGAATTTTGCAAGGAAAAAATATTCAAGAATTCCAAATTCACTTAACCATGCACTGCCAATAAAGAAAGTGCTGGAAGCCAGCAGTTCAAGAAGCAAGCATTACCCTGCTTTGAATGTGAGGGGTTGGACAGGTAACCCTCAGAGGTCCCTTCCAACCTCAGTTATGCTATGAATGAGGGTTATAACAATGCTTTGAATTTTCTAAGGCTCCTTTCACCAATAAACCAGCCTCACACTTCTTTCCAAATGCTAAGTGGCACCACACCCCATCAGGACCATTTTTGTGCATTTTAACAACTGCAGAAAGAGTTTAAGGCTCTGCTGGGCTGAAAAAAACAGATCCAAATCTCACAAGTGAGTGACACAGACTCTGAAGAAGAGCTCAGTTCTTGCAACACCCAACCTCATGCCATAACCTCGCTCATTAAATGCTGCTCCCTTCCCAGGTGCAGTCCCAGGCACGGCTGCACTGCAGGCACATGTGCTCCTCACTCACTCTGCTTTGCTCTTCCCACAGCCAGACGAAAAATCCCAGCCAGACCCCATGATGGGAGACAGATGTGGAGCCACTCCCAGCATCCTGCTCTGCCTCACACACTGTCTACCACATCACCACCTAAATTGGTTCCAGCATCATCCTCGCTGCTGATGAGGTGCAAAGCAGATGAAACGCAGCCAGATCTCGCAGTGCCAGCTGGAAGAGGTGAGCTCTGGTGTGCAGCAACAGACTCGGCTCAAACAGGCACCATCAGTCAGATCTCTGCCAGAAGATCAAAATACCTCTTTACAACACAGGAATCATTTGGGCCTTGAATTTATCCTTGATGCTGCATAACATTACCCACTAACTTTAGAGAAGTAGATAGGAATGTCCAGGTTGAGCAAGACATTGCTTGAACAGATGCCAACATATCCCAGAATAACTTGGTAAAAAAGTCGATGTCCATCCACCCTGTTTGCTGCTTTCCAGGTGTAACTTCATCTCCCATTTGCTCTGCTGCACCAGGCCCAACATGAAAGTGTGTTCTGGCCATTGTGGCCAAAAAAATTACAAGATTGGGTCATACATTCAAAAAGTAAAGCTCAAGAAAGAAGGCTGGGGACTCTTCTTCTGAGGAAAGGCAACAGGAGGCACTTTGGGACCTGTGTGAGTTGGAGCACGGGACTGGCACTGGCTCCTGGATTAGTGCTGGGATCACACAGACACAGTGTGTAAAGGTCTGCTCCAAGGGAGGAACATCACATGAGGAGAGAAGATAGGAAACAGGGATGGGAGACAGCAGGGGATCTGAGAGGCAGATTTTTACAGCTTGAAATGGGACTGCAATGAAGAAGTAGGGCTGGGCCTGGGCCAGGGCTCTCTGCAGCCTTTGGTCCCTGTGGTAAATGTGGCTGACAACCTCCCCAGCTAAACTATGAGACAGGGTACAGCTGGATTAGTGGTCAGACTAAATGATCGTAGGGACTTTTTTTCAGTTTGAACAATACTGTGACTCTAAATCACCAATTTTCTAATTCTTCTGGCACTGAACTGCAGCAGAAGGAAGCAGGAAGATACCACAGGCCAGCAGGGGTCAGACGCAGTATGCTCAGAGCTGAGGTGGCACTCTGCAGGTCCAGTCGCTGGCTACAGGACCTTATGGAAGAACATCTCTTAGTGCTGAGATTTGGAGGCCAAAAGTGCAGCAGCTGCACTGGAGCAGGCAACTGGATGAAGTTGGATGAGGTTTTCCAAAAGGATGTGGTAGAGCAGAGTAGAGCACACCAGATGAGATTTCAGTCCTGTTCATAAGGCATTGGCCACTTGTGTCAAGGCTGAATTTCTGTTCCTATTCAGTCCCATGCTGTCATGTGTCTTCTCCAAACTATTCAGCATACATCATCTGCTCAAACATCAGCCCCTTCAGCTGCTGAGCCACTGGATCCAGCTGTGCTGTGAAAGTATGTATGCCTTCCAAAATGCGCTTGGCTGACCAAGACTGTGCTGAGTCAGAAAGGGATTTACAATTAGTTAAATGCACATGTCCATTCTGGTGTGTGCTTAGGAATGGGATGATGGTGTAAGTGACTTTGGAGCACTGCACTGAGAGCCAGCATGTACCTCTGTACTGTTTCTTCTGTGCCATCCTCACAGGCCATCACCCAGTGCTGCACCAAAAAACATAAAGTGGTACCTCTGGCTTAGCTGGATGCCAGGGCAGAACAAAAAAAATACCCATATGCCTACTTATTTATTGTGTTATCCGGATTTCTGAACACCTACCCCCTTCCCCAAGCAATAATGCAAGGTACAAATTATGTACCATCCACTGGCAGATATTGATCCACAATGCTATCAACAAACCAAAACAGCACATATGTCTTATTCAATCTTTAAACGTTCACCGGTGATAGAACTGGCAGAAAGAAGATCCAGATAAATTTTGTGAACAAGACAGTACTCTAAATAGGACATCAAGACTCTTTTCTATACATTATTCAGTGGAATTACTGAGGAATAAGTTATTCCCTCTGTAAATTACTTGCTGTTCTAATTCATGGATAAAAAACCCAAGAAATTTGCTATTTGAGAGCAGTAATGGACTAATCCTTTGCTCAGAGATGTCTCTGGATAGAGTCCTCCAAGAGCATCAGGAGAGCGGTTCTGCTGCTAAGCAACAGGCAGATGCCCAGACAGCTGATAGTTTACCAAACAGGTGAGTGCCAAAGACAAAATATGGGAAAAAGCATCAGTAGATTTCTTCTCTCCACCTTTTTTCCACCACCAGCAACTTCATCCAGATTTGACAGTCAGCAGGTGCTGTTTCAGATTTTTATCCGTGTCTCCAGGTGAAAGTAAATAGAAATCCAATGTATCCATTCTCCTGCCACTAACACCTAAACCTAAAGAGAACTTCTCTTGCCAGGAATGAGATGTGTAATTGCATGCCAAGGCCCAAACTTAGAGGGCAGCCTTAACAGTTTGTTTGGAGCTGCCATGCTTCAAGGAAGCATCTAAGTCTTCATCTAGGGTTAGATCTCCCTTCCCTTGCCAGATGATTTTTTCCTTCATGCAGGCACAGTCTTATGTGTGAAGGCAGAATGAACTATGGTGAGACAGCAACCAAAGAAGCTTGCTGTGAGTGTGCATTCACACACATGCCTCTGTGTGTCTCCTATGCAGCTGGCACTCAGGCCAAGGAAGAAGACTTTAATCCAGGAGATAAAGCATGGCCATAATCTATATAAGTCCATATGCAAATGAGTTGCATGACTGAATTTTCTCACAGCAGCTTTAACCTGGGACTTTGCCTCTCCATACTGAAGGAGAAGTGCAACTTTGCAGAGTGCACTACAAAATCAATATTCACCTAGAGGTGTATCACAGAAAACTCACACTCCATGAATATAAAATGTCCATGAGAAGTTTAAAGCATTCCTTAAGTATAAAATCAGGTGTAGGGCTAAGTATCCAGAGCTTCCTTCAGTACTTTTGGAAAATGAGATCTTTCTAGAATCCTTTGGGAAGTGGAGGGGCAAGCTAGGAGCTGTCTGTTTGTGTAATTCAAAGAAGGGCCCACTTTTTGGGAAACCAGTTCCAACAAATGGTTAATCCAGGGGATTAAACTGCATCTGATTCCTTCATGACATCTCAAGTCACATCTCCCCACTTCCTCTGTTGCTTGACTTGAAGACTTCTTGCAATGCAAAAGAACTTCATTTCACTGAGGTCAGCAAATATTTTCAATCACCTCCAGAATTCACCTGAAACATAAAAAACTGGTTTTTCTCTGGTTTTCTTCAAGTTAGACAAATTTCCTTTTGCATGATGACTTAAACAAATGCTCAGGTACATTGTAAAATAAATGCTAAACAGGATTCTTCGCTGTCTCATTGCCCAAGGAGTTTGGCTCTATATTAGTGTGGCCTTCCTAACCATGGAAATGGTCCAGATACATTACTGTTGGACAATATGGATGTGAAAGAAAGGTGGAGACCTTCTAGGGGCCTTAACCTGAATTGCTATTGAAATAGCAAAGCAGGCAATGTTATTGCATGCTGGTTTTCAGTGTTGTGCTGTACCCAATACAAGGCTGGTTCTTTAACTGTCATAAATTGAGAAGAAAAAATACATCACAGATTTTTGGCCTCGTGGCCCTAACTTGTATAAGGTGAAAGTTCATTATCATGCATAAAAGAAAATGTCAAGAAGTTGAAAGCATATTATCCTGATCTCATTGCTCCTACAGTCCATTAGGAAAGAGAAAACTGTACATTTATTATCCAGTTGCAAAAAATTAGAAAGCACAATGCAACCACCAAACACCTCCAGAATCAGGACAGAAATTGCCCCCTAACCTTAAGGATCCTCACATCCCTAACTTTGCATCCTCTTCTTTTGCTAAAGAAAGAAGCAGTATCTCTTCAAAATTAAGGCATTGGGATAATGCTCCACTCTCAGACTGTGATAACTCACATAAAAAGCCTGAAGAAACAGTTAAGGAAATTTAGACATACCTGAAGTCACAGCCAATAGCAAGATTTAAATTTTGTAATTTCAAGAATCTGAGAGGAAGGTCTTCTGTATGACTCGAGTTTCAGATCTTTAACAACTCAAATCTATATTGAGCTTCCAGCCTGATAGCACAGGTCTCGCTAAATTTCTGCTGACTTCTCTTTGTTTGAAGTTATTAGCACAAATGAACAACAATTCATAAGACTACTCAGACAGATTGTTGGTATCTCTGCTTTCAGCAGCAATATCTTCTGTCTCTAAGAGAAATGCCGTACTTGGTCCCCTCTGCTCAAGACTTTTGGCTAGGAACAGTTCCTCCACAGTATGTGGGATATTTTCTTCCTATTAAGTCTCTGTTTCACCTACATCAAAATATTACTGAGCTTTTCTAACTGGGATTTGCAAAACTTCTTCATAAATAGGCTCTGGATTCTTTCCTCCTGTTTAACTGCTTAGCTCCTACAGTCTTTGTATTTTTTATTTTTCTGGAGGTAAGCTTGATGTAATCTCTGCCAAGCTTTCATAGCTTTTCAGAAAGTGGTGCTGAATGCCTTGAGATTCCAAAAAACTCCTTGAAAGCTCACACCATTGCAGAGTCCATCCCTCAACAATAAGAGGAACATGGTAAAATCTAATTCTAGGACACAGTAAAATCTAATCCTGTAAAAGCTTGCTGTCCTGAGTGGGAATTTTGCCTGAATGAGGGAATTGATGCGATTCAGTAAATGGTCAAAGTCAGCCTGTAAAAATTCCCCTCCATTTCTGAACCTGTAATTTCACATCCTTACCAAACCCCGCACCACTCTGCCACACAGAGGACCAGAGGGTGCTGAGCAATTGTATCTCCTGCTGAACCACAGGGAAAAAGAAAGACAACAGAGAAAGAGCAAAGTAAAGGACCCAGCCACTGATGTTCTTTATGTGGCATCAGAAGTCGCTCATTTCCCAGGGCAAAAAACCTTCCCTACCTGCAGTGCTGCAGAAAAGAAAGCAATGGAGACAGTGTCAAGGTGAAAGGGGAACAGTGTGTAAATCAGGAGAGACAAGAGGTTTTCCTTTGGAAAGGAATGGCTACACTCTCACCTAGAGACCTCTATATGTCATCCATGATCTTGGCCTGGATACTCTGCAGTTACCCTGAAGAACAAAGCTTTGGAGAACGACACAAACCCTTCGGAAATTCCCGGGTACTGGTATGAGGTAAAGTAAAGGAAATGGGAGTTTATTTTCATTGCAAGAGGCAGTGATCTAATTGCCAACTTTGAAAATTATAAAAAGGCTTGAAATTGCTCCTAGAAAACCACTGCACACTGGGAAAACACGGCAACATAGAAGTGTGCAATGTGAACGCTGGCGTTGCTTTCACTGGAAGGATAATAAACATATGGATTGTATTACTAAGGAGATCTAAGGGTGAAAAAGAAAAAAAGGTATGAATGAGATCAAGAGGGAATGAGTGAAAACACCGCAATCATGGTGGGATACCAGCAGTTCTCCCTTTCTCCCTTCTCCAGGGACAGGTTGCACAGCCGTACATAAATGTTTTGCTCGGCCTTTCATAAGTATTTCAGAGTTTTCTGGCAGCTTGAATTTTAAGCTTGATTTGCAACAGTACTTGCCCCATCCACATCTAAGGAAAGAAAATCCCTTGCCAGTGGATTTTGTGCCTAGTGCCAGATGAAAAGAGTGGCTCTTTGCAGGCTGAGGCTGGAGCTGTCCAGAAGATATGAAGATCAGGTTAGACACTGCTGGCTCTGACTTAGCGTTGAAAATTTGGCTCAAGAGATGAAAGGGTAGTCAACTCTTTAGATGTTTGCTTCACAGAGGAGAGCACCATCCAACATAACATGCAGGATTGCAGACAGCTCTCCAGGGAACTAAGCTATCAAGAAAAGCTTATTCTGGATCAGGACACCTGGGAATTTGGAGAGCAGGGGAAAGACAAAGAGAAAAGAAGCTGATGGAGAAATAACTTTCCAGGAGCCTGGATCAACAGTGGAGTCTGGCATGGAGCTTCTGAGACCCTCCACTATGCAACTTAACTCAAGTAGGATCCCCTGGGAGAAGAACTGGGACCGGTATCATGGGATGCATGCAAAATGCATCTCTCCAGCAGCAGTTGCAGTGCCTGTTGCAGGGCACTGAGCCCGCACTGCTGCAGCTTGGCTCTCCTCCAGAAACTGGCCAGCCAAATCAGAGTCTGCTAACAGCCTGCTGACATGGGAATAAGAAACTAATGAGGCCTTAACTTCTGTATGACTACAGGCCAGAGTTTGGCTCAGAGCATAGCTTGGAGCCTGGCCAGGCTACACAGGAAATCACCACACACGTTCGGAGGAGAAGGAGGAAAAGGAGGGTGGCAGTGACCGTGCAGCATAGTGAGACTGCTCTGTGTAAAGGTGGAAGAGTCCCCATCGGCAGCTTCAAGCGTGGGGCATCAGTGTCACCTCCTTGAGCATCTTTTTACTGTGCCCTCATTAAAACTGCAAGCCCATTAATGACATTTCATATGTTTTCTCTGCATTTCTCTCCACTTTTGTCAATTTACAGCGTGGCAAGGAAGTAGCAGCAATTTTGGTTTTGAAAGAGGTAAAGGAAAAGCAGTTTCTATAAAGAGACCAGAAAAGTCTCACTTCTGCATAGAAAGAAGAGCAAAAGGCCTGATTTTGCTCATGAAGCAGTTCTTGGCTTTTTCTGCTGAGTGCAAAGAGCTGGTGCAGTGTGACTGTTATGTGCTGTATCTTTACCATCAATCACATTTTAATGAGAGTAAATTGAAATTCCAGGCATACATTAATAATGAATGAATGAATTAACTCTGAGGAATCATCTGATGATACTTTCACTGGGCTATGATGTCTATAGGCTAACACCACATTAGGTTACTTTTTGGACATTTATAGGGAAAACTTGGAACTAAAATATTTGCTCCAAGGCCCAAATCTGCAATGGGACTTATGTGCCTGCATTTCAGCTTAATTGGAATTTTGGAAGTCACAAATATGGCAGCTCAAAAAACCCACACCTACTTGCCCAGACATTTCAGCATTCACAGGCACCAGAGTCATTGGAAGAGGCTGCCCAGGACAGTGGTAGAGTTACCATCCCTGGAGGGATTTAAAAGATGTCTTTATGTGGCATTTAAGAGACGTGGTTTACTGGTGGTCTTGGCAGTGCTGGGTAAATGGTTGGACTCAATAAACACAGAGTCTTTTCCAACCTAAATAATTCTATGATTCTATGACTGCCACAAAAGTTTCTTCAATTTTCACCACCAATTTTCACAAGAAACATTTTGCCCTTTAGGTCATGCTGCTCAGATTGTAGCTATTAGTATTTGCAGTAGCATCCCAAAACTGGATTGTCTTTTGCCAAAAATCTTAGAAAGGCTGGTTATGTCCACAGTGGAGAGGGAAGTCACAACCCAGATCCCAGAACAGATGCTTTGTCACCTCTGCCTGACAGACAGATGTCTATAGTGTTCACTTGGGTAGCAGTAGAGCTTGATTTTCAAAGAAAGCGATGCAGGGGTTCTAATATCTCTTTTCTATTGTGAATGATGCCAGGCTCCAAGCAGTCAGAGAAGACATCAGGAAATTGGTGTCACCATAAGCATCAAAAATCCCCTAAACCTTATCAGCTGATCAGCTGTATTCCCTGGAAGTGCAAACTGCCATTAACATGACTTAAAATTCCAGTTTATTAAACCTTGGCTTCTCACTCTGGAGATTTCCCATCATGGCAGCCAAAAATGTGGCTGCTATGGCTGAAAAAATCAGTTTGGCTGGATCTGCAAGTATCACAGCATAGGATGCTTACTACTTTTGGCCAGGGGCTGCTTGTCCTTGTGAGGATTTTAGAAATATCTTCCTCTGTAAAGCTCAGGACACACTTTCTGTTTAAGTGCTGGGGTTTTCCAGTGCAGAGTTATTAAGGAGATCTGTTACAGAGGAAAAAAAATTATTACTTAAAACTTGGAGACTGATGACTTTGGTGGACTAGAGCTCTTTATTTCCTAAAGAGCTGCTTGTCCAAGGCAACGAAAAAGCATCTGCTACACCCAAGCAGTTTACTTGAATTCAACCATTCCTATCTTGCCAAGGCTGTTGATGATGTCAAGAAATTATCTGCGGCTGAGGCAGGAGTAGGTTCTGATGTTTCTCACAGCAGCATTGCACCCCTATGTGTCCACCAGGCACCACCAAAGTGCTCCCCTCCCAGTATAAGACCTCACTCCATCACAACATGATCTCTTCAATGCACAGGAGGGTTTTATAGAGGAGTCTCTGCACTTTGCCATTGGTCCTTGCCAAGGTGCTCCCCAAAGCTGAGGTCCTTCCCCCCATACCTTCACCATCTCTCCCCTCAGCAGGATACTGGGCAGGAGACACACCCACCCTCCAGATGTATTTCTGATCACACAAGCCTCCAAAACCACATGTCCACCCCTTAGAGCACCTCCAGAACCAGAGACACCTAACACCCAATTTCTTACGACATGCTGCCGACTCTCTTCAACACCCTTCAATTTTATGGGTAAAGCCTTCCTCATGCTGAACAGACAGAACACTGCTGATTCAGACATATTGGTCAGAAACAGGTCTTTGCTCCAACTCATGGCAGTTGGAACAAGAAGAGACCAGACTGCTTCTCCACTTATTTTCCCTTTATCATAAACTTACCTTTTGGGTCTCTTCACCTCCATCCTAATATCCTAAATCTCCACTATGTTTGTTTTTCTCAGCAGTCTGCCAACATGTCTCTTGAACTTATTTATAGTCTTATTTATAGTGTGGTTTCAGCCACCTCTCTATTTAAACTATTCCATATGTTTATTTCCCTTTGTGTGAAATGGGGCTTTGCAAACTCTTCTTTATCCCTGTGGCCTTTTATTTTCAGATGGTGGCCCCAGCTGCCTGGCCCCTCCCATGAGACCTGTTTTCCTTGCTCCACTGAACAAAAGAGCAACTCAGAAAGGGTCTAGGGTGATGAGATACACACCAGTTCTGCACCAGCCCTAACAAAGACAGATCCCTAGATGAAGGCTGGCACATCCTCCACAAGCTGCACAGCCAGTTGGGCATCCTGATGGGATGAAAGTCGATTAGGTTCACCTGTATCCAGAGGGGTAGAAAGTGGGAAGCAGCTCTTGCTGGGGATTTATCCTTGGATTTTCCTTCACTGAATCTCCAGCACTGATTGCAAACTCTATTCTTAACTTTTCTTATCCTCTGTGGGCTCATCCCTGGGGCTGCTGTGATCCAACCTCCTAACCTGCTGTGAATCTACCCCTTATTTTGGGTGTGCCACAGCTTGACCAGTGACCCTAGCACACTTTTCCTCTCCACAAATCTCAGGAACCAGCTTCCCAAAGGCAGACAGGTTTGAGTGGCATTTCCTACAGTTGCAGTTCTGAGTGCCCGAGCTTCCATGTTAATTCAAGGTGAAACAAAAGCAAACTCCAGGCGCCACCATTCAAATGACTGGTGGCAAATCATTTAATTAGTTGGGCTGCTATTTTAAGGAAGACATTTTCTGCGATGGAGGTGGTAAACCCTGGCACAGGTTGCCCAGAGAGGTGGTGGATTCCATCCTTGGAAGTGTTCAAGGCCAGGTTGGATGGGGATTTGAGGACCCTGATCTAGTTGAAGATGTACTCATTCATTGCAGGGGGGTTAGGCTTTAAAGGTCCTTTTGAATCCAAACCATTCTATGATTTGCCCAGCTCCCCATTTCACGTAACTTGCCAGCAGAGATGGTTGCTAAACCTCTCACATTTATTCCTCACAGTTGGGGGTCAGTGGCTGTGTGGCAGGTGTAATTTGCACACAGGGCCCCATAAAAAGGCCACCATGGTGGTACATCTGCCCTTCCCACCTTGTCTGCAAGCCCAGCTGCAGCCAGGCTGAGCTCTGCTCTGCAGAGCAGCCATAAATGGCTTTCTTGGGGGACCATCAGTGAATGTAGCCAGCGGTGAGAGCCCAAGGGACAACATCAGAGACACAACAGGTCTATGTTCAGCGTCAGGGCAGCTTTAGAGGCAAGCCAGCTAATGTAACAATAGATCTCTCCTTACTGACTCTCTTTTTTAGCAGCTTTTTCCAGCCCTCTGCATGGGGCACTTCAGTTTTCCTCCTCCTGACTTGCAAGGAATATATTGGTGGGAATCCTTGGTGTTTGTGTTCCTCATGCCCTAAAACCAACTTTTTGTAAACTCCTCATCTCACAGCCAAACTTTCCTCCTCTGACTGCTCCAACAGCTGCTCTCTCTTTTTTACTGTGATAGCATTTGATCCTTTCAATGGACACCCGTGAAACACCCTGTGCTTTTCTAGCCTCATAGCATCCCTTCCCCATCGATTGCAAAGACCTTCAGAGCACACTGGGAGCCGTACCCTGTTTCTCTCATTTTCCAAAGAGAAGCGTTTTTAGTAGTGAACTCCCAAATCCTGGTGTTTTTTAAATAAAATGAACCAACAAGCAGGTTCCCTCCACTTACCAAAAAAAAAAAAAAGGTAAAAGAAAAGACCACCAGAAAGCATCAAAATGGGCTCATGTTCCCCCTGCTTTCTTCTTTGCTCCTTTTTTTCAGGTCAGCTTTAGACAGGAAAAAACTCAGGCTGACAGTGATATCTCTAATGCAATTCAAGGGTCTCCCCGAGGATACAGCAGGAGTCTCATTATTTTATATTCTCCCAGACAGAATACTAAATTTGGGGAAAAGCCTGCCCAGCCACAGCAATAAGAAAGGAAACTTCCCAAATTGCTCTCCAGAGCCCTTGGATTCCTGTTTCATTACTTCGGCATGAGCAGTCCCAGGTGTCTTTTTTTAATCCCTGTTGATCAACAGGGGCAAGGCTTGGCATGTCTCTGGCCAAAGGCTCATTCAATATTATGAGCAAGCTTTAATACAAACACAGGGAAGGGAAAAATACGCACTCTGCAAATTCACTTCACCTTTACTGTTGTAAAACGTGCTGGATTTTAATGATTTCTGTGTACCAGGAACCTCAGATTAGCTTTAAAGCATTTAACTGTAATTTTGTTTGGGGTTTTTTTCCACTGTGAAACAACAAAAAAAGTGCCACAACCCTGCAGGCTTTAAGTCAGAACATAGACAAGATTGCAAAGTCTTGTTTTTCTGGAAAAATGCTGTGCCGGCAAGGGTAGAAGAGATCGTTCAGATACAAAGAGGGGGTTGGAATCAGATCCAAATATATCTGCAGATAAATATTTTACGCTCCTTCTGAATAGCTGGGTGGGATCAGGCACACACTAGAGCCCTGCGCTGTGCAAGGCTGCCACCTCCTGGGGTGGGCAGCCCAGATGCCAGGACATCCACCAGAGATTGGGTTTGATTTTATGTTTTCGCCCAGTAATAATCACCTCACAGGGAACATGAACCGATATCTGCATCTACAGTTTTTATGAAGAGCAGAGAGGTCTTCTAAGGAGTGGGTTTGGAGTTTAAAGGCTCAGGTGTGGAGTTAGGATGGTGGATGTGCCTGTTAGCACCTGAAGAAGAGATGTGGGGATCCAAGGAACACTGCATTTCATCAGGAAAGCTACACATTTCCCCATTTATTGCAGCTGCTGCTCTCTTATTGTAACAGTGTTTCCTCTTGTCATGGCTCCAACAGCCCATAATCAGTGACATCTGCTCTGTCCCTTCCACCAGTCACCCAATGGCACCACGGAGGTGGATATTGAGAGTACAGGAGATTTTTCTGGGTGAGCAATATTCTATGGAAGGTGAAAGTTTAGAGGTGATGCCTCACTACCTGCCATAACTAACATAGCTCAAGGTATCCTTTGGGTGCTCTGACTCCATCTACGAGGGTCAGAATACTTCTGTGTTGGAGTAGGAGGTTGGCTGCAGCCATAGTTTGTGGGGATGGGACCAATCTGGGGGTTCTTGCAATAGACTTAAGCGATTAAGAAGCTTTAGGTCTGGGAGTATGGGAATGATGATGTTACCCTTGGCAGAGGGCAGGCTGGATGCTGATATGTTTTAGAAGCATAAAGGCATTGGTTTAGTGCAGTAACAGAGTCTCCCTGCTCTGCACATGGACAGATATTAAAGGGCAGTGAAGGCAACCCAAGCTCAAGACCAGAAGAGGACCACTTAGTCAACTGGACTCCCTCCCCTATGTCGCAGGTGCATTGCCTTCCCACACATTGGAGAGGAAGGTGGCAAAAGCCTATGTCAGGAGGTCAAAAGCAAACAGATCCCTTAACGCAAAGGACAGAAAAGCTCATAGACCCCCAAGTCTCCTAACAAAGTGGGGAAATGCCTGAGTTGCTGCTGCCAGACTCTCATGCAGAGGCAGAACCAGAATGGGATGCTGGCAAGGAGTCAACCTGGAACCAATAGCATGAAATGCCCTCCACATCCTTCAAATAAGTGTTGCCTCCTTCCAAGGAGTTTAACTTACGAGGAACAGACCACCATAATCACTCTGAAAGTGCTAGCAACTCTGGGTTTCAGAAAGAAGAATTAAAAACAAATTAGAGGTAATGATCTCTCACATTGTTTCTGAATCCACTCTGTGGCTGAGAGTTTTGGTGGATTTGGCTAATCAAATCAAGCAGGGCCCTGGGCATGCAGAAGGGTGATGTGGAGTTTAAGAATATTTTCAAGCTTCTTCTTGAATATCAGAGGTGATGCAACTGCCCTTTCTCATTGAAAACAGTAGTAAGAAATTCACTAAAAGCCAAAGCAAAGAAACTGACTCATCCTGAAGAAAGGTTGTTTCCCCCATATGAACTGTGTCAGTGGAACATTAAATGACTTGTGTTTTTAGTTACTTCTTCTGTTCTTCTAGAGTAGTTATATACAGTTATTCTTCTATTATTAGTTACTCCAGACCTAAATGGTTGCAGAGGATCTGCAGAAAGAGAGATACGGCGATAGGAAATAGGGGGATCCTCAGGACTCTGCATTCTTTTTTGCACAGTAGTGCTATGTTGGTTGTCAAGGCTTACGAGAATACTTCAGAGGGGTTAAGTGTGCTTCACACTGTAATACTGTGGATCAGGTACCCAGGAATGGGGCTATTTGGCTGTTCAGATGTACATCAGCATGGGCACCCTGCATCAAAATGCCACTAGTTCAGTTCTGAATGTCAAAGACAAGGTGGTGGGGCACACCTCGTTGTTAACAGATGGCTAAAGCTTATCTGTATAAACTCATTTACTAATCAAAATCAACAGTTTATGTGTTTTGGAAGGTGGAAACAGCAGAAGTCAGTATTTAGAAGCAGGACAGGATGAACCCTAAGCCACTTAGCACAAACTTGTTTGCAATGTCCTACTAATCCCCTCCTATCCTGTCTTCATTACCCTCATGTACACCACACCTGTGCAACTGATAACACAGCAGTGTTTGGGAAGCAGATTTCAGATAGCCCCTTTTCCCCACTGAGGGACCCCATCCAGCATGTTTTAAACCAGGTTTTCTATCTCAATGGCAGTTTTTTCCTTAAACTTTTAGAGAAATAAAGCAATCCAACCCCCTGGGAAACGTGCTCTTTGCCAATATCTCCAGCAGTCACTTCTGCACAGTGTCTAGAACGTCCCACTCTGAGCCAAGTGCTGTCCTTGTGCACAGAAGTCGCCCCATTATCTTTTCCAGGTCATCCCTGGTAGCAGCTCTTCCAGACACTTCTATGAGTGGATTTACCCTCCTGAAAAACATATCATGAACAGAGGAACTAGGACAGGGCTGGCAGCAGGGAAGGGATGTTTCATGTTTTCATGTTTCCAACAGAAGTTCCCCAAAGCCTGTCAGTGTTTAGCAGGACAATGCCCTTAGTAACATGTTTTAACTTGGTCAGCCTGCAGTGGTCAGACAGACAGATGATCCTCATAGGTTCCTTCCAACCAAAAATCATTCTATTCTATTCTATTCTATTCTATGTCACCCTGTAGCACCAGGGGATGCCTGCAGAATACAGTGCCAAGGCTGTGCCCATAAATGCCTTTTGAAGCCCATGGCCACCTCAAACCTCATATTGCCACAGACCTGTAAAATTCAGACATATGTTTCTGTGCAGGATCAGACCTGTGGGTGAACTCCAGGGCTAACAAAGGGGAACAATGAGCCCAGCTGGGGCGGGAACAAAGACTCCTAACAGTTTCTTATATGAAAAGGAGAGCTGCATCAACATGTTAAAATCCCACCAGTTTCCTTCTTTCATCAGCAAAAACAACCATGGGTTTTAGGCTAGTTTTTAATGGAGAATCAGTAATGGCCATAATATCTTGGTTCTTCTTTGGCATGGGAAACAACCTGGGAAAACCCCTCTTGACTTAAGCCCTTCCAACCTGCCTTGTCAAGCATTCAGAACAGATTTAAAATATCTTGTTATAACAAAGAAGAACAACATGATTTAGTTATCAGACTACTTGTCTCCTAGGGACACTTCAAAGCATTGTTGAGCCAAATGCTGCCCCAGACCTTGTTCCAGACAGGTGTGACCCAATTCCTGTTGCAGCCCACAAGGTATGGGCTGCCATCTCAAGGAAAATGTGTGTCAGGCCACTTTAGCAATGCTAGAGTAAAGAAAAGAAGATTACCTGCATGACTTAATCTTCCTACTCCCTATTTTCCTCTGTTAAAACTTATCTTTCCGCTCACTAGAACTGGGGCACTAAGGCTCTATTCTTCCCACAGTCTGGGCAAGGGTTTTGTGCAGCCACCCCTCTGGCACTTTCTCTGTGCAGGCCAGGATTAATATAAAGTGGTTAACTTAACTAGCAACATATGTCTGCCTCTTTTTTCCCACTGCCATTTAATCTCTCTTATCCACTGACCATGCAAGCCTCTGCAGCAATCACTGCAGAGTAATTATGTGATTATTCCATCCCTCTAAATTACAGCTGCAGCTTGGACCTCAGCAATTGCAGGTGATGCAGCAAGGTTGACTTTCTCAATTGTCAGTTAATTACAATTAGACAGAATTAAAAAAAAAATCACACAGTAATAAAAATAAACGACACAATAATAAAAATGAACCACACTATAATAAAAACCAACCTACACAATAATAATAATAAAATAACCTGTCAGAAAATGCAACTTTTGCTGAGAATTGTCACCCCAATCTTTGTCATCACAAGGAAGATAAGAGTGGGATCCATTAATAAGATGGCAATTTATGTTAATTTATCAGCACCTAAGCCCAGGAGCCTTAATAAAACTAGCTAAAAGGAAATTTATGATAAATAAAGGCAATTATGTTGTAGCTGTTATTACAGTGGCCGTTCAAATCCTGTTATGCTGGGTATTACTGTTGAACTGGCTTAGACAAGGAGGAGGACAGGGTGTGCAGTTGGAGGACTCCTAGAAGGCCGAATGCAACATCAGATGGAGTCTCCAGGTCCTCACCAGAACCCTCTTCTGCAATGCCTGCAAGCCCAGCAAACCACAAGGTTAAAAAAAATAATGAAATTGACCTTTCAGTACTTAAAGCGATCCTATATAGCAAGGATAACTGACTTTTCACATGGGCAGATGGTGACAGAACAAGGGGGAATAGCTTAAACTAGAAAAGGGAAAATTTAGATTAGATATTAGGAAGAAATTCTTTATTGTGAGGGTGGTGAGGCACTGGCACAGGTTGCCCAGAGAAGCTGTGAGTGCTCCATGCCTGAAAGTGTTCAAGACTGGATGGGGCTCTGAGCAACCCGAAGTGAAAGGTGTCCTTGTCAATGACAGGAGGTTGGAACTAGATGATCTGTAAAATCCCTTCCAACCCAAACCATTCTATGATTTTGGGAAATGAGGCTTTTACAAAGGAGGGGATGAACTGTAATAAGATCAACTTGCAGTCCTTTCTTTTATGACCCTTTCCTGAGTGTAACTTTTGTCCAGTGTCAGTCTTTCCAATGCCACTGAGCTAAGGCTGAGATCTCCCTCTGAGGTAGGGATGGGAACACACATTTCAAGGCAAATAGAATACAGAGGGAGAAGAATATCCCCTAAAAATCACAGGCTCTTTTTTTTTTAGGCCTTTTTTTTTCATAGCATTTGGAATCTCTGATGAAAATTTCCAAGGCATAATTGTAATTTGCTTTACAACTGGTGCAAAAGTGGTAAAATGTTAAAAATCTGCAGAGGATTTTTTTGGTTTTTATTATGTCATTGATTGTGGCTTAAGTGAGAAATATCCATGAACATTCTTTCTAAATCTGGCATGTTTCAGGCAATTTCAGCTGAAGTGCCCTGAGCTTCCCTTCCCCTGAACACTGACATCTCCAATCTGGGTAAAAGGACAGAAAGCTCTAAGGGGCACAAATGAAAGCAAAAAGGGAGGGAAGATATCTTCCCCAAGGAGCATATTAGGAGGCTACAGATGAGCTCCATCAGAAGTGGAAAAGATGCAATTCTAATTTCATGATGATCTAAAATCCACTGAAATAAGCAGAAAATCCCCCGAGGACCATAGACAATGTGTTGACTCTGATGCAGAACCACACACTACTGCACCTGGGCTGAGCTGTGCCCACAGCAGATGTAAATCTCCCATGGGTGTAAATCCTCATCACCTGCAGGACTTGATCCAGTATTTCTGTCTGCTCTCTGCTTTCTTCCTTTTCATTCAAGCTCATCACTCTGTGCTGCAGTACAACTGAACACAGGTCTTCCATCACACTTAAATTTATCTACCAGGACATACCACCCTGTCCAGTCACTCCTCAGTTCCTTCAGGGCTCACAAAGGGACAATGAACTGGAAGTGTGACCCAATCTGTAACTGTAATTGATGGCACTGGCAAATTCAGAGCCACACTGGGCACTGAATTACTGTAAGAGGCCATTTTGAGAAAGAAATGTGTCAAATGCTTTACAGTGGTAACGAGCAGAGCCCTGCAGAATAGCAAACATGTCTATATGTACAAATACCCAGGGGTCACTTAGATTTTCCCCACAGTGACTCAGAGACAATGTTATGTTTCTGCAATGTGACATCACAGGGCAATAAAAATAAAAGGAAACAAAGAGAAAAAAATCAAAACTGCTGATGAATTTCAAAATAAACCAGTTTTCCAGCAAACCAATAAAGGGAGAAGAATAACTCCATTTCAAGAGGGAAGATGGAGAATGGCAAAGACGCACTTTACAATCCATTCTGCTGGTAGAGACAAGGGGTCTGCTAACATTAATTTTACACATTCCCTCTCTTCCCTCAAAAGGAAATTGGGCAAACCACTATGATTTCAGAAATGACAGCCCAACAGACTTGCACTGCAGGCAACCTTCATCAAAGATTAGCCTCTTGGCTGCACTGCAGAGCAGTTAGTTTTCAGTCTGGTTTAGAAGATCCTTATTTTATCACTTGCTGATTTTGATCAGAATATTTCATCTATTTTCATAAAAACCTTCTGTAAAACACCCTATTCAAGTGAAAATAGCAGGAGTTTCCCAGTCATATTTGGGAAATAATCATTAAAGTTCAGAAGGACTTTGCTATTGGCATATTTTTTTAAAAGAGATTAGAATTGATTTTGCTAAACCACACTTCAAAAAACAAAGAGAGGAAAAGCTTCAGCTATTTTTCTAATCTGTTTTTGTTTGCTCAGTACTAATTTGTAAAGGGTTTGTGTCTGAATTCATGTTAAGGACAAGCAACCACAGCAGTTAATAATTTCATGTATATACTGCATTTGGGCTATGGAGTTCAAGGACCTGAGGAAACAGAGGAACATCAGAGTGATCCAACCAGCCAAAGACAACATGAATCACTGGTACAAATGGTAATGAAACACAAATCCTCTGGTTTGCCAACAGTTCTGTTAGCTATTGGCACTTTCTCCACTGTAGGTTTCAGCCAAAGGAAAGTCCTACATAATAATGAGATGACCAAATGGTTCAAAAATGCTTCTGGCCTTGTAACAGGATGAGAAGGGAGAACAAAGCCACCAAACACCTCTAAGGTAGGGAACTAAACATTCTCAGGACAGTTGCCAAACCCTGCTTGTATTTACAGTCTGGGATGCTTTTGTGTCCCTCTTACAGCTGTGACACAGCCATGGTAGTATGCATCCAAGTCGTAGGGAACTCAGCTCCAAATCTGGGTGCCTCAATGTCTATTCTAAACACACAGTTTTTTGATGTTTTTTAGCTGGAGCTAATCTCACTTCTCCTGATTTCACTTGGTGAAAAAATGGCTGCAACAGCTGAAACATGGGAAGCCAGGAATTATCAAGAATCCAGAACCACCCTAAGAAGGATGACCTGGTTATGGTCTCTGCTGTAAAGACAACATTGAGACAGAAATGTTTGCTGAAGCAGAGCTGGGGCTCTGGGCTCCTTCTCTCATTGGGAGCTCCCTCAGTACAGGGCTAAAGACTAATCCGTATTTTTGCTTGGGCCATATGACATGATGCAGCCACGTCTCATGGAACTACCTCAGTGAGACATACTAAGACCACTAACCCTTGGACAAGCAATGGTGATAGCCATGAATCCAAATGCAAAACCTGCTGGAAGAGCAATCAAATGTGAACCTCTCCTTCTGGAGAGGTGCCCCAAGCACCACATGGTGGAGGTAGGGATCCTCTACTCCTCCAACCCTTCTCAGTGTGGAGCAAAACAGCACAAGTCAAATATAAAAGGTCCAGCTTTTAAAAGCTGCAGCTCATGCTCATTACCCATAATACTGGGGAGCTTTATGCCAGGAACATTGGGGTATTAGGGAAGATTAAGGAGCAAAAGATAAGTTTGTGAAGAACACAGCTACCTGTAGAAAGAGAAGCAGCCAAGCAGGACAAGAAGAGGATCTCCATTTTGGACCCAGTTGCCTGCAGGGTAATTATGTCCTTCAGTGAACACAGCCCATGGTATTTTAAGCACCTCCATAAAATACCACCTCCACCTAAGTGAATTCTTTAATTGGGCCCAAGCACAGCAGCCCCTGTCCTAAGGGCAGGGCCAAGGATGCTGCTGGGGGCTCCATTCTCTTTTTCTGCTCAGCTCACTCTATTCTGTTTAAAAGATTAATGAGACATATATTCTCAATCAGGAAGCTATTTCAGAAGCTCTTACTTCCAGTCGGCTGTACAGTTCAGTTAGTAGCATCATCTGCCTTTATTTTGCTTGGGAGTTTCAGCAAAATGTTTTATGGATATTTATTTCCCAGAGTAGCATCTGTGCATTGATGGACTGAATATTGATGGTGCTAAAGTCAGATAATCAAAGCAAATCTATTGGTGCATGGAGTGTGCTAAACTGCCCAACAGTAATGTGGGGTAGGAAGGTGCATAGATGAGAATACTCAGGCTTTTTCCTTGAATGACATGTGAGGTTTTGCATTTGGAGAACACATGCACAGTGCCTAGAGGTGAATAATGAGGAGGTGAAAAACATCTGAGCATCTTACCATCTATGGCTGTAGATAAGTCAGGATCCACAGAGCTGAGCTGAGCATAAGAGGACTTCTCCCATGTAACAAGATATTACCCTACTTCAAGGATTCATAATTTGTGTCTCCTGGGTCTCATCTTATCTGTACCATTCCCCCATGTCATGTCTGGCTCCAACACGAATCCTTGGAAAATTTTCTAGTAGCTCAACATCAAGTCATAGCAGCAAGATGTGCAGGGGGACAGCACTAGAGCAACATATTTCTGTCCTCTGATTATACAGGTAAGCTAAAACAACCAGTAACACTTCCACTTGATACACCCAAAGTTAGGTTACATGACTTGCAAACAGAAGACAAGAGCCCAGAGACCATGTCCTACTCTGTCACCAGCCTGGGACGCTCAAAAGAAAAGTTTTTGACCACTGCTTTGATGGAGGAAGAATCAAGACTAAGTCCCATCAGGGAGGCAGTCTGATGCTGAAAATGCGATAGAAAATTCAAGTTATAGTTAAAACATTTACCTGACTCCAGAATCCTCACAGCTCCTTTTTGGGCATCTCTGGGCAGTATAACCTTCTTTCTTGTTTTAGAAATCAATATCTTCATAACACAACTCCCTGTTTTTCAGCAGTAAATTAGCCCACATTGCGATTTGTATTTCGGCACTTAGAAAAAAAAAACACATTCAGCTCCACTTTAACTGTTTTAACAGCACTCAGTAGGTCTTTCAGGAGCTCCCATAAGCACTGTGTGTGCTGGCTGATCTTCTAAAAGGCCCATCCATCTCTGTCCCACTGCTCATTCTTTTACAGCTCTGCAATGTTCTCATTTTTTTCTTTACTTTTAGGGCTATTTCAACAGTTTTCATAACCCTATTCCTCTTGCTCAGAATAGCTTGCAAGTGCACTCTGATTCTTCCACAAATCTCCCTCAGGAACGTGCATGTCCCTAATTCTCTGTATTACCAATGTGTACCCCAGCTGCAGGGTCATGGATCTCCGAGTCCTCACCAGATTTTGGGGTCCACTATGCAGATATCTACCTTTGCTCATATCCTCCACTTGGCTTTTCTGTATGGCTTTGATCAGAAAGGAACTCAAATCCATGAGCAACTACAAATTTAAGTCTTGTCAGCGAGTTGTTTTTGCTTTTAATTATTGCTGGCATCCTACATCTGATGCTGGTTTTCCCACTAAAGTAATCCTAGGGTATGGTGAGTAAGGAAAAGCTAAGAAATAATCATGCTTGTATCATGTACATGCATGCAATCCATGGCTTCAAGAAGTCCTCATTTATCAGCACAAGTTTTTGTTTCACCGCAGTTTTCAGCCAATTTCACACATTTCCATATTTTCTCTGTGACCACTTTGCATTTTTTGGCCACAATAGTTCCTTTTTATACTCTTCTTTAGACTCTTCAAGGTGCATTCACTTACCCTTTCTGTATTTTCCTGAAGCATTTCAAAGAACACAGCACCTCTGAAGCCAATGTGGTTATCTTCAGATAGCTTGCCATGAATTGCCACAACGCTTCTGTTGGAACTGGAAGCATCAGTTATGTATGTGATTCCCTGGCCAGTGCACAATCCCCACCATAATGGCTTCCAGTGATGTTTCACACTCCACTGCAGCTTCTGTAATTTATTCCGTGTTGGTTTTGAAACTGGATAATTCTTTTTGGTCAGACATGCATGTATTATACTGTTCCCTATATCATTTTCAAGTACAGCCTCATCAAATACTCTCAGGAGTATATCTCGTATCAATAGTTGTTATTCTCTACTTCAAATCCTACAACTGACTTTGAAACTACAACCTCTCTATTACAGGAGAGATATCAGTCAGTCCCTTTAGTGCTACAGATATAAGGTATCCAGAGTCAGGGGTTTGCCACAAGCTTTGAATGAATATATAAAATTTCTCATCAGAAGCCCCAGTACCAGATACACCTGCACAGCTAAATTCCAGTTCTTTAAGTCCAAATACATAAGAGTTTGTCACTGGATTCCAAGTTCACGTAAGGAATGCCTTGTCAGGGCAGACCAAAGGTCTAGCTGGACCATACCATATTTAACTCTACACATTTTGCAACAGCAATGCTTTCTGACAAGGACTTTGGCACTTCACCTCCTTGCTGTGGAAAGAACAAAAGTCTTACCCATGCTGGGAACATATTCCTGTTAATTTAATTTTAAACAGTAAAATATTCCCAACATTCCAGTGGAATCATTCCTGCCTCGTAAACCACCATTAGCTATTCCCTTTTTAGCTTCTCTTTGTCACTCATGACTCCCATCTCCTCAGTTGTTCATACAGAAACGATGCCATATCTTTCATTAACCTTGCTGTTTTCCTCTCTGTGTTTCCCACTTCTGGTAAATCAGCTTTGCAACAAGGGAAGCAGAACTGCACATAGTCTTTCTGAGGGTTTTGCACAGCAGCATGATGATATCTTCTGGTTTGATCTGTATTATCTTTTTAACAGTTCCTAAGACGCAATTGGGTTTTTTTAACTGGTTTGTGCCTTGAGGTGGTGCTTTTTGTAGAAATTTTTATTACCATCTCAGCTGTGAGAGGTGACAATCAGCTGAGCCTCTCTGTGTGTGTACAACTAGCACTGTTGTGTTTGGGTTTTTTTGGGTTTTTTTTGAGTGCATCACTTTACAGTCTCACACTCTTGCAAGGATTTTGTGCCACACAAGTCAGGGAGACCTCCTCAAGAGGCACATGGGACACCATACAAGAGGGGCTGTAAAAACTGCTCTCCAGACATGAGATATTGCAATATGAAAACCCTTTCCTGGTAACACCTGATGTTCAGGTGAATCTCTCACCAGGGTCTGGAGGAAGAGGCTAACACTCCACAGTAGTCCCATGGTTTTCCTTTGAGAAGTCTTGCTATGTGAGATTATGCTCTGAAAGGTAAAGTATTGGCAGTTGCAAAGAGAGATCTATCCATGGACGTCACTGAACATCTCCTGCTGTTTGTGTCTTCTGCATCTTCCCTGTTTGCTTCTTTTGCAGCCACTGCTGTGTGTATTTCAGTCCTTTTTCTAATGTCCCTTTTTTCTCCTCACTATAACCTACACTTACTTCCTCATGCTTTCCATCATCTTGTTGCTCAGTTTTTTAGCCTCTGACTGCAGCACAAAATTTGAACAAAGTTTTTAATTCCAGATATCCATTTGTTTACTTTTTTAATATTCCATTGCAATATCAAATAAATAGATCTGTACAGTTACTTATCTTATTGAATTTCTAATAAACAATATATCCTTTATCATTATATGCTACATAAAAATTTTGGTGGCAAATTCTTTACTTCCCAATAGAGACAAATACACTCCACACATACACTAATGCTGCATACTAAAGTGCTTGCATATGCTTTGTCTTTATAAATACTGATAAAATAGATAGGGAAATTACAGACTTGAAAATAAAAAGGATCAATATTGCTGACTTGCAAAAAAAAAAGTTACTTCCTCTCATATTGTCATGCAGATGGAAAAGAAAATCGTCATCATTCAGGAGGAAAACCTGTGGTAAACAGCATTGATATATATATTCAGTATAATTCAGTATAACAAAGCACTGTGAAGTACCAGTAGTAAAGTCTAAAACCTCTGGAAATCATTACCATTAATATCATACAATTTTAAGTATACTGATATAATTGGGAATATTTATTAGCAAAAGATAGAAGTGTAGTAACAATAATATAATACTCTAAAAATGTCCAGGTTTTATTCTGAAGGCTGTATTTCACATAAAGTGTATTTCCTGCCTTTCCTCAAATTTTTAAGTTTTCTACATTAGACCCTAGGAAAAAAAAAGGCAGGCCAAGGAGAAACTGTAAAAGTCAGGGTTTTTTGCAGGCTTTCCCATCTCTACTGGCAATACAGTGCAGCTGTTGGGACATCAGGCCAGGGTCCTTGACTTGTTGAATACTAGCTTTTTAAGGCCAATTTCACCTATGCTGTTTTTATGCCTAGAATGGCCTTGATTTCAGCAATAGATGGAGTAGCTATGCCAGAAACATGTAGAGGAGAGATTGATCTAGTCTTAAAAGCCCTTTTCAGCAAGCTAGATCATGAGTATCCTGATGAACAAATTGAAAACAACTCATGCAGCTTTCACCAGCACAGCATAGAGATACCCTTTGAGCACAGAGGCAAATCCAGGAGAAGCTACATGTGCAGGCAGCATTCCAGGACGAGCAAGGCAATGCTTTGCAATAACATCATCGGCAGTTTGCCATTAGTTTCACACTGCCCAGCAGTTCTCTGTAGTGGGCAATGTATGCACCATGAAGAGGTTTGTGGCTGCCCTCACACAGACTCCCCAGCCACCAGTAGACAGAGAAGACTTGCTGACCCAAAATGGTGGCCAGCAGATGAGGCCCTTCCTAATACTGAGCAAAAAAATTATTCTTCTATCCATGTAGCTTTCTTAATGCAATAAAAAGATATTTAAAGCGGTTTTGCTTTTACAGTGCAGTTAATTTATCATCTTGAGCCAACTGTGCAAAGTTTCATGGCAAGTCAGCACATTCAACCTTATTTATTCTTCAGAATAATTTATCAAGTCAACTGATTTTTGACTGCGTGTCCTTTAGACCTCCATCATTTTTTTATTAGCACATCTTAAGTTAAATATATAATTAATTACAGATAAAACTATGGCTCTTTGTAACTGGTTTATTGCAAATAAATTAAAATGTCATACATACTTAGACTGTTTCAAAAAACGACTTGAAAAGCTTTTAATTATCTTCATGCCTTCTTAAAAACTCATTTAATAAGAATTCCCTCCACTCTCCAAGGTGTAACATCATTACTTGATCTTCTTCTATCAGGATTAACTGTCTTTCAGAAAAATATGCTGTAGTCAACACAAGATTTTGGGCTCAAAAGAGGAGCAATGGGGTGGAATTCACCAGTCTGTTATACATCTAGTCACATTTAATGGTCCTTTTGGCCCTCAAACCTACAAATGTAAAACTACCCCTTCTCTTTCCCCTCCCTTCTCCAAATCAGTAGTTAAAAGCTGGCAATCCACATGACCTGAATTGTGCACTTTAATTACTAGTCTTATATTTACATAGGAACCAAGGAGTTCAAAGTTGAATGTGCAGTAACTGAAGTATTTCCAGATGTGTCCAGTGATCCTACTCTGTTTTTACAGCCTGAAGCTGTCCTATATTTTTCTTCAGTGGCTGTATTATACACGAAAGTTAACAATTTTATTTTAAATTGTGTTTTTGAACAAGAAATATTCCCGGATGTCAGAGATGGTGTGACCAGTATCTTGATAATGAAATCTCTGATCTAGCAAAACACTTCAAGATGCTCCCAGCTTTCAATATTTGACTCACTCCCTCTTGACTGAAATCTCCAAAAACCCAACAAATAGATCAGAGAATTCCACAGATAATGTGAACCACATTGTGGAATTATAAATGGAGGAAAAAAACTTTACAACTAAAATCTGCTTAAGAAAATGTTCTAATTTTCCTTTTAAAATTGTGCCAGTGTCCCATTTTTTCCCTAGCAGGCTATATAATATGATTATTTATTATACTTCTGTCTTACATTGCTAAGTGAATACCAAGGACCCTTGAGTTCTAAACTTACTTTGCAGATGAAACAGAAATAATGGCATTATCAACACACAAGTAAAACGTTCTTAGCACCAGGAAAAAAAAAGTGCAAAGTGAAAATCTAATCTCTGCCCTGGCAATGCCTGAGTGCTCCTGCCCATCCCGGCAGGAAAATTACCAACAGAGCAAGTGGCAAAGATGATAGAAGAGGTTTCTCATGCAGAGAGATGTGCTGTAAGCAAGGGAGCACAGCTGTAAAATTTTTAGGATGAATAAATTTGTGCACAAGGCAAAAAAACCCATCCTACAAACTCTGAAAAGCTTAGCTGCAGCTAACAACTTGACAAACCTTCTACTTTTCCTGATTGGTTTTGATAGGTCCTAATTAAAATGCTATCTGGCAACTTTCCATGAAATCAGAAGAGCTTAAGAGAGTCATCTCTCATGTTTTCAGGCTCTGAATCGTTCCCCTCCACACAAACCAACCCCACCCACTCAGGAGATTAAATATAACAGTCCAGACAAGATGAAATGCAGTGTTCCTACAGTTTTATTTGATTTATTAAAAGAAGAGAAGCAACCAAGTGGGAGGATATGCTGGTTTTGGCTGGGGTAGAGTTAATTTTCATCATAGTAGCTGCTGCGGGGCTGTGCTTTGGATTTTGTCCTGGAAACAGTGCTGATAACATGGGGGTGTTTTCCTTACTGCTGAGCAGTCCTTACACAAAATCAGGGCCTTTACTGCTTCTCACCTCACCCTATCAGCAAGGAGGCTGGGGGTGCATTGAGGACATGGGAGAGGACACAGCTGGAACAGCTGACCCCAACCGACCCAGGTGATAAGCCCCTTGTGTGGGGCTGCGTTGCTGGCTGGGCTAAATCATGACAGAGGAAAATAGGTCAAATGTTCTAGAGCCTTATGAAAAGTTAAAAGCATCACTCTTGACTTTCAGCGTTACTTTCTCATTCCTGCTGAGTGTTTTCAAGAAGACAGTAAGGTAGGGGAGAAGGCTGGAGTGAAAGAGGAAGTCCGGGTTGCCTAAGGGTGCTGCTGAGTGGAGGGAAAAGCAAAAAGATGAATTTTTAATTGCGAAATCAGCACCTGTGAGAGACTGAAGTGTTAAGGGTTAATGACTCAAAAATCAGCATTTATAAAAGCAGCACCGTGCTTTGCTGAAGCCCGGTTTGCAACCCCAAATTAAAGGGAAGGAGCTTTTGTGTGTGGTGGAGAAACCTCTGATCTACATAAGACAGAGGGAATGTTCACCCATCACCTGAGGCTGACCACAACAAAAAAACCTTTGTTTAGCAACAAGCTGGAGTTTGAGCCAGATAAGGGAAATAAGTAGATCCTGTGAAGTGGGATAATGCTTTTCATGTTGCCAATGTCCTCACTTACACAACTGGTTCAGGTATAAAACTCCTGCCCCTCTCCTGGGAAGGTATTGGGACATTCACACACAGGCCTGAAGGTATTCATACCTTCTGATGGGGCATACCTGGCTCAACTATGCAGGTGTGAAAAACAGCTGCCATGTCTTAGAAGGGGTCATAAACCATGAAACACCCCCAAAATGCCTCTAGACTTACTTCTGGGGCCTTCCACCATAGGACTGTGCATGGTTTACAGTGCTATATCAGAGAGTATAAAACTCTAGGGGATGTACTTGGGTGTTCCCACCTGAACCTGAAGGTATATTAACTCATTGAACTTTGTGTTTCATGAGCTCCCCATACCTTCAACAGATCAAGTCTGCAATCATCACTTTGACCAATGGACATCTGAATTGCAACAATCAAGTTTGGATTCACAGGTGGTGATATCTTTTGTCTCTGCTATCTACCCTTTGTCTTTCTTACTTTTCCTTATATATTTTCTTATGTGATATTTTCATACTTTTATATTGCTATATTTCTATAAATAATAACCAAAACAGCTACATACCTCCTTTTCATTGCAATCAAATTGTTCTAAGATAAACCTGCCATAAATTTATATGAACACCAGTCATCAGGTGTTGTTTCGCTCTAATCCATCCCAAGGGATTTATTAAAAAGAACCTCAGTTACTCCACCTTCAGAGGCAGGTCACAACAGCAACCCAGAGCCCAGGACCACAGCAATGGTGCCACACTCTTGGACAAGGAACAGGACAGGACAGCAAGGCATTTCTAGCAGTAGCCATGTCCACACCTATGAGCTGAAGCTGTGGCCATCTCAGGCTCCTCCACTAAATAGTGTAAAATACTTTCCCATGAGGAATATTTTCTATTGGTCATTAAAATGGAGGTAGGCATTTACTGAACAAGAAAAAGTGATTTACCATCTTGTCTGCCTCTTTGGTTTCCGTGAGTCTTAGCACCAGCTATCTGATTAGTCATGAAGTCCTTTAATTATAATTTTCTCCATAAAAATGTCCAGCTGTCTCATAACCTTCTTTTTGGTTTTTGCTTGAGTGCCCTTATTGGTTTTATTACTCCACCTATTTCCTTATGCAGGTCATCTAAGGAGTACATTCTTTTTCTTCCAAATGTAGACCTTGCTTTTTATCAGTCCTACGATGTCCTGCAGGTAGTATTGTCCTGCAGTTGACTACTGGTGGAAAATAGTTGGGGACCATGAAGAACAGTGTACATTTTGTGACTAGTGTAAGTAGAGTGTCCCCATTGGACTATATTCAAGCCAGCTTTCCTGCCTGGGAAAAGGGAGTAACATATGGTGGTCAGGAACTGCAAAAGCCAGGTGTCCATTCATACCCATTTGGCTAATTAGTCACCACTGACATCACAAGCAGCTGTGCAAGACAGCTTAGTGGTTCTGCCCTATCACCTAATAGGACATCTATCACCTGGCCATCCAGCCAGTTTTTCACCCAGCTCATCCAAGAATATGCCTATCCAAGCTATGTGCTGAATCCATCACTGGCTGCTTTCTGCTCCAAATAAAGACTTACGAAGCTTCTTCCCTGGCGCTGCTGTGTGCCAGGTCCAACTATGCACTACTGTCCTTGCCTCTGTCCTTGGCTCGTAAAGAATACACTTTAACATGCTCTGAATGGCCTGCGCCAGCCTGGATATGGCCAGTCTGAGCCTGGTCATGGTGGCTTGGTGCAGAGGAATGTGCTCCTTGTGGTGCTGTGTCCTTGCATGCAGAGCCAGGGCTGCAGGACTCACCTTGCTGCCCACACACACTGGATGGGGTTGGAAAACTTCACAAAGGTCAACAGGTGTCCTTGATCCTCTCATCCACATCATCAAGAAAGATACTGAACATCACTAGTCCTCAGTACTGAGCCTTGGGGAACAGTTCCAGCTGGGTGAAACTCCACCACAACTCTCTGGGCCTGCTCAGACATCCATTTTTTTACCAAGTGAACAGTGCACCTGTCCAAGCCATGGACAGCCAGTTTCTCCAGGACAAAGCTTTGGGAAACAGTGTTAGGGGCTTTACTAAATAAAGTCTCCATAGACAATATCCACAGTCTTTCCCTCATCCACTACTCAGGAGATCAGGTTAGTCAAGCAGGACCTGCCTTTTATGAACTCAGAGTGACTGAGCCTGACTACATTAGATACAAAATGAAAGTGAGTGTCTGGAGGACCAAAAGGATAGGACTAAAGCACTTAGAAATAGGAACAGAGAGACTGGCATCAGGACGACTGAGAAGAATACATGAAGAGTGAGGACATGAGAGAAGTTGCAGACACCTGAGGAGTCAGAATCATAGAATGGTTTGGGTTGGAAGGGGCCTTAAATATCACCCAGTTCTAGCTCCCCTGTCATGGGACCAGGTTGCTCAGGTCGGTATCCAACCTGGCCTTTAACAATTCCAGGGATGTGGCATTCACAACTTCTCTGGGCATTGCACAGAGAAGAGTATTGCACCATGATCATGAATCAGAAGGGAAAAACCCACTTAATGCCAGTGTGCTTCATGAATTGTTAAGCTTCTGAAGGGACTTTTACTGGAATATTATCTCAGCTGGAAGTAGAAAAGCAGGCAGTCTCTCATGACAAGAAAGTAGAAAAAGGGACAATCTTGGACTTTTTAATAGTCCTCAGAGAGAGAGCAGAGACTGGAGAGAGCAGGCAGTCCTCTTATGAGGGTATCTGCAGCAGTGATGGTAGCTCATGTGGCTGTACCCAAATGAACTGTGAGGCAGCCTAGTCAGGTAGAGCCTACTGAGGAAGGATTTCAGCTCCACATGAGTTGGGAAGCTCAGTAAAAGATCAGCAGAAGTGTAGTCCACATCAGTACTGTCCCAAGTCCTCATGGTTTCATACCTACAAAGGCCAAAGTCCCTTCACCGAAGCAAGTGAACACCTTCATTCTCATCTGGTCACAGGTACAAAACATGTTACGGACCAGCTATGACTAACGACTGCATTGTCTCTCAAGTGTTATTGCAATAACTCTCAGAATAAACTTCTTCAGAATTTTACCAGGCACAGGAGAGAGACTGATGGCCCTGTAACCACCAGACTGTTCCTTATTGAAAATAACAGTGGCCAGCTTCCAGAGGCCTGGGTTCTCCCCAGACTACAAATAAACAGTTAATGCAGGCACTGTTCATGTTAATGGTCAGGTAATGGTCAAGTAGGCAAAGAGAATGTAAAACTTGGGGTCTTTAATGCAGATCTGGGTCTCCTTGCACACTGCCAGGACACAGGTCTGGAGGTTCCCACTGTGATGACCAGGCCTTTATGGTGGGGATCCACACTGTGCCCAAATGCCATTGCCAACAGCAATCCCACAGCAACCATGGGGGTCCTCGGTGCTTGCTGAAGTCCATGAGGTCCTTAGCCCATTTCTCCAGCATAGCTAAGTCCCCCCAAGAACTACTTGTCACCCGCACCACTACCCTCAGAGCACAACCATATTCCCCATGAGGCACCAACCTCCCTGTCCCATGGTGACCTGTCTCCACTCAGTAATATGGTCAGGGTTGAAGGATCTTTCCAATGCAGAGTTGGACGCCATCTGAGCAGGTGGTAATTCCCAAACAAAAGGGATGGCTGTTGGACCAAGCTACACCTTACTCCCCAACTGTCTTTGGCTACCAGTCTGTCATCTTTCTTCTCAACAATGGTCAGCCAGATGCTCTTGCCATGAGTCAGAGAGAGCCCTGTCTCCTTGCCTTGAACAGAGCAGGGAGAAGCAACCTGAGTACAGGGAACCCAGACAACTCACTGCCAGCACCAAGAGAGAGCACTCACAGGAGCTCTTGGCTCCTGATAATCCTGCTGTGTCTGATGTCTGGATAACTTCAGGGAGGTCACCAGAAAAAGATGCAAAAATTATATCCTGGAAAAAAAATTTCATAAATCCCCTTTTCTGGTCTGCATTTGAGCTGGTCCTCCTGACTCTGGGTCCCTGGTCAGATGCTCCAGCACAGCTCTTTCATCTCAGTCTACCCTCCACACACAGCACTCTGCATTCAGTCTCCACACCTTCCCTCTGACTCTGACCCCACTGAGCCTATCTGCTCTCAGTTTCACTCTTTAGAGGAGACAATTATCAGCAAGTGAAATCAAAACCCCAAACATTTGGCATGGGAATTTTTTTGATCATGTCATGTCACTTTTAGAATGCACTAGAGAACTACAATCTTCACTAACTTATGTCTTTCAAGGATGCTGTCCTGAGTCGGACCTTCTTGGCATTTTAGAGGTCAACCAGCTTCTGTGTCTTCAGATTAGCTTGCTTGCACATGACAAACTTATCTTCAGAGCCCTAAATCCTCTTACAGCTAGTCCCACGTTCATTTTCTTCATTTATTCCATCAGGAACCACATCCCTTCCTCCCATGTAGAGTAGTGGAGCAAAATGTCCTCAAATTTATTATCGTGATCCCACATTCAACAGAATAAGAAAAATAACATTAGGCTACATTAGCTTTTACTGGGCAATGCTTTTGCAAGAGCAAAATCTTGTGATGGAGGACAACAGACACAGTGTTGCCTGTCACATCATCAAACAATAAAACAGAACCTTCTTTGAAACACACTAGGTTAAACTGATTTCTCAAAATAATTCGGTTCTTCACTATATGGAAACCATTTTAATTCAAGAGACACCTCTTCCACCTAGTGTACTCTTATGGTTTATACTGGACTCACAGGCACATGGACGTACCGTTCGTATAAATTTCATTGTGACCATCCCTAAACATGCCTGCAAAAAGATCCAAGTCTGTATTATGCTCATTGACAAGGCCATCCCACTGAGATTATCTTCACTTTCCTGGGAACAATTCAAAATAAAACCTTTGTCCTTTGTAACTTGGTACACAAGCATAAGGCAAATGATGGATTAGATTGGCTAAACCCACAGACCTAACCAGCTGCAAAGAGTAATAGTTCCTGATATCATTTACAGGCTAAGGAAGATAATTTTCTGTCATATTGCTCAGCTGATGCCAGGGCCATATGTGGTTATATACATGGCTATATCCACAATTTCTCAGTAATGATCTCTCAGGGATGTGGCAGACTCTTTCTTTGATCAGGGCACTGACAGGATGACTTTACTGCAATCTTGCAGCAAATGCAGTGTAAGTATAAAATCAACAGACAGCACAAAATGGAGACTTTACTCCCAAGCTGAATTTATAAATGAAAAATACAAAGTTGTGTATAAGTCAACATAAAAAATGGAGTCCATAACTTGACACACATACATTCAGATTGGTCATAGAAATATCTTCCTAAGAGATGTGCTACAAACTCAAGCAAAAATTATGAACTTGACACAGATATTCATGGCTGATGTGCTTTGTGCTTTGTTATGCAGAAGGTGGGACTATATAACCATAGCAGTGTCTTTAAAATCTATAAATACAGAGCTCCCCTTGTGATTAAATCATCATACACCTCCATGAGGAAAGGGGGTTATTGTCTCCCCTTTATGAGTGGGAAATTAGGCACAGCTTTACACCAGTCATAATTATCTTCTCCACCTATGGGTTCATAATGGCTCACTGTGTGGAAAAGCTCCACTGTGTGACTAATTAGTGAAAACGACCATGACTCATTTTTAACCTATCCCCACGACAAAATAGCCCAAAATGTGTAGTTGTAGATGTGCCCTTTCAGATGCCAGCAGGAAGGCTTGAGAGAAAGGGATGGAAAGCCAGATGCAGTCCCAGTGTGTTTCTAGGTGGCTGCAGAAAGCAACAGGGTGGATCTGCCCATGAACCCTCCACTGTGCTCTGAAGGATGTAGGAGATGGGCTGTCCCCTCGGCCACGAGGGCCAGGGGAAGGGCAGGCATCTCCTGGGCTACAAGCCTTGCAGGCCTTCAGCCCAAGGCATGCTGAGAGGAACAGTCTGAACAAAAGGCACTGCCTCTCCTCACCAGTGTGAATTGCAAAGGGATTTTGTGCTTCACACAGCCACTTCTAAAGAGAGGAATGCTAGCTATATAATTTGGATTTCTTATGCCAGGCCTCTGCAGAGACTCTGGATTCTCATCAGAAATGCCTCATAGAAAGAAAGCCTGCAGGGAAGGGCTATTTTACTTGCTTTTGAATTTTAATAGTAGATTATTTTTACTATTACAAGGTGCCTTGAAAGCATCTGGATTCTCTAGAGAAAAAGATCCCCAGGAGACATGTTCCATTAGTTTCTTGTGCCATGCTCTGTATGGGGCTGGTGGTCTATAAAAGTCGACATGTTCTAGTCCAGGAGTCATTGTAACTGGGTCTCATTTTACCCATGTTAAATGGCATCAGTGACTGTAGTCTATTTATTGTGGCACAGCCAGAGAGATCAGTGTGCTATGGCAAAAAGAAGAGTATGGGACAAGAGGTCCTGGGATATTTGGAATAGAGGCCTTGAGTTTCTGTGTTAGATTCGTGATGGAGAGGACCTTGGGCAGGAAGAGATCTAGGGGATTACAGTATAGAGGACTCTGGGTAGGAGATACCAGGCATTGCCTAAATCACCTGACCTGGAAAGTCTCAAACCTATCTGGGGGCAAGAAGAAAACCCCTGAGAACCCTGCTCTCACCTCCTTTTGCTGCAGGAAGTATGGTCAGCCCCCAGCGTGGATCTCTCCTTTCTTCTGTGGAGGATCTCAGCATTGTTGCTGGAGGATCTGATTTAGAAGGAACACAGAGACTGGTTTAATCACTACACATTAGTGTCCATGTGCAGGTGTCCGCATTAGCCACATATATGAGTTTCTACTGAAGTACATGAAGAGCTAGTGAGAGCATTCATGGAGTTGGGAGAGCAACTGAGCCTTGCAGATGTAGGTGTCTGTTTCCATACAGGCTGAACTGCTTCCTGTTCTCCATGGGAGGTATTGACTTGCAGCTCTATTTAGCTGCCCACACATATGTGGTTGGTGCATTTGAAATGTTCTGGTATCCTGCCTGGTCTCCAACTGCTAATTCAGGAATGTATAAGTGTCTCATAGATTCTGTGTCAGACCTATCAGCCTTCATTTAGAGGTCTCAGGTACCCCATAGTCTCTGTACTGCACTAAGTGCTTCCACATAAGCAATGCAATACACCTTAGACCTCCACTGACTGAATGCAAATCATGTAATAATGGACATGTAGTCTGAGCCAGACCTCTCAGCTTCCTCCATCATCAGTGCAAGGAGTGGTAACATGTTCACCCCATCACTCAGTCACACCACTTTCTGCACCACATCATCTCCAGCACAGCCACCACAGCATCCTCTCCCTACAGCTCATGGTGGCCTCTACTCAGCCTTCAAACAGTCAGTCCACACTTGTCACCTATCAGACCCAAATAAGTGACCTGTGCCAGGGACTTCTCTCTCAGTGTGTGCCGCTGAATGACAGCTCTCCTGTTGGAATGTGGCCCCAGGGAGAGACAGCTGCTGAGCTTGTGAAGTTACCATTTCCTTTTTCTGTTGATGCCTGCAAAGCAGCAAAAGGCATGAGTTCTTGTATGACCAGGAGTACAAATTGGGAATATTAACAATAAAACTGTAGTAAAATTCTGCACTGCAATACTGACACCCACAAACTCCAGTGATCTGGCTTAACAAAGAGCAAACTCGAGTCTTTAACAATTGCAAAGCTTTTTGGTGTCCACTTAACAGCCTTATCTAATTAATGCTCATCTACCCCATAGAAGATGGAGGGGAAAGTATGGACTAGGAAATAAACCCACAAAAGGTTAAGTATAATGTTTGAATCCACCTAGAAAATTATAATCAAATTCAGGACTAGACCTCTGGACCACTTGATTCCAGGCCAGTTCCTAATCCAACCTCAGCTGCAAGCCTTTTGCCTGGTGGCACAGGAAAAACCATACTGCTTCTGGGTTTTTGTGAATTCTGCTGCTAGCTAGAGGACTGCAGCCTCCAGGGGTGTCTAAGCACCTTTTGCCAAAACTGACTTGTAGAGTGGCTTATGCAGTTTTGCTTGATTTACTTTGTTCCTTTGATGTGCAAGGATTTAGTGACATGCTTAGCAATACGGTAGCATGAGACACATTGCATAAAATCAAATCACTGCTGGGGCAGATGCTTCCAGATTTAAAAGCTTGATTGGTACCACAGACACGTAGCTGACTAACTGCAGGCTGTTTCTCCTGAGGCTCAGTCTGTGGGGGTTTTTCAGGACCCCTTTTAGTCCCAAAACTGCAGTAACAAGGCTTAGAAGTCATTCTTTCAACCTCAAGGTGAATGTTTCAGGTTGGCAGTAGCTGATCTATAACATTCAGGCTGTACCAGTGTCGCTGAAGGACTGCTTTCAACTCGGATTCATCACCAAGTGTCACCCTGCTCCTCTCCCTTCACCACTCTGCCAGCTGTGGACATGCCCAGGATGACCTACATACTTGCAACCTCCTGGCTGGATTTTACCTTGATTCACAGTTTTTAAAATGGGACATGAAACAGACAGACAGATCCTAGCTGGTTCACACAGGAACTGCTTCATGCTCTGTGACATGTAAAGTGATGTTCAAGGTCCTCTGCTGGTGATGCACCAGATCCCAAACACAGCTAGACTCTCCCTGTGACCCATCAGACACCACCTGAGCCTAGGGACAGGGCAGTTCCCACATTTGTAGATGAAGCATATGGCATGAGCAAAAAAGTGTAGTCAGAGACTTCAATGGGAATGAGCTATCTGCATGGTTGTTTATGAATATTGCACCTACAGCTGCAGAAGCTTAAGTGTTTTTATCAGATTGCCTATGCCATCCCCTCCTCTTCCCTCTCCTCTCCTCCTCGAGGCTGCTCAGCACACAGCAAACAATGTCTGAGCTCTTCCTTCTCTGAGATGGGATTCATCTAACCCAACTATCAGCAATTAGTCTAAGTGACTAAGCCTTCCTTTCATGGTCAACTGAGAGACACAAGCTTCTCTTGATGTCTTCTAGCTTCTGTTTTAGATATTGATCTTGAGAAGAGCAGAACCACTTCAGGAAGTTGTCTACCTGAATATTTTGTCATGTGGAGATCCTATACTCCCAGCTTAGTTTGAGTGCCTAATATTTAGATGGTTACAATGAACTGGGAAGCATCATCCCCTGAAAACCTCCATTTCCACCACTAGGAAGAATTAGAGCATGGCACCAAAGAAACAATATCCATCCTCTTCTCTCCTTCATCCAGCTATAGGATGGAGACTGAATGATTAGAAATGAAAATTCTGACTGTGTTAGTTTTTCATCATGATGCACTAAAACAGCCCCCTAGGGCTGTGATTCTGTACAGTTCAAGTCAATAGCAGAGGGCCAAGGATTGATTATGAAGGGCTACCACTATCTACAGGTTGTTAGAGCCTTTGAGATTAAAAATTATACTGCAGGTAAAACAAAGGCAATAACCACAATCTCTATAGGAAAAAACATGTAAGCTTCTCCTAGTTGCTGACAAGAAGCCTGGAATACATTTTCTAGTTTTGCAATATCCGAAAGATTCAAATGGTCTCGGTATCAACTCTGCTCTCATTTTGACAAGAACAAAATCCTGGACCATGCCCAAGAGCTGCAGGCGCTAAAGATTGCTGTTGGGGATGCAGGTTTGAGAATTTTGTAATGAAAATCCTCCTTGTGAAATATTGTCCCAGAATCTCCTATGAAACTATGAATAAATCACACAGAATGTCTCCTAAAGTGTCCTGGCCTCTCCTAAGCACATAGATCATACCCTCCCCACAGAATACCTTTGTACAGATCAGAGACTTGGTTCAGTTAATCATCAGACAAGGTCCATGTGTTCAGGCAGAGCTCTCTGCTAGACCACAGACTGAATCAGCATCCTTCATAGCACCCCAGGTACAGAAATCACCTATTTGACAGACTCATGTGTCAAAAATCTATGCTTTCTCCTTCTTGTTATCTGGTGAAGGTATTCCTGGTAACAGAATCCCTCACAGTTAAATAATTATTTTTATAAAAATCCCCTTTAGCTACCTATCTCAATTATCTGACCCATATTCTTCCGAGAAGTAATAACTGCATGTGATAAAATCCACCTCTCCATCCATCCGTCCATGCATTTATCCATCCTGCCTAAAGTATTTATACTCATACTTAGGTGCCAATTCCCAGTTATCACAGAAGTCCTCCCCTCAGGAACCAACTATCCTTTGGGAGCTCAGCTCTATGTCTGCCAGTGTTGTACAGGCTGTACAAGGTGGAGTGTGTGCCAGTTGCCTGTATCTGTGAGAGCTGCTGTTGGATTAAATAAGATGGATTTGGAGAGCACAAGCCAAGTTTAAAACAAAAGGCATCAAGTAAGTGTGAGAGAAAAAAGTCTTAAAAATAAGACAGGGATGATGGAGGTGATGAAGCAGGAAAATGAACACAACAAGTAGTTCCACACAAAAAGTTGAAGTTTTGACTTAAATATTGTATTTGTACATAAACTGTCAGACAAATGAGTAGGTAAAGAAATATTAAAAGTCAACAGGACGTTTTGGGGCACCCATCCATGAACTGCCTGGTATAGAAGTGGTGCCCACCCTGGGTTCAGAGCAATCCTTGGTGTGTTGCTATGAGACCATCTAGTGGCAAAAGGGAAGAAGTAGCCGAGAAGGAAAAAAAAAAAAAAGAAAAATCGAGATGACAGAAATGTCTATGCAGGTTATGATGAGGGAAGCAGAAAACTGTGCATTTTGATCACCTAGAGCTCTCTCTCAGCCCTGAGGTCCCACCTGTACATGCAGAGCTGGGATGTTTTTTAAGATATCCCCCACCCTCATTGCAGGATTACCCTGACTCCTCGAGGATTGGCTACAGTCTACATAGCTCACATGGGCACATCTAAGAGCAAAGGTTTCACCATCCTAGACTGCCATAACAAGCACTGTGGGCATGCATCTCTTTTAGATGCCTACTTCAGAACGGGGCATCTTCCTCACTAGAGGAGCTTATTTGTCTCCAACAGCTATGAAGGGAGTGAGAACAACATCTCCGATGAAGACACCTGCATGACAGTGCTCTGGAGTTAGGCAAGATGACTACTGTCCCTCAACTGGAAGGTGACACTCGCCTGGAGAATAGGTCTGAATTTCTCCTGAAACACTGGTGTTCCTATCCTCATTTTTATTGATTTTGCAGCAGAAAAACTCAGACTGGCCACCTCACACTGCAGCTCACCATGAGGTGGTCTCTTCCTTCATACATAGAAATGAGCTTGCCTTCCTTTTGGGAAAATGTCAGATATAGGAAAATGTCCCCTGTAGGGACATGCTGAAAGCAGCAAAGAGTATCATTGGCAGCTGGGAGAGGTTGAAGGCAGGAGAAACTCTCTGGAGTGAAATGAGGCATAAGAAAACCTAGAGCTGATGGTGCATACACAAAAGGAGACATCAGAAGGTCAGAGTTCAAATCCCATGTGCAACCTTGACCTTTTGTGTGATTTAGGACAAATTGTTTCACCAGTGCAGCCCAGCAGACCAACAGGATACTGGCTTCCCGTGGGAACTCTTCAAAGGCATTAAAGTTTGGTGGTATAGAACACTACAGCGATGCTCAGCACAGTAGTCTGCAGACATTCCAATTTAAATGAAACTTTGTGTTTCACCAATAAAGAGCTGATTTTCTCTCTCTCCTTTTAAAATATTATGAATGGACAGTGGTTAGAAAATCTTAGTTTTTCTCTTTGCAGCAGGGCTAAGGCAAGTGAATCTGAAATTTCCTTAATTTGCCTTTCTCTCACAATATTCTCCATCTGTGTTGCAAGAGTTTGTATCAAACACAACCAATGCTCTCCTGCTCTGATGGTAACAAGCCCTCAGTTCCTTCTGTATCTCTGTGAATCACTCCATGAGGTTCACAGACCTGCCAAAGGATATTTCAGAGATTTCCTTTGAAGTCTTGAAAATAAAATATTAAGCACCATCAATCATTCCTCATGACAGCTTCTTTGTCCATGAACTATTTCCATTTATTAGAAACCATCTATTTAAAGGCCACACTGTGTGGGAGAGAGATAGGTATCTAAAGAAAAAAAAGCCACTTCCTGATCCTAATGCCAAAACATAGTCTATTTTCCTTTGTTTTCCTGTTAAGAGTCACATATTTGAGCCACAGCCATGCCTTGAACAAGGCAGGAGCATTACAGATGCCCAACTAGTTCCCAGCATCTAGGGCACCACAGTAAGGGCAGAGACCCAGCTTTCACAGCGGGTAATTTTTCCCTCACATGGTCAGCAAGCAAAGTTTGAACAACAAGCCCTGAAATGATTGAGAAATGCCTTTCTGCATCAGATGAGATCCCAGTGTGAGTTCTGAAAGGATGAGCTCATGCTAGGAGGTTAAACCTTAGCAGGTCTGAAGAACATGAAGCTCCATGAGACCAGGTAGTGCTGGAGACCACACACGGGCATCAGCAGAAACACAAGTTCATGTATCCAAACAAATTCCTCCTGCTACCCTTTAAAGCAGCAGAAAATCAGCTGCCACCTCTATATTTTCAGGCAAAGTAGGATATTTTTGAGCAGGATTAAGGGCTTTTACACTGTCCCGCTGGTAAAAGCAAGAACAGGGTGAGGGCAGGGCCAAGGTCTCAGCTTGCCCTACTCTTTACACTCCTGCACAGCAAGTAGCCACAAAATTCTTTGCTGAGAAGGGATTTTCTTACAGTCAAAGGGATGCTAAAGAGTTGGCAATGCACATCATCTTGGAAGGTGCTGCAGGGTCCCCCAGCCCAAAATGGTCGATACCTGCACAAAGAAGTGTAAAGACATAGCACACAGTAAACAAAGGCAACATTTCACAGCAGCACATGGTACAGCCAGCTCACCTCAGGTAAATATTCCACGGAGGAATAATAAAAAGCTATCCATTTGCTTGAAGCGGAGGCTGTCATGGAAACCCTGGCAGAGAGTAGAATCATTTAAGGGATTTGGTTAGAAGTGACAGAAGAAAAGTCATAGTTTCTTGGGAAGCATTGGGGTTCAGAGGTTAAACACACCAATCAGGGCTGAAGTCTGGGCTCAGGAACTTTTCAGCAGATTGTGCCCATTCAGCCCAGGATGCACTGCAGTTTTCCAGTGCCTTCAGTCCTGCAAATTGGAGTGGATTTTCCCATTTGACCCGTTGAAAGGATATAAACCCTGCAGGACAATAAACATCTCTGCATGTTAGTACTTCGGCTACCATGGGGGAGACTCTTTGTAACCATGAAAAGGTAATTGTTGTGGATATCCACCATGAGGTTTGGCAGCAGAGCCAAACTTCTTTTTTCTTCTTTTAGCAGAAGAAAAAGGGGTGGAAGAGCTCTGTGTGGGCCCCCCTCTGACCCCCGAAGGTCATGGGCAGTGATGCACCCCCTCCAGAACAGAATCCCTCAGTGCTCAGGGAAACTTTGTGATTTCCATTTGATCTGAATTAACAGTAGTCACCTTTTTCCAAAGCTGGATTTATCCTGTCCTCACTGAAAGATCACAAATCAGGGTGTTCATTTGGCTCTGCCAGCTCAGGGATGTGCAATCACCTCGCACTCACTGAAGAGGTTTATGTCTTAATTGGCATCCCCCAAATCACTCCAGCATGAGGGCAGACAACCTGATAAATGTAAACTGCCCTTCCTCCAGTGCCTTTTCCACCGTGCTTGCCCTTCCAGGCAGCCTGAGCTGTTTTATCACTTTCTCCAAAGGAAAACGCTGCTGAGTCCCCAAACCTCACAGCAGCAGGGCACTGTAGATAAGGCAGGGAAAATATTTCACTCGCAAGAAAACTGTGCTCATCTCGTACTAACATCCCCATCCTCTGGAATCCAAGGCAATAATTACAGCAATTTGTAGATAATTATTTGTTAATTAAAAACAGGCTTGCTGGGTACAGTTACCAATTTCCTCCACTGGCTGCATAGGACTGTGCAAGGAGACACCAGGGGATTGTCGGCTTCATAAAATCGTTTGCTTGTTCAGTTCAGAAAAAAAGCCCCCAGTGGGTCATCTCCCCCCCCTCCCCATATCCTGGCAGGTCTGATTCATTCTGCTAAGACATCCCCAAGAGATCCATGCCTGGCTTTCCCTTGGTGATTTCCAGAGGAGGTGTCTGCCGCATTCCCCCGCTGCAGCCTGTTTCCTCAGCTAATTTGATGACCCTGTGCTCACAGACTCGTTTCCAGCCACATTTAAAAGAGTAGCTCCTAAAGCAGGAGTCGTGACTCCAAACTGAGGTCATGAGCCTGAAAGAAGCTTACTTTTATCCCAGGTTTATATGAGCAGTAATAAATAAACACTGGGGAGATGGAGTTACAGCTGGGAACAAACTGAAGCTGCTGATTCAAATAGTGCTGTTGGGGCAATTACTCTGCCCTTGACTGGGCAGTCTGGGCTTCAGAGTATCTTCCAAGACATAGTTTTTGGGCCCAGCTGTGAGAACAAGCAATGACAGGATTTCAGATGTCCCCTACCAAATGCTGCATCCACAAGGGGTGTGTCTTGGGATGATAGGTCTCATGAATATGAGTATTTTCAATCATCTGTGTCCTCTGTTTCTGTTTCTCTTACACAGGACACCTTCTACTGGCACCGTCGCCATCCACCGGCCTGCTCCAGGGTCCACCACAGCTCCAGAAGCAGGAGGAATTATTTAGCCCTGGAAGCAGAAAAGTCACATTGCTTCTGATCCACTGCTGGATTGAGCTGGCTCTGGGCAGTCACTTCAGATGTCCCTTCTCCTGTGGCACATAGGACACAGCTCATGGAGATCTGAAACTTGGCTCTGTGAGTTGTACACAAAAATAGTACCAGTAGCACCAGGATAAACCATCATGGAAAGACAAGTCCATAAGGAAGTATGATGAGAAGAGAAAGTGAGCAGCCTCCTCCTCCTGGTTGTAGGAGAGCAGCTTGGAGCTGTGGTGACAAGGATGGGACCAAGGAATAACACGGTCATTTTGTCGTCATGTGCCGCAAAGCAGATTGTTCCCATCCCCCTTGGCAAAACAGTGGCATCAGTGAGAACAAACCAGTGATAATAGGGAGGGGGAACAAATTAGGCTGTCAATATCCTCTTCATAGAAATAATCTCAAGGTTGTTAGTCACACAGGGCTGGCTTCGCCCCTCTAATTTTCTCCTGTACGTGGGCTCTCATGTTCCTCTCATCACCTGAGCAGCTGAGCGCCTGCACCATGTGCAGAGGAATCACAATTAAGCAAAGTGGCTGGATGTCATGATATATGGGACTATGTCTCTGCTTCAGCAGCACAGAAAGCTAATGAAGAGCTGGGATTAAACACCAGGTTAATTAGCACATTTAATTAGCTTTCAGTTATTAAATCCTTTCAGGCCCTTAGATAAATTGCTCAAAGTACAAAACATTCCTTAGAAATGGTATTATTTACTCCCCTCCTCTCTCTCCAGGTAGAAAGCTTGGAAGCTCTAGCTTTCCTCCTGCTGCTTAATGCAAAACTAGAGTCCATTCAGACCTCAATGGCCCAGCATCAGTCCCTGAGACTACCCTTCAATTTGCAAATCTGCCAATCAGCAAATTCACAGTTCTTCAGAGGGGAGACAAGGCAGTACCCTGCCAATATGAGCACCAGTAGGAGGAAAAAGAATAGTGTTGGGAAATAAAAGCAGGGAGTAACATTTCCACTGAACTCTAAGAGACCCAAAGAGATTCAGAGGTTTGCTGTGGATCCAGCAGTGTGTCCCTTTCCATGTCAGCTTTCTCTGTGGCTGCAGCAGGCAAGCATGGCAGCCCTGCACCAAAAAAGAGCAGGAATGGATGGACAAACTTCTCACACAGGCTTTGGAGCATTTCCAGTCACCATGCCAGTTAGACTGAGGAACAGGAAAAGTTTCTCCAGGCTCCTGTTAGCAGAGTCTCCTGCATTCACTGCCTTGAATAATTTCCCTGTGATTTCCATCCCAACATTCCATGCTAACCCACTGCAGAGGGTTCTAAGATCCATGGGGTCAGCTGACCTTCAGCTCCTAGCAGGGCTGCCAGAGGCTGTTTTGGTAGAGGATTCATTTATAGCAAGGGAATCCAGTTTCTGAGATCACCTTGGAGGCCTACCCAAAGCATTTATCACTTGGATAACACAGAGCTGCAGGTGTAACAAGCTTAGGCTCTGAGCAGGCTGGAAAACTGATTCCTATGGATTCAAATCTGTACTCATCACAGTTCACTGGGAAATTGATGTTTTGGGATAAGGAAGGGGGTTTCAGCACTTTAGCACAAAGCCTTTTCTTCTCTAATTATTAACAGCTGTGGTGGTGGGCAGGGAATTCAGGCCCTCCTGATGCTGGAGACCTAAACCCATAGACTGAGAATTAATAGAGGCAAAGGGCTACATTGGCTGTGGCTTGCTTAAGAGAGTTTGCTTAGGGAAAAATAACAGTACAGGATTGAGCTGAGGGATATTCCTCATTGCACCAGGAAAGATAGCACCAAACAATGACTTAGCCAGCACTTGCCTGTAATTCTAATAATCATAAATCACTAGAAAGTGGAAAGGAAAGGCCAGGATAAGATGCTGTTACTCAGCAAACCTACATTTTGAGAACAAGAATGTAGCTTTCTGGAAGATAAGGTGTCTCTTTTTCTCTCTGAGCAGTTTCAGAAGGAAGGTATTTAACCCTACTAAAAATAAGTATGAATGTATTTGTTTCTGGAGTCTACAAAATGTGCTTGCATCAAAGCAATGTGGAGACATTTGGGAATGAAGGAGCTAATTTGATACTCACAAGAAACCATAACCATAGCCTAGGACTGTATCTCAGAGAACTGGGCTGACCTTTCAGCAGCTGATGATAGTTCTAAAATGAGTTCTCATCACTGAAAGCCCAATCTAACATCAGCTAAAATAAATTAAAAGCTATCACTGGCTTCTCTGGATATTGGATTAGACCATATAAAACCCGCTTGAATGCTGGGAACCCAAGGAAATTATCGTGGTAAATCTAAATTCTAGTGAAGCATTACAGGCTTTAAAACATCTCTCTGCAGCCCCATTAAGAATAGGTTTCTACTTAGCTCATGAATAATTCACTTTTTTTCCTTCTGATAGATGTCAAGTACCAACACAATGGAGCCTAAGCTCAGCACAAAGCCCAGCATTCCAGCCAAATTTTTGCTCACAACAAATCCAGAGCATATTTCTGTTGGAAGAGCAGTCCAGAGAGCAAAGGCCCAGGCACAGAGGTTACTTCCACCAGACATCCCCTCTCATTTCCGGCTATCCCCACAGTGCTAGGAGCAGCTCTCCTCAACACTTTTTTGTCTCCTCATTTCCAGTCACTTACCCCAAGCCATGGTGATGGGCTCTGGCAGGCTGACATGATCCACCTGCCATGCAGAGATATCCTCTTGCTTAGGCATGATTTTCAAAATGACCAAGATCTGGAAAGATTAATCTCCCTTTAGGAGCCAGTCCTCCTACACAACTTTGTCCATCTCCTCCTGTTCATTTTTCTAACCAGTTGATCTGTTTCAGAAGGATAAAACCCTGTTGCAGAAGAAACCAGCTAGCTGGGATAGTCCCACAGCTCTGTTTCCATGGGAGAAATTTTTGCTTTGTGTTTAAATGAAAAAGAGAGAGATGAAGAGTTCCAGCCAATCCTCAGGAATCATTCCTAGCAACAGGACCTATGGATATCATACAGATTTCACCTTCAAATCATTTGTCAATGCATACTTTGTTCCAGATGCACTGGGTTCACCATGACCTCACATTACACATCTCTCAGGCACATTCACCTTTAATGCTCTTTCTTTCTTCCCTCAGTGAAGGACCATCTCAGATGAACTCTGCTTCTGCCAGAAACATCTACTAGGGACATTTCATGTCTCCTAAACCCAGGTAGGAGTACAGAAGAACCATAATTTCTCACCATCCTTTAAACCTCCCTCCCTGCAGACACCCTGACAACCAGTGTCCTGCTTCCCTGCTCAGACTGAACTTACTAATCTGATCCTCAAAGAGCACCTGTGCTCTCTGGAGAGCTTTTAGAACAGCTCTGCTCTGCATTGAAAGAAGCAAACTGTATATTCAGACACTTTCATGTCTTTGCCGACACCTGAAACATATCCCAAACACCCAGTTTATGTACCAGAGAGGGAACAGTGTTATGAGTTAGCTCCAGCTCTGCAAGGACCCATATGGACCTACTCAAACAACCAGAGATCTGCGATCATCGCTGGGGCAACAGTTCATGGTACCGATGTTGCCAAAATGCTGGCCAGTGAGGACAGCATCCAGCACTGAAAAGAGGATGGGCAAGTATAGGATTTGAGGCCTACAACCATGAGATTATACCCTGAGGTACGTGGTAAATGGATTTCCATGAGCTATGCCATGAGATGTGTGGCTAAGGGATTCCTGTGGGCATTATGGCTGAGGAGGTGGTAGATCATCAGGCAGAGGCCAGATAAGGGGATGACTCTCATCACTGCTATTGGCCAGGTGGAAGAGGGAGTGATGGTAAGGTGTCACTGTTCTGTTCTACCCTTGCACAAGACTCAGAGCCTTTGTAATATCTCTCTCTGTTACTCTTGATATCCCTCATTTACATATAAAGTAGCTTCTCCCCCCTCACTTACTATGGCAGCAAGAGATGATTTTTCTCATTTCCACTTTTCCCGAAAGTATAAACTGGCATTGGAAATCCTCCATGGCAGAGGATGAGAGTACACCCATCTTACAAGTTGTTTGGTTTGCTCCTTTTCCCTCTCCAAAGCAGGGCCATGCCTTTGGTAAGACTGACTGCATCCAAGTATACCCAGGAACACTTGTACATAGCAATGTTGCTCCAGTGTTGCTCTCACTATTGGTGAATCTGTCTCCCTGAAAGTTCTTATTAAACCTGACCAGACTTGGAGCATTGAAATGGTAAATCGCACTGTTGGTGAACCTGTGATCATGAATGAGACCAGACTAACAGCGTGACCCACACTATTGGTGCTTCTGGGAATGTGACCAGACTTGTGCTGAACTGGTGATAATCAGAAATCAAGCTTAGCTGCACTCAGTCCCTCTGACCTTTGAGGACTACCTGGAAAGCAAGGGGGTTTATTTTCTACCAAAGTTCTGCACTTTTAACACAACATCGACTCTGGTGGGCACAAAATGATGTTTCCTTGAGAGTTCTGGGAACACAGTAATCCCTGTCCATCTCCCTGCCATCTTAAAAAAAACATGCTGGAGATTGTATCTGCCAGCACATGAACACTGTCTGCAGTCCAGGAGCCTGGAACAACTCACAACAATGTGAATAAATTTCAACATGATTGGCCACAAGTAAAGAACTCTGGAAAAGGGAGCATGGAGCACATCAGGCAGCATGGAGCAGCAGCTGTTGTACAAGTGAGCTCCAAGGGCATAAAGTACACCCAAGAGATAGTCAGCTTTGCACTCTGCTAGTGCTTCATCATAATTTTCTTTTGGGGACTAATGGACCAGATTTCTGCCCTCCAGTCTTTAGAAGAAGGATATTCAGCAGGATGGGAAAAGTTTAAATCCTGTCAAAAAAAAATCTGAATCTAGACTTTCCTGTGTTATGCCCTTTCCTACAAATACCCACAGCTGATCCTGAAGTAGATGGATCTGAGGGAAAGGACCTTACCCCTTTCCTGGTGTCTTTAGACACTGTCATTGTTGTTACCCTCCAAAATTCTTCCCTAAATTAATTTTTAACTGGCCTGGAGAAGGGTTTATGAGTCAAATAACCCCAGAAAAAAGTATTTTGGGCAGTATGGTGGAACATGAGGAAAACCCAATAGCTGAGAGCAGTAATAAATGCACCACCTATGATCAGGCACAGAGAACATGCAACGTGTGCTAAACAGTCATCACATACAAGTTTAATTCTCACATTAAGCCAGGAGTTCCCTGAACTATAGAGCCCTAATTTCCTACCAGTTTACATCCTGTATCCATGCCCAACACTGCAGCTCCTTTCTGCTCTGTGATTCTCTAAGAAACTACAACACAGCAGTGTATCAACCAACACACAGCAAAGCTCAATTCTGGCCCTTACAGGAGGGGATGGTGATTGGCATTAAAACGAATTTTGCTCTCTCAGGAGTCCCAAGACGTGAGTGTCCCTGTGTTTCCATCCAGCACTGAGGCAGTAACCTGAGTGTGTCCAGGCAGACTGCATGATTCCATGCAGTGGCTCAGAGGGCAGATTTAGACAAGATGTCCTTGTTGGCTGAGGATGTCTGTCCCTCTACCTACCCTCCCTTCACTCCTCCCTGCACCCCTCCCTGAGGTCTGCTGTCCTTCCTCCCCATGTGTTTCTCATCCACCTGGTTATGTCCATACCCCTGCTCTGCAGTTATAATTCCTCGGGATGGCCTTTCAAGGCACTCAGAGCTCAGGTTGACACTGAGAGCCATGGGTGGGGACATGAGCTTACTGGGAGCAAAGGCAGAGGTGAAGGGAGGCCCTGGCAAGCAGCATAAGGCACTTTGAGGACAAGAAGCTTTTCATGCACAGATAAAAAGAATCACAGGGGAAAGTTGAAACCAGCCATCTACAAAGCTTTCCTGTCTCTTTCCCATGAGCCTAGCTTGTTTCTTTTAAATGGGGTCTCTGACCAGCAATTCTTTCCTTACCTAAGACTTTGCAGCAAGGCAGGGATTTGTCTCCCTACAAGCAGTGTCACTACCAAAGCTGCCTCCCAGCACCTCCTGGTCCTGGGGCATCACACCACTCCTGTCTCTTGTTTCACCCACAGTGCTCCAAAGATCAACACACAGGAATGAGGCAACCTCTGGCCACAAGCACAGCAGACATACTCAGCTCTGCCTTCCATAACACTGTTGCTCCAAGCCCCATCAACTTCCAGGGATGAGGAAGCCATGCCAGTGCCTCACCACTCTCACAGGGAAGAATTTCTTCTTTAAATGCAATCTAAATCTACACTCTCACATTTTAAAGCCATTGTCCCTCACATTGGCACTGGTAAGGGACTCTCTTCATCTTTCTTATAAGCCCCAATCAAGTATGGAAGGGCTGTAATGAGGTCTCCCTGAGCCTTCTCTTCTTCAGGCTGCACAACCCCAGCTCTCTCAGCCTGTCTCCAGAGCAAAGGTGCTCCAGCCCCTGAGCATCTTTGTGGCTCTTCTCCAGATTCGCTCCAACAGGTCCATGTATCTCACGCAACACCAAAGCAGTGGGGCAGAATCACCTCCCGACCTCCTGGCCACGCTGCGTTTGATGCAGCCCAGGTTACAACTGGCTTTTTTCCGGGCTGAAAGTGCACACTGACACACCATTATTTGCGCACCAGTGGACCCAGGTCATTCCCTGCAGGGTGCGGACACTCGCCCTGGCGGCTGCTCCTCACCTGCTACTCTGAGGAGCTGGAGGGGCAGGGGGGCATAAGCCTGAAAAAGTGACAGAAGGGAGATTTTATTGCTCATCGAGGCTTGCAGAGCCGAGCCCTGCCTCCCTCACCAGGACAAGCACGGGCAGGCAGAAGGGCTGCGCCGTCAGAGGAGGGTGGGTGATGCTCCCTGCGATCCACAGCGCGCCAGCCCCAGCCCGAACTGCCGCTGAGGAGGTCCCACAGAGCATCAGGATCCCTCACCCCTCGTCTCCCAGAGCAGAAACCCTTCCGCGGCCAAGGGGATCCCCCTCCCGCGGCCAAGGGGATCCCTCTCCCGCAGCACAGAACACCGCCCCACGCCGCCCACTTGGCACCGGGACCCCACCCCGCGAACTACATTTCCCAGAGGGGCTTGCGCCCGTGCGGCGGAAGAGGCGGGCTGGGTGGCTTTCCCGTTCCGATTGGCTGGCTGCGGGCTGTCCGAGCGGCCATTGGGTGGGCTAGGCGGTCACGTGATGAGGCGAGAGGCACGGCGGTTCACGTGGGCCAGCGCGGCAGCGGAGCCGGAGCAGGACCGGGCTCGGGACCGGGTGGTCGGACCGGGCTCAGGCCGGGGCTGCGGGGGCAGCGGGCCCGCCAGCCTGCACCATGCTGGCGGCGCGGGGCGGGTGGCGGGCCCTGCGGCGCTGCGCCTCTCTGCCGCGGGCGGCGCGGCTGCGGGTCGCCGAGGCGCTGCGGGCGCGGGAGCCCGCGGAGGCCGTCACGGTGCAGGTGTGTGTCCGGCCGTGCTTGCCCGTGGCCCAGACCAGAGCCCCAGCCCTGCGGGGAGGGCTCGGAGTGGCGCGCCCCGCCGTCTCTGCCTCAAGGAGGGAAAGCTGGGAGCTCCGCGGGGCGCTTTGCTGAGCCCCCGGGTGTCCTTTGTGGTGTGCAGAGCCCGCTGTGTGTCCCAGCAAAGCTGTGGAGTTACTTGGCACGTGGCTGGGAAAGGTCATCCTTGTAATGGGTTGTACGTGCTCTCTGCGGTGTTGGCTTTATCGCCTGTTCTGTTTGGGGGAGCAAACCATTGTGCTGTTGTTTTCAAAGCTTTTTCCTATGTCTTGTAGGACTTTGTACATGCGGGTTTATAGTGGGGTCAGTAGATCCATCGATATTCATGAGACACTGCCGTTCGTGTCTGGCTCCTGTTGTCAACCAAGTTAGACTGGGATAAGTGGACTTTTTTAGCAGTGGAGCTCTTTCCCTTAGCATAGGATTATGTGTTCCCCAGATTTCTGCTGTTCCCAGCTGGCAGAGCAGTGATTGCCCACACACAGTGCCTCAATACAAGGCCCTTGGCCAGAGCTGTGCAATTGTCAGTATTTCTGAATGAATTTGTAGAGGAACAGGGGTACTTGGTAACAGTTTTAAACAAAATTGAAAGAGGGTAACTTTAGATTTATAAGAAAAAAGTTCCATACTGTGAGTGTGGTAAGATTCAGATTGCCTAGAGAAGATGCAGGTGCCCCATGCCTGGAAGTGTCCAAGGTCAGGTTGCATGGGGCTTGGAACATCATGGTCTCATGGAAGGCATCCCTCCCCATGGCAGGGGGGTTGGAACTAGATGGTATTTAAGGTCTCTTTCAACCGAAGCCTTTTTGTGATTCTGCTGACCCAAAAACAAGTCTGTTGCACACTGGTATTCCTACACGTGCATAGGTGAAGCTTAATAGGGTAGGAATAAACTCATCCAGTATAGGTTCTTTTCAGCTGTAGTTTTATGAATAATGCAATCTGGAATAAACTGATGGTAAAATTAGTAGTAGTACCTCTTCCCCTGTTCCCCACCACCCAGGCCCTTGCTTCTTTGTTGCTCTTCCCCTGTGCTGGCAAAACGTGGAGTTATTTTGGTTTAAACTGGGTTAGGAAACTGGTCTGATTTAAATCCAGTCTTGTTATGGCCAGGTTGTTGGAATGTAAAATTTGATCTGAGTCAGGATTGTCACTTCTACTGCTCATTGATTCTGGTGAGGTGTGATGTTGCCAAAATTTTTGTGCCACAGCCTCTGCTGCTCCAATGCAAGTCTGTGGGTATGTTCTTATTTCCCGTTGCAGCGTGCAAGACTTCTCTCTTTATTTATCAGAACCCAGAACAGCCTGATGAGGTGGGGGAAAAAAGCTCTTGAGAATGTTTCTTTGTTCAGTGGCTTTGTGTGTTTTGTTAAGGAGCGCTTATGAGGAAGGAAACTAAGAAAAACATCTGCCGTTATACTTTAAATGTGCATCAAGTATAACATACATGGTGTGTTCTGGGGATTTACTGGAATACATGGGATAAGCACAACAGCTTCAGGCATGCTATTGTATGAAATACCTTTTAAACACCTGTTGCTTTAGCCATACAAATTGAGGATGCCCAAATCATCTTGTTTCTTGCATTAGTTCTTCAGGTGGAACACTGCAGAGGTGGTTTACCCTGTCTGAATCACTAGGTTCATGGCTTTAAAATCTTCCAAAGTTCTTATATGCAGTTGTCCTCTCCGTTACGCAAACCTGTGTAATGCTTTGCCTGTATTAGTAGTCATGCTGTAGTTTTAAGAATGCTTTACTTCTGGTGCTGCTTAGTTCTTGAAGTTGGCTCAGTCTAGATGACAGAAGTAGATGGATTTGCAGTGGTTTGGTGTAAAATCTCTAAAGCACATGCACAGTTTAAAGTCATTTGGACTACCTGGGCTCTTCCAGTTAAGTAAAAGACAAACTGGTTGGAAAAGAGGCATTTTGGTTGTTTCATCAGCACTGGTGTTAGTTGTTCACTACAGTATTGTTATAAGATGAGCTGGAAGCTCCCCAAAGTTTTAAGGGCAGCTTTGTCTCAACTCTTCTGAGCTGGGGAGGAAGTAAGGGAGTTACTTTGGATGCTCTTACTATTGCTTGGGGCCCTGGTACTGACTTACTATTTCCCTTAAAAAGAAATTAAAATTTATCTCTCATTAAAAACCTCAAATTAAGACATTAGCCTGAGATGTACATGGTCAATTCTACTGTTTTGCTGTTACAAAGAACTTCTGTGTTATTCTGTTAATTCTTTCAGTTAAACTGAACAGGATACTTCTAAATTTTTTCTTAATATTTTTTTAATAGGGATAGTGTAAGAGTCTTGATTTTGAGGTGTAAGGAGAAACATCCAAGGCATTAATTTTTATTTTGGTTTTGCATTAGTATGTGGTCTTTGACATGAGTCTGTCAGCTACATCATTGTTTGAGTAGTCCAACAGTTTAGGGCATGTAAACAACTAGTGAATAAATTTCAGTAGGAACCTTTACAGATGCTACAGGATGAAAATTTGGTAATAAACACCATCAAAATTCTTGAGTGTGTTATCATGAAGAACTATGCGTTACCAGTCTCTCCTGTTTCAGTAAGAAATGTTTGCAAAAGACTCCACTAATAAGAATATATACCTCACTAAAATGCTCTTTATCTTAAGAGTGCTTTGCTGCTTTCTGTATTCTCAGCTCCCCAAAGGTACAGGTACTTCCTAGTTGTTCCTGCTATACTCAGGAGGAGAGGCAGACCTCAGGAGGTTGTCTCTGCCTCAGGGTTTTTTTCTCTCTGCTTTGAAGTCAGAAAAAAACCTGACACTGACTTTTTTTACTCTTTTTTACTTTATTTTTTTTTTGTACCTAAAGAAACACTTACTTTAATTTCAATAAGAAACTGAAATAGGCTTGAAGTGGCATGTCCACCTTAGGTGGAAGAAGAGCACGACTACACAGTGTCCATGTCAAGAAATAACAGATCTCTTTTACCTCTAGGGCTGGGTCCGTTCTGTGCGATCCCAGAAGGAAGTTTTGTTCCTGCACATAAATGATGGGAGTTCTCTGGAACACCTCCAGGTGGTTGCTGATCCCAGCCTGGAAAATAGGTTGGTCCATTTGAAATAGCTGGAGAAATGCATGTTGAGCAGTGCTTAGAGGGATCTGCTCAGGCGTCCTTTCCTGTGCCAGGTACTCACCAGCAGCTGGGACCTGAGCACAGGAAAGGCACTACAGCAGTCTGGGGTCTCTGGATGTACTTTTAGGATGGAGAGTGTCAGACTATTCTGTCTTCTCTTAGCTGAAGCCTTGTGGTTCTGTTGATTAATCCTGTGAGATTAATTTGTACCTCTTTTTCTTAATAGTGTAGGTATTCTTGACTGCTGTTGGAATTGCCTGGAAATGACACAAGGTAGTCAGGGATATCTGTCCCCCATGTTTTGGAGGGTGCTGTAACAACTTTTGAGAGCTAGCTCAGTAGGCACACCCCCTGGACAGGCATGACTGTTCTAGTATAATAAAATGATGCACTTGTTTTACAGCTTAATTTTATTCGTTACTGGGCTAGGGTTGGGAGTTTTGGAAAGATCCAGGAACCTTTTGTGTGTAACTTGAGTTTTTAAAAGATTTTTTTAATTACCTTTTCTTCTATGGGCCTGGTTTGTCCCCACCAAGAGCCCCTTCAGATAAAAACCTGCCTCTTCTCCCCTCACTTGTCCAACAGTCTACCCTGTCTAAATTCTTCTATATTGTCGTGAATCTATTCACATTCCCACTTACACATTTAATAATTTTTCATTTCATCAGTTAAGCCCTATGGCTATAGCATCTCTTGTGATCTCAAGTGATCCAGCTAAACTAACAGGAATCTCACTTCTGAATGTAATTGACTTTGTATCAGCACTTAGTTAAGCTCTTGTTTTTTCTTAATTTCTTAGAGACCTGACTTTTGGAAGTGCAGTGGAAGTGCAAGGGAAGCTGGTCAAAAGTCCTCATAAGATGCAAAACATGGAGCTGCAAGCTGAAACCATCCGTGTGGTGGGACCTTGTGATATTTGGGTATGTCACTGCAGTAGGAGTGGTAGGACTGCTGGAAATCAGTTTTTAAAGGTTGAAGTATCCAGCAAAGCATGCTTCAAACTGTATTTTCTGTAAGCCTCAATGGTTCTGCAGGCTTTGATTTGTCAGTGGTGTCTGCAGGGTACATCAAAGGAGAAACATGGGACCACTTTGAGAACTCTTCTCTGGGGCACAGCTGTTTCTGCATGGAAAAGGGTGCACATGCTGTCAGCTAAGAGTTTGTTTTTGTCCCACCTTGAAGCACTTGCCAGTGCCAGGTGGTGTACTTGTTAAGTCTGGCTGGGATATGAATTGGAGAAATAGTGGGACTGGCAAGATGCTCCTGGTTGTGCAGGTGGAAGAACCGTATCTGCCACAGGCAGTCAGAACCAGGCTGCTGTTGCAGCAGTGAGATGAACAGCTGGGTTTCAGGGGAGCTCAGAATCCAAAAGGTGGAGCATTTCAGAGTGCTAATACCTTCTCTTGTGTTCATGGCTCTTGTTCTGCCATAAGCATTATAAAATCCACAAAATAACCAGAAAAGATAGGCAAAAGCATCTAGTTCTTACCTGCTCTATGAAGATGATTGACTTTCAGTAGACTTTAGTAGAGATGCCATTCTCTGAATAGCAATAAAACTGTACTGACTCCCAATTTCTCATCCTCTATTTTCTTTCCTTCTTGTTATCAGTCATTTCCCCTGAAAATGAAGGAGAGGCACCCGCTGGAGTATGTCCGACAGTTCCCTCACCTGAGATGCAGGAGCAACACACTGGGTTCCCTCCTGAGAATCCGCAGTGAAGCCACTGCAGCCATCCACTCCTTCTTCCAGGTATTCCCTTCTGCACTGAGCCTTATGCATAAAATGCTCCCTCAGATGGGCTTCACGGGAGCAGATTGGGAGGGAAGGAGCATGACCTCTTGACTGCGGGATATGGATTTTGGACATGATGGTTTCCTTCCAGGCCTGAGCCTGGCTGGATCTTGGCCAAACTGTTGCTTATGGTCAGGTTAGCACGTCTGGGACCTTGTCATGGTCTTTCCACCCATTCCCTGTTATTTTATCCCTTTCACTGAGTTACAATGTAATTGCCTGCAACTGTGTGGTCTGTGGAACACTGCATAATATGGGGTTGTTTAACCCATCCTCAGCAGTGACCTTGGACAGAAGCCTCCTCCCACATGGAAAAATCTGTGGTGCAGGAACACAGACAAACTGACTCAGAGCTTCATATATTCCCAGTTCTTTCTATTACTGCGGTACAAGTCTGTGTGGATGCTGTTAGCTGAGGTTGGGAGGCTCCTGTTTTGATGCATTTCAAACTGATGGGTGGGAGCCACCTGCGTTTTCTGAATGTGGAGGGCATGGTACAGGCTTTGTGCAGGCAAGGTGGGCAGTGAAGTAACTGATGCCAGATGTCACAGCAGAGACCTTGTGATTCTTTGTGTCACTAGGTAAAGAAAGCGGCAGTCCCGTGGTGTAAAGGAGAGCACTCGGGACTCCAAATCCCAAGGTCCTGAGTTCCAGTCTCAGTGGGACCGTCCCCTGGCAGTTCAATGCCTCCCTGCCATCCCATCCCATCACATCTCGGATGCTCAGCAGGGTCAGCCCCGGTTAGTACCGGGTGCTGTGACAGTCCCAAGGACTTCCCTGGCACTGTCCAAGCTCACTCGGCCGTGGCAAATGGACCTCAGGAGTTAAACGGTGGGGCCAGTTCTGTGCACGCTGAGCCTCACCTAAAACATCCACTGCGCAGGCTGGAAGGGCACACCCACCTGGGGGGAGCCCTGCCCAAATCTTCGTTCGCCAAGTCTGGCCATACATATATACAAAAGGCAGGGGCAGGTAAAGAAAGGTAGCAAGTCCTCCAGCACACCTGAGCCATTAACTGAAATAAATAATTGTTCATTGAAATAAACGTTTTAGTAAAGGTAAGCTGTCTTTAGTTTGAGTAAAAACATGTGCAGAGCATTCTGATTACAAAATTCATATATAGTAATTGGTGTGGCTCAAGGAACAGGTTAGAATTGTTGAGATTGAATTTCTGGTTCCAAGTATGCTGGTCTTTGTCACCTGAAGTGCCAAAGAAGGCTTGCTTGCTCCAGGAGTTATCTCTATGAAACTGCATGGTATTTGAACGACTTTTGTGATCTTTTTTTTGTTTTGGTTTGGGTTTTTAAGGGCCTAATAGAAATCCATCAGGTAAAGCTGCTGGTTTCAGGGTTGTGCCTGCTCCGAAGGCAGAAGCCAACCCTCGGGCATCAGTCTGTGCTGGTGTCTAACCACTAGATGGCATTGCTTTACAAGGATTTGTACTTCCAAACCTGGACACAGAAGGCAGCCGAGATACAAAAACCATCTTATTTGAACTTTGTTTCTCCACATCAACTCTTGCTCAGGCTCTGACATACCTTCCTGTTTAAAATGCTCAAGTGCAGAGCTGTATTAAAAATTAGAATCAAAAATTATCATCAAGTTAGCAGCGGCAGCTACACTAAAGTTATTTTTAAAGGGATAAGGAATATTTAGTCCCAGACCTGGTATTTGCAAATGCTTATGTCAGAACTCTCCTTGCACCAGAAGTGTGTGTGGTTTGCTCTGTTTCTGATGGAATCAATGGAAAAAATCTAAAATTGTCCTGCATCGTTCCAAGAATATAGCAATTTCCAATTTGGCAATTTCAGAATACACCATAAGTATAAATTATAATTGGTGCATTTTCACTCTGCAAAGCTCTAAGGAGATTAATGGTGGAAGAAAATAAGTGGAGCTTTTTGAATACACACTCAAAATTATTGTCTCATTCTGTAACTTTAAAAACTTCTGGGTTTTAGCCTATTCATTTCCAGGAATGAATGACTAATGCCATGTGCCATGGGTTTGGATGTTGAAAGCTAGAACATAATTTTTAAATCTTCTGCATGTTGTGGTCCATGTGTGATACAAACATTGTTCCTAGGCAGAGTAAGATAGTTTCAATGTGAGTGGCAGCTTCCACTTTGCACATTAACTTCGAGGTTTGTTGGAGCCAGAAAACTGACTTGAAGTATTTAGAAGCTTTTATAAGGGGAACTGTCCAAGAGGTTTTTATGTGATTCTCTTATTTCAGATCTATGTAGTTTGCATTCCTTTCCAAAGCATTTAGGGGGTATTCTGTGTGAAATGTACTTCTTTACAGCAACTGTATGAGTAATTTAGTCAATTTTTCACAATCTCATGTAGAGCTGGGAGACCACATAACCAGCAGGTCTCTGAATGTGCAGGGGACTGTGTCAGAGACCTGCATCTTGTATTGGTAGACTGAAGCTACCTTTTCCAGCTACAGCAAGTAGTTCTGACTCTAAAACTTCCTTCTGTGCAAGAACTGTGTCTTAGTGAGGAGCTCCTGCCAGGCACTTGGCAAGCCAGGGTCTTTGCACCTGTATCCAGAGTAGCCTAGAACTGACTGCAGAGACTTTGCTCCCACTTGGTTGTGTTATTGTACTTCTAGAAAATGCATTACATGTCCATAGGAACTCTTTGGTTCAAATTAATTTTAGTTTGATTCTCAGAGTGGGCAGAAGATACTGCTCCAGTCTTCCTAGCCTCTTAACTGGCTGGTGATAAGGACCAGGACCTCTCATGTGACTGGTGGCTGACTGATGTGCATTATTCTGATAAAAGCTGTGAAGCTAAGCTTTTAGAAACATTTGTTTTCTTAAGTTTTTTATCAGTGTTTCGTGTAAGTACACAGTGAGTTCTGTTACATCATGGCCTGTATAATGGTAATGCTGGCACACCCTGATTTTAAGAGGGTTCCCTTTGTGCTAGACATTACAGTGATGCAAGAGAAAACAAATCCTTTGCTCACAGGTGAAATTTGCTACTTCCAGGTTCTTTTTGGCTGGACACAGATAGGTGTGACTTCAGTGTTCCACCAGTGACCTCCATGGTGAGACTAAGTTAGAAAGGTGATGCTTAGTAGAGTTCCATTCCTAGTTTCATATCTAACATGTTGCATGTGCTTGTCTGAGGCCTGCTTGATGTATCCATGCACTGAATATGGGTTGAAACTGTTTTAAAAGCCTATGACTGCATTGCAGAGAAATCCAGGGAACAGGGACCCTTCATTCAGCCTGCCTGATTTCAGAGGAAACTGCTGGATCTATGGAATATTACATGAATATGTAATTCTGTAGGTACCTAGAACATGACCAAGCGAGGGTATACCCTGGCTCTTAAAATCTGAATGACTTCAGTATCTCAGAAGATGCAAGGTGAGACTGACATTTTAATGATGGTTGGGTGTTTTTAAGGTGTCTCACCCATCCAGTGTGTGATATTTGTCATCCAACACACTTGATCATTTCTCATAGTGGAGAACACTAAGAGTGTCCTCTGCCTAACCACTGTCTTCCAAAAAGCTGGAAGAAACCAAGTGTTGATGGTGTGGCTGAATTTGATTGAAACTGCCCAAAAATATAAAAATGCTGGAGGAAGTGGAAAGAAAGGGGAACAGTGCGAAGATGGGCCATTGCAAAAGAACCATAGTAATGGCACAAATATTTGGTTGTGGAACCTGGAGGAAAATGCACAGGTAGTGAACATGGATTTGTAAATCATGCTAGCATTTAGTTAGTCATCTGTTCATGTAAGGCAGACGCTGCCTAAAAGACTATGTATGTTGTCCTGGTCGGGGGCTAATAGCTGAGTTACGGTGTGTGCTGGTTGATGTCATTCTTGAGGCTGACATTTGATATTTTTAGTTAGTTAACTTTAGTATTTTGTATGTTCCAGGATAATGGCTACATGCATATTCATACCCCCATAATTACATCCAATGATTGTGAAGGTGCTGGGGAACTCTTTCAAATTGAGGTAAGTTAGGTTGTATGAAGTTTGTTTTGATTTTTCTTTTTGCTTGCAAATCAATTCTTGAGTTATTCAAGGTTAGAGGAAATATTTATCTTTACAACCCCTTTTATGTACTTAGGTGATTATTTTTTTCTAATGTAGCAATCTTTAGCTTCAGCTAATAATTTAGACAGAGTTAAACAGATTGATTATTACCTTTTTTATGTTACTGCTATTTTGTGCATTAATCAGCACCTTTTGTACTGATGAGGTTTGTCTATCCCTGGTGCTGTGGAAAAGTTTACAAAGAAAAACAGAGGGAGGCAGGACATCTTAGTAAACAGAATGATGACCATAAGAGCCCAAGAGATGGGATGGGTCATTCAGAACAAACTACTACACCAAAATACTTCTTAGCTTTAAAACAAACAATATAATTCACCATGAGATAATACTTCAAAATGTCAGCAATATCTAAAATTCCTTTTCACCTGTGTATATACACGTTCCTCCCTACCAGCTACTCCTATTCTATGTTAGAATTCTCCCCCAATGTTGCCAAGCCTCTCCATCCACCAAAATACTGCCACTATCTATGGTTATGTGAAGTGCTTCACATCATGGATCAGAACCTTCTATGAAACTGAAACACAGCCATAACCACTAAGATCTTCCCCACAGATTTCTGATGATTCCTAACCCCCACATCCATGAATCATAAGGAATTCTATCTGCCATTTATACTTCTATATTTGAAATTCACTCCTCTGTCACAAACACTGGCATTCATTCCCGCTTAGGCTTATTGGCTCCAGCTTTGCAGGTGAATCATCTATAAGCAAAAGAAAAATTGTCAAGGTAGCAGTTACTTGCTATGGGATTGTGTCTCCCACTCACTGCACAGCATCAATACAAAAAGCTTCTGTCTACTGGTTCTTCAGGATCTCGGGGTCTAACCTGTGCTACTAGTGATTCCCTTCCAGACCAGTACATGTGGCTCAGTGTTTTGCTTGCTGCGACAATACACTTGATTAGCTAAACTAAATTGTTCCTCTTTAATTGAGATCCCTTAATGCTACCAGAGGTTCATTCCAGGCTGTTGCATGCAAATTAAGATGTGAAAACAAGTGACACTTAATGATGAAAACATTATGCAGTTTGCAGCTGTACTGTGTATTACGTCTTTGGTACAAATTGTATCCACTTGAAAGCTGTAGAGGATGCAGGACTACATCCTAGGTGGCTGGTAGTAACAGAAGCCCTGATGCAAGTGTTGAATGAGGTGCTAAATTGTGAGTCTGAAACTTGTATAAACTGAATCTTATCTAAATGCATGGTTCAAGGCAAATATTTTGCTCTCCCTCCAGTGGGATTGCTGAGGTGCAAATAATGCTCAGAGAAGTGTAGCTACAGCTGTGCTTGAAAGGTGTGGAGTAAGTGCCGAGTCAGATCCCACTAAATGGCCTGTGCCACAAAGGAAGGGCTTCAAAAACTCACTTGCTACTGAGAAGAGGAAAGTTCTCCGATTCCCTGTTTCTTTGAGTACCACTTCATTGTCTGTCCTTTCTTAGTTTTGTTTCTGCCAGGCCCTGTTCAGAATTGGTCCTGGCTAGTGGAGATCCCAGACCACCTTCTATCCTGCTGGGACCACTGCACTCCACTGGAGCACTAACTGTTTTTTGACAGTGAAAATGTGGGGAGTATTAAGCCTGCCTTGGGCCATGCATGTGAGGCTGTGAGACACAAAATAAGGGTGACAGAAGGGTGTCAGACATAATAATAAGGGTGTGGTATTTGCAGCAAAGCCCAGAATCTTTATGTACTTTTAACCAAGCCAACTATCCAAGACATTCCCTGTCTGCTATACTTGGTCACTTTTTAAACTAGCCTTTCATTTACTGCTTGCACAGGCAAAGGGAGAAAATAAATTCCTGTTCCTCTTATATCTGAGCAGGAGTCAAAAATGATGGTGATGAGAATCAGGGAAAGCAACCTGCAAATTAGATTTTTCAGTTTAAAAACTATTTAAATCCTGTTTCTTAACTTTTAAGAGCCATCTTCTAGTTGTGACCAGCACATAAATTGGTGTCCTATTGTTCCTGAATTTGTAGTAGTTACAGTACACCTGCTGTTAAGTGGTTGGAGTTTTTTCTGCCTTTGGGGTTTTTTTCTGTATCTCCCTTGGGCAGTGTATAAAACGGGTAATCTCACCAGTTTCGCTGACCTCCTGTGGGTGGAATTAGTTAAAAACTTAAGTTGAGTAGCCTTTAGGACCCAAGTAGAGGCTGCTTTTGAACCCACTGTGAACCATTGCATTCAAATATCTGTCTTCTCTGACTGGCACAGTTTTAGACCTCTGACTAATGTCTGATGGCTGCTCAGGCTTGTGCTTTCTTTGGAAATGAAAGAAAGTGAAGAGACTAGGAATCTGTTATTTACATGTGACTTGAAGAGATGGGGGAAAATGTATCTTGAGCTAGAAGGAGAATGCTTTTTGAAATATGGTCTTTGATTCCTAGACCTCTTAATCCTGTAGGATTTGTGTTTGTTTATATGTTCAGCTTCCTCATTATCTTTGTTTGGTTTTGGGTGGCTTTGGCTGGGAAGTTCTCATATTAGGATTTGGGTTAGTGGGAATCCATTCCCACTATGCTGGGCAAATCAGTTCAACTAAACATTTTTAAAATTAGGAATTGTAATGGTGAAAAGAGGGCAGTAAGCAGAGGACATTTTAAAAAGATAAATATATCACAAGATGGTAATAACTGCAGAGAAACCTTCTGCAGCTGAGAGCTTCTACACATGAAAAATGTAGGTTTGAGGAGAGACATGAGGAGAAACTGCCAGGAGTGTGAAGACAGCTTGGCAGACCCTAACCCACATGGAGGACATCAGCAACAGCAACTTGTGGAGTTTCTGCACTGTTGACAGTGTCAGCCTTTGGTGAAAGCCTGTAGGGGAGGAATCATCTTGTTTGTCCCGCCTTCTTTAAAGTAAATTTATTGAAAACACTGGGAGAGCTTTGAATATTGAAAGCTGGGGTTTAGTATAATCCAAAACAGGATGAGGTAATTCTTCAAACAGGGAGAATGCTGATCAGTAGGGTGAGACAGCCCTTCTTATTTTATTTGAATTTAATCTGATAAGTTCCTTTGTACCAGCAGTTTTAGCACCTCAGCATAGATGCTTTCCCTGCTTGTTTCTTTTTTTTTTCTTCTGAAATCTAAAATTCTTAGCAGCTTTGTGTGTTGCAAGAAACTTTACCTAGTACCCTTCTGGGGCTGCATCCTAGGAAATCTGCCTTTCTTTTGTCCTTGTGACCCAGCTGCATGTCTGTTCCCTGCTATTTTCAGTAGCCTCCCACTCTGTCTGCAGTGTTGAAAACTCTCTCTTGCTCTCCCCTTTCTACTTTGCTCCCTGGAATGTTTTCTTTGTATGGCCATCCTCAGCTGCTGTGGAGAGTTGGAGGCTTCTCTATGCTTTGTAAGAGTCTGTCTGGCCCAGGACACTCCAGCTGGTACGATGAGGGTCTCCACCACCACTCTCCCTTTTGCACAGCTGCAGCCTGTGAGTTACAAAGCACCACAGCTGTATCAGCATTCATAGCTCTTTAAGGTAGATCTCACATGTGGCTTTTGTTGCTTGTGGCCTTATTCCCTCCTGGGGACCTCTCTCTATGTGTAAAGAGTGTTTCACTTTGTTGGCTTCAGCAATATGAGCTCTGCATGCGGCTTGTCTTTTCCCGCACACATACCTGATTGCTCCTGGATGGTGTTTGATTGAACCCAGAGTCTGGATGAGGCTGTTTTGTTACCTGAAAGGATACTTAACTGTAAACCTGAAGAATCACTCAGATATAGTTCTTCTTTAAAATGCATCTGGAGAGTGTATGGTATTTGGCTTTTGGGGGTTTTTTTGCCCCCCACTCACAGGAGTAAATGTCAAAGTTTCCAGAAGATCGTGCCTGTGCCTACTGTGGCACCAGAAATATTTGCCTGCTGCTGAAGATGCAGAAACTTAATCCTACCATCCACTGGTACTGCTGAAAAATAGCCTTGTCAGCACCAAAGAAGTCTGGGATCTGCTGAGGAGAATCACAGTTAAATACAACAGTATTAGTGTCCCAGGTGTTTTCCCTTTTAAAGATGTGTCACAGTCTGGGAGACAGCCAGTCCCTGGGAGACTAGGACTTTAGACACTGTGCTCAGCAGGGATCAGGGTAACCTGGAACTGAGCTGAGGGAGGGCTTGCCTTTTAATTTTATAGCGTTCCCAGTTTCTGCCCATTTCTATCTGGTTCATCTCTGCTTGTAATTCCAGGTGGAATTTTGTCTCAGGCTGGTTCTGTCTCAGCAGAACCAGCTGCTATTGCTCAGTGCAAGTCAGCTGATCAGAATTAGGACTGAAATTGCAAAGAGGACTTCTTGGAAGTTGTCTAAGGGTTAGGAATTGTCTAAAACAGAAAATCCTGTCATGTTTATAATGGGCTGTCACAGAGGGCAAATCTGGATTAAAGATGTGGTGCTATGAAGCTTCAGTAGTGTGGTGGTGTGGACCTGGGGTAGAGCTGCAGCAGTGATTTTTCTGAGCTTTTCAAGTCTCTGATCCCTTCATGCATTTGGCTTGCATAGAGTGAAACACAGAATCAAATGGTTTGCACTCTCCTGAAGCTAATTGCCTCAAGTAGATGTTAATACAAGACTCACATCAAAGTGAATAATTTTAAATTAAATCATTAGACATTTGAGGAGATGGAGAACAAAACAGGTACTAAATCCAGTTGTTCTTGTATTTAGAATGAGAGTAAAAACCCTTTGAAGTTGACGTCAAATACCAGTATGTCTATAGCACGTTTATTCTGAGACACCAAGATGTTTTATACAAGAATTTCCCCTCCCTCTTCCTCCATTGTAATTTGAGTAGTTTTCAGTTAGGGAATGGAGAGATCTTGAAAGCAAATCCATAATTCCCCTCCTAATCTCTTATCAACTCAGTATTTTGTGGTTGGGAAGAGGGAGAAGGGTCCATCTAATTGAAATAAAGGCACCACACTGTTGTTGCTTTATTTTGCTAGTCATGGACATGAAAACCAATCTTACCCAGTGTCAGCAGTGAAAGGATAGTGTCACCTACTATTAATTATTTGTCTTGTCCTAGTGGCTGTGGTTGTATATAATAACAAAGCCAGCTTGATCTAAAAGGCTGAGCATGAATCTGGAGCACAGGCACTTGAAAACATGAGCCTGTGCCTGAATATGTAAAGTAGAGGAACCACTTCCATTGAATTAGTTGAAATTTGTACATGTGAAATGTACAGCTACTAATTATGGATTATCCCCTTGCTGAAGGGGTCCCTTCTGAACGAAGAGGGAGGCATTTAATTTTTCCTACATAGCAAATGGATTGACTTTTGCAGCTCACAACTCTGCTAGTATCAAGTATTGTATCTAAAATGAGGAAGTGGGCAGCTGTGGAGAGGCGAGTGGTGATGGGGGAGTAAAATTTTATCTAAATATTGCTGTGTTCACTCTTCACCTTCTGTCAAAAGCCATCCAGGACCTGCTCACAATGCAGATGTGCATCTCGGGATCTCTCCGTGGCCTCTCAAACTGGCTGCAGGTTTTCAGAAGTCCAGTCACTTACTGTGTGCCTATTTTCTCTATGGCTCTCTGAGATTACATCCGATTTGGAGAATGAATAATGACACAAGGTCATTATAAATAAACTAAGCCCCAGCTTCTGGAGACAGCTGTATCCTGTTTGTGGATTTGGGGGGAAGCATTGAGATTTCATGGCTTATTTCTTCTGTTCTTTTCCTGCTTCCAATCTCTCTCTCTCTCATTGTTTAAAAGTTCCATCCTACAGGATTAGGTGGGATTTTTCCCTGGTGAGACAAGGAAGATAGTTTAACTAAGCTTGCAGGAAGAGAAACTGGAGTGGTACATGGCTCTTCTCTTTAATGTTCTGGCCATGATTCTGGGGCTGCACTGTGTGGATGTTTGTATGTTTATTAATATCATTATTGATTTTGAACAAATACTCTAGATTTATTAGATGAAAACAATAGAGGCCTGCTTCTGCACCCTTGGGGTTTGGTGTTTGGTTTTTTTAGAACTGCAGAACCTCTGAAACAAAGGAAGCAGTCCTGGGGTTACAGCCACAGATTGTCCTATCTTCACTGATCTCTGTGGAACAAAGCAAGCTTGCTCTTTTTTTTAATGTGATGCTGTGAAGAGATAAAACTGCCTTGTGATCTGAGGTCTTTGTCAGTCACTGTTTTATCTTTGCAAGGAGCAGCAGAGCTTTTTGAGAACAAAAGCAACACTTTCCAACTCATTGAGAAAAATGACAGGTTGTAGAATATCAAAGGCTGGCAAACAAGTCTGAGCCCAGGCACCTCCCTGAGACAGAGCCAAGTTAGAGTGGGGTGGCTGGGGGCAGTGGCATACTTAGCTGGGCTAGCAACACTTAGCATAGCTAGGAACTACACTTTGAAAAGTGGGTACTTCAAACTTATTTCATAAGAAAGTCTTCGTTTGGAAGTAAATACAGATCAGCCAAACCTCAGATTAGCTTTGAAGTTCCATTCTGTTTTCCTCCTGACTCTTTGCCTTCTCCAAATCTTAGGGATGACATTGAAATATAGAAGACGTTGAAACAAAATCTCATTTATGTTCATGTTTCTTTGAAAGTCACAGAATTATGACCTCTAGAGATCATCTAATCCATCACACTGTGCTCAGAGTCAGCTGGAGCAAGATGCCCGGGATACTGTTTTTTGTAAAATCTCCCCAGATGGAGACTTCACAGTGTCTCTGGGCAACCTGTTCTAGTGCTTGATCACTCTCAATAAATAAAAAAGGCTATTCTTGATTTTAAATTCATTTTTGTGTGTCTTTTTTAAAATCTGTGGCCACTGCCTCTTGTCCTCTCAGTAAGCACAACTGAAATGAGTCAGGTTCCTTCTTCATTCCCTTCTATCAGGTATTTATACAAAAGGACAAGATCCCTTTTTAGCTCTCTCTTCTCCATGCTGTACAGTCACAGCTTTTTCAACCTCTCTTAATATGAAAGATGCTTCAGTCCATTAGTCATCCTCGTGCCCTTTGATGGATGTATCACTCCAGTATGTCCCTGCCCTGCCCTGGGGGAACAAGGGCTTTACCCAGTGATCTCGGTGAGTCACCAAAGCTCTGCAGAGGGGAAGGGACCCCTTGACATGCTGGCAGTGCTAACACAGCCTAGGAAGCTGGTGACTTTCCTTGCCATGAGACTTCTTGCTGTCTTATGCTAGGGAAATGGTGAAGTACAGTCCTTGTGTGCAAATTACTTTTAAGTTGCTCGACACTGAGATTGTCTTATTTTGTGCATGTAAATTAAATACCAAAAGTATATCATTACTTAAAAATGAGACTCTTTCTTTTTTTGAGAGTTTTTCATAATAAAACAGTGAACTTGCTGGATTTTCCATTACCTGTAGATTTTTATGCTTAAAATACCTGATGACCTGAAAAAATATGCAAGAGCTGAAATGAAGCACAGTTTATTTTTTAGTGCCTATATAATATATAAACTGTGTTGTTTCCAACTCCGCATTGTTTCAGTTCTGATTTTTTTGAAGGCTGAATAACAAGTCCTAGGAGAATATTTAATTCCTTTTTTTGTTTGTTTGTTTTATTACTGTTTGTCTTTTTCCAAAGGAAAAAATTTTTTTGCCCATGCAAAGAAAGTAGCACTGGTTTTAAAAGTTTCTGCTAAAAGTCAGTGTGACACAGAAAACACTCCTCTACTTTCTCATCAGGCTTGAAACTGAATTTTGAAGTCAATGCTCTATGAAGCTTCAAACTCCGAGTGATAGAGATTCTTCCCTTCTTCCTCTCTGTTAATCTTGGTGGGCAAGTGAAAATCAATGCTTTGAAAAAAGGGAAACTAAGCTGGGAGCTGTGCTTTTTATTTAAATACCAGTAGTTTGACTTCTTGCTCATTTTTTGGCTTTCAGGCATCAAGTGAGGCAAGGGAATCTGCAGAAAAGACACATTTCTTCAATGTTCCTGCCTTCCTGACAGTTTCTGGCCAACTCCATTTGGAAGTGATGGCAGGGTGAGCAAAGTGAGAAGTTTTTGTCTTGGTCTGGGGGATTTGCCCAGTTGGTAATTTTGCCCCATTAGTATCCCGGCATGTTTGTGCCAGAAATTGAGTGGCTGAATGACGGTGTGAGAGGCCAGCCCAGGCAGGGAAAATTAAAGTGCTTTTTAATTCCGATCTATGAACCATTTTCAAATGCTAGGAATGTCTCTCTGCTTGCCATGGATTGGGAACATTGGATGAAGACATAATCTTCTTGGGAATGACTGTAGGATTATTGCTAGTCACCATAATATATTGAGGGTCTTTTTCTTATTGCTCATGTCTGGCATGTCTCAGCAAGAAAATCTTTTTCATTTTAGCTATCACAATATTTTCCTCTTTTTTTCCTTTTTTGTTCCCCCCCAAGCTTCCTTTTTCTGTCTTCTGCAGTCTTTCTGTTGTATTTCTTCTGTTTATTTTCACTTCTTCTGTTTTATGGTTTTCACACTAGATACTTTATCATAAAATAAAATGAGAATGGTTTGGGTTGGAAGGGACCTTTAAAGATCATCTATTCTAACCCACTTGCAATGTACAGGGTCATCTTGAACTTGATCAGGTTGCTCAAAGCCCCATCTAACCTGGCCTTCAATAGTTCCAGAAATGTCATTCACCTCCTCTCTGGGCAACCTGTTCCAGTGCTTCACCCACCTTCATCATAAAAAACTTTTTACTTAAATCTAGTATTTGTTTTTTTGACTACTAAAGTGATCACAGTAAAATAAATAATATTGACTTTGATAAAAAATACTCTTAAGCTTTTAATGTTAATGTTTCACTAAGATTGTTAAGAGTGAAAGTGTCAGTCTGTCAGAGAGAAAGTTCATTTGATTAGGAGGCTTGGTCTTCCTCTACACTGAATTTTCTCAATAAATTAACTAAATTAGTACATTGAACAGCTGGAGTGAAATCAGCACAATTTTTCTGAGCACTTGCAGTGTGGGTTCTCCTCAGACCTGGTACTTCAGCCAAATCAGTCCTTGCCAGGTTGATGAAGCCCATCAGAGACCAGATCTCAGGCAGGCAGCACTGCAGTGGTTTTCGCACATGCCAAGGAGGTTCCTCATGCACTTATGGTGACTTCAAAGTCACTTTTAAAGTGATCAGTTACTGTCCAGTGGAAATCTCCTGAAGGTGGGAGGGGCAAAATCCTGTCTTTAGAAAATGTGAACTTGAAAGATTTGCCTTTTAAATGGATGTTCTGTATTTCTCATAGTCTTAGTATTTGCTCTTCTGGCCTCGTATCCAGTGTTGAGAACCAGTGGGATTTTTTTATGTGATCACTGTTGCACAGTTTAGTTGGCTGCTGGTAAATAGCTGCAGTGAAATTGTTCAAAGGGCAAGTTTTGCATATAAATCAAAAGGTATACACTTGTTCAGAAAGCTCTTTTCTCCCTGGCTTGTTCTCTGAGAGACACTGTCTGTTCTCAGACCACCTCAATGTCTGTGATGTGCTGAAATACCCAAGCTAAGCCTTCTCAAAGGACTGGATATTTCTCATGTGGTGCCCTCTCTGCTGTGACCAAAGCACAAGTCACTCGACAGCCAAAGACTGATGTGTCATCTCAGACATTATCTAGGGAAAGTTAATGAGGAAGAGGTTTATTTAACAGGAAGGGGGGATGGAGTTAGTGTCCCTTGAAGAAGATGGGATGACACGCATTTGCATGTGTTACAGTTCACTGATTGCCATGCATTGTGACCTTTGCTGAAAGATGTAATTCACGAATCGAGTCCAAAGAAAGAATATGGATTCTAATGATTAACTTGAAATACAATTTCACTCTCTTACATCAGTCTGTTCCTTTTAAATAGTACACAGCCTGCTCTCGGATGGAGCAGAAAGCTGAACTAATGCAAGACCTGTCTGGTAAATACTTTTTCCACTGATAACACTCAGATGCACCTTGCTCTCTAAGGATGGATAAATAAAAAATCAATGCTCTTCAGCATGAAGTACATTACAGCTTCATGTTCCTATTTTACCGTAGTGTGTTGTTCTTATGGGCATTTTAAATAGATCCAGGGCCATCTAAATTTAGATAAGCTATCTTTATTCATAATGGGGCATAGTGGTTCTAGGAAACTGCTCCTTTTATTTTAGTTTTTATTTAAGTACACTGAGTGTTTGAGGCCTGCAGCTCAAGTGGTATTAAATCCCTTCAGTCTTCAAAAATAGATGAAGCTCTTCTAGATGCAAAAGCTCAGTAGTGATGCATCACACAGCATTAACTCTCTAGATGCTGGGAGACCCTTCTAGAGCATAGAATTCTAGAATGGTTTGGGTTGGAAGGGGCCTCAAAGTTCATGTAGTTCTGATGCCTCTGCCATGGACAGGGACAGTTTCAACCACATCAGGTTGCTCAAAGCCCCATCCAACCTGGCCTTGAACACTTCCAGGGGTGGGGCAGCCACAGCTTTTCTGGGCAACCTGTTCCAGTGCCTCACCACCCTCACTGTAAAGAATTTCTTCCCAATATCTAATTTAAACCTACCCTCTTTTGGTTTGAAGCTGTTCCGCCTTGTCCCATCGCTCCATGTCCTTGTCAGAAGTCCCTTTCCAGCTCTCCTGTAGCCCCTTTAGGTACTAGAAGGTGCTCTAAGTTCTCTCCAGATCCTTCTCTTCTCCAGGATGCACAACCCCAGCTCTCTGAGCCTGTGTCCGTAGCAGAGGTGCTCCAGTCCTCTGAACATCTTGTGCCCTACTTTGGACTTACTCCAAGAGGTCCATGTCCTCTTGTCTTGGGGGCCCCAGAACTGGATGCAGCACTCCAGGTGAGGTCTCACAAGAGCAGAGTAGAGAGGTGACATGCTGTGAAACCCTCAAAATGCTGTAAAGGTTTTATCTCTAGTTAGCAAGTTGGGTCTTGCCCTGTGAATGTGACTTCTACGTGATTAAAGAATGTAAATGCATGATAGTAACCAGAGATGCTTGGCTAAATAACATGTTGTGATGATGCTTTCAGAGTAGTAAAGGTGGTAGTCTTCCCCCCAAAATGGAAATATTCTGAACTTCCCAGTAAACAAAACAGGCAAAACAGTAAAGGTTTATCTGTTTTGGATTTGAATCCTTGGAATACCTTCTTTGCTTTAGCCAGACTAAATCCTTCCTGCCCAAAAAAGGATCTATTCTTAAAAAATTCCCTTTATCTTAAATAAAACGTTGACTTGTTGCAGTCTTAGGGCTCTCAAGAATGCCTGGTCCCCAAGAATTTGTGGGAGGAGACCAAGATAGAAGTGCTGGGGACAACCTTCCCATATGCTATTGTGACTTGTTGGACTTTGGGAGCACAGAAACAGATCCTGCAGAAGTCCATTTGAAACCATAGGTGAAGCAGGGTAGGTGTGAGAGGCAGGCAGAAATATGTCCATGGAGTGTGTATGTATTAGGGAACACAAGGTCAGGTAGGCAGTCATGTCTCTTCGGGGTTAGCTTTTAGCTTTACAGAGCTCATGAGCAACCTCCAAGCTGTAATTGGAAAAGGCTGGGAAGGGGAGGTATGGAGAAGACTTTTGAGATGTGTCTGGAATCACATCTTCCATGTCCTTGCAGACCAGAGGGCATCACCTGAGTGCCTATGCCTGTGTGTTGTCAAGGGCTCAGGGTTCCATTTCATGGTGGGGCTGCTTGGGGTGCTATTCCTGATCACAGGAGAGAACAGTGAGCCATTTGTAGTTTGTGAGGCTTTTTTCTTTGAGGAAAAGTGGGGAGAGAGATGTTCCTGCATTTATTGACTGTCTGCTGTGCTGTGTGTGCTTGTTATTGAAGGCAAGGTCAGAGAAGTTCATCTTGTCTTCTCAGTGTGACACAAGTGGCCTAGTTGGCACAGCTTCTTGTTTCATTGTGCTTCATCTTTGCGGTGACGACATCTAGGTTGTCTGCTCAGGGTGTCTGAATCATTGTCAGCTGCTATAAATCTGTGGGCTTTTTAAGGTCTCCAGAAAAGTCTTTATTTGGTGATACAGCTCTCTCCTTTAGTCTCCTCAGTCTTGGATGACTCAGTGACCAGTGAGTGTGGTAAAACTCTGTAGAACTGTGTGTGTCCTGATATCTGGTTTGAAATGTCATTGGTTTGCTGTGAAGTCCATGTGGTATTTCCTTGCCCCTCTGATCCTCCAGTGAGGATAAAGGCCCCTTTGGGGACCTGAACTGCGCTGGAGGGTTGGTGACAGCTAAAGATGATTTAGAGATATACTGGGGGCAGCCAAAGCCAATTGTCAAGAAGTATGGCTCACTACCTGTCGTTACTTTTTTTTCCTCTCTCTCCTTTTACCCATCTGCATGTCCCATAAGCTGTACCAGCTCCTCTCCTTTCAGCCCTCTTGCTCATAGTTTACATCAGTGTTTTTCCCTTGTGCCACTTTTCATCCCAGGCACTGTCCTGCCTTTTGAATCATGAGCTTAAATAGTTTCATTTCCTAGAAGCTCTGGGAGCTATCCCCTCCCTAAATTGCAGAATGCATTATTTCCACATTCCTTGCCCTCCCTAGTTGTGTTTCTTTTCTCTTACCAGGCCTTCACTAGGTTTCTCTCTCCTCTCTTGTTCGTCTTGCATTCTCTTCAAGTTCCCTGCAAAGGGGTGGAGCAACCTAATAGCAGCCTGCTAGGACCTGTGAGGAGGCTATCAAGAAGTCAAGCCCACTCTTTGCAATGGTGAACAACAGGAGGACAAGAAACAATGGGGATAAGTTGAAATAAGAGAAGTTCTGAGTGGATATAGGTGGGGAAAAAATCATTAATAAATCAGCCAAGCATTGGAAAAGATTGCTGAGAGAAACTGTGTACTGTTCATCAGAGACACAGCTAGATGGAGCCTTGAGCAGCTTGATCTGACCTTCTTGCTGACCCTACTTTGAACAGAAGACTGAACAATAACCTCCTAAGGTCCCTTCCAGCCTAAGTTATTTTCTCCTTATAAGTTTTTTCTTGACTTTATTCTCATTTTGCTCTCCACCCATCTCATGCACGACACTATCTTGGTGAAGTACCTCTCTACTTCACTTTCAGTTCAACATCCCCAGGACTTGTATTTTCCTGCCAGCTTAAAATCTCAGCTTTTCATACTGACTTCTGCCTGTTAACATGTAGCTATCAAACTTGGTTTAATTGCAACATAATTAATCTCCCTCTCCTCAAGCAAATCATCTTGATTTCTAAATAATCCTGTATTTTGCTGCTGTTCTGCCTAATCCACATATTTTCTGCCATCCTGCAACTGGTTTTGATGGTTGCAGAGAGGTTCTACAAAAATCACAATCACCCAGGCCATTTTGGCTATGTCTGTCTGAGTTTGTAGAGAGGTAAACCCAGTGAATTTCCTTGTGATTGCAAAAGGTGCTGTGAAATCATTGATTTCACTTTGAATTGCCAGTACTTCAGTGCATTTCAGAGCTTGGAGGAGATGGAGAATGAGAGAGAGTGCTGTCATTTAGGGTTGGTGTTCAAGATAACACTGCAGCTCAAAAGAGATCTGTGTGAGACTGCCTTCCATAAAAGAGGCTTCATTTTCAGCAGTCTAGCAAACACAGTCTTAAAATTTGATTCCAAAATTACTTGCTAATGATGAAACAGATTGCATTGTCTTTAAGCAAATATTTGCTCTGCATTGTACAATTTTAAATACTTCTGATTGCAGCTGCAGGAATGATGTCCAGTTGTATAACATTCCTGTTGCTAAGAAGTAACAAAAATAAGTGTAATTATTTATCTTGGACGACTGAAAAAAATCTCTGACATTTCTTGCACAACATTTGTTTGAGTCTGACTCATAATGCAGACTTATAATTAGCACACTAACTTCCATTAATTAGGGTGACACTTAATTGGATCTATAAAAAGCAACTGTGACATGTCTGGTTTTAATCAATTACTGCGTGCTTCAGTCTGGTTCGTGACTGCTGCAGTGATTGTTAACGACTATGTATTACTGCGAGGCCAAATACTTGAACTTTGTAGGTACAGCAGTGAGTCTAGAGTTGCTTGGCTGGTTGGAGCTTTACAGTCCGCATGGATACGCTGTTGGTCCTTTTTCCCCCCCTACCATTTTGGAAGAAGCATGGTGAATGTGTGCTGAGAGTAGCTGCAGTTCAACCCTGTTTTGGGATCCACATCTGGAGGGCTGAATACAATCCCAGGAGTCTTGGACTGTGTGCTGTTTGTTTTATCTCCGGTCTGTAAAATTCAAATGTGGGTAGCAACAGAAGAACAGGTCGTGTGCTCATCTGGTGAAAAAGGTGTCATCAGCTGAAATTTCCGGTCCTCCTTTTACAAGTAAGCTAAGCTAAACCATCAAGTTTTTGTCTTGAATCCAGTGCACGGTCCCTTTTCCTTCTCTGGATATCTTGTCATCCCCATTCCAAGCAGTAGTAGGTGCCGTAGGATCTGTGTCAGAAGAGCCCAGCATCCGTGTTTGTGTAGGGCCTTGCAGCTCAGCTTTATCCGTGTGCCCAGACAACACCATGTGAGCTGCAGGAGCTTAAGAAGCTGTGGCTTTGTGAGTTACAGTAGGGCTGTTATAACACCCTGCCTGCATGTTCCTGTGCCATAGTAGCCACATAGAATTATAGAATCGATTGGGTTGAAAAAGACCTCCAAGATCATCAAGTCCAACCCTTGGTCCAACTCCAGTCCCTTTACCAGATCATGGCACTCAGTGCCACAGCCAATCTCAGTTTAAAAACCTCCAGGGATGGTGAATCCTCCACCTCTCTGGGCAGCCCATTCCAATGCCTGATCACTCTCTCTAAAGAATTTTTTTCTGGTCTCCAACTTCAATTTCCCCTTGCAGAGCTTGAGCCTGTGCCCCCTTGTCCTATTGCTGACTGCCTGGGAGATTTATGGTGATTTCTGCAAACTTGTTTTACTTTATAACTGAGGCAAACAAGAAACCTCAGGTGCCCTCTTACTGCAGCTCAGCTGACCATCAGTGGCTTACAACGCTGTGGCAAACTTGATAGCTTCCAAGGGCATGAACCTGCTTGTGTCTAGGCTGCAGCTCCTGCTTCTCAGGGAGCCTCTATGCCCCAAGAAGTGGCTCCAGGGTGAGATGTGAAGTTAGGCAGCTTCATCCCTACTTGCTCCCACAGTTTTCCTTAAAATAGATGCACAAATCCATTAGCATGTACCCTGAAATTCTTCAATTTGCTGTCATTATGCTGGGGTAGAATAAGGATATAGACACATGCTGTAGTCAGCTGGAACGTATTGCATGTAATATAGATTTAAGTAAATCTTTTTGTATAGTTGTTATTGTTTAGTTACTGTGGAGTTTGAGGCCTTGGAAGTTTGGAAGTTACACCCAAACTTAAGAATGTAGCCTAAGCCATGACTCCTTTTGTGCAGTAATTCACCCACTGATGCGTTTTCCTGTCGTGATTCTTTTTTGCAGAGTTTGTAAAACCAATGTCCATCTAAAAAAAAAAAAAGAAAATTAAAAAAAAGAAAAAATCTTCTTCATGGCTGTTATAAAGAGCACATAGGGGTTTTCCACTTTTGAAGGATAAAGATTTAACCCACTTGTTCCCCCTCTGCCATGTTGGTAATGTATTTTTATGTCTTAGAGTAGGAGTCACTGCGATGATTAAGTTTTGAAAAATGTTTTTGCTCCCTGTTTTATTTAAATCTTTGAAACATTTTATGTAACTTTATGGAAGATCTCTGTTAGCTAGAGCATGGGAAATAGTTATTTGAATAAATGCTCGGCTACTCTGGAGATTTTCATCAACCCGGCTTGAGTTTTCATTGCTAATTGGTCATTTTATTGACTTTAATTAGAAACAATAACATCAAAACTAGGACAAAACAAGACTTCACTGAGTATTAAGTACAACAGTGTTGCATAAAAGGGTGGAGAACCCAGGCTGATGAGGTCTTTGAGCCTCATCAAAGTCGCTTGGAGCAGACGACTTGTGTGGCTCTGAGTAATGCTTATGTCCTTTGTCTCGATTTTCCCCTGTTCTCCTGCCTTCTGTAGACTAACAATCCAGTGCCTAGCTGTGGGATTTAATAAACAGAATTCTGGGTGCTTTGCCAGATAATTAGGGTATGTGGGTCACATTGTTGTTAATTACTCAAGTGTGCCTGGATCATTTTCAAGCAGAAGTGGGTAATCTGGGGAGGATCCTTGTCCTATCTCCTCTAATTGGCTGGTGAAGCTGGAGCAGAGGCCATGGCAAGGGAAGAGCTGATCCTGGAGTGTGGCAGGAGGGTGCTGTGCATGTGTGACTTTGCAGGCATTGTGGGTTCCTGCCCTTTGGAGGTTGCAGCGAGGGAAATTGCTGCATTGCTTCAGGCTGACTGGCTGGGGTGGAAGTTGGCACTTCCCAGTCCCTGTCTGGGAACTTAGACAGCTTTTTTTTTAAATTTATGTATCTATTTTTGGATGCTTACAGAAGGAAGTACAGTCCCATCTTGTCGCAGCATGAGTTGAAACCTTAGCACTCAGCACACCAGCTCTGCTGCCCAGGCCTAAGCCTGTTGTACTGCTACAAAAGCCCTTGTCAGAATGCAGTGTTTTTCACCTGCATCTCCTCAGAGGGCCGACAGAAATGGCGTGTCTTATGAGGAGTTTTTTAAGGCTTCTTTTTTTTGGGTAAAATTCAGTCCCTTCTGCTGCCTTTTCAACAGAAACATGTGCATTTTCATTGGGCAAAATCCAAACCACCAAACAATAGTAAGGGGAGTATTATTTTTACATAGAGATTAAAAAACAGGTATTTCTGTCCAATTCTGATGGTTGGGGGTTTCTTATTAACACAGTCGACCCAGCTCAAGGATGTAAAATATTCTGCCTCTTCTTCAAACTGCTGGGCATCTCTACTATCATTAGGAGCTCTGGGTTTCCAGCTCCTCTGAAAACTAGAGCCTGGAGACATTGGATTTGTATGTTTGAATGGTTGTCTGTGTGTGTGTGTGTGGTTTTTTGCACTAGGCCAGAACATCTTTCAACATAAAAATTTCAGCATCCCTGAACAATCCCAGTCGTGCTTGGGTCAAGCACTGCAACTGACTCCTCCTCAGCTGGTGACTCCTGGCAGCTGAGCAAAGTCATCTGTTCATTTCAATGGAGGAGGCAGGTCCTCTCTGCTCAAAATGAATATGGTCATGCTGAAACATAGTGAAATTAAATCAGATGGTTCACTTTATTAACTTCTTCCCTTCCTAAGGGAAACGACAATAGGTTGACAAAGCTAAACTCCTTGGCTCTAGAGTCACCTTCCTGTTCTTTCCTCCTCTGCTGACATCATCAGTTGTTTTGTCCTTGGGTTAGAAGTTACTGTTTCTAGATTGTCTTGCAATCTACTTATAATCTAGATTTGAGTGTGTGTATGTCTGGAAGGGATTGGTGGATCATGGTGCAGGGGAACATACAAGAGTCACATGCTGTGTTCATTTAGCATGGCCAGAGATGACATTTGGCACTGTTCAGCTTAACTCTTCACTGCAGACCTTGTCTCAGTAACCACTATTACATGTGTTTATGGAGACACCTGTAGTATTTTGGGGTGAGAGGAAGGGCACCACTCTTACCCCAAGTGAATTGTTCTCCCCTGCCATGTTTGTAATGTATTTTTATGGCTTATACTAGGAGTCACTGGGATGATTAAGTTTCAAAAAACATCTTTGCTCCCTGTGTGTACTGGTGTGGTTTTGTGCTTAGCCTTGAGTCACTGCAACCAGCTTCTGCCTCCAGCTGTGTCACTACTGTGTGGTGTGACCTTGGCATGGGCTGTAAGCTGACTGTGCAGGGATTGCATCTTCTTGATTAATAGCCTTGTTCAGAGTTATATCCCCTTGTTTCGACAGCACAAATAAGTCTTTATTACCTCAGTAGCAGCGTGGAGTCCTGGCTGAGAAAAGGAGCACAAACCATTCCTGGCTTGGGAACCATTGGCACAATTAATTCTATTTGGATTGCAGCATAAAAATTGCCAGTAAGGCAGAGACACTGAGGCCTACAAGCATTGAATGAGTTTAATTAAAAGAACAATTTGAAGCGGCTTCGGGCACGGATACTTATTACTTCTCTATTGGTTTCTGTCGCTGCCTCTATAATGAATTGTCAACGAACTCAAATGAAATGAGCTTTCCTTCTGTGTGGCAGAAAGCTCCCAAAGGGGGAGAGGTGGCTTCTTCAGAAGACTGTTTTAGTAGTGTGTGAAATAAAGGTGAAAAGGGGGTAGTTTCTCCTTTCCTGGGTGTTCATAGGGTGAACACAAGTGCAGCCTGTGCAACAATGAGCCTCCACCAAGCGACCATCTGTGTGGAGGACAGCTGTGCTCCAGCAACACGTCCAGGTGCTGCTTCAGTGTCCAAAGGCACTCCTGTGAGCCTGGAGCTGGAAAGCAACTAAACCCTTTGCTGGGCTGGGGTGAGCAAGCTCAGCGTTTTGCAGGATGGGGCCCTGGATTTTGCTGCATTTCACTGTGTCGGAGGGAGTGCCGTGAGTATTCTCTTGGCCTCCACATTAAGCTCTCAAATTTTCCCAGAGAACTGGGCAGAGTGAAACACAGTCACAGAAAGGGAGCAATTAATTAAGTGGCTCTGTGCCTTCTTCTGATGTCGACCCCGGCAGCGCCTGTGAGCTGCATCAATGCACTCAAGCTTGCTGTCCAGAGCTCTGATCTGGGTAAAGCTGACTGCAAAGGGACTCTTTTCAAAGTCTCTCTTGTATTCTTTGGGAGCACGTACAAGGACAGTGTTACTGCTCTGCTGTAATGGCTAAGGAAAAAGGCTCAAGAGATTACTGGGCTTTTTTTTCTTCTCCTGTGTGTCTGCTTTTGTTGGAGATGAAGAATTAGCGCTACTGATTTTTTTTTTAACGACTCTTTAGTGCCCACAACCCGAACTGACCTAGGCACTTTTGGAGACCTAGCCAGAATTTTCAAGTTATTTTTAAATGCTGAAAGTCGTGCAGAGGTCTGGGAATGTTAAATGATTGATTATTTGCATCGTAGAGCATAGGAGTCACAGCCCTGGACTGAGGCTCCATTGTGCTAGGTGCTGAATGCACACAGAACAAAATGTCTGGTTTTGCCCTTTGGTACCATGAAATCAGAGTGGAGTCAGCTCCCGTCCCTCTTTTCTAACATATTTATACATTCTCAGTGTCATACAGAAGTGTACCAAATCACAGATATGTTTTTTATAGCAGATGAAGTACAAATAAAGGATGGATTTGTGTAGAGGGCATTTGCTTAATATCTTGAATGGCAGAATACAGTAAGCAGTATATAAATGCCTGGATGGAAAATAATTGTTCATGCATAGACTTGATAACAGTAACTATATGTATTTTTAGCTGTGTTTCTCTGTTATGTCCAGGCCTCTGGTCAGTGCTACGTTGCCATTACCAGATGACTTGCATTTACTGCTCTCCTTTGATCACTTTGCCAGCATGTCATCTGGCTCATTTTCCTTTGCCAGGGTCCCACAGTCATGGTCAAGTTCTCACAGTTACTTGTATCTGTCTTTTCCCTTTGCAATTAGCCTGGGAAGTGAGTGATTCTTCCCCTCCCTGCACATGTGGGTTTATTTGGAGGGAGTGGGTGAGAGGATGTTGTTTTTTCCCTTCTTCCAGGGGGCAGGCAGGCAACTTCAGCCCCACACCAGTGATGTTAGGTTCTACAGGCTGTCATAAAGACCTGACCCTTACTTTTGTTGAGCACCTTGGGGATACTCCATAGAGTTGCAGTTCTCATGATTTGTTTTGTAAACATAGGTGGTGTTTGGTTTACAAATTAGAGAAAAGTCATCCCAACAGGATGCCTAGAGCTGAGAAAAGACAGAAAACAGTTCCTATGAGACTTGTTCTGCACTTCCCCCCCTAAAAGCTCTGTCTCAGATATAGAGAGACTTTATTCTTGCAGTACAAAATTGATCTGTGACTGTGAAGAGTTTGAGCACGGTTGACATCTTGGAGCAATAAGAGGTTTTATTTCTTACTTTTGATTGCTTTGAGGTATCTTGCAGTCAGTAAGCCCCTTGGAAGATGAGTGACTAGTCATCATGCTTGGGCTGTTGTTCAGTAGGAAACAAGTACAGTCCAAAGTGCTCTTAGTAGCCTGCATGGGTGGACACTGTCATCTGTCATGGTAACCTACAGTGACTGAAGTGTCGGTGCCTGTGCCTGGACAGCTGCAGAGAAATGTGTCTCTTGCTGAAGCCAGACTGTTGCTCTGTAGGGCAGGATCTCCTGCTATCTGGCTAGTGTCACACTTGAGTTTTATGTGTTACTTGGAGGACTTCGTCTCAGTGAGGGATTAGAGGTCTGCACATCAAACTGAGCAGACCTGAATGGGTACTTCAGCAATTGCAAGCTTTTCGAAATATTTTTGTCTTGTGTCTGATCCTGGCTCAGTCACAAACTGAACTTGTGACTCAACTCCTTTATTTAGGGAAAATTCTCTCTTTAACTGAAGAGCCTAAAAATGAAATATTTTAGGAAAAGCCTGAAACATGAGGGCAGGTAGAACAAGAACCTGCATCTCCTGTTTCCTACTGCAGGCCAACCTCCACAACCTGGCAAGGAAAAGTTTTTGACCAGTTCTGCCTTAAACACAAAACAATTTTGATGGCATGACTCATTGTTTCGTATTTGTTTTTTTGTATTGCTATAGCAGTTGAGGCTCTTAAGCTTTGGATCCAAGACCTTGTTGTGCCAGGTGCTGTAGGAACATGGAAAAAAAGCAAACCAAAACCTTGTGAAGAAAAACATATGTTTCTGTATAACCCAAGACAACAGGTGGCTACAGATGGGGACTCAAAAGGAACCAGTGATATAATACTGACCTGTGCACTGAGAAATAGTCTTGGTACATCACTTACCTAGACATTACTAAAGTTTTGTAGATGCTATAGCAAAGGGCAGTTTGACGGAGGATGATGGAGTGACAGCAGAAGTTTTACAGTAACATCATAGCAAGCAAGAAAGGCAGCATAAAGAAGAGACATGCTGAAAATTATGCTTGAGGAAAGATGTTTTCTGCAGAATCTAGTTACCATCATAGATGCTATGGTCATACATGAGGGAGTGCAGGTACAGGAGCAAAGTAGAGGCAGAAGGTGTGTTTTTTGGAGGAGGGAAGGCAGAGCCATGGGGAAGAGAAACCTACAGGCAGGCTGCATATTTAGTCTTGACCTGAAATTTTCTTCTGGTGTGTTGACTACTATCAAGTCAAGGAAAAAGAAAGTGCTCTTTCTTTGGATCATAACCTTTAACCAACATATGATATGAGAGAACAGATGAATGAAGCAGAATGTGTGTGTTCATTTATTTGCAGTGCAGATGTCTCCATATGGGGCAAAGGAAAAATGCTGCTTTTTGTAGTGTTGTTTATTTTAAACTTCAGTTTAACAAAATTAGCCTGTTCAGAAACTTCAGTGAACATCCTCTTGAAGTTGAAAGCTTGCAGAGCAAGATGCAAGTCAAATGCCAACCCCAGCTATTAGCACGCATCCTTTCATGAGGGTCAAACTGTGCTTAATCTCTACTGCCTGAGTTCTTTTTCTCCTACATGCTGCCTACAGCTGAAAATAACATCAAGTTAAAGATGTACTAAAGATAAAAGCTGACCAGTTCATGGTTTTCTGAAGCAGTTTGCTCCTCTTCCTTGATTATGACTTGTTTCCCATCCAGCAAGTGAGGAAACACAGCTGTCATGGCATCTGCTTGGGAAGCTCTCACTGGCTTGGGGATGTCCAGGAGTCCAAGTGTTCATAGCCCACAGTGTAAGAGGTGTTGCTTGTAGTGCAACTTCCCACATAAAACTAAAACTTTTAAGGATGTGTTTGATAGGAAGGTTTCTTATGAAGGAAGTGGAAATGCAGCATGACATGACTGCAGAACAAGAGATGTATTTAAATAGACTCCCCAGAAGGTGGCTTCATAATGGGAAATGCACTGGTTGCTTTAGCATCAAGCAATATCCCAGATGTGTTCTCTGCAGCAGGGACCCCTTTCAGCTGAACCATTTTCAGTTGTGTGGAAGGAGCCCAGTTCATTATCTCGAACACTCTTTCAGCAATAAACTTCGGTCTTGCCACTAGAGGGGGACTGCAAGCCATATACTGTGCATCTGTCCTGCTGGGCTTCACCAGCCACCCCTGAGTGTTTGCACCAGCCCAGCAACCCCAGCTGCAGGACCCTCTCTGCTCTGTTGAGCTCTGGGGTCTCATATTAACCAGGAAGGTCACACATTGCGGCCAAAGAAACATGAAAGGATGTGGACGGGAAGAGCCTGATGGGTGTGATTTCTTGTTCTTCTCCAGTTACCTGGTTCTGCAGAATGTTGTTTTTTATTCCCACAAATTTACAAAAAGCGTCCCGATCACAACTTTTGTCCAGTGAAGGCTAAATACTGTGTGTGCAACCTTCCCAAGACATGAAGAGGTGTGAATAACCCCTCTCCATGCCTGGATAAAGGAATATGACAGTGGCATGTTCAACAGTGCCATTAAACGAGTCCAAGATGAAATAGAAGCATCATTCTTTCTAGATCCTGGGAGAAAAGTGAAGGCTTGAGGTGTAACAGCCTCACTTGTGTGCTGAACTTGACCCACCTGTTTCTTGCCACCTTGCAGGGCTTTTACCCACGTGTTCACCTTTGGCCCGACATTCCGAGCGGAAAACTCACAGAGTCGCCGACACCTGGCAGAATTCTACATGGTGGAGGCTGAGCTATCCTTCACTGAAAGCCTGCAGGACATCATGCAGGTGAGCACTCCAAATGTCTGTGCAGGACTAGTACCAGAGCTTTTTCTGCCTCCCTGAGCCCTGCTCCCTGCCCTTAACTGAGGTTACAGGTCCTCTGTGTGAGCCAACTAGACGCTGCACAGGGATTTGCCAAGCAGAGATGAGGCCACAGAGGGGATTTGGAAGGGAAGATACAGGTACACACAGTCTTCATCTGAATGGGAAGCTGCACAGTTGCTGTATTGCCAAGGAGTGTGTAAATGTGCCTGACTAGTGCTAATGGAAGTGGCATTCTCCCTTTCAAAACCTTCAGCACCTCTCCAGTGAATGAGCAGTGTTTATGCAGCGTGTCCTTTGGTCCATAAAGGCCCCTTGAAATCTGCATTGAAATCTGAAGTAGAAACAACAGGTTTGGCATACACTGTTCACTGTGGCTTTAGCAGAAGATTGGAGGAAATCCTTAGTCAGCTGGCTTTTGATTTTTCAGGACTGACCTCTAGGTTGCAGTTTAACCACATGATGGATGCTAATGCATCTTACTAGTCTCAGTGTAAGCCAGTTTATGCTCAGTAGGGCTTGCAGTAAACATCCCCACGCACTCTTGTTTATCAGATAAGCTCCTTGGAAAGCTATTGAAGAAACAGCCTTATAAAGAAAAATAACTCAGGCACTGGCTACAGATTCATAAAATAACATCCAGGTGGTGATTTCTTCAGCCTGGATCATACACAGTGCCGAGTCAGTGTGGCCTGACAGCAGAGCAGACGTGCTCTGTGTGCTACTTCTGTGTCTGGGATGTTTGGATGGCACTGGGAATCTGTGCTCCATCATTAATAGCATTCTGCTAGCTCTTTTCTCTCTCCTTTTCTCCAGAACAACCTTGTGTATTCTTAGAGCATAACCTGTATATATGTTCACATCTTACTTCCTGAGCCCTCTGTTTTTCTAGGCAATCACAAGCTAATTGAAATCTTCACTGCTTTTATCTAGTGTAATAAGCAGGGTCTTCTGTCAAGTGGTTTTTGAGCCCTTGAATACATCATCAGCATATATCCTGTGCCGAGAACCCTAATTTCTTGTCTTTTGAAGTATAGGCAGCCAGTTCAGACAATTCAGAGAATTAGATTTGAGAACTGTTCTGGAATGTGTAAGGCTTTTATTTGTAGGGAAAGGAGGAACTTCCCCCCTTGACTTGGCCTTTGTAGTTGCTAAGTATCTTGTCAGGTCTCAGCTTATGCTCTTCCCTCTGTCCCAAAGTGTTTGACAAGCTTCTTTCCCTATAACAAGTCTTGAAGCCTTGATTTTACGTGCCTCATAGTGAGCCTACATTGCAACAGGCTTAATTTTGTTGTGGTGTTCTTGCAGAAGTGGAGTTCCCATTTTGTTTATTTTTAAATCATTGGGCAATCTCTCTTTAAAAAAAAAAGGAAAAACACCAACAAAAACCCTGCCAGTTCCTCTAAAGCCTAAGTGAAGTTTCTTTCCTAGTGTAACTGACCTAAATTCAGTGTTCTGTCATGTATCTACCCATAGGCAGTTTGTCTGTTAGTTGTCATCTGCAAGTTCTTTGTTCAGTGCAAAACGCCCAGTTGAAAGCCTCAGGGCCTCTTGGCCAGGGTTACCATCTGAACTTTGTCCTCACATACAGAGCTGGATTGTTTAAAATTTATTTTTAAAATTGATATTCAACATTTGGACTAAGTACCTCTAACTTCAGCAAGTTAGTATGCTGGAAATGCTCAGCTTCTTCAGGGACATCTTGAAGTATTTGCTTATCCTCAATTAAAGAGGCTTGCTACAAAGGTATAGTAGATGTTTACCATTCACTGATGAGGCTTGAGATCTTTCTCTCAGCCAAAACTCCAAAAGAAACATAGCTTCTCTTATGAAATAAAAGGAAAAAAGAAGATTTAATAACCAAGTTAAATGTATTTGGGAACAAAGGGCCTGAAATCTTAGAGCAATGGCCTTTTTTCCCCACTGTAATTGCACAGAGTAGTGCTCATTTATTCCTAAATTAATAGCATAGTTCTTGTGAAGTCTCGTGTGTCTTAATCATGCAATCTAAATTTCTGTTCTCTGCCAAAATGTGTCTTAGTGCTACAAAGAAGCTTAAACTCTCACAGTACTGGTTTCACAATACTTTCTGTGGAAAGTCCCATGTGCTCACTTTACACTGCATAGCTGGGTGGTAGTATTTCTGCTTTAGTGTGCAGGGTATATGGAAGGCTGTCTAAGGAAAGACCTGTAGCCTCTTTCCATAAATCAAGTGAAGAAGTTGGGGCAGGCTGCCCTAAGGCACTTTTCTTCTCGAAACTGGATGGGAAGAAGTTAGAAGATCAGGTAGACACTGGAAGAGGTCCAATTGTGGAAGTGTCTGGACTCACTAGAGCCATCTCCCCTCCAGTACCTGTATTGGAGGTCCAAGGTCTCCAGTTTCATTTGTCCTCTGAGATGCCTGTTGTTACTTTCTTCCTCTCTCTTCATTTCTGTGTTATGTAGCTATATTTGTAGACCATTATAATCTATTTTTCATTCCACTGTTTTGGCAGTGCAGCAGATTTAAGGGATCCCACTTTACTCATGACACTGATGGGGTCTCAAAGAGGTCATTTGATACAGTCATTATTGAATTCCATCAAATGCACATAAAAAGCCATGCTAAGAAAAGACATTACTTGGGCTGTAAAGTTAGAAAATGCTAGAAGGAAGTTTTCCTGAGGGCATATTTGGGAGTTTATGCATAGTGTTAAGTCTTCCTTAACAATATTACATCCTAACACCACTGTCTCTGTAAGGGATGGAAAATATATCTCTTTAAGATGGAGGATACAATTTAACATTCAGTATTTGAGCTCTGTCCTGAGGACACAAGTATTGTCTTCCACTGGTTATGTACTTCATCAAAATTAATTTGCTGTCATTACAGCCTAGTGACATGGAGCATTATTACCTCCATTTTACAGAAGGGAGTTCAGGCATGAAATGAAATCAGTAGCACTGATTTTGGGTGTCAGCTTCAGAGAGCTTGGATCTGAAACACGTATGTGATTTGATTTCCAGAATAGCTTGCACTCAGCATTCTTTCTGTCTTCACTGCCAAGGCTGAGGCACTTCGGCTCAGTCTCAAGGGAACAAACACTGGTAATCCCATGGGAAAGATTTGTTCCAAGTGTCTTGCTCAGCACTCTTTATGGACACTGGGATATCTGCAGGACTGTAGGTTGCTTGTCTGAAGTGGCATCCAGCTGCCATAGCTGACCTTGCTGTATTCCCTTACTGCTGTCAGCATTCAGCTTCACTGGCCAGTGCAGCAGTGGTCTGACAAACAAGTCTCCTTACTTGCCTAACAAAAGCATCTCTCCAGAGTGGTGCCTGAACCATTGGTTGTGTAGCTGAGAGAGGAGATTTTATGACCAAGATCAGGTGGAATCCTCTCCTCTGTGTGTCTGTATATGTGCACACACATACAATGTGTGTGAGCAAGCATGAGGGCAAGAAATGGTGGTCCACTGGTGAATGTTTCGTGTGTAAATAGCCTGTGATCTACACGGCATCCATATGCATACCCCCAGGTAAATACATAAATAAAAATCCTACTGGCAGGTCATGCAATTTTTCTGAAAGTGTCTTACGTAATAAGGATGATGATTTGAACCCTTCTTGGAGTGCACAACACTTCCAGTTGCTTCTGCTGACTTTTACTACTGTTTTATTGACTATTTCCGCTGTTTCAACTCTGGTCATAATTTTATTTGGGAAGACGATAAGCTGCAGTATCAAAAGATCCAAGTTAAAATTAAGCAATACCCCTGGGAACTGCTCCTAATCAAAATTGGACAGTTAACCACTGAGTAGCAGAGCAGCATTAGAGAAGGCAAAGGTTGATACTGCTGAACTTTGAAAGGTAAAAATAGAGAAAGGCTGAAGAGTTGAGGGAGGGGGGAAAGCTTTAACCTCTGTCCCTCTTGCCTGCCCTCCTACCAATACAGTTTCCACACTGCCATTATGAAACAACCAAATTATTGGGCTTTTGGGACATAAGGAGTCCCACTTCTGAGATGAGCTACTTGCTGTAATGCTAGTGCCTTTTTCACTGTGTAAGTCTCCTATCAAACTTATTCTTTCAGGATATGTTCAAACCAATCACTTCAGCTGTATCTCCAGCTCATGTTTCCCCTCAAACCACCAATCCAGTGGTTATAGGTCTCCACTCATTTTTCCTATTGCCTGCTTTCTAGTCCTTTTTTATACTATCTGCTTAAAGACATAAATCCTCAGTTTGAGATTCTTTTTCTCCTTTTTTTTCCTCTCTCCTGTTGGTGTCTAGTATACGTTTGGCATAAATAAAAGCAGCGAGGAGGCCAATGTATGACCCATGTGTCTGTTTTTTCTGCCAGGATAAAACCTCAGTCTCAAACCTGGAAATATTTCTCAGATTGTTTTTCCCATACCACCCACATCTTTTTTCCACAAGAGGAAGCTGCTCATGTTCAATGCTGTGGGAACCTAATTGTTACTTTATCGCACAGTGAGGAAAAAAAGTGCTAATTAAACAACATGCTTTTCTGAAACCAGATGATACTTTCATTTTCTAGAAAGAGGAAGCTTAATGTAAAATCCTTTAGTCTCTGCCTGGTGAAACCAGATGAATTGCCAAGAAGTTTTCTAATTTCATTTGCATAAGCCTTTTTCTAGCTACTTTGAAGAAAGTTCAAAGCTGACTGTTTGGTTATTTGCCACTCAGCAGCAGGAATGCTGGCTTTTCATTTCCTCTGTGTTTGAGTACCAGGAGGAGTAAAACTGTTCATCTGCATATGATAATGTTGTTCCTTTATTTGCATCTTCTCTTTTTAGAAATAGGGCCCAGGTTAATGCAGGAGTCTTGAATCTGAGTTTGCTTTCAGAGGCGTGAAAATGGACTGCTTTACCAGCTTCGCTAGGCTGGTGGGATGCAGAGATTGTTGAGCACAGAGCATTGTTTTAGCAGCTTGGGACAGGTGATGAAGGATGTTCATCTAAACATAAGAGTCTGAGTAACGTGCCTGAAGTCTCATCTTGGCTATCAGTAGCACAGCTGCTTCATTTCTATGCCTTGTGTTCCTCTTACCCTGTAGGATCTGGTTTCTTGTAAGGCAGAGACCTGCTGCTGTTCCTTCTGATCTGCTGAGTGGACATCAGGTTCATCTTTTCACAGTTAGTTTTCCCTGGGCCTCATGTTATCTAGAGACTGCTGCTCACTGAGGTGTCATTGGTGGATACTTCACTTCTCTGGACTCTGCGATTAATGAAATTGTTGTTAAGCTCACAAAAAAAAAAGTAACTTGCCAGAATTTTCAGAAATGCTTTTTATTAGGAAAAACTGGGTCCCATCCCAGGCTGAGGTGATGTGCAGCCCAGCTGCATTGCTCTGTTCTTACAAAGGAGATGAGAATAGGAGAGTGGTTTTGAAGAAGAGTTGGGAGCATCATCAACTGATGCCACAGGTATCGACTACCTGCTTTGTGTGTATGTAAGACTACGAGGATTCATGGGAACTCTTAATCTGCACAATAGCAAGTGTCTTGCCTGGTCTGCTTTGCTTAACCCAAAGAGAAAATTACTCTTAAAACAGGTTGATGAAAATACAGCGACATCCCATGTGGGGGCTTTTAATGACATTTTAATTTCTTAATTAGTGAAGCCCGTTTTACTGGATAAGTATATCCAAATTGGATGATAATGTCATTTAGTTAATCCACATTAGTTTAGGGAAATAGAACCACATCTTTTTAGTTTCTCAAACATCCCTGTGTTGATGTGTCCTCTGCTTTAGCTCTCTACTCATCTTTCTACTTGTTCACTTTGCTCTTACTGTGCAGATTCTCTCTTGCTGGGATCTGTTTGGTGGGCTGGCTCTACACCCTACAGGTTTATTCTTCTTTTCTTTAGTTCTGCCTTGTCTAACAACAAAGCAGAAACCCAGAATGGCTCATTACACGACAGACACCTCACTAAGAACTAATCCGAGACCAGCCTGCACAAATGGTTGTCATGTGTGTCTGTGGCTGACCAGGGTTGCTGCTTGAATGTTTTAGCTATGCTTTTTTTCACTAGAGTTACCTGACAAGATACTGAAGTCATCAGCAGACACTGAAGTCCTAAACCCGTAGCAGAAATAAAGGTTCCAGTCCTCTTCAACTACTAAGCAAGCCTGCTAATTAGGAGCGTTAGCAAGCTCGTACCCTCTAATGCAGTCTGACCATGCAGAAGGTCAACAGCTCCTTCTGTACCCCTTGGCTGATGTGTACCACGTTCCATTTATAGTGTGGGACACCTAAGCAGTGTTTATTTTTCATCCACTTCTCTTTTCTCTGTTAGGTTATGGAAGATCTTTTCAAGACAGTAACAAGCTCTGTGCTCTCCAAATGCCCTCGAGATGTTGAGCTTTTTCATAAATACGTAGCTCCTGCAAGGAAGGTAATACATGAGAGAGGAAAGAGCTGCAATCCTGTTATGCATTTTCGGGGTTCTTGTCTATAGGGAGGCTGATTTTTTTTTTAAATTTATTGTCCTGTGTTAAGAAGCTGAAGAGCTAAATGTCAGCCTGAGCTTAAGTGATTGTTCAGGCCAACAGAGAGGGGACACACAGCTTTCTGTAGCTGTTAGCAAGTGTGGTAGAAGTGTAGCTGTCACATCATCTGGCAGCCTCTGAATTATCAGCTTCAATAATCAGGTACCCTTTTAGCACTGGATGGCTGGGATTGGATTTTCACCCATATCTAGATCAGAATGCAGTCCTACAAATTCAAATATAGAGGGAGGTCACTTTTCTGAGTCTCCTCTAGGTCCCTAAACCCTTAAGAGTAGCTTTATATGTTTTTGTTTTTCTTCTTTTGACCAAGGACAGGTTGGAACAAATACTGAAGAGCAAATTCATGACGTAAGTACCATTTCAAAATTATCTGGAGGAGGGCTTCTGGGGAAGAGTTCCTATTTTGTATATGTTCTTTCATAACTCAGTGTCTTCTAGGTTAGCATAATATCTCCAAAAGAGCATGAATTGCAGTTCCCTTTTACTGTTTGTCATTACCCTTTTATCTCTGCATGAGACTGACATCTGAATCTGCTGGCCTTTGGCTTTTGCTCCCCTGGACAAGATCCTCTTTCTATAGCTGTATGCTCCTTCCAGCATGTATCTGCACAGTCATTTGCTCACTGTCTTGCTTGGTTTTGGCTTTGGGGCTCTGCTTTCAATCACACCTCCACTCCACTGGCTCCCTTTTATGAAAGTATTTTATTATATTGAAAAATCCCAACTGGTCTTCTGTTCCAAACTGCTTGTGCAAATCCTATTCCCTGTTCTTCATGTGCTAAATAATTGAAGGGTTTGGGTTTCCCTCACTGGTCTCCAAGAATACCTCCTCTTCCTTACTCTTGCCTGTCTCTTCAAATAGTGGAGCACTCTGTTTGTCCCACAGAACATTCTAGGACTGCTTAACCCAGCACTGGTTGTCTTGTTAAGCAGGTACAGCCGCACTTGGGCAACAGGATCATGATAGATCCTCCCTGTGTCTCTGCCTGCAAGAGCACCATGGGACACCTCAATGAAGCTACCCTCTCCCCATTTCAATCCTCTCTTCGGACCTCTCCTTCCTGAGAGGATGGAGCCACTCAGCTTCTCCCATAGTCCAAGATAAAAGAGAGAATCAGACCATATCCTTCTCCCTCTCTATCTCTTGTTATCAGCTGTTGGCAGATCTGGGGCATTCCTGGCTTTAACACATTGGTTACATGCACTGAACCTGTGCCAGTGATGTACCTGTGATATACTGTAGCCTCACATAACCCAAACACATGGAGCAATATATTCCTTCTTGAAGTATTTCCTCCAGAAGCCTTCCCTATGTTAGTGAAATCTTGTAGCTGGGTGTAAACAGCTCATGCTCCTTACGGAATTTGGTTTATAATTGGATTTAGCCAGTGATACAGAGAGATGAAAATATAGTGATCAAGTTATTTTTTTTTCTCTCTGTCCATATTTTGCTTGGTATGTGGAAAACTTGTGAGCCAAAGTATTTTCCTTCGAGTCTTGATTTCCAGTTATCAAACCTGGTGCAATCGTTCACTGTACTTTTTCTATTTGCTTTGCCTTGATGCTGTTCTTTTGTGCTGGTGGAAATCAGTGGAGAATCTGCTCTCAAATCTGTTAGAGGAGTAGAGAAACATTGCTGCAAATAAATCTCAGAGTTTTTGCAAAGTAAAGGGGAAACATTTGAGCTACAAGTGCTTTGCACCCTGGACTGTTGTTTTTGCCTAACACACCCTGAGCTAGAGCTATGTTGTTGTAGCTATGCTGATGAGGGCATATTGTTTTCCTTAAAAAAAATCCACGAATTTCTGTGAAGCAATTCTCTGCAGAGCTGACTTCTGACTGAAAGGCAACATTGCAATAATGCAGAAGTGTTGAGAGCTTAGTACTTCCTGCCCTGCATGTAGCTGAAACACAGCAAAACATACAATTCTTGCCATATAAAATGCTTTTTGGTTTCTGTCCAAAGGAGCATTGCTGGGAAATCTGACATTACACACAACTTGGCATGGTGGTGGGGAAATGCCTCCTTATTTTCCCAGCATGGCACTTATCCAGAAAACTTTGTTATTCCTTTCATATCTTAAAGATTTCTTTTTTTTCCTCTCCTCTTGCAGAGTTTCGTACAGTGAAGCAGTGGAAATTTTGAAGCGAGCTTCTCAAACTTTCACTTTCAAGCCAGAGGTCAGTTGTTGCCAGGTGGCTTGTCCTTGTGCCTGTTCACGTGCACAGCCTGAAGTCTGTAAAATCTCCTTTCTTTCTGGTTCCATGGGAGTTGTTACTTGGCACAGATTATCTGCCTTCTGAGGTGTTTGCTGAGTTGTAACCCAGGTAAAGGGTTTGCTCTTTGTTGTTGAAATGGGAGCAATATAAGGAGTGAAATCTGTAGCAGAACAACATGTAACAGTGGCAGGGAAGGAAGTGATGACTTTGGTGTTGAAGGACCAAGGCTTCAAGAAAGGCGCTTCTCTTTCCTGTATATGAGTAGTGCTGAGAGTGTTGCGGATTCAGTTGCAATCATCTAAGGAGAGTTGCTGCAATAACCCTAAAATAAAGGAAATAGAATAGTGTAGCACCAAAAGTTTGACAACTATTAATAAGCCAATAACATGTCAAAATACCATGTCATCTAGATGTAGGGAAAGGGAATCCCTTGTCTTTCCAAAACATAGTTGTTGACTGGGAAAAAGAATAACATGCTAGTCTTTCTAACACTGTTAGATTATGGTTTTCTAAAAATAATATTTTACACAACTTCCAACACACACACCTTCCAGTATGGGACAGCATTTGTGGTGGTGATCATCTCGTGTATGCTGTTTATTTGTTACGTGACTCTGATGTCTTGAGGAAAATAACCCTCTGGCTGAAGCCACCTTTGTTGCCACTTGGGTAACTCATCTCTGCATACAAGTGGGTGTAGAACCTCAAATCTCGTATCTGTACTACTTTGATCTAAGACAGCAAACTTGGAATATTTTCAGAATAAGAGAATCTGTGGGAGATCTGTTCCACTCTTCCCCTTCTACTCTCCCAATATTCTTTACATGTCCTATAAATGGACTTGAGGTCCCAAGTCAAAAGCCACAGAATTTATAACATCACTGGAAGAAAGGAAGAGTGAAGGGCATTGCAAATGTCCAAGGTTTCTGATAACAAAGAATTTGTTAATTGGATGCTGGGTTTTTTTAAGTGAGAATTAATGTAGCATGTAACCGGACACAGCAGTGGAAGAGGATCTGCCTTGGAAAGCTGCTCTGTATATACCAAAGGCAATACTGAAAAAGGCTGGTTTGCTGGGTCAAGTAAGCTGACTTTGGATAGGTGCCTATTTCTCTTTAGATATGCGGAGTGTGGTTTGGATGTTGCTTTTTGAGGTTGGCTGGTTTTGTTTGTTTGTGTGGTGGGGGTTTTTGGGAGGGTTTTTTCTGAGTTTTGTTTGTGTGGGGTTTTTTTCCTGATTTGATACCAGATGCTTGGGTTTGATGAAGGGACAATCTGGCCCTGCTCTAGGAAGTTAAACCATGTTGTTTTCCATGCTTGGCTGTGCCTTAAAATTTGTGAAACTGCCTTCTTAGCAGATTTTCCCAATGGCCTGTCTGAGAAGCTGCTTTCCTTGGTTTCATGAAAGCTGCACATCTTCTACACAGGGATTTTGCTGGGTCTCTTGCTGTGAGCAAGATGCACGAAGGCAGGTTCCCAGGTCAGTTTTGCTGTCTTTACAGTGGGGCTGTGACCTCCAGACAGAACATGAAAAGTACCTGGTGAAGCACTGTGGTGAGGTTCCCGTGTTTGTGATTAACTATCCATATGACCTCAAGCCTTTCTACATGCGGGACAACGAAGATGGACCTCAACACACAGTGAGTCCATGAGTCACATTTCCATCACTTTTTTGGCTGGGCAAATGTCTTGACCTACTGGTAGATAGACAGATCAGAATAGTCATCTGTTTGGCCTCAACTCAAGAAGTTCAAGAAAAGATGTGACCATTAGGTGATCCCTCAGGTTTTTTTTCTGTTGTAGAGGAAATCCCCAAAGCAGAAAAAACAGGAGGAGGAAGACTCAGGAGATGGAATAGTGTTTAGCTTAATTCCCTTAAGACAAATTTGCCATAGTTTATTTGTTTTCCTGGTAAAATTCTGTACTTTTAGGTGAAATGCCTAGAATTGCATGGCTCAAAGCAGTCCATGAGTCTCTTGTCATCCAAATGTAGCATCCATGTAATGCTCAAATAGCAGAAGGGCACAAGAAATAAGCTCTTTATCAACAAGCCTCATGCTTTGAAGGTGTGATTTGCCAGTTGAACTGAGACAACCTGAAGCATTGCTTCTGCTACAAAGACCGACTACCCTACCATGTACCACTCTCATCTCAGTGCCTTTTGTTCTAGAACCACTTCAGCTATGAGATAGGAAAAGTAATGCTAGAAGACAAAACAGAGAAGATAGTCAAACCAAACCTAACAGTGGTAGCACTTGGATCCTAATACTTGGATCCACCACATGAGCCATTGGTACCATATCCATTAGAGCTGGCTCAAAGAATGAGGGTAGATAGGGCCAAACACAAGCTACAGTATCAGAGCAGGGAATCAGGGTTTCAGGAAACTTACCCATATGTCTTTGCTGTCTTGCAACCTACTGTTGGGGTATTTATAACCCCACATAGGTTGTCACTAGAGTAACTTGATGAAATTCATTTCAAACCACTTGTTGTACATGTGCTCAGCCTGGAAAATCACTCCTGTCATTTAGGTTTTCTGTAGATTTACTGATGTTTATCCTTGCAAAATTTCCTCCCAGCCTTCTCCTGTCAAGAAGAGACTTTTCAAGTATGTGCAAATACTTACCTTAGTGTCCTGGACTCTGGAAGAATTACAGTAGGGTTTTACAAACAACCATCAGTGTCAACTGTACTTCTGCTAATCACTGTGTGGCTATATGGTGTGACTTTAATTAGTTTTCTTTCTTTTAAGGTTGCAGCTGTTGATCTTCTCGTACCAGGAATAGGAGAGTTGTGTGGAGGCAGCTTGAGAGAAGAGCGACTGCCCTTCCTCGAATCACGCTTACAGAGGTATGGAAAACCTGCAGGTGCCAGGAGACTAGCCTGCTCGGGAGAGTGTTTGAGCAACCCTCAGTGGCTGGCATGACAGAGGAGTGGGAGGTCAACTAATAGTATTTAAAAGCCTATTTTTGTCTTTGTGATATCTATTTATCTGAGTAGGTGATTGCAAACTGGTGAACAAGTTCTTGTGCTTCTGTTGTAGGTATGCAAATCACCTCTCTGTTTCAGCTCATCAGAGAAGGAAAGTTTACTTTATGCTAAGAGGCCAGGGCAGCAGAATGCCTCAGCTCTGCTGGGACTGTGGTACAGAACCTGATGTGAGGCATTTCATCCTTAAGCCCTTTCTTGGCCAGTTTTTGTGGCCAAGAGTGAATTGTGAAGGTGGAAGTTGCCATGTAGACAGATGTATTTGTCGTCATGTTGTGTAACTGGGGAACTGCAGTTTCGGTCAGAAACTTGGCTGGTTGTGATGCTGCTGGCCTCAGTGAGTGGCCTCATTTCAGAGGATACATTCTTTGCTTACAGTTTGGTGGAAAGCTTCACTGTAAGCACCCGAGACTGTGTCATATGGGCTTCTTCACTGCTGCCTTAGTCTGGATCATGTGACTTTCAGTAATTTTAGTCTAAGTTCAATGTCAGAATATCAAAGCTGCTGTTAATTTAACAATAATTGACATTATAGATGGGATGATTTTCCATAGAAAATTACTCTTTGGATCCTGTCTGATTGTTCAAAAGAACTTTTTGTAAAAGCACCGAAAGGTTTGGATTGGAAGGGAGCTTAAAGACAGTCCAGTTCCAACCTCCCTGCCATGGCCAGGGACACCTTCCACTAGATCAGGTTGTGCAAAATCCCATCCAACAAGCAAACTCTTCTATTTGGCCAGTTGTACACTTGTGCAAAGCAGTTTTGGAGGAGGATTAATCCCAGAGTTATACCATTTTCACAATGGGAATTAATGCGTTGCTGAAATAAGCCACATGCTCATACAGATACATCTAGTGAGTGGAGAAAAGCAAAATCCATTTCAACATAATCAATCCAAAAGGCACAGGGCAATTAAAATCACCAGAACATTAATACTTAATTTTTAGTGTAGGATGATGATATTCCCTGTGCTTCCTACTACTCTCCCTGTGAGCTCTCTGAAGCAGGCATGCTTCAGCTGATGTAAGGTATGTTTCCTGCTGCAGTTTTTCACTCAAAATTTTTTGCCAGTAAGATCTAGAGTCCACAGTCCTTAGGTTATGAGGCTGGAGGAGGGTCCATGTGGATTTTGAAGCCAGACTTTCTTGTTTGTCAGGAAAGTCATAGAAAGTATTTTGACATGTCTTCCGTGACCTTAAAGTACAGCTCTGCATTGAAGAAGGCCTGAAAAAAATCACATTTCCTTTCACGTGTTTTTCACAGTTTTGAGTCCTCAGGATCTGATTTTGCTGGGCCCAAATAGTTTGTTTAGGCTTTTAAATTCTATTTCCCACAGACCCAGTATAACCTTAGAGATAAAGAACAGGATTCTTATCTCCTTATGCATGCTTCATAGAAGTTCCAGTCAGGGACAGCTGCAGTGCACTGAAGATGGGAGAAATGATCTCTCTGCTGAATTTTCTGTTCATGTTCAGAGAAATGGAAAAAAAACAACAGCTTTGCTCAGGTTCTGTTCTGCCAGGGCAGGAAGAGGAGAGAGGTTGCACAGGTGGTGATGAGAAGAGGTATTACAGAAGCTGACACTCATTAATAAAGCTACGGGAGTTTGGTGGTTTTGCACACTATGAAATGGCAGCCACATGGCCACACATGAGAAGGCATTTTGACTCACCCCATAAATGAGGTTGGCTGCATGTCATTGTACATTTAATATTCAGGCCAATACTCTCCAAAACATTCACAAACAGAGTTTACTGATATGCTTAAAGTCAAGAATATGTACAGTTCTTTGCATGAAGCTGGGATCAGTCCTGTATGTTGACAAAACAAACTTAGCACCTTAAGAAACATGTTGGGAATCAGTTCAAGATTGTCTACCAGCTGCCAGAACTGACAGCCACTGATCATGTCTTCCCTTAATTTTCTGCCTGTCCTTTTTTGACTGGGTTTAGTCATCAGACTCCCTTTTCTTGTAGCATTCCCTTCCAGGCAGGGTGCTGCTTATGCAGATCAACTCTGTTCCTTTACTTACAAGGGATTTTTTGTTTGTTTCACAGATTAGGACTCACAGATGCCTACCAATGGTAAGATGCCATCTTGCTCTGCAAGCTCTGTTTCTTCAAGACTCTTTAAACAACTATTTTTTAAAATTATTTTTAATTCTGTTATTGAGGGAATGTTTCTTGGCCCAGTTGCCCTGCCATCACTGCCAGTCTAAATGGAACAGCCAGTGCATTTAAACAAAGTTTAATCTAATGCTGCTTAGTTTATCCTCCCAATTTTTCCACTCAGAGCACAGGTGATTTCTTTCAGGATTGCATGAAGTGGATTAATTTAGAACGCATAATGATTTTTGATATTAAATCTTTAGTCTGTGTTGGAAGTTGAATAGATTTGGACCACCATGCACAAGATAACCAGGTTACAGGACCACAAGCAATTTGTGACGTTTAACAACCCTATGAATATCTCCCTTAGCAATTGACAGGACAATTGGGTCTAAAAATCTTTCCTACAAAGTGGTTAAAGCAATTAAAACTGTCCTCCTAAGGAGACAGATCAACCTTTGAATTATCGGTTTAACCTCTTAAAATGACAGAAGGTTCTTAGTGTTCTTCTTGACAAATGTTTCTTGGTATGTACTTTGTCATAACTACTGAGAGAGTGCTAGTTAAGAGAATTTTAAATTTAGAGGAGTATATTCAAATATTGTGCAGTATTTGGATTGATCATTAAGGAGGCTGCCTTGAAAAAAGGCAAAGTAAGTGTAGGATTCTTCACTCTCCTCTTCCCACAATACAAAACCACTTAAGAATAGCACAGTGGCAGATCTTTACATCATCCATTTACAAACAGGGTGAATCAAATATTTTCTTTTGTTCTTTGTATTTATGGGCCAGAATACACCGTATCCCTTCATCTGAGCAAAGGATTATCCTGAACAAGGATATAAATCGTGTGGTTAGATGCTAAAATACAGCCTGAGGAAGTCTAGTGTTCAATGGCAGAGCCTTCCAGCACTGCTGAGATAGCATAGCCCTGCCTTATGCTTCCCTCAAGAGAAGATTAAGACATTCCCTGACCTCCATTTGCATTTTAATGTGATAGTAGTGTTTAGGCCCACCTAGGTGAACCCAATCACATTCTGGAAAGTCTTCCTCCTGTAATCTTGTTGTGGAGACTCTTCCCTTCTTTATTCACTCCCTCCACTCCATCACAGATATGAAACATCGCAGAGAAGATCAAAGATGTTGTTACCCCCTGCCATAGCAGCATCTGGTGTCCTAGGAAGGTGCAGGATAGGAGTCATTGTGGATGCTTCTGGACTGCAGTCCAAAATCTGCCAGAAAACTGGTAAGGGGTTTGCCAGTATCCATCTTTTCAGTGGAGGTGGCGGGAGAGACTGAAATTAATCTACTCCAATTTAGTGATTGAATTGAGTCTCCAAAGCTGGCTCACAAAATCCTTGAAGAACAGTTGAGTCATTCCATTTTAAATATAATATTTGCTGACTTTAGAATGTGATCTCTTTTGAAGTCCCTTAATCATGGCCATATCTCTGATTCTACCTGTTTTCTTCTCCCACCAAGCATGAGGATATTGTGGGATCTGACCATTTCTAGGACAGCTTGAGGAGTGTCTCACTTATGGGAAAATCATAGGGCAAAGAGGCAAATGGTTATCTGAAATACTGCTCTCCTTCTTGCCATTCCTACCTTTTAGAATGATTTCCAAAAAAATTAGATAAAATTACATAGTCAAACACCTCTGAATCTTGTTCAGTTCACTACACCTTTTCTGTTGTTCAGGTTTCTTTCCATAAAGAGTATGAGCTGGAGAAGTATTTAGCTTGATTTTGCAGTTATTTTATCTTATTTTCACACTTCTTCCTTTTTTGAACTGTAGATAGAAAACACCTCAGTGCTGTAGATGATGATCTTGGCTAAACTGAGAGGTCTGTGGAAGTGAGGTGGGAAAGCCAAGCAATCGGACTACTCTGGGAACTCACTCACTTTCTGTGTGACCAGGGAATTGTCATGTAAACGGGGGGACCTGATCCTGTTTGCAGCCTCCAAGAGCCAGCTTAAAAGTAGCAAAGCAGGTACTTTGTAATGAGCAATGTGTTTCACATCAGCTTGAACAGCATTTCAGACAGTCTTCCTGCATGTGAGGCACCCATTTCCGTACTATGATCATCATTTTGCACATCAGCGGAGAAGATTGTTTCATACTTTACAGTCCAGTAGCTTTCTGATCTTCTGGTGTGACACTGGTGAAAGTACACAGTGGCAGAGCAGGTGTTGTCTGTTGTCTTCAAATGGATGTTACTGTGTTGTCTTGGCCCTGCTCCTGTTCTGGATGAAGAACCTTGAGCTGTGTTGGGCTCTTTAACTTCTAATTTTCTTTGAAGCTTGAATGTTGCAGTGTTCTGATGGGTCTTTGTAGAGCAGCATAGAAAGGAATTGGGCTTAGGGAACAGCAGCACTGGTGAATCACTTGCAGCCCATGGCCAGTGACAATGTTCATAGCATCCTTTAACCTCCTTCACAGCCCAGTGAGAACAGGTATCCCATCACTGTCCTTGGCAGTCTCCTGATCCTATTATTCCTGCTTTGTGGAGAGACCAGAGCACTGCGCTGAGCCAGATGGAGGTAGGCAGAAAGTCAGTGCTAAAGCCAGTCAGAATGTGCCCAAATCCCACTTTCATCTGTGGAACTGTTTTAGATTGGAAACCCTGAATGTTTGTGGATTTACAAGAAGTTGTAGCAGAGCAGAAGCTGCCTGAAAGCTAAGACAATCTTTTACCCAGCATCAGAACCTGCTGATGCTTTGCATGTTTGTTTTCTGAAACATTCAGCAAAATGGTCTTTCAAGTATCATTTCACTAGTAGTTTTTCATTACCCTTTTTTTTTACTTGCTTGCCCCAGCAGAATAGTGAGTTTCATGAAGTGCAATCTCTTTGTTCTTTAAGCCTTACTTTTTTCAAACTGGCCACAGAGGCTTCAGTTTAACAAGGGAGTTGCATAAAAGATTGAGATTATATTTGTTTCGAAAGGAGACTGAAAAGAACACATTCTACTTATGATGGTCACTGGGAGAGCACTGCTCTTTATCGTGCCTTTTCATGCAACACAGGAGCTCATGATGATGATAAAAGAATATAGATCTTTAAAAGGATGAAAGAAAATGCTCTTCTAACGTGGCACATAACAAGCTCCTGGAATTCATTGCTGGGGGATGTTGTTGCAGCACATACTTTAGCAAGATTCAAGTTGCTGAAGAGCTACCAGTCCTCAGGTCCAGAACATGAACTCTGGGGCCAGCTGAGGTCTCGGAAACTTATTTCCCCTGTGGAATAATGTTGCACAGTCCCTTAGTTACCAATGGAACTCTCCTCTAAAGTATGAGCTACTAGCAAAAACAGCTAGACTAGTTCATGACTGTTTTTGAGGTGAGAAACACCCAGTGTCTGGAGGCTATTGAATGAAGGAAAACCTCAGGGAGCATTTTCTAGCCTAAAGGGATTTTTCTCTTCATCTGCAGGCAGTTGCTTTTTCTTTCATCTGTGAAGAATGGAAAATTTCCCAATTCCTCCGCTTCTTCCAAGCACAGTCATCAGAAAGGATTCACAGTCTTGATCCTCAGCACGTTTAATTCAATGGACTTTTCCCATTAACTTTGATGGGTTTTGTTTTGCTCCTTTTGCCAAAATGGTTTCTCAAAGTGCTTTGAGATCTACAGATCAAAGTCCTGGATAAGCAAGGGTAGAATTTATTATTATTGTTCATCTGGAAGAGGCTGAGTTATTTCATCTTCTTACAATGACTTTATAAATTCTGTTGCCAGCAAAACGTGGAGAGAAGATGCTAGGCTTAGTCTCAATTGCCTTTGCAAGGCTGAGATACACTTATAGACATTGTCAGAAATCCTCGTGCTCTTACTTATAGTCCTAGATACAGCTAAAGTTGTCACTAGCTCGTTTGCCAGTTCTGGTGAGGACTACTGAGCTGGGTCAGAGTGATCTGCCACAGGCAGCACCCATATCCCTCACATTTGAGAGGTCTTTCCTATTTCATGAGTCACCACCCTCAGCATCAGGTCTGCCTGTCATCTTCCTTGCAAACCCTTGGAAAGCTGTGAAGAGGAGCTCCCCAAGGGCAGTTCCCAGTGTATTAGCAGAAACACGAGTTCTTAACACAGTTCTGTATGAAGCGGATAGAAATGAAGACCACTATGCTGCTGCACAGCCTGCATGTTCACAGCCTAAGCACAGTCCTCATTACAAGGTGTGGGGTGGGTACCACTGAGCCTTAGTGAGCCAAGCTAACACTCAGCAGCACAGTTAGAATGCATGTGGGTCACAGTGATCAGAGAACATGTCCCATTCTTCAGCCTGCTATCCAACTTGCAGTACAGGCACAACTGCACTTTGTGTGTCAGCACTACTAGGAAGAAGTAAGATCTGCTTCTATTTTTACTATTTGGGCAGGGGAGGGAAGAGAAAAACACTGGGGGGAAAAAGCCTGAAGATTGGATTGAGTGTAATAAATGGTTTCTCAAATTGTAACTACTGTTAATGGACTGCAAGGAAAAACAATATTTCATGGTATAAAAGGCAACTGTCAAACTGAGTGCCAGAGCATTCTTGCAGCTGTAGAATTTGTGGGAGAGTGCTTTTATTTTGCAAATAAAGGTGATTATTGGCATTACTTTGGCTTCACTCTGTTAAAATAAAGTCTTCAAGCCAAGAAAATTCTGATGTCCAAGCAAGTACACTCAAATATATCTAATGTATATTTATGTATGTATATATATATGTGTGTGTGTGTATATATGCACACAGACACACACACCACACACACACAAGTGTAATATTTCCTTGCAGTTCATTAACAGTAGTTAAAATTTGGGAAGCCATTTATTGCAATCAAACCAATCTTAATTTTTTCACAGTAATTTTCCCCCCTCTATTCCACTGCCTAAGTAGTAAAACACATATATGCATTTATATTTAAGTGCACTTGGTTTTTTTTTAAACTGGGATGATAAAATATTCATACACCAAGATTAGAAGCATGTAATACATCTGGAGTCACTCAATCCCTTACTGGTGCATTCATGTAAAGAATAACAACTTTGTGCCCTCAGCAAGCTCAGAAGTGCCCCCATAAATCAATAGAACCACTGAGATGATTTTCACTTCTATTAAAATAAAACCGTTGATGACAATTTATAGCTGCAAATACAGCATCACATCAGCTACAGCCCAACTGGGAAACAGGGAACTCTAAAGGAGAACCATCGTAATCTTGTTGACACCCATATATTTGGAATATTTGCTTCCATATATTTGGGATACCTGTTTTCTGATTTTTCTGAGCACAACAGGTGCTGTTCTCCAAAATAAAATATCCTTTACCAGATCTCACTTTTAGAGAAGATATGTGCAAGGGGTTTTTTGCTGGCTTACTATGAAAATAAATGAATCAGTCTGTCAGAGTGATTGGGGGAATCATCGTAATTACCTGAAAGAAAAAAAATCCTGAAGGAATGTTAAGCAGACAGCAAGACCTACTTGGGCTTCTGAAGAAATTAATGGAAGTTAAATTACTTAGGCAATTGAAAAGCAAACAGAAAATGAAAGAACTTGTTGATGGGCAGATGTCCACGCCAGCATGGCAAGGGCTAAGCAAACCCAAGCAGGCAGCTTCCGGTCTAACAGTGCAAGTGCTTTGTTATTCTGTAGGAGCCTGGGTTTGTGGCTCTGCTAGGAATATTTTATGTACTAAAACTTATAAATGTGCTTTCATTATGAGCAGAGCTATGATGTTCAAGCTGTTCTTCATACCCAAATAAGTTCCTGCTCCTAAAGAAAACACGCTCTATTGTATTGGCAAAGCATAACTATGTGGGGTTAAATTGGTTTTTACCTGGAGTTTCTGCAAATGCAATTCTGCCTCTTCACACCCCTGATCAACTGTGTTTGCAGAATTCACAGTGGTAGGGTCAAAGGGAAGTAATTAAGATGGAAAGCAAAACCCTAGACGAAAGGCTCACTTTAATTACAACAGCAAAAGCGTGCTGCAAATGTAACTGTCTGTTTAAATTACAGGTATCTAGACCTCCGAAAATTCGGCTCAGTTCCTCATGGAGGCTTCGGAATGGGCTTTGAACGCTACCTGCAGTACATCTTGGGAGTTGACAATATCAAAGATGTTATTCCTTTCCCCAGGTTTCCTCACTCCTGTCTCCTGTAGCTCAGCAGTTGGCTCACATGGAGAAAACTGTTGGTGTGACTATGTGTATAGAACATATTAGGATATGACTGAGTGTGTGTTAGTGGGAAATCACGATAATTTTTTTATCAGTGAAACTCGCTTATTGAAAATAATATACGTTCTGATGAGATTATGGAACCACACTGGCAGTTAATTTGATAGCAGCTTGTGTCTTCAGTGTACTTCAGGAGCATTAAATCCCACTTAACTAAGGGGTTAAGATTCTCTTGAGACTAGTACAAGCCATGAGGTGTGACCTAAAATATTGTCATGGCTCTGATGCACTTGTTGTTAAAAAATGGTTACTGTAAAGCATGATTCTCCCCACTCTGAATTAAAAGCAAATATTGTTTACCTTGGAAAAATCAGCCAAACCTAGCAAGGAACAATGTCATATTGGTACTGCTAGAGCAAATTAGTTGAATGATGTTTGATTTTCTGAACCATCAATAAAGATGTACATGGGGTTGTTTTGTAACTCTCTTGTTTCGTCTTCTGTTATAAAACTGTATCTCTCAGCATCAGAGTGTTTCCTTCAATGTCTCTGGTAGAGGTTTCCTTTCTGTATAACCAAATTTGTTGCACAGCTTCTGCAGGAGACATCTGCTTTCTGTCTCCAAGAGAGCACACATTCATAGCAGAAAGAAACATTCAGTTAAGAGTTCATTCATCCATCTCTCCAGAGCCAACTTGCAGTTTATTGGTGGGGTTTTGTTGTTGCTTTGCGCTTTTTTTGTTGTTACTGAGAAAATCTGTCATGTGGTCATTGAACCAAACAATTTTGTCTATCTTGTGAAACAACCAACATGTGATCCCAAGCATTGCATATGTATTAAGTAATCGCTTATCACTGTAGGATCTGAACTCCTTGGCAGTCTTCAGTGGGTTTATGCTCTCAGCTTCCCTGCCAGGTAAAGAAATACTCATTTCTGTTTTGAAGACAGGGTTATGGGAAGACAAGTGACTTGCCTAAGGCAACTGGAAACCAGGGATTTATTTGGGACTTGAACTGAGGGTTTCCAGCATCCTTCTTCCTTACAAATTATCACAATCCAGCAAATGGTCATTTGCATAGTGCTTACTACTCGGGAGCCCATTATGGCTGGAGTATAAACAATATATATAAAAAGTAAGTTAGCGGCCTTACTGCTGATGAACCCAATGTAAACTGACACACACAATGTGAAGTGGTGGCAGAACAACCCTGAAGGTTTCTTTTCCAAGTAGATGAAAGAGATTGAGAAATAGTAATCAACTTGCATTGGATTACTTCAGTCACAGTTCTCTCTGGTGTAATACTACACCTGCAGTACCTAAAAATATCTATTTATGTCATGTGGCACCTGCCATGTTTCAGTGTGCTCCATGGCTGGGGTTTTTACATGTTAGGAGAATGCAAACAACATCACCATAAGGTTATTACTTTGAGGGGGTTTCTTACATGCCCAGAGACATCTGCATGTAAGATTTTTTCACATCTCCTTCATCCGCTTGATTAGGCAGGTGTTAATTGTGCGTTTGCTGGTTTGCATTTCCCAGTACAGCCCTGAGTTGGTAAGTCTGGTTCCACGAAACAGTTCAAGCACCTGCCTTCCCTTTGAAACCACTGAAAAGTTCCTACATCAGACAGCCAAGTATCTTCCTGCATTTGGACCATCTTACAGTTGTCTTAACTGTTATTGCTGGCCTTTGTTTCAAAATTACTTCTCGCAGCAGAAAGATGGAGAAAGTACAGCTGCCAAACAGCTCCATCCATGGCCTGTTCCTAAATAACTTGCAATAAGCAGGTGTCCTTATTGACATCCTTAGTCACTGTTTCTGTCACAGTTGCTGTAAATGAGAGTGCTTGAACTGGAAGCCCTTCGGCTGAGAACAGAATGAGGGGGATGGCAAAACCATCTCTCATCCACCCTGCAGTCGTCCCTGCAGCAGTGCTGGGCTGTTGGTTTGGGCATCCGCAGGAGATTGTTGATCCCACTGTGAGGTGCCAGATCTGATAGGCAAGGTGGGGCTAAATGCTGACATGTGGAAAACAAGGTATAGACAAGAAGACAATAGAGGGTGCCAAAAAGTGGTAGGTTAATGTGGCATGAGTCACAAGTAACAGGGAAGGACGCAGAACTGCTTCAAACAGGTGTGCAGAGTGGCTGTCAGGGTGACAGCCTGCAAGAACTAAGAACTGGTCTGATGCACCCTCTGGTTTTTGCCTCGTTAAGAGGTTGTTGCAGGACTGAAGGTAAAGGTTGAACTTTTGATTTGTAGATAGGTAGATGACAGTAAGAAGTAACAAAGATGCACCGTGAGTAGATTTTGGTGTGTTTCCAGCAAGGTGTCCAAGAGGATCAGTCTCCCCAGTCTTCTATATGTACTTCCGATTCATTGAAAGGTGCTTGGTGACCTGGGTGTCCAGTGGGCAGGGTTGAGCTAAGGAGACATTGCCCTTGGGTCTGAAAGCTCATTGAGAAAACTACTCCCAGTAATCTGGCAGATGAAGCAGGAGGTGAGCAGGGTTGTCCCAGGAGAGCTGGCCAGATGGTAAGAAAAGGTTGTCCGCGCTTGGAAACAGCTTTCAAGATGTGCTGGTTTTCATAGTGGTGGGAGAGAGGAGAGGCTGAGGCCTGTGTGTGTGATGATACTACTCAGGGTTAATACAGAGATAGGCATTTTTGTAAGAAGCTTGATTTATGGTACCCAGCAAGGGTGGGAGCCGCTCTTTCCCTCCAGGCTGGCATTGTTCACCTCGTGCTATGTGTATATAACATGGGCTGGTATTGCCAAGGAATGCGACATGTTTTCTTTGGGATTTCCATGTGGAATGTCATGTATTTCCTTTGAATCTCCTCTCCTAGAATAAAACGGAAGTTAATCTGGAAGACAGAGAGTTTGTTCCTCTTGGAAATGTAGGCAGGGAAATACACTAAGAATTTCTTAATTTAAGCAGTTTTCCTTGCTACATCTTCTCTTAAGTCTGCACTTTGACAGTGGCTGAAGCCAGATAAAAACTGACATTTCTTCAAATAAAAAGCTGTTATTCTTTGCACACAGGAATCATCTCTTAGCCTGGCCATGCAGTGCAGTAGCTTACACTGGGGTGTTTTTAGTGCGGTAAGCAGTCAGCCCTCAAGCTCAGGTGACCAGCACTGTCTCTGCTAGCATCGTTTTGGTAAGTGTTTCTTGAAGTTTCAGTTCCTCAGCAGCCTGTGCTTGCCCCTTTTCAAGTTTGTCCTTACTTTGAGCTTCAGAGGAAAGAATGAGTGTCATTGATTACTGCGTCAGTAGCTTTGGAACATTAGAACAGAGTGATGGGAGATAAAAGAGCAATGCCATAAACTTTGCATAACCAAGTGCCAGACTCTTAGAAGAGTGTTTAGAGGAAAATGTTTGTTTTTGTCTCTTCAAGAATATCAGATAATCCCTTCACTTAATTTTTTTATGTTCAGGATCAAAGTATCTCAAAGTGCTTTATTTTTCATTGAAAAAATAATACCTGCAAAACTAACACCATGTCTCAGTCTTCTCATTTTTAAATCCGCAGGAGAGCAAATGCATGCTCTGAAGCTACAAGTAGAGACTGCTGTTCTCTCCCATATGATTTATGTTGTGATACTGTGGCAGTGTTCAGTGGACTGTTGTACTAGCTTCTGTACAAGCAGAGGCTAAAAGATACATCATCAGGCCAAATGTTTAAAAGTCAGGAGACCAATACAGGGATTTTAGCTGAATTACCTGCATTCAGGCCCCGAGACCTGCAGAAAAAGCAGGTGCCTGGCTCAGCAGTTCTCTCTCCAGTTTATTTGGAAGTAGTTGTAATTTATAAAGCATCACTTGTTTGAGGGAATGCCAAGAGTTTGATGGGAAATGTAACATACTGTTTTGCTTGCTGGACTAATATTGATTGTTTTGGAAATAGCTTATAGATGTGTTTTTCTTTAAGGGGTGAAGCGGACTAATTTGCCAAGAAACACGTTGGTCATTGTTTCCATTAAATGTGTGTATAGAGATAAATGTGGCTTTGCTGTTGCTGAAACCAATAACAGCTATTATTACTGTTGTTTTAGCCTTTGCCTTACTCTTAGGGAGAAATGGGAGATGGGTCCAAAGGAGAAATAAGAAAGACTTTGTATAAAGATTGACAAAGTTCTAATTTCCTCAGATCTAACCAAAGCTGCCGAAGCCACAAAAATGGTGGTCTCAGGGGTGAATTTATTGTTTTGTCTTACTGTTGTTGCAGAGCAGTGACCTTCAGAAGGGTTGTAAAGTTTTATTTTATGGTCCTGCTGATAAAGACACATATGTAATTTACTATACGAGTTCTTACAGACTTGGCTAACAACAAGTTTGACCCAGAGTTCAAAGAAATTATGGCTCCCGTTGTTTTATTGCTGCTGTGAAATATATTATTCTCTGTCCTACAGCTGTGTCGAAGTGTCTGCTGCACAAGGTGTACAGAAAAGATGCTGTAAAGGGAGAGCTTTCACATAAAGGGCAAGAGAGGGACACGACTGTGTGGCCATTTAAAAGTCATATCCAGCTCTATCAAAAACTGTAGGCTGTATTGTGAATAAAATATGGATGAAATTACTTCAGAATCCATGTTGCTCTTATTGCTGACGCTATTTTACTGCGGGAAATTGAGGTACAGAGCAATTAATCTGCTTGCCCCAAGGTTATGGAAGATGTGTGGCAGAAGCATGGAACTGACCCAAATCAACCAAATCCCTGCTTGGTGCCTGCCCACAAGACTTCCCTCTGTTTGCCTTTGGGTGCACTGCCACACCAGAAGCAAGGCAGGATGTTTGCAACTGATCTGGTTTCAAACGCATTTTTGGCATTTCTGAGATCCTAGATTGTGCTTCAGTGATTTTTATCTACCCCTGTATGTCCCGGGGCCTTTAAGATATAGCAATCCTGCTGTTTATTTTTATTACACTTACAATTGATTTTTTTTCCAAATAATTTGAGACAGCCAACTGAGTAGATTTTTAATTTTCTTTGCAAAGCTTGATCTTGCTTCTTGTTCTTCACTGATAGCTGTATATCTTACTGTCTTCAGTCGGTTATTGTAGTGATACTTATGCTGAAAAAATGGAGTTCAGAGTTTTCAGAACTCATCCGTCATACAGGTTGCTGGCAAAAAAAGTGTGCAAACTGCTCAGGAAAAATTCAGTGTGTTCTGTGAGGTGGTCTTGATAAAATATGTAAACGCTTAAGTTTCTATATGGAACTATTCCCTGCTGTCTGCTAGGGCTTCCAAAAGAGGCTAGATTTCCAGTCACACTGGAAAGTAATTACATTTCATCGACACAATGGTTTTTAATAATACTTCTATGGTGTTGTTGCCTTCAAAGTGATTTTTGAGCAATAATTCTAATAATATCTTTGGTGGCCCTTTGAAGATCCTGGTCTCTAACTGCTGTGATTAAGCTGCGAGAAGGAGGTGTATGATCCATATTTTTCTGAGACACAGGTCTCCCATTTCCTGCTTGTCTCTCAGATTTGCTGCTGCTCTTTTGATGAATACATGGCCACGAGCTGCAGATACAAGCAGGAGACAGCTAGACACCCACAGCAGACAACTCACTGACCTCTCAGTGTTAGTGCTGCCAGAGCTGTTCACACAGCTGGGATGCTCCAGGTGACTGACAGATGAAGGGACTTGCCAGAGGCTGTGGAGCGAAGCCAGAGTCAGGATCAGGGTTCAATTTCCAGGTTCCCCTGCCTGAATTGAGAACTGTTTTCTTCCATTTCTGCACAAAGTTACAGAAACTCAGTGCTCAACTGGTAGCCAGTTTGCAGCTCCAGGAGACACAGCTGTGAGCACTTACCTACTGCAGAGTTGCTGTCATCACTGAAATAGTGGGGTCTCCTTTTGGCAGGTTGGAGTCATACCATGGCATCTCCGTGAAGCACTTGAAGTGACCTTTGCAGTTGTTTAGTATAAATAAATCACCCTTTGCTTTCAGGCTTGCTCAACATTGCATACAGGGTGTTATAGCTGCTGAGATGCAGCTCTGCACAGCAGCTGAAGTGCTGTAGGTGCCTCTCTGTAAACATGCATGGGTGGGGCTTTTCCGTATCACCCGTCATGTCTGAATTTTGCCATCTGCAAAACCCGAATAACCATACAAATCAAATCCGAGGGCCAGGTTTATGCAGTGGCTTCAAACAGTCTTCCAAATTCCGTTATTACTAATGACATTAATAAATTATCAGCATTTATGGTGATTTAGGAAGCATAAGGTTCAAGTATTTAACAAATTTCACAACTCTATTTGTTAATGAACTTGATGGATGACTTGCCAGGCAGAATTGTATTGCTGTGTCCTTGGAGTACATGCTAAAACACCGTGTTTTTAGCACTGTATTACTCCAGGCCCTGATTGAGATCCAGTACCATCTGTAACAGTGCTGCTATGATTAAAAGGACGTAAGTTTGTGCTCTTCCCTCTGAGATAGAACATTATGAAGTCTTCATTTCCCAGATCATTAGAAACTCAAAATAGCCATCTGGCCAAAACCAGAGATGCATATGCCTGCAACTACAGCTTAACAGCATTCAGCTGGGAGGGTTGCTGCTCTGTAGCATTTGGGACTGGAAACTGCAGAGCATGTTTTGCTGTGATCTCATGGAAATCTCTTCACGTGTCTATCTAAAATGCAATTGATGTTTCAACCAGGAATATAATACACTTTAAATGGGCTAAAATGCTTTGAAACCACAAGGGCATATCACCTCCACATGCTGCTCCAGTGATTATTTTCACTGTTAAAAAGGTACCGTATTTCAGCCTCCATTTGCCTGGCCTCAGCACCTGTCAGAAGGAAATCAGTGTGTCTAAACTCTCAGCATTTCAGGGGCATTACAAAAGACCACAAGCTCTTGAATTTGCAAAATTTGACCTAAAGTATGATAGGAACTGATTTACACATGCTTCTTCCATGACTTAACACTGGTAGCAGCTGGGGGGTCTGAAAATAAGGTGTTTGTGCTGCTGGCTTTGTTACCTTTACCAGGTACCCCTCAGTCATGTACAGATTACCTCCAGCAGAGCTGTAAGTCTGCTATGCACACAGCATTGTGTATATTCCTTACTCTCAGATGGTGATGTACAGTAGAAAATAGGACCTGGGGGAGTCATTGTCACCAGCCATTCACTCCTGCTCATGGTCTTAGCTTCCCTATTTGGATAGTTAGAATAATATTTATACATCTAAAAGCTCACACTGTGCTCCAGTGGTTTTAGCTCTAAGCTCTGCATGGACTACAACTGTAAACAAATGTAGAGATACATACTATAAGTAATTTACACTTTGTAGAAGAGGCCTGGACATAATACAACAGCAATGACTTCCTTCTTCTAATAGAATTTTTAGGTCATTATATTGACTGTACAGGGCAAGCTCATATCCTGGAGGGGTGTCACTGGAAGGAGGAGTAAGGGGAAAGGATCTGTTTTTATTCTGGCTTCTGTTTTGACCAGCAAATATAATGGCACATGACCATTGAGCCGACAGTAATCCAGTTACAAAAGTCTTCAGAGTTACTGCACCAACCAAATTAAACTTGATTACATCCAATTATACTGAAAAGCCAGACAACAGCTCTTAGCTTGGGGTGAAGTAACTTCTTGCAGTCGCATGTGGGGAAGCTTTGCGGGGTGTCAGGAGGATAATTGCTCGTTTGCTCTACCACAGAGCACCATCTGCTCTTGAAGTAATGCCTAAGGATGTGAGAGTATACCAGGGTCGGGTAAACAGGCAGGGGAGCCCGGCAAAGATTTCTCCTTGCTTGTTTTATTATCATTTGTTTTATGGTTGCTTGCCCTGGGCCCAGCTGCGGTCAAAGCCCCATTGTGCCAAATAGTGTCCGCAGAGGGAGTCCTTCTCATACTGAGCTGCTGGTCTCATTGGGGGAAAAACAAGGATGAAGTGGCCTTTATGCTTATATCAAAACAGTGTCTGTGTCTGGAGCATTGCCTGGTGCACTTTCCACCAAGCAGTTCTAAAATGGTTTTTCTGTCTTCAGGAGGTGAGAAAAAAAATGGGAAAACTCTCAGTTTCCTTCTCTTCCATGGCAGAAAAGGGGGGGGGGGGGGGTGGTAAAGATATCTGCCAAAGATGTATGCATCCATCCTAAAAGGAATCACCAAGTGGGAAGAAGTCCTATCTGGGCCCAAAACTGAGAAGTACATCAGTAGCATTCTGTCTTAGCTCAGCTGCAGGAAATGTACTGCTAACTGTCTAGTTTGCTGAGAGAAGTAGGACTAGGCTTTAGTGTGGACTAAATTGGAAAACATGTTTAATTATCTGCAAGTGTGAGGAGTGGAACTGTCTTCCAGCTGCATCCACAGACATTGTCCTGGCACCCCAGGCCCCTCCCTGTGCTGCCCAGTGGTCTGTATCCATTCTTGATGGGATGTGCTGGATTTTACCAGGACCTCCAACAGAGAAAGGACAAAGTAGGCTTAAGCCATTGCTTTCCCATTACCACCACTAGCAACTGGACCATCAAGTCCAAGGGACCCTATGTGCCTTTAACACTGCTCACCTGCAAGTCATCTCTTTGTTACAAGTCTCTATTAAAGCATCAGAACTGTGATGCCCATGTCTTTGCCAGAACACTGTAGTGAAGGTGCTTCAAACTGTCTTGTTATCTGATCAAAGCATCCTGTGCTACTATTCCCTCTGCTCATGGAAAGCAGCCAGTGCTGCTGGAGCTGCTGTCTATCACACGAAGGAAAGGACCGTCTTCAATTTGGCTTCAATTGCAGTCGTTCCGGCGGGCTTGCTGTGCTATTCTATGGAGGGTGGAAAGCTTGAAAAGATTCAAGTTCTTGAAAAAGGTGATTTTTTTTTAACCTTGAAAACCCTTACTGAAATAAAAAGCTGCTCTCATCTTGCTCTGCTGCAGGAACTGTTGCATAAGATAAAGTCAGGTCCTATTGTTGTGGAGCTGGATCTCAGGAGACTGAGTATTTGGTCAGAATTAAAAGCAGGCAAGTAGCACCAGGCAGCACAGCAGATTTTTAAGCCTTTCCCCCCACCCCCCTAGCCTGTTTTGGTTTATATTAACCTCAGTATAAGGCATTTCCAAGGGATTAGTGCCTGGCTGGGGTAAGTAGCCCGAAGCATTTCAGCCAGCTGGTCCCTAATCCACAGGAAATGCCCTGTGTCTCCATCCATCCCGACTGCTTGCACCAGCGACGGGGAGCGAGGCGAATTGCTCTGCCTGCAGCTTTCCTTTCTGCCAGCAGATGGCACAGCTCATTTAAATAAATTTGGAGCAGGCGGGAGAAGCTGTGTGCATTGTGGTTTCTTTCTTCGAAGTTCTGATTTTTCATTGATTTCGGTTTCAGATATGAATGAGAAACCACACTGAAGGTTAAAAATCGTGGAGGTTTCTGCAGGAGAAAGTGTCACTTTTTCATGTACTCCAGCACATTAAACACACAGTCCAAGAGCCTTTTCTTAGAGAAATGTTTCCCTCTCAGCTGTACCCTTGTTCAAGGAATATGATTCCTCACATGGCAACTCTTAATTTCTCCCTTGCTACAACTGCAAATTCTGCTGTTCCCCCTTCAGTGGCTCCTGCTGGCAAAGACGGATTCTCTATGGCTTCGCATAACTCCCTCACTGGGTTTTTCCAACACAGGGATGTGGTTTTCACACAGTTTGCCGCCAAGGCTGCTGGCTGTTAGCTGAAACTCCAGAGATTTACGTAGTCAGCTGGGGCCAGCCTGAGTTCATTCTCCACTGCCATTTGGAGGAACAGCTTGAAGTTGGGAAAACTGTTACGAATGTGCAAGTGCTGCAAATCAGAGCCATGCTCAAGACAGACATCATCCTTAACTCCTAGGGGCATTGAGGGTGGTATTTGTGCATCTTCCAGGACAAATGCTTTAAGGAGAGCCAGCATTATAAGGCATTGTAATGTTACATGCATTGGATCATATGTAATCTGGCAGCCTGATGCCAGAGTTAACTCACTGTTCCTGCTGTGCATATAGCCACAGTGGAATTAGGGAGGCACTTCACGTGCAGCATCTTTGTTTCAAGCATTTTTCTGCACAGAGCTTATATTAAGGTTGGACTTGATCATCTTGGATGTCTTTTCCAACTTTTATGATTCTGTGATTCAGTGTCACATTTGAGATGGCAGCATATTTAAATGCACAGAACATGCAATTAATTTCCCATCCAAAAGTCCCAGCAATCCGAGATACAGATGTCAGGCTTCACCAAAGGCAGGGTACTTCATGTTTTGGGCACTGTTCAGATATATGTTGTGATATAACCAAGGCAGTAAATGTGATCCAGTATAGGGGATAAGTGAAGAGAAAGGATAGTACAGCAAGGGAGGAGGATAATAAACGAAGGGCTGTCACAGAATATGTAGAATAATTCATTCCAATTCACACGATGATAATTATGGAGCAGTTCTTCTAACATCCATCACCCAAATGAAGTGTTTCAACTCCGTGTGGTGGAAGTTGTTAACATAAAAATGCAGACAGAGTTCTCTGCAACTGGTATTTAAACTGATACCACTTTGCATTGGTGTCAGTATGAGTGAATTCCTAACCTGTGAATCATTAACATACACCATGGAATAGCTTTGCACGATACCTGTGTATTAATCATGATTGTCTGCTCTCGATTTGGTCTTTCTAAATCCCCAGTGTCTCACCAGCCTCCCTGAAATCACTGTGTGTTTTGGGAAGATCTCTCATGTGCAGGTCACCAGGATACAGGTTTCCCTAAGCATGTTCAAAGTGCCTCTAACCCAGGGGAGTTTGCGGGTGGGACTCTTGCTCTCATGCAGTGTAAATTGATAGGGCTCCAGTGCACTGAATAATAGGCAATGCTGGCTGAGGCCAGCACAGAACTGGTCTCTCCATCCTCCCCTGCTCTCAGCTCCATCACACACACTGCACTGGCAGAGATGGTAAGCTGAGCTGATCATGGCCTCTCTGTGCAGAGATTGCCCAGCACTGGAATAGGATCTAATGCTTCCTTTGGGTAGTGAGAAGGTAGAAAAATCTTCCTTTTTAGCCTTTGCGTTTCACTGGCAGAAAAACAAAGCTGTTGAGAAAATACATTCCTAACAAATGCCTGACTTGTTCTGTAAGGGGTTATTCCCCTGCTTTATGCATTCACAAAGATGATAAACAACATATGGCTTAACCGTGCTGTCCCCATCTTGAGAAGGGGTGTTGTTCCTACCTCCCAGAGGCCCTGCGAGTTGCAGTTGCTGTTCTACAGTGATGCAAGATTCCTGCTCGAGCGACATTGTATAAAGGTGGTTGTTTGACATACAGTAGCACATCCAGCCTGTGTGGAGTTGTTATTGCACCAGCTATGGCACAAACATGTAAGGAGGGACTGTCCCTGCCCACAGAGGTTGGACGGGCAGGGAAGCTGAGGCAGGGATGACTGAATGTGCCCAAGCAGGTTTGGGGCAGAGCTGCTGTACAGAGACAGGTGCTAGAAATCCATCCCCAGCAAACAACCCTGGGTTGTGTTTTCCACATGAGCATGGGCTAAGAGGGCTTGGCTTTTATGGGTACCATGCCCAAGTTTTTGCTTTAAAGAATGCAGTGAAAGGAGGTTTAGAGCATAACCCAACTTACAGGTCTGTAGAGGGATGTTTTATTGCTGCCTGAGCTGGAGAGAGATCAGACTTTGAAATGTACAGCATTTTTGATCTGAAAGATGATAGTGAATCTCAGCCAGGGTATAATATGCCGTAATACAAAACCTGGCTTGTCTGCATGAAGCTCCAGTGGCAGTCAAATCCCCTTTCAGTGACCACTGATACATTACTTCAAAATCAATAATAAAATATGAAGCTTTTATTGATTCCCCTCGAGTTTTCTTTTATTTTTTTTTCTCCAAGAGGGTTTTTGGCATCACTTGTGTTTGGCTGTATCTTGCTCAACCTCTTTGTTTTCCTATGGCACCTTCATCTCAGGTACAAGCCCCTGAGCACAGCGAGGTTAAAGCTATCCTCATCTTTCCGAGGTGAGATGGACCTTCTCCATCAAGAGAGGGGAAGGGTCCACGGGTAACGAAGCCTTACAGTGGAGGGTTTGGCAGGGGGGAGTATACTTTTTTATTAAGGCAACGCTGGCTGCTGGACATCACCTGCTGCAGTATGGATGAAGTTTCTCTACAGGCACTGGATCAGTGCGGGGCGGGGGACAGGGACGAGGGGTAGCCCCTCGGGGGAGGTGTGGGGCCGAGCAGCCCCCGTCCCCGCGGGGTTTGTGTCTTTAACAGGGCTGGCGGGGCGCCGGGCGGGCGGAGGCGTGGTGAGCCGGGAAGGAGCCAGTTTCCTGCTTCCCCGCTCGCAGCCGAGCGGCCGCGGCGGCGGGGGGAGGCGCTCGCCGCCCCCCCCCCCCCCATCCCTCCCTCCCTCCCTCCCTCCCTCCCCGCATCCACCCACCCACCCACCCATCCATCCGCTCACCCACCCACCCCCGTCCGCCCGCCCTCCATGGGCCGGCGCGGCCGGCGCTGAGCGCCGGGAGGCAGCGCCCGGCGGCGCCCGGCTCCGCGATGAGCGGCGGGGAGGTGGTGTGCTCGGGCTGGCTCCGAAAGTCACCACCGGAGAAGAAGTTACGGAGATACGTAAGTCGCAGCCCACCCCATCTCATCCCTTCCCCGGCCCCGGGAAAGCCGGGATCCATCCCCGCCGCGTCTATCCGCGCTCCCTGCCGCCAGCCCGGGTGCACCTGCCGGCGCCGCGGAGGCTCAGCGGGGCAGGGCAGGGCGGGGGTGCCTCTTGCCCGGGCGGGGCGCGGCTGGTCGTGGCTCCCCGCCGCTCAGGGAAGGGAGGGTGGGAGCATCTTCGAGCCCGCCGGCTTGTTCGCTGCCCCAGTGTGCTGGGGTGGGGATGACGGCCAGGGCTGCAGCGGGCACCCTGTGCTGGGGCTGTCCTGGCTGCGCCCCGCGGTGGCCGGGCTCACCCGGGTCCTGCGACGGTCACACCCCCGCCTTTGAAGTCGTCTGTTTTAGGGGAGGTTTGGGCATACCTTGGTCCCAAGGAGTAAAGGTACTAACGCACCTTGGATCGCCCCCAACATCCCCATGATAGTCGCTCTCCCCCATCCCGCGCACGGTTCCTATTAATCATTGAACGTCCGAAGCCTTTGAAGATAGCACCAGTAGCGCTTGGATAGCCTTTGTGTCGTTAGCGGCTGAGATCAAACACTTCAAAGAAGTTGTAAAAAGAGGGTCCAAATGCCAGCTTTGTCACATTCCCCACTCATTGAAAGAAATAACTGTTCTTTGCGCCCTCCGCCTGACGGTCCTGCCAGGCGCCACAAACATGAGAGCTCAGAAACACACTGCCATCCTGTGACTCGGCACATCCCTCCCCGGGATAAAGCTGGAGCCCCACTCCCTGACGCCGGTGACCTGCCTCTGCCAGGCTTCAGCTGACTAGAACACGGCCCGTGGGAGAGAGCTGGATGCTCTCCCTTCCTGGGGGGACAGCAGCCAGATCCTCCTTTGGTCCTGTAGCTCTTGCCTGCATGTATTTCGGGAATGGCAGGCAGAACAAGTGCAGCTGGTGCCTCCTTAGTGTTTGTTATTGATTGATGGAAGCATCACTGCCTACCCTTGAGAAGGAGATGGATGTCTGTAGTCCTGTATTGCAGGCTAGAGCTGGACCAGAGGGGTGTCTGATTTGTGATCTGGTGCTATTAGCCTTGTCCAAAATGGGTTCAGCCCCATAGATATCAGTGGTGCCACATCCCTTTGCATTAGACTGGGTGTCCGGTCACTCTTGGCAATCCTTTCCTTGTGTGCCTCATCCCCTTGGAGAGAGTATCAGGTTGGCACAGTGCTGCAGGATGAAATTACAAGTGATTCCAGTTCTTTTACTCCTTGTCCCCCAAAATGTATTGAGACAAAGGTAAAACTGGGTGTTTACACAGGAAATATCAACCCCCTAATGTATATAGGCCAGCTTTGTGGGAGATGGTCAGAATGACTTTGTGCACGCTGAACTGTGGAGGATGCTTTTAGCTTAATGGAGCAAAGCACCTTCCTCCCGCAGAAATCAACTAATTGCTGATCCTGAGTCACCAGTGGCCTTAACTCATCAAACATCATTAGCTCCCCAGCATCTGCCCCATGAAAGGGTGCTCACATTGCTGTCTGAATATCCAGCTTGTGCTCTGGCATTCCAGCAAGAGCTGAATAAATTTGCTAAATGCTCTACATGGAGGGTGTGAGCCAGTGGTTAGTGCTAATTATTGATGTACATAAGAGTGCTTTTCATCCAGATACATCCCAAAGTGCTTTGCAAGCCACCTATGTTTTCAGAACATCCTCATTCCCCCAAGAGGAAATGCAGCCGTGCTGAGATGTGCCCAGCCATCCCACACAGCCTCTGTGGGGCAGGAAGCAATGCTTGGCAGATGTCACTCAAGGGGATCTCTGTGCCAGAGCGGTCCCAGCGCTGTGGTCAGTGGGACTTCCCTTCCAGTCACACTAGTTGCACCAGCTTCCTGCATCAGTGGCTGGATTTGAAAATGTTGGCCTTATCTTGGACTGTGTCTCACTTGGTGGTGCCCCATCCCTTTACTTTTTAATGCATTATTATTGATATATAGCTGCAGTGTGCATTCAGGGTCTGGTGTGTTGATGGAGTTCTCTTCGATAGTGCTTCAGAGCAGCTTGCTGTTATAGAGCCTGATGTTGATGACTTTACTCCTGTAATGCCTGCCTTCATCTACAACAAAACCTACGTGCCTGGATTTTGGTTTTCATGCACAAAAGGCAAATTTTCAGCAACTGTGGTGTTACACTGGCTTTTGTGTGGCCTCAAAGGGAAGGCGCTGAATCCCTGGCTTTGCCACTTTCCTTATACCGTCAGTTTATATTCTGCTTTGAGACCTCAAAGGAGAAATCTCAGGCTGCAGGATGCTGCTAATCGGGTTTGAAGTTCCTGCTCTGGCTGTATTGACACAGGGTAGATGATAGATTTATTTTTTCTTTGTCAAATGCATTTCAAATATACGTGTCTGCACATGGGTGTGTTGCTAACGCTGTCCTTGAAGTGCTGTGCTTTTATAAGCCTGGTTTTGTTTTGCTTTTATTTTTTAAGGAGATCTTTGGCAAGAGGAACGTGCTAAATTTTCTCTCTAACTTCCACCCAAAGTGATTGGGGAAGGGGACTCTTCTTCTCCACGCCTGATCCATACAGTGCTAATCTGCATTTACAGTAATACCTCTCTGTTTCATTTCAGAGGATTGTGTTTATGTGAGATTGTGGGATGTTTTGTGTAGGACCTCTTTGTACAATGCTCTGAGAAATATCGGTGTTGTGAGTTTCTCTTCTGTTGAGGGACATTCAAATGATCAGGCAATGACTGCTTAAAGGTTGAGACAAAGTGGTCCTTTTTTCTGCCTCATAACTGCAGACAGGGGTTCCTGTGAACTCTAGGCAGTTTGGCTGTAAATGCTACTGTAGTACTGATAATAAAAGATAAGCAAACAACTGAAGGTCAGAAGTAATGGAGTTCCACCTCTGATCTGCTTGGGACACCCAGCTCCGTCGTCCGCTTGTTTGATTCCTTTTTTTCAGACAAACACTTTTGTACCTTTGTGGAGTGGTGTAGGTTGGAAGGGACATTTAAAGCTCATCTAGCCCAACTCCCCTGCAATGAGCAGGGACATCTTCAACTAGACCTGGTTGCTCAGAGCCCCATCTAGCCTGGCCTTAAGATGTTTCCAGGGATGGGGCCTCCACCATCTCTGGACAACCTGTGCCAGTGTTCCAGCACTGTCATAAAAAAATTTCTTCCTTAGATCTGGTATGAATCTACCCTCTTTCACTTTTAAAACCATTGTCCCATGTCCTGTTGCCACGGACCTTACCTTTTGGCCTTCTGACTTTCATGCATAGCAGTATCTCCTTGTAAGCAGCGCAGAAGTGTCTTTTAATTCTCCTTCTGACTCCTCCTTAAAACACCTATGAAAAAGTAAAAAACCCTCATTCCCTAAACAAAACCCTTGGCTTTAGTTATGTGACAGATGAGCTGAGACCAGCGCATGTTGTGCCAGTCCTGTACTGACTCACTGTCGCCTGGTCCTCTCCCGCTGGACGTGCCTGTCTGTTGTCTCCTGTGTTAGACGTGGGTTTAGAGTGGTGTTTTGTGTCTGTCCGCTGCCCAGCACAATAGGGCTTGGGGCTGGACTGTCTGGCAGAGAAGCAATGTGAAAAATAACTGCTGTCGTAGAGCAGCTCAGCTCCCTATCGTTAGATCAGCGCGCTCTGCCTGCTCATTTATGTACCGTGAAGTCAGAGTATTTTCTGTCTGACTGAGATGTACGTCTGCAGTTCTGACTAAAACAAAAGCTTCTCATCATGTACTGGTTTTACAATGCTTTAATGCTTTTGGGTTTTGTTTTTTTCCCTTGACTGGGTTAACCAGAGGGAGTTTGGCTTTGTGCTTCAGTGGTTGTTTTTACATCAAGCAGAAGCAGTTTAATCAAGGTCATTGAAAGAGCCACTCCTCTCCAATGGGGTGAGCAAGAAGAGGTTAAGAGGGTATAATGGGATGATTTGCTGATCACAGACTTATTCCAAGGGGTAACTCCCTGATGAAGAGCTTCCTTTGGTTCTTCATATCCCACCTGAAATGCATAACAAAGATGTTCTCCTTAAAGGAGAGTGTGGGATGTGTACTGAAGGAGGACCACAGTGGCATAGCACTAGCTGGGATGAAATTTTATAGAGGGGAGAAGAACGAACATCTCTTTATTCTGCAGCAAAATATAAAAGATAGGTATTGTGCAAAATTGTCTCCTTTTTTTCCCCTCTTCTCTGTAAGGAGTTTTAATGGGTTGCTCTCATGTTCAGCTATGCCGCCTGGTTCGGGATGCTCACCTGTACTAAAAATTGCAGAGGCTCCTGATAAAAGCACTAAAAAGTGAACAGAAATCTAGAAAACATAGAAAGACCGAAGGAAAGTAGGTTGTTGAGGGATGGGAGGGCTGAGAGGAGAAATAGCATTCACTGAGTATGTCAAAGGTAGCTGTGAAGGGGAATGGAGTAAACTGTTCTACATGGCCGGTGGTAGGAGGCCAAGAAGTGCTGAACTTGAACTGCAGCAAGGGAAACAAGTGTTGGGAAAAACTTCCTAACCTCTGATTGCCAGAGCGGAGCAGTGGAACAAATGGTTTGGGATGGGTTTGGAGTCTCCATCATGGCAGTTTCAAACTTCAGGTTGGCCAAACTCCACTTTAGAGAGCTGATCCTCTTTGAGGCAGTGGAATAAATTTAACAAATTCTCCAAATGTTCCTTCCAGTGCTGGTTTAGGTGAATATAGATTTTGAGCCTGGACACAGGGAGGGATAGCAGAGAGGCTTAAGGGCACAAATTATGTCACTTGAATATACTGATGGGACCTCAGGGAAGTCCTTTAACAAGTTCTTTTTAGAAAGTTTTGACAGTACTGAACTCCATGACTTCACTCCAGCTGTCAAGCTGCCTTGCTGCACCCTGCTCCTCCCATGTAATCTCCTGGCTTGATTCAGAAGGACCATCAGATATTCTAGCTGTTGTCATCAGCCCCATGATTCAGAGAAGGGATGAACACTTGTTCCACCAGAGAAGTTTTTACAGGTCAGGGGGTGCAGTTTGCTTGCAAGGGCAATGCCTGCCAGCACTCCTGCCACACCAGCTCTCTTGTGCAATGCTGTACAAAGGTCCCACTCTGTAACTTGTTTCTCTGCTGCATCGTTGCTGATGAGTCAAAACACACGATCTCTTCCCTACAACCTTCTCTTGGGGTCATTTTGTTTGCATGTGGGTCTGCATTCCTTTGCCCACTTAACATTTTCTGGAAACAGTCAGATGGTCATGTATTGTCATCATCATACTTGTGATCTAATAATATGCAGATACTTTAAGGATGGTTATGGGGATGATCAAGTCAAACTCTTCTTGGTTGTAGCAGGTGACAAAATAAAGGGCAACAGCTTTGGAGGTTCAGGTTGGGTCTTACGAAAGCCCTTCCCATGAGAGGGTCTTCATATAGAGGAACAAGGTTCCCACAAGAGGTTGCAGTCTTTGGAGGTTTTCAAGACTTGAGTTGAAAAAATTCCAGCTGGCCTGATGTAGTCATACCTCAAATGCAAGGCTGGATTAGAGACCTCCTGATGTGCCTCCAACCCAGCACCTCTTACAGCTCTGTGACAAAGCACAGCATCTCAGAAATTATAGAGCTGCTTTAGCCCAGCTCCCCATGAAGGCGAATAGTCTTTGTTTTGTTTGCTTCCAACACAAGCAGCCTGGGAGAAGTGCTGCACTAGGACAGCTCTTCAACTGCCGTACCTCAAACTGGTTTGGTCAGGGCTAACCTGCATGTCTTCCTGAAGCATTGCATTGATTGAGCTGGGCATGCCCATAGGGGTAAGGAGTATGTGTGTTGTGTCAGGAGTGAAACCAGTGTATTTTCCAGGTGCTTTGGCTTTGCTAAGAGAACTTGAGTCAGCTGTCTGTCACGACTTCAGAGCTGGCCAATGGTCCTGGAACTCCACAGTGAATGTAAAAGATTGATGGTGGCAAAGCACAGGTTGAACTTAAGACAAACAACGCTTAGGAAAAGTGTGCAAGGAAGCTGGCTTCATTTCTCTTTGAAAGCAGAAGTGATATTGAAACCACTTTTTTTCTCTTTTTGTTTTAGCAAGTATCGGATGCAAGACATGATGTAATAGTGTTTACCAGACCGAAGCACATAAATTATAGTAGTGACTCAAAGGCAGAAGAAATATTATTTATTTGGATTACAGTAGCAGCTGAGGTGACTGGGACTGGGGCTCAATATTCTGGGTGTTTGGGGAGACCACATCTGCCCTGAAGGGTCTGGTCAGATCAGGAAACTGAGGCATGCAGCACTTGTGTTCAGGGTCATTCCCACAGCTGGGAACTCAACTTGGGTTTATGGTTTCTACCTGATCCAGGGGTTTCTGAGCTGCTTGCAGGCTACTGGGGATGTGTGAAGTAAGGAATTGTAACTGGTCCAGATAAGAACATAATACTTTTAACAGGGATTTAGGTGATGAGGGTGCCATGGCCACCTGGGGGGTCTCTGAGATGAATTGATCTGAAAGATTTGCAAATTGCTACTTTTGATATGGCCCTTCTTTTCAGTACTGCTTTAAGTCTTTAAAATCCCACTTCCCTATCATAATACTTAGGTGGATCTTACGTCACCTAGCAGTGGTGACAAAATGTATCTATCCCTGTCTTACGAGGTGGGAGAAATAAGGAAGATAGATTTGATTTACTTCAGGGTGCACAGAAAGCAGCTATAGAGCTGGAACATGTTTTGCTACCTTTCTGTGCAGGCTTTCAACCCCTCAGCCTTTCTTCTTGAAATAGACCCATCTTGCGAAGGACTTGGGCAAAAATAGGTTAAGCCCAGGATCAGCAATATACAAATGCTTATTATCCCACACGATCATCAGGCTGGGTAATTTTATGGAATTTTAGTTGCGGCACAACTAGGCATATCGTTCCATTGAGAAGTGTTGTGTTAATACAGACTGTTGCGATTTCTTCATCCAGAGCTGTGAGCAGGAAGCCTGGCCCTGCCACTGGAGCTGTAGAGAGCCTGACCCATGCCACCAGCTGGGGCACCTGGCTCTAGAGAGGCTCTCATAGTTGCTGAGCATCCAGAATGTCTCCTGGAACATCCTGAACAGCACCTACAGTAGCATTCCTCATGCAGATGAATAAGCTAAGGGCAGACCCACCCTTCAAAGTTTCAGTTGGTATCTCCACAGTTCAGCAATGGCTTCTGTATTTCTGTTTAAATAATAAAAGTAGTTTCAGAAAGGAAAAATCTTCATTCTTGTTTGTATATCAGGTGGTCTCTGTGCCTTATCTCTGGTCCTTCTGTGGCATATAGTGATGCCAGCTTGAAAGGAGCTGAGCAAAGGAAGGTTGAGTTAGGTTTTTGTTTGCCTTTTCCAGTCTCTCACCCCTGCTGAGGAGACATCTGGGTTAGAAGTGACTTGTTTGCACTCTTGCACACAACTGTGTTAATATCCCACTATGACTGGATGCTTTTACACAAAAGCTTTCAGAGTTGCTGGTCTGGAATTGCTGGTCCCTCTCACGGAGGGACAGGTGAGTTTACTCCTCCTTAGGCTTTTTAGTCAGAATCTGGAGAATTTGAATCAGCACCTGAACACCTTGCTGCCAAGTCAAACAAGCATTGTGGTTATCATGTGCTTAGCATTATCAGCAGCAAATTGGCCATGAAGGTGGAGACTGAATAGATGGAGCCCCAATGTGAGCATGGCTGGTGGCTGGTCACTAGTGGGGTTCTGCAGAACTCAATCTTAGGGCCACTGTTCATAAACATCTTCATAAATGACTTAGATGCAGGACTCAAAGGGAAGCTAAGTTTGTTGATGATACTAAATTGGGAGGAATTCTTTCAAGGCAGAGAGGCGCTGCAGAGAGACCTGGACAAATCAGAGGGCTGGGCAATCACCAGACATAGGAAGTTTAACAAGGGAAAGTGCCAAATTCTGCACCTGGGATGGCACAACCCTGGATGTTCATACAGACTGGGCAATGGCATGCTGGAAAGCAATGCCATGGAAAGGAGCCTGAGGGTCCTGGTTGAAGGCAAGTTATACATGAGTTAGCAGTGCCCTGGCAGCCAGGAGGGCCAACCGTGTCCTGGGGGACATCAGGCACAGCATCGCCAGCCAGTTGAAGGAGGGGATTGTGCTGCTCTGCTCTGCACTGGGGTGGCCTCACCTTTAATATTGTGTGCAAGTGTGGGCACCACAAGATAACAAAAAGACTAAGCCATTAAACAGAGTCCAAAGGAGGGCAGCGAAGATGGTGAAGGGGCCTGAGGGGAGGCCTGAAGGGGCCTGAGGGGAGGCCTGAGGGGACGCCGTGTGAGAAGCCGATGAGGTCACTTTGTTTGTTCAGCCTGGAGAAGAGGAGACTGAGGGGAGACCTTACAGAAATCTGCTACTCCTATGGAAGAAGAGGGGGAGGCACTGATCTCTTCTCTGTGTTGACCAATGACGGGATCAGAGGAAATGGCCTGAAGCTGTGTTGGGAAAGGTTTAAGTTAGATAATAGGAAAAGGTTCTTTCCCCAGAGGGAGGTTGGGCACTGGAACAGACTCCCAGGGAAGTGATCACAGCACCAAGCCTGACAAAGCTCAAGAAGTGTTTGGTCAGTGCTCTCAGACACATGCTGTGACTCTTGGGGCTGTCCTGAGCAGAGTCACAAGTTAGGCTTTGATCCCTGTGGGTCCCTTCCAATGCAAGGTATTCTATAATTCTAAGATCACTTTTCTTACTTTGTGATTAGTGACAGAAAAAGCAAATACTCAGCATATGGAATCACAGAGAACAGACCTGAGACCCTGAGAAGAGATCCAGACCATGTGCCTGCTGCCAGGCAAACACACTTTCACCTCAGGTGTGCCTGCCATAACGTTGCCTTGTAATGTACAAACAGGAATTCCTCAAGATCAGCATGCAAACCTGCACAGTGCCATCATACGTATGTCATTGATCATACCTAGCCATACAGCAGCTTAAATACATGCTGTGTTTAAAAAGAAAATTAAAAAAAATCATTGTGTATATGTAAAAATCAGCTTTGGTCAAAAAACTTGCTCATAGTTGTCTTTAGCTGACAAACTGTACCTTTAAAGAATGGGAGGAAAATCTGAGTGCTGGGAGCATATGTTTCTTGCTGTGTAAGATAGCCAATGGTGCCTGTTTCTCCAGTGAATCTGGACTACATCCAGCAACCTGGGGGGGTGATTTCATCTCTGGATTTGTCTTTTCGTATTTGGTTCCTATTTTCTTCTGAGCTCTTGCGCAGTTTTTCCTGGAGAAGGTTACAATCTGGGAATTCTTGCATCAGTCTGGTTGTCTGCATTACATTAATACCTAGAAATGAACTTCTCCATCCAAATGTGAATATTCTTGCCCCAAAATGATGTGTGTTCAGGATAGGAAGCTCACTCTTGGGCCAGAAATGGGACATTTTTATTTATACTTTAGATCTGGATTTGAGACAGGACCAGTTGAGAACAGCTCTTAGACATTTCTGAATTACGTGTTCAGATTGCTTATTTTCCATTGCTTCAAATGCTTTTCTGTCACTGCCTACCCCATATTCTTTTCACATGGCCTCTGAATTTTTAAATCCTGTATGTTTGGTCTCTCTATTGACAGAACTATTAACCTATTGACAGAAATGAAAATCAATTGACAGCAATATCTTCTGGTTGTTATTGTTTTTTAATTATTGTTTATTATTTCTTTTGCTTCCTAATGCCTTTTAGGCACATCCAAACTGTTTCCATCATGTCTTCTGGATCGAAGATGCTATCCTAATAGCATCTCGGTATTTGTTATGTATCTAATTCCACTTAAACCTGGTATTTTCCAAAGGTGTTTGCTTTGGAAGACATTTAGACATCTCTTTGGTGGAGTTCCAGCTTCTGCATCCATATGGTAAGATGGAAATAACATTCTGAGTCAAAGATTTGTGGTCTTCTGCATTTCATAGATTTTCAGTGATTAAGTTTTGCTGATGATCCCAGCTCCTGCCTTGCCCATTCAGGTTCTTTGCTGACCTTCAGAACATCCCCATGGACTTTGGTGTGACTGCCAAAAGTTGCAAGCTGACTTGCTAAACCAACTTCCTGACTGCTTAACGTAGTATCCAAACAGAGATTGTGTCTTGTTCCCAAAACTGACTAGTAAATATTCCTTTCTCTCCTCTCTTTTGGTGACACTGAGGTGTACATTTTCAGCTTCAAAGAGCCATGTTTTGTGTACACTGTTGGTCTGGTACTGTGTGCTGCTGTTGAACTGGGTGATGCTTACATGTATCTGCACTGCACTTTTTTGTCTCATAGTAATGTCAGTAACTATGCTAAATGGGGTTATTAGTCGTTGCTACCAAACTGTTCTTCACATATTCATTCTCATGCTTACTTAAGGATCTTTTGAATTTTTTTTGTTTATTTGTAGCGGGGAATATATGGTTTTACTGCTCTCTGGATGCTCTTGACTTGAAACAGTGCCCATAGAAAAGGGGAGGTTGGCTGTGTAATTCAGCCCAGGGTTTCATTCTGCCGTAGTTGCTCCTCCAGTTAAAAGTCCCCCTTACTACTCCCATAGAGACCATCTCAGCAACTTCAGATCTCATTCCTTTCATGCTGCTTTCACATAGATGCTGTGTTTGAGAGCCATCCAACACAGGAAGGGGCAAACGCAGTAAGTCATAGAATCATGGAATCATAGAATCACAGAATGGTTTGGGTTTGAAGGGCTCTTAAAGATCATGTAGTTCCAACCTCCCTGCCATGGGTGGGGACACCTTCCACTAGAACAGGTTGCTCAAAGCCCCATCCAACCTGTCTTGAACACTTCCAGGAATGGGACATCCACAGTTTCTCTGGGCAACCTGTGCTTGTGCCTCACCACCCTCACAGTAAAGAATTTCTTTTCAACATATAATCTAAATATCTCCTCTTTTAATTGAAAACCATTCCCCCTTGTATTACCACTATCTGCCTGTGTAATAAGTTGTTCCTCCTCTTTTTTATAAGCTCCCTTTAAGTACTGGAACGTTGCAACGAGGTCTTCACAGTGTCTTTTCTTCTCTATGCCCCTTACATAAATGCCTCTCCATAAACGCCCCTTCTGGCTTACTGACAAGCATAAAACAGCTGCTCTGCCTCCATGCCATCGACACTACACACAGCTCCTTTGATTCTGGGTCACTGTGTTGTTCCTAAATAGCTCTCTCCAGATAGGAGGCTCCTGGGAAAACCTCATTTGCTTTGACCCAAGAAGAATCAATGACTTGAGGTTTGTGTTCTCCCTGACTCTCGTCTTCCCTGCCTGCCTCGCCCAGTGTCCACCACACGGAACATCAGCCAGGAGTTCCCAGCAAGGCTGTGGGGAATAGAAGGGCTCATTGTTTCGGGGGCCAGGGCACAGGGCCGGGGTGCAGGAGAGAGGGGAGCAGAGTTGACAGCTGAGCCCTGTTGATACCTTCAGCATGACCTGTTATCCATAGTGGCAGCCATGCACACAGTGAGCACTGTGTGATCATGGCTTCTTAAAGCCTTTGAGGGAGGGGAATAAATAATACAAATGAAAGGGGGAAAAAAGAAGAAATGCAGAAGATACAGGGTATAGGGAATGACAGGGAGTGTATGGAGTCCTTCTGGTTGTGCTGAGCAGAAGAAGATGCTGCGAAATGATTGTAGCCTCTCTGCTCAAGGGTTGAAACTGGGGATTGAGGTTTGAGCTGAGCCCTGACTGTGCAGGTCCCTGTCTGAGCCCTCTGTTTGCATGGAGTGAGGCAAGCCATGGAGCAGGGAGTTTTCCAGCCAGCAATCAGGACTTTATCCTGCAGCAATGTGTGTGTGGGTGGACCTCTGACACCAGCGTCTTTGGAGAAGGGTGACGAGAGTGATTAGGAGCCTGGGAAAGCTTTACACAGGAGGCTCCGAAGCACAAGAGGACGGCCACCTTCCAAAGAAAGTGAATGAGTAAGTGCCCTGATGAAAGTCCACAGGGCTGCTGTGCACAGACTGGGGGGCAGCATTTTGGCTTGGCTTGTGGGACTTCTTACGTGAGCACCCCAGGGTCCTTCTTCTAGGATGTGGCTCAAAGTGTTTGGCACATCACCAAAGACAGGAGTGTCCCATCCCGTAACCTGAACCCACTCTTGCAGAGGCAAGATTTGCACTCAGGAGAGGTAATCAGGTGTGTCTGATCCCTCAGCATCAAATGCAGACAGGGAGCTGCTCACAGATGTTAAAGTCTGTAAGATCTTTTTGTTTCTTTATCCTTCAACAAGTTCTGACTCTGCTTTTGATGTGTGATGAGGGAGAAACATACCTCCTCCTACCAGCTCCATATTTGCACCTTTTAAAGTAGATGAGACATGAATAATGTGAATATCTGCAATTTTAGAAGTTGATACCATGAAGAAAACACTGAAAAGGAACGAAACTGGTATTTTGATGGTTAAACCAGTCAAACAGTTGAGGACAGACCTTTCCAAGGCATAGGATTCCCTTCACTTTCCTTTTCACGTATTTTCCACCTGTAACAGGGCATGCTTTGGTCTGAGACTAGCCAGATCCACCACCATATCCGTAGAGTTTCTTCCAGGACCGTTTTCAGCTCCTGCCTTATACTCCCTTCAAAGTCAACCCAAAGGAGGGCTTGAAGGAATCAGCCTGTTGTCTCAGACACCTACAAAACTTGTTGGCTGTGGCTTCGACTGGAAATCAATCAATATGCTCTTTTTAGCATCAAATCAGTACAGCCAGCTGGCATGCAGATTGGCTGATGTATCATGTGCTGTCACGGGGAGGTGTATCGAGGAGCAAGATTTCAAGATAGAGTCATGTGTAAACAAGGTTGTCCACAGGTTTTTGGTTTGTTTGGTTTTTTTGTTAATACTGAAGGTGTTTCACATGCAGCAGAGGGCAAGGAGTCTTACAAGTTGGTGTCTTGGACGTTGCTTCACAAAATACTCTATGCTCAGTAGTGTTAGATGTTCACAGTACAGTGAACAATGAGCATTTGTCTTGGGGCAGATGGAAACAGCCTCATGCATTGGCCCGGGTGGAAGCTGCAAAAGGGATGTAAAGCAAATCCTGTCCTGTGCAGTGTGTAGGATGTTTATGAGGCTTTTTGTATGAGTTTTCAGTTAACTAGGGTGTTTGATGAAAATGTTCTGTTAGTGATTTTTCTCTGGTCACCCTGCTTCTTGGAAGAGTCTACCATGACCAACTTAGTGCTGTTCAGTGTTGTCATTAAGGCTCGTTTGGATGAAGCACGGACCTGACTGCTCTGACACTCTCAGAATTTCAGATAGAATTGAGTTGTTGAATACCACTTGGGATGAAAAGCCTCAATATTTGCATTTGTAGTTAAGAAGCTTTTAAAGCCTGTTCTTTGCATTTCTTTGTACCTGAAGCCTCCCACTAACCAACCGTAGCTGGTGTTGTGGAGGAAGGTGAGAAGCCAGAATTATGTGTTTGGGGTTTACATGTTGCCTTCTGCTGCGTTCATCACTGCTGAGTCAGCTGTAATTTAGGCAAGGTTTAGCCTTACTTTTTCGGTATGGAAGGACCTGGTCAAAACCTTGGGTTTCTTTCCTTCGAATTACAGGAGTTTTTAGACTTATTATATATATTTTTAAAAAAACCAAACCAACAAAATACTAGTTTGCTGAAAAAACAGACAGCAAAGTGTGATCAGAAATGCATCTGTGGTGCTTTCCAAGTTGTATCTCAGACGTCCGTTGCCAGTCAATGTATATTCCTGGATATTATATCTGCTTCTTCCATTTTCCCACCTTTGTCCTTTTTGCCCCCAAAGCCCAGTGGTGTGGGCTGGGCTTGCGTTCATTTTCTTCCCCCAAACTTTGGTCCTTGGACTTTCAATTCTCAGTAATGCTCTTCCACCTTCCTTGAATATTCCAGGGTCTTTACATTCTAGCACTGAGGTAAGTTGTAAACACAAATTATCTTGACATTGCAGATCCCAACCGAGCAAAGAGTTGGCGCAAGGGGTTGGACACTCAGTGGGTTTCCAACCTTTCCACCCTTGTACTACCCGGTTTCTTACTGGACTCTTGGATCTTCATGGGCCCGGCTATATAAGAAGGAGATTACAGTGTAGAGGGATTAAGTGAATCTTTCAGGGCCTGCAACAAGTTCATCACAGAGCTGGGAACCAGATACCAACATTCTTCAGTTTCATCTTCCCATTTCTAAGCTGCATCCCAGAAGTCTTGTGTTGACAAAGTCCAGGTTTTCTGAGCCATGTTCACCTCGCATGTACCTTGCCTTGAAGTTTGTCAGATGAGGTTAGGAGTGAATTCCGCCTGTTTAAAAACTCAGTCCAGTTGCCAGACAGGAAAACCTGATGAATGGAAAGTCAGCCAGACGTGGGAAAAGAGGGGGAAAAGGTGAGGGGTTGTGGGCAGGGCAGGGCGTTTTTGCCAAAATTGGTGGATTTATTCTCTGTCAGAAGTAAACATGGGACAGGGCACATGTGTGTGCTGGTGAGTGAACTCGATTGGGTAATAGAAGTAAATCTTGGTCTGCTTTTGAGAGGCTGGGACTAAAACATGGTATAGCAGTGATGTGTATGATTTTGTATGGTGAGACAGTAATTTACTGTGCTGTTTTGGCCATTAGCACAACAGCTAGAGGCTGTTAAGATAATTTAGTGGAGGTTTGTGGTTATAAATACATTTCCATCATGACTAAGGATTCTATTAGAAATTAAATTCAGCCAAGGGGGTTTTAGTATTTTATTTTTTTTATTGCATACTCCCTGGTGTTTCTGTTTTGACTTATTAATCTTAAGGAATAAGCTGAGGGATGGCTGTTAGACATTTTTTAATGTATAAAATAGGAGTTGTAAAAGCAAAAAACCCCCAGCACTGGATGTTGCAATTAATTTAGCATTATCCAATGTTCAGCAGGGGTGCTCTGGTGTGTCCCACTCTTGGCTGCTGATTCTACAGACATGTTGGGTAATGTGCAAAACTATTGTAATGTAATTCTTTGTCATATACATGTTTTTCACTTGGAGTGTTTTGGGTAAAGGGGAAAATAATCTTCTCCATCTGTCTTGGCTTCACGCAAGATGAGTTGTGCATTGTGATTTTTGAAATTTAAACACAACTGCATCCAAATGTCAAGGTGCCCACAGACCAGTTCAGGACCTTACCCATGGATTTCCAACCCTGTCCCGCATCCATACGAAGACTCCCCTTCCACCACTGAGAACAGGCAGTATGAGCAACGTGATCTGCTGTGGGAATGCCTCAGCTCTCCTACTCTGCTGTCTTAATCCGAATAACAACAACAAAAAGTCTGAAGACTTAGTTTGGAATTGGATAGCTCTCCAAAAATAGGCTCTCCCTGAAGATATCTCCTACTTCCTGCTGGGCTGGAAAAGCTGTGCTGACAGCCTATGCACTTGGATATTTAGGCATCTTCTGGAGCCTAAAGCATGAAGGAATGCAAAATAATAGAGGAAATCAGTCGAACTTGTTAAATTTCAGAATAGCGTTTGGTTTGTGCTTTAGAAAGTGTTCTTCCCCTTGCTCCTCCTGCACTTGAGCCAAACCCAAATGTTTACAAATATTTTTGAGATCTTCCAGGTGTTGGAGCTCAAAAGCTTTTGAGGTCTTCCAGGCTAGACTCTCTTTCTCTAAATAATAGATCTTGGCTTGAATGCTTCTGGAAAGTGTGGACCCCAAATAGAGCTGTGTTGACTCCAGCTCTATTTTCATGTGCTCAGAAGTGGGGAAAAGTGTTGCAATGAAAAAATCCTCTAAAACAATGAACTTCTGTTATTTTGTTATGTTGGAAGGTCTCTGACAGTCTCAGGGAATAGCTGGTACCATCTGGTGTATCTGAGGAGTTTGTCATTGCAAGCTTTATCTCCAGTTGTCTTTGGGGCAATGGGCTGAGCATGGAGGTGACAGGCTCAGAGTTTTCCTCTCCACAGTTCTCTGCAGTCTGCGTGTCTTGGTACTCTCATCTTTCCATTTTATCTTAGTCTTCCTTTTTCCTTTTCATGTAATTTGTAGCGTTTAGGGGGTTGTCAGCAGGAACCCACTTTTGCCAGCATGTGACTTGTATTTTGCTCACTGAGAACCTGGGTTAATGGCACTGAGTAGAGCCACCTCGGTTAGTCCATCTTAAGATGAGTAGGAATGCACTCAGATAGGCTGACATGGCCATCCCTCAGCTGCAGAGCATCCCAGAAACCCACCCTGAACCTCTGCCTCGATACAGCCATACTGTGAGGAGAAAATCCCATTCCAAGCAGAACTTCACGAAACCATGGTTAAAAGACAAAAAAGCAGTATTACTAACTTGACTTGTAGTGAGCCTGGGCTTAGGAAGCTGGAAAAATCTGTATTTCCAAAGTTTTCGTTTAGGAATTTTAGTGTAAAACTCTTTCCCCCTTCCTCCTGCTTGTGAGGTTTCCGCAGGGATTAGTGGGACGATGTGGGCAGCTGGTATTTCACCCTGCTGTCTCCCCAGACACACCAGCACCAGCTCTAAAACCCATGTCGGGAACAGAAGTTTAGAAACACAGTCTCAACCTTTCCCGGCTTGTTTTTCCCATCTGTTTTTAACAGCATGTTCTTGCCACTTGGACCTTTCTGGGCTCGATCTTGTGATCCCTGATGTAGTATGACATTTCCAGTTTATTAGGAATGCTTTTGTTTATTTGCTGGGTGGGGTTTTTTTTTTTCTTTCTTTAATTTTTTTCCTTTTCCCTAGGTTGTGTGGAGGCTTTCTGCCTTGGCTGCCAATACAAATGTCCCCTCCATGCTGGGAGGTGCCACCCACACCCGTCCTCTCTGAAATCAGGACAGTTATCTCAGCAGTTTCAAGCAGTTTGACTGGTTTGTGTGCTGTTATTAAACAAAAAAAGAAGGCTGATTATATTTTTCTGTCCTTTTCTAACATTTTATAATAAAAAGACAGGTCGTAGAGCACTGAAGCGAATGAGTTTTTAAAAATCAGTTATAGTTTTTAAACTTGCTTAAGGAAGATCAGCAGAGTGAGGTTAGGGCTGTAGTTTGCTGGTGGCATTTTCAGTTTACTCAGCCTGTCTCTGCTTTTCTTAGCTGATTGAGTTTATTGCCTGTTCCATGCAAGTTTGAGTTTGCTTCTAAGCTGAAAATGGCTCAACTAGCCTTCATGTTGCTCTATCTTTCCATTTTGCATGGAATTCACCGCACTTGCCTGCACTGCTGGACAAATATCATCAACAGATGAGTATCAGTGCCAGGGATTGGGATTGTGGTCCAGCTTTGCCCATAGCATGCTGCTCTCCATAACCTACATGTCCTTCTCTATGACCTGCTTTGTTCTCCTTGAAATAAATCAAGTGATAATTTTCAGAGACCTGTTTTCAGTTTCTAGTTGACATAAATCCCACTGTAAAACTTCAAAAATGCATAAGTACTTCTTAAAAATACTATCAGCTATACTGTACCAGCCATGAAGCATGTGGTAGTATGAGAAGCTGCAATCTGAGTGGTGTTCCGTGGGGGTCTGAATTTAAAAGACAGTTTTTAAATGGGCAGGAAAGTCCTGTGAGTATCCATGGAATGGATGGGGCTCATGGATGGGGCTCATGGTAGTGTGGGCTCTCATGTACCTTGTTGAAGCTGCCAGCTGCATCACAAGGAGCAGGTGTGCCAAGTCCTTTTCTTGGCCTGGGGGTAACAAAGACATGGACACAGATTGTCATTTCCATCAGGCTTATATCTATTAAACTGAACTGAGCCTCAGCTGCCAGGAGGGTATATCTAGCAAGTGCCACATGGCTGCAACAAGCTAGGAGTGGAGATGAATGAGGCTGATTTGTTTTGGTCAGTTCAGCCTGCAACTCAGCAATGCTTCAGGTCCAAATCTTTAGTTGCTATGACGTGTGAATGATCCTTTGATCAAGTGGAGGTGCTGCTGAACTTCTCTCCTACACCTGTGGCTCTATAAAAACACAACCTACAGTCATGGTCTTGTGTGGGAAATCTTGTTCTTTGCCATGAGGATCAGAATTTAGGTCTGTAACCACAAGGATTTTTAACCAAAAATCATTTACATAGCCAAAACTACCCAATAAAGCTCAGAACGTCCTGGGGAGCTGAAAACTGCTACGTCTGCTTTTTGATTCTTTAAACACTGGCCTTCCCAGGAAAGCAGAGATGCCTCCTGAGACCTCACAGCTCTGATTGCTTCCAGCCAAGCAGCAGAGGCATGTTTCTGTCTGGTGAGTCTGGTTTCTGCATCAGCTTTCCCAGTGACCAGCCTTTGTGTTGTTCTGTCTTTTCATTCTGCATAGAAATTGCTGCACTTACCTGCAGTGCTGGAATATCATCAAGAGATGGGTATCAGTGTCAGAGAACTTCATAGTTACTGTAGAATCAGAGAATGGTTTGGGTTGAAAGGAACTTGAAAGATCATTTGGTTCCAACCCCCTGCCATGGGCTGGGACACCTTCCACTGCACCAGGTTGCTCAGAGCCCCATCCAAACTGGCCTTGAACACTTGTACTAAGGCAAAGTGAGCTTCTTAATATCTTTCCCCAAATGAACTGGAGACCCTGCCCACTCCTCAGGATTGTCTGGGACATGCTTCAGGCAGCATCTGCCCATGGATCCTCCCATAGACCTCATCTCCTCCCATGCAGATTAAGATTTGCTAGTACCCAGCATTAAACAAAATTGAGGTGAATCTCATCTTCCTGTTGCATTAATGAGGTTTGTTTAATGGCAGACACCATAAAAATAAAAGGAAGCAGCTGTAAGAAGGACTGATTGCAAGTGCAGATGCTTTGGAGCAAGGTCAGGGGGACAATCTGCATGTGGCAGCTGGTCCTCAACTGTATGCCTCCTCCAGCTTCAGGACCAAGGGATACAGAGGATGGAACACCAGGCAGTGCCAGTCTGCGTGGATGGGTTCATCACACTTGTTGCAGTACACTGAATTAACCTTTATGGGTTTATTTTTATCAGTGGGGAAGGCCTTGTCTGCAGGAATTAAAACTGATTGATATGAACTTGGAGTCCTCATCTGGCTTGAAACGACTGCATGATGGGTATGTGTGACAGAGCCCTTGCCCATCACCCTCTGCAGGCATTTGGGGAGGGAGCTGTGGGGGGAATGAGGATGGGGCGGATGCTGCTGAGCCTGAGTGGAATTCGGCCTCTGGGGGCCTTTGCCCTGGGGATGCTGAGGTTTCGTGCCCACTCAGGACCCTCTTTCACCCTGCAGCAGGATATTGAAAACAATGGGGTTTTCTCATCTTTGTGGCCAATTTATGATCTAGCTTCTACCAGTGTCCCTGTTTCCCTAGGGGAAGTGGCTGCTAATTTTTTCTTTACTTGTTAGACTTACTGTGGGTTTCCCTGCTGGAGGGTTCTGAAGAAGGTTTTCAATATTCATATACTTAACTACCTCATGAAAAAGGGGCCATTAGCTCCTCCAGTTTGATCTCAGATCGTTAACTCCAGGCTACTGCTTTCCTTTGCCATCTTTTATTCTCCTTGTCCTTCCTAAGTGTTGTTTGTTTTTTATCTCTCTGTGTATCCTTTCAGCAATAATGCTAGCATATTTATTAGTATTAATTGGCATATGTGCAACAAATGTCATGCAAGGATCACACACAGAATCCGTTGCCTTGGAGAAATCAGTGTATTTATCCCACATGGGGAATCAGAGGCACCAAAGAAACCAGATGGGCATCAGCTGCAGGCATGCCCCAACAGAGCTGCCCATGATTTCTTCCTAAAAGGCAGTTTGGACCTTGCAATCATTGGCACATGCTTGATTTGAACTACTTCAACTGTGCCCTGGAAACCAGGTGCTACCCAGGTCTTTATGCCAACAAAGCTGCCACCTTCAATCCTGCAACACTTCTCATTATGCTACCCAAAACCCCCCAGCCTGCTGTGGGCTGGAGCAGAGCTGCAAAGCAAAGAAGGGGAAAATAACAGTAATAATAGGAGAGACCTGTTCTGGAGATGGTAATAATAATAATTTTCTCAAGGTGTCATTTCAGAGCTGCCTATCTAGGTTTAAAAGGAAGGCAGGCAGAAGGACCGAAGCTGGGGCTTTATGCAGAGTTGGAGGCTAAAAGTAAAGCTAAGAGGACAAAAAAGAAGGATGAAGTCCTACTTTATCATATTTTTACCCCACTGGGCTGCCTCTTAGTCTTGATAGAAGACAATAAGCCCTTGTTCCAGTAAATGTCTGCCGGTCGACAGCCTGTGCTGAGGAAGGGACTGGGAAGGGGCTCCCGGGGGTTTGGCCATGGCCATGAGCCCCTGGGACTCAGCTCAGCCTGGCCACCCGCCCGCGTCCCGCTGCGCCAGGGGAGTTTATTTTTCCAGCGCTCCTACTCAGAAACATTTGGCAAAAGGAAAGATTGTGGAGGAGGTTTAGCTCAAGTGAGCACAAAAACATGTGTCGTAGTATATTGCTTGCTGAGTGGTGGTTCGGGGGTTTTTTCTTTCTTTTTTTTTTAAACATAACTGAGAGCATGGGAATCACGTGAGGAGTGTGGGGGTGATGCCTTTCAGATGGACACAGGGCTCTGTAAATACAAGGAAAGGAAATCTTTTCTGCCTGGTGCAAGTTCTCGTCCTACTTCGGATGACTGAATGTGAAAATACAAAGTTTTAAGAAGCCTTTCAAATCATCCTCTAAAACCATCTAAACTGCCCTGTCTTAAGATACCAGTTTCCCTACTGAGACCCTCCATCTTCGTCCTGTGACCACCCCCCCAGAAGTACCTACATGAGGAAATGGGCTACGTATCACACCAAGTCCTCTTTTTCTTGCTCCGTGACCTGGTCGCTGTGGGGGAAAAAGGGACAAGGTGCAAGAAAAATTTGCTTCTGGACTTTAAAACTGGGGAGCAAAGACTTGCCCCTTATCCACAATTTATTCTTGCACACAGGCTTCTCTCTCCTGCACTCCAAAAGCGAAACACTGCTTCATCCAGAGATGAGATGCTGAGCAAACAAATTGCAGGTCAAAGTCTCCCACTCTTTCCCCTGCCACATTCCCATCTGCACATTTTTGTGCGCCATCCCTGCTGCTTTTTCCCATGCCCTTTGCAGGGAGCAGGGTGGGTACTGGCTCTCAGCACAGTGAATGCAGCCCTGCAGATGTGAGCTGCCTTTGGCCAGCAAAAGGGAAGGGAGTTGTTTGGGGAACGGTTTTGAAGTCTGGGCAGATGGTTTTTCACTCTTTGCCATGAAGTGTGTATTGTTATTGAAGGGAAAACAGTGATCCAGCACTGTTTGGTGAAGCTGGTTGCAGGTACCAAAGTCTGAATCAAATCTGTGCTAAACCCTTTCTTGGGTTTGGGCAGGGGAAACTACACCATGGAGGTGTAGACAAGGAGTGATGCACGGGGAGTCATCTACCCTTGGATGGTGCATCCCAAGGAGCAGCTGTGAAACTTGGCTGGTAGCAAGGTGGTGGATGTAAAAATATATTAGATAAAACCCCTGAGGATGCTGAGACAGCTGCTAGAAAGAAGCACTATAAGACAAGGAAAGAACCACAGGATTTTAGCAGTTTTGGAGAAAAACAGAATAGTATGAGTGCACTGATGTGGGGAGGCAGAGAGTTAGCAGAGTGAAAGATGGTGGCCTTTTGTCTTTATTTTTTTCCCTGTGTTGTGGAGACCATTCACTGATCAAACCACCTTGTGAAGTTAAACTCATACCGTCCAGAAGTCTGGAGGGCTCCTGCTTACGTCTCCAGAAGGTTTTAGTGGACCTGAGTGAAGTGAGCCTGAGGGTATTTCTCCAGAAGGTGGAGAGGTAGTGATGCAGAACCCCTGTTGCATCTGCCAGTCACTGACATCTGTACCGCCTTGGCCAAAAAATCCATGACCCAGATAAAGATGGAGACCAGGGTTTGCAAGCTGGCATATTCCACTGCATTTCAAGCACCTTCTGTAGCCAGCTGAATTCTCCTTGGCTCTTTCTCTAGACAGTTATTTTGTTTTCTGGGCCAGAGATGATAAAAAGACACTAAATGAGAATTTAACAGTGAACTGACTCATCTTGACTTGATCATGCTACAGGCGTGCAACTCACATTTCCATCTGGAAGGCTCTGTACACCAGACTGCTGTGATACCCACTCATGGGAAAGAAGAGATGGGGTCTTTATGTACACAAGTCATGGCCAGGATGGGACATCCCATGAACTGGTTTCTAGCTGCTCCAGCTGGTTGTCTGGGAACTTTGCAGTTTCTCTTGTTCCTGCTATAGGACTGACCTGAGGTGGTTGGTTACCGTGGGATGAAAGATGATGGTCCCACATAAATCTATGGTCCACAGAAATCCAGGAGGGGTACTAGAGAGAGGACCAGCTTTCCTCTTTCTCATTTAGGTTGATAAACTTTAATTTTGCCCATTAGGGAATAATTTTGCTTCAGTGTGCTCCTCCCCACATCTGTGTTATGCAGGATGGAAGAGATTGCCTGCAGGACATACCATGTTCAATCTCAAACTGTACTGGATCCTGAACACAGCCATGATATTCCATAAAATAGTGCAGGACCAATGTGTGAAAGGATCTGGTTGGGTGCCCTGACCTTCCTGTGACAGACTCAGCACCTACGCACAGTGTCAGTGTGGTTACTGCAATGAAGAGTTTTGGATTTGTCCCCTCCAGATGGGAGATCTCTGCAGTGGTCTGCCGAGCTCAAGGATACACAGGCAAGCGTGCCAAATCTTTTGAAAACTAATTATTTGTTTTTTCTAGTGTGGTTATCTTTTTGTTTTCACCCTCTCCTTCATTTTTGAAGGTGCGGTGAAGTAATCATTTATGAAGGACTTTCCAAGAAAGCATCATTAGATGTCTAACGTGGTCCTTGAGGGGGTTTGTTTAAGTGTTGTTGGGAAAACTCCATCTCCCAGAGTACAAAGTCCATCTGGGGTAAAAGGGACTAATTTGTACATTAGGATGAAGATCTAACAGGACATGGTCCAGTCCAGTCTCAGTGGCTGCAAGATGCCGTCTTGAAGTATAAAGGGTTTAGACTGATTTTCAAATAGATCTCTTAAAGATGAGTGGGAAATCCAGAGGAAGATGGGCATCCAACTCCCTTATGGTCATCTAGAAAATCATGCAGGAACAGCAGTTTATCTCTGGCAGCTCCCTGCCAGTGAGGTCCTTATCAACTACTTGATCCCTTGCCTCAGCCTCACCTCCCTGTCCTGGGCCTCCAGAGACTGTGAATCCCAGAGGACTGGGATTTTCTATCGTACAAAGTCTGGAAGCTGGCATGTTTTATGTCAAGTGCTGATGGTGTAAAATCCTGGAGCAGAGCTGTCAACGCAAACTGCTGGACTGTCTCAGTAGAAGAGGAGAAAAGGACTTTGACTTCTCATATCCCCTACCTTTCCACTTCCGAGTTTTCCTGCATGGTTCAGTCAAACCCGTCTTTTCCCCAGGAGCACACATCATGGAAATCTCAGAATTTGGCTTCTTTCTGCAGTTTTTGTTGCTTCATCAGGTCCAAAGTGTTGACTCACCAGTCTTTTTTCATGTGATTGTCTTGAAATAGCTTCTCCCAAGCAGATGGCTTGAGCACTGGACAGCCTCTTTGGCACAACTTCTCTTTGAGAAGCTGCTATAGTGGCTGGTTCCTCCAGGGTGATTCTGCTCTCTAAAAGGTTCTTGAATTCTCCTAAAACCATCTTGGGGTCAGGATGGGGAAAATCCTCTTCACCACTGTTTTTATCTAAAAGAGGACAGCTCTTGTGAGTGACTTGGAGTCACAGTTGACAGCCTTGTGTGCTGCATGTCATCTGGGTCTCAAAAGCAGTTTTGAAGTGTTGGATGAAAGGTTGTTTCTCCCCAAACATCCTTCCTTCCTCCTGTTGGTCACAGTGCCAGCAGAAACCTTGACACTGAGCACAAGCTCATGCACGACCTCTTGTGATATTGTCAAAACCTTTCTAATTTAGACTTCTCTTGCCTTTTAGGGTTCCTTTATTGGAACAAACCCAAGGTTTTCCTGCAAGAGCCCAGAGTGGTTGTCTAGAGGAACAGGGAGCAGTGATTGCTGCTGATGTTGGTCTTTGGGATGATGCTGCAGCCCATAACTTGCAGCCTTCTCAGCAGTCCATTCCCTCTCTGAATGCTTCCACACACCCGGGTGCCAGCTAACATCACTGTCTAAGAATGAGAAGTAATTTAGTTCCTAAGCAACCTCTCGCCTGGCCTCTTGCTAAAGAGTGACTTAGCATTTTCCAAAGGCAAAAAGAGGCTGTGGATAGGGATGTGTCAAGGCAGCTTATTCTAATGTGCTTAACCCTCCAAATGCTGATTTAATGAGCTTCTGCTGAGTGTTGTCTAGCTGGATCACTGCCAGTGGGGTCAGGATGGTTTGGGAAGCCAAGTTCAACCTTTTGGGGGCAAGCTTGAGTAAGGATTAAAATTTGTAGCTGTTAGGAGTGTTCCTAGGATTGCGAGGACTGGCTTTTTCCTTATTTCCTCTCACTGCTTTTTCATTTTCTTCCTGACATGAAGATACTTAGATACTTAGCTGTTTGCATTGTCCCTCCTACCGCTTCAAAAACCCAGTAAAGTCAGCAAATGTCATTTTATGGGGAGTTTCTGCTGTGCTGATTATGGGTTTTATTTCAAGTCCAGTAATGCCTGAAAAATGAATGAATGGGTCACATCCCTGTCCTGGCCATCTCTGTCTATCTGAGGTATATTTCTGTCACCTCCATTAGAGTTGTACCTCAGTAAATCAAGAATTTTACTGTGTTTAACCTTTGCACTTGCCCAAAAGCAAAGCTTCAGGTAAATCATGATTTTCCCAGGTTATTATTATGGAGAAGCTAGAGGCAAAGCATCAGGCTCAATTTGTACCTTCAGGGTACCCAGCTTTCACAAAGGACATGCTGACTCCTGACCTGCTGTTTCCATTCAGTTCCTCCCACACCTGACAGATCAAGGGTCTGGGCTGCTCCATTGAATTGGGAGGTTGGAGAGTGGGAGGGTGTTGTGTTTTTAGGTGCAACTGCAGGAAAGGGACAAGCAGCTTGAAAGGAAGATGTGGGAAATCAGATGGGGAGTTTCATCCTCTAGGGTGCAGAATCACTGAGCCTGCGAGGAACCACTGGCAATCACCTCACTCAACCCCCTTTCCCCAAGCAGGGTCACCAAGTGAAGATTGCTTAGGATTCTGAGTAACTCCAAGGGTGGAGACTCCATAACCTCTTTAAACAGCCTGCACCAATGTTTGACCATCCTCACAGTTTAAAAAAAAGTTTATCCTTATGCTTGAATGGTATTTACTGTATTTTTTATTTGTGCCTGTTACCTCTTGTCCTGCCATTGGACACAACTGCAAAAAGTTTCTCTTGGTCATCTTAAATTCACCCCCATCAGTATTTATATGTATGGATCAGATACCCCTGAGCCTTCTCTCCAGGCTGAGTGGTCCCTGCTCTCTCAGTATGTCAGATGCTCAAGTCCCTTCATCAGTTTCGTGGCTCTTTGTTAGACTCTCTCCAGTATGTCCATGCCTCTCATACCGGAGAGCCCAGGCTGGATCCAGCACCTAGTGCTGAGCAGGGATGAAGCAGCCTGCTGGCAACACTCAGCATAAAACAGCCCAGAATGCTGGTGACTTTCTTTGCTGTGAGAACAAGTTTCTGGATTGCGGTCAACCTGGTCTGCACTAGGACCACCCAGTCTGGCAGATGAAGCTGCTTTCCAGGCAGTCATGGCCCAGTGATATCCATCCCCCTGTCCAGTTATCTAGCACATACTTCACTGATTTGTGTACAAGGCCCTTATGGGAGGTATTTTGAAGGGAAGCATTGCTAACATCCCAATAAGAAGCACCTCCTGTGCTGATCAAGCCAGTCATCTCCCCATAGAGGACTTTCAGGTTGGTCAAGGGTGATTTGGGGGTCGTACTGAAGAGGATCAAAGGGGGCTGTAGGAGGTTGAGGTGACTTAGTGATAACTGCAACAGGTATTTCAGTTTTTCTGGAGCATTTCAGCCATGATAAAGTAATTAAATTAAATGCTCTAGCAAGAGGGGAGGTGTTGCTGGGCAGGCACAGGGCTTCTTTGTGGAGCTCAGCAACATGCAGGGGTTTGTCATTCGGTATTTGCCCCTGTGGCTGCCCCTGAAATGGGTTTGCTGACACCAGCATGTCTCTCCTGATCCACTCACATCCCCGCCTGAGCCAGGAAAATGGGTCTCCTCTCTCCATGCTACTGTACATAAAGCTGCATCTCCCCTCTGTCCAATATACAACATGCAACTCAGTTGATATGCAGTGAGGAGCAATTTATATTATTTTTCTTTATTTCCCCCCGCTTGCATCACTTTTGCAGACCTCAGAGAAATACAAATAAGAGTGACGGTTCAGTACACTCATGAAGCCAGCAGCCAAGAGGGACTTTGCCCAAGGAGTGGTTCTGCCAAGTAACACTTTCTAACATAGCTGATTAAAGCCGAAGAAGACAGGAGTGTGTCCTTACACCGAGCAAGAAGCTCACCAGTTCTTGAGGGTGAGGTTGAAGTCAGGAAGAGCCAGTGGCAGATTTGGGAGTACAACCTAAGCGTGACCCAATGGTTGTGGATGACCCCCTTTGTTGCAGCAATTTGTCTATATATGCTCAGAAAGAAACACTACTTCTTCCCCTTTATTAAAAAAAAATAGTCTGTCAGAGAGTCAGCATACAAGGAACAGGCAGGCACACTGCCTCATTTGTTGGAATGGCCAACCAATTAAATTAAGGTTTAAAAAAACTTAAAAATTAGAGAGGGAGAGAGAGAACAAGTGTTTTCTATGGGCAGAGTTCATTCACAAGTCACTCATTTCTCTTGCTCTTTAGGGAGTGATACGAGACAATTAGCTAATTGGTTTGGGGAGGTGACCTGTCAGTGACTCAAGGAGGAAATGTCTCCTGTGCAATTTGACATAAAGAATATATTTTCAGCCCGTTGTGACAGCTGCAAGCACCCCCATTAAAAGCAGGATGTAATGGCTGTAATAACGGCAAGCTTGGAATCCATCACAGCAAGGGAAAAGCAATGAAAAACCTGATAACATGCACTAAATTGGAGCCAGAGCTGATATGTTATGTTGTCAGGTTTGAAATATTTCTAAATTATCTTATCATTAGCACTGTGTAAGGACCTAAAGCTTTTCTGAGGTTGAAATATGTCCCCAATTACCTTTGTAATCCCTTTAGTTCAGCAACTCATCTACCTTCAGAGCCAGGTACCTGCTTGTCTTCTTGATGGAGCTGATAATTGTGTGTGAAGTTGGGAGGACTTGAAATCTGGGATTTTAGCCCAGGTCTTTGGAAAGAGTGGCCGGTTGCTCAGTGTGCTAAGAAGCTGAGGATTTTCCACATATTTCTCTAAGTTCTCAGGACCTGTTCTCAGAGTCAAAGGGGTAACTTCTTGGATGACATTTGAAGTAGGACCTGGGCTGAGGTCTTTGAAATATCTCCATCAACCTACTGCCCTGAATTTTGTGTGTTTTGGCAATAGCAGTAGACTGGGGGGAGGCAATGAGAAGGAGAAAGTTTAACCAAGAAGGCAGTGTTGCCTTCAGATCCATGCCTGCACATCCTCTTGACTACTGATCTCACCAATGTGGCAAAACCCAAAAAACTAAAACAAGCACGTTACAAAGCGACAGCAGTCATGAGATAATAAGACAAAGAAAAGCAGGAAGTCTCCTTCAGCCCAAGTGATGTAATTTTATCACAAACAAAACTTCATTCATGTGAATGTTTCAAAGAAAAAAAAATAATAAAAAATAAATGCAAGTAGGGCAACTATAACTTTTAGCTGCCAATGGTTGGAAGGAGGAGCAGGTCCCAAAGTGGTCCTAGGAGGTACCTGGTTTTCTTTAGGAGTTGTCTGGTCCTTTCTGAATATCACATGCCTGAAAATTATTATCATCATTGTCATTAAAGTTTTGCAAATTTTGGCTAGCAAAGCAAGACTCCATCCCTTCCTACAGTCCTTCACTGAAATAACCTTCACTGTTATTTCTGTGTGCTGTGGTCCATGTTCCTGTGAGACTGGTACAATATTTGTGCAAGATAAATGGCTTTGCTGATGTTGGTGGGCCTTAGTTTCCCTGCTGACACTGACAAGGGTCGGCACTGGGGATGGGTTCAGCAGAAGCTGGAGGTACAGTGAATAAGCACATCACATCTGGCCACCTGGCACAACTGAAGACAACCTCTCCATCCCTGCCCTGCAAATCCCTATAGGAATATACGCTGCTGGGTCCCCTGCATGAATGGACAGGACTTGGTGGGGGATCCAGAAGCACTGTGTCAATCCAACACCTGTTTGGCTTGACGAGTTTAGGCAAACAGTGTTTACATGATGAATTAGAAAGGGTGATTTTTTTTCATCTTGGTGGTGTGTCTGTGTTGATGTCAGATGGTTTTGCTGCAGCACAAACAGGAGATGGCTGCTATTTTAATCATTGCTACACAAGAGTTTCTCGTAAAGGTCGTAAAATTAAAATAAACCTTGATGAACTGACCCATCATTAGTGGTAAAACCAGCCAGGCACCACTCAGGCATGTCCCACAGAAGGGCAACAGGACGTAGGCATGATTTACTCAAAAAAATAATTTTTCTATTCCATTTTTATTTGTGTTGCAAAAAAAAATTCTAAAACATCTGGTTTATTTCCTTTTTCCTGAAGTATCAAACCTTGTTAAAGTATATGGACAGCTTGTGTGTCCCCATCCTACCCCTCTGACTCCCTGATTTTCATCCCTAAAGGTTACAAGAGAGAAAGAGTGGCAGAGCTGCACCGTGCTGGATCCCACAGGGACTGGATTTGTGTTGAGAGGAAAATAGGGGCAAATGAAATAATTGTGATCACATCAAGCAATTAACAGGGGGTTTTATTTTATCAGCATCCAAAAGAGCTTATTGCTCAGCCACCACTTTATCTCTTCATGCAAGCAGTGTTGGAAGCTGTGATTTGAATACCAAAAGGGTTAAGCTCTGATTTAGCTAATAACCTCATGCAACACTGGGGGTTGAAGTTTCCAAATCCCTAAATTGCAGCAGCATGGGGAAAACTCCTTCCTAAGCACTGAATTTCTTTAGGGTTGGTTTTCGCTATTCCAAATACTGTACTCCAGAGTGCTCCAGTAACTCTTCATGTGTTGTACAAGAAGAGGAATCAAAGATCTCGTCAAAGAGTTCTCGAAACATCTTTGTGCAGCAGAGGGACATTTCAGGCTGTAAAAGGCTGATTTTCTTAAACGTTTCATCTGCAAACCTTGAAGTCAGGTACCTTGCCCAGTCTGGAAGAGAGGCTTGTCGTGAGGAGCTGCACATCAGGATTTATGCATTAAGCCAGATGAAGGGCTGATACCTCAATTTTATTGACAGACTGAGGTGGGAATTTTTTGACAAATCACTTCTTGGCATAAGAAAAATTTAAAATTATTTTAAAAAATAATTACAGAGAAGCTTTGGTTTTCCTTACTCAAGATGAAAGTTCGCAGGAAGGAAGGAATAAAAACTCTTTTCTGGCCAGACCTGGGCACCATCTCCCTGGGTTCCAGGTGCCTCAGGTATGGAGAACTCCCCATAGGTATCTCTCTCAACTTTATTGGTCACTATGGTGTCCTAGTTCAGCAGGAGGGACCAGCTAACACTGTGTGGGGATGATCAAAGCTGTGTATTCTACCCCCTCTATCATTCCCCAAGGTCAGTGGGCCATTAGCAGCAGCTGCCCAGGGAGCCATTATCACCTTCACACCCAGCCTGAGGGGGGCGGAGCTGCTAATGGGCCATCAACAGCTCAACACCCCCTGGCTCCCAGAGTTAATCACCCATTGTGTGAGTCCCCGCCCAGGGGGAGGGACTGAGTGCTCCCTGAGGGTACATAAGTGGTGGGTGAGAAGACCTCGGGAACCTCTCGTTGGATCCAGAGGAGCAGCAGGACCTTGACAGGAGGAGATCCCCGCTCTCGCCCAGACCACAGCCCTCACCTGCACCAACAGGTTTTTCTTTTCCTTTTGCTCTGGATTTGGGGGAACCACAGGGGTCTCAGCACAAGGGCAAACAAACCCCCTTGGATTTGTGCCCCAGGACACTGGGTCATACTGCTGGGGTTTTGTGAGTTGAAAGCAATTTCCCTTGTGTGTCAGTGTTGTTATTGTAATATAATTATTAAATTTTAGCTCTGACTTATAATCTCTCTCGTGGTGAGTTCATTTCCCCTGCTGGTTCACCTTTAAACCAGCACATATGGTTAGAAGGAAACCCTCTGCCTGATTTTGACATGGACAGGGTGAAAGTTTTTTACATTCGCCTTTGGCTGTTGCCTTGGGGCTGACTCTGATCTGCTCTGAGGGCACTAACATTGGTCCAGGCTGTTTGCTGGGAGCTGTCTGCTGAAATGTCCACATCAGGAGGTTTCTATACATACTTCACTCTGGGCTCACTGCAAACATCCTGCTGGGAAGAGGAAACATTTCCTCTGCCCCAGGATAACCTGCCTTCCTATAGAAAGAGAATTGGTGTTTCCGGATGGAGCATATGAATGTGGAAGAGGAGACTGCACGTGCTCCTGCTGTGCCCCAAGGTCCAGCTTTACCATTGGCCAAAGTCAATGATAGCTTCACGTGTTGAGTGGCATTTGGAGTAGGACTTGTATGAGGATGCTCCCTGAAGTCCCTGAAGCTAGTTTCCAGGTGCAGGAGGTAGCTCAGGGCATTGAATACCTCTCATGCAGCAGCTGTGAATGCAGTGGAAGTCTATGCTGGCATGCAGGGATTGGAACTGGACATAGAGGGAAAGCTGCTGATGCCCTAAAAACAGATACCAGAAAACAGGGAACACAGAAAGAAAGAAAGAAGTGAGGCAGAGAGGAAGACTCCAGGAAATGAGGTGATTTTTTGGTTGTTTTGTGCTCTTTTTTCTAATAAAACATCCAAGAAAAGATTTCCTGCTGTGTGAAACTGACAACACAGGAGGGGAAGCTCTTCCTAAATATAACTAAGTGCTGTCTGGCATCACTAGACAGCTCCTCCTCAGGGACCCTCAGGTTTGATAGGGGAATGGATCAACCAGTTCCCAAGGGTATGTCCACTGCAACCCTCTCCTCCTCATTCAATGGCAATGCATTTAAACAAAGCAGAACTGACTCTTCCTCTTCTCTCATTTCCCCTAGCTTTTTTCCCCCGTGCCAAAAATATCTGAAGTCCATCATAAGAGGCAGTGGGGATCGAGGAAGGGAGGCATTTGCAAAAGGGAAGGGCTAGGAGTAATCCTGGGTCACTCTTACATGCCAGGCAAGAGGTTAGAAATAAAGAAGATGAGATGGGATATCTGAGGGCACTGCATATCTGAGGGCAGAATGTGACCGCACAGGTGCCACTGCTGTGAATCTGGGGTAGCAGTAGGGCATCGCCTTGGGGAATGAAACACCTTGGTAAGTGAAACAGTGTCATCATTGGGATTTTGATAGTGTTGGTGCATAGCATGGGCAAGTGGGAGTACGTGACGGTGCCTCATACCTGTTTGTCTTACTCTGGCTGCTATCCATCAATAGAAAGGGGACAAAGTGAGATCTGGGTGCAGAAGTCAAGAATTGAGTTTTTCTTGCTGTCTCCCCCTGCCATGCCCAGTGCTCACTCAAAAGGGCACTTTTGATAACCAGCCTCTTCATGTCTTCATCTGGCAGGAAAAAAAAAGGCAAAATAACAGCAGTCAAAGAGGTAAGGATGATTCCTGGCTTTGTCTGCTCAAGTAGACATTTCTTCCAAGCAAAAAAAAAATAGAAATGACAATAAAAATTTTTCTGTTAACTTTCAAAAATATTCATAACAAAGGAGAAAAGCAAGAAGAGACTAAAAGAACTTGTTAGTCCTTCCTGGTGGGATTGCATGGCACCAGCACCAGAGAGGTCACTACATGTTAATAAATCACTGACAGCTTTCTAGGGGCACAGCTCCATTGCAGCAGTTCAGCCCCATCTCCGAAGACCACAGACTGAGTTTCCAAAATGTCACTTTTTGTGACAACTTCTGTTGCCTTGTCCTGGTTTGGTACAGAGGCAGCCTTTGGGTTGCTGTGGCTCAACGCAGCAACCAAAGAGGCTCCCAGAGGAAGCCAATGCTTTTATGGAGAAGGAGATTATTTGCTTTTTAATGATGTTAAAATATAGACAAAAAAGCTTTGGGAGCATTGTTATCTGATCTGTTTCTGTGCGTCAGCCACAGCTGCAGTCAGGGGGGTTTTAAGCTTTGTGTTCTGTATGTGTCTTGTGCTGCCTGGATTAAGAGGATGCTTTTCCCAGAATCAAGCAATTCAGTGTTTTAGGGATTTCTACACCTTTCCCTGGAACATGTAATACCAGCCACGCTTCAGGGACAAGGTACAGGCTGGAGGACGTTTGGCTATGACCCAGGCTAGCAGATCCCAGGTGGGCCTTGAGGAGACATACTGAGCATTGGGTGTTCACCATCGCCAAGCCAAAACCTCCCAGGTCTAAACAGGTTTCAGGTATTCCTCTGGAAAACCAAGGGGATTTACTCAGTCAGCAGATAGAAGATTGCTGCTGTCAAGCCATAGCTTTCTTGTATTTAGCACTGATGAGTAAGTCAAGTTGCAGGGAAGCTGTGGCAGGTGGAGTAATGCTGGCGGCTGCAGCTTTCAATGGCCATAGTGTTTCTTGCAACCTCTCTTTTATGGAGATGTGAATCTAGGAGAACTTAAAAACAGCAGAGGTTGTCTGGATGTTAACCTGAGTGTCCAAGATGAGAATCCAGCCCTAAATCTGTATTTCTGCTGCAGTGTTGGCTTGAGCCAGGCTGAAGCAGGTTTGGCTGTTGAAATCACGTTATTCCATATAAAACTTGCATCTTCTTCCTGCTGCTTCAACCCTTCAGTGAGTGCACTGCTATCCTCCCCTTCCCCAACCCAGGATCCAGAGCTCCCTGAGAGCAGTCACATCCTTCCAGCTTCACTTTAAACTTCTTTAGTTAGATGAGTCCTGTCTTGAAAAATGCAAAAAAATTGTATAAAATATTTGAATGTATGAGAGACCAGGATATGCAGGGAAGGGTTGCTGGACCTGACCTGAGCTAAAACCCAGAAGAGTCTTATTCTGAAAAAAGCCATCAGTTCTTGCTCCTGTGTGGCATCCCAGGCAAGCTTTTCATCCAGCCTTGATCAACATATTTGTGAGCATTTTATTCATCCTGTGAGGCTGTACATAGGAAATACAAAATAGATCCTTCCTTGGGCGTGGTTCTTATATCTCTTTTTGTGTAACCTTGGACGGTGCCCAGATGCTCTCCATGGTGCCACTTGATGAAGTAATGATTGTACTCATTGATATTTTCATGTGCTTCCCCAAATAAACCTCAGTGCTCCCTGGAGGAGCTTCCCAGCTGCCGTAGGAACCTGCCTGGGAAGCACACAGGGGTGAGGGGTGTGTGAGACATGTGGGTGGGAGCAGATGGCTTTGTACAATCACATCGATACTGTGAGAGGTGATAGGGTGTGAACAGGGCATTTTTTCACATGGGTTTGAAATGGGATTTGTTGCATGTTGCAAACACTGGGCGTATGTATTGCTTTGTTGTCCCTAATGGGATTAGTGTCCCGTCCTTGAACCACTCTGCATTTCTGTGAACCTACAGATGAGAAAGTTTCTTCCATTGTTACATAAGAGTTGGCACTAAAGCCAGTAACATTGGTTCCTGGAGCCACTTGCAGCCACTGGGCCAATCACAAAGCCATCTTATGCCCCACGGCATCCCAAAACACATCAGGTTTTACAGCTGATGCAAGCTGAGGTTGCCACAGCCAGAGATGGGATTCAGGGTTTGGTTCCAAAACCGCAGTGCTCGTCTGATGCAGTGATGTTCACGTTTCCCCCTGCTTCTTGGAAACGCATTGGGAATTCAAAGGAGTAGTTAAATCCTGGGAGCAATTCACTGTAGGCCTCTTCCACACAGCTCTTGAGATGGCTAATGGTAAATACAAGAATATCAATCATATTGCAGAGTGACCACAGGTTTGGAAGTCAGTGACACAGCAAGCATGAGGCATTTTAATGCCATGGAAGGGAGGAGGAAGAGATGCCAGAAGCCAGAGATGTGCAGGTAGCAAGATGCTAATGAGCAACGTGTCAGAGCCTCATTAGCTCCTGAGCCAAATGCACAGTGTTCAGAGAATTTCAAAGCTCTATGCCATCATGGAGGGGGATGGCACCTCTGAAGTGGGGATGGCACCACAAGTGCCCCAGGCTGCACAACAGCACACTGGTGCTCTTCCCAGAGCACTGATTGAGTAACAAAAAGCTGCGGTAAAGGGTTTTAATCTCAGCTGGAACATACACTTTTACTCCTTGATGAACTTAAAGGAAGGAGTGGTGGCTCCTCACCTGCCGCTTGCAGATGTGCTCGGCTCTCTTCAGCCCCTTGCCACAAGCTGGATCTTGTACTGGCTCTTTCCCCCCCAGCATTATCCATTCTTCACATCCAGCACTGTGCAGACAGCCCCGGCCTGGGATAATTCAAGACTCTCTTGCACTAAGAGAGTGAGAGGTCAGGACTGCATGAGTCATGCAGAAATTCGTCCCTTTGGGGCAATTTGAAAGGTTCTCCCTCTCGTAATAAATCTCTGTGATTTCCAGGTGGCTTTTTCCCTGATTCGGCTTTCCCTTGTCTTTCTTTAGCTGAGTGGAACAGCTGAAATGGGGAATTGTCCCAGGTGGATGCAGCTTCACACAACTGGCTGGCACATTGACATCCATCAGCCCATCAGAAACAGGCACAGGAGTGTGCCAGGCAGATGTGAGCGAGTGTAAGTTGCTTCTCTTGACAGAAGACAATACAGGATGAGGCATTAAGATATCTCTTGTTCCTGAGCATGAGCAGGCACCATAGGTCCCTGACTGGTCAGTGTGAGTCCAGGCCTGCTGAAACTGAGTTCAGGCTGATTCACCTTTCACCCTTCCTACCCCACCATCCTCTTGGCATCTCCAGCATGATAATAAATTCAGATGGATTAAATGAAACAGCTGTGAATTTGCTAAAAAGCTGAATTCAGGTGTTTTCCAGGGAAAGCACTGTCCATGTACAAGGCTGGATTTGCAGGCTTGGTACTTGGAAGGATGAAGACATAGGGTTTGTACCATCACCTCCAGGTGTCCCTTGAGAAGCCCAATATCCCACCCTGAGGTCCTCTCTGAGATGGGACGTGAGGATAAGTGACACCTGTTTAGTTCCTACAGGCATGATTTAACCACCTTAAATTATTCTAAGTGGATGAGGAAGCATCCTATGATCTCCGATCCAAGCAGGTCACCTTTAATTTCCTTTTCCTTCCATCAGTAATGCTGGTGGATGGGTGTTTGATTTATTAAGCACTAAATAATAGGGCTTTCATGTGTATTGCTGTCAGAGAGATAAATAGGCTGCTTTGAAGGCAAGTTTCAGGGAGGTGGCCATGACTTTTTTAATATATATATACATAAAGCAACGTAGACCACCTCCTCCTTGGACATTCATGATCTTTCAGACTGTGCATCGCTCTTCCCCATCTGCCTTGAGCCTGTAGCATGCTCAGAGTGACGATCCCCAGCGTGCCCTGCTGGGAGGATGATTAATGCCTGCAAAGTGCTTTGAGAACATCAGATTAGTAGGGCAGAGCCTCATTATTATATTAGCAATCACCAGTTCCTTGGCCTTTTTCACTCTCAACGCACTTAGTGCCGCATCTAAAAGCCAAATGCTGTTTACAAGCAAACCTCTGAGCGTTTGGATACTTCTGGGAGAACTTTTTGTGTTGTTCACAGGTTTATTTTTAATGATGCACCTGTGGTTCAGACTCCTCCGAGGTCCAAACAAACCACTGCCCTGCTTTTCATGCAAACCCTGTACAGAATAAAAATAAAGACCGTTGGGTACTCACTGTTATAACTATAGAAACCAAATATTTGGTTCAACTATAAAAGGCAGGAGTGTTTATGACTATGAGGCAAAAAGGCATTTCCAGCCAAAGTGAAATGTATTTTAGTTCTGCAGACTATTTATAGATAGGCAGCCACTCTAAATTTGAATCTTCCCTTCCGTAAGCAATTTTTTTGTGCCTACTGGGACATATCCTCGTCTGGGGTTTAGCAACGTCACTACAGGGAGTCAAAACAGTTCAAAGTCACTCTATGAGACATAATGACTTGTTCTAGGAGGTTTCTCTGAGAGTTCTGTGAAGCTGGAGGAGAAGTCAGCTTGAAAGACGAATAAATATTTCCTTTGATTGTAAATTAAATATTTTTATTTGAAGCTATTGTTTTAACCCTTACAATTTGAAAGTAAGTGTTACTTTGAACTGAAAAATCCAAACATAGTTATGAAACACTGAAATTAATTGTCTCAGGAGCTTAGAGGGGAATCTAAAGAATGTTTCCTTTGAGTAAACAATTTTGCAGAATTGATATAGAATAGCAGGTTTCTTGCCATGTCTGTCCTAAGGTTTCAGCTAAAAATCAGCCTTCATCCCTGTGCTTTAGATTGTAAGCTGGTGGTGATAGAAGAGGAAAAACGGGGTGTAGGTGGGGAAAGGTGCTTATTGAGCAACCTGAAGACCTGCTTCAGTGAAGGAAACCCACCAAAAATTAAGGGGAAATGGCCACTGAGAGTTTTGGTTGCAGCAGGAGGTTTTAGGAGATGCAGTTTCCAGAGGCCATCCACACAGAATCTGGATGAGAACAAGGAAAGCCCTTGGCTTCCTTACAGGAAGAAAGACCTTTCCCAAATGGCAGCACCTCAAAGACAGGGTCTAGGGTCTAATGGATGTTGCAATAGCATGACTGTGCATTGGCATGGCCTATAATGGCCTTCAGGAACGGCAGTCAATACAGTCGCTGAGGCACTTTATTAACCTGTCTGTCCCAGCCTCTGCTTTCTGAGAGCAAATGAAACCCAGCAAAGATATTCTGGAGCTCAAATAGACTGTTTGGCTTTGGGAACTCAGGCTCGTAACAGTTGATCAAGCTCACTTGATCAATAGTAGTACGGCTCAGTCAACAGAGATGAGGAGATCAAATGGATAAGAAGATGGCCCACTCAAACACAGCCTACTCCTAATGAATATGCACATCAATATTGTCTTATAAGAATTAGAGTCTGTAGGAGCCCTTGCAATAGTATATTGGGGAGGCTACAGGGTTTCTGGTCATTCCTGTTTCCTGTCTGACCAACAGGACAGTGGGGACATCAAATATTGTTACTCTGACCTGAAGAATGCCCACAAATTTGGCCAAACAGGGCAGAAAAATAACCTGGGATCATGGTAACAGATTGCCTTATTTAAAGACTTCTTGAAAATCTAAGGAAGCCAAAGCAAAATAAATCAGCTGAGGTGCTGAAGAAGACTTTACAATAACAAGAAGCTACTGGATCAACAGGACTGTTTAGTGTGACTCCTGTAGATTAGCCTTTTCTCCTTAAATTTAAATGACTCCATTTAAGTGGCTGCAGACAGACACCACTGAGGTAGTCTACTGTTCCCCCTGACTGATCACACAAGCCTCATCATTTTGGAAATACAGCTGGGAGCCCAGATTGACGCCCATGTGCTTCACTGGAGTGGACAGGAGGATGGGTCCTAATTCCACATCACCACCACTCCACAGCAACATCTCCATCTGCCTGCTAATGTGTGTTGAAAAACCACTAACAACACTTACATCTGTGGGTTGAAACAGGGGTAGCTCTGTCTTGGCCCAACACCATGGATATGGTCATCGCTGGAGGATGATGCCCATCACCTTTCCCTCCACTGGAATCCCAGTGGCTGCTGACCCAGCTGTTGACCCCATCAATAGCTGAAAAGCGTTTCCAAAGGCAGTGAACTTCTCTCCTTTCATGTATTATTAAAATTCTCACTGATTAATTTATTAGGGTACTTTGCACTGGGAAAAATGACCTCTTTGTTGACCCACTTAAACATGCTCCACTCCAACACAAAACAGTCAGAATGGTAAAGGGAGAGCTGGGGAAGTTGTGCACAGACTGACGTCCTTTGTTTTAGTGAGACAGCTCCAGGATGGAAGTGCTGGGACTCCCTGGCACGAGAGCAAAGGGCCAGACACAAGCCTTTACAGACCAAACCACAAAAGAAACATTCAGCCCATACACCACATGGACACAGATAGAGAAACAAGACTTCCTGATCCTCCTTCCTACACAGTGCTCATCCCTCCCTGAACCTGTCGGTTTGGAGAAGAATCCTTGATTTCTCTCCACGTTGCCTCCTCTAACAACATAAATGGAAAACATGATACAGGGTGGTGAACGAACCCATCCACACATGGTAGAATTCACAGTGCTCATGAGGCAGCAAAAGTGCATCCCGTATATCCTCCAGTCAAAGGTGTCCAGACCGATGCTCAGACATCCCCCCTTCCCAGCTCCTGGATTTCTCCAGCAAGGGAATCATTAGATTTACTCCACAGAAATCCCTGATTCAAAACTAATGTGTATGGGATATGGAGGAGCAGGGCTCTGCTGGGCAAAAATGGATAAGCCAAAATGACAGCACAAACACCACTCGGCACCAAAAGTAAGTGCCTGTAAGTGAAACAAGAAAGATTAGCTGTCATTAGGTCTTGCTTTTCCATTAGTGTCATAAAGCTACTCTCCTCCCAGGAAGACAGCCTGAAAAGTACTCAGACTCTACAGGACTCTCAGGTTATTAGAGTGGACACAAAAGCTCCATTTGCTTCATCACTGAGAAAGCACCTAGAAAGTGCAATGATGACAAAAAGACACCACAAGGTGCCTTCAAACCTCTGGGGGTTGGGAGCTGCATCTTGTGCCCTGCTCGTGTCCCTGACCATCACATCAGGTTCCTGTTATGGAGTGTTTTAAAGCTCACATGCTCTTTTTTGGCTCATTCTCACATGTTGCTCTTTACCTGAGGCAAATGGGCTGCCAAACAACTTTGATACTAAAAGGGTAAGCAAAGAAAGGTTTATGAGGACATCTAAAAAGTGTTCTGAATTTCACCTCTTAGGAGAAGACCTGGAGGGAGACCTTGGAGATAGACATGAAACACATTAATCCCTGCTTGTTTTTAGTTTCATAAAGCTCATCTTGGGTGTTACATGAGCTAAAAGAGAGAGAATGGGACTGAAGAGAATAAACTGCAGCAGGAAGCTGAACACAAGATTGGGAGGTAGGAATTTGTGAGATACGATGCTGCAGCTGCCATTAATCTGTCAAAAAACCCTGGAGAAAGGGGTTTTACCCTGTTGTGCCACTGTTTTCCAAGCATCAAATAAAGACTCAATCTCAGAAGGATGTTACAAAAAATGACTGAACTGCTATCTGCAAAAATGCTTTGGGGGTGGAAAGTGGAGTTATATGATGGGGTGGGGAGTAATTTTTCTGTCTGCAGCAGTTCTGCAAACCAAGAGGTAGAAAACAGCACGTGGGAACCTGAATCTGCAGCAGAGAGGGGTGGAAAGAGAGGGGTGGAAAGAGCAGTAACTGATGAGTTTTATTGCAGGATGTGCTAATCATCTCTCTAGAAGAGGGACTGGGATGGGGGTGGAGGACTTGGCAGCTGGGATTTGAGATGTATTTGTACTAACTCACATCTGGGATCCATCCTAGAACAGGAACACAGTGTCTGGACTAGGCTGGCCAGAAGGAAATGTTCTTTGTGACCAACCTTCAGGAAGGACCCAACCTACTGAGCCAAGTGTGACCTTCAGAGGTGCCCCTCAAGTGACCTGGGATCAGGGACTACCACAGATGCTTTCCAAAGAGAGAGGAGTTTCTCTGAGTGACTTGCTTGGAGGCTATAAGGTCTGGTCTGCACAGGCTGCGCAGGAAAAACAGATCCAGCTCTCACGGGGAGTCCTTGCCCCCAAATTCTTTGGAGGGGCAGGCTAAGCTTGCTGGTCTGATGGTTCAGGTGGGTGCGCAGTAAGCTGAAAGATGTCTTCCCCTTTTCTTTGGGGTGCTGCACCTCCACCCCAGCAGTTCTTCGTTCAAATTTTCCTGCTTATCTGATCCCACTTGTGTGTCTCTCGCATCAGTATAACCCTCTGTACTTCAATGCACTTTTCCCTGGCTCACTGCAGCAAGCAGGAGACCAGGATGTGGGTACATGCATGATCAGGGACTGCACCCGCAGGTGGTAAGAGAGTCACTATATTCCCACACAGGACCTCATTTGCAAACTCCTTTGGAGGCATTTCTCTTTATAAATCAACATTACTAAAATATGGTACCTCTCTGGCCATGCTGGAGAATGTACTGGGTACATGGCTTTCCTGTCCCAAACTGTTGGGTTTGGGAAAGAGTCTACGCTGGGTTAAAATACCTCAGATTCCTTGGCCGGATGTTTCCAAGGATATGTATATAACCCTGTGCTCTGCAAACGTTTGAGGGAAGGCGCTCCTTATTACATTACCTCCTGATGTGCAGGGGAGCCTGGGCTTTGCTTTTTCTGTGAACTTCCTAAGACCACCATGCATTACCGCACTCCCAGTCCAGCCCAGTGCTGCTCCACCATGCTCCAGCAGCCTGCTGCACATGGTTTGTGTTGACTTTATAGATGCCCTTTGCAAGCTCAAGTGGTTTCTGCAGCTGAGTAAATAGGAGAACAGCCCATTGTGGATGACCTGTCTACATGTGGCCTCCTCACCCTCCCACTGGCAAGGATGAGCAATGAGGACCCTGCTGGGTTCTCCACCCTGAACAAACACTGGAGACCATCTCTCCTTCTTAGCAAGGGTGGGCTCCATGAGTAGCCCAGGGGCTTCTGATGATCACTCTTAGCACCCAGGGATGCAGAAGAAAGTCAGATACCAAGACAAGGATGTCTCCTTGCTTCAGCCAGCAAGATCAAGTGACATATTGTAATAACACCAGGAGCATGGAAGAATGAAAATTGGAGAGATGGTAGCAGGACAAGGTTGGGCTTCAAAAGCTGTATGATTGTGTCTAGAGATAAGGCTTAGAAGGGTTTTCTTTCTACTGGAGAAAGCACCCCACACACATAGGTGAACTGGGAGACAAGCTCTGAAGATCCCTTTGGTGTTCCAGGTCTTCAGAGGGGTTTGAGTCTGGAAAGGTACAGTTTCAGACACCTTCACTAAGGAGAAGATAGGAGAGAAAAGACCAAAGAAGGACCATCAGACAGGCACCCTCTAACCTCCACAGGGAGTGGTCCTACATTAGTGGTGAACAGGGTGGAGCCGGGTTAAAGCTTGGACTTGACTAGCTGATCCCTGGTTTCAGCCAAGGGGCCATGGGGCCACGCCCAGTCTGCACTCAGGCAAACCAGGCCAGGAAGCATCTAGACCCCATGAAACAAAGTAGCACTTCTGCCTTCATACACCACAGGCACCTGGATTTTCTATCCATCGTTTGGTTTTCTGCAAACACAGCACCTCCTGTATCACTATCATGTTCAGGTGCCATGATCCCACGACAATGTCAATAAACTGGAGGAAATTCAGAGAAGAACAAAGCAAACTATTATTATGGAGTCGGAGAGACTGACTTTCTGAGCTAATGTATTTAGCTTGGCTTAACAGCAGCTTAGCAGGGGCTTGGCAACTCAGCTGTCTGTAAATATTTGAAGGGTGTAAACACCAAGGACAAGAGGGAAATCACTGAGGGAGTTTTACAGCACAGGATGAGCAGGAATGAAGTGAAGGCACTAACCCACCATGATTTCTAACTGGGACTTAAGTCTCTTCAAGTACATTTTAGTCAAGCTCCCTGCTTTGTAGGTCTCCATAGCCTCTGTTGTGTCACCATGGGACTCAGAGAAGCACACACAACCCTACACACAACCCTTACATCGGGTTTCACCTCCGTGGCCGAGATGTGAAAGTCTGGTATTTGAGGAAAAGGTGAGCAGAGCAGTATGCAGAGCTGCTATAGGGAAGCTCATGGAGGTCCAGAAAGCAGCAGTCTTCTTGCCTTTCCACCAAAGCATGGGAAAAGAAAACAGCCAGTTATGGGGTAAAAGAGATTAGGTTAATCTGAACAGGGGAGTTATTTCCAATCTAGAAGATATGTTCAGAAGAGACCTCTAGGCAGCAATAGATCAGTGTCCAGCATCAGTCTTGAGCCAAATGGTGTAGTCCTCTGGTCTGTTGATGGCAGCTATAGGGTAGTAAGGGCTGTCCATACAGCCAGAATGTGGCAAGTGAGCTAAAACCTGACAGAACACAGAAAGTTGTCACCCACAAATGTGGGGTTTCTTTGTACATTTTTTCAGGGATTAATACTAGGTCTCAGCATTTCCCTAAGTGGAGTGAATCCAATGGCTCCTGCAGGGAGAAGCTGCCCGTGGCACAAAGGGTAATGAAACGATAAATGTTGAAGACAAATTCATCAGACGGGGCAGTCTGGATCACTTGGCAAGCAGAGCACATTTGAAAAAATTATGTTAGAAGACAGCTCAATGCAAAATTAAACATCAAAGGAGAAGAAATTAAGATTGTTCCTACAGAAAGGGGCAGTGAATCACCAAATACAGGGGTTTCTGTGCTTTGTAGAAAGAAACTGCACAAGCAGCTCCTAATGTGAGTTGAGGGTGCGTCAGAAGCTGCTGCAGTGACCTTTGATGTCCAAATGAAGGGGTATGAGGTGCATTTATTTTTTTCTTATGTACAACAGCAAAATGTATTAGGGTAGCTGACTACTAATTTCAATGCCAAAGAGGAAGAAAGGAAACATGAAAGTATTGCAGAAAAGGAATTTAGCACAGGAATGCTTAGACCGGAAGCTAGTTGGTTTTTTGGAAGTGCTGAGAGGTTTGAATACTCAGATGACTGGAATATTTTTTCCCCATGAACATGCTAAAGATGCTCCAGCCTAGTGGAAAAGGGCGTTACAAGAACCCTTTGAAGGATGGCAAAGCCATAAAGTAACAGATTGGAAGCAAACCCCTCCTTGTTTATATTTTCTGGAGGTGGTGGCTAAATATGAATACAAGTCAGTGGTTAGTGAGGTCCATATGGACATAAAAAGTGCATTTAATTAAGAGCCTGTGATATGGAAGAAATCAGTTTAAAATCATAAAATAATTCAGGTTGGAAGGGACCTCGGGAGTCCTGGACTGCCTGAATCTGTGATTCACACAGGTGTGGGGGGAACTTGGAGAAAGGTGCAGAGTTGTGGAACTGGAAGTGTTGTGAGGAGTCAACATCAGCTAGCTGTTGTCGTTGACAGATGTTTTGGCTACTGGGGAAATCTGGAGAGATGTACCTCACTGTAGCAGGCTTCATATTTTAGCTGGCCACCCTCAATCAGCAGTGCAACAAGTAAGATCTGGACCCTTGTGTGTGTGGTGCAGATTTCGGTTGTCGCCCTGTGTACCCTGAGTCAACCTCTGCTGCCCTGCAGCCCAGGAGCCAAACTGCCTGAGCAGAATGCCTGTCAGGAGAGCAGTGGTCAGGGCTGTGAGCTCCACAGAGCTGATGCAGGGCCTTGGGCAGTGTCTGGATGTTCATGTGCCTTCTGTGAGAGTCTCCTGGAAACCAGTAAATCCCCCAGCAGGTTTCAGAGGGGCCTGACATAAGGATGAGATAATTAGGTCTCTACAAGTTTCATCTAAAAGGGTGAGCTGGAAGAGGAGAGAAATCTTTTAACTAAGGAAAGGCTTTCACATGAGCTTACATGTTATGAAGCATCAGAGAATCCACTCATTAGGGTGCCGTTTTCAGCTGCAAATATGAACCCCAGGTCCTAAAATCAACTAAACCATGAGAAACCAGCTGACAGGTGAGAGTCATTGGTGCTGCTATCCATGGAGCTGCCCTTTTCATAGCAGCTTTTGGCTCCATTTCTCACTTTTCCCCACGCTTCACAGCCTCCTGCCTCTGCCTTACCAAAATAGAAACTACCACTTTTCCTGAAACAAAGCCAGGCCACCATGTTAAGCTGTGGTTGGGCTCTGCCATGAGGGTCGGTGTGGACAGTAAGTGGGACCAGCTAAACTTTAATCCTCCTGAGCACCCTTTAGCAAGGTAATTTCTGTGTTGCCCAAGGGAAATTTCCTTCTATGTGCCCAGAGCCTGGCTCCTGTTACCTTCCAGTATCTGTCATTCTTGTATTAGGCAAGAGTGAGTAGGTCAGCTCCACCACTTTCTCCCTGCTGCTTATGGTTTCCTCAGCATCTCTCCTATTCTGACTCTTCCCCAGACTGAGAAGTCCTGTCTCACTTCCTAGTTCCTTGCACAGAAGCCATTACAGACCTTTGATCTTCCTTGTTGCCCTCTTTGTGCCAGCAACTGTGATGCTGGCTCTGCCACCCAGCCAGCTACCATGAGGAGGTGCAAAGGGTTGCCTAGCAGACTGTGAGTTTGATGTGAGCCAAATCAGGCCCATTTCTCCCCTTACAGAGGTTAGTTGAGCTGGAGATGGTTACAGATGATGAGACAGCTCATTAAAGTGGCTGAAAATTAACAAGCCTGAGAGCTTTTCTAAAATTAGAAATCATCCCTGGAAAGGCAAGCCGATCCCAAATACCCTGCTACAAGCCAGAGTCCTTTAGATGACAGGAGAAACATCCTGGTGCTTTACTGTCAGCTTCGGGCCCATGATATCTCCAACTTGTCATATCAAACCAATTGGGATGCTGATTTTTCCTGTGCATAGAGCCTGTTAAACTCAGAAGAGGTTCAGTATCACCTTGTAAGGCACTTTTTCTGCAGCTTTTAGGCACAGGGTACGACATGCCAAGAGAAGGGGAAAGCATTCTAACATACCTCTCATTCCCCGTATCCAATTCTGTGTCTGTTTGTATTTCCATCCACCTTCACCTGAGAGATTGAGGGCAGAGTAGTTTAATTATGGGATTCACTGCTACAGCTGACCTGGGTGCCTATCTCCAAATTATTCAAACTAAGCCTCAAATTGTCTTTTTCAGATTCTTTTCTTTGTTCAAAAGCACTACTTTAAATCAGCTTTGCTTTGAAACACAGCAACATTCAGAGTTTGGAAGGGGTTCATTGGTGAGAAAGACATCAGCCACTGCCCCATCTCCCTCTGGGTCCCATGGATGCTTATGGATATGGGACAAAGAAACCCCAAAATGCAATGCCCTGCCTGGAAAATACCTCTCAGCCAAACCCAAGCCTGGTGAAAGTAAACCTTGTCCTCTCTTGAGCATCTTCCTAAATGTCACAGAGGGCTGACAACAGGGTAGGAGAGCTGCCACAGCCTCCAGGAGAAGGCAGAGGAGAGATTGGAAGTGGTGTATTTTTTCCAGTGAAGCCCACCACTGGGCACTCATGGGACGAAGCATCCCAGCAATGAGTTCTGTGTGGGCATAGACTGGTGTACCTTTGCCAAGGAAGTCTGGGGAACTGTGGCTCCTGCCAGCACAGCGTGGGTGTTTTTGGGACAGGTCTCTGTTCATAGAATCATAGAATGGTTTGGATTGGAAGTAACCTCAAAGATCATCTAGTTCCAACTCCTCTGACACTGGCAGGGGCATCTTTCACTCGACCTGGTTGCTCAAAGCCCCATTCAACCTGGCCCTGAACACCTCTGGGGATCCACAGGATCTCTGGGCAATAAGGGGAGCAATTCAAGATAGCCTAAAGCTAGGGGCGAGGGAAGGGAAATTGCTGACAGTGCTGTGGAATGTATTTTGCTCTTGCAGAGTCCAGAATGCTAGAAAAACTCAGTTATCAAAATGCTGTGCTCTATGTCATTTATTCATGCTGCATTCCCATGTCCAGCCCTGCCTGTGTAATGGCCAGGAAAGCTCTTATCAGAGACTGATACCAGAGTCCCAGGAGGGAAAAAAAATCTCTGAGCAGTTTGCTTTTGCTTCCAGAAACCCAAAGTTGAAAAAGAAAAATAAACTCTGCGCTTGCTGTTGGCATGCTCTCATTGCATGGGCTGACTTACTCCAGTGGATCGGTGGGTCTTTGGTCACCTCCACAGGGTTGAGTGTAGCCAGTGGTGGCAACTGGGTTTTGCATCCAGACTTGGAAGAACATCAGTCTTCATGTGCATCATGTAAAATACATACAACTGTAGTATTGTAATCTGTACGATAAATAAAATATCGCATCATAGGCTGCTGGGGCATCCTGTTTGGTTGTTGCAGCCCCGTGTCCTGTCAGCCTTGAAAGAGACCTCAAGGTACAAGCCAGCCCCCACAGTGCTGTGCTGGCAACAGAGATGGTGGAGGACAAGGACTGTGCAGCTTTGTGCTCAGTGCATCACCCATGTGGCAGAGCCACATGCTTGTGCTCAGTGAGGCAACATGGCAGTGCCATCACCTTGTGGCTTGCTCCAGTGTCAAGTCAGGACACAGCCAGGGCAGATACAGAGGAGGGGTATCAGACCAGTGTTGTTGAAAACAAAGCACCTCAAGGCCAAGGATGAAAACTCCTTTAGTGGCACTCCTCTTCTGGATCAGACCCTGACTAAATAGTAAACTAGAGCCTTGCTGCAATGCCGTCAGGACCCCAGGGCCCTTGCCTACAATGTTGCTTTTATAGGATGTGATCCATTTTCTCGATCTGGCTGCTGGGAGCTTAGGGCAGAGGTAATGGTGGTGTCATCATACCCTTTTGCTGGATATCCTGTAGATCCCCAGGGAGCCACCAGCTCTGTCTGTCCCCACACAGGTACACCCACCCACCTGCCTGTACCTCCTTTATGGGTGCTGCTTCAGTACCCCACAAAGGACACGCCACAGCAGGGCGGTGGGAGAGATTGCAACTAGGAACAACAGAGTGAAATACAGAACAGGGCTGAATAGCAGGAAATAATTCCAGATAACAAAATCCATGCACAGCAGCAGAGATACATTGGAAGCTTTGCACATGGACCATTCACAGCAAGCCCTGAGGCAAGAGATGGGCTCCAGGTCACTCCTTTGAGCCCCTTGCTTTCCCAGCACCTTCTCACTTGCAAAAGCACCATGCAGCTTTCAACAAAAGAAATTACCCAGATAAGGTTGCTTTAGTCAATGAGAGTTAAAAATGCCAGTGCTGCCCTTTCTCATGCTAAATGCTGTAGATAGTTGTGCAATGGGTGACTGCACTCGTCCTACATTGGGACTCAAGGTCTGAGCAGTCTGACCAGATTTCCATATGACAAATTCAACACTTGTCAGTGGAAGCTGGACCTAATTATGGAAAAGTAGTTTAGACTTGGATATTACTGTGGTCAGAAGGGACCTTTGGAGCTCTCTGAACCAACCACCTGCTCAAGGTGGAGCCAACTTGAAGTTAGGGCCAACTCTAGAGGTAAATCACATCACTCCTGGTCGTGTCCACGCAGGTTCTGAGTATCTCCAAGGATGGACATCACCCCATCTTGACGGGTTTTTTGTCCTGTGCTTCATTGTGAAGCCTTTTCTTTACATCTAGTGAGACTTTCCTGTTGCCTCTCATGCTATCCCCATGCTTCTCACAGTAGAGTTTGGCATTATCCTTTCTACACCCTCCAGACAGGAGCACTTCTTGCCCTCCCCAGGGTTTCCCTTGTGTTCTTCTTTCTCAGACAGTCACAGCTTGTCTGGTGGTGGAAGTACAACCTCACTATTTTGTATTTTGTTTTTCCATCCTGTCCTTAATCAGGTGCTCCAGTATCCCATCAGAAATGCTGTCAGTGCCCTAATGTCCCAGAGAGAAATCTTTATTTTCCTAAGATTGACTATGCAGCACAGAGCTACTAAAATCATTCCAACCAGAGACCTCCCGTAAAATAAATATGAAGGGAAATGTTTTCCACATTGTGTCATTGCTGTGTTGCCCATCATGTTCACCAAGGGTGGAGGTGGGGAATGGGTCCTCCAGCTCACGCCATACCTTTAGGTCCAAGCCTTTCCAAACCCTTCTCCACTGGTAGCAAACATCTCTGATGGCAGGAGCTGGTTTTGAAGCTTATGGTTTTTAAATGGTCTTGCACATAGGTTTCAGTGTGTGTTTGTACCTCACCTCCTTAAAACTCCTCACCCAGCCATGAGTGATGCTCAGTGCAGGACACCTTGTGCTGGCCATGCTGCCCTTGGGTGGATTTCACATGTAGCGATTCAGCGTGTGTTCTGAAGCTTAATTACACCTCCAACAGTGAGGAAAAAAATCCCAGCAGGAGAGGCCAGTTTGACAGCCTGAGATACACACTGGGTTGGGTTTGGGTTTTTTTTCATCACCTTCCCTCAATCCCTCAGCAAGGAAGAGCCTCTTTGTACCCCAGCGAGGTTTCCTGTGCCCTGCAGGGTCTTGCCGCTGCGATGCGGCGTTATTAACGCTGCCAATCAAGCCTCCCCCAAAGCGGTGCTGCTAACGAACTTGCTGTGAACTCGGCCACAGCAGAGGTGTGATTAGCAGGGAACAGTCTCCATCCCTTTGAAGGGTGCAAGGAGTGGGGTTGGAACCTCGCTCTGTTCCCAGCAGCATATGGAAAGGGGCTGTGAGTGGGCAGTGGGCAAGGAGAAGGTGCTTGGAGAACCATGTGGGGGATCTGAAAGGGCAGGAGTGGGGCTCAGGAAGCTACTGTTTGCTCTTGTTTGTGGGGACACTGGGGCTATGTTAGGGCAATCAGCCAGCAAAACTGTTACCTGAACAGACAGAGGAGACTTCCTTGCTGCATAAAAATCTACTTCAAAGCTGTATTTCCTTTGAGTTTGCACTAACACAGGGAGGAGAGAGGTGTTCTTGCATGAATAATAAAACCAGCATCCTTCTGTCCATCAGAAGAGATAAAAAGCCCCCAGGGACATGGAGGAAGACAACATTATTATACAGGTCACCAACAGGTTATTCTACAATCCTGCTGTATGGGACTTCACTCGCTGATGCTGGCAGCACCAGCCACAGTTAGGGGATCATGTCCTTCTACAGGACTGCGGGGATGGGCTGGCCAGGGCAGGATCAGCTCCGATGCTGGGTAACAAGGTCCAACAGCTACAGTCAGTGTAATTGTTGTGCATGGCAGAAACAGTAACACCACTGAACAACCTAAGCCACCCAAAACATGCTCTCAGCATACCCCCATTATTTCTATCCCCCTTTCCTAGGGGTGATCTTGCCAGGATGGCTAAAGTGCTGGCAGCCTGGAGGGGACATCAAGGGGACACAGTGGCTAGGAAGAACAGTGAGACCTTTCCAGGTGTTGCAGTCCTTCTCACAGGCTCCTGAAGTGTGAACTCCTCTCTGCTACACCAGATGTGCCAGGAGCAAGAGGGTGAACGTGCTTGATGAGGTGCAAGACTACTCTGCACTGTGCAGCATGTGTGGCTGGGACAGATTTGTGGCTTTCTGTGGACATGATGGCATCCACACCAGCAGCTGGTGGCCACAGGGACAAAGAGAGGAGCCGTCCTACACCCAGAGGTTCTCTAGCTCTGGGCAAATCTGGGTCACAAGCACCTGCTTGCCCTGCCTTGGGGTTTCCTGCTTGAATCGCTCAGACCCTGGCTTCATCCTGGTGTTAGAAATTTGCCTGATGTCATGGCTAGGTCACTCATCCTGCCTGCCAGCTTGGATTAGATCCTGTGATTTGTGTCAGATCAGATTTTGGAAGGTTTATTTCACACTGGTGGTGTGCAGCGCTGGTGGGCATGAAGATGATATCAGGGGGAGAAGGAACAGGGCAGAGAGATTTCCTTGGAAATACATATTTGTTCCTCTCCTCTCCTTGCCTTTCCTTTTTCTTCTCCCTACATATGCTATAAGGGTGTGTTGATAAAATGATTAGTGTTTCAGATTTCAGAGATCTGGCTCACAAGTTTATCCTAATTGAAAGAACATCCCTTTGGACTTAAAGCTGACAACCTCTAACTGTTTCCAGTTCAGCTCACTTCAGAGCTAAAATAATACTGTGTGGACCACTCCTATAGACCCCAGCAAGAGCCATCTCTCCATATATTGTCACTACTTGATTCCATCTTAGGATTGTGGCATTTGGCAAGCTCCCCAGGGGTAGATTCATGGCTTTACTAACATTGAAATTACATTTTTCCTCACCGTTTTTCTTGTTTTCTGAAACATGTAGGCTGGATCTCTGCAGTCACTTTGCAGAGAACAGGGCAGCAGAAGGGAAGATGCTGTCTGAATGTCCTCTTGCTATAATCATAATTAATAAAGCCTCTGTCTGGCCTGTCCTTAATTGTATTTAGGTTAATAGGCACTTGGAGGCCCCAGATTCTCTGATCCCCCTGCCCTGACGCCACCATCTCTGCCATCAGAAGAGACAGGAAGGGTCCCAACCACTGCCTGAGCCCCCAGGGTGCCCCTGCTAAGTACCCTCAGCCAATGAAGCCAGCACCACCACTTCATCTCTACCAACCCAACTTTCCATAAAACAACCAGCTCCAAGTAGCATCCAGCTGGAAAGGGGTCAGTTTTGTAAACTTTAACTTGCCATGGCACTGTTGAGGTGGAAAGCAATCAAGCAGCATTTATAGTTCTCTGCACCCTGTGAGGATTCACTTTGCAATGGGAGTATGATGGATGGGCATGGGCATTTTTTTAACAAACAAGTCTTTAAAAGGAATACTTGCCAAGTGTCAAAGTATTTCTCAATTATATTAAGGGCCTTCAGCAGCTGTAATTTAACTGTGAAAGAACCTGGTGCAGGCAAAGGACTGCACAGCTGGAAATTTGTGCTGCAAAAACACCATTTTATGGCTGTTAAGCTGTTGGCCTCTTTGCATTGTAAAGCTGTTAAACAAACACAGCCCTTGGCTCACACCACATGTGAGACACACTATTTTGGCAGGAGTGGACTGATGGCAGCAGGGGCTTCACAGGAGCTATGAAGAAATAGAAATAAGGAGAGAAGGAAAATTCACGTGGAGGAGGAAGTGCGTGTTGGCCATCACATCTCTGTGCTCTGAGAAGAGTCTTGGAAAGAGTGTGTAGGTTCATGTGGAGTTGCATTCTCTGTTTTGGCATTGGTTGAGATTGCTGTGCCCATAGGGATCACATACATCTTACTGCTGTTGTAGGTGGTGGTCAGTAGACCTTTAAATCACTCGCTTGCAGTGAGATGATACTCTTGGGAAGCCTAAATGTGGAAGACTGGTTGGCATTGATAGCTTTGAGTGGATAAATAGGTGTCCCAAGAGGATGGGCCACGTGCTGCAGACTACATACCCTGTGCCACAAACTGCAATATGTTGAAGCAAGCTCCATTAGTGCCAAAAGATGCTCCAAGAGCAGCCACAGCCTGGCAAACACAAGCTGAGCCCTGTCCCTAATAAAGACATTGCAAATCCACAGGGAAGATATAAAACATATTTTCTGAACGCAGTGTTCAAAAATTCAAAGAAATGGGGAAGATCTCTGTAAAAATAAGGAGGTTCCTGGGTATTTCTTTATTCTTCCATTCTCTTCTAGTGATCAGTGCTTATTTCTCTGGCTCAGAAGCTGATCTTAGGAGGCAGGAACAGCTGGTCTTGCTGTAGGGGAGTGTGTTGGGAGGTGCCTCCAGGCATGCTGCCTGCAGGCAACCTGTCCAGGACAGGCACTCCAGAGGCTGCGGCCATGAGCTATTTTTCTGGGTCAGAAGCTGTTAGAGAACACCTGTGACTCTTTGTCATCAGGATGGCACCATGCAGAGATGGACTGGGTGGTCATCCCAGGTTGATGAGGCTGCAGCCCTGTCTGGTGGTCCAATCCTCCAATTTCTTCCCAAGAATTTTTGTGCCAGCAATACCTGTTCTTTTGCAACCAGCCTACGTTAGAACTTATTAATTCAATACCACCAGACTGTGTGTGCTACACTGTTTTCTCTGACAAATGTTGACTGTGCGAGGCTCTTCATTGTTACCAGACAGACAAAAGGGAACTGGAGAACTTGTGGCTCTCACATTGGTGATAAAAAGAGAAGCCGTGGTAGCAATTGCCTTGCTTGCAACATTTCCTCCTATTTTTCCATGAAAACTCTAGATTCTGGAGTCTAGTTTTTGTACTTCGTGCAATGCAATGTCTCAGTCATGAAGGGATGCTGCAAGACTGGACTCCAAATGGTTGGAAAGCAACAAGCTAAGGACCAATAACTGGTGTTGTATGTGTCCTCCCCTGGGGTAATGGTTCATGTCTGCTTTCACTGATGTGTGCCTATGTCTTAGTCCTACCAAGTGGCTGCAAAGGAATGACTCAGTGTTAACAGGAAGAAGCTAATGGGACATTTTCCACCAAGAACTAGAAAAAAATGTTCATGAGTTTGTTTTCCAAGGATTTGGGTGATCCATTTTGAGGAGATAGACTAGCAAATTATTGCTGCTGGCTGGTGAAATTGTTTTTTTCCCTCCCTGATGGACACAGCTTCACTGTGTGTCTATTTTTTCATCTAAAAACAGCCATTTTGATGAGAAGTGGGTGAGCGTTTCCTAGATTAAACCAAAATCTGCCAGCCTTGCACGTCCTCCTGCTAAGCAATTTGCTGCTTCGCTGCCTTTGGAAGATTGCACTGAAGTTGCTTTCCTGGCACCAGGACTCAGTCTGAGAATTAGTGCAAAACTAATTTGGTTACAAATCTCAAAGACACAAACAAAAGCTATTTTTAAGCTTTTGAGAAGTGTGGTGTGAATCAGACTGTTCAAGGAAAACATTGCAGGCATTTCTTACCCTTATTGCAGCCACAGAATTCTCCAAAATTGTGGGATCCTGCTGCAGTTGGCTGCCTGATATCTAGCACATGCCCATTGCCAATATGCAAAGCCTCACAGGGCTGTGGTCAGCACCCAGGGAGCATCACTGGGGACCCAGCACAGCTGTCACCCTGCTGCCTCTCTTGCTTTACTAAAGATGTTTGTAGCTTCTAGTTCTTCCTTCTTAGGGACATCATGTGCTTCCTCATGACCCAACCACTTATGTGAATTCCAAAATTGGTTAAATATATAAAAAAAATAAAAATGAGGTAAGTCTCATTTAAATGAAAAAGGTCTACAGCCAGTGCAGGATGGAATGGTGGGGATCACATTCCTCTCCCTTGGCATCCTTTGGTACAAACCAAGGTCTGTGTCAGGTAATGCAAGAGCACTGGTAATAATCCACATCGCCCCACTCATCTGCATGCAGCCCTCAAATCTTCCCTGCCTGCAAAGACATCCTGAACAAACTGTTTCAAGGACTATGTTTAGATGTTGTCCTTCCCTTCCATAGACCATGAGAGCTGCAGCCTCTGCAAGGCAGCAGATCTCTGCAGTGGGCAGCATCTTGAGGTGGTCCCTCACCCTGTGCATCCCTCACACAGGTGCCATGATCCTTATGCTGAGCACACCCCAAAAAACCCCACTGTCCGTCCCACAGGATGGGGAGTTACACCTGCACAGTTTTCTATGCAATTTAAGCTTTATCATTTGGCACATTATTGTTGTGGCTATTCCCCCTCCTGTGGCCTCCCAGCTGCATTTGGCATGGGGAGGGCAGTAGGACCACAGCTCTCAGAGCCAGAACTGATGGCTGACATTTATTTTGCTGGTTTGCTTCAAATTCAGTAAACCCCTGAGCCCGTTCCACGGGTGGTTTGGCCAGGGGCTGCCGTCAGCACTGCTCAGAAGAATCAGTGATAACCTTTTCCTTTGCTAAGGAGTTACCTACATGCCAGGGAGCCGAGGATGCTGAAAAACAAATGAAGCTTGGATTCTCCATGGGTCTCCCTGGCATTATTCCTGATATTTAAAAAAAACAAACCAGTTCCCTGTTGATTTTATTAGTCTTTTCATCCTGGCATTTAAGCACAGATGGGATTGGCATGGTTGGTATCTGCAGACACATGCTGTGATATTCTCAGGGGTTTCTCTGAATGTCAGGACACCCAGGGTGCTGTATCCAAAGTGCCTGAACTCCTCTCAGCTGCTGAAAGGCATTTCGGTGCTGCGATGGCTGGTAATGCCTCTCTGCAGATTACCTCACATCAAGGAGTGAAGGGTATTTGGTTGCTGGAAGCATGGCTGGGCTGTAGGATAGGAGCAAGGTTGCTCTCTGGTTCAAGACTAGCCCTTCTTGAGGTCATCTTATGCTACAATACTATTTCAATATTTAATTCCCCTGGATAACTGGTGGGATTTTAGTTCTGAACTGAAGAACTGAGCTGAGTCTATGTACCTCTTGCAGGAATGTCCTGAGTAGCATCCCAGAGCATTCCGTGGTGGAGAAGTGTTGTGTCCCTCTGTCTTGCCCTGTGCCTAGCAGTGATTTTTCACTCTCACAAAGTCAGCAATGGGGTTCATGCTTCCTCTTTTCTTGGTTTCAGGCATGGAAGAAACGCTGGTTCGTCCTGCGCAGTGGTCGGATGAGTGGCGACCCCGATGTCCTGGAGTACTACAAAAATGACCACTCCAAGAAACCTTTGCGTGTCATCAACCTCAATTTCTGCGAGCAAGTGGATGCAGGCCTGACCTTCAACAAGAAGGAACTCCAAGACAGCTACATCTTTGACATCAAAACAAGTGACAGGACCTTCTACCTGGTGGCTGAGACTGAGGACGACATGAACAAGTGGGTTCGCAGCATCTGTCAGATCTGTGGCTTCAACCAGTCCGAGGAGAACACAGGTACCATGAGAGCTATGTCCCTGGCCAAGAACATCTTCTGTTCTGTCCTCCAAATAGTGTCTGGCTCCTCTCTCAGATCTGACCTGTGGGAGAGTGTTGCAGCCTGCCACAAGGCTGGGAGGGCTGGAGTGGGAAACTTCTGTGAAACTTTCCTACCTTTGACATCTGAACCAGAGCTGGCTTTGCTCTTGTGAGCCGCCTAAGTAATTCTTACTCCCTATAACTGTAGACCCTTGAGTCTCTTACAAGAAGTTGGTAGGGTTTAGGGACTTTTTTTTAGCTGCAGCCTATGTGTCACTGAAATGGCTTTGACACTGGTGGGAACCAGCAGAGAAAATCCCCCTCGTTCAGAGGTTTCAGTCCCTTGGTGAAGCTGGGGAAGAAGCTTTACTGGAACCATTTTCCTTCCCATTGCAGTTGTCCTCACTGCTAACAGGTTCTCATGTGAAGAACAGACACATACTCCACACCTGCATCCCCATCTCTTTCTGGGACCCTCTGGGAAAGCAGTGAGGGTGGGAAAGAAAGCCCCAGATAGTCTTGTGTGGTGGTGGGACCTGTTCTACCAGTTGTGCTTCACCATCCAAAGTGTGTTGCACTTGGCAAGCCTCTACATTAAGCAAAGGTGAGCTTCCCCCGCTTTCCCAGTACTATGAGGGCACATGTAAATCCCAAGTGAGATGGAGTAGGGGGGTGAACCTGGGGTGCAGCGCTGCAGTCACCTGCCAGTCCCCTTATACCTTGTAGCACCTCTGGGCATCTTATCTCATCCAAGGGACTCTAGTCCTGTGGTCTGCCTGCATGAAGCTCCCTATAATAACGTCCAGCTTGAATCTGTTTTGGTCCCTGGTGGAGCAGCTGCCATCCGCAGGAGCTGAAACCCTGCCAAGAGCTTGTCAGGCAGGACAGCAAACAAAGCATCACAGCAGCACGGATGCGATCTTCCCTGGCTGACGCATGAAACAGGATGTCACCTTGGCAATGGGTGTACAAGTGGTAGAAAGGATCCTTGATAACGTCGCCAGCCTAGTCTTTTAGGGAAAGGTCAGGCTAAATAAATTACATACTGTTCCAATATCAGCAGCATGGCCCTCGAGGTTCAGCAAAATTGTTCAGGCCCCTCTTCTAAGAGCTGTTTGGTTGCAGGTTTTTCCATTTTGCGTACGTTCAGTTTAGTAAAATGAGCTTTCAGCCCAGCGGCAGCAGGATCGATACGGGACTTCAGTGAAATACAAATCTGGGCAGCAAAAGGAAAAACAATCTCCTGCTTGCAAGTACATCTGTCCCAAAGGGCACGCAGGGATGGTCAGGCTGCAGAGATCTGAGCTCTGTTCCCTACAGGACCATGGAGTGACATCAGCAAAAGAGGAACAAAAATCCCTATTTGTAACAAAATCACAGCTTGTTAATGCTGTAGGGAAAGTACCCACTTGAAACAGTACCCAGCTGCCAAAGCATGATTTTCTGAGTAAACCAAGAAAAAGCCTACATTGACAAATGCAGCAGATGTGTCCAGATGCTGCAGCAAAGAGGGATCATGAATTATTCAGGGCTGGGGCTTCACTTTGGTTGTTGCCGAATCAGTGACCCCATTCTCACCTTTCCTTCACCATTCCTGCTAAGTAATGGAAAGTAAATCATCCATTTCCCAAAGTAGGTAGTGTTCATTGGGAAGGACTCCTGGCCCAAGGCTGAGTGGAGAAGTTGATGGTTTGCTGGACCATGATGGATGTTGGGAGTTTTGTCCATCCTGGCACATATAAGCCCATTACCCACCCTTCAAGATAGGTCAGCTGAAGGGAGAAATAAAACAGCTGTAGAAGTGTTTGTAACTGCTGTGCTCTCTTTTCCTCACCTCCTTGAAGTCATAGGTTGATGGACAAGAGGATCAGGAATTTGCATGAGATTAAGACAGTTCCTGGGTAGAAATAGAGCTTGGGACACTTGGCATTTCATTCTTGGACCTTCATCCCCTCATCCTCAAGCCTCTCTATGTCTCATTGCAGTCTCTGCCTTGGACAATGAACAAGTTGGTAATTGGATGAACCAAAAAGGGGAGGAAAAGGTAACCATCATGGGCAGGAATAGCTCCATGCTAATTGTAGCAATTAGTTAACTAAAAGTCCCTGTCCCTGCAGACGGGCAGCATGGCAGAGCAAGATCAGAAGCTGCTGGGGAAGTCGCTGTGCACATTTTTCTGGTTGTACATGTTCCTGGGTATGTGTCTGCTTTATACTGGCCCAAAAGCCTTGGTCGGTCTGGCTGCACAGCCAGGCTGTTCCCAGCTGGGTTGTATTCACATTCCCAGCTGGGGAAACTCTCCATCACCAGCAAACGCATTTACTACAACTGACATCACATGCTGAATTATCTCCTCCTTGAAGGGATGTCCCACATCAGCTAAGCCCCAGCCCCTGATCACTAGTTTGTTTTTTAACCCAGTGGTGATGGGAGGCAAACTCGATTAACTTTTGGGGCGGTTTGGGTAAAAGCCTGTTTCACCAGCTCCCTGTGATGGTAGGGAAAAGACAGATTTTCAGTTGCTTTTTAGCACGATTTAGTCAGCAAATGGGCAACTTGAAGCAGCTGCATTCAGTGATACAAACTGGCTGCAAACCCACTGCACCAGTGTGGGACCGTGCTTGGGTGCTGCCCACACTCCCAAAAGGCAAAGTGCTTAAAAGGCCAAACAGATTTTCACCCTTTGATGCTTCTTTCTGTTTGCAGCTTGATGGGAGAGTGTGTATTTTCTGTGGCTTGTTTTTCACATTAGTTCTTCATGTCCTGTCTAGACTGGAGGACTCTCAGGATTATGAAATAGGCTGGACTTTAGGGCGGTTTAATGTCATGCCATGGTTCACTGCTGGTTTTGCTGATCACCAGCTGCATTATACATCTGGTTTGGCGGAAGGAAGCTCGTTTCAGCCTCAGGGGCCTAAATATCAGTGAAGTGGTGGGTCCTGCTGGCCGTCCCAAGGAGCAGCCACTCGGCAAAGCTGCCCCAGTGGCCTTGTTCCCTGCCCTGACCTGAAAATAATTGCAGATTACATCTGCTTGGAGAAGGGAAATTGAATTGATTCTGAAGTGTTTACCCAGACTGTGGCAGAGCTCTTTGTTTCTGTTAACACCTCTTTACTTTGAGAGTTAATTACTATTTTTGAACAAGCGGAGCCTCACAGGATCCTGGCTCCTCTGTGTGCCTGAGGAAGCCAATGGTGCTCAAGGAAAGTAGATTTTCTCCTGTCTCAGTGCTGCTTTTACACTGCAATTTGCACTACTGCCACCTTGACTGATTAAAATACGATGAGGGGAGACCTGCCGGGGACCCTGAGCCACAGGCTGCGTGAGAAAGGCAGGCAAGTGGGCATTTCAAACCATCTGCATTTTCCCTGCCCTAGTGGGCAGGCAGCCAGGACTCAGCTGTGAACTGGATTTTCTCATACGCTTTGTTTGCTGAAGTTTAAAAAAATACCATATCCCACTAAACATATCTCATGCACCATTAACCCTTTCTGGAGCTGAGACTTCACCAAAACTCCTCCTTGTGCCATCACCAATATGACAGACACACAGCTATGGCAGCCTGTAGTTTAATTTCTTGTGAACTACAAGTGTCCCTGCAGTGAGCATGTCCTTGCAAGAATCCTGTGCATGGATTAGTTATTTTGGAGGGTTCGGTAGCTTTATTAACTTTATGCCAATTTACTGTGCCACACCCAGCACCTCTTTCACCTTCTCCATGAAGAAAGGGCTCTTTCGGGCGCTTGGATTCATGGGTACTGAGCAAACACCCATGGGAGTTTATTCATGTACAGCATTAATACCCCTTTGCTAGAGGTTTACCCAGACATGGAGCCAGGGAAGGGAATATTTGTGAGAAAGTATATATCTTTGCTCTGAGCTGAAAGCTCCCATCACTTGGAAAGGTTGAAGAAGGCATGGGAAAAGAATGGCTTTGGGCTCCTGCCCTGATGAGTTGTGTCTGGCAGCAATGGCCTCTCCCACCCAGTGCAGGCAAGTTGTCTTTTTTTTTTTTTTAAATCTAGGACTTAATTTCTTTTATTTATTTCTCTGCTTTCTGCCAGGGAGCTGCTCCAGGGCTGTCCTGGGCTCTGGCTTATCACTTGCTCCATCCCCAAGGCTGAGCACTGGTATTTTACATTGTGACTGGGATCAATCCCCAGCAATCCCAAGGCTTTTACTGTCTCAGTGAACACAAGTCAGGGCTGAACATAAAAGTTTAATGGAGATATGAGTGTCTCTCCTTCCTCTTTCAACTCAGATGCGCTCATTCTAGCAGAGTTTAATGGTTTGACCTCTGGGTACCAATCACTTTCTGCTCACATTGAGGAATCTATGCCTCATATGCATTGTCTCAACAGTGGGTCTACCCAACAGTGGGTGCTACTGCAGACCCTCCACCAGTCGCCCCTTTCCAGCCCATGAGAGCAAATTTATTGCTTTAGTATTCATTTGACTTGCTTTGGCTGTGGGTCCCATATGAGTCGCTGGCTGGTTACTCCCCAGCCTGCTGCCTGCACATCTGGGTCATGAGCCTATTTGACTGCTCTTGCTCCCCAGCATCAGGCCAGTGATGCCTCCAGCCCCATCGATTTCTTGCAGCCAGGATTGCCTGGGTGTTTCCCCAGCAAAGGGAGCTCAGGTTGGACGGGAGAAGAAAACCAACACAAAGATATCCTTGAAGTGTTATTGGGAGAAGAGGAGGTGCTCAGAACTGAATGAAGCGGCTACAGGCAGCAAGACTAGAATGAAAACAGGTTTGAACATCATACACCACCCACCTCTCCCAAATACTCCTGAATGTGACCAGTGTTCCCCATCCCTGTCTGCAACAGCAGAGCACCAGGGAGCCCATGCAACGTGACAGCTCCTGCATTACCCTGCCTCTCCCAGGACCAGGCAGAACTTAAGCACAGGGGAAACACTTTTGACTGCCACAAGACCAGGTATTCCTTGCTATTGTGCCCAGCACATGCTTCCTTCCTTCCCTGCGTGTGCTCCGGGGGAGTTACAAGCCCAGCGCCCTGCCAGGGAGTGTGCAGAGACTGATGAATATGGGATGGGAAATGGGGGCAGGAAGGGCTATGTGAGGGTGTCCTTGTGTCCATGGCAGCCCCTGGGGCCCTGATGTGCTTTGTTTCAGTATCTTCAGGCAGCACTGCCACTTAAGGGCAACTGAGCAGGCAGCCCCTTGTGGAGCTTTGTGCCCTCAAGTTGGGCAGGGAGTTCACAGAGTCATTGAATGGTTTGGATTGGAGGGGACCTTAAAGATCATCTCGTTCCACCCACCTGCCGTGGGCAGGGACACCTTTCACTGGACCAAGTTGTTCAAAGCTCCATCCAACCTGACCCTAAACACTCGCAGGGATGAGGCAGCCTCAGCTTCTCTGGGCAACCTGTGACAGTGCCTTACCACCCTCACTGAAAAGAATTCCTTCCTAAAATCTAATTTAAACCCTCCCTCTGTCAGTTCAAAGCTGTTCCTCCATGTCTCACTTGACTCTACAGCATCTGTTGACATAAGTCAGTTGGTCTTGACTCCCTCTTTAAGCTCTGGTATGGGTTGTACTTGGATATCAGCTCTCTCGTAGGCCAGTCTGTCCCCCGGCAGACAGTTCAACACTTCACAACAAGCAGTGAACAGATTACAGTTGAGTTGAGCTTGACCCATGGGATGGAGGGGGCATATCTGGTCATATTCTTTTCCATGTATCCCACCTTTCCATGTCTTGTTCACCTACACAAAGATGTAATGTCACTTGCCCCGTTTGGGACTTGCAGGCAGCCTGTGTTGGGACAGAAATGTGGAGACCTTGAGCCCTTTCCTCCCACCTGGTGTCCCACCCTACATACAGTTGTAGCCTTTTTCTCAGTGTTCCCATCAATGCTTTCTGCACTCAGTGTCATAGAGCTCCCTCTTTTAAAACACTGTATGTCACATCTAGACCCACTGGTTGCACACTTTAAGGGCATTTGGATCAACCACCCCTCATCCTTTTATGCTGTCTTCTGAGTGTTCGTAACAAGGGAAGCAACTATGGCTGCAGGTTCACTCTGGGAGGACAAATGCAGATGTCACATCTCTGGCCCAGACTTAACCAATTCCCACTGGAATGGATGGGAATGACCTGGCAACTCCCAACTCATTTCATGGTTGAACTTTAGGTGCATGCAAACGCCTTCTGCCTGAGTCCCAGTGCATCTCTTAGCCATCCCATCACTTTAAATTTGTTCCAAACTTCCCTGACCCTGGTTTGTCTGCTCCACAAACAGCAAGTTATTTTAAGATCTGACACTGTTCAGCTTTTATTTCAGTGTAAACAATACTGGAGATGGAGTGGTATTGGCACAAAGGAGCAGCTTGAGAGCAGTTAAGTGCCTGCTGCCTTTCCCCCCCCTTTTTTATCCTTTTTCACTTTGGAGATGAGCTAGTTCAGGTACTGATGGGTCTGCTGAAGAGCAGAACAGCACTAACAACCTGGAATTTGCTTCCTAGAAGATTGAAATGGGAAGAGATCCTTGCTGATCTCTACTAGTTGGTCTAGGTCTCCCTGCTGTGATTCCCGTGGTGGTTTGGAGAGGCAAATGATGCCACTGAGACGTGTGAGTGATTATATTCTGTCCACTTTTTGCCAGAAGTTGGAAAAATATGTCTAAAATTAGTCAGTTTGCACCCTGAAAGTGCCCATTTTTCCCCTTTGCTTTCCAGGAGTCTAGAAAGTGATGAGCTTATATGTCCACTTTCTAGACTCCTAAAACTCTGCTGAGATGTATCCCACCTACCTCAGGATTGCTGTCAAGGCCTTTGAGATACCTGGATCTTCAAATGGTGTTATTTGTCATCATTTCATTTACACCAGATGAGAACAACCCCTACTATTCTCCCATACCTTATTCTTCTTGCTGTACTCTGCTCCTCATCATGGTGTGTTACCAGAAACATTGCAGGACCAGAGTCAATGCTGCACTGCTCTAGTGGTCACTGTTCTTAATACCAAGAGCAGGTTTCCTGCCTATATAGGTGCTAAGAAAAGGACTAAGGCAATGATGCAGAGCAAGGGAAAGACTCTTAAGGTATCTACACGATTGGAAAGCCAAGCTTCTGGCTTCAGGGTGTCTGATGTAATCAAATCTCAGAGGTTTGCAATTCTTGGATCAACATTTTTTTCACAGTTTGGGTTTTGGAAATTTAGGAATTTTTAGGATTCGCTTATTTAGATGTTTTTATTGTGACTGTGGAGATTTTGAAGAGGTGGGACTGAAAAAAATCCAGAAGATATGTCAGCCTATAACTGCCATTCCCCAGAGTCCATTGGGAGGTGAGTGTCAGTTGAGCCTCCTTTGACCATGCCCAGCATTGATGGGAACTAGCAGAGGATGCAACTGTTTGTGGGAGCACCAGGTTTATAGGCAAAAAATGCTCTTATCTTGCTGCAAATAATAAAACCATCAAGCAGCAAAAAGGAAAATTTATGCTCAGCTTTCAAAAATGACCAAGAGCCAAATACTCCAGTTCTTCTCAACTGTTTCCCAGCTGGCGCCCAGCACAAGGCTATCCAACTGGCCTCTTCTGAAGATAAATACAGAGCTGGAGGACTGGGGCCTTTGGGGAAAATCATGCCCTTTCCTGGCCAAAGTCCCACTGTGCTAGCTGAGCTGTGGCTGGGATTTGAGCTGGGAGAGTAGATAGAAATGTGAAGTTCAAGAGGTTTGAGGGCTATAAGCATCACTCAGCCTTTCCTGCACAGGTTTCCTAGCAGAAATTGACAAGCTGCGTTCACATGTCTCAGCCCTGGCCAGGGCTGTCTCCTGACCAGGTACCCAGAATCAGAAACACATTTAAAATAATTCTTTGTTTTATAATTGGCTTTTATCACTATGAGCCCTGTGCATGTCAGGTCAGGTCTATTAGTTTAATGGGCGCGGAGGAATTTTTAGGGTGACTTACTGACCGTGGAAAAATGAGCATGGCAGATGGTATCAGCATTGCATCAAAAAGCAAAACCATGCAAAGCCCTCGGAAACAAAAACAGTTGATGGGCTTGGAGCAAAGCACCAGTGAAGCAGCACTGTCTGAGCAGAACTGAGGGAGGGAGGGAGAGTTAAGGGAGGAATTTTTGGGTGTCAGCCAACTGGGAGGAAACTCACAGTCAGATTTGCCTGCATTTATATTTCCCAGAGGAATCTTAGGACTGTTGTAGCCCATGTGCCCCTGTCATGCCACTTTGGGATTCATGGAGCTGCCATGAATCTGTGTCTGCAGAGCTGCTTGGGCATTGGGGCAGGATATGGATCTGTGGATGATGACCAACACATAGGAACCAGGCTGGGACATGCAGTGGACAGAGGTCCCCAAAATGCACATGTAAGAAACTTGAATGACAAAGGAAAAAATTACCGTGACCTTTGTGATTGATAGTTTTCTGGCAGTTTTTCATAGCATGACTCTTTTTTTTGCCCCCTAAGTTAACATATTTCCCCATTTCTTCCCTCCATATATTTCACATTATTCCCTCTAAAGTTTTGATGAGGACCATGGTTTTATATGCCCTGCACGCTGCTTTGTAAGACCTGATGAAAGCCAGGTCAGATTTAGACTCATATTTCCCAGACCCCAATGCCAGTTTGTTTGCCTGTTTGTATTGCGTTATATTTCCAATTAAAACCAATCCTTTAAAGCCTCCAAGTGAAGGCACATGGAGCAGGAAGGAGACATGAAGCTGTCGATTGCTGTGGACTTTTCCATGGCACCACCCAGGGTTTGTTTCCAGACTGATTTTTATTTATGAATGCAGTAGCATTTAATACTGATTTTATCTGTAAAGATAGCACTTCTTCCCTAGATGGTTCCTATGCTTCAGTTATAATTACTGCCTGCTCCTCAAACATACTTTTGAGTTATTTATTGTGGTACAATATCAGAGCTGTAGTGTTGGAAATCACTTTAGGACTATGGGGTTACACTGGGTATGCCCCATGAGTGCCCTTTCCATGTCCCAGCTCCCTCCAGGAAGGCTGAGAACATCTTGTAGGGTCCATCCCAGTGTAGATGTAGCCAGAAACCCTCTCTTCTGCTATGCTAGGTGCTGCACAAGCACTGAGTGTAAAGGCAGCCTCTGTTTGAAGGATTCGCCACTGAGGCACAACATAGACGTGTTGGTCCATCTTTTCTCCTGTCTGTAGCCATTTGCTGCCAGAGGCAGCCCAGCAATGGTACCTGTTCCCTCCAAGATGGGAATGGACTTTAAAGGAACACTTGGCCACAGCTCCTGAAAAACCTGTTTAAAAATGAGACTGCCCATGAAAATGAGATGTTATTTATCTCTCCTGTTCCCTCTTGCTGTCTGATGCTTCTCTGTGTGGTTCAGACCTAGAAGGGGGTTACAGGTTCCCCAGGCGTCCAAGGAACAGCTTTGCTGTTGGTCCATGCTTACAATCACTTTAAGCCACAGAGAATGAAGCAAATACTTACAGCTGTGTGGAAAAAAAGACCAACCCACACACACAAAAAAAACAAAACAACAACAAAAGCAACCAACTTGAGTCTCCATCCTTGGAGATACTTAAAACCTGACTGGACACAGCCCTGACCTGCTGCAGCTGCCCCTGCTGTGAAAAGGGGATTGGACTAGACCATCTCCAGAGGTCCTTTCCAACCCAAATATTCTGTGATTATATGATTTTTATGATCTTACGTTGCAGGGAAATACCAGGCTTCAGAGTATGGTGAGAGCTGAGATACCTCAGCAATCCCAGCAGATAAAACTGGAGTTATTCCCTAATATCACAAGGAAGGGGGGAGGGCAGAACACAAGATGAGACATTGCCTCATCTGATTCCGTATCACAGTGTATTGTCTGATACCCCTTGGCTCTGGGTAAGTCCAGGCTCATGTTTTCTTGCCCTTTTTGCTCTGTCTGATGTCCCTCATAGTCCTCTGCCTGCTCTGTGGTGGGTGGTGAAGCTCTGGCACATCTCAGCCCTTACTGGGATATAGCTTCCTTTCATACTTACCGTGGTGTTGTCACATGGTGAGGAATGTGTCTGACTCGTTTGCACCTTTGATTGATTGCCACCCTTTATATCTGTTTATTAGGATGGAAAATAACATTTCACCTCAAAAATTTCATCATGTGTTCTTTCAGCTCCACATGACCTAATCCTATCCTGGCCAACACAGCTGCTCCTTGCCAAGTTTTGGTATGATTACCTTCCATCATTTCACTGCCAAATATACAAACTGCCCCTGTTCTTGTATGCTGTTGCTTTTGCATCTAAGCTGGAGTGGAGTGACTCATTGCATTTGCTATTTTTTTTCGTAACTGACAATGAATCCTCTTTTTGAAGTGTTGGGCAGGTGTCTGAGCACTCACAAATACTTCATCACCTGTAAAAGTGTAGTGAATGGCTGTTACACTGCCTGTAGCACCATCCTCACCTTTATCTCATGGTTGATCACCTGCCCTGCCAAGCAGCACCTTGTTTGACATTGCTGTCTGTGCAAACCGTTCCCTAAAGCCTGCGTATACTTTGCACAGACTAAACCTTGACATAAAGCCTTTACGACGGGAATTATTTTTGCTGGCTTGCCATAACAGTTCATATTGCTCTCCAGTGAGTCATGATGAAGTCTTTCAAATACCCACTTGAAATCCATAAATTCTGTGATGAATCTTTTCTGCTGCTTGATGGTTGCTTTGGTGATTAGTGTTAGGGTCAAAACCTGGTCAACACATGGTCTTTCAGGTGAAAACAAAAAGGGAGCTTACAAAAAAGAGAGAGAGTGACTTTTTATGTGGGTAGATAGTGATAGGACAACGGAGGAGAGTTTTAAATTAAAAGAGGAGTTATTTAGATTAGATTTTAGGAGGAAGTTCTTTACTGTCAGAGTGGTGAGGTGGTGGCACAGGTTGCCCAGAGAAGTCTGTGGCTGCTCCATCCTTGAGGGTGTTCATGGCCATGTTGGATGGGGTTCTGAGCAACTTGAGTGTAAGGTGTCATGGTCCATGTTGGGTGGGTGGAACCGTGTGATCTTTAAGCTCCCTTCCAACCCAAGCCATTCCATGATCCTGTGAAAATGCTGCCTTCATTTCTTGAGATTTGTCTGGGAAAAGTTCCTGATAGAACAGAAGACTGTTTTTCCAGGAGAGCACTGTGGTGTCTCTTAAGTCTAAGGTTATTATTTTCTAAGTATCTCAATCCCAGTTTCTTGACTCCCATGGCTTTTTCTCACCCTTGTGACTCCAAGGAAAGGGCTGGATTTGTGATTTTCACTTGAAGCTTGTTCATGCTTTTACAGCTTTCTTACAGGTTTTAAATACCATTATATCTCTTCTTTGGCATCAACCTCACTTCTTCCAAGCGTCTGAGATCCTGCTGACTGTTCTGTGATGCTTCGCAAACTCACTCCCATCATTTCTGCTACCTTTAAGAAGAATTCAGAGCACAGACTTGCAAATGCTTTGAGTTTCTTTGGCATGATGCTGGAAGGACCACCCTGTCCTTTGCCTGCCACTAGTATTTTTATGGAGATAAATCCATGTTGTCCTAGTCCTGGACAAACAATGCTTCCTGCACTAAAAAAAATCCTCTGGCATGTGCCAGTAATGAGAACACATGCTACTGTCTGGTGTCTCCTGGTGCCGTTTGAAGGGAAGACCCAACCCTGTGTTCACAGAGCTGTATGACAGAGTGGTTTATTTTACAGATAAAGTGGCTTTAAGAATTAATACTGCCATGACTGCAAGAATGCCCTCAGTTGTATTAGATAAGTTAAAATATTTGCTTTAATAAGGTTTATAAATGATGAAGTGACACACAAATGAGTTTCCCCTGCGGGTGCATTGCTACATGAGTGATCCCTGTGAAGTTTTCAGCTGTCTCTGGAGCAGTTGGTGTTGGAAAGCTGGAGAAGGCTGGCTTCTGGTATGGTCTGGTCTGATTCCAGTAATCCCTGCATTCCTGTGGTTGTAACCAAAATCCATTATATCCTGGCTTATTCCTCCCAGCACCTGTGGAGAGAAACAAATCTAATGTACTTGTCTCCAAACACCATACGTGTATTTGTCGCCAAACCACTTTTCATCCCATAGATGAAGGATGAAGATGGTAGCAATGAGACAGGCACCAAGTATTGTATCTCACCCAGATTTGTCTCAGTAGCCAAATACAGTAAGTTCAGACATGCGTCATCTAGGTAATTAAAAAGAAAATAAAATAAATCCTATTCCTTTGAGGAAGGAAGAGTGCTCAGAAGTTTCCTGTATGTAGTCCAAGCAACCTGGGGAAATGCTGCCCTTGCATCGAGCAGAGCAGGTGATGAGTCCAAAACAAACTCCATTTCAGAGGCAGTGAAAATTCAGTATCTTCATTTTCACTCTCTCTGTAATTCATTTTCATAGACTTTCAGTGTCAAATTTGATTCACACCTTTTCTTTCTGAATTTGAATGAATTTCAGAAAAAAACAAGAATTGCACTTTCACATCTAAAAAGCACATGATTACAATCTTCAGTCGAAGAGGGGCACTCCACCCCCAACAAACGATCCGCTCTGATGAGAATGAATTGAAGTACCTTGACCTTCTTCCCTTTTACTTAAAATTCACTTTTATCCTCTAAAGGTTTCTTGTAATTTCTGGCTTCAAGCAATCCCTTGGCAAGCTTCTATTTTGATTAAATGGCATTTTCCATCTGGAGGATGTCAGAACATTTTCAGCTGGCCCTAAGCCAAGCCTGAAGCATGGGAGATGCACCAGGCAAGAAGATGCAGATTTTGGTCTGTGTGCTGGTACCATCTGTGATGGGTGCAAGGATGGGTGCAGCTGCAAGAGTGGTAATGTAATCTGGTGCTTCTGGGTTGTAGGAATGGGCTCACTGCACTTTGTGAGCTGGTTTGAGCAGGGAAAAGGAGAGTGAGGAAATGCTGAGTAAGCCCATGGGATGGTTCCCCACACATGACCAAGCATCAGGGCAGAGATAGCTTGTTCTGGTCTTCAGATGCCAGAGGATGTTTTGTTCCTCAGTCAGGGGATGAATGCCAAAATCCAAAAGTATTACCCTGGAGGAGATTGCGATAAATCTGCCTTACTCGTATCTCCTGAGGACCAAGCTCTACATTACGCCCCATTGCGCCACTAAACCCAGCTCTGCTGCTGTTGTGTGTTAAAAATAACCACAAAATCAGCCTATGCTTTAGTGCACAAGGTTCAAATAACAACATCCATGCTGGGAGTTTGCTCCACTTCTCAGTACAGAAATCCACCAGGGAGAGACTTGTTTGTGCATGACCAGCTGTGACAGGGAGATGGAGGGTGTCCAGGTGGAAATGCTCATGCACAGAGAAAAGAAAAAGAAGAGCATAAGGTGGAGCTGAACTGGGGGTGACCAAAGTCTGTGAAGATGTTATACCCAGCAGGATTCAGGACTCCATCCCACTCTGCATTTCCTTTAACCACCCTCAGCTCTTTCCTGGGATGGTCCCAGAGGAGTACAAGCCATGATGGATGGGGAATGTGGGGGCAGGGTCAGGACTGGAGTGACCCTAACTCAAAAGCACATGTGGGAGAAGCTGCCAACCCCACATTTCTGAATGCAAATACCACCCTAAAGTATTGCACTGCTTTCAACCCACGCCAGTTCTTGCCTTTGGCACAAACTTTGCTCCCCAATCCCTGCCAAACCAGTACAGATGTTTTAACACCCACCGGAGCCCAGATAATTACAAACAGAATGAAAGACTGGTCGGAGTTGTTTTCATTGCCTGAACTCTCAGCCATTCTCAAGCGAGACATCTCCCACTTTCTGACATTGCTTTCAAAGACATTTTTGTGGGACACATTGCTAATACTAGTTTTATTATGAGGGGAATGCCAAGAAGCCCCAACCAGAATGAGGATCACACCATGCCCACTGATGTAACAGTGACCACAGAGTGAAACAAGTGCAGGAAAGATTTTCATGGGAAAGTAAAGCTAGTTTCTAACCAGTAGCTGGTTTTGCAAACTCAGCGCATTTTCAGATGGATTTGGGAAGTGTTTTCCATGAGACAGAGCCATGTGATCAGCTGGTGGGCCCAAGTCAGAGGATGCTGCAGGTCCTTCTTGTCCTTGATCCTCATGAGGGACTGTGCCCATCATGGTCAGCTTGTGAGCAGAGCAGCTGAGATTAAGGCAGCAGCAGCATTTTCTATTTGAACAGAAGGAAGCAGGTAACAAACACTTTGTTCCTGGTTTGTGCTTGTACCACCATAAGACACAGCAGTGTGGCCCATGATCAGGAGCTCTGTTGCCTCAGGCTAGTTGCAAACAGCCAGGTTTGAACTTAACAGATGAGAACGGATTCAGCATGAATGAAACCAGTTGTCACATGTGTTTCCCCTGAGGCTGCTTAGAAAGCATCTGTGGGGAAGAGGACCAAGAAAGCCTCCTCAGGCTTCATTCTACATGAACCATGTCTTCTTAATTTCTCTTCCATCAAGATGCTTTGAGGTCCTCCTGGATATGCAGTTTCATTTTGTCCTTGCAGTTCTTACCACAAGTGTTAACTGGTTGTGTGAGAGCTGTCAGGCAAAAGCCCACCCTGGTGGCTCAAACTGTCTTCATGGCTCTCCCCTCAATCCCTGTGGCAAAATTCCTCATCAGCCATGCCCAGCCATGAAAATTTCCATCCAACATTATTCCTGTTCATTTCTGGTTGCTGTGGAGACCAATTTAAATGAAACTCTAGTATTTTGAAAAAGAATATGAGTCTAAGTCATTTGCGATGCAAGGTCCCATGCTAATAGCATTAGCATATTATTTGATTATGGCGATGTGTAGGGAATAAATTCCAAGTCCTTTTGCCACCACTGCATCTTAAAAGAAGAGGAAGAGAAAAACCTCTGGGCTTTAGCTGATAATGAAGACCTTTACTGCATGTGAGCTCCTGATTTCTGAATGCATAAAGCTTTGGAGGTCACAGGCATTTTTAACCTCATGGCAATGAGAATAGCTTGCTGGAAGGACCTTTTCTTTCTCTGCTTCCACTGAGCACTGTTAATAGACTGTCTAATGGACATGACTTGGGGTTTTAATGATGGGCAGAGAGATCCAGGATGGCGTTTTGAGCTGTTTGCATTTTTGGTGGAGCACTGGTGTGGCAGAGAGTAGCTGTGCAAGTTGCAATCCTCCCATTGCTTGTAGATGGTTTTATTTCTTGCATTTTGCCCTCTAACAACTTAAAAATGGCATTGCCTTCAGTGTTTCTTCAGGTAATTTCAGTATGTGTACAGGGTATGCCCATACCCCTAAATGAAAAAAAAACCAACAAAACACATGAAAAATGCTTGCAGAGAGGCTGCTTTTGAGAAAAAAGGCTGCAGAGATGAAAAAGGGGAGAGCTGAAGTTCCAGCAGGGAAAAAAAAGAAGCCAAACTATTGCATTTTATTAGTCACCATCCCTAAGGGCATGTTTTCTGGGGTTAAACTGACCCTCGCTCGCACTGACCCCTGGGCTGCTCTGTCGCCAGTTCAGGGACACAGTATTGCAGCCAATAGGGTTAATGACTTTTTTTGTCTCCTCTCTGGACTTTTGCAGTCAATGCAGCTGATACTGCCCTGCCTGAGCATGATGGGCCCACCTGAAGCCATGTGAGAAATTTGGAGTTCTATTGCAACCCTGTGTCCCCATCTTCGCCCCTAACCCCTGGCAGCACCCAACTCCATTTTCTTTGAACTCATCAGCTAAAATACCACCTGTGGAGCAAAAAATAACATTAACCGTGTATAGAGGAGAGAAAAACAGACTAAACTCCTGCAGTGAGGTCCCATGCATGAGTGCAAATGCACCCATGAAGAAGGGGACTCTGAGAGGAGAAATGTGGGAGTCCTCTTTCTTTCCCCATTGCTACCTTGCTGGGCAGTGGTGAAGCAGACTTGTAACAACGCTGCTGTTTTATTGACTCCATGGCAAACTGGGAGTTATAATGTTTCTTCCCCCAAGGTAAGGTAAGATCAAAATAAATTACTTCTGTAAAGAGCCGGGAATGGCAGTTCCTCTGTAGTACAAAGTACAAATATTTGGGCCTCTTGTGCGCTCCCTTGAATAGAAATGGTACTAAATCATGCATAAGTAAAATGGGTTCACATTTCCTCCTAGTGAAAGTTTTCCTCTGCTCTCCTGGAACATTAAAGACCTACGCTCCTGTTGTCATAAAAAGGGCTATAAAATTTAAAGCAAGCCATTAAGAAACCCTGGCTGGGATTAGACTGAGGGTGAATTCCTTCTCCTTCTTCATCCCTGCAAAGTGAGACATGCACCCGTATTTCCTCAGACAAGGGAAGGTGCACACATGCTGCTCACAGAGAATCATAAGAGGAGGAGCAGAAATTTGTTTAGGACCTAAAACCTTGTTTTTTCTGGGCTAGGGGAAGTCAGTGGTGCACCAGCTTCTGGGCTTTCACCTTGCTTTTTGATGGTATATTGGACCACGGCACTTGGGTGAGACTGTTTTGGCTTGACGTCCAAGGGAAAATGAGGTTAGGATATGCCAAAATCATTAGTTATCATCATCATCATAAATAGTAATAACCAATTATAATAACCAATATAATATCCAGTGTGATCCTGTAAAACAGGTTGCCAGAGACAGAAGAAAGCTGGTTTGATCCTGAGCCATCATGAGTCTGCCTGAATTTTTCCTCTGGGAAAAAACCTCTTTTTTAAAAATCTATCTATATATAAAAACCCACCATATATATCATATATTATATGATAAACACGTCATCCCTAGCTCTTAGCTTTCAACAGCTTCAGCCCTGTCCTGCAGCACTGGGCTCCACAGGCTGCTTGTGCCTCCAGACAGATTTGCTATGGATGCCCCTGGCATCTGCCAAAATCATATATGCCACCCACAGATAGAAAGCAGCTAATTCTGCACATCCCCATTGCCTTGTTTTGGCCACCTTATACATAACCTGATAAAGGCAAGAATATCCACCTTGTGACCACTTTGTATTTTATACAGTTACACCACATGATCTTTGCCCCTTCCCTCTGTTCCAGCCTTTTTTTTCCCATTTAATCCCTCAACAAATCGGTTTTGTAATATCAGAAATGATGATTCATGAAGCAAAGGGTTGGAGATGATGTTAGTTCTGTGCAGCAAATGAAGCCCATCACAACCCATGCTGCCCCCCTGGGATTGTCCTTCATCCCCAGCTGTAGGTTATTGTCCCACTCCAGGACTCTTAGATAAGGGTGTCCCAGGTGGGATGCTCATGGACATGCATAAGCCAGGTTTGCAAACATACACATTCATCTGCTTTTATCTCCGGCACTGAAGCCCTTATAATAAAAATAAATAGGTGCAGACCAAGCATCCTCATCTGGCCAAATGTTACACTTCCAAATATTGACACACCAGTGTTGAACTCCACAATTGAGTGGCAGGTTTGCTCTTCAAAGGGTAAGCACCATGTCCAGGGCATGTTGATATGAAACAAAGATGGGTCACTTCTACCAGGGAGTATTTCCCATGGAGGAGATGGGATTTTGGGCACAGCCTCATCTCACAGAAGCAAGCCTGTGTTCTCCAGGGAGAAGTATCGCATTGTTTCTATTGCAGTCTCTCTCCCTTCTGCCCCTTTGTCCTTAAAAGAATTGATTACTGTTAAAATAACAGACATATATATATAATGCTTTGAGGTCAGGACTTGACTCCTTTTTTCTCTCTTCTCACTCACTCACTCACTCACTCACTCACTCACTCACTCACTCACTCACTCTCCAGCACTGTGATTTTTCCCCCATTCCTGTGCTTCTCCAAGGCAAATGCTCCTACTTTGCCTCTGCTTTTCTGTTGTTTCATACAAACACAAGCAGTGTGCTGACACTGATGGAGAAAGATGATGCTATTTATTGTCATCTTTGTCTCACTGTCTCTCCCATAACTCTTTCTTGGGTAATTTTCCCTATTTTGTATCAGAAGCTTAAATAATTGGGGGATTGCACTGTTCTCTATAGAGAAAACCTTAAGGAACTAGCAGAGTCGAAGTATTGTTTAGATGACTGGAATTGTGTAAGAGAAACCATGCCCTTAGCCCTCTGTGCAGCAAATCCTTGTCTGTAAAGCCCTATGGCAGTGTTGTACCTACCCTTCAGCTCCTCTGCAGTGGAGGATGCAGCTGTGCCCTGTTATCTCTTCTGGGGAGCTCCACTCCCCATGCTTGGCACCCAAAATTCAGGCTGTGGTAAATACTAGGGTGTCTATGTCCTCGCATGCAACTCCCCATCCTCATGGAAACTTGAGAGGGAAAATTATCCAAATCAGATGCTGTGTCCCACTCACCTGCTGGAGAAAAAATTCAGTGACCTGCCAAGGCATCCTCAGACTGGCAGTAGCTTTTCTAAATGCCATCCAACTTGGAGGCAATAGGGAATGCTCAGTAAATAAACCTTCCTCGGGTGCTGTGCTCATCCTTATGGGGATGAACCTCTTGGCAGTGCTGTGACGCATTGATTCATCCATCGGACATGTTGGTTGTTGTCTCCCTTCCAGCAGAAACACGTGGAGGGCTTGTTTTGTTAGGGTTGTTTGTGTTGTTTTAATTATTTCTTTGTATTTCTGCTTGAGGAGTCAGCTGGCATCAAAAGCAGGCTAAAACTACCACACCGGCAGATTCCCAGAGAGAAGGTTTCCCCTTTTTTGTTAATAAATGGTGGAGCTGCTTCAAAGAGTGGGGAAGACAGTGGTGCACGAGGACAGCCTACCCTGCACCATCCTAAGGATTATTTCTAGTAGATTGCTACTATTCCCTTCAAAAATAGAATCTCATTGGCTGCAAGTTTTTCCTGGCACAAAGTCAGCGACACAGTCCAAGGTGTTCCGTAGCCTTATTTACCAGGGCAGGTCTGAGAAACCCTTATCTGTGGCACCCTTGGACTAGGCCTTGCCAGCTTGGTGTTGGCATCATGGGCAATTCTGTGCCACTCAGAGATGCCAAGAAAGTCTGGCACTTTTTTTGTGAACACTGATGGGAGCTACACCCGAAAATCAACACATTCCCAAGGGTATCATGTCAAGATACAGGGAGTTGTAGTCCCAGCCTCTGCCTTCAGACAGGGAAAGCTGACATTGTGACTGGTGAAAAAGGACATTTTGAGCAACAATTTCCAAAGGAGGCTGAGTTATTATTTCACTCAGATAAGCCCAGGAACATTGTGTGAAGCTATGTGCACACACCAATAGTCGAGTGCTCTGAGTGAGGGAATTCAGAGCTGTCAACAAGGAGGGAAATACCACTTTGGGGGATTGAAAACATTCATAAAAAATTCCTGGCTCCCAGCCTAGTCCGTTCCATTGCTGGCCGTGCTCACAGTTGTGGAATTTTGCTTTGGGGGTGCATTTCCAACGTTTTTTTTCCCACTTTGCTGCAATACACAGACAAAAAGGTACATCTTAACCTTGATTAGTGCATGCTGAGCCTTCGGCCGACTGAAGCCCACCTGGCACCGTGGGGTTTTGCAGGGCAGTGCTGACTTGTCCTCACCAAGCCTGTGGCTCACTGTCTTGCAGGGGCCAGTGCCACAGCTGTAGCCTGAGCCCAGCAAGATGTGTGCATGGAAATCACGCTGCTGATACTGAATTTTAACTTGGGGGCGTCCAACAGCGTCTTTTGCAGACAGTGAGAGTTCAATTCCCCAAACTCCAAGGAGAACTGGCCAGGAAACATAGGGTTAAGATGACACTTCCCACATGGCCCCACTACATAACTTTAACTCTGGCCCCCTGGGAATGGTAGTAGGAACTGCACAGCATCTTATCCCTCCTTGGCTGTACTTGATACATTCCCTCAACAGAAACTCAAGATATCAACCTAAAGCCAAGGGATTAGAAGGCTGTGTCTGCACTGTTCAATATAGGAGGACCATGGGTTTGTCCTTGGTCCTGAGGTGGATGGCCATGAGGAATAGAGAAGCATCATTCTTTTTGGCTTGTGGACAGATAGAGTATCTTTGGTCATGATGCAGGTGGAACAGATGCCTGGAGGCATCCAGATGGGACCCCACGGAGATTATTCACTAGGTGCCCTGCATGGATGTGGGAAAGGAATGTTGGTCCTCGTCTCTTGGGAGCTGGGCATAGCAGCATGGCAAGTTGAAACAGGCTTGGGATCTCTGGCTCATATTCACCCTGTACGCCTTACCCTCATGGGGACCTTTCTGCGTTTCAAGCTGATGTGATGTCCTGACTTTTCCCTTAGCGTGTACTAGTCTTCAAATACTATTTTTCTTCTCTCTTTTCTTTCTTGCCTCCTTTTCTGCCCCCAGCAGGACCTGTTGTCAGCGCCTGTCGTGGGCACATGAGTTGTCATTTATTCTAGTGCAAAAAAACCCCACAACATAAAGAATCCAGAGCAATCTTGGCAGTCTCCTTCCACAGAATTTATCTTCCCAGTCCTTGCAATACCCTCCCAGCCCTGCAAAGCAATCCATCTCTCACCTACTATTACGGAGTTCATCTCACAGACCTAATGGAGTAGGTGAGTCCTGAATTGGCTCCTGCTAATGCTCTCGGTGGCCAGGTCGCTGCGGGAAGCAAGCTGGGAATTCATTTTGAAAATCAATGCAGATGCCAATAGAGCAGCTTTCCCCAGGGAAGTGACATGCTTTTACCAGGCATTGCCTCCTGCCCCCCTTCATTCCCCATCTTCATTTATGCGGTCAGAGTAACCATGTTGTAATTCATCCTGATTGCAAGGAGTGCATCTTCTGCACTGCTGTCTGGTTTCTGCAAATAAGACTGATTTTTGGGAAAAGATAGGGTCTCCTGGCAGTGCAGGATTCACAGGGCTCCCCAAAGTGTTGTGATTTGAAGTTGCTGTTCCCTGGGGTGATGCTGGGGACCGTCTCCTCTGTGAAACCTCATCTCTCCCCTTAGGCTGTGTTAGCACAAATAAATCAGTGCAATTTCTAACTCCTGGGTGTATTTTGCCCTGCCATCACATTTTGATGCAATGACAAGTGCAGAGCCTTCAGGGATAGTGTGGGAAGACAGCTCAGGGCTGTTGGAGGTACCCCAACTCAGTGCAGTTCACATACTGTCCCCAGAGCTGGCCTTCATTCTGGGATGGGGACACAACACTAACCCATCATCCTCACACCATCCTCAAGGAGTCTCGTCCAAAGCACAGTGTCATGGGCAATCCTTGGCTGTGATTTGGGAGGTAACAAGGTGGGGGTTCCTGAGAGGCACTTCAGGTGCAGCTCCCCCGTTTTTGATGGCATTGTGCATTTGGGCTCTCTTATTATGGTTGACCTCAAAGCACTTGGTTTGGAACTTTGATTTGGGATTTTCATCTCTCTCAAGACTCCTTTCCCAATGGGGATCATTCTGCACTGCTATAGGATAAATATTTAATAAGAATGAGGGTCAAGGCATGATTCGTCCAAGGACACCGAGATGGCCATTTACTCCCAAGAAGAGCACCAAGGGATCTTTAATGCCCATGCGAAGAAAACAGGAATCAGAGTTTTAAGCTGTCATCCCCCACCATTAATGTCGATGTTAAATATTGATCCTTTCTGTGTTTAGCACAAACCAAACAACACAGTCAAGCCAAGCTCTTTGGCTTTTATTAATGTACTTTTTCTGCATTGGGTGAAGTTTACAGTAACACCAGGGAAAAAATGTAGCAGCAGTGAAAGAGCAGCAGACAGATTGATTTTGTATCTTGACACAATTCAGAAGTTGCTGAAAAATCCCCCTGTATGGAGTGTCTTGTTGTCCAAGCCATGACAGCCATTTTACTGAGAATTCATTTCTCTGCAGCATGAGAGAATCAGGCCCAAAATTTCTGGTGTGATCTGGAATTTGTGGGAAGGAGTGGAAAAAAAGAGATTGGAAATCTGTAAAGTCCCTGATATCCTTGTGTTGGAGTGTTGGTGTCTGAAGACAAATTTAAAGAGCAGGTGGTCATCATGCTGGGGAAAACTGGGAGCAATCCCAAAATCAGTGGTGCCCAGGAAATGGGTGGTTTTCCCCTTTTTGTTAAGGATTTGGGTTTTTTCTGTGCTTTACATCAGAATCAAATAAATGCAAATCACAACTATTATAAAGTGTGTCTTCAGTGAACCACAGTGACTGGTTTTCATATGCAAGGAGTGCATGCATGGCCTTCTGTGTGGTCTTCTGCAGCAAGAGATTGATCGGCTTTCCCAAAATATTCTGCAGCTTTTGCGTTTTCTGGGGTGGTTGGGGTTTGTTTTTTTGTAATGAGAATTTACAGCTTGGCTGTAAAAATTCATCCATGGTTCAAATTCATGAAGTACATTTACCAGAGGACTGGAGTAGCTGGGTGATTATTGCTGACCTCTTGGATATTCCCCCTTGAAATGAATTGAATATTTTAAAGGGTGTTTCTCCTTAAGCAGGGGGAGAGGGCACTAGGAGTCATGCATTGGGTCTCCATCCAATTTTATTAGCATAAAACAGGACCTCTCTAGGGGGCTCAAAATCAATAGAGAATTGAGAAACATGAGAATATTTTTCATCTCCACAGTCATTATGTCCAACCAGATTCCAACCCCATACCTCAGTTTACCCAACTCTACAGGGATAGCAGTGATGGCCTTACACAGAGGGATGGGGGTGTCTTCAGTCACATCTCACTGTGGTGTGAAAGTGCCTCTCTTGTTTTTCAAATCAGGTTTTAACAACCCACTGATGTCCCCATGAAATAAGCTGACATCCTGCAGACATCCCGCAAGCCACTAAGCATGTGATAAAATCTGGTAAAATGATGAAATATGATTCTGTGATAAAATGGGATAAATATTTATTTCCATACACAGTACCTATAGCTGCATGTGCTTCAAGTAGAAGAGCTGAGAGCATCACTTGGAGTCATAAGCAAACCCCACTGACCTCCATAAATGCCGGAGCATTTAAGTAAGGACAATTCTGGAAACACGTTGTGGGATAGCTACATCTCTCACTCACATGTGTGTTTTTCTCCTGCACAGACACCCTGAGGAGCATCGCCTCCATGAACCACGCACCACGGTCCTCCCCGGCAGAGCTCAGCAGCGCCAGCCACCACCTGCTGCGAGAGCGCAAGTCCTCAGCACCATCCCACTCCAGCCAGCCCACCCTGTTCACCTTTGACTCACCTGCCAGCCACCTCCAGAGCACCCTGTCTGCCAGTGCCCCCCAGGACTACCTTTTCCTCCACCAGTGTATGAGCAGAAAGTCAGAAAACGCAAGGTATTGTAGCCCACCTACCTCCATCCTTGGAGGGTCTGGAGCACTCAGCTGGAGAAAGCCCTGAGCAATGGCCTTATCTCATCATGGCTGGGAGGAGGGAGTAAGGGTGGCAACCTCACATGCTCCCAGCTTTCCTGGCTTTCTGGATTGCGTTAAAAACTGTCTGAATGGCCAGACCCAGAGGTTAGTGATCAGTGGCACAAAGTCTAGATGGAGCCCAATCACTAACAGTGTACCTGACGGGTCAATACTGAGTCCAGTTCAAAGGGCCATGAAGTTGCTGAAGGAACTGGAGCATCTCTCCTAAGAGGAAAGACTGAAAAAGCTGGAACTGTTCAGCTAGTAGAAGCTAGCTCCTCCTGCAAGGAGGGTGGAAAGAGGATGGAACCAGGCTCTTGTTAGTGATGCCCAGTGCCAGGACCAGAGGCCATGGGTAAACTTAAACCCAGGAGGGCTCCTCTGGATATCAGGAAACACTTTTTCATTGTGAGTGTGACCAAACACTAGCACAGGTTGCCCAGAGAGGTTTAGGAGTTTCCATTCTTGGAGATGCTCAAAAGCTGTCTGGGCACAGTCCTGGGCAACAAGCTCCAGGTCACCCTGCTTGAGCAGTTAGGCCAGATAACTTCTACAGGTCCCTTCCAACCTCAGCCACTTTGTGATCCTGCAGGCAGGGCCCTAATTCTTGCCTTTAACCAGAAAAACAACAAACAAAGGGATGGACAGTGTTGGCACTTACTCTGCCGTTCACCCCTTCCAGAGCTCGCTGGGCTTCATGGCACGGGTGGTGCACGGCGTGGTGTTTCTGAGCGAGCAGCGGCTCTCCGCCTCCAGACCCAGCCGGTTGCCTTAAATAGCGAGGAGGTTTTTTGACGTGAAGAGTTTTGGCTTACAGGAGCAGTGAGGAGGGAGGAAAGGGAGAGACAGTCGGATCCCAGCTGGTGTGGAATGAGAGCAGAGCCAGGGCTGCAGCCTCCACTGGGCTTTCCTGCTGCAGCTGACTTTCCCTACTTGAAAAACAACAGAAATGGCCTCAGAAAAATGAAATTCAGATGGAGTTAATGGTATAGTGTTTAAGAAAATGGCCTTCTCATGCTCCAGCTGTGAGGATACCTAAAAGCCACCCTCTGAGAACCCAAATAAGGCTGGGAACCAGAGGAGAAGGGAGCAAGTACCAATGCTTTGGTGAGCGGAAACAAACTGGCCAGTGGCAGCTTCTGCAACTGGGCCAGAAATAATCATCTGATCAATGCCCAGTGCACGGAGCCAGGCTCCAGAACTGCTGGGAATCCCTCCCCTTTCTGCTCTGGAGCCCTTACTTTACTCATCCATAAAATGAGGGTAATAGTAGCTAATTGGTAGGCAATGCTACATAATTAACCCGTGATGTTTCAAGTCCTTGACAGAAAGGACCTGCTAGAACCAAGACCTCTTCTGGGTGGACTGAGCTCCAAAGGTGGCAGGGATTCACTGAGTCTTATCACAACATCATTTGTTTTTTCCCCAAATAAGCCCTATTTCTGAGCGCCATCTTGTGCTGGCTCCATGAAACAGAGTCCCTGTTGTCCCTGTGGAGCATCCCCTGGAGCAGTGGTTGCAACCAGCATATCCCAGCTTTCCCAGTGATTTGCCACAACTGGAAACTCCCCCATAACCATTTCAGTTTTTCTCACCACAGTGATTGATTGAACTCTGTTCCATGGGGGAATGTTTAGGTGGGGCTGGCTGAGCCCTTTCTGTCAGGTAGCACGTGGCTCCCGAAAGCCTGACCCATGCATGGTTATACCTCTGCAGGCAGAAAGACCCAATCCAAGGCTACCCTTCACACACTTGTAGTGTATATGCATTAGGTCTTCATGTAAGTCAGTGTGTTCACTGCACCCCAGTGAATTCACTGTCCCCCCACCTCAACCCTTCTGTCCCCTTCCTCTGCAGGAGTGCCAGCTTCTCCCAAGCCACAAGGTCTGCCTTCCTCATGCGGAGCGACACAGCAGTCCAGAAGCTCTCACAGGGCAATGGCCACTGCATGAACGGGGTTGGTGGGCAGCTCCATGGCTTTTACAGCCTGCCAAAACCCAGCCGGCACAACTCGGAATTCAGGGACAGTGCGTACGATCTCCCACGTTCCTTTGGTTCCTACACACACCCCAAGTCAAGCCTCACCAGCTCCGAAACGGATAATGAGGAGGTCTACACCTACAAGACTCCTAACAACACCCTATGCAAGGAGTTTGGGGAGCTCTCCACAGACTCCTATGACATCCCTGCCACCCCACTCTCCATCTACCAGATCCCCAGGACATTTACACTGGACAAGAACCACAATGCTCTGGCTGTGGCTGCCAACGACTCACCCGCTGCACCACCCCCACGGCCCCCAAAACCTGGGCAGACAGAACCACGGTGGGGCAGCCCACCCCAGCGGTTCCAGCCCGGTGAAAATGTAGGTCTGGCCCCCATGGCAGCCACCATTCCCCGGAGAAACACGCTGCCAGCGGTGGAGAACAGCAGACTGCACCGAGGTGAATTTAGGAGTGGGGATCTGGGGGTGGCTTTTTCCGGTCTAGCAGCCTTGGGCAGCTCAGTCCCACTGGGTTGTGGTAGAGCTGGAGTGCTGTTCAGCCAGGAGGTTGAACACAAAGAAGCTCTCCCCAGTCAGGATTTGGCCCTGTTTTTTGTATCCAGCAGGCATAGAGAGGCATCCACAGATTCTGCCCACCAGAGCTGCTCAGGTGGTTCTTGGCTGCATTGTATTCATGGACCAAAACCCCAAACCTGCTTGCTCATGGAGCCCTTTACCAGATTTTTGTGATTTCAGCCATTTTTAGTTTGCCTTTACTTCAATTCATAACCAGGTTTATCAGAACGTACTTTGGCCTGAAGTTGCCTTGGTTTTGCTCACCGAGGTGGGTGGGCAAAACCTTGGGTTTGCAGAGCTTGCACATTACCTTGGTTTTGTACATCTGCAAGACCCAACATTCCCAGCACAGTAGAGGTGCTATTCCCATTGGCCATGGGTGGGCCATGGATCAGTATGCCCTTTCCAAACCTTGTACGTGGAATGACATAATTGCAAAATAACTTAGAAATGGTGGTTGGAGAGAAAACACACTGTAAATTTTATACATAGCTCTCTGAAATGCCTCTTCTATCTCCTCTACCTAATTGCCAATATTTAGTCTGAGTTTAGACCCATGCTCAACAGTAGACAGATTGGTCTAATTGCTTAGCACTCATCCTCACCACATCCTCTCCTTACCAGAGGCTGCCAGCTCTTATATCTGCTGAGCAAGCTCTAACAGAGCTCTCTCTCAAACCAGTTTCATCACCGTGATCTACCCTCTCTGACATGTTTACCCCTGGGATTTTGCAGCACTTTGACAGAACCGGGTTAGGTCTGCACGGCACGTGCACTGGTGCTGATGCATCAGGGAGATGCTTGTTGGGAAGAAGCATAGCAGAGGGTCTGTGACAGACTGAAGACCATGTCTTCTCATCAGCATCTCAATCAACAAGAACAGATACTGCCCTCACAGTGCCTTCTTTTCAGAGACAGCTTTTTATTAGCAGTTGTGGTGGGACACATTGTGCATTTGTGGTTGTGTTGCAGCTTCTTCTTGTGAGACGTACGAGTACCCCCAGCACGGAGGCGGCAGTGCTGTGCAGTCAGTCGAGTCAATGAACGATGGGTACAACTCCTACCTGGTGAGTTGGCATTGCTGTTGGCTACCACACCATAGGCACCACTTGCACCTTAGAGATTCAGAAACAAGTGGGTTCCAGGTTGGACCTCACAGTGCAGTCCTGCAGAGCTAAGTCAAGAAGGGTTTTATTAATGATTTCAGTTAAAACCATGGGGGCCTGCAGGGAACAGATGGAGTGACAACTACCTAACCCAACACCACATGCAGAGCTTTGCTTCCACACAGGGTATCTACTTGGAGCTTTGGCCCAAAAAAAGAGCACTCAGGAGTTTGACTTCTTCTTGAAAACCTTGGATGCTTCTGAGTTGAATTTTGACACATTGCCAAAACAGCCTCTTTTGTGGACTTTCTAAGATTTCCCGAGATGGAAATTGCATTAAAGCAGCCTTTCATATTGCACTTTAGTCATGGCCAGAGCCTAGGCAAGAAAGGCTTTCCAGGTTAAGCATGTTTCTGCAGCTTGCTCTGATCATGAGAAGATGCTTAAGTCTGAGAAATTAAGACCTTTCTGAAAACTTAGGAAGTTGCAAAGTCTTGAAAACAGAGACCCTCTCAGTGCAAACTGAGGGCCAGGAAGGGGACAGACCATTCCATCCCTCTGTGCTTAGATTTTAGTGAGGTTCCCCACTCAGATGTGTGTTCATTTATGACAGGATGAAGGGTTTGTAGTGGGATGGGGTTTAGCAGAGTCTGATACTCACAGCACATTCTTCCACTTGTCCCCCAGCAAGCCAAGGCAGCAGTGGCCCGCTCCCACAGCACTGACTCTGAGGATAACTATGTCCCCATGAACCCTGGTTCCTCGCCCCTAATCCATGCAGAGAAAGCCAACGACAATGCCCAAAACCTCTACATCCCCATGAGCCCTGGGCCGCATCACTTTGACCTGGTGGGGTTGTCCTCAGCCACCCTTCCTGTGCATAAAGGAGGAGCGATGGTGCAGTGCCACAGACGCTTGAGTGAAATCCAGCCCCCACCAGTCAACCGCAACCTCAAACCCGACCGGAAAGGTAAGAATGGTTGTAGGCAAATGTTTCCAGGAGTTCTTCTCTTCTTCTAATACTTCAGACTACATCTGTCATCTTGTACATGGTCCTAGGTGGGGTGTGCTTTGATACTGCCAGCACAGCCAGACCTTCAGATCTCCCCCAACCTCTTCTTTGTTCAGGAGTTCTGTAGTGCAAATGCAGCTTTCATGGTTGCTTGAACAGCCCATCTCAAACCCTTCCAGGCCTTTATAGGAGATGCATGTCACAGGCAAGATCTGACTCCCTTTGCCTGAATGCCTCCCTGTACTCCACCCCAAAATTTCAATATTATATTCAGATGACTCAGATTTTTCCTACTGTTCCCTACTGGCTGGTTCTAGGCAGTTCTTCCTTCAGGGTTTGCCAATATCATCCAAGTCCCTCCCCAGTCCATTGCCTGACAGGTCACCAAGGAGATCCTGAGGAGAAGGACTCCCATCATTAGTGCGACAGCACCTAATCTCATCAACACTCTGGGCTAGGACTGGAATTGGAGCATAGCACTCTTCTCTTCCACCTGATGAACTATCCGTGATCAGAAGAGCTTTCATGTTACCCTCCAGATGTCCCTTCCCATTCCCTATGGGAAAACGCTCCAGAGACAGGCAGCTCAGGGCTGGCAGAGCCTTGTCCCCATCTAACAGGTTATCACAGCTCCCTGATGAATGGGTTTATACTCTGCAGTTTGGGCATTTTTAGCAGATATTCATTCCTTGGGAGGCATGCTCCCATTTTGGGACCACCCATCCACCTTGGGACTGCACTTCAGAGAGAGAAATTCACCGTTTTCTCTCAGTCCTGACATAAATGAGCACAGGCATTTTGGTTGGGGGTATTTGTCAGTCAGCAGGAGGGCTGGGGAGCTGATTAGCACAATGGGAAGTAATCAACCATTTGTTGGGGACCCTCTCATGCCAGTCATGGACTGTGAATTCTAGGAACATGCTGCCTCTGAATAAAGGCTTTTCCCTTCCCCAGCAAAGCCATCACCACTGGACCTGAGGAACAACACAGTCATCGATGAGCTTCCCTTCAAATCGCCAGTCACAAAATCCTGGTCCAGGCCAACGTGAGTAATGATTGGGAGATGAATTCTTGCTCTGGTCAAACAGCAGCTCTCTGGTCTTGCTCTTGCTGGTGTCCACATGTAGCCACACCACCACGTCTGCCATAGATTAAACATTCCTCACATCACAGCTAGTGGCAGATAGATTAAAATCATTTTAGACTGGGACTTCACATGAAAGCCCAGCATGTGGCTGGGCAGCCAATTAAGATCCCTTGAAGACATTTCCTGTTTCTGGCATCTGACAGCTTCTGGAGAGCTATGGCTCTGACATGGGGCCTGTGGTCCACCATCACTCATGACCCAGCTGAGCCAGACCAATTCAGCCACTCTAGGGGCATGGGGCATAATTTCACATCGAGCTATGTCCCCAAAAACCCCATGGTAGTCTCAAAACAGGGTGACACTCTCAGGGTCTGACCAAGACGTGTTTTGATTGCCTTGAAAGCAAAGCCTAGCCTGAAGGAAGTCTGCAAAATTAAACCAAAGCTCTGAGAGCTATGTCTGCCAGCCAAAAATAACAGGATTCGCACAATTCCAGCTCTGCTGCTAATTCATGATCTGATATTGTCCAGTGAAAGGCAGAAGCAAAGCTCAGCTGCTATGACTTCTCTAATAAATTGGATTGTGTGGAGACTGACTGCAGGGCATGAGCGCTGTGTGCTGCAATCACTGCACTGGGAAGCAGCAAGCAGGGTTTGATTGACAAGACGTCCAAGCCTGGAGAAGCTAATGGATTTTTCCCTTATCAGCTAATCATATGACCCTGCTTTACTGAAAGGCAACGAATAGCTTTTTAAGGGACGTGCTTTAATGCCAGACACTGATTTCATTATTTTGTTTGATATAATTAGATTTGGCCAATTGAAAGCAAGACAATTCCTCAGAGGATTTGTTTTCCAGCAAAAAATTTGGATAGGCCCCTGTACAGTAAACAAATCCTGTAGCTGTGAGGAGGCTGGAGATGAGAGGCTGGCCCTGCATCCTCCACAACTAAATGTTTCCTGTGAGATAAAAGAGTTCATGGAGCCTGATTTGTGTAGATGATAGCAGGGAAATTATGAGTACATAGCAAGCAAGATGTTACTCAAAAATTCTAGAGAGAAAAGAAATGAGAAGACCAAATCCAGTGATTGCCAACCCATGGAAAAGAAAGGTTGGAGAACCTCAATGCCACCATCTCTTCTTCATGCCCAGTCCCCAGACTGAAGCATGGTCATATTTGTAGACATCAGGTGTTACCCTCTCCCATCCCTCCGCAGCAGTGGACAAGCAGCACCTGCCACTATGGATAACGCATTGACCCTTGTCCTTGCAGCCAGACATTCAACGCGGGCTCTTTGCAGTACTGTCGCCCTGTCTCCTCCCAGAGCATCACCAGCACTGACTCAGGAGACAGCGAGGAGAACTATGTGGCAATGGTAAGGGTCCCACAGCTAAGACAGATGGTGCTGGCAGGACATACATGTTCCCTAGCTTAGCAAACACATTGCTAGCTCATGACATGATGACATGGAAGTGCTCGGATAGCACTGTGTGGTGTACATCCTTAGATACATCCCTGCATGCACGAAACAGTGTGTTTCATTCTGAAAATGACATGTCCTGTTGGGGTTTTAAATGCATATGAGAGCAGAAATATATATTACCTACTATGCCAGGAATTAAGAGGGGATAAAAATATATATGGACTGTCAGGGTATGTTTTCCTAATTGAAGTTGTTTGTTTTTTTTCATTTTTTCCCCCTTGTATTTAGTGACATCATGATTGTGAGGAGGCCAGGGGCTATCAGAGCAGCAGGGAGCGGCACCGCTTACAGGGAGGGGACTTGGTCTCCCTTCATAAAGCTGCTGACTTAAGCATATTTTTGAGGCTATGTAACTAATGGGATAGAGGAAATCTGTGCTCTGTGTAGCATGGTTGTGATTAGTGAAGATCCCAGAGGTGGCCTGGCCTCACTGAGGTGTGGTTCCTGGAACATGCTGAAGCCCGTGTCTGCTGTCAGGCATGTGAATAAAATCAGCACAAAGGCAGCAGAACTGCTCCAATACATGAAATCAAGAACATGAGCTTGAAATATTTGTTAACACAATATACAACATATGTAGTCCCCTAGCACTTCTGCACACCCTGGTCCCAGAGGCAGGTCGCCAAATATCCAGGCTCTTTTAAAAATGTGCCACCAAGGCATTTTGTTGCTGGATTTGTGTTAATTCCCTTTTTTCTTTATTCTCATTTTAATCTTCATTGTCTCTCCTGTCTCTTCCCTGCATTAGCAAAACCCCATTTCTGCTTCTCCTGTTCCTAGTGGTACCAACAGCCCAGCGCCTAAAAAGAGTTTGGGGAGTGTGGATTACCTGGCCCTGGACTTCCAGCCAAGCTCACCAGGGCCACACAGGAAGGTATGGGGAATTTTATAAACTTCTCATTAAAAGTGATGCATTCTAAGGGGTTCTGTGCACATTGGTAAAAGCATGGTCCAAAGCCCTGGACCGTGGGCTCAAGAGTCTCTCAGGATCAGAGGGGGCTGGAGCACCTCTGCTATGGAGACAGGCTGAGAGAGGTGGGATTGTTCAGCCTGGAGAAGAGAAGGCTCCAGGGAGACCTTAGTGCACCTTCCAATACCTAAAGGGGATGCAGGAGAGCTGGAAAGGGACTTCTTGGCAAGGGCATGGACTAATAGGATAAGGGGGAGTGTCTCCATACTGACAGAGGGTAGATTTAGATTAGATATTAGGAAGATGCTTTTTACTGTGAGGGTGGTGAGACACTGGCACAGGTTGCCCTGAGAAGCTGTGGATGCCCCATCCCTGAAAGTGCTCAAGGCCACACTGGATGGGGCTTTGAGAAACCTGGTCTAGTGGAAGATGCCCCTGCCCATGGCATGGTTGAAACTAAATGATCTTTAAGGGCCCTTCCAAGTCAAACCATTCTATAACCCTCTGCTATATTTACTCGAGTCAGACTCAGTCTCTCTTGCATGTCTGCAGCCATGCTGGAAATATCACCAGAAGCATGGATGTGCAGGCGTTCAGGGATGCTAATGTGACCAGAAATGCTTCTGGAGACTGTATATTCAAATCTGTCAGGAGGTGTCCTAAGAAGTACCAGAGGGGCTCTTTTTCTCCTTCAAAACTAGACTTGGGTTTTCCACCTGAAAATATCTGAAATGCTCTCAGGAGCTTATTCAGAAAATGCTGGGAACGTGTCTCCTGCCAGTCAGGTGCTTTTAAATGGTGTCATTTGGAAAGAAAAAGTACAAATCATTTTCAAATGAAGCTGACCTTTAGAAGTTAAATTATGTTGAGCTGGTCAAGCCATTGCCTAGTGAGAGGGAGCTGTGGGAAGAAGATGGGTCAGGAAGTGGGATTACTTCTGCCAAGTGTCATATGGAAATGTAGAAAGGGAAGCTCCTAAAGAGACAAATGTTGGTGGCTTTTTCTCCAGGTTCATACACAGGAAAAACAAACTCCATCTTAAAGCAAATCATAGGAAAACTGGGCAATGGAATATCTTAGGACATGCACATATCCAAAGGAAGCTCTCTTTCCTGAGGTGATAGACGAGACTTCAAAGTCTCATATTATGGAGATTTCACAAGCTCCCCAGCAAGGCCTTACACCAAGATGAAGAGGACACCCAGAGGTGACAGAGTAGGCTGAGGAGGGAACAAGGGCATGTCCTGCTGGTGCCATCCTGACCCAACTTAAAGGGGGAAGGACACACTGACTCAAGCAAAGCAGCATCTGAGTGAGGAGATGCTGAAGGGCAGGGATTGTATAAACCTTTGTGGCAAACACTTGTGGGTTGGCCTCACTTTCTCAAACACCAATGTGTTTCCTAGGCAAAGCATACCACTGGTTGAGTCTTTATTTGACAGTTGTCCCTTGATGGTTTCTTTCTGCCCAGCAATATTTGTGCAAGTATCACTCATTTAATTATATCCCATCCTGGAAATTTGTTTTAAAAAACATTGTCTGACTCCAGCTGCAAGCAGTTAGTGGTCCTCTGAAGTAGTTGTAGAGGCAGAAAAAGCTCCACAACTCCAGAAACTATGGTAAAAAGTATCAGCTTTTTCCTCAACACATCTTCTGCATGGACCTGCAAACATATCTGCTGTTTTGGGGCTGAAAATGAGCTAGTGCATAGGTGGGTAGAATTAGCAATGCTACAACAGATGGAGCTGGGACTTTTGTGTGTATCTGTGAGAGTTCTTCAATTCTTTACAAGAAAATGCGCAAGAGGCAAGGCTGAATTTGCAGTATCAGCAGTTAGAGAACAAATTACAACCAAACATCCATGTCCCAGAGTTTGTGGGAAGGTAGAGACCAAAATGCTCTTTCTGTCCTCTCATTTCACCGCAGTCTCATGCCAGCAATAGGCAGAGCAGACTGAAATCTTTCATCCAAGATGCTTTGATAGGTTAGAGGGAGGGTGATGAGCTATGCAGTCTGCAAGAAAGCAGGAATAGTGCTGGTTAGACTTGTGTCACCTGCAGTGCTGCTGCAGGAAGGAGCGAGAGGGAAGAGCAGGATGCTGATGAGTGACCAGATGGTGCCATGTTTTTCCTCCCCACAGCCCTCCACCTCGTCGGTCGCCTCAGATGAGAAGGTTGATTACGTGCAAGTGGACAAGGAGAAGACACAGGCACTGCAGAGCACCATGCAGGAGTGGACTGATGTGCGGCAGTCCTCAGAGCCTGCCAAGAGCACAAAGCAGTAGTGCCTGCAGCAGGGATCAAAACAGGCCAATGTCCTGTGGGTTTTCCACAACTTCTCTTGGGCTGGATTTCTAAGACTTGTCTGTGGAGGGAAGGGGGTCACATAATTTTTTTTCTCTTAAGACAAAGCAAAACTTAATTTCAGGGGAAGACTTGGCGGATACTGTTTGCCAGTGATAAAGACCAACTATGTTCGGTGGCTAGGTTTGTGCTTTAGCTGCTGGATGCCCTATCCAGGAACTTTGACTTAGCAATACCAGGTTTCACCCTGCACATCTTCTGCTTACAGCTATTAAAGCCACCTTGTATGTGCTAACACTGCATCATCTCTCCTTGTCTTCACCCATAGTATACCCCAAACCATGCCATGCAGGTTTGAAGCATCTCCAGTAGGACACCATTCCCCAGCTCTGATTCTCCACTCCTTATGGTTGTCCTCTCCTCCTCCCAATCCCAAAACTAAGCAAGGACCATTCCTTTTAAAATCACTTTTGTCGTCCAATCTCTTGTAAATAATATTTTCAAAACCTCTGAGGGCTGTTCCCCTCCTGGTCAGACAGCCCCCGTAGTTTTGTTTGGGGTTGTTAACCTTCAGAGCCTTGAAGAGCATCCACACTCTCCCATTGAAATGACTTGGAAGCTCAGGACTTGCCCCACCATACACACACATATATGCTGGCACATGCTTACACAACTTTGTTAAAGAGTCATCTGTTGATATTCTCCAGCATCTATCAAAGTCAATGGGCTGAAGAAATGGGCTTTGGAAGGTAGAATTTAAGCCCTGCCCCACTGTCTGTCTGAAATGAATTTCGGCAAATCTGACCCTAAGAACCAAAATCTGCCCTTTGTGGCACAAAAAGAAGCCCATAGAGTGAGAGCCCTACATTTGTGGGCATTGGGAGAAGCTCTGTGGTGGAATATGAGGGGTGCGGGGAGGCTCTGGAGACCCTGTGTATCTGGACTGGTGTAAGGATGAGTGACAAGAAGGGAGTGAAAGGCTGCTGCAAGGACTGGGAGTAGGCAGATGCAGATGCTGGTCTTGACTTAGGAAGTCAGGTAGAATGTTTCTTGGAAGAAAGACGAAGGGTATTTGAAATGTTGGTTCATGGTGAGGTCATAGGCTTGGGAAGAGGCTGGTCAGGAGAGTAAGGGCAAGGTGTTTCAGTATTAGCGTTAATGTTATGATTGGTCTGTGAAGGGTGCAAAAGGCTGAACTGTTTTCTCCTCATCTTCAGCAATGTTTCTTCAACACAGAAATGGAGTTTGCTGACATTAGCAACCCTGTGCTCTAATTATGGGTGGGAATCTGCTGCTGCCCCTTGCCAGCATCGTTAACATATCCAGGCTTTGGGATCACTCCTCAGGCAGCTGCTGGACGCAGAGAGACAGAAGGATGAGACAGTTTAATGTAGAGATAATAATTCATGATCTCATGAAAACAGGAAGAACTGATGATTACCGTGGAGCAGCCTGATTGCCAGACAGCAAGCGCTGACATGAATAAACAGGTTGACCGCAAACCGAGAGCCAAATGAAGGAGACATTAGAAAGATTAGGTAATAATATTTATTAAATAGCTGGACCTATTCTTTCTGCAATCTGAACCTTTCCCAGTGCTGTGAGCTCTGTGTTCCACCAAGTTGTATTGATCATTAATGCTTAAAATATTCACTTTAATCTTGGTCTGAGTTTGGAAAGGACCAGATGTGACCCACATGGGGATGGGATACCAGTCCCTTAAGGGTATGCTGGTAAAATAACTCAAAATTCCAACACCATTTTCTATTTTTCTTGCATGCTGTGAAAGGGAAGGATACTAATGAAAAAGCTCTGACAACCCATCTAAGACACTGAGGTGTTGGGCATTTAAAAAAATAATGAAGCGAATATCCTAATGCTCATAGTAAAAATAATAGTCACTAGAAGAAAAAAAACACAAAGAGAAGATTTAGCACAGTCAGATGCTTTCTGAAGGTCAGGGAATGTGTTACAGCCTGTAAGGGTCATTGCCTCCTGCTGTAGGCTTGCACACTTCCCTGGTGAGAGGACGAAATAAAGACTAGAGTACAGCACTCTGTATTTCCATTGCCCCTTTCATCACTGCATCTTGGTACCATGGAAGTGAGCAGGTGACGTGGAGGCAGTAGCAGTGGTCATTTCTGATGGTGCAGTGGCTTGAGACCTGATGGGTTTGTCTGAAACACAATGAGTTTGAATGCAATTTGCTGAGTGGGACCCTGTGCTTCTGCACTGGGACTAGGTGCATCCAGTGCCCACTCCCACATTTAATCCAAAGTCTTAATTAAGACTGAAAAAGCCTTTTGTGATACTGGAGAAACTAGGCCTTTTTCTCCATGTTTCACAAATGTATTTGTTCATGGGACAAGCACTGGCATGGGATAGCTTTTCCCAGGCTCAGATCCCATCCCCTGTTTGATGATTTGCTCTCATGAGCATCCCCAGTACGTGGCCCACTGTGTTTGGCAGACCAAAGACCAAAACAGCCCAAAAGTAGCTATTTTACAACTTCTGGTTGCTTGTCCCTCTTTGCTTTGCAGTGAAGTCTGTGTTTTCACAGAAAACAGATACATTCCCGCACTTTTTTTCCCTGTTAAGCACCAAGCAAACAGCACCTCCAGACTAAGTGGCAGCCCACAGAATCTATGCTGTATGGACATGACTGTATCAACCTCTCCTGAAAGCCATTAAGTAGTCAATGGCTTCAGTGGAAATAGTCATCCATGATGATTGCTGAGCTGATTACAGCAGTCCCTGATGATTAATGTTTGTGTACTATTTAGTCTTAAACCATATTGAAAAGCAGCTGCTTTAATTACACGGACTGCCAAGAACTTTGTCCTGAAGGCATTGAGTTTATCACATCCACTCTATACTTGGATGCTCAAGTATGACTGACTCTTTTGTTAGAAATAAGTATTTTAGGAAGCTGAGAACATTGCAAATTATTCATTTTAATTGCAATTAAAATGGTTTGAGCCTTCACGTCAGAGCCTGCTCTACAACTCTATGGTCCCATTTAGAAAAGGGATGTGCTTGCATGTGTGTGGCAGGACAAGCATCATGACCTCAATATTTATTTTTATGAAGCACTAGGGCCATGGCTCAAAGCTTTCCCCAAGCTTTAAAATTACTAAGCTGTTGGTTTTAAAGGCAGAAGTCTCCAAAAGTGTGTATCTCTTGCTCTGAGTGTGCAGCTGCTGCTTACAGGTCCTCTCTCTGGTGAGATGTGTGAGCTGCCTTGGAGCTGATTCGCTCTGACCTAACATTTGAGTGTTTAGTGGGAAATGCATTTCCAGCTTTAAATGGATGCCAGGATTAGGCTTAGTCTCTAAACTGGAGAAAGAAAATACATGTGAGCACAGACTATGCCAAGGCAAACCAGAGAGTCTGGCAGATAAGGCCAGTTACATAGCCAGAACTGAAACGTATCTAAGGCTTGGGTTGATGGGGGCTAACTAGGATGGATTAGTGGTCCTGTGCCACCAACCACTGACAAGTGTGATATATGGGAGAAAATAAGGTTGAAAGGAGAGAAGGCAGGGGCTTGAGTACTGATCCTCACCATGTGCTCCTTTGGTATGAGTCTCAAGTCAGATATATAGAGATTTGCAGGTTATGTAGTGGACTTCTGCTCAGTCAAAGCCATGCACTGGTTAGAGAGGAGCTCCCACCACTCTCAGGACTTAGGCAGGACATTTCGCTCTCATTAGATCATCCTGTCTGACAACATGATGCCTCAGTGCTCTGGCTTTCAGGGATCTCTGGTCCATTTGCTGAGCTCTGAGATGAGCAGGAGAAGCTCTACGAGAAATGTGGTGGGGACCAGTACGTGCTGAGACACACCTTGCTCTGGGACTCCCATGAAATGTTCATGGGGCAGCAGTGCCATGGCTTCACAGGGTTGTCTTGCAAGGTACCATCTTCATTCTTGGAGCTTTTCAGGACCAGTCTGGATCAATCCCCTAGCCTGGAGCAAGGGGTGGGACTAGAGACATCTCTTCCACCCTAAGATCCTGTGCTGCTGGGGTTGAGTGTAGACTCCTTATGTGAGGGAAGGGGCCAAAAGTGTTGCTTAGAGCGCCATAACATCCAAAACTGGGACAGGGACACTTCTCCTGTGAAGCTATGAAGCCAAATGGCAAGGCAAACAGCTCAACCCTTAGGGCCATGCTCACCAGCAAGAGAAACTAATCTGTTCTGCACCTGGGAAAGGGCTGGCTGGACCAGACAAAGTCATCCAGGACAGGGACACACAGTCCAAGCAACTGGAAGACAGCTTGAACCTGTAAATCTGTTACGCTAGAGACTGACTCAGGGTTCTCAGGAGCCCCATTCCAGCTCCTACACCCTGGCATCCCAGTCCCTTGAGTATACCAGGAAGAGCTGGCTTGCTTTGGCTACCCATGGATCATGGCTCCTTGAGAGGGGTAGAGCTATGGCCAGTCTTATGTGGTGTGGACTTTGGTAGAAAGATGTTGAAATAGTTCCAGGTCCTGTCTGATCTTTCTGGCCTAGGAGGGGAGTAAGAGAATGGATTTCTCAAGTCATGCTTGTAGTGCCTTGATGTTTTCCCACCTGGTGATGTAAAAGTTCCATCCCATGTAAAAGTTGACACTCACCCACACAATATGTCCCATTGAAGGGACAATGTTTGGATGAGATGGGTGTAGTGGGGCTGTGATTATGGAGAAGCCCTACTTGTAATGGGAAGGGGGAAGGGCAAAGTCTAACCCTGGCACCAGCCAGAGAACATGCATGGACATCAAAGAACTGTCCAGAAAACCAGGGGGACCAGTCCAGCATCAACTCACAAGGGCCATTAAACAAGTTTAGGGCCTCTGGTGAGTCTCTGTGCATCTCTTCTCTGCCCAACCTGCCCACATGTATGCAATGATCTTGCAGATGTTAATGAGGTTCTTGCAGGTAGAGATGTGAATCTTTTGGTCATGATTCCTCCTTGGCTTGATGCAGTTCATCCCTCTTGTCAGCTTGTCCTTGGTATCTCATCATTGTAGTCACAATTTTATCTCCTTGTTCACAACTCCTAGGGTTGTACTGTTGATCAGGTTGTTAATTCAGTAGTTGATATGTAGCAAGGTGTCACCAAACAGTTATCCCCCTTCCAGCCCACGGCCAGCTGGTCCTAGCATGTGGTGTCCAAATTTTAACAGCAGCCAGTAACATTTGGAACAGAAGCTGGGCCACCTGGCTCCATCTCTTGAGCTAAAAGAGGTTCTCAACAGACTTGCTTCCAATCAGAAAGGCTCTTAATTTCTGATGAAGCCCATTGCTAGCATAAACAGATTCATGTGTAGGCCAGTGGGTTGACTATTTGGAAGAGGTTTATCCCAAGACCAGGAGATAAGAAAACATAATTTTTATTGTCATTCTTTGGGTGACACCACACTTTACAGGTTCATCTGAACTCTGTATCCTGCTTTTTCTCTGGCTTGTAAAATGAAGGGGTTTAGTACTTACTTTCCCACCTTACAGATGTGTCATGAGTTGTAATTAATTGATGTCTAACAATGCAAAGAGCTGTTTTGAGTCTTCAAGCAATGGCTGGGCAGCATGTGGTGCTACCCTGTCGTCATGCCCAGCATCACACACAACAGTGCTCATCCCACTCTGCAAAACTCATTAAAAACCCGTTCATCCTTAATTACCAAGGTGGAAAAGACTTGGCAGGATTTTCTCCTGAGCAAGGGGGGTGGGGGAAAAGCCATTTGCACAGTTTCAGTGTTCTGCTGCCACACTGACCCTGAAAATACCACTGTTTTTTTGAGAGCCCTTTGGACATGGTGGTTGAAGCACATCGCAGAGAGGGGAAGGGAGCAGGGAGCAGGACCCGGGGCTCCACAGAGAGCCTGTCGATGAATCCCGTAGGGTTAGGACCAAACCTTTAGAGTAGTTATATCCCACTCAACCTAGCCCTTGACAAAGTCAGCACTGACTTTGGGCATCATTGCGTGGGAAGAGACACAGCCAAATTAGGGTAGTTTTCTCCATTTGTCTCTTAACCTGCTGCGAGGAGGGGTCGGAGCCCCGGCTGTGAAGCTGTTGCATAGCAGCCGATTCGCAGGGATGTTTTGTGTGTTTCAAAGCCTATGACTGTTCTTAAAGAGGGGTATTTTTAATTTTTTGATTTCCATTTGTAGAAGGAAGGACAAGAGTAATCCGTGGCAAACTGTACAGTATGTGTCTTCTTGTGGTGTCACTGTTTGAATGGTTATTAAGTTTTCAAATCACTGTGGACAGCTAATCACTTAAGTTATTAATTTATTCTTTGGGGGTTTGTTGTTTGGGTTTTTTTAAAGTAATTTGAAACAATTATTTATCCTGTAAATTGGTCTTGAGTGAAGCCTAGATAATACTTTTTTGCTGTTAATAAACATGGTACATGCCTGACGTGAAGGTGATCTCATTTTTAAGTACTGTATATGCAATGGGATAGCAACGAGAAAATAAAAGGATGATAATAAAGACCTCTCTCACTGGTGATTCCCAGCATGGGCTCAGAGTGGGGACAGAAGGCGGGAATTCATGAGCAGATCAAGTTTGATTATGTAGCACCTTTAAAGCTTTCAGAGCATCTTCCCAGCATGTCACCTCACCAAGTGTTTCCTACAGCTTCACATTGCCCTGTCTATGTAATAAGAGCCTTTAGGATGCAGCTAGGGTTTTTCCTGATACCAGAACCCAAACCATGTATTTTTCAGGTGCTAAATTGGATTTCATACTATATATCTGTTTTGGTGTGTGCAGGATGAGGATGAGTGCTGCCTTCTTCACCCATCGGCAGCTCAGAACCTATGAGCCCCAGCTCTGGACATCAAATAACCCACAGAACCTAAGCACAAGGACAAATTTTTTCCTCAGAGTTGAATGTTCAACCCTCTCCTTCAAGGAACTCAACATGTACGCTTTAAAAAAAAAAAAAAAAAGACAACTGTGGAAAGGCACGTCCATAAGCACAGACCCTGTAACACCCTTTTTAGACAACAGTAGCATCACCTCAATCTGCAGCACATCTGGGATCCCAAACCAAGAGCAAAAGAGTACCCTATGGGTTATCCTTAACCAGAGGCATGTGTGACAGACAGTACAGGCCATAACTATCACATATACTATAGCATATACTTTATCAATATACCATATGCGAATATCACTGGCACTCCTAACACCAGTAGTATAGAATATACTACAATTGATGCAACACAGATAGTAATATACCATACTCGTGCTGTACTGGACTTCTGTAAGGCCTTTAATATGGTCCCCTGTAACATTCTTAACTCTGAATTGTAGAGAGATGGGTTTGATGGATGGCTGGACTGTTGGATGGATAAGGGATTGGCTGGATGGCTGCATCAGAAGAGTTAGTCAGTGACACTGTCCAAATGGAAATCAGCAGTGAGTGGTGTCCCTTAAGGAACCATACTGGGACCAATACTATTTAATATCTTTATCAATGACATAGTGGATTTGGCTGAGTCCAAAAGGCAGGTTCAGTGCTTGAACTTGAACAGGAAATAAGTGGACTAAACCAGACAACCTCATTACACCATTAAAACTCTCCAAGTTGCCATCCATGCTGAGCACTGCATACTGTTTGCCTCTGCTCATCTCAGAATATCTTGAGAGGAGATAAAAAAGAGACATATTCAAGGAAGAGTGTAGTTATGATACAGCTTCTCTGTTTTCCATGTTGGTTTGATTATCTGCCTTCATTATTTAGATTAGTATCTCATCAAGGCAAAGGACCTTATAGCATATGGCCCAGATGACACTCCTGCACAAAAAAATGGAGCTCACATGACAGCAAGGGGAAATTTTGGGCAACCTCTTTGAACAGGAGGTAAAGAGAAGTCTATTAATAAAACCAGGAAACACTATGCATTTTGTGAAACTTCAGATTTGGGTCCATATTTATTTTCTCTTAGCACCACCTTGAGTCTAGCTGACTTAAAAGGCAACAAACACACTCCACTGCTCATCTGCAAAACTCTACTATTAGGATTGTGGTCTTCTGTTGGAAGATATCCAGCTCTGGCCTGGGATCCCCATTCCACTTCTGCCTGCTCCCCTCTTCCAATCCACTGCTCTGCAGGAGCTTCCACATCCTTGAGGTTGGATCTTATCCTCACATCAGCTTTCCCACTCCTTTTTTGACCCATCCGCTCAATAGCTGCAATAAGACACTAAGTCTCTATGCTGAATTAATTGATTTCCTTTATTTATATATAGGAAAGGCAATAAAAGAATACAATAGTATACACCAGAGATTTGATCCCAAGTGTCCTCTCTTGCAGACCTTCTGCTCACATTATCCATAGCAATGTCTGTGCTTTGCCTTTTCCTCCACAGCAACACAATATTCCCACCCCAATACCCCATGGTCAGGATTAGGCCCTGCACTTAGGACCTAAGGCACAAGTCTCTGCCACTTGAGCTAGAGAAATCTCTACTACAGGCATGAGGGAGGAGCAGGCTGGGGACAACAGCTGGGGAGGGAGATGGGAGGGAGCTGTGGTCGTGTAAATGCACTGCCTGGGGCTTGAATTGGTGCTCTGCCACCAAAATCAGCCCCTGTTCCATTATTGATTTATATAATACATTGCTTTACATAGTATGTATTTATATTGGGTTGATATAATATATCTGGTTGGGCTACTTTCCGCAAATCAGTATTTTATAAAAAAAATAGCTAGTGAGTTTAGGTGGGCTCTCATTTGCTGCTCAGTTCAGGGTATCCCAAAGGAAAGCCCAAATTTTAAAGGGCAGATAGAGCCCAGAAAGCTATCAAATGGCAGTAGCAAAAGAGGCTAATTGAGTCCTAAAGACATATCTGGAAAAAGAGCTGTGTGTCTGGGCCTGCCATGCACACTAACAGCATCCAGAGGTCACCAGTAACACAAGGGGTCTTCACTGGAGCCCAGAAACCCCAACTGGATCAGGTCAGTCTCTCTTGGCTGGAGGGATTTGTGCCTATCAGTCTCTTTTGGATGCCTTGCAATCCAGCATAAAACCCCTCTGGTCAACCTGCCTCACAGATCAGTGTTGCTACATTGGATGCTTGGCATTTTTCAGACTTTTTCAGCCTTTCTCTACTTTTAGAGGTGTATCAAGGTGGGTTCTCAAAACCACATTGCAAAGAAATAAAGCAACTGAGCAGAGGTCCCCCCAAAACCAACTCAGCGTCATGGGAAGGTCTGTAGATGGGATGTGCATGGGACATCTCCATGGCTGGGGCCCACTGGGTCTGCCTTCCTCCCCATGCCTGTCCCATCCCCTCCCCATGCTGGAAGCAAGGCTCACAGCAGGCAAGACATGGCTGTGCTGAAGCAAAAGGGCACTTGGAGCTGTCAGCAGCAGCCCATTGCGTTAGCTTAGGTACATTAAGGCATGAAGACCAAGTGCATAGGAAGCAGCAAGACCCTCCAGGTGCCTCCAAATCAGCCCCTGGGTCCTTTTCCATTGAAATGTTTTCAAACATCTTCCGAGATGCTCATCAGGATGAAGAAGAGGAGTCTCTGACTTCAGGTTGACCCCATGAACATTGCCTGTCTGATTTAACCCATTGGCTAGAAGACAAGTCCATGAAAGGAGCCAGATCCACCCCCACCCGCTGCTGGGCTGCAGCCTCCCGACGAGCTGTCATCATCCTTGTCCCTGTCCAAGTCTCTCCACCAAAGCGGGGATTTTGGCAAGGCAGAAATGTAGGCGGCTCTGTTTCTTGCTTCTTTTTCCTGTTCCTGGGAGAAGGGAGGGGGGAAAAAACCACAAGGTTATCAGCAGCTGAAGGACCCAGGTGGGGGGGATGCTCCCACCACTCCTCAGGAACCAGGAGCCTGTTTAATTCTGCCTGAGAGGTTCCTCCAAATTAAATGGCAGTATGAAGGCCATGTGCTCATCTCTGGAGTTCAGTGAGAGGGATGCAGCAAAACATTGCATCTCTCCAGGGACCAAACCCCAGACCTTCCATATCACCTCTGGGAGAGAAGGGACTCCTCAAATGCCCCCACATGCTGCTCCTGTCATACAGGACACTACTGTTTGGAAAGCATTGAACTCCGCCAGTTGAATGAAATCTGTTCTAGTTTGTATTCCCACCTCACCCATTCGCCCAGGGTAGCTGTGGATCCCTGGAAGTGCTCGAGGTCAGGCTGGATAGGGCTTTGAACAACCTGGTCTAGTGGAAGATGTCCCTGCCCATGGAAGGGGGTTGGAACAAGATGGTCTTTAGGCCCCTTCTAAGCCAAACAATTCTGTGATTCTATGGTAAGGAGAGAAAAAGGAAAAAATGGCTCAGGTGAACATCAGAGGTGGTAGGAAGGAACACCTGGTTACCAGTGAGCAAAGGTGGGAAGGAGAGGAAAGGGTAGAATGTAAAGTACCTTTTGTTTACAATCAGGATGGTTAGGCACTGGCACAGATTTCCCAGAGAGGTGGTAGATAATCCATCCCTGGCAACATTCATGGTCAGGCTGGATGGGGCTCTGAGCAACCAGATCTAGTTGAAGATGTCCCTACTCATCCTCTAGGGAGTTGGACTAGATGGCCCTTAAAGGTCCCTTCTGACCCAAACTATTCCATTATTCTATCTTTCCCAGACACTTGGAACAAAATTTCAGGCTGAGCTCCCAGGGCTGGACAAGAGCAGGTCAACCCCAAGCACTGTCACGGTGTCTTGTACCAATCTCTATGCCCAGGAAATTGTAACCTGTTTATATCTGGCTGCTAAAAAGGGAAGGGGATTTGACTTCAGAGAGTGGGTGGGTATCTGCAGGATTTTAACTGCAGGACAGATCCCACTGCTGCCCAGATGGGTGGGAACGTGGCCCATGAGCCAGACAGTGCAGGATCACACCCTGCTGTGCACAGCAGCAGGAATTACCTGCAAGTAGAGGATGTTATCTTTGGAAATGGCTTCCATCAAGTCCTTATGGAGGGAGGGTTCGCCATGCAGCCGGCTGGCCTCAGCCAGGGCCTCGTGTAGCAGGCAGCTCTGCCTGCCCGGCCGCTGCCTGTAGAAAAGGACATAGGCAGTGTCTTTGGGGAAGAAAGAGGTGACATTGCTGACTGATTCGAAGGAGGAGAAGGAAACTCTGGTGTCATTGAAGAGGTACCACTGGATTTCAAAGTCCAACTGCTTGTCAGAGGCCTGTTTTGGTGTCCCGTTCCGGGGCTGCCCATGGGGGACAGTGTCAGTGCACTCCCTGGAGTAGCAATAGTAGTGGCCGCTCTCAGAGGAGATGCCTGAATGCACCACCACACTGCAGAGATCATACACTACAGACATGAAGCCACTTCCTGGGGCAGCACTATCCTTCCCACACCGGCAAACCTCCTCAGTTTCCTCTGGAGAAACAAGGATGGGTAGCTTGAGCACCACAGGGATGGAGACGTTGTCCAAAATCTTCTTCCTCTTCATAGTCCGTGGGTCAAAGGAGAACCGTAGGAGGGTGAGGATGAGGTAGTGTGGACCCTCCGTCAGCTCTGCCACCTTCTCGGCGTCCTGCAAGGATGCGCATTTCTCACAGTGGTATTTATTCTCTGCTGTCAGTCTCTCTGGCGATAGAAAATAGTTGATTAAATCTGGGACAGATCTGGAGTCCTTGGGAGCACATGCCTGCTCCCCAAAAGCCAAGAGAGGGTCTTTGGCTTTATCCATGCCAATGTCATTGCCAGTTAAAGGATTTGCTGCTTCTCCTGGCTCCTGGAAACCCAGTGTTTCCACAAGCATCGGCAGGGCTGCGGGGTCTGCAGCCATGGGGGCTTTCCTCGGGATCCAGGGAAACCCTGTAAGTTGGCCTGCATTTTCAGGAGGCTCAATGAACTGTGGGCCGATTTCTTCCACTGGTAGAATAGATGTGCTCCCACGCATGTTCCTGTCTGATGGAGGAAAAGCCAGGGACAGGTCAGTGAAGGCTTCTTCTCGGGAAGAGACATTCAGGCACTTCAAGCAGCGGATCTTTGTCATCATTTTACCCCCAAACATCTTCTCAATCAATGTCTTGTTTAAATAATGATGCTCTACTGCCTGAGACATCAAGCTGGATTCCTTGAGTTTCTGGTAGATCCTTTTCCCGGTTTTTTCTTCCTCATGCAATCTTTGGCAGGGGAGAAAAAGGCTACATTATGCATCAATACAGCAACAACAGGTAGTTTCTAAAGCAGAATTCCTGTTCTTCAAGCAGTTAATCCCAGTTAACCTGCCTGTACCCCAGGATCTGATGCTATGGGAGGAGGGTACGAAGGAGTTGGGCAGGATTTGGGAACCTGAAGTCTCTGGGTGTCATTGACTCCCTGCTTCCAGAAGTAACACTGGGACACTAGAGAGTTGGTATTTCTAGGTGAGAGAAAGGCAAAAATCAACATGTTACAAACAAGGCTGAGGGGCTTGTCAGGCAAATCTCTAAAGTTGGTAAAATTTTAAATTGGTATCAGGAAAAATTTCTTCACTAGAAGGGTAGTCAGGCATTGAAGCAGACTGCCCAAAGAAATGGTGAAATCACCATTCCTGCTTCCAACATTTGAGGTCTTAAAAAAATGTGTATATGTAGCATTTAGAGACATGGTTTAGTGGTGGGCTTGGCAGTGTCAGGTTAATGGTTGGAGTCAATGATCATAGAGGTCTTTTCTACACTTAATCATTCCGTGATTCTATGAATTTCCTTTGCCTTCACAGCAAAGGCAGAGATTTTCAACCTGAGCTAAGTTCTGACTTTACCCCTAAGACTGTCTAGTCAGGGTTTTATCAAGAAGCCTCAGACTAGTCTCACCATCTCTCACCCCAAGTCTCCAGTCTCCTAACTCCTCCAAGTCTTAGCCTCTTGCTTAATTTGCCTGTGGATCAGCATTAAACCTTATGTGTGGTCTACGGATGCCATTGTCACCAAGCTCTGAAATCACAGCACTTGTCACTTGTCACGTACCGGTCCAGCAAGTACTTGAGATACTCCGAGCAGTCCTGCTGAGCTCCAGGGGTAAACCAGGGTGGCCAGGAGGCAGAGAGAAAGCTCTCAGGTGAGATGGCAGGTCGCTGGCAGCAACACAGAAGAAATGCACTTAATCCTAGGGATTTTGTTCTCCATTCTCACAGGGGGATGGAAAGGGGAGAGGAATGTCTTTCTGGCTGCCTCACTGGGAGCACACTGTTCTGTGCTTGATAAGGTCCCTTTTTTCTCCCTACAATGGCCCATCCCAGTGCACAGGAAGACTTTCTTAGTTTGCAATGAGCCAGAACAGTAAGGATGAATTTCAGACATTATTTTACATATTCTTCTACAAAATATCCATGTCTCTATCGTTCAATTTTAGAATTGTTTATTGGCCTGATCCAGACAATTCTACTTAATTCAGCCTGAATTTCATTTGTTGCTCCATTTAATTTGATCAGGATCTCTCTCGCCAAATCCTTTTATAAAAAAATACCAAAGCAAAGAATACACTAAACTTCCACCCAACATTCTGATCACTGCAGACAGGTAATCTGTGTTACCAGATAATGTAATCGCTGCCATCAGGAAGCAGCTGTCTAATTAACATGGAAAAAGACTCATCTTTGGCAAAAAGGGACATTAAGAACAGCCCAAAGAAGAAAAATAACCACAAGGAAGTTAGCAGGAAACTATTAACCAACAACTACACACAAGCAAATATGTTTCTGTACTTGCTCATCACAGAACACAGATGCCCTAACCTGCTATCAAAAACTAGATTCCTCTATGACCAAATACTAAATTTAACAGGATCTCTACATTTTCACCCCACGCCATATGTATGTATGGCCAGACTTGGCAAACGCAGATTTGGGCAGGGCTCTCCCCACGTGCCCTTCCAGCCTGTGCAGGGGATTTTTTAGGTGAGGCACAGCGTGTGCAGAACTGGCCCCACCATTTCAGTCCTGAGGTCCATCTGCCATCCAAGATCTGACAGGATGGGATGGCAGGGAGGCATTGAACTGCCAGGGGATGGTCCCCACTGAAACTCGAACTCAGGTCCTTGGGATTCAGAGTCCAGAGTGCTCTCCATCACACCACAGGACCGTCCCTTCCAAGCCACATGTAGTGACATAATACCACAATGCTATGAGCCAGCTCTGTCCATCAAGGCTTGGAAGATGAAAATGCCTAAGTGACTTGTTACACAGCAAAGGATAATTCACTGGATTTTCAAAATCTTGTCTTTCTAGGGACAGAAATACACATTTTCAGGAGAGGAGTTAGATATGACTTAGGTGTATCTCCAGGAGTCACTTGTATTTGATTTCATGTTTGTCATGGAAACATTCATAATCAGTTAAAGGGTGTTATTTTTATTTTACTTTCCTTCACATACAGAGGATTCAAAGCACTGGAGTCTAAGGGGGTGTTGTAGTTTGGGATTATTATGTAAATTCTCTCCCCTGCCACTTAACTGCCCAGGCCAGCGGTTAACAAAAGAAGCAGTTAACTGCGATCGCTGGGGTGGGGGCAGGTTTGTCTCTTTTGGTTTTTTTTTGGATATTCTGCTCAGTCTTGGCTCGGCGGAAGGGGGGAGTGGGGACTCCAAGGAGGCAGGCTGCCCTGCTGGTTACTGCTGGGGTTTTTCCCTGGCTGTCTTGCCGCTGCCTACTTCGGACCACCTTTTCCTGCCGTGCTGCTGCCTGCCTTGGATTTGCTGCTTCTTGGACGGGGAACACAGGGGGAAGAGACTGAGTCCATCTGAAAGCTCACTGCTCGTCTGTTTCGCTGGAGAGGGACTGAGACTCACTCTGCAGCCAGCCGAGCTGTGACAAGGACACTTAAGTATAACCTTTTCTCCCGGAGGAAAACCTGCTGGGTTTTGTTGTTGTTGTTTTTTTTTTTCCTCTTATGGTGTTGGGGAAGTGGGTTGCACTAGTCTGTTTACATATATATATATATATATAGCAGTTATCCTTCTTGTATTAAAATTCCTTTTCTTAAATTTGATAAAGAGTGGTGTGATTATTGTGGAGGAGGCCCCTCCCCTGCTTGTGGGTAAAACATTTTGGTTTTTCCCCTCAAACCGAGACATTTCTTGGCGCCCAACATGTGGGGCTTGTAAACAAAGAAGGATAACTGCTATTTTGTGGCACCATGTGGGTCTTGAGCTTAGGGTTCATCAGGACCATCCTGTATAATATATTGGCTTTTTGTTGGTACAAATTCATGCCAAAAGGAGCGGCAGGTTTAAGTCTTATCAACAAATCAATGAGCAAAACTCAAATAGCCGCAATTATTATTGAGTTCTTACTCTGGATTTATGGTGCCATGAATTCGATGCCTTTGGATGTCATGTGGGTGGTGCTCTCCAGGCTGTTTTCCTGCCGCAACCTAAGCTGCTACCTCTGGGGATTCAGTGATAATAGTACGGACCCTTGGGAAGGAACAAAGGGGAATCTCTTCTCCCAACCCTTTGTCCATTCCCCATTCAAGTCTGCTACAACAGCTTTTGAGATGTTTAAATTCTCCCTGGATGCCAGAGATATCTTGCTCTTTATGGTTTTTCTGCAGGGTTGTATCCCTGCAGCTTACAGAATGTTTGAAGGTAGGGCCAGGGTTTTTCCAGAATGCATTCAGAAACCTAGCCCAGTGAAGGGGGAAAAGCGAGAGAATAAAACCCCTGATGCCACAGTGAAGGGAGAAAAGGATGAGGCTAAACCAGGAGGACAGGCCAAGCCTATGGAAGTTGCCCCTATTCAGAAAAGGAAATATAAGACCAAATTAGACCATCCAGCAGACGATGAGGGGGCTGCTGCACCTCCACAGCAAGCAGACCCAGAGCCTGAGATCATCACTGAGTCATTGTCATTTGATAATCTCCGTAGTTTGCGGAAAGACATTGCTCGACACCCGGGTGAGCCCATCCTGACTTGGTTGATCCGAGTTTGGGACCTTATGGGTGAAACCTTACAACTGGATGGTGCTGAAGCCAGGTTTTTGGGGGCTCTGGCCCAGGACGTGGCTATCGAACAGGTGTTCGTGAGGGAATCAAAGCCCCTTTCACTCTGGGCACGACTTCTAACGAGTGTAAGAGAGAAGTTTGTTTATAGAGAAATCCTGCAGGAACATCATATTAGGAAGACTTGGAAGATGATGGAAGAAGGAATTTTACGTCTGAGGGAGATGGCAATGATGGACGTGCTTTTTGGAAGAGGTGGGCAAGCCAATAATGACCCTGACAAGGTCAGATGCACACCACATATGTGGTGGGACCTTTCACGCTCGGGGCCAGCTGAATACACCGATTTCCTGGCATCCATGTATAGGGAAGAGAACCATGAAACAGTGGGCGCAGTAGCAAATAAGCTCCGGATATATGAAAGCATGACCCACAGCCCAATGCAGGCCCGTATTTCTGCTGTAGAGACATTGGTTGAGAGTCTCAAGACGCTGCCTGCAGAGGTAAAAGCGATCAGAGAGGAAATTAGGGAAAGTCTCCAAGTGGCACCAGTGCGAATGAGAACCTCTGAAGTCAGAGCCAGACGCCCCCCAGCCAGAGGAAGTGGACAGACCTCACGAACTGAGATGTGGTACTTCCTGGCCAAACATGGAGAAGACATGGGACGGTGGGATGGGAAACCCACCCGTGCCCTTGCAGCCCGAGTACAAGAACTGAAGGAGAATGGAAGAAGGTCAGTGAGAGTAAGTGCAGTCCCAGTTTCCCACGGGCAAGAATCTGACCCACAGGAGGGCACCTCCCAGGTGTACTCATCGAGAAAAGGTTCTGACCGCTATGACCAGGATCAGTGTTAGAGGGGCCCTGCCTCTAGCCAGGTAGAGGCACGGGACAACCGTGTCTATTGGACTGTGTGGATTCGATGGCCTGGTACATCAGACCCACAAAAGTATAAGGCTTTGGTTGATACTGGCGCTCAATGCACATTAATGCCATCAGGACATGTGGGCTCAGAAACTATTTCTATTTCTGGGGTGACAGGGGGATCTCAAGAGTTGACTGTGCTAGAAGCTGAAGTGAGCTTGACAGGGAGAGATTGGCAGAAACACCCCATTGTGACTGGTCCAGCCGCCCCATGTATCCTGGGCATTGACTACCTCAGGAATGGATATTTTAAGGACCCAAAGGGGCATAGATGGGCTTTTGGAATAGCCACTGTACAGACAGAAGGGATTGAACAATTGAACTCATTGCCAGGTCTCTCAGAAAGTCCTTCTGCTGTTGGACTGTTGAAAGTTGAGGAACAGCAAGTGCCAATTGCCACCACAACAGTGCACCGTCGGCAATACCGAACGAACCGTGATGCTGTGATCCCCATCCATAAGATGATCCGTGAACTGGAGAGCCAAGGGGTGGTCAGCAAAACCCACTCACCCTTCAACAGCCCCATCTGGCCTGTGCATAAGTCTGATGGAGAATGGAGATTGACTGTGGACTATCGTGGCTTGAATGAAGTTACCCCACCGCTGAGTGCCGCTGTGCCGGACATGCTGGAGCTCCAGTATGAACTGGAGTCCAGGGCAGCAAAGTGGTATGCCACTATTGACATTGCTAATGCGTTCTTCTCCATTCCTCTGGCACCAGAGTGCAGGCCACAGTTTGCTTTTACCTGGAGGGGCGTGCAGTACACCTGGAACCGACTACCCCAGGGGTGGAAACACAGTCCCACCATCTGTCATGGACTGATCCAGACTGCACTGGAGAAGGGTGAGGCTCCAGAACACCTGCAATACATTGATGACATCATTGTGTGGGGGGACACAGCAGAAGAGGTTTTTCAGAAAGGAGAGAAAATCATCCAGATCCTTTTGGGAGCTGGCTTTGCCATCAAACGGAGTAAGGTTAAGGGACCAGCCCAAGAGATCCAGTTCCTGGGAGTGAAGTGGCAGGATGGACGCCGTCAGATTCCAACAGAAGTCATCAATAAGATCACAGCAATGTCTCCACCCACCAGCAAAAAGGAAACACAAGCCTTCCTGGGTGCCATAGGGTTCTGGAGGATGCATATCCCAGCATACAGTCAGATCGTAAGCCCTCTCTACTTGGTAACCCGTAAGAAGAATGATTTCCACTGGGGCCCTGAGCAGCAACAAGCCTTTGACCAGATTAAGCATGAGATTGCTCAGGCTGTAGCCCTTGGACCAGTCAGGACAGGACCAGACATACAGAACATGCTCTACTCCGCTGCCGGGAATAATGGCCTGTCTTGGAGCCTTTGGCAGAAGGTGCCTGGTGAGACTCGAGGCCGACCACTTGGATTCTGGAGCCGAGGCTACAGAGGATCTGAAGCCAACTATACCCCCACAGAGAAAGAGATCCTAGCCGCCTATGAAGGAGTCCAAGCCGCCTCAGAGGTGATTGGCACAGAAGCACAGCTGTTTCTGGCACCTCGACTACCAGTGCTGAAGTGGATGTTGTCAGGACAGGCTGCCTCTACACATCACGCCACTGATGCTACCTGGAGCAAGTGGATTGCCCTGATTACGCAGCGCGCCCGTATAGGAAAATCAAATCGCCCTGGGATCCTGGAAATCATCACAAACTGGCCTGAAGGTGAAAATTTTGGTCTAGCAGATGAAGAGGAAGAGCAGGTGACACGTGCGGAAGAAGCTCCACCATACAATCAATTGCCAAAAGAGGAAATACGCTACGCCCTCTTCACCGATGGCTCCTGTCGCATTGTAGGGACTAATCGCAAATGGAAAGCAGCTGTATGGAGTCCCACACGACAAGTTGCAGAAGCTACTGAAGGAGAAGGTGGGTCGAGTCAGTTTGCAGAGCTTAAAGCCGTGCAGTTGGCCCTGGACATTGCTGAACGAGAGAAATGGCCAAAGCTTTACCTCTACACCGACTCATGGATGGTGGCCAATGCTCTCTGGGGATGGTTAGACCGATGGAAGAAAACCAATTGGAAACGCAGAGGGAAACCCATCTGGGCTGCCGATATATGGCAAGATATTGCCACCCGAGTAGAGAAGCTGATTGTGAGAGTCCGCCACGTAGACGCACACGTGCCCAAAAATCGGGCCAATGAGGAACATCTCAACAACCAACAGGCAGACCGAGCTGCGCAAGTGAAAGTATCACAGACAGATCTGGACTGGCAGCACAAGGGAGAGCTGTTCTTGGCTCGATGGGCCCATGATGCCTCAGGCCATCAGGGCAGAGATGCCACTTATAAATGGGCACGAGACCGAGGGGTGGATTTAACCATGGACATTATCTCTCAGGTTATCCACGACTGCGAGACATGTGCTGCCATTAAGCAGGCTAAGAGAGTGAAGCCCCTGTGGTATGGTGGGCGCTGGGATAAGTATAAGTACGGGGAGGCCTGGCAGGTTGACTACATCACACTGCCACAGACCCGCCAAGGCAAGCGCTATGTGCTCACCATGGTGGAAGCAACCACAGGGTGGCTGGAGACACACCCAGTGCCTCACGCCACTGCTCGGAACACCATCCTAGGCCTGGAAAAACAAGTGCTGTGGCGACATGGCACCCCAGAACGAATTGAGTCAGATAATGGAACTCATTTCAAAAACAGCTTAGTTGCTACCTGGGCGAGAGAACATGGCATTGAGTGGGTGTATCATATCCCCTACCATGCACCAGCTGCCGGGAAAGTTGAGCGGTGTAATGGACTGTTGAAAACCACTTTGAAGGCGTTGGGTGGAGGGACTTTCAAACACTGGGATCAACACTTAGCAAAGGCTACATGGCTAGTCAACACTAGAGGCTCTGTCAATCGAGCCGGCCCTGCCCAATCAGAACCCCTTCACACTGTAGATGGAGACAAAGTCCCTGTAATACACCTGAGAGGTATGCTAGGGAAAACAGTCTGGATCAACCCTGCCTCAGGCAAAGGCAAACCCATTCGTGGGGTTGTCTTTGCTCAAGGATCTGGTTCCACCTGGTGGGTGATGCAGGAAGATGGAGAGACACGATGTATACCTCAAGGGGAACTTATCTCTGGGTAAACGACTCATATTACTGTATTTGTAAACACTTAATTATTTGAAAGAAAATTTAAGTTTAATGTAGAGTATCGGCATGGAAGAGAATTTAGGGGTGGATAATGTTGTAGTTTGGGATTATTATGTAAATTCTCTCCCCTGCCACTTAACTGCCCAGGCCAGCGGTTAACAAAAGAAGCAGTTAACTGTGATCGCTGGGGTGGGGACAGGTTTGTCTCTTTTGGTTTTTTTTTGGATATTCTGCTCAGTCTTGGCTCGGCGGAAGGGGGGAGTGGGGACTCCAAGGAGGCAGGCTGCCCTGCTGGTTACTGCTGGGGTTTTTCCCTGGCTGTCTTGCCGCTGCCTACTTCGGACCACCTTTTCCTACCGTGCTGCTGCCTGCCTTGGATTTGCTGCTTCTTGGACGGGGAACACAGGGGGAAGAGACTGAGTCCATCTGAAAGCCCACTGCTCGTCTGTTTCGCTGGAGAGGGACTGAAACTCACTCTGCAGCCAGCCGAGCTGTGACAAGGACACTTAAGTATAACCTTTTCTCCCGGAGGAAAACCTGCTGGGTTTTGTTGTTTTTTTTTTTTTTCTCTTATGGTGTTGGGGAAGTGGGTTGCACTAGTCTGTTTACATATATATATATATATATAGCAGTTATCCTTCTTGTATTAAAATTCCTTTTCTTAAATTTGATAAAGAGTGGTGTGATTATTGTGGAGGAGGCCCCTCCCCTGCTTGTGGGTAAAACATTTTGGTTTTTCCCCTCAAACCGAGACAGGGGGGTTTATTATTATTCTTTTAACAAAATAACTTTTAAAGCAATATTTATTGATAGTTTGTGCTTTGCTCTGGAGAAAAGGGACAAGTCAGATGCTCTGGTCTTTTTCCTTGCTGCACAGAAGTCTGCACTTTACACCAATAGCCTTTTCAACTGGCCACAGATGTAAACTCTTTCCAAATGGACTTCATTGTTGACACTATTATGTAATAACTATTAGTTACTACATGAGCCCAACCCAAGAAGATCACAGGCTGAAGATAGACAGCCTGGTGTTAACCTAGCCCACTTCCATGGATGATATGAGCTTCCCTCCTCCACCCCCAAAATTAGCCTTCTTCAAATAAACAAAATTTGTCCTGCTATAAAAACCCACCAAGATCCACAGCTCCTTATCAGCACACTGGGGCTGGCAGGAAGCAACTTGGAGACGAGCCTTTCCGCAGCCGACAGTCCAAACAAATAACTAGAACATGAAATAATTACCTGACTGTGCTCCAAAAATGCAAAGAGCCACTGGAGTTTTGTCATCAGGGGCTGGGAGTTGCCTTCAGTTAAATTCAACACTGAATGCCGAAAGCTGTGAAAGAAAAGCAGAGATGCAACCTGTAGGATGGAAAATCAGTGTGGGACATGCAAGGCTGGTGTGGTGAGCAAAACCTTGAGCACCCCAGAGTGGGAGAAAGGGAAGAAAAACTCACTCTGAAGCCATGAAAAGAGATTGTATGATGCTGTTCATGTAGCAGGTGTTTCCCAAGTTAATTAACCCAATCTTTCCAGTCTCTGATTTAGATGCCAGGCGTGGGTAGAAGCAGGCGAGCTCATTCTTCTGGGAGGTCCAAGCATTTTGTCCCAAGAGGTGTTTAATCCGGTCTTCATTTGGAACAGGAAGAGCCTTGGAAAGAGAGATCTGTGTTACGAGTCATTATCTGTCCTCACAATGGGAAGCAGAGGGGCAGGCAGTGAGCTCTTCGCTATGGTGACCAGTGATAGGACACGAGGAAACAGCATGAAACACTGTCAGGGGAGGTTTAGGTTATTAGAAAAAGTGCCCACTACAGAGTGGTTTGACACTGCAACAGGTTTCCCAGGGAAGTTGTCATGGCACCAAGCCAAGAAGCATTTGGACAACACCCTCAAGCATATGGTGCAAGGTCATCCTATGCAAGGTCAGGAGTTGGATTCAATGATCCCTATGGGTCCCTTCCAAAACTCAGGAGATTCTATGATCCTGTGACTCTATGACTGATCTTTGCCCCTGAAGAATTAATAATAGGCAACTACAAAACTTTTCTGTTAGAAGTGTTCACACAACTCATTTTCCCTACTCTTCACATGGAGATGCCTCCATGCAGGGAAGTGTTTACTTGTCCATATTAGTCCTTTAGAGGCATTCCAGAATAAAGCTATAGCTAAAACCTACAGATAGCATCAGGACTTCTGCAGGCCCACCATTAGAAAAGTATCTTCCCTCAGCCTGCCTAGGCAAGGCTCAGACTTAGAATTTTAAACCCTTTCTTCTACTACAATTTCAGGTGCTGAGGTTAGTACATCCCTACCAGTAGGACAGTCCATCTGTACTAGGCTACCAACTAAAATGCCATTTCCATATGGAAAGCAGAAAAATCACTGAAAAGTGCATGTCTTACTTTCACTGCTTCTAGGACTGGTTCGTAGAGGTCTGGAAATCCTGAGAAGCGGAAGAACATACAGTGGATGAGCTCAGCCAACTGCTCCAGACAGCTGGTTGCAGAATTGGAATCCTCCTTCTTCAAAGAGGCCACTAGCCTGGGGATGTGAGGGAGTAGCTGGAAAAGGAAAATTTACTACAAAAATTACTCCAAATTACTCACAGAGCCTCAACAAACAAGTAGGGGGATGAAATTCACCTGCAGGCAGAAAAGAGTGAACAGGAGTTGACTTCAGCCCCGTTCGGGACTTCATCCTTCACCCTATGAACTCGACAGCAACTATTCTGTTGACTTTAGCCAACCTTAGAGGGTTTCATGTTGCATGACACCTGCAGGTTTGTGTTGCTGCTTTGCTGAGCTACACAATTGCCATGTTTCAGTCTCTCCTAAACCCCACACCCATGACAGAAAGCCATGTTATATGCTGACTGTCAAGTACAGGGATTCAAACCTGAAAGACAGATGGAATTAGACTAAATGAAGTGTTGTCTGCTGTGCTCTATTTTATTTTATATTGAATAAACTGAACTGGAATTGGTATGGCTGAATGGGCAGCAACAGGCATATAAACAGCAGGTTTGCTCTTTTGCTTTCATCTAGAAAATGTAAAAAAGCATGAGCAGATGCAACTGCAAACGATCCACTGCTCATGGGCACCCTCTGCTGACCCCACAGCTGCATAGAGAATTAATAACCTGTTTCCAACCCTGCAGATGTGCTACAGTGACCCCGTGCACTTACACAATCTTTTTCATATTTCTATTTTATGTTCCTCTTAGCCCAGAATAATCATTGAGTGAAGTATCGGGATCCCAGTCCAGCCATTTTCTGGTCCTCTCTTCCTCCCTTGGTCTTCCTCTCCTGTTCTCTTTCTTTCTCTTCAAAATGTTACAGGTTTTAAGTATTTCCTTTCCAAAAGAAAAGGTTTGTTGGGGAAGCAAATCAATCCCAGGACCATTTTAAACATAAAAATTTTGCCCAGCTGTGATGGGAACAATTCCTAAAACCCTTCCAAAGTGCCAGGGCAAATACAAAAAATTAGAAGCAAGAGAGATTTTTGCCCTGGGTTTTTTGTTGGTTTTTTTTATACTTGCTGGGCTGCAAATGAAAACTTTGAGCCAGGAGCAACTGACAGTTTTTGAGGTGTTTCAAAATTTGGACACCCAGCTGAAGACAATACATTGGCATGACCCTATTTTTAGAAAGTGAAGAATTTCTCAAGAAATTCAGGCTCATTTAAAGTGTCTCCAGCTAAGGAATGAAAAACCACTCGTTGAAAATGTTGTTTAGCATTGCTTTTTTTCCAGCCTTATCTGTTTATTCTATGAACTTTAGGTGAAAAGCCAAATGTAAGGGCTTTAACAAGAAAGTATAAAATCAAACATTAATAGGAGTAATCTTCCATTACTGCTTCTATCAGCTCAATCACTACAAACATGCTTTTGCCTTCAGCATCACTTTTCAAATTCAGCATTCCAGAGGTAACACCAGCAGGAAGCAGAGCCATGCCTTAGTGCCAACAGCAAAACAAAATAGATATCACTGTGGAAAAGTGGAGATTTAAATGCTGTCAAAAGTTGGTTTTGCTTTTAACAGCAGAGAATTTGTGTATTGGAAGTGTTCTGATTCACTCTTCTAGTCATACTGCACTGATGATGTACAATGCTTTGAAAGATGACCCATCACTTAAAGAAATGGAAATGGATGCCACGTGTTGACATTTTAAAGGCACATGTGGGATGGGGTCCATTGAGTCCAACAGACAGGCACCTGCTTAGGAAACAGCAAGGACTGTTTAATAATGTATTCCCTGCCCTCCAGAGTGAGAGCCCTCCGAGATATTCTCAATGCAAAGGCTCCACCTAACACACTCCAAAGGGAGAGCAGCAACATCTACTACACCTCAGCTGAAAGGTGGGAGCAGATATGGGGCAAATATGGCACTATCTTCTAAATCTGCTCATGAAACCACATTCTAAGCCAGTCAGGGTCAGCCCCAACCATCTTTATACTGGTTTCCCCCTGCAGATGAGTCACCCAGCAGGTAAGCTTCAAGAAAAATGGGAGGAACCATCAGAGGAGAAATAAAGCCTTGCTTCTCCTCTGCACCTGACTTTCTGACAGAGTGGTTGCTCAGTCTGTGGGAACCAGCTCCTTTTAGGCTCAGGACTTGCCTTTGCATCTCAGCACTGGCTCCATGGTACTCAAAAAACTGTTTAGGCTGCAGGAGAGGCTACGAGAGGCTACTGCAGCTGCCAGGACAGGCTCCAGTGGGGGGACAGGGCTGGGATTACATCACTCAGTGAAATCAAGCAGATGAAGGAAATATTCCCCAATATCTCAGCACCTCAGGTCCCTTCCTGCCTGTGCTGCCCCACAGCATGGTTTTACATTCAGGGCAATGCCCTCATCCAAGTGTCAGACACAGCCTTACCAAGTGAAATGCCTCGTGGGAGTGCTGGAAGCTCAGCAGCATGTACTGCAGGACAGACAAAGCCCCCTCTCTCACAATGGGGTACAGCAACTTGGAGAAGACCTAGCAGGGGAGGAAAAAAGCAAATGACAAGGCAGAATAGCACTGCAACGTGCAGGAGAAGGGAACAGCAGGAAAGAAAGGCATTGAGTATCTACCACAGGTGTTCATCTCTTCCTACTCCATATTGGATGTTGACACAAGCAGCCTGCAACCAGGCCTCCAGAGTCATCTCCTGTCCAGAGCATTGCCTCAAGTCATCCTAAAAATACCATGTAGGTTATCCTCACTCTTTCAGGCTTGTGCAGTGCCTGGCACAGCAAGGTGAAGACCTCTGTAACAGTGCTGCATCTCCGTAACTCTTCATGGACAAGGCACATGAACAAGCACAGTAGGATGCTAGATTTTCTAAAATGTACCTCTTCTATTTTATTATGATATTTGGAACTTTATCACTAACCTTTCAGGAAAAGAGATAAAAAGCAAATACTTTTTTCAAAGGTTAAGCAATGATATTTATTCTACTTTTAAAAAAATACCTATATACACTGTACTCCTTTGAAATGACACTTCTGAGGGTTTCCAAAAATCACATGCTATTTTAAGGGCTGTGTCCCTTCCCTATGCATTAACAATGAAAGGAAAGATAAAAAAAAGCCAGAGATGCTTGGCTACTCTCCCACTGCTCAACGCCCTTGGGGTAGCACAAGAACAAATGCAGTTATTGATAATGTTCCAATACTGATAAATATAGAATCACAGAATTGTTTCAGTTGGAAAATACCTCTAAGATCACTGAGCCCAACCATTAACCCATCATTGCCAAGCCCACCACTAAACTGTGTCCCTTAGAACACAGTCATAGTAACTTCTACAGTGACTTCCACGGGTGGCTCAGCCAGGTGTTATCCTCATTATTCAAAGGAGGGAACAGCAGTACCATAGACTGGAGAACGTTGTTGAAGTAGCAACGACCATTCCAGCACTTGGTCACACAGTTTTCAGAGGCAGTAAGTACTCACTGCTGAAACGGGTGATGGCAATGGCAGTGGGGGCTTTATCTCTACTAATAAATGAACTAAGCCAGGCCACAGGCTTTAAAGCTGAACTGTGACTGTGTGGACTGGTAATATGTATTTTGCCTATGCCAGCCAGCCCTGATCCAGGCACAGTCAAAGGAAAGCATGTCACCTTCCCAAAGACAAGTTTTGCAAGAGCTCTACAGTTTGGGAAAGAAAGTTATTTGTTGACTTGAAAAGCCTTGGCTACTTTATTTCATAACCTTTAAGATATCAGTACCTTTGCAGACCAAGACTTAAAGAACCCCAGGGTGTTCTAGAGAAAATCATTCCCAGCTGCAAAACCAGTACCCCTTGGGACAGAAAACTCTTTTCTATACATCTCAAGTCACATTTTGTCCTCAATTCAGTTGAAAGGCAAGATGATATTTCAGGTGCAAGATGATATTTCTGTGGTTCACATTCACATTTAAAAAAGCCAACTGACCTTTTCTATTTTTGAAAGAGTGACTTCAATCAAAATGCTGAACTTTTTCACTGCAGCCAAACCCTTCAGCAGAGCAATGATCCACTTGTCTATGTTCTTTCCCAGGGGCCAGGACACCCAGTCAATCATCCTGAAGTGAAACACAAACTCTCAAATAAATTTAATATACATTTTGTGAAACCCAAGCTCTACTCTGCATTAAATCTCATCCAAACTGGTGTCTAGTCAGTGGGATGACTGTAAGAGATGGGTTCTGCATAAGGCATTTCACGTTATTCAAAGCAGAACACAGCCTGAAGTGAAAATACCTCAATGTTATCATCATGCTGTGGTTCATCAGAGGATCAGACCCAGGTCCATAGAATAAAGTGGGGATTTTTTTTCACAAACTTCAGTCAGTTTGAGTTCAAGTTTCTAACACTGGTACAGTGCTCTATAGACCACCCACATGTGAGTGTGATCAAGGTCTCTGCATTGTCACCATTAGAAAACAAGGGATACTGGTATGATCTCTGCATTGTTACTGGTAAGGAAAAAGCACTCAGATTCAGATCTTTTAATTCTCTGTGTGGGAAACATTGATTTCCAAAAACACATTAAAAACCAACCTGGAAACCCTAATAGAAGCCAGTTATTCCTGAATATCACAGCTAACAAATTTCATCCATAACCACTCAAATAACATATTGTCATGTTTCTGCAAGAAGTAAGTAGTTTACAGAAGCCTCTCATAAAACAATTACCTCAGACTAAGTGATGACACATGTTTTCTATTTAAATTCAATGTTAAACAACTGGGAACTAATTAAGACTTGAGATCTCCAAATGTCAAACTTTACTGACCCTTTCAGTACCTTTGATTTGAAGATATCCCCAGCCTTCAGGCTCCACTTCAGTCCCCCTATCTTACCAGTCAGTTCCTTTTGCTTATCAATCTGTAACTCATGCAAAAAATATGAAGGGAACACAGATAACTAACCACCACAAGGCAAAGAGAAGGAATAAGTGAAGTCTACAGGGAACTGGAAAATTAAAGTCTAGCCAGTAAAGAAACCTTGAAAAGCAGAATATGTTGGGATGTTGAAAAATAGCAAAAGTCAAGCCAAGCTGGATACTAAAGCAAATGCCAGACATTTGCATCAGAGAAGAACAAGGAAAGCCATGCAACCACTGTATACAGTGAATGTGATGGAGATTAAAGATATGGCCTAGGTGTTAATTCAAAACTAAAGACATTCACTGACTCCACTTTCAGCAAGAGGAAGAAATTGAATGGGCTGTCAAAGAGGAGGTAGGTAAAAATCTGAGAACAGTAACAAAAGCAATTTCAGCTGATGCAGAAGTGAAATATGAAGAGCTCATGAACTCCAAATGAGTATTCAGTGACCTCCATTGTGTAAAATTCAACACACTGGTGAGTTTTAATGCCTTTATTAACTTTTCCATGGTGCTTTACATGGGGAAAATAGGAACATAATTCCTATAATGAAAACAGGTAATGAATGGGAAGAAGGGATAGAGTGCCACAGAGGCTCACCACAGGTGCCAAGGTCAGGTTTGTCTGGACGTATGAATTTCTAGTCAAAGGACAGAAGTCAATCATATCTGATTGACTGTCTGAAAGGAACTTTCAAGCAACATTCTTCAGGATCTAATGATGCTAACATCATTAGCACAGATGTCCTGAACACATCTGGGAAACTGAGGTGATGCACAGCTGTTAGGCATCATCAACAAAACAGGAAGATCAAGGTATCACAAGTAAGACCTTGAGGATCAAAAATACAGAAGAAGGAAACGTATGGATTCAAAATTCATGCAAGGCACAGGAAATGGATGCTACATGACAGTAATCCATCTGCTTAAAGACAACAAGGCAGATACCAGGTGACTACAACTTCCCAGTGTAACAGCAGCCATGCACCCATGCTGTGGTGCAGAAGAAAAGGTGTTCTCTCTAGCAAAACAATGACACCTCGGGGCAGGCTGCCATGATGAACTGCACCTGGAACATGGTGCACAAACAACACCATTTATGTCCAAGACCAATGAATTGTCTTGACAAAACCTGTTAAGGTGGTCAGGGAATTGAAGAACATTTCCTGCAAGAAAAGCTTAAAATAATTTGGCTTGTTTAGCACAGCCATGGGAAAGTGAAGATGGGAAGGGACTCCTCTGCTTGCACATAATGAAGGAATAAAAACCAGGGAGGCAAAAGATATTTCAGCTACTTCTGTTGGCATAAGATCAAATCAACTATAAGATGGCCAGAAATACACACAGGCTGGCTGTTAGAAGAGAGATTTGACCCACTAAAGCAACCCCATTGTGGAACAGCTATGAAAGAAGAGCACTGGGAGCACAAGCCTATCCTGCTTTGAAGAGCATAGTTCAATATTCATGAAAGGGCTCTGTAATGTCAGTGCCTATAATGCAGCGAAATGGATCCAGAGATCCAAAGATCCCCTTTCACCCCATCTTCTTTTAAACAGGCATAAAATAACCTTGTCTGCTTCAAGACATTTTTTGCCAGCACTGGTGCCTAAGCTACAGTACTGCCTATTGCTACAGTAGGAAAAAAATTACATTTTAAATTCACATTGCACTTTCCACATTGTAAGATCCACAAATATTTTAGTAGCGATGACTCTAATTTTCCAAAGGAGCCATTGATTTGGTATGCTAAACTTTTAAAAGCTCAGACCCTGATTTCCAGAGGTAATGAATGCCTGCATTGCTGTGTGACAGCTGACACCTGCATCTGGACATGGGCTCTTTGAAACAGATACAACACCCCCAGAAAAAACAAACAAACAAACAAACAAAAAAAAAAAAACAAAAAAAAAACCAAACAGACAAACAAAAAAAACCCAATCAGTGAGTAATTCTGACATCACAGATGCACATTAATAGAGTTTATCTAAAAAGAAACAAACTCTGCAAGAAACTCTCTGAAAGAGACTGCGGTGTACACTTATACCAGCAGATGCCAGCCTTGCTTTTTTTTACCATCTGCTCTTTACATGCTTGACCAGAAGTTCCAATACATGTCCAGTTTATTCTCCTGCTACTAACTCCCAAACCCAAACTTTGGAAGAAGACACTTCTATGTGAGAGCAGTTTGTCAGGGATATTAAGCTGAAAGACCATGTCATTTTTCAGTAAGCTGAAAGATCCTGTACATTTTTCTTTGACTTTCTAGGCATGGAGCACACATTTATTGAAAGGCTGATGGTCATGCTGGCTTTTGGGGCACCCATCTGCCATAAACACGCTGCCAAAACTTCCATATTTCTCCTAAGTGATCTTAATTACATATTGTAGGCTGTGCTTAATGTTTGGCCAACTCTGACTAATCATTTACTTGTCCTTCGGCGTAGCGAAGAATGTTTTAAGGAATGATGCAATTGTTTGGGCAACCTCTATATTTAGACAGTGGTGCTCTTAGAGGATTCATTGTCTGAAGCTCACAGCAGCAGGTGTCCAGAGGGAGAAAAAGATGGAGAAGAGGGATAGGAACTGAACTGATAACTTAATCTTTTGTCTTGAGTTGCTCTGGACTCTGGGAAACCCATGGCCTTCCCCAGCAAGCCAAAGAGAAGTAGTGCCTGTCTGCATACATAGTTTCCATCAAGAGTAATGTGTTTCTGTCATGTAACCTAATTGGGAGAGACACAAAAATCCTGTAATAAGAAAAGGAAAAAAGATGGTGTGAGTAAGATGAAATCACAGCAACTCCCATGTGTTAAGTTCACTGCACGTGAACATCATCTCCTTAAATGAAGACCTCTGAAGAAAGCATGGGCTAAAGATATAATCATGGAATTCTTTAGGGTGGAGAAGAACCCTTAAGATCATTGAAGATACCCCTAAGCAGGTGTGGAGCAAGGCATTGGAGCACAGAAGAGTGGTAGGGCTTGGACGTAACTGTGATGCCAAAGAGGGCACTGGTGCTGCAAAAACCAGGTTTAGCATGTCAGGTAGTGTTTCATTCACTACTCTTTGTCATGCTTTGACAAGGTCTCTATTGACTCTGTCTGTCTGGTAGCACCACATTCATCTGACAAAGGTCAAGGTAGGACCACAGAAACAATAGGGCATACCTCCCTCCCCAAGATGTTTAGCTGTGACTGATTTTTTAGGTTATGTCCTTCTGAAGGGAAGGAGATCAACATGAATTCTGTAAAGAAGATTTTGGGGAAGAAAAAGCCCTCAACAGCTTCTGGGAAAAAAATCAAAACACTTCAAGATAACTTATGTTGGGCATCCCATAACACTATTTATTTCTAAAAAAAGAAACCAAATTAAACCAAACGAATACAGTAATAATCATAATAATAGTAACAACAATTATTAGTCTTTAGGATCTCAGGCTGGAAGGAGTGATACAAAAGTTTTCTTTTTTCCTACATACTCCTTACAAGACAGCACCAGCCAAACTGCTTGAGATAAAATCACACAGAGAAACTGAGTGCAGCTGTGGGGCAAGTTTTCCTCTGAACTGAGAATGAAATTCATTAATGCAGCCTCTCCTACCTGCCAATGGCCATCATCATTTGCACATCAGTGATGCTGTCATCATTGGTTAGGTTTCTTATGACGCCATCCATGAGCTCCAGAGGGACAAACTGAACCACACTGGCCAAGGCATTGGATGGTGCTTCCTGCTCCTCTGTAAGACATGGATGAGCACCAGCAATGAAGATGTTAGTTGCTGGCAAAACCAGGCACATGAGGTCATTTCTCATCTCTAAAACCCAAACAATTTCTACCCACAGAAATGGAATCATAGAATTGTTAAGGTTGGAAAAGCCCTCTAAGATCATGGAGTCCAGCCACTAACGCAGCACTGCCAAGTCAAACACTAAACCATGTCCCCAAGTGTCACATCCACATGTTATGAACCAGATCGTCAGCCGGTGCCAATGAGCAATGTGGAGTCTGCAGCTGGAGTGTGCTAGGAGGACAATCCCCCAAATGCCAGTGCAGCACATAATGAAGTTGGGTCTTAATAGATGGGCTGTTGCAAGAAGCCATACACAGCCCAAAGGGAGGAAGAGATCACAGGCACAAGACAGTCCTTGGGCTAACCCTAGGTTCCAGGTTTCCTCTGTATGCCTATTTGTACTAAGTACTGCAAATAATTCCAAATGGATGCAAATGCAAGTTTGCCAGTCTGGAGGACCTTCCAAAGGATGAGGCTTTCATACAGAGGGCATTGAAAAAACAGTCTCCTGTGGGCTTGGGAATAGTTGAAGCAGGAGATCTCCAGCCTTTCGTGGCACTGGTACCTCCAAAAACCTTCTGAAACCATCCACAATAACCTAAAGGCCCCAGAAGCTGGATAAATATCTTTTGTCTCACCTTACTATACAACCACGCTCCAGGCAGACAGTAGAGTTTCATACCTCCAGATCAGTGAGAAATAAATCCTTAGCTTTATCCCTAGTCTTTGGCAGGGAGCAGGCCTTGGGTATCACCAAGTCAGCCATAAGAGAGTGACATTTCTCAAAGCTTTCAAGTCCCACTCTAACCAGCTGTAGATAAAGTGCTTTTCCTTAAGACCAGCTGATGCTGGGAAGTGCTGAAGGCACAAACTTGTGCCACAAACGTTTCAAACCCACTAACAGCTCCTGTGTGCAGACTCTGTGTGGTTTCAAGAAATAATTTTTCCCCAGCTCAAAGCCCTGGATAACTGTTAGAGATGCTTGTTTATCATATTTCTTCTGTGGCTGCATTTCTGTAGTGGATGGGAACACTGCAAGATGTCAAACTAATTGAATTTGACTTCATCAGAGCCAAAATTTACATTCCTAGCCTTTTTTATTAGTATTTTTAAATTACCTGTTGAAGAAATGATGGTGAACAGTTCCTTCAGAGAGGGCAGGATAGTTGAAGTCTGAGTCCTCCAGATCCTCTGTAGCAGACCACTCACTTTGTTCACCTGCTCCAAAAACTCCATGATCTCCTCTTCCCCTTCAGAGACACACTGGAAATGCCCAATGCACCGGATCAGCTGCTGACAGAACAAGAGCTGGTGTTTTCCTGTGGGAATGCATTGAGGATGCTGGGTTAAGAGTTTGCTGATCTTGGCACACTGCTTGGGGCTGGGCCGCTCACAGATTTTCCGGAGCACCTCGATCCTCAATAAGCTGAAGATGCTGTTTGCTGACGGGCTTTCCAAGATGAACTGCAGCCCTAACTGGATATAATCGAGTACATAATGGCTTCTCTTGCCCAGAGGTCCATAGCCTTCCTGGAGGAGACTCAGCAGGAAGCGGACATTGAAGAACTCCTCAAATTCCTCTGGGTGATAGTGGCCATAGACCTCCAAAACCTCCTTCCCAACCTCTCTTTTATACTTGGTGTCCCCAGTGAGGTATAGCTTGGTAGACAGCTCCAGCATGGACCAGCATTGCTCGCTGTCCATTGGCTGCTTTGCTGCCTCAATGACACGCCTCACAAGCCCTTGCTTTACATTGTTGGGGTACGAGGACATCACCACAGCTTCCAGTATCTTATCCATCTCTGCTCCCTGCTCCTAAAAGAGAGGAACAGAACAGCAGGTTAGTTCAAGTTGGGTCTGCTGAGCTTTCAATCCCAGGTTGTCATGAAAAGTCAAAGAAACAGAGCTTGAGAGTAGTCTGGGACCACTCTGAAGATAATTCTTGACCCCTTTTCTTGGTGGCATTTGGAAAAACTTCCACCCTGGTGATGTTTGATGGAGATGAAATTCCCCAAACTGAATTAATACACAAAAATAGAAAACTTCTTCAGACTAATCAAACATTTGAGAATTTTTGTCTTGGAAACAACCAACTACAAACCCACAGAGGGCATGAGTGGGGAATTATGGGAGCCAAGATCTTATGATGGTGTCTGCTGGCTCAGGTGTCCTCAAGTGGCAGAAGTGCTCCCAGTGATAGTTTTCGCATTCAGGGAAGGAGCGAAAAGCCCTGGGAAGCAGAGGTGGGATTTTAGACTCTCTGTGCAATGGCAGGGCTGTGTTTGACATTTACACTGTGCTGTCAGCCACTCCATCTGAGTGGTGCAGTCTTGGCTGCTCCCCAGGGACCTGCTGCATTTGTATGCGGGACCAAAACAAGAGAAACTGCAAAGTCAGGCAAAGTTTCCCATTCGTCACAGCTCGAATTCACCAGCAATAAAGCGTTAGAGGAGCGTGCTTTAAAAAACCCCAAGGAATTCCCTGGAAAAGCTCAGAATAACATTTATAACCAGGTGTTGAATGCATTTAAAACCAGGTGGTGGATGCACTACTGCACAAAACCTAAAAAAAAAAAAAAAAAAAAAAAAAAAAATCAACAAAAAAACCCAAACCAAACAAAAAAAACCCAAACCCACAAACATACAAAAAACCCCCCAAACCATTACAGAATGATAAAATTTGACAGTCAGGATTTCTTAAAATATATCACAGGGCCTATATAAAGGCTTACACGCAGCAGGTCCCCCAGTGCAATGTGCTACACAAATAACAGTGGGAGAAAGTCCCTTCCTGACTATAGCCTGAAATAATCCATGCTCATTTATCTGACCAGAATAATAATCACCACCTTTCTGTTCTTCAGCTTCCTAATCCGTGAAATGAGACCAACACACAGCAGTTCCTACCGAGGTTGGTTGAAAGATCCTTTGTTAGCACTCAGAAAGCATTCAAAGATTTTCAAGTGGTCAGGGTTATATTAATGAAGAATATATGTGCAGGTGACATGTACCCCAAGTATGGTTTTCACAGATAACATCCAGAAGGGACCTGGAGTTAGCCTGTATCTGAGCCAGAGAGTATCTTTTCTCCTGGTAGACAGATGCTTGTAGGTGGAGAAGTAAAACTCATGCCAGACACAAACATCAAACTCTGACTCACAGCTGCTTGGCTGGGAAGCTTTCCCACTCGACCAAATATCACAGAGAAGCACAGGGTGAAAAATCCAGTAAGATATATAATACATATATGTATATATAGCTACTTCCCAATCTAGTGATGCCAGCAGCCTACATTGCAATGGCTCTTCAGGAACCACCTTGGCCTTTCTGTCCCCTGCCTGACCCATACAGTCCTTTGCTCATGTGCTGGATTTATTTTTCCCCACCAAGCATCACTGCTGCCTTCCCTGCATCACATTATGGTAGAGCTAATACTCTCCATCACGTTTTCCCAGGATGGAAGACATAAGCAGGACTCCTGAGGAATCAGCCTGCATTAAACCAATAGCAAATGAGGACAAGGTAAGAGAAGACAAAATCCAACAGGTAATGTCTTTTCACTCCAAAAGAAAGTACTACAGTGACAGCAAAGGCTAAAAGTCAACCTGGAGAGCAGATGGGGCTTGCAGACAGTCCAAAATTCGATCATCCTGCCTTGTGAGATCCTTCTGGTGGTTTGACACTGCCCACTTTTTTCCCAAGAGGAGATAATGTGTCCTTATTGCAGTTCAGTGGTCACCTTGGCCATACGGAGACTGGCACAAGCCTGCAGTCAACTGGCACTCCCTTCACCTCTTCTCTGCAGCTTCCCAGCCTGAGACCTGACACCCTGGACATATGGCAGATAGATAAGGGACCAGGAGGAGACAGGAGGATCTACAGTGCTCACTGGTTGTGTCTCTCCATTATGTGGTTACTTCCCTGGAGAAATCCATGCTGAGCCACAGCAATTTAGAAACACTACCCAGGCACAATGGCCAAAAAATGGCTACAGTTCTTTTAGACCTAGACCCCTTAATCACCACAATCCACTGGCATATGTGGTGTTGGGTGGTCTTGCTGCCCCTCTCAGGGGTGATGGCTGTCCACCACTGTCCCCTGAATGACTGCAGTTTTGGCTACATTGCAAAACTTCATCCAAATTTTCTATGAAAAAGTGTAATTCTATTCGAATTTTAAGATAAACTTGCAGATCTTGAGAGGGCTTGGTTGTTCCTCAGCCTGATCACAGAAAGGAACGTGAGGATGGGTTATCCACCCCATCACTGGTGCTTGGAGTGCAATTAGGTCTCGTCTGATACAGTGCAGTGAAGACAAGGCTGAAACAAACTCCCCCCATAGTCAATAGATAAACAAATCCCAAAGGACCATCTCGTCAGGAAGCATCATAATGTCTCATATTGACATTAGGACCTTGAAGAGTCATTCTCAGGGAGAAGGACCCAAGCTAATGCTGTGGTGAAGGGTCCACGGTCTCCTCACCAAGGAAGAGCTTTACAGTACAGGGCTGAGCTTTGGGTAATACAGCCCCACCTGTACCTCTCTAACCACCCTGGTGTCAGCAAGGTGGGACAAAAGAGCCCATGTTTCTGTTGTGTATCAGGGTGGATCAAGCTGCTCCGTGGGTGTGGGCCAGACAAACACAGGATGGAGGACGCTACCCAGGGCATATATTACAGTCTTAAAACTACATTAAAGCAACATTGAAGTTGCTTTGTAATATGCAATAATCAATACTATAATCTTGAAACTACACTAAAAGAGCATTCTATGCTAAAAGATCATTCACATGTCAAAGGCTTGGAATTAAAATGGCTAATTCAAGCCAAGCAGAGCTCCAGTTGTTTTCAGAGAGATATTAATTTAAGTATCTAATATTAACTTTTTTTCCCCCCAGGACCTGCCTGGAGAGTGAATCAGGGTTTGCAGTGGGGGAGTAAAGTGATTTGGAGCATTGTCTGTAAGATCACTGTCTCATTTGTTGTAGAAATTGGAAATGTGTCATCAATAACCTCAGGAATGCCAGGAGGGGGAAGGACAGTTCATTGTCAAGCAGCTGAATGCTGCCTTGGAGACCTGGTCTCTGTTTTCCCTCTGTTTAATCCTGAAATAAGGAGACTAAATATTCAGACAATCATGCTTCTATAATCACTACTCCTGAAGTAGAACACCCTTTCTGCACTTCTTCCTCATCAGCACTAAGAACTCATATAAGAGCTGAAAGGATTGGCTAATTTCTGCTTGTGAAAAGAACTGAGTTCCTGGAGCCCACAAGGATGAAGCAGAAGGTCAGAGTGTTAATTAATAAACTGAAGACCCACAATATGGTTCTAACCTGTTATGTGGCTCCCATAAAACAGAAAAGTACACAATATGAGCTTTACAGAGAAAAAGAAAAAATCCCATGAAATGGCAAAACTGTTGTGCTCCCCTGGTGAATGACTGGCAGGAACAACATATGCAAAATCACAGAATCAGGAGGAAAAGAACCTGGGGAGGTCTCTAGTCCAACCCCTGCACAAAGCTGAAATCAACCCAAGCAGGTCAGGGCTTTATCCATTAAGGTGTTGAAAATATCCCAGGATGGAGATCACACAACCAGTCCGGGCAACCTGCCCCAGTGCTGATTAGCTGACAGTGGGAAGGTTTTCCTTATTTCCAGTTGGAAACTGTTGTTTCAATTTATGTTTGATTTTTTCTCATTCTACTGCCTTGCACACCTGTAAAATCTATCTCTTGAATAACTTCCTTGTAGTCACTGGGGGGTTACTATCAGTCAGTCCCCAGACTTCACCTGTTCAAGGGGTTAATCCATCCCAGGTGAGTCCATCCCAAGTGTCCAGGCCAAAACATTTTGTATTCATCCTTGTTGAAATCCATGAGGTTTGTGTCAAGCACAGCATGTCCTAGCCCTCCTGCATGGTCACCCTCAAGCATATTGACTGTTTCCCAAGTCTGGTGTCATTCACAAATTTGATGAAGTGAATTTCATCTCCTCCTCCAGACTGCTGATGAAAATATTAAAAAGGAAAGCTCCAAGGATAGTTTCAGCCCATTTCCTACCCAATGAGTAGTCAACACATCTAGACTGTGATTTCTCTTGCATCTTTGATACAAAGATGTTGTGAGGCATCATCTCAAAAGCCCTACTGACATCAAAGAAGACAACATCCACTACCCTCTCCTCATCCACAGATCTACCCGTCCATCCTTGCAGTCCATCACACAACCCAAGAATGATTTACCCTTAGCAAATGAACACTGGTCATGGCCAGACACCTCCTTCTTCATGTTGCCCAGACACAGGTTTCAAGAGGATGTGCCTTGTATGACCATCCCAAGAACCAATGTGAGGATCACTAAACTAGGTTCTCAGATAACCTTTTTTCATTTTTTGAAGATGTGCTAGATGTATTTTGGAATAGAGATGTCTCCCTACCTCATCATTGTCAGGCAATTACTCAGACCTACAAAACTGTTCTGAAGACACTTGCAGTTCCACCTTGCAGATCAGTAAGTGTTCATGGTGATAAGTACCACACACTGCACTCACGAGTACACACCAGGGTCCACAGTGTGTTCTCCCATGCCCCCTCAAAATATAAAGGGTGCTGTAAACGAGAGTAACTCTGGCTTCAGACTTAAATTCCACCTAGACCCAAAAATTCAAGGAACTATTTCAACATTTGCAATAGGTGTTGTTGACCACAAGATGGGTCCTCTGCAAGGACAGACACCCAACCACTCTCTAGAAATCAGAGAGGGGAAAAGAATGTAAGCAAAGAACAGCATTGACCAGTTTAGCTTCATTCTCCAAAGTGAGTAAACTGTAAAAGAAACCAAAATCAAAACCCAACCTCAGGATGAAAAATCAACTTGGGCTTTGCTTGCACCTAGTCTTCACAATCTGTACTGTTCAGAGGTGATATTATAGTTCTCTTCTACCTGTGCTTTTCTTTAATTAGGATTCATTTCAATTGAAATCTATCCACTTACTCCCAAATCAATTCATTCCCTTATCGCTGCCAGCAGCAGTTTTCCAGTAAAGGCTCCTGGGTATTTTTTGCAGAATTCAGTATCAGTTCCCTCCAAATCTAACAAAACTCTGAAAATACAGATTTGAGGTGGATCTTACCTTTAAGAAATCTCAATAATAAATTAAGCACATTTAAAACAGCCTCATAGAGAGTTTAATAAATGCCACTAAAGGAGGAAAAAGATTCAAACATAGACTGATATGTAAAGTGATTTGCTTCTTACTTACAGAGAAGAAGATCTACTTCCCTGAATTCCCTGGAGGTCTGGAAGTACAGAAATGAGACTCACCTTTTACTGTCCTTAACTCTGGATTAAGTGGTTTCTTTTATGTCAGCCAAGACATTACTGCTATTCCTGCTGCATCCTTCAGGCAGCCAGGCAATTAGGGTTCAATCCTGCAGCATGCTGAGCTGCTGCAGGATGAAAGGGAGCTGACAGAGTGCTGTGCTAGAGCACAAAATACTGCACAAAAATCCCCATGTTCTCTAAAATTTCTACAAGATTTGCCACGACTTGGCATACAACTTCTTACAAGGACCACCCCTCTTGTCACCTCTCTGTTTTCCAGGAACATCAAAGTAATTGTGTCCTCATGATCTCTTTTTTTTTTTTTTGCAGGGACCGTATGTCCAATGAATTCATGGGCAAAGAGGATTTTCTTTTGGTTCAAAGTATGTGTCTGTTCATCCAGATGAGAAGGGTAAACCACAGCCTGCACTTCATTACCCCTCATGCTGTTCTGGGGAAATACTGAGGCACATTCAGATCACAGACTCACGGAACGGTTTAGGTTGGAAGGAACCTTAAAAATTATTTAGATCAACCCATTTGCTCAAGGCTGTGGCAGAGCCAGCAGCCAAACCTCTCCAGACCTGAAAATATATTAATGCTGAGGCTTTCAGCTGCTATCTAGGTTGTACCCAATAAAGTGCTGTGGCAGAGCAGAGCACCAGGTTAATTTTCATGATATTTGGGCAGAAATTCAGAGCTAATAACCACAGAAAAAACCTGTTCAATATCCTTTTAGGAAGAGAAGTGAGACTCTACCCATCTGCAGGGAAAACATAACTGGGAAAAACTGCCAGCCCAGAAGCCTAGCTGAATTTTTTTGCACATAATTACAATCTGCCTTTCTAAATTCACCTTCTCTTTTCAAAGAGATCACATACTCTTTGCTTCCTGTCCCAAACTGTTTTCCAGTGACAGATTGCACTTGTGTTTTGTGTCTCCTACTCACTGGAGTTAATTACTTTTGGCTGACGAGACTCTTCATGCTTTCCTGTCCTCAGGACCAGAACCACCCTTCAGTGCAGCACCAACAGAGATTCCCCTTCACCACGGGCAGTAGGAGATTTGAAGTAGGAGGTTGCCCTCACCTTCCACTCTGCATAGCAGCGTTCTGTTCTCTCCAGAATAAAGATTTATTTAAGGCATTATCACCCAATGGACTGTTGGCATTTTGCATAGCTTTGTGATACATCAGGAGCTCCACCTTGGGAATAAGGAGGTTCTCTCCTGTGGCCACACACTTTTTTAAGGAGTCTCAAAACAGTAATTAAACAGAATATATTTATCATGCAATCAGCCTAAATCTACCATATAGTAGTCCCTCCCTTCAATAAAATTTGTTGATGCTTTAGATCCACAGACCACTGTGGACCTTTTTCCTGTTTTCTGCAGTACTACATATTTCATTGGCATTTCTTCCTCTAAAATATTATAAATATGTTTGACACATTACACAATTCTATCAGCCATCTCCAGGCGAACAACAGTGCTGGGCAGGCTGCCCTATCCCAAGCCATCTATCTTACCCACCCTACCCTACCCTGCTCTCTTATTTCTCCAGTGCTTCTTCTTTGACCTCTGATGCAGACAGATCCCCCACTCTTCTCTTGCTCTGTGTTGCCATTAGGCACTCAGTCATCAAATAAAAAAAAGTCTTTGGCTGGATGTCAAAGTGATCAGTGCAATACCAAATAAAGCCTAAGGCTCTAATATTTCATTTTCTCTTTCTCCAGACTCCTCCTCCCAGCTCCATTTCTCCTCTCCAGCCAACAGCCACATACACACATCTCTAGTACCTATTGGTACCCTTTTCTAATAAAGCATCTCAAAACCATCACTAGCATATAATCTGTCACCCTGGTATGGATACAGAAAGCAAGACACATGGAATTAAATTCATCTCTCCCACTGCCTAGAAAACCACCAGCAGAGAAAGGCACATGAGGCAGGCCGTGCTCTAACCACCAGCCCAGCAGTGACAAATTGCTGGCTCTAGGGCTAAGCCCAGCACAGACAAAAATAAACCACCCCAACTGCTTTTTAATTCTCTGAATATATTTGGCACTGGATGCTCAAAGGCTGTGTCCTGCCCACACTAGGTAAGTTTTTCCCAGTTTTTCTTCCTCACATCCCCCAGATGAAGATACCTTCCTTTTCTATCCCCCAAAGACTTCTGCCATCCTCCTTGTCCAGAGCTCTCAGCCAGGGCTCTACTACCCTACTTCCATAGGGCTTTACACTAGGAGTGCCCAGATCCTGCACTGACCTTCAGGCCAGCGTCCTTTCTGTCATCGCCCCTGCAGACTGTATATGTATCTACTCCAGAAAGCTGGTTGTTTTCTTGAAGGTATTTATAGCATTAACATCACTCTTCTTTCTTCAGGTTTCTGTCTGCTTTTGACGGTGTATAGAAGTTAAAACCCTGGATACAATCCAAGATAAATCCATGTTCTGTTCCCCAAAGCATACTGGACTGAGGGTGGATACTGCTGACACTGGCTGGAATTCATAAGACACTGCCTCGCTGCTTGGAGATACAAAGATTTGCAATTTTTTGGTGGTGCCTTCAGGAAAAATGGGATATAATGACCATTGGAGACCTCAATTTTACTCCAGCCTCCTACATATTTGGCTTTGCATCAGCCAAATCCAGAAACCAGGAACACAAAGTGAGACCATGGAAAACTTTATGGACTCCATCACAAGAATGCCCAAGGTATTTTGAACCCCCTCCCCAGGTGAAAGCTCAGCTACATCCTTTCAGCCTGAGGAAGGGCATACAGTTGAAATTTCTCTGACACCAGATATGGCAGGGCATAGTTGAGTTCCCAAAGCATTTTGAAAGCCTCATAGCAGTGACAAATATTCCAACATCTGCTTTTATCCTTCAGTAACACCTGCAAAGTCCAAGTCAGGGCAGATTTAACCTGAAACTGGGTTGGGTCTTAACTAAGCTGAATCTGACCATCACTTTTAGAGTTTTTTGGCTCCCTATGGGTTGTCTCTCTGGGTCTCTCTCCTCAGGTCTGCTTTTCTGGGGAAAACCTGAACTCATCTTGGCTAGTTTCTTATAACAAGGTGCTGCCTTGTAAATAGGTTTGCAAAGCCCTGCAGGCACCAGGGGAATGCACATACACCCACTTGCCAGTGTTGCTCCCTTTTCTGTTCCTCCAAGCATTCCCCTGCAGCCCAAGTCCCAAACATCCAAATCCTCAAGCATCCCTCCTCCACCATTCCCTTCTGCATCCTGATCACAGAGCATCCCTCTCTCTGAGCATCCCTCTGGGAATCCCAAAACCTGGGTCTCTCTCCCTACAAGCATCCCTCTCTTGAGCATCCTTCCTGCACCTCGACCTTCTGAGCAGCTCTGATTTCAACATCTTTCCTGCATAGCTCCCTCCAAGCCCTCTTCTACATCCCAAACCCTGAGCATCATTCTGACTAATCCTCCCAAGCATACCTACTGCTCCCCTTCCCCTGAGTATCACTCCCTCAGATGTCAGGGAGGTATTCCAGTTCCTAAGAACCCCAGCTCCATCCTGACCCCTTAATCCCAGCTTCTTCCTGCATCCCTTGAACAAGCTCCCACATCCCAACTGCCAAACATTTTTGTCCTTAAGCATTCCTCCCGAACCCATGCCTCCAAGTGTCCCTCCAGCATTCCAACACTCAAGTATCCCAACACCCGAGCATCCCAGTCCCCAAGCATGCCTCCTACATCCCCTTTCCCCAAGCACCCTTCCTGCACCCCTTCCTCTGAGCAGCCCACCTGCATCCCTCACTCCAAGCATCCCTCCTGTACCTCTTACCCAGAGCATTCCTTCTGACTCACTCACCCCAAGCATCCCTCACCAAGAGCACCTTTCCTGTATCCCACATGCTGAGCATCCCTCCAGTACCCCTTTTCCTGACTACCCCTCCTACACCCCTCCTGTATCCCTCACCCCGAGCATCCCTCCTGCACCGCGAGCATCCCTCCTGCATCCCTCACCCCGAGCATCCCTCCTGCATCCCGAGTCCAGACCACTCCTCCTGCATCCCTTTCCCTGTCCCCCTCCTTCCGACAACCCCAAGCCCTGACCGCCCCCCGCTCCGCGTTACCTCCGGCCGGGGCTGGGATGCGGCGTGGCCGCTGCGAGCCGCAGTCCCGGGGCTGCGCTGGGCAGGGCCGGAGTGGCGGCGAACTACATCTCCCAGCGGGCCGGGCCGTGCAGAGCCAGGCCGCGCCGCGCCGGGAGCGCCGCGTCCCCCGCTTCCTCCGCCTCCGTGCGCCTCCCTGCGAGCGGCGGAGCTCGGCGGCTGGAGGGGGCGCAGGTGGGTCCCCAGTGGGGCTGCGCAGGGGGGTATCATCCCGGCTGGAGGGCGTGGGGAGGGCCGGGGACACCCCCAGCGAAACTCCCCCAGGTGGAGAAACTGAGGCAGGGGAAGCGAACGGGGAGCGGCGGGTGGGAGCCGCGCTGCTGGTGCGCTGTGGGATGCGGGAAGGATGGGTGAGCCCCCTCAGTGGGGAGTTGGGGGTATCTCTTTAGTATTTTAAGCTAATTGAGTAGTGTGAGAGCCCGGCTGTGTAAGGTGGAGCCGTACCTATGGTTGCCCTTAACAGGGTCGGGCTCAATGCCACTCTGCAAAGTCTGAATCTCCCCCCACCCGCTTCCAATGAAATATCTCCAAAATTTAAGGATTTACAGCGAATCCAATCCCTGTATGCCCACACCTGGGACATGCTGCCAGCTAGGTCCGTCTGGGCAGTGGTCATGAACTGTACTCTGCAGAGAGTCTAATTCTGGGTGATACTTACCTTGTTAGTGTGATTTGAGTGGGATTTGCTGTCGTGCATCTGTTCTGGGAATTAGCCGCCCTTTCATTTCAGGGGTGCTCTGGAATTGATGGTGTCAGTGGGAGATGGGGTGGGAACTGGATTGCTGAACCACCCTTGTGTGTGAATCAAGCTGTATGCAGCTGGTGGGCTACCACGTGGGCAGATGAAGTGGTCCAGGAAGGAAATAAAGTGGTCCATAAAGGAAGTAAAGAGTATCTGGAAGATACTCCAGGGGTGCCAAGTGATACTCATGTGGATGCTTGGACAGGACATGGAAAATCACTGAAAACCATTGCCAGAACTGGCATTAAATTGGTATATTGGACTGTTCAAAAGGTAGCATCTTGAAAGGAAAAGTGATGCTCCCCCCTGCCATGGGACCCCAGACAGGCTCCCTCCTGGCTGTGCACTGCCCATCCAGCAGTGCCTGAGCCCAAGGGTGGCAAAGGTCAGACCAGGAGAGTGCCGAGCACTGCAGCAATTGGGATTTTATTCTCCAAACCTCACTGCAGCCCCATCTCTGGCTCTGCACTCCCTCTTCCCCTCCTCTTGTCGTCGGCTGTTCTCCTTCAGCAGCACTTAACCTTCATTTCGTTCTCCTCCGTCCCGCTGTGCACTGCTGCTTTTGTTCCTCTTCTCTCAGCAGGAACCTGACCTGTGTTTTGTATTGCTCCTTGCTCTTACTAACTGGGCACCAGCGCTATTTTCCTACCCCTGCCTCCCTACGCCCTCCTCTTTATGCTTCAATCCAGCATCTGCAGAGAGCCTACACGCAGCCTTCTGCAATCAGCCGCATCCCTCAGCAAGCAGCCCAGGAGATGCTCAAGGGCATCGCGGTGCAGGTCTGGGAAGGGGTGAACACACGGCATCATCACACCCACAACAAACCAGAGATGATGTGCAATTCTCGTTCACGCTTTCCCATTCCTCAACGCGTCTCATTGGCAGAGCCGCGTTTCTGTGTCTAGGGAAGTGCGGCCAGAAAAATTAAATATAAATAAATGCAAATAACTGGCAGATAAGCGGCTGCACTCCGAAGGCGGATTGACAGCCTGCCCAGAGCCAGGTCCTGCCGCCGCCGGCAGATCGGTGCCAATCCCGTCGTACAGGGAGAGAGGAAGGGTGGTGACCCGTCGTTTCCTGCCTCTCGCCTGCTGGGAATTTGAGTCCCCTCCCGGAGCTGGTCACAATGTCCCCCGTGCCAGCCTCGGCGTGAGCGGCCTTTCCCCAAACGCCTGCTGGAAATTTCCAGAGACATCACAGCAGTCCCGAAACAAAACGCTGCTGTGCCCCCCCCGCAGGCGCTGCATTTTGGGATCTGTTGCTCCTGGCAGACACGCCATGCTCTGCTTCACCGACTGCATTTTAAGCTTCTAAATGCCGCATTATTGGAGGGGTTGATACAAAGTAAGTGTCCAAAATCAGGTGGGTCCCTCCTGCAGCAATGAGAAAACATGGGGTTTCCTCTGTAAGGTTACTATAAATAAGCACATAGGCAGCAGAAACTATATTGCACATGTTTAACCTGCTGTAGTTGAGGATGAGCTGAGCTAAGTAAATGTGCATCGAGGATATATGAAGGGAGGGTGAATATATCGTTGCAATGGATTTTGTCCAAAATTCTTCCTAAAGTTCAGCACTCATTGATACCTACTTTCTGCTAAAAGCTAGGTAAGTGAGCAGTTGAAGTAGGGGGGGGTTTATGCCCTGAATATTATTTTTGCTTGTTTCTGCCCTCCCTCTTTAATTCTTTGGTTATTAGTTTTATCCTGTCTTTCATGGGGCAACTTCAAGGCTTCAAACTGCCTTGTCTGCAGCCCCCATAACACTATTGGGCATGAGCTGAGGGGCTGGATTTCCTCTACGAAATCGTCCCCTTGAGAAGGGACAAGGCACAAAAGTGCTTTGTGGGGGAGAGTCATGGCAAGAGCCACGGGGCTGGCTATGCCCAGATCTGCTGTTCTCAGCTTTATTAGGGTTTTTTCTTTTACTTGGGACTCAGGTGAAGCTGCAATTCTTACCTTGAACCAAAACGTGTCTTTCAGTAAGACACAGTGGATCAAAGGGATACATGCTGAGTGTAGGGAAACTGGGGCATGACCTAAAGCAGAACGAGCAGTGTGCAGGAGGAACTATCTTTGCCTGATTATGTGCTCACCATTAATGTGCTCTAATGGAGCAGACTGGAGCCCTATCCTGAATCCCCCCTTTAGAGGCTTCAGCAGCCATACAGGTGCCCAGCTGTTTTCTTTTTTCATACCTCCTTTTGAGTTAAAATCAATCCTACCCCTCCTAAGGCAGAATTGCTTCCTATAAAGCATTACCTAATATGTCTCTTGTAACTTTTACCTACTTGATGTGGCTTTCACCAGCTCTCTTGGGCAATACTGAAAAAGCCAGAGAGGTTTTGAGTCTGCCTGCTCTTCCTGATGCGTAGCAGAAATGGTCCCTGGATTGCTTTAATTTTATTGCCACTTAGGCATTCTTCATTGTGCCAGCCTAAATAATTAATATCTTTTTTTTCCCTCCTTTTTGCTCTATGTTTTTTGCAGTTCATTTTTACTCCTCAGCTATTTATACAGAAGCTGCACGTAGTTTCCCATACTAAATACAGGTTGTCAAAGATCTGGTTGTAGGGGCATATTTACAGGTGAGCTATTGAAGACTACACTATAAAATTAACCAGCAATGCAATACTTTATACATAAACTTGTGAGGCACTGAAACAGGCTGCACAGAGAATCTGGGGCTGCCCCACCCCTGGAAGTGTTCAAGACCATGTTGGATGGGGCTCTGAGCAATCTGGTCTAGTGCAAAGTGTCCCTGTCCATGGTAGGGGGTTTGGAACAAGATGATCTTTAAGGTCCCTTTCAATACAAGCCTTTCTATGATTCTGTGATTCTATGAAATGAATGCCATTAAAAACAAGGACTGTGTAGCCATGTATCGCTACATCTGGCAGCAAAAGATCCTATTGCTGTCACAACATAAGTATTTCAGGGGATGCTGAACTTCTAATGCCTTTAATCCCATGTGTAAGGGCTTCAGAGGCCTTAAGCAGCCTGTGAGATGGACTTTGGAAACATTAACAACTCATCGTGATCCCCTCATACCAAATTACAAACCACTCTTGCTTTGCTGCTCTGTCTTTATTTAATCTCATTAATGAAATCCTCTGAATGACAGTAGGATCAGCCTGTTAACTGCATCTTGGGTGTTGCCTCTGAAGTCCAAAAGGATTGATTCATTTTCCTTCCCTGACATTTGTACAGTGAAATCTGTGTTTGTAGTCAGTATCTTTTCCCAATAAAAACCCTGTTATAAACTGTCTTTATGTATACATATATAATATATAGATAGATCACAATCTAGATACCTTTTAGCAACCATATAAACATATATATAATTCATATTTTCCATTAAACTGCACTTTTTGGGTAAAAAGGGTAGACTACAGCTGTATGTGTTTTTCAGAGTGGTTAAATATGTAATATTTGTGCTATTTGTTTACATTTTACTTACACTGGCAAATAATGACTGAAGCTTTTTTTTTTTGATGATTACTTGTACATTTGTGGTTTTTTGCCAAGTTGGGTGAAACAGGCACCCAGTTAAATTATGTATACAGAATTTTATTTATTAGCTAATTAAAGTGCTCTTAAATGTGATGAATACAGGAGAGGGGAAATAAGCTTATCCAAAGCTCTTCTACATTCAAAATTATTAAGCAAACAAAGTGGTATGATAATGATGATTCTAAATACATGAAGGCATCGATAAGTGAAAACAGGCAGTTTTTTGCCATTTCATGTACTTTCATACCTTCCCTCTGTGTCAACCCCCATTACTTTCCCAGGTTATTTGCTAAACTAAACTCATGGGGTAGAAGGTTATCACAGAAATGTTCTCTGTGAAGATGTTGAGGATGCTCCTGTGATTAAACCCCAAGCTAAAATTTACAAGCCCAGGTTAGGTGAAATGCTCAGAAGCTCACAGACAGCTTCTGTTCAGGAGTCTGACTTTTTCATAAAGTTAACCACTGCTGGTTTCTCTCAATTTACATCACCTGATAAGATTATGACTTTAAATCAAACATATACTCTTTTCTCATGGTAGTAAAAACATTTGTTTCAAAAAGAAAGAGGTATTTAAACACAGGGCACTCTAAAAGCACAAATATATCTTGGGTTCCTCAGCCAAATTCACATCTTCAGCTCTCGGATCTCTAGCTGATGTAATTTGAATGAATGTTAAGTGCTACTTGGGGAGGGGCTACACAAAAAAACTTTACTGTAATTCTCTGCTTCCAAGAACCATAGCCCAGTTTGTACTTGTCCTTGGTGACTGCAGCTTACAGAATCATACAATAGAATGGTTTGGGTTGGAAGGGGCCTTAAAGATCATGAAGTGCCAACACACTCGCCATGGGCAGGGAACACCTTCCACTAGACCAGGGAGCCTCCCAGGTCCAAGATCAGGTGCTCTTGCTACCTCCTCTTTGTAGAAATGCCACCAAGCAGATGTGATTTTTTGCTGGATTCTTGGAAAACTTTTATATTCCATTAGCAAAGTACTCAGGTTTGATAAACCAGAGTGGGGACAGCAGATGCCGGTTGGAGGTTGGATGAGCAAAGAGAGAAAACTGACAACTCATTTCATTTTAATTTTTACAAGTTTATGAGAAACATTTTTTTCCTAAACAAGTTGGTAAGAAGAAAAGCAGCAAGGACTGACTTTCTTTCCCCAGCTACTGACAAGTTTGTTGGTTGGTCAATGTATTAAGTCCAGGTTGATGATAAATCTAGCAGACAGATAGGAGTGCTCATCTGTGCTGATGTTTTAGGTCTTCCAAGGATCCCAGACTATCAGATTCATCTTTGCACTATGAAGATATAAACCTCTAAGTAATGGGATTAATTAGGCAAAAGCAAGTGATTAGGAATGACAGCTGGAGAATAGTGATCTTGCAGCCTTATCCGTGGACCAGATGTTTGCATCATAAATGTTTGAAATTTAGTGCAGGGGCAGTGGGGAAGTTCAAAACAAAAGCAAGCTGGTGTCCTGGGAGACCGAAATCCAGCCTGTAGCCTTCAAAATAACCATAAGCAGGATAGGCTGGCCAGGGCGTATGTCTGAGGAGTGGCCAGAGGTGGGAGAGGAGTAGAGCCCACATGCTGAGGGAGTAGTGCCATGTCTGCCAAGATCTGTGCTACTACACCCACAGCTCTTCCAACACCAGAGTTTAAAGTTTGGGCAGATTTTTGATGCTGTTGCTGGCAGCACAGATATGGTCTTCAGCTTTGAAGAGCTCATGTTACTGCCATATTTTGTTGGCAGCCTCCCTTTTGGACTGCTGATAAAGAAAACAGTTACAAGAGATTTTAACATTATCTGTTCAGATTTGACTGAGCTGTCTGCCTCTCATTCAGACTATTAGCCAGTGAGGCTTTGGATCAGAGTAAACCTAGCGTGGAGGGTGAGTCTGAAATGAAAATCTGTATCTTTGGACCATACAGTAGTCTTCGGGTTGTGAGTTTTGACCATGGGCTTTGCCAAGTGAAGCCTTGTCACAGGCACATCAAGGGAAACATCACAGTCTCCATCTGGCTAAGGCTGGCCAAGAGCATGAGAAAACAACTCTCATAAACAGAGAGATAAACAGACTTGGGCTCAAAAATCTGAAAGCTTCACTTATGAAGAAAAAACAAAAAAATGGGAATTGTTTCATCTAAAGCAGCCTGAGCGGCCGCAGGGATTCCAAGCAATGATCTTTGAAGTCAGTGTCAGTCCTGCTTCTACGGGCTGTGTTACTTGCAGTGAGGTGCAGGGAAGCTTCTGTTTGATGAGATGTGATAAAAAGTGAAACCTATTTTAGGCTGGTTTTGTAAATGCCTGATTGTACTTGTGGCAATGCTTTTACAGATATATTGCAAGCCCTTACAGGAAAAAAATGTGTGGCAGCCACTTGTGCTACAAAATTAGATCAGTTGGAGCCTCCACGTGATCAAGTTTAAACAGCTCTTGACTCTAAACTGAATAGAAGTCTTCAAGAGTGGGAAGTACACTAACACTACATTGCTAAGGGGAGCTTAGCAATGAACAAATAGTTTTTTCTGGATTATATTTGGCTGAGATTAGTCACAAGGATGGTCTTTGGTCATGGGCATACACGGGGTGTTATGTTGGTCTACGCATGCATCTTTATGTGCCAATTTTGTTGGATACATGGGATTAAAGGGATACACAGGCAAAGCACTCTGGATTTAGAGATCTGCATCCTTCCATTATTGTACACTTGGATTTAGGCTGTGTGCCAAGGGCTAAAGAACAAAGTGGAATGTTAGTCTTAAACTAGAAGTGAAATACAGATTCTCATTTGACCTGTTAACTAGTTGTTCTAGGTTGGATCAATTCTTCTTAGCAAAATGTGCTGCTGTCTAGAGAAGTATTTGTTTTAGGATGCCATTAGTATTACTATTTGGGTTTTAGCAGCCATAAAAATTCATATTTTAGCACAAGATGAGGTTCTTCCTATCTGGATTTTGCTATGACTCCAGAGTTGATAATAATGTGTAGTGTCTGTGATTACTCCATGACTACTTAGGAAAATGCCTGTACCTAAGTTTAAGGGAGCTGTTTGGGAGCTTTCTGTTGAATGACCATAGTTATTACAGCAAGAGCTACCTCCTGCCTCTGCAAGCAAACACTGATGGGTTTCCTGCTGAACTGTTGGTTGATTTGGATTCAGCCAACAAGGAAAAACAGATTTGCAGGTCCTCACCTAGCAGAAATTAATGGCCCACCTGTGCAAGACAGCTGAGCTGATCTGCAATGGAAAGGGCTACATGACTGCTCCCTCTTCCTTTGCCTCAGCCCTGACATTGGTCTGGTTCCAAGATATAGCAGAAACATATGCTGAATAATAAATGCTGGGTTTTCTCCCTAAACTGGCTCACTGTGTGGTCAGACAAGTGCCAGAAGTGGCATAAAGGAGGAGGATGGTATGGTGGAGGCCAAGGGAGGTCATGTCCCTTCCTAAGGCAGTGATGCTTAACTGCATATTAAAATGATATCCTCAGTTCGTCTCAGCTGATTGCAGAGGATCTGCATGGAAACAATGTCAACTGAGATACAGCCCAAATTAATTAGAAAATGTTTTCTAGGCTAAAAAAGCACATTGGAAGAAGGAAGCCTGGTGGGTTTTTTGCTGAATGGAACCACAAACTACTGGTTGCTTATGGCAGCACCCGCTTGCTGTGTCAGGGGATTCTATTTTAACCATATCTTCAAACACTATGGAAGATGTTGGGATATGTCCAGTTCTTGTCCTGCCCTTTTTCCCCCCTCTAAATTCTGTATTCCTGAGGGAAATGGGATCATATGAGCCCAGGGCACAACCCTTGCTTTGAAGTCAGCCACCACTATAGACATTGGTGGGAAAGGTTTCACTTTTAGCATGATTGTGAAGTTTTTGAAGACTCATGATTTCTGGCACTAAACTGAACTAAACAAAGTTCAAATCTGCTAGGAAAAAAAACATCCTTATGCTTGTTCTCAAGACACAACCTCCAAAAATAATTCCCCACTTCTAATTTCTATGATGAATTCTTGCCATGTGGTTGCTCATATATATTTAGGACTCTCTATACTTTAACTTTTCAAAAAGGTCAATGCAACTAAACGTGTGGTGTTGGATATTTTTTTTAATTTTTTTTTTAGAGTTAGTCCCAGCATCGTGACTTTTCCATCATGTCAGAACCTATCACGCTCAATGTTGGAGGAAAACTCTATACCACCTCTCTGTCCACTCTGACTAGCTTTCCAGACTCCATGCTGGGAGCCATGTTTAGTGGGAAAATCCCAACCAAGAAGGACAGCCAAGGCAACTGCTTTATTGACAGAGATGGCAAAATCTTCCGCTATATCCTGAACTTCCTGCGAACTTCTCATTTGGACCTCCCCGAAGACTTTCAGGAAATGGGCTTACTTCGACGGGAGGTAGATTTTTATCAAATTCAGCCACTGATTGAGGCTTTGCAGGAGAAGGAGGTAGAACTTTCTAAAGCAGAGAAAAATGCCATGCTCAACATCACCCTTGATCAGAAGACCCAAACGGTTCACTTCACCGTCCGAGAAGCACCCCAGATTTACAGCCTGTCTTCTTCCAACATGGAAGTGTTTAGTGCTCATATCTTCTCCACGTCATGCCTGTTCCTGAAGCTTCTTGGTTCCAAACTTTACTACTGCTTCAATGGAAACCTTTCTTCAATATCCAGCTACCTGCAGGACCCCAACCACCTGACCTTGGATTGGGTGGCAAGTGTGGAAGGCCTTCCTGAAGAGGAGTACACCAGGCAGAACTTGAAGAGACTCTGGGTGGTGCCAGATAATAAGCAAATCAATAGTTTCCAGGTGTTTGTGGAAGAAGTGCTGAAAATTGCCATGAGTGATGGTTTCTGCATAGATTCTTCTCATCCACATACTTCAGATTTCATGAATAATAAGATTATTCGCCTAATTCGGTATAAGTAGGAATGGCTGTTTATTGTGGTGCCAGCATGGAGATAACACAGGTTAAGTGTTTCCCTTTAAAACACACTTACAGCCTAATTCAGAATCATGCTTATCTGGATTAAGAGTCACTAACAAGGAGATGATTTTCCTTTAATGTACTTACCAATATGATATGACCCTTCAGAATATGTCCATGTTCTAGACAGAAGCAATATTGTCTAGCGACTGAATTAAGGACTGGTTCTGTCTCTGCCACCCCCTCTGTCCTGCTGTACAATTGTGGGGAAAATAACTTCTCTCCTTTCTACGTTTCCCAGTTGGAAAATGGAAGTGATCCCTGGCCTATGTCACGAGGAGGTATGAGGGTTCAATAATCAAGATTTGGAATGTATCTGGAGAACAGACGTGGTGAAAGATGCCATGGAGCTGCAGCGCAGCAGACAGTCCTAGGAGTACGTTGTCCATGTCTTTTATCACCTGTGAGCAGCATCCAAGAAGCTTGGCTGGATCTGCAGAGAAGAAGCGTCCCCATGTGCAATCAATGCATCTGTAAAGGATGGTGCAAACTGCAAAGGAGTAAGGGATCCCATATCCCTGGGTTCAACAAAGGATTTCTGTCACCATCTGAAGCTGGCTTGGGTTTTTTTTTTCTGAACACTGTGAGGAAGCCTCTGCTTTATTCTGCTTTCAGGGAAGCCATGCTGGAATAATGTGACTGGCAAGGAGCATGACCAAGGAAGCAATAGAAGAAAGAACGGTTTTGTTACAAAGAAGATTAAACATTTACTTTTACATTCCAAAGGCATCCAAGACAACTAGTCCTTTTCTTTCTCTTACAATGTTAGTATTCATCTGGAGGATGCTGCCAAAACTTTCTGATGTGAAGACAGACTTTGGGGCAGAGGCCCCACAATGTCTTCTAAGCATTTGAGCCACTTCTGGCCTTTTGGGCACATCTCCCTTCAGCAGTGCATGGAGTGCATGGCATGCTCTCTGGATAGGATGGATTCCATTTGAAAAGACAACATTCTCATCAGGTTACACCTAGTATTTTTCATAAAAACAGAGGCTCACTTTTCCTATCCAGGTACACAGAGCCTTTTTTTCAACATTCATGTGAAATGGTCAGGTCACTAAATAGCATTTTACCCACTTGCTTGGCTTCAGTGTCAGGTTGTCAGAGGGAAGGCAGTGGGAGACCAAATGTGACAGCAATGGTCACGCTCTTTCCTACAAACCTGGTCTGTGCTATAATGAAGATCATAATTCACTAGCTGCATGTTGTCTCTAAACATCATTTGTGCCACATTCAAGATGGTTCTTTCTCAGCCAATTATGTCTAAAAGTATCTTAACTATATTTCCCTAACCAGATGGCTGAGTACATGAGAGACCCTCTGGAACATTTTCTAGTGTCTTAAAAGGGAAAATGCAATAACCAAGTTTTGCATTTAGAATTTTAGTACTTCCAAATGTTCTTAGCACAGGGCTGCAGAGCTCAGTATTACTTGTGTTCCCGTTTCCCAAATTAAGCAGTCTGTCATTACATTAGGCTAACCTGTGAACAAGCATAAAGAAGCTCTTTTTCTTGTAAAACAACATGAGATCAATATATTTCTACTGCCCCAAGCTGTATCTGCATGAACACAAATCAGCATGCTGATGGGGAAACTGCACATTCTGCAGCTGTTGCCATCCTGTTACAAACCACTACCCTTTGTCTGACTTGGTGCTACACCAGCATGATATACATGGGACCACATTGCCAGAAAGTACTGACCAGGCTTGAAGCCCTCAGAACCATGAAACCTGGCAAATACTGTGAATTTTGAGGATTGCAAACAGGATTTTGTGGCCAAATTCCAACTTGAGCCACCATATTTGTCTAGCTTTAGTTGCGTTAGTAAGAACTCTGCCCCCCCACCCCATCCCTGTCCTGAACTATGAAGCATGTTGGACATTCACAGAGATGATCTACGCTGGCAATATGATTATGATCTGTAAAATGACCCCTCTGATCAAATCTATACCTTGAAACAGATATGTGTTTGCTGAATTTATGATAACAGCTTTTGGGGACTATTGACAGAATTTCTTTTTAACGCAGAGGCTTGAAGAGATTTTAAATGATCTGTAACAGGACCTCTTCTATAACATGACTAAAATAATACTTACCTATAGGAATTTGTTTCCTGTAAGCTTTAGTTTAACCAAAGGTAAGACTGGTGGGGTTACATCTCATTTGGAAGGGTAGGGGGGAAGTCTGATACACACCTTTTAGAGCTCTGGATCAGTACTGCTCTATTATGTTTCAGCAAAATGAAAATATTCCCTGGGAGAGTTGAATCATTACTGCATTTTCTGGTGAAAGGCAAGTCAGAGGAGTCTGTAAAAGGAGAGAACTGAAGTCAGATCTTCACCTGGAGTGTTTTAAGCCATTAGTCTGTTACGTAAAAGATGGACAACTTGAATACACACTTATTTGTGCTCATGTAACTAAATCAGGAAAAGGTACAGCTGGCCACAAATGTCTCACATTTATTAATAAACAGAGAGATGCAAAATGTCTCTCTTCTATATGTGGATAGATTCAAAATTTCCAACCAATATAAAGACATAAGTGAAGAGTGGCTTCAGCAGGAACAGAAAATCTTGAGGTACCTGTGAATTGCTAAGCACAATAAACTTCTTCAATTATGAGGTACTGTTTATAACACCATGGTCGTCCTGTGTGCTAATGGAGTATGGGAAACAGGCAGTGAGTGAATCACTTGTGATTACAAGCAAACGTATATTCTACAAATGCAGTTGCTGTTTCAAACTACATGCCAAGCTAAAGCTATAGCTGCTCCCGAATTCTGCAGTCGGTGAGTTACATTGTAATGCCTGTTTATAGGAATGTTCTCTCTCCAAAGCATTTGTTTGTGTTTTATCTGGATGGCTGTTTTTTGTTTACCTTCCTTTTCTGAGCCCTAGAGGTGTAACTTGCTTTTGTTTACCAGTCAACAGCACTCATAATGATGTTTCTCAAGAGTTTTCCTGAATTAAAGAGAAGCAAACATGCACAAAGCCCTATTAAGTACAGCACAACCCCATCACTAGTCATGAAAAGCACTTGGCATTTATTAGCAGTAACATCTAAAAATTATTTCTCTGTTGAGTGGAAGATTCACTCTCAGAACAGTTGGTCTTTTTCCTGGAAAGGATCTAGTGACATTTTTCCTTTAAAGCTTGAAGGATGTTTTCTTCTACATCTTGGTGCTTCTGCCATATTCCTATCTTCCTCAATGCCTTTGTGTACAAAATGAGGCCAAATCCTGCCTTATTTGGTGTTTGGGATTTTTTTTCTAATTGCCACTCAACAGAGCATTCAGTAGTGTTAGAGCAGAAAGATACCAGAGTTAGGGCAGATGATAAACAAGTTTTTATCTGTAGTCTAATTTCATTTTCAGGTATGGACATGTGCATAACACAGTGGTATTTCTTATATGACAACATGATTCTGAAACATCTTAATGGAGTCCAGAAAGAATCACTTGTGGATTTCTGTGTGTGTTTTTAGGCTTGAAAGCTCTTAAATATCTAACAATGTCCAGTTATAATCAAAGGACTGAAACTATAAATGTTAAGATATACTTGGTTTATACAACTGTTAAAAGTCAGCAGGAGTTTTTGTTGCTGATGGTGAGAAAATAAATAGTTGTAAAAATTCAGATGTTAAGAAATCCGGGATTTAGATAGAAGGGAGAGTATAAAAAAAAACCTGACGTTCAGGGAAAAAAACCACAGCAAGATAACAATGGAGACAAAGATTTTGCTACACTGGTCCTTTCCAGTTTTAATCTCCTGTTATGCACCTTAAATATGGGTCATGCCAAGAGTTATGCTAGTAACTTCTCAGGAGCAAGCAGCTTTGCTTCACTTTGCACGTGCTTCAAATCACCAAACATCTGCACTACTGTACTTACCATATTATAATTGAGTTGTCAAGTGCCAACTGCTGCTCGAGTTCACTGGCAGTAAATGCCTGCAGTCAATCAGATTTATTCCCACTCTAGGAGAGGCTGGCAGAGTCCATATATAAGGCTGATGGGAGTGATAAATACTGCCTTCAGCCATAGACTGCAGAAAGTAAAGCTTGGATCTTCTGACACTTCACAGGTAAATGGAGAAGTTATGAAGAAGACTCCTTTGGGGAGTTTTATTTTCACCCTATCCCTTTGAATTTGGTGTCACTGCTCAAATTTTCAATATATTTTGAAATATTTAACTGCCACTCTGCATCCACACACTGATGGACACAAACGTGCAGGGTACAAGCAGTGCTAATATGTGGCCCTTACAGTAAAAGTCTTGTATATGAATTAGTACAGGCAGTCACGTAGATATTCTGTGCAAGATGGGCTGGATCAAGTATAAATATCATTGTCTCAGATTCACTTAGGAATAACACAAGGAATGGTTTCCATATGAATTAAAAGGAAAAAAAAAGTTGTAGGGGAGGACTCTATCTAATAATTCCTTTTCTCCTCCTCCTCCTCTTGGCATTCCCCTCACTGTTTCCTTGTTCTAACTCTTAACTGCAAGATTCCCCCATTAATCAGAATTTGGGCCCCAATTCACTAAAAGCCATGCTTTTGGGTCAATAGTATTTGAAGAGTGTTAAAAGTGGGTTGGTATTTTTATCCACTTCTATGGAGACCCCTTGGGGATATCACATTTAAAAATCTGACTGCAATTGTCTGCCTGTAACTCTTCTGTGAAATGTTACTAATACGTATTTTAGAAAACAGTAAATAAAATGTGAATGAAGCAGATGCTCTGCCAGACACGTATTTCTTGAGAAAAAAGCATGCAGTGAGGTTTTCCGAATCTGTATCTTTTCCTTTTCTCTAGCAGTTTTACACAGTGCATCATTGCAATGCTTACCTCGACCTCTCCTTGGCTGAGAATTGCCGGAAGCTCCCCAAAAATTAATGCAGTTGTAAAAAACGTGGATGAACAAGCCCTCGGAAATAAATCTAAACCATTTAAAATGCATTAGCTTGTTTATGTTTCAAACATTTATAAATGGAAAGTTCATTTTTCCAGTGAAAACCCTTCTTAAACCCTAATGCTTTACCGCTGTTGGACTTGCCTCCAGTACATGAGCTTGAGCAAACTGTAATACATTGATGCTATATAGGAAAATACAAGTTGAACATATTATTTGTGTGATTCCATGCAGCTCCTACAAGGCCCTATTCCTAGACAGATGAAGGTCTGCTGTAAGGAAGCAAGAAGGCATCAGCCTTGTGTGCATCCACCCTCCAGGCTGGCAAGAAAGTATTAAAAAATTGAGCCTTTTCCTCCAAAAAAGTGATTTGTATCTGGAAGCTGACTCAGACACCAGCGACACTGGTTGGAGATGGCACCTCCCTGGAGCAAAGCTCAACTGGTGTGATTTGAAGCAGATTCTGCCCAACGGAGGCCTCACATTCACCCAACCCAATCCCATCCAGGCCCACCATGGCCTAACTCCATAAGTGGTCCCACAGCCAATCAACCCCACAACACCCAGGATAAACTACCCAACCCCACTACAGGGCCCACACCCAATCCCACATCACCCACTTTTAACAAAAAACACTGGCTGAGGATTCTCACACCATTCAAAGAGTTGCACAGGTACCACCTGAGACCTGTAACAGGGAGGACCAGAGTCCCTTCACAGTGGGTGGCTCCAATGAGCCCCAGCTGGTGCCCCTTTCAGCTCATTCACTCACACACTCAGTTGGTTAAAACTTGGTTGTAATAATGCAAAGGTCATGGGTTCAATCCCCTGTGTGGGCCATTAACTTAAGAGTTGGACTCGATGATCCTTGTGGGTCCCTTCCAGCTCAGAATAGTCTGTGATTCTGTGAACAAATAAATAAGGTGAACATACACTCAGGTGAGCTTCCTCCTCCCTGAGGCCCAACCCTAGGTTTCCTGTAGCAGTCTCAGGTGCTGGACTGAAAAAATAAATATTAATGGAGTACAGCAGCATGTCAGCTCAAGCTGGGGACCTGTACAAAGGGACCTAAAAGAAAGAAATCCCTGAGCTTTTATGTCCTTAGTCTACATGCTCAATTCTTCATGTGCCTCTTGGTCCAATGGTGATTTTTGGTCAGAGGTCTTCTAACACTTTACTGGATTCATTTTCTGTGTTCACACAGGCAGGGTGTGAATGACTCCTGCTGAGTTGCAGCTCTGCTGATGGTGCAGCCTCCTTATCTTCTGGTTTATACTTCTCTCCTTGCTGACAGAGCAAGGGAATCTGAAAAATCCTTGATTTTGAGTAACCTCTACTTAGCAACAATTAAAAACCAGCATGTTATCGATGGTATTTTCATAATAATTTCAAAACACAGCACTGTACCAGCTATTAAGAAATAAATTAACTTTGTTCCAGCCAGAAGCACATCTAAGTGGAAGCTCAGAGCTTGCAGCCCAAGGCTCCAGCAGTGTGCCCAGCCAACAGTGTGCCCAGGTGGCCAAGAAGGCCAGTGGGAACCTGTCCTGTATCAAAAATAGCATGGCCAGCAGGCCCAGGGCAGTGATCCTTCCCCTGTACTCTGCGTTGGTGAGGCCACACCTTGAGTACTGTGTTCAGTTCTGGGCCCCTCAGTTCAGGAAAGATATTGAGGGGCTGGAGTGGGTCCAGAGAAGAGCAACAAGGCTGGTGAAGGGACTGGAGCACAAGTCCTGTGGGGAGAGGCTGAGGGAGCTGGGGTTGTTTAGCCTGGAGAAGAGGAGGCTCAGAGGTGACCTCATCACTGTCTATAACTACCTGAAGGGAAGTTCTAGCCAGGTGGGAGTTGGTCTCTTCTCCCAGGCACTCAGCAACAGGACAAGGGGGCACGGGCTCAAGCTCTGCCAGGGGAAATTTAGGTTGGAGATCAGAAAACAATTCTTTCCAGAGAGAGTAATCAGGCATTGGAATGGGCTGCCTGGAGAGGTGGTGGATTCCCCATCCCTGGAGGTTTTTTAACTGAGATTGGCTGTGGCCCTGAGTGCCATGATCTGGTAAATGGACTGGAGTTGGACCAAGGGTTGGAGTTGATGATCTCAGAGGTCTTTTCCAACCCAATTGATTCTATGATTCTATGATCCAGCTGCTCATGCCAAGGACAGACAGCCCAGTAAAGAGCATGAAATCACTCAATAGCATTAGGCCACTTGGGTTTAAGCTAAACAACTAATAGCTCTCAACAACCCTCAGCCCATGGTGATGCCGCCCCACCTGCCCACAGGTTGGGAAATCATAGAGCGAACCACAGAGTGTTACAGTTTGGAGGGGACCTTGAAGCTCGTCCAGTTCCAGGCTCCTGTCACGAGCAGGGACACCTTCCACTAGACCGGGCAGCTCGAAGGCCCATCCAGCCTGGCCTCAAACGCTTACAGGGACGGGGATTCCACAGCTGGAGATTCCCTCACAGGGGATAACCGTGTTCCACGCGGAAATCCTGCCCGCGCATGCGCAGTGCCGCCCCCGGCGCCGCGGGCGGGGCGGGCGCGCTCTTTAAACCGGCGGCGTGGCGGACGCGGCGGCGCATGCGCAGCGGTGGGGGCGCGCTATGGCGGCGGGAGGGCGCAGGTGGTTCCGCGCGCTGGCGCTCGGCGTGTCCTTCCTCAAGTGCCTCCTGATCCCCGCATAGTAAGGGCTGTCCCGGGGAGCGGGACCGCGGGGCTGCTCCGCACCCCTCGGGGGGTCAGGGAGGGGAGTGAGAGGTCAGGGAGGTGAGCGGGGGCTGCACCGCACCCCGCGGGGGATCGCAGAGGGGAGCGGAGGGCGCTGGGTTGCACCGCACGCCTCCGGGGGTCGGGGAGGGGAGCGGGGACTGCTCCGCACCCCTCGAGATGTTGGAGGGGAGAGTGGGGGCTGCACTGCACCTCTCGGGGGTCACGCTGCCCAGGGGGGCGGTGAGGGCAAGCACTCAGCAACAGGACAAGGGGGACCGGGCTTAAGCTCTGCCAGGGGAAATTTAAGTTGGAGATCAGAAAAAAAAATTCTTTCCAGACAGAGTAATCAGGCATTGGAATGGCCTGCCCAGAGAGGGGGTGGATTCACCATCCCTGGAGGTTTTTAAACTGAGATTGGCCGTGGCACTGAGTGCCATGATCTGGTAAAGGGACTGGAATTGGACCAAGGGTTGGACTTGATGATCTCGGAGGTCTTTTCCAACCCAATCGATTCTATGAAGGGAGCCGGTGGCGCTGCCTCTGCAGCATGGCACAGCTTTGCTTTAGTCTTTGGAAGCCCCTCCAGCCCTTCCTGCCTGGGTGTTGTTGGTCGTAGTTTTAAAAGTGTTTTTATAACTGAAAATCACCAAGCGAGTTGTTACAAAAACCAGTTATAACCTAGAATTTTGCTTTAATTGTCTGAGAAGGCCAAGGTATAAATAATTCTTTCCCTGTAGCCAGCTGTGTGACTTTTTGCTTGGTCAGATATTGATAGGAAAAGGAGGAATGGTTTTAAACTAGAAGAGGAAAGATTAATATTAGAGGCTGAGAAGAAATTCTTCCCTGTGAGGGTGGCGAGGCACTGGCACAGGCTGCCCAGCGAAGCTGTGGATGCCCCATCCCTGCAAGTGTTCAAGGCCAGGTTGCACAGGGCTTTGAGCAGCATGGTCTAGTGAAAGGTGTCTCTGCCCATGGCAGGGGGATTGGAACTAGATGGACTTGAGCTCTCTTCTAACCCAAGCCATTCAAAGATTCTCTGATATGTCCTTGGCACAAAGTTCATGCAGCATCTTTGTTACTGTGCCCTAGAGCTGTTTACAGAAGAGGCTTCTTTTTTATCTGCCTGTGGTGATGTGCTCTGAAGTATTTCTCCTTGACGTGCATGTATGTGACATTAACTATACCTCTTCTGTAGTTATTCCACAGATTTTGAAGTACACAGAAACTGGCTTGCCATCACCCACAACCTGCCCCTCTCTCAGTGGTACTATGAGGTAAGTGTGTGGAGTTTTTTAGCTGTGTATGAATTATAGGCACATTGAGTACATCAGACTGTGAGTGCTGTTAGTGGCTGTCCTACAGTGGGACAAAAACATACCAGGCACAATTTGCTGGCCCTGTGTAGCACATAGTTAAAAGATGAGAGTTCTTTTGGGAAGTCTCAGATACTTACAAAGGTGAAATGGCAAGAGCAATTAAGGCACATGGGTTAATAGGGTTTGTATGTGTGTATGGCCAGACCTTGCGAATGCAGATTTGGGCAGGGCTCTCCCCACGTGCCCTTCCAGCCTGCACAGGGGATTTTTTAGGTGAGGCACAGCGTGCGCAGAACTGGCCCCACCATTTCAGTCCTGAGGTCCATTTGCCACGGCCGAGCGAGCTTGGACAGTGACAGGGAAGTCCTCAGGACTGTCACTGCCCCCGGTACTAACCGGGGCTGACCCTGCTGAGCACCTGAGATGTGACGGGATGGGATGGCAGGGAGGCATTGAACTGCCAGGGGACAGTCCCACTGAGACTCGAACTCACGACCTCAGGATTCAGAGTCCAGAGTGCTCTCCTTTACACCACAGGACGGCCTTAATAGGCTGTAACACAGGAGCAAGTTGCATGGTAGTCTCAAATTGCTGCTCTCTTCACTTGTGTCATTGATGATATACAGGTATTAGAATAAATAGTCATGCAAATGGGTATATACATTATGAAATCAATCTCTGTGTTAAAAGTTTTGAACCTTTGCTGCTGAACTAGTAGCATGCATTGATTTTTATCTAGATGAATCACCTTTAAGTTTGTGATAAACTCACATTAAAACTCAATTATGGAATCATAGAATCGATTGGGTTGAAAAAGACCTCCGAGATCATCAACTCCAACCCTTGGTCCAGCTCCAGTCCCTTTACCAGATCATGGCACTCAGTGCCATGTCCAGTCTCAGTTAAAAAACCTCCAGGGATGGGGAATCCACCACCTCTCTGGGCAGGCCATTTCAGTGCCCGATTACTCTTCTGTAGGCAATTTTATAGTATCTCTTGGAGTACACGGATACATACTACAGTCTCTAGTACTCCTTGTAAGCATTTGGGAACTCTGTATCCAGGAGTAAATGATCTGTGCAGGTCAGAATTTTGTAAGGCTGATCCAGTATTGCAAACCAAATGTCTTTGATGCCAGCATGATCCCAGTGCCAGAGCAGATTGCCTTTTGATCAGTATGACAGAAGTGTTTGGGAACATGCACACTGGAACAGGTACCCCATCCCGACCTGCTCTGTTCTTCCTCCTGTGCTATTCCCACAGTCAGGGATTGGTCAGAGCATAACAGCTGTCCTTAGGGAAAAGATCACATAATGCTATTTGATCCTGATATGGTTATATGAGAGTTAAGATTTATTAATGAAGGAGTTATTTTGAGACTGCAGCAAGGCTGATTGTGTTGGTGATTGCTCTAATGTAGACCAATACTCACTGTGGGCTGTTTTATTGAGATGTTTTAATATTGACCTTATTACTGTAAGCTAATTTATAAAGAACAGTTATATATTGGTTAGGTGCAGATGCATAAAATGCTGTTTAATCTTTTCCTGCTATTCAGGAGACATCCTGTCTCTCTACCATTACAGTAGAAGAACAGCTTCAATCATGCTCAGCACCATAGAGCTTGCTGTGATGATCTGTACCTGAAGGACTGCAAACAGCATGGATTGTCTTAAACTATTTAATCTTCTTTCATCATTAGGCAACTTCAGAATGGACCCTGGATTATCCACCATTTTTTGCTTGGTTTGAATATGCACTTTCACACGTGGCCAAGTACTTCGACCCGCAGATGTTGGTTATTGAAAACCTGAATTACACCAGTCACGCAACCATCTTCTTCCAAAGACTTTCCGTCATCTGTACGGATATCCTCTTCATATATGCAGTTCATGAGTAAGTCTTAGTGTTCTAATTTTAGGGACAGTGGGTAGTCTTTAATATGTGGGCTGTTTCTGTAGCCACAACAAATAACTACTTGTACAATTAAGCTTGTGAATGCATGGAAATACCCAAGTTGCTTTAACCTATTCAAGGAGAAATTTGGAATATAGTGCTAAACACAAGGTAAGGTGTTCTTGGAGATGCAGTTGCTGTATGTGTGGTAATTTGCAGGCACTCAGACATCAGGTGCCATGTCATGGGCTATAGTTGGGTTTGTTTCTGTCACCGCATTCATTTTGTAGGAGTTGTGCAGGGCTGCTTGTGTGCTCAGAACAGGCTTTTTTCCTGTTACTTTTCTTGCTGCTCTGTTCTTCTAGAGTAGAAGCATAAAGGAAATTTGAGACAAAAATGCCAGTATCATCAAATATGCAGAGTTGTTCCAGTGGTTTTTTTTTATTTTTCATGATAGACTGATTATTGCAAGTCTGATGTAACAATAATAGTATCGGATACTCTCAGTGTGCCCTGACTTCGTGAAGATTTATTTAATACCTAAAGAGTAGAGTGGTGGGATGTTTTGAGAAATATGTTGCCTCCCTTAATGATTTGGCTGTAACAGTCTTCTTCCTGCATTTTATTCTGTCTGCTCCAAATCTTGGTAGAAAATTCTCTGACTGGAGCACTGCCTAAGCTTTTTTATTTACTTTCTTTATTTGAAGTCAGCTAGCTTTGCAATGTGAGGTTTTTTCCCTTCTGTTATTTTGGCTCACAGATGTGTGAATGTGAGGCTGAAGGGCTGGTGTCTGCAGGGGGTCATTTTGCCAAGAGAGGTGATAGATGTCTCAAGGCCAGGTTGGACAGGGCTTTGAGCAACCTGGTCTAGTGGAAGGTGTCCCTGCCCATGGCAGGGGGTTGGACTGAATGACCTTGAAAGGTCCCTTCCAGCTCAAGCCATTTCATGATTCCATGGATGAGCTGGCTTTCTTAAAATGGCTCTCCTAATAGTATTTCAGTACAAGTAATCTGTAAGTTTTTAATCTAACCTAACCCCACCTTCAAAAATAATATGAACCATATGGCTTCACACTGAGAAGTAAAGATATTTTCAGCCAACAAAAATAACTCATAATATTGGGGGGTGTGGAGTGGGGAGCCACGAAAAGGTTAATGTCCAGCTGAGGACCTTAAATACAACTTGGTATGTTGTCTCCAAAGGTAGCAATACATTGTTCATCCATGACAGCACAGGCTGTGACACCTTTACACTTACTGAATGCGAGACTTGAACCCGAGGCCAAGTTACTTAACATCAGCTTTGGCATGTGGAACACACTACAACTTTGAAATTTAAAATCCATGTTTTACTAAACTTTATTCATAACACTGTCATGACACTGCCCTTGATGAAATTTAGCAAGAATTTTATCGTTGTTTTCCATCCTAATAAAATGGCTGATTTCAGGTTAAGTGCACTTCTCAGCTCTTAAAACCAATGATGCTTTTATTGTCTGTTTGAATTAAAACTTTTCTTTCTTCTGCTCTTGTTCAGGTGCTGCAAGTGTGTAAATGGAAAACGAGCTGCAAAGGATATTCTGGAAAAACCAACATTTATTCTTGCCGTTCTGCTCTTGTGGAACTTTGGGTTGTTAATTGTGGATCGTATCCTTTCAAACCATTATGGGTTGTTTGTGGGGTTTTGTTGGTTTTTTTTTAACAACCTGTTACAGTATGTGGTTCAAACACATATTAATCCTATCACAGCAAGTAACACTATTGTTTTTCTTTCTGAGGTTAGTTAAATAATTCTACTTTTTCATCAGAATTATGATTTGGCAAAATAGAAATTGGTCGGTTTCTGATTTGCCAGAACTGCAGGAGGACCAACGAATCTGGCAGCATCGTGCCTGTTCCTGCTGGCTGCTCCTCTGCCTGCCTACAGAAGTTCTACAGAGAGAACTGTTTTCCTGGGTTTGATTCCAAGTTTGTCCCATGTCAAGGAAAATCTTCAAAGAGCTCCAAGTTCAGGCTGTATCCAATTGGCTAATGTTATATAGGAATTAGGAAGGCTTTCTAAAGAAGATATCATAGAATCATGGTGTCATGGTTTGGGTTGGAAGGGACCTTAAATATCATCTCCTTCCAACCCCACTGCCGTGGGCAGGGACACTTTCCATTAGACCAGGTTCCTCCAAGCATCATCCAACCTGGCCTTGAACACTTGCAGGGATGGGGCATCCACAGCTACGCTGGGCAACCTGCTCATGTTCTGATTGCCAGAAACTGGGAAATAAACTCTCTAACCAGTTTGTTAGGTGAGAAAGTCGACATTACTTTATTCAGTGCCGAGATTCATGGGGATAGTGCCTCAAAATATGTACATCAGTTATCAAAACTTTTGACTATTTATACATTTTAGCAAACAAAGGAATTAGTGTTCATTTGCTTACAAGCTAAGTAATTCGTTTCATTAATTAGTGTTTTATCTTCTATTGATTATTGATTTCTTTCTTCTTATGCTAATTAGTTTGCATTTTCAGTCTTTTAATTATCTTTTTCCTAGATAGGGCATCTCTGGTTTATGTAACATGTCTTTGTGGTTTATAAATTCTTCCTTCCTGGTCTGCAGTTCTTAACAATAAATTTCTCTTCTCGGCTTCATTAACTTCCTCCTCCAGGTCTGAGAGCCAAGCCCTAAACTTTTAATTTGTTTTTCTAACACATGGACATCACCCAGATCTTGCCCATCAACCGTTATCTACTTCACTGATTAAATCTCTTCTCAACATTTTCAATAAATATAGCTTGTTCAGTAACACTACTGCTTAAAAATTTAAGATTTAACCTTTTTAGTTTGCCTCATATAAGTTGTACAATACAAAACATAGATTGTTTTGTTTCATTTCATCAAGGTAATGTGCTACCATTGGTAGATTTTGTGTCAAAGAGTAGTAACAGGTAAGATTAAATAATGACTTGAGTCAGTGTGGTGTGAATTTAAGGTGGCTTCCTTGATTAAAATTCCATTTTAGTTTGAATTTATTGTTCATAACTTTGAGTATTCTCCAGAAAACATAGTAGTAAAGAAAGCTTGTTTTGTTCCTTTCTTGACTCAAGTTCAGATATTCACTTCCAGTACAATGGCTTTCTGTTTGGGCTGATGCTTCTTTCTGTTGCTCGTCTGTGTCAGGTAAACTCGAGTCACTACTTTGTCATCTTTTTGTTGCCATATCTGTTTTAGGTGCATTAATTCACTTCATTGGGGTGCCCACATTGAAGGCAATGGTGGTAGCTTGGTGTTGAGGTGTGCTGAATTCCGTGTTATACCTGAGCAATGTGGCATCATTTCTTGCCCTCTTAATATTCTTCCAAATCACCATAAATCACCAGACATAATTCTGAGGCTGTGGGGAGGTGAGGCCTGTCCCAGTTGTCCAAGTATGGTGTGACATACCTTTTGTGCATTAATACCACTGAGTTTGTAATTTGAAATAAATACTTTAATGCCTGTAATAAATGTCCCACCACCATAGGAGTACAACAGAGGACCATTAAAAGTTAGTACAAACAGTACAAGGAAAAGAGCTTAGGTTTTGTTTTGTTTTTCTTTTAGAAAAGGTATTTGGAGGGCGCTCTTCTCTTTGCTGTTCTTCTGCACTTCAAACACATCTACATGTATGTGGCCCCAGCTTATGGCATTTATTTGTTACGATCCTATTGTTTTACTGCAAATAATGCAGGTAAGATGGGGTTTTCCTCACTGGCTTTTAGGGATTGTGTTAATCTGTGGAACTAGAGCAACACTCAAGACATGCAGATACAATTGGAATAAAATTTTGCTTGAGAGCAGGTGTGGTAGGATCTTGAAAGATCTTTGAAATATATTTGTTTCTGTACCATTCCTGTTACTTCAAGAGTTCTTTGTCAAGTTTGTTGTTAAGAAGAACCAACATGAAACTGCAGGTGGCAATAATTCTTACTCTGGATATGAAACAATTAAATAGCATCAGAAGCTATTTCAAAGCCCTTCTTTGAGTTTCTCTCCAATTTTTATCACTGAAACATGCCTGACATCCCTCATGTGAACAGAGGAGGTAAATTTGGAAACAGTGAAAGGTTGTATAATGCAGGAGAGGAGATGTAGTGTGGAAAAAGGTAAATAAATGCCAGCTGACTGTTGAAGGAAACAACTGAACTGTTGCCATAAAAGGCTGTCAGCACCAAATGCTTTGTCTCCCTCTCCACTTATCACAGTAACTGTTTTTGTAATCTGTTTGTTTCTTATAGATGGATCCCTGAAATGGAGAAGTTTCAGCTTTCTTCATGTAACTCTTCTGGGACTGATTGTCTGCCTTGTTTCTGCTCTTTCTTTGGGACCCTTTCTAGTATTGGTAATAACCCCTTTTTCACACGTTACTCCCTAGGAACTGTTAGAAAATTGCCTTATAAAAATATCATGTGTCATCTAAGGAGGTAATTTCTTTCTTCTTCTGCTTTCTGTAGGGTCAGCTGCCTCAAGTCATTTCACGGCTTTTTCCTTTCAAGCGAGGCCTCTGCCACGCCTATTGGGCCCCCAACTTCTGGGCTTTGTACAATGCCATGGATAAAGCACTAACAATTTTTGGTCAGTATGCTCATCTTGCTGCTTGGTGCACCTTTGCAGATAGAGCTCTCTGGAATTTAGTCTTCCCCATTTGAAATGCATGTGCTAAATTAGAATCATAGAATTGACTGGGTTGGAAAAGACCTCTGAGATCATCAAGTCCAACCCTTGGTCCAACTCCAGTCCCTTTACCAGATCATGGCACTCAGGGCCACGTCCAATCTCACCTTAAAAACCTCCAGGGATGGGGAATCCACCACCTCTCTGGGCAGCCCATTCCAATGCCTGATTACTCTCTCTGGAAAGAATTTGTTTCTGATCTCCAACTTCAATTTCCCCTGGCAGAGCTTGAGCCCGTGCCCCCTTGTCCTATTGCTGAGTGCCTGGGAGAAGAGACCAATCCCCACCTGGCTAGAACTTCCCTTCAGGTAGTTCTAGACAGTGATGAGGTCACCTCTGAGCCTCCTCTTCTCCAGGCTAAACAACCCCAGGAATTATGTTTTCAGATTGCTATAAATCATCAGATTGTCCACACAATGCAGTGCATAAGTTTTCAGCAATAGGTCAGACATCAGTCACTTCCCTTTTCTGTCCTTTAAAAAAAGAAAAGACTTGGCTGTGTACTTAGTTCAGCTACTGCATTTTCTTTATTAGCATTTATCAGTTTGTGCTTTTTTTGTGTTTTGTTTTTAGGTTTAAAGTGCAATTTTCTTGATCACACAAAAATCCCCAAAGCCTCCATGACAGGAGGGCTGGTTCAAGAATTTCAGCACACTGTCCTCCCTTCAGTGACCCCAATGGCAACATTAATCTGTACTCTCATAGCTATATTGGTAAGAACAACTCGTGTTTTTTGAAGCTTTATATTATTTTGTCCCTAGAAGGTTTTAATTGATTAGTGTGCACTTCACATGAATTTTAATTCTAGGACAAGAAATATGTTTTCTTTAGAAACAAAAATAATAAAGCCAGTTATTAGGACAAATGTGGACTTAATATCTTTCTTTATACATGATAATACTTTCTTCAAGTATAAACTTGTATTTATGGCCCCTGTCAACTCTAGAATGGTTAAAAGATTGTTAAAAGCAAACTTGACTCAAAAACACTCTGTGTGCTGAGCTAGAAGTAACCTTTTGTTGTAGAAGGTGGTTGATGTGGGTAGAGTTACTGAATGGAGCTGTTTGGGCAGCTTACAGTGTTCTAACAGAATGAGCCACAAGTAAACTTGGTGTTTTTCACATGACAAGCACAGAATGAGAGGTTCAGTAAAGAATTGCCCAAATAGAGAGTCTTTTTCACTTCAGTGAGTAACTGGCCTTTAATGGAAAATCTTTGCTTCAACATCTTGATGTGGTGACTTTGATAAAATGAGTTTCGTGGCTTGGATTGAAAGAGAGTTCTTCCATGCAAATAGCAGGGAGTCGGCTCCATCTTTCAGTCCACTTTCCCCTCCTGTTATTTCGGCAGAATTCCTTCAGGCTCTACTCATACATCCAAATAGATCAGGTTCCTCCAGTGCTATATAATGCTTATGTCACAGGAGCACAATCGGGGTGTGCAGTGTTTGTTAACATTGAGAAAACCTCTTTGGATGATGGGTTGTGTTCAGGATTGCCAAACTTTTCACTGAAGTCCTGTTTTTGCCTGTTGTTTCTAGCCCTCTGTTTTCTGTCTTTGGTTTAAACCTCAAGGGCCCAGAGGCTTCCTACAGTGCCTTGTTCTCTGTGCGTTGAGCTCCTTCATGTTTGGCTGGCACGTGCATGAAAAAGCAATACTCCTTGCCATTCTGCCTTTAAGGTAAGGGAATTTTATGAGTAGTAGTTGGCCAGAGTGGGCCTGCACTCACTTGTTGAGGAATCCCCAAAGGGGACTGTTATGTTTTCAGCATATTTCAGCAGACGAACGTGTTACTAGAATGCCTTAAGCTGCAACAGTGTAGTGCACGTAAAGTAAATTCATTTCAGGCACAGATCAAACCTTGATGAACGCTGTGGTGCATAGTTTGAAATGCTGGATAGATTGTTCAGGAGCCAGCTGAGCAAAGGGAGCTTCTGTGGTGTGCTTGACAACAACAGTAATAGTTTCTACCAGAAGAACTTTATGCCTGCCTAGGGTGGAAGTGAGGCTGGAGTTCATAAGCTGCCTGACCAGTGGTACTACAAACTGTATTTTCCTTTTTCAGAGATTTAGTGATGTTTAAGCTCTTGTTTTCTTCTGGGCTTTGCCAATAGTTTTGTTCAGTGGGTGTGTGCTTTCCTGGGAGAAGGTTTCCTGGATCATTTTTCTCCTGCTTTTTTTCTCTCCAAGGCCATGTGATTTGGAAGCAGGAGACTTCATCACTGGTCCAGTGTTTGGAGGGACTGGAATACCATGAAACTGTTTGACCTCTTTTTCACTCTTGCGTGAATTGTGTAGTGTTTTGCTATAGTTTCTTTGCTAAAAAAGCATAACAAATTCTTGTCATTTTTAGCTTGTTGTCTATTCAGAGAGCCAAGGATGCTGGCATCTACTTGATTCTGACAACAACAGGGCATTTCTCACTCTTTCCATTGTTGTTCACACCACCAGGTAAAGTGTTCTTCTTCCTGTGGTTTCATCATATTGCTTTGGTTTATTTTTTCAGATGTGCAGGTGGTAGATTCAGATTATTTTATATAATACATTGAATGTTGCAAGAGAGACTGCATGTCAGCCTGTTTCCATAAATACAAACTCTCTCAACTGGAGTAAAGAATCATTGGTTTAAAAAGCTGTAGAAAGACCATAGGCCTTAAGTTGAAACAGATGAGAAGCTGTCAGTCAGTATTTGTTCTCTCTCATTTGGCCACGGTTCCAGAAAATTCTCCTTTTCAGAATCATGTCAAGCAAAACTGATGAAGACAATTCAAAGCTACAGCCCTGGCAGGCTGTTTTCCAGCTGACTCCTTCTTTATACTGTGCTTAAATTAAAAAAACCATGCAGCAGCATCAGTTAAATCAGTATGTGTAGGGACAGATGTGTCTTGGTGACCAAAACCTGTGTGTTCCTCCTTACTTCCTTCCTCTCCTCTGCTTTCGGTTAATGGAGGGCCTGTTTGCCTCACTCAAACCCCAGGCCATCATAGCTATGACAACATTGTAACACTGAATCCATTGTCATCCTTCAGGGAGAGTTCAAATACAGAGGCTCACGCTCTCTTGGTCTGACAATGCTGCTTGTTTGTGACAGTGAAGCTGCTGCCTTCAGAAAAGGGAAACTTCCTCTGCCTTCTCTATTAGATAATTTTTATCTAGTGTGTAATGTAGAGCTCAATAGCATTGATTTGGCTGTCATTTTTGCTTTAATCACTTCCCAGTGATTTGTGATTTCTTTTCAATGGGAAAATCTTATTTGCAGTGCTATCACAAATTGTAATTATAATTATTGTGTTCAGTATATTCATAGATAATTGAAGTAAGTGTATTACAAATGCTTGGCATTTGCTTTAGTAAACATGTATGCTAATTTTTAGGTAATCTAAGCAGTAGAACATGTAAGTATGGAAAAAGCAAAGTTGGGCAATGCAAGTGTGATGAGTAGGATTTAAAGATACTGCAACTCATATGGCAAACGGTTTTTATAATTAATTATAAAAGTACATAATGTTTTTTGTTTTTCAGAACTTCCAATTAAAATACTGCTTATGCTGCTGTTTACTGTTTATAGCTTTTCTTCGTTGAAATCTCTATTCAGGTAATCAAAGAAACTTTGTTCTCAGTGCCAGGAACAACAGCATTTCTTCTGGCAGTGGCAACAGCCTTGTCTTAAGGGGCAAACAGCACGGAAAACCAGTGCTGAAGTATCAGATTGAAGTGTTGCTACTCCAAGGATGCTGCTGCTGCTGCTGTTCTCAGGAGGCAGTGCTGCTTATAGCACATCCTGGTTATAGAATCGATTGGGTTGGAAAAGACCTCCAAGATCATCAAGTCCAACCCTTGGTCCAACTCCAGTCCCTTTACCAGATCATGGCACTCAGGGCCACGTCCAATCTCACCTTAAAAACCTCCAGGGATGGTGAATCCACCACCTCTCTGGGCAGCCCATTCCAATGCCTGATTACTCTCTCTGGAAAGAATTGTTTTCTGATCTCCAACTTAAATTTCCCCTGGCAGAGCTTGAGCCCGTGCCCCCTTGTCCTATTGCTGAGTGCCTGGGAGGAGAGACCAACCCCCACCTGGCTAGAACTTCCCTTCAGGTAGTTCTAGACAGTGCTGCGGTCATCTCTGAGCCTCCTCTTCTCCAGGCTAAACACCCCCAGCTCCCTCAGCTTCTCCCCATAGGAGTGTTATGTTATGTTTGAGTAGTGACAGCTGCCCAGTTAGTCCCAGCAGGCTGTAGGTCCCCACCTGTTAAAACACGGAGTTGTGATGCTGCAGCCTGTGGGATTTAATTCAGTATTGGACCCCTTATTACAGGGAGTTATCTGGAGATTGTTTGTCTTATTGTCCTGTGTGGAAGAGACAGGTTGTAAATAACATACATTTACAAGTTGTGATTTGTCAACAAAACTGCAAACATTTGGCTGTCAGAACATGTAATTGCCCAAAACCATCCTGGGTAGCTTTACAGCCTATTGATCTCTTACCCACTTGAGCAAAGCAAGTGCTTATCCTTACAACACCTCTAGGCTCCATTGCCCTGTTTCCCAGATTTCTCAGGGCAAAACGAAGCTGTAATGGGGGATGTCAAAAGGACTGTAAATGTGTTCAGTACTTCAGGCACCTGCTTTTTGTAGGTGATTTTCTTTCAGCCAGACTGCTTTTTCCTCATTACTATTTAAGAATTCAGTCCTTCTCTCTCAAGAACTGTAAGTAAAAAGCTCTGTAGAAGCTTAATTTTTGTCTAGAGATGGAGCTTTTGCAAGTTTGTTTTTCCCAACTTGCCAAAAAGGAACAAATTCCTACCAGAACACGAAATTCCCTGTAAGCTGCCGGTAGTCAAAACCCTACCCCAGCACACTTTGCAAGAGAGATCAGCTACACAGTATGTCCTACAGAAAGCTTGGGGGAAGAGGTTAAATTAATCTGACATTTCCAGTCCTTGGATATAGAACAGCTTTGGTGGAACTAGTGTGTGTGTGTCTGTCTGTGTGTGTGTGAAGGTCTTTTCAGTTGTTCACTGAAAGGAGGTGAAGTAAACCACAGCAGCTGATGAGGTTTGTCCTTGGATTCCAAGGCATCTTGGAACTTGGTGTAAAACCCACATGATAAGGCAATTACCTGTAGTCTTGGCTATCACATTGGGGTTTTTTCCTACTGAAACTCTTTAAATTGTTGTTTAAAGCTTTATTGTTAAGTAGTAGGAAATGTTCTTTGCACTGGTGACCAGTGATAGCTGAAAAACAGAATAGTTATTTTAGTTAACATCATGTATTTTAACACTACCTCTTTTTTAATTCCTCTGGCAGGAGGGAGAAGCCTCTCCTTAACTGGCTTGAAACAATCTACCTCATCCAACTAGTGCCTTTGGAAATCTTCTGTGAAATTATATTTCCTCTGACCCCCTGGAAATGGCACTTGCCTTTTGTCCCTCTGTTGCTGACCTCTGTGTACTGCGCTCTGGGTGTCACATACGCTTGGCTGAAACTCTACGTCTCTGTCTTGACCGAGAGGATCCCTGTCAGGCAAAAGGCCGAGTAAAGCTGCAGTGCTGGGACCAGTCCCGGGATGTTCCTTCCAGGGGTTGCTGGGACAGTGAGGGGTTGTCACAAGGACACAGAACCCTGGATAAGACACAGTGTCTGTGCCATCGCCAGCAGGGAGGTTCCCTTCCTGTGCTTCCAGACTGCCCAACAAGGATACCTCTGAGCAGATGCACTTGTCACAGTGACATGGGAGGCTGTGCACGAACTGTGAAGCTCAACAAAGTCCAGACTCCTGTCCTGAGGAAAACCTGCCTGATTCTCCCATTATTGTTTGTATTTGAATAAAAATTGCTGAGTCAAATCAGAAGGGATGGTTGCTGTGTAGGAGAGCGTTGTCACTGCATTCTGTGGAATTTATAAATTAAAAACTGACTTTTTTTTGAGCATTTCTTGCATTTTTTCAGGTCACACCTAGGCTCTGCTTTTGAGGGACATGTGCACCAGTAAGCATGTAGTGTCTGGCTGGAAACTCATCCTGAGGTGCTTTGTCAAATTCATGAACACTCAAATACCAGGTTTTAATTGTGTCCATGTCACATTGATCTTGTTTCCTAGATACTTTTCAAAGAGGGTTTAATGTTCTTCTAATACTTATTTTTGTAGCCCTGATGACCAAATTGAGGCATAGCACTGAAATTAATTTTTATAACAACTATTAAATTACCATATAATGTAATTTACACAACTGTATTTATTTGTAATTCATGTAAAACTCTGCAATTATAACAAAAGATCCAGGTGTCCACAGTTCCTCTAGTAAGTTCAGGAAAAGGTACATTGTGTTCTGCCTCTCTAGAATCGTGTACCCTGAAAGATAACAGCTCTTTCTGTGGTACATCATTGTACTTTTTAAACCCTATATAACCATCCCTAAACGATGTTTCTCTGGAGATTGGGATTGGGTTTGGATTCCAGTGCTGATGTGAAAGTGGGAGGAGAGAGGGCATGAATGACTGATGTTGTTATTGTTTTTTCTAGTAGTTGTTGAACTTCCTTGCAACTTCTCAACTTAGATGAAGAATGGGATCCCTTCCGAAAGGATAGTCCAGGGATAGTTAATGGGTGTTGAGTTCCTTGACTGTGCATGTCTGTATGTATGGCCAGACTTCGTGAATGCAGAGTTGGGCAGGGCTATCCCCACGTGGGTGTGCCCTTCCAGCCTGCGCAGTGGATTTTTTAGTGGATTTTTTGCCACGGCGGAGCGAGCTTGTACAGTGACAGGGAAGTCCTCGGGACTGTCACAGCACCCGGTACTAACCGGGGCTGACCCTGCTGAGCATCCGAGATGGGATGGGATGGGATGGCAGGGAGGCATTGACCTGCCAGGGGACGGTCCCACTGAGACTCGAACTCACGTCCTTGGGATTCGGAGTCTGGAGTGCTCTCCATTACACCATGGGACTACCCTTGATCCTTGACAATTTTGGATGTTAAAAGCGAGTGGGGCTCTTGTTAGAACTGTGGGTGGAGTAGTCGCTGTGGCCATTTCTGTAACCAAATAGCTTGAACCTTTAAATGTTTCAGGGCTACTGAGCTTGTATTTAGGCCTTCTCACCCCATTTTTCATTAATTACTCATAGTTTCTCCTTTTTTTTTACACCATTAATGGCTTTGCCATGCTCTTTTTAGCTGCTGGGGCCGCCGGTGGTGCCACGGTGCTTCTGCTTGTATTTCACTTCTGGTCTAAGCCTCAAAGCTCTGCACAGGGTAAAGTGTTGCAGTGCTTGTGTTTATCATAGAATCATAGAATGGATTGGGTTGGAAAAGACCTCCAGGATCATCAAGTCCAACCCTTGGTCCAACTCCAGTCCCTTTACCAGATCATGGCACTCAGTACCACGGCCAATCTCAGTTTAAAAACCTCCAGGGATGGGGAATCCACCACCTCTCTGGGCAGCCCATTCCAATGCCTGATTACTCTCTCTGGAAAGAATTGTTTTCTGATCTCCAACTTCAATTTCCCCTGGCAAAGCTTGAGCCCGTGCCCCCTTGTCCTATTGCTGAGTGCCTGGGAGAAGAGACCAACCCCCAGCTGGCCAGATCTTCCCTTCGCCAGTCCTGATGCGGTGGCAGCTCATTTAATGTGATTTCGCCTTAATTAAAAAAGCAAAAACTAACAACATGGTGTACGTCACAGCCTTTAATCCGCCGGCAGGCCGAGCTCTCAAAATTAATGGCTCGGATTTTAGTGCGTGATTAACCCTGTGCTGCACTTCCCGCGGGGCCCGGTGGAGGCAGCGGGCCCGCCCCAGGCACAGGGCTCGGGGCTGCGGAAACCCCCTCCCGCCCCCCTCAGGCTGCTTAGGCCCGGCCGGGGGGCGCGGGTGGGGTGCAGGGCTGATCTACGGGCCGGGGCTCTGCTTTTTGGGGTGATTTCTGGCGAAATAAGCAAAGGCGGGAGGGCGGCGGAACGCGGGAGCGCGGCGCGGGTGCGTGGGGGAAGGCGCAGCCGCCGCACCGCTCCGCCCGGTCACCTTCGGCGGCCGCAGCCATGGCCTTTCTGCCCGATGAGGCCCGGTCGCTGCCGCCGCCACCGCTGATCAACAAGGGCTCCGTCTGGCTCGGCTTCGTCGGGTGGGTGACGGCACTGCTGGACAACACCTTCAACCAGCGCCCCGTCCTCCGAGCCGGTGAGAGGGGAGCCCGAGGGGAGAGGGGAGCGGGGAACGGGGCGGGCGGCGGCGGGGAATGAGCTGGGGGGCCGGGGAAGGGCTGTGTGGGATTTGGGGTCACGCCGAGGGATAAATGAAGGAAGGAAGGGGAAACAGCCTGGAGTGAGGGGCTGCGGGAGCGGCTGTGTGGGGTCTGGGGTGACCTTGGGGGTCACAGGGGCGGCTGTGAAGGGGAGGGGGCCCTGGGAGGGATATAAGGAGGGATGTGGGGAGCGATGTGGAGGCTGGGGCGGGTTGAGGGAGGATTCGGGACTTAGAAAGGGGTGTGTGGGATTTGGGGTCACGCTGAGGGATAAATGAAGGGGGGAAAGGGGAAACAGCCAGGAGTGAGGGGCTGGGGGGCTGCGGGGTGTGGGGTTTGGGGGGGACTGTCAGCAATGTCGGGGCTGGGGAGGGGGAGGAAGCCCAGAGAGGAGGGATGGAGAGGCAGAGAGGACTTGGGGGCTGTGGCTGTGTAGGATTTGAGGTCACTCCGAGGGATAAATGGGGAGGGAACCCATAGTGGGGAGGGTTGGAGGGGAATGGGGTGCTCAGTTCTGATTTTGGGAGTCTCTATGTGGGGAGGGGGTGAAGGGGTGGGAGCTTTGCAGTGAGGGGTCTGTTGGCTGGGGGGTGTTGGAGGTAATTGGAGAAGGATGGGAAAAGGACATGGTGTGAGTGTTGAAGGGATTTGAGGAATCTGAAGGATGTGGAGGGCAGGAAGGAAGGGAGCCCTGAGGAAAGGGGGTGTCTCTGTGTGCCTGGCAGGGGCTGTGGCAGGTGTGGGTGCTGTAGGCAGAGAGGAACTGGGCCATGGGGGGTCCAGGGAAGGCAGGGGGGGCTGCCTGAGGCCCCAGGGAGAGGGGCTGAGGCAAGGAAACGTGGACATTGCTCTTCTGCTGCAGGTGTTCACCGCCAGATCCTGCTCACCACGGTGGGCTGGTTTGTTGGCTACTACCTGACGAAACGCACAGAGTACATGTATGCCAAAGTGGACAGAGAGCTGCTGGAGTACGTCAGGCTTCACCCAGAAGACTTTAAGACAGCAGGTACAACGAGTGTTGGTATTTTAAGAGAGACCTCAGCCTGCCCTATCTACCAGTTAACAAGTGCTCAAATGTGTAAAGATGTTGCTGGGCTAAGTCTCTCCTGCTTATTCACAATCTAAATTGCAACAGTATTCAGGATTTTATGATATGAAAATAGGTATTTTTATTGAGCTGTAGATCTGCCTTGATGACCACCTCTTCCTCCTAAAATGTTATTTTAATATAGAAATAGCAGAGCCAAAAAAAAAGAGTAAACCAAGCTTTGACCACTGAAGAAGAAATGAAGTAATAAGGATTAGAATTCTCATTATTCTTGTAATACCACAGTTGTACTGTTTATTCTACAAAATGCCTGTGTATGTAGGTTCAGAAATTGCATGGTGAATATTCAGAAAAAAGGTAGAGCGGGGGGAAAACAGGATAAATAGAAATGTCAGGAAGCCTGCAGTGCTGTTGGCTTAAGCCATGGTGAAGAACAGCAATTTTTTACTGAATGTAGTCGCTGAGCCCATCAATGCAATGGCAAATTTTGGTGAAAATTGCCCATTTTCTAATACAGTGCAGTTAGGTGGCTCTGGGTGTTAGATTGTGGCCTGCATCATGCCATGTTGGAAGCAGCATGTAGAAATACAAAAGTGTTAATATGGAGATCCCTTCACGGGCATCTGTGGAGAGCCCTATGGAAAAGAAGTTATGCATTTAGTTAAAACAGCAAGGTAGTGGTTTGCTGTTGGTAGCAAAAATCAGATTTTGTTTTGTGGTTTTGTTAACCCTAATGTGAAACATGTTTTGAATTGACCTCAAATGCTGATTAGGTTTTCCCACCTCTTGCAGAAAAGAAAAGAATTGGAGAGCTTTTGGAGGATTTCTACCCAGTTCGCTGAGGATTCCTGCAGCAGCAACACATCACTGGATGAATTAATGCCATACCAGGAACTTCGGTAGCTGCCTGTAACTGCTGAACCGTCCATGGCTGGGAAAGTAAAGCTTTACTTGATTTCATGTAATAAAAGCTTGATTAAATACTTTGTGTTTAATTATTTGTTCTTCTGTTCTGCTATGATGTGTCGATACACAGGTGACGGGTACTTGTAACAGGGTAATAACTTTGATTTATTCTTTTTCAATTGTTTTAATTGTGAGAGTGGGAACTTGTTCAATGCAGTATTTTAAAATACCCAGAGCATAGTTTTGTGAGTTCCTCCTTTTTATTTCTCAGTGGCATTTCTCCTGACCCTTGAGGATGTGCTTGACCAGCCCTTGTAGGTGCTTTGGTCAAAGTCTTGCTGTGAAATTAGTTCTGAACAGGTAACAAAAATATATGCACTCCTTAATTAATTCCCTCACTATCTTTTGCATTCTTATGTGGCGTTTTATTTGCTGGTGATGAGGATCCAACGTTTCTCCTTTCTCACGTGACTGTTCCCTCCTAAATCCACATACTGAACACTCAGGAATTTTGCTACAGGATGCTCAGCATCTGGGGTTAAAACACTTCTAGTTGAGGCTGCTCCAGTCGTGACAGTTTTCAGTCTACCTTTTTTTGCTGGGTTTCACTATCTGCCCTGGCTTCCTCCTGTACTGCCTCTGTCCCTGTGCACATTTGCTGAGACTTTCTGCTCTGTGCAGTGTCTCAGACTCTTTCTCGAGCACCCCTTTCTTGGGGAAGCCTCTCACTATGCCCTGAGTGCTGTTTTCTTACCCCTGTGTCCAGCCAGTGCTGTGCCAGGAGTTGGAATAGTTGGGTCTCTCTGCAAGGTCTGATTCTGCTCCCAGGTGATGTTCCAGCAGAACTTGAGAGCTCCTTGGATCGACTGGTGAAAGGGAACGCACCAGCAGACCTTTTTTACAGCCACTGCTGCAGCTGCTACTTCCCCTTGCTCTGTCCACTCCTTGTGGGCCCTTCTCTCTGCCAGAGGGACTGGAATGAGTGTCCCCCCGGATATGCCACATGGCTGCGCTGTGTGCTCAGCAAATCCACGCCTTTCACTGCCCTGTGAGCAGCAGACCAGGGTTTGGAGGCGGAAACAAAACTATCCCGAACTGTCGTCCCCTCCCATAGGGCTGCTCACACTGTCAGTATCTCATACCCTGTGCCCCAAAATGTTCCTTTCTCCCTCTTTTCTTTAGCAGTGGGTCTGGAGCAGGACCTGTGTGGCCACTTCTCTGCTGGACGTACAGCCTCAAGTCTCATCTGAAAATTAACTTCTCAACCCATTTGCTCTGGGGGAAGTGCCTGTCTCAGGACTGTTGCCCCAGCATGATGAACTGAAGTAGGAGTGAGTCATCTTGCATGTGTGTGTGTGTGTGTGTGTGTGTGTGTGTGTGTGTGTGTGTGTGTGTGAGTGTGTATGTGTGTGGGTGGGTGAGTGTGTATGTGTGTGTGTGTTTGTGTGTGAGTGTGTATGTTGGGTGTGTGGGAGTGTGTGTGTGCATGAGTGTGTGTGTAGGTCAGTGTGTGTGAGGTCAGTGTGTGTGTGTCTCTGTGTGAGTGTGTGTGTGGGAGAGGAGTGTGTGTGAGCACGAGTCTGAGTGTGTGTGTATGAGTGTGAGTGTGTGTGTGTGTCTGTGCATGTGTGTATGTATGTATCTGTGTGTGTGTGTATGTGAGTGTGTGTCTGAGTTTGTGAATGTGTGTGTGTGTGTGTGTCTGAGTTTCTGAATGTGTCTGTGTGAGTGTAGTGTGTCTGTGTAGTGTGTGAGTGTAGTGTGTGTGTGTAGTGTGTATGTGTGTGAGTGTGTGTGATTGTGTGTGTGTGAGTGAGTGTGTGGGAGAGGAGTGTGTGTGTAAGCATGAGTCTGTGTGAGCGCATGTGTATGAGTGTGAGTGTGTGCGTCAGTGTGTGTGTGTGTCTGTGTGCATGTGTGTATGTATGTGTGTGTGTGTGTGTCAGTGTGTGTGTGTGTGTGTGTATGTGAGTGTGTGTCTGAGTTTGTGAATGTGTCTGTGTGAGTGTGTGTGTGGAGAGTGTGTGTGAGTGTGTGAGTTTGTGAATGTGTCTGTGTCTGTGTGAGTGTTTGTGAGTGTGTGTGTAGTGTGTGTGTGTGTGTGTGAGTTTGTGAATGTGTCTGTGTGTGTTTGTGTGTGTGTGTCAGTGTAGTGTGTGTGTGTGTGTGAGTGTGTGTCTGAGTTTGTGAATGTGTCTGTGTGAGTGTGTGTGTTTGTGTGTGTTTGTGTGTGAGTGTAGTGTGTGTGTGTGTGTGTGTGTGTGTGTGTGTGTGTGTGTGTGTGTGTGTGTGTGTGTGTGTGTGTGAGCTGCAGCGGGGAGGAAACCTGCTGAGCCCATTCTAGCAGCACATCAGCGATGCTGGGCCCATTGGGCTGTGATCAACCTCAATGGCGAGGTTGATCTCTGTGGTGATCCCTGATGGGCAGGAAGATCTGCTGAAAGTTGATTACATTAAAAAGGAAAATGACAAATTTATTAGATCCCAAATTGACAGAATGGGTAAGATTGGAAGGGACCACTGGAGGTCATCTAGTCCAACCTTGCTGCTCAAGCAGAGTCTCTTAGAGCATACTATTCAAGATTGTGTCCAGACATTTCCAGAGTATCTCCAAGGAAGGAAGACCCCCAACTTCTCTGGACAACCTGTCCCAGTGCTGAGTCACTTGCAAAGTTAAGAAGTTCTTCCTCATCTTAAAATGGAACTTCCTGTGACCGTTGCCTCTTGTCATATTGCTCAGCACCACTGAGAAGAGCCTGGATCCATCTAATTGGCACCTCCCTTCAGGTATTTCTGTACATAGGTGAGATCCCCTGTCAGTCCTCTCTTCTCCATGATAAACTGGCCCAGCTCCCTCAGCCTTTCCTTGTAAGAGAGATGCTCCAGTCCTTTAATCATCCTTGTAACCCTCTGCTGGACCCACTCCATGAGCTCCATGTCTCTCTTGTACTGAGGAGTCCAGAACTGGAAACTGCACCGGGTGAGGCCCCACCAGGGCTGAGTGCAAGGGAAGGATCCCCTCCCTCCACTGCCTTTGCCCTGAGGACACCTGGCTGGCTCTCAGCCAACTTACCTGACCCCAGAGCCAGACCTGGGGTGCGCAGGTGTGGATTTGTCAGGTGCTTTCCTCCTACCTGAGCAGGTGACAGGCAGCAGCACGAGGTACAGCTGACACCACAGAGCCCTAAAATGGAAAGATAGGGGTGTGCAGGCTGAGACCCTGCCCTGTGGTGGGTTGGGATGCTGGCAGCCGCCACCCTTGGGTGTGGGAAGTTGTGTGATTAGGACTCCTTGGGACTGGGGATTGTGTGATTAGGACTCCTTGGGACTGATTAGAGAAGGGAATTCAGGGTTTCTCATTCATTTAACATTTTGGGACAAAACTGTGCTTTATCTCTTGACTTCCTGACACTGACCTTCGGTGCCCAGGTCACTGCTCTCTGCTGGATTTGTGTCCCTTAACAGATTTAAAGGAAGAGCTGACATCCTGATTTGCTTCAATGATATGAGCAGAACGCAAATTTCCCTGTGGTGGAAGGCAAGAGTGCGGGTGTCCCTGGAGCCTGTCCAGGGCAGCGCAGAGTCAGCACCCCCTGCCCCTGCCCTGTCTGCCAGCATCCTGCTGGGACCAGCACTGGGGTTTTCCAGGACAAAGACCTTTGCTATGACCATCCAACAGCTCTTATCAGCTGTGGCCAACAGTGGTGGTCAGCAGCAACAGGGCCCCGCGGGGGCTTGACGCATCCCTGGGGCACTGTGATGCAATGCCCTGCAATCGGAGCAGGCAGAAGGTTCTTGTGACAGACTGGGCTTGGGGCCAGTTGCACAGACAGGGGCTCTCAGAGACAGACCCACCAGTCCTGGGGGGTTGCAAGTGTCCCATAACACGTCAGCAAGCCCTGCCAGCTGCGCCAGGTCACAGACCTCTTCTGGGAACATCTTACATCTCTCACTGGTCATGTTCAACAGTGGCGGTGAGTGCTTCATCCCTTGTCCTGGTACGACTCTTCCCTGGGGCACCACGAGGCTCTCCAGCTGCTGAGCATGCTGCCCAAGCCCAAAGCATTGCTGGAGGGGACTGAAAGCCTTCCTCCATGTGACACTGTCATAGTTTAACCCCAACCAAGGCACCAAGAACCACAGAGCTGCTCACTCACTCCCCCATGATTAGGATCAGGGAGAGAGTCAGAAGGGTCAAATCAAGAAAACAAGTGGCTTCAGATATAAACAATTTGATATGGAAAGCAAAAGCTGTGCATGCAAACACAGCAGAACAGGGAATTTATTCTCCAATTCCCATGGGCAGGCAGGTGTTCCATTATCCCCAGGACCCCAGGGCTCCATCATGTGTAATGGTATCCTGGAAAGACAAACGAGATCACTCAAAGCATCCCCTCCCTCTTTCTCCTTCCTCCTTCCTCACACTTTATATGCTGAGCATGATGTCATATGGGGATCATACTATCCCTGTTGTGTATCCTCCCAAATTCCCATGCACCTTCAGCCCCCTCACCAGCATGGCAGCGCAAAAGCAGAGAAGGCCTTGAGGACTGTGCAAGCATTGTCAGCAACAACAGAAATATCTCTGTATTATCAACTGTGTGTTCAGCACAAATCAAAACCATACCAGTTCCATACCAGATACTGGGAAGAAAAAGAAGTCTGACCCAGCTAAACCAGCACAAATGGCCTTGTTCTCTAGTGAATGTGGGTCCCACACTTGAGCTTCAGTCAGGTAAACCACCAGAGGGACTACACATCCTTTGTGGTCCCCATCTCACTGGGAACCAATGTCTGTCCATTCCTTATAGTTCAACACCTGGCTCTGCATTCAGCCTGGGAGCAGAGGAGCTCCAAAGATAGCGCTCCATGATGCTCCAGCCAGAGGTGGCATTGCAATGGCACACGGCCTTGGTCTCTCCCAGTACACCCCTCATGCTCCATTTTCCCTGGATAAGACGGGGCTGCAATTTTGCCCAGACTGAGGAGAGACAGATTTGCTTTGAAATCCTGGCCCTGCCTTGAGGGACCTTCGTTTGGTTCCCTCTGGGGGACTCGGTGCTTGACAGCTGCTTCCCAAGAAAAGCAAGTGTTTTAGGCAGTGGTGCAATGAGCTCCTTGAGTGTCTGTACCCACAGGCCTGGGATTTGCACATGCCAACCCCCAACCCACCATCTCAAACCGGAGCTGAGGAGGGGGAGATGTCACTGCATTTGTCTCCAAATGATCCCAAGTTGTCCACAAGCATCTCCTGCTGACCCATCTCCCATGATTCTGATTGCCCCAAACCACTTGCAACTGCCTTTGTCCTCTCTGGAGCCTGACCAGGACCCTTTCAGATGTGGAACTGCTCTGTATCTGGCCCCTGGCTGCCTCCTGCACAGCCCCTGGGCCCCACAGTATCTCACTCAGCCACAGCGAGCTGGACACCCTTTCCCTGCTGCCCATGCTCAGGCAAGACAAGTCAAAACCAATGGGGTCTCAGCAGCTGGGAGGAATGGCCTGATCAGGAGGGAGGAGATAAGAACCTCCAAAGTATCCCAGAGCTTTGTGTCTGGACCTGGGGCTGGGAGCGTGGGGGCAGTTGCTTTCCAGGGGTGCTCTGAGCTACGGCTCTGCTGCCCCTCACTGTTGCAGGACTGGGCTCAGTGTTGGACACATTCACACTCTTTTGTGCACAGAAATCAGGCACCAGCTACTAATGATGTTGCTGTCAACAGAAGGAAGACATTTTTCAGCCTGAATTTGCTGAGCAAAGCAACAGGTTGCCCAACAAGGGTGCCCGTGCCCTGTGGTTGCACAGTGCTCTGAGCTACCTGGTGTAGTGCCAGATGTCCCAGCACACAGCAGGGCATTGCATGAGAAGATCTGTGAAGGTCCCATTCAAACCAAACCATCCTGTGACTTTGTGAGTCTTTGTCCCTTCAAATTCCCCATCGTTGCCCTGGAAAGTCCCCTCCCCACAGAACCAGCATCCCCCTGCCCCACACTGGGGCACCGCACAAGGGCCCCAGCCAGGTGAAAGCACCACACAGACAAATAGCTTCACAGGGTTTGTTTTATTAGCAAAGACTGGGGGAAATGCCCTTGGTGTCCAGGTACCAGCTGGAAAAGGGCTTGGCAGTCGCCAGGGACTGTTGGGGGTCGGGGCCATCGCACAACACCACCACCTTCATGCTGCTCTTTGAAAATAAAGAGGAGAGCATGAGCCTGCAGGTCTCCCAATGGGCTTTCCGGCACAGCCAGATGCTTCTTCCTATGAGGATAAAGCAGCATCTGGTTTTCCCAGGTCAGTTCCAGCGCCAGGAGATCAGCTGCCAGAGTGCGAGGAGGGCGAATGGGACTGGAAAAGAGCGTGCAATGGTCAGAAATGGGGACGTCTTTTGCTGCGTGACACCAGCACCCATCCTGCAACAGCAGCTGTCCTTAACTCCTTAACTCCGAGGGTCATGCCAGGGAGACACCCAGCCCACCAACCCTGGGTCCATAGACCCTGCACCCCTGGAGTCTCGGCACGGAGACCATGCCCACTCCTCCAGCATGGAGATGGATATCTGCCCACATTTGAGGGGGCAACCCCCATTTCAAGGCCCTTCCCGGGAGCTTCCCACCCCTGCAGTGTTGGGGACCTCTCCAAGCACACCACCCCTTGCCTTGCTGCCCCTGAGCTCTGCGTTCCCCCCAGCTCTTACCTGGTGGTCAGGACAGGGTCACCAGCTGGGCTGTCCCTCGCTGAGGTTGATTTGCTCCAGGATCTGGCTGTACCTCCGTGTGAGAGCATTGGTGTCCCTGGTGAGGTGGGTGAGGACCTGCTGCAAGCCAGTCAGGTGGTGGGACAGGCGTTCCTCCAGCTGCGCATCCACCGCCTCATCGCTGCCCAAGGATGTGTCCATGTCCGTGTCAGCACCAGTGGGGCTCTGGTCATTGACAGAGGCCAGGCCTTTCTCCACCATGGGCTTGATGGCCTTCAGCAGCTGGTAGCGCTCATAAAGGTCTGTGTGGCTGCCTGCGGCTGGGGCTGCCCCCTCCTGCTGCGGGAAGACCCCTCGCAGCAGGCTGGGGAACATCACCTCCTGCTCCATCTTCTGGGTGGCTGAGAAGTACTGCTCCATGGCCCCTCTCCCACAGTTCTGGCAGCTCTGCTCTGGGCTCTTCTCAGGGTGCCACCTGCCCCCGCTCCCTGCCGGGGGCTTTTTATGCAGTGTTGGGGCACGGCCCTCCTCTGCTGTGTCCTCTCCTGCCTTGGCTGGATGGCCCTGGGGCCGGGCTTGGCTCCAGCCCAGCTGAGGCTCGGCCATGCCATGTCCCTGGCTCTGTGCAATCTCTCCTGGCTCAGCCTCCCTGTGGCCTTCACCCGAGCTGGCCACGGGTGCCCCTGCATCCCCATGCCAGGAGCACAGGAGCAGCAACGAGTGGAGCTGCCTGGGGTCTTTCCCTTCCTGTCCCATCTCGACCCCTCCACGCGTTCCCTTTTTGGGCCCTGTGAGAGTGGGTCCAGCTTCTGCCCCGTGGTGCCGGTAGACTGCAGGCAGCCATGCTGCCAGGGGGCCCCCACCTCCCCTGCTCCTTGCTGCCATGCACCTGAGACGTGAACACTCCGGGGAGATTGAGCAACCTCTGTCCATTACTGCCAGGCTGGATGCAGCATCAGACTCTGATATGGAAAACCTCACTGAGGATGTGCTGCTGCTGCATGGAGTCCTACATGGGGTTATAGGGACATGCGATGGGAACAGAGATGGGACCAAAAGCCACAACGGAGAACTCCTGAAAGCATGTGATGGAGCCATTACTGTCCAGAGTGGAGCCCAGATGGTGCCATCGTTGCCCCCACTACTCCTCTCCTGGAGCAGAGGTCATGGCTGGTCAGTGGCCAGAGCTGCCCATCCTGTATATCTTGCACCATGTGGCAACTGGAGGAAATTGTTCTATTTTGGGAGAGGCCAAGGGGTCCTTCATCCCTTTTGCAACCCTCAGTGGTGGCAGCTCTCCCACTGTCCCCTCATATCCTGGCCAGGTGCCCATTCTGCTGTCTGCCCTCTCCCCCTCAGAGCTGAAGCCACTTCTCCTTTTGTCCCTTTCTGGTTGCCCCTGGCATCTCTGGGCGCCCTGCCATGGGGCCCAGTGCTGCACTGAGGTGTGCACTCTCTGGCAGCCCCATGCAGTGGGATGTCTGGGCCACCATGGAGCTTCCTGGAGGTGAACAGACATCATAGTGTCCTAGGGTGGGAATGGAGGAGCTACATCTGCCCTTGGGTTGAAGCTTCATCGTGAGTTTTGTTGTTTAACCCATCAGCAACTCAGCCTCACACAACAACTCACTCACTCCCCACCAGTGGGATCAGGGAGAGAGTCAGAAGCGTAGAAGTGAGAAAACTCATGGGTTGAGGTAAAGAGAATTTAATAGGGAAAGCAAAAGCTGTGCACACAAGCAAAGCAAAATAAGAAATGAATTCACCACTTTCCATGAACAGGCAAGTCTTCAGCCACCTCCAGGACTGCAGGGCTCTATCTGTGTAAATGGTGACCTGGGAAGACAAAAGCCATGACTCCAAATGTTGCCCTCTTCCTTCTTCTTCCTCCAGCTCCATACGCTGAGCATGATGCCATATGGTCTGGGATATCCCTTGGGATAGCTGGGGTTAGCTGTGCCAATTATGTCCCTTCCCAACTCCTTGTGCTGCTCCCCCAGCTCGCTCCCTCACTGATGGTGGTGGTGGGGAGAGCCTTGGCCCTGTGTGAGCACTGCACAGCAATAACGAAAACATCCCTGTTATCAACACTGTTTGCAACACAAATCCAAAACATAGCCCTGGACCAGCTACTCTGAAGAAAACTAACTCTACCTCAGCCAAAATCAGCACATTCTCCCCCCTTATTCCTTACCAGGTATGCCATGCTCAGCTCCCACACTATCCAATACATTCCCATTTACCACCACCCCTTTCCCATCTGTTAATTCAATACCATTCCCTTAGTCCAGGACCAGTTCTGTGAAAGTTCTGTAAAATGCCCACAAATGTCCCCAAACATCGACTGACTTTGGGCTCCATCCATTACGGTGTTCAGTCAGGGAAGGAGAAGTTGTGTGACCAGAGGAGATATCAGGCACCAAAGCCAGCTCAGTTCTGCTCACTGTAGCACTTGCATTGCTTCTTGTAAGCTTGTCCTCCATTGGTATGGATGGTTATTCCGCTCTAATTCACGGAACATGCAACTCAAATAAAAGGATACAGCAATTTAAAGATATTTTCATCACAATCTTCACCCTGGTCCCTCTGGACTGGATTACAGGGTTTAACTTTGCAACAAACTCCTCCCCATGTCCCTGCTCTGGCTTAAACTAACCCACAGACTGAAGTTCTTTAGGGCTCTACCTTCTCCAAGTGCAGGCTTACTTATGCACCATGATCTCTCCAGAGGTGTAGATTTATCCAGAGCCACAGTCACTTTGAAGTGCATCCATTCCAGTGTGGGATGGATCTATGGGCCACAACACTTTCGGAAACATACCTGTCCCAGCATGGCCTTGCCCACAGCCCCAGGCCCTTTAGAAATGAACCTGCTCCTGTATGGACTAATCCACAGTCCCTCTGACTTGATTCCCGCTGGAGTTCCAGCCTGTACAGTGCAGCAGCAAAATCCTGGACAGCAGACAGCTCAGGCACATTGCAGTAGCTGTTACCAAAATGTATTCAGGATGTCCCTAGTCACTGCAGGGTACCATGATCAGCAGTGCAGCCCTGTGCTGAGCAGTGAAAGCAAAAAGCAGCCACTGACAAGCATGAGACTGTATTACACAGTCAGGCCAAGAGTCCCATGGCAAGCACAGGAGCCTAATATCTAACAGATGAACAGTAATAGCAGCTATAAATTCAATCCAGCATAACCCAACCCAATCTGTCCTTCATAGGGTCACAGAGCACACATTGATCTGCAGCCACGAGTGACAGCTGACAGCCTCTGCTGGGAGATGTCCTTCTTCTAGGGACATGTGGGCAGGAGTCACCCCAACCAGCCTCCCTGGGAGGGAGCTTAGTGCCACAACTCACCAGGACATGAGGTCCTTCCCCAGCCATGCCCTCAGTCCATAGAACATCTCTGACCCAGCAGTTCCATCTCTCCATGAGGCAACTAGGCCAGATAGCCCAGGGTAAGCTGTGCTCAGCACCCCAGAGCTGTGGCACCTTGGTTCCCCTGGTGCTACAGGGGTATATGACAGCAGGAGGTGCCAGGGATGACACAGGGACACTTGGGGACACATGTGTGGTGGCACAGTCCACCTCTGAGCTGTGTCTGGGGATGGGCTTCCCAGCAGGGTGTCAGGTCAGGCATAGGCTTGCCCAAACATGGCAGCAGAGAGCTGAGGATCTCATTGCACCTCCCAGGGCTCCTGATGGCTCTGAGCAGCCTCCTGGAGGCCTCAGCCTGGGGCTGGGCACCCCAGTTCAGCTCAGTCCTGATCCAGCCATGCTGCTTCCCCGTAGTGGCTGTGCCATGCTCCAACCCAAGTCCCCCTTCTTCTGCTCCTACAATCACTGCTGGCAGTGGCAGCTTCCCCCCAGTCTCTCCTAGCAGGATGTCAGGGATGTGGAGGCCCATTTTTGGCTGATGGGGTCCCCAGAGGCACAGAGAGATTTTGGTAATTACTCGTGTCCTAAGGATGGTGAGCTGGGGAGCAATCTGAGTCTGCTGAGCCAAAGTAATCCCAAAATTGCTGCCATGATAATATAAGCAACTTGGGAGAGGTAGGGGGAGCAGGGGGGCAGAGCATTCCCCATGTCCCTCTGTCCCTAGAGCCCTGGGATGCCCCTAGACCTCCAAGAAGTTCTGCAGTGACCCAGATACCCCAATGCAGCCAAGTGGCACCTGCACAAGGCCAGCAGCACCCACACACCTCAGAGCAGCACCGGGATGCATGGCAGGACAGCCAGGGAAGCTGGGGCATAGGAAAGGGACAAGAGGGGTGGTGGGCACAGGTCTGGCAGGGAAAGGGTGGGTGGCAATGCAGGCACCAGACTGAGACTCATGGGGGCAGTGGGAGAGCTGCCGCCACCAAGGGTTGCAACAGGGACAAGGTACCCTACAGCCTTTCCCTAAATATAGCAATTTCCCCTGATTGCCACATGCCACAGGGACAGGCAGGGTCAGGCAATGCTGACCAGTGTCCCAGAAGTGGCTTTTCCCCTTCCATTGGCAGGGTACCCATGTCCACAAATCCCTGGGGGCAGCAATGGCTCCGTGCTGCTGCCACAGGAGGTACTACTCATCATGGAGTCAGGGAAAGCCCAGAGGACCAGGATGTTTCTGGGTCCTCCAATGTCTGGACACCAACTGACTCCTTTGACTCCACTGACTCCATGTTCCAGTGCATCGCAAGCAAAGATTTCCCTATGTCTGCAAAAAGCGCTTGCTCAATGTCTCCAGAGTGTTCACGTCCCAGGTGCATGGCAGCAAGGAGCAGGGGAGGTGGGGGCCCCCTGGCAGCACGGCTGCCTGCAGCCTACCTGCACCACAGGGCAGAAGCTGGACCCACTCTCACAGGGCCCCAAAAGGGAATGCGTGGAGGGGTCGAGATGGGACAGGAAGGGAAAGACCCCAGGCAGCTCCACTCGTTGCTGCTCCTGTGCTCCTGGCATGGGGATGCAGGGGCACCCATGGCCAGCTCGGGTGAAGGCCACAGGGAGGCTGGGCCAGGAGAGATTGCACAGAGCCAGGGACATGGTATGGCCGAGCCCCAGCTGGGCTGGAGCCAAGACCGGCCCCTCGGCAGCCCAGCCCAGCCAAGGCAGGAGAGGACACAGCAGAAGAGGGACATGCCCCAGCACTACATAAAAAGCCCCCGGCAGGGAGCGGGGACAGGTGGCACCCTGAGAAGAGCCCAGAGCAGAGCTGCCAGAACTGTGGGAGAGGGGCCATGGAGCAGTACTTCTCAGCCACCCAGAAGATGGAGCAGGAGGTGATGTTCCCCAGCCTGCTGCGAGGGGTCTTCCCGCAGCAGGAGGGGGCAGCCCCAGCCGCAGGCAGCCACACAGACCTTTATGAGCGCTACCAGCTGCTGAAGGCCATCAAGCCCATGGTGGAGAAAGGCCTGGCCTCTGTCAATGACCAGAGCCCCACTGGTGCTGACACGGACATGGACACATCCTTGGGCAGCGATGAGGCGGTGGATGCGCAGCTGGAGGAACGCCTGTCCCACCACCTGACTGGCTTGCAGCAGGTCCTCACCCACCTCACCAGGGACACCAATGCTCTCACACGGAGGTACAGCCAGATCCTGGAGCAAATCAACCTCAGCGAGGGACAGCCCAGCTGGTGACCCTGTCCTGGCCACCAGGTAAGAGCTGGGGGGAACGCAGAGCTCAGGGGCAGCAAGGCAAGGGGTGGTGTGCTTGGAGAGGTCCCCAACACTGCAGGGGTGGGAAGCTCCCGGGAAGGGCCTTGAAATGGGGGTTGCCCCCTCAAATGTGGGCAGATATCCATCTCCATGCTGGAGGAGTGGGCATGGTCTCCGTTCCGAGACTCCAGGGGTGCAGGGTCTATGGACCCAGGGTTGGTGGGGCTGGGTGTCTCCCTGGCATGACCCTCGGAGTTAAGGAGTTAAGGACAGCTGCTGTTGCAGGATGGGTGCTGGTGTCACGCAGCAAAAGACGTCCCCATTTCTGACCATTGCACGCTCTTTTCCAGTCCCATTCGCCCTCCTCGCACTCTGGCAGCTGATCTCCTGGCGCTGGAACTGACCTGAGAAAACCAGATGCTGCTTTATCCTCATAGGAAGAAGCATCTGGCTGTGCCGGAAAGCCCATTGGGAGACCCTGCAGGCTCATGCTCTCCTCTTTATTTTCAAAGAGCAGCATGAAGGTGGTGGTGTTGTGCGATGGCCCCGACCCCCAACAGTCCCTGGCGACTGCCAAGCCCTTTTCCAGCTGGTACCTGGACACCAAGGGCATTTCCCCCAGTCTTTGCTAATAAAACAAACCCTGTGAAGCTATTTGTCTGTGTGGTGCTTTCACCTGGCTGGGGCCCTTGTGCGGTGTCCCAGTGTGGGGCAGGGGGATGCTGGTTCTGTGGGGAGGGGACTTTCCAGGGCAACGATGGGGAATTTGAAGGCACAAAGACTCACAAAGTCACAGGATGGTTTGGTTTGAATGGGACCTTCACAGATCATCTCATGCAATGCCCTGCTGTGTGCTGGGACATCTGGCACTACACCAGGTAGCTCAGAGCACTGTGCAACCACAGGGCACGAGCACCCTTGTTGGGCAACCTGTTGCTTTGCTCAGCAAATTCAGGCTGAAAAATGTCTTCCTTCTGTTGACAGCAACATCATTAGTAGCTGGTGCCTGATTTCTGTGCACAAAAGAGTGTGAATGTGTCCAACACTGAGCCCAGTCCTGCAACAGTGAGGGGCAGCAGAGCCGTAGCTCAGAGCACCCCTGGAAAGCAACTGCCCCCACGCTCCCAGCCCCAGGTCCAGACACAAAGCTCTGGGATACTTTGGAGGTTCTTATCTCCTCCCTCCTGATCAGGCCATTCCTCCCAGCTGCTGAGACCCCATTGGTTTTGACTTGTCTTGCCTGAGCACGGGCAGCAGGGAAAGGGTGTCCAGCTCGCTGTGGCTGAGTGAGATACTGTGGGGCCCAGGGGCTGTGCAGGAGGCAGCCAGGGGCCAGATACAGAGCAGTTCCACATCGGAAAGGGTCCTGGTCAGGCTCCAGAGAGGACAAAGACAGTTGCAAGTGGTTTGGGGCAATCAGAATCATGGGAGATGGGTCAGCAGGAGATGCTGGGGACAATATGGGATCATTTGGAGACAAATTCAGTGACATCTCCCCCTCCTCAGCGCTAGCTTGAGATGGGCACCACAGAAGGATGGTGGGTTGGGGGTTTCGCATGTGCAAATCCCAGGCCTGTGGGTACAGACACTCAAGGAGCTCATTGCACCACTGCCTAAAACACTTGCTTTTCTTGGGAAGCAGCTGTCAAGCACCGAGTCCCCCAGAGGGAACCAAACGAAGGTCCCTCAAGGCAGGGCCAGGATTTCAAAGCAAATCTGTCTCTCCTCAGTCTGGGCAAAATTGCAGCCCCGTCTTATCCAGGGAAAATGGAGCATGAGGGGTGTACTGGGAGAGACCAAGGCCGTGTGCCATTGCAATGCCACCTCTGGCTGGAGCATCATGGAGCACTATCTTTGGAGCTCCTCTGCCCCCAGGCTGAATGCAGAGCCAGGTGTTGAACTATAAGGAATGGACAGACATTGGTTCCCAGTGAGATGGGGACCACAAAGGATGCGTAGTCCCTCTGGTGGTCTACCTGACTGAAGCTCAAGTGTGGGACCCACATTCACTAGAGAACAAGGCCATTTGTGCTGGTTTAGCTGGGTCAGACTTCTTTTTCTTCCCAGTATCTGGTATGGAACTGGTATGGTTTTGATTTGTGCTGAACACACAGTTGATAATACAGAGATAGTTTTGTTGTTGCTGACAGTGCTTGCAGAGTTCTCAAGGTCTTCTCTGTGTTTTGCACTCCCACACTGGTGAGGGGGCTGAAGGTGCACAGGAATTTGGGAGGAGACAAAACAGGGATAGTATGATCCCCATATGACATCATACTCATATAAAGTGTAATGAAGGAGGAAGAAGCTGGCCGGCTTGCTCCTGCATCCCCATGCCAGGAGCACGGGAGCAGCAACGAGTGGAGCTGCCTGGGGTCTTTCCCTTCCTGTCCCATCTCGACCCCTCCACGCATTCCCTTTTGGGGCCCTGTGAGAGTGGGTCCAGCTTCTGCCCTGTGGTGCAGGTAGGCTGCAGGCAGCCGTGCTGCCAGGGGGCCCCCACCTCCCCTGCTCCTTGCTGCCATGCACCTGGGACGTGAACACTCTGGAGACATTGAGCAAGCGCTTTTTGCAGACATAGGGAAATCTTTGCTTGCGATGCACTGGAACATGGAGTCAGTGGAGTCAAAGGAGTCAGTTGGTGTCCAGACATTGGAGGACCCAGAAACATCCTGGTCCTCTGGGCTTTCCCTGACTCCATGATGAGTAGTACCTCCTGTGGCAGCAGCACGGAGCCATTGCTGCCCCCAGGGATTTGTGGACATGGGTACCCTGCCAATGGAAGGGGAAAAGCCACTTCTGGGACACTGGTCAGCATTGCCTGACCCTGCCTGTCCCTGTGGCATGTGGCAATCAGGGGAAATTGCTATATTTAGGGAAAGGCTGTAGGGTACCTTGTCCCTGTTGCAACCCTTGGTGGCGGCAGCTCTCCCACTGCCCCCATGAGTCTCAGTCTGGTGCCTGCATTGCCACCCACCCTTTCCCTGCCAGACCTGTGCCCACCACCCCTCTTGTCCCTTTCCTATGCCCCAGCTTCCCTGGCTGTCCTGCCATGCATCCCGGTGCTGCTCTGAGGTGTGTGGGTGCTGCTGGCCTTGTGCAGGTGCCACTTGGCTGCATTGGGGTATCTGGGTCACTGCAGAACTTCTTGGAGGTCTAGGGGCATCCCAGGGCTCTAGGGACAGAGGGACATGGGGAATGCTCTGCCCCCCTGCTCCCCCTACCTCTCCCAAGTTGCTTATATTATCATGGCAGCAATTTTGGGATTACTTTGGCTCAGCAGACTCAGATTGCTCCCCAGCTCACCATCCTTAGGACACGAGTAATTACCAAAATCTCTCTGTGCCTCTGGGGACCCCATCAGCCAAAAATGGGCCTCCACATCCCTGACATCCTGCTAGGAGAGACTGGGGGGAAGCTGCCACTGCCAGCAGTGATTGTAGGAGCAGAAGAAGGGGGACTTGGGTTGGAGCATGGCACAGCCACTACGGGGAAGCAGCATGGCTGGATCAGGACTGAGCTGAACTGGGGTGCCCAGCCCCAGGCTGAGGCCTCCAGGAGGCTGCTCAGAGCCATCAGGAGCCCTGGGAGGTGCAATGAGATCCTCAGCTCTCTGCTGCCATGTTTGGGCAAGTCTATGCCTGACCTGACACCCTGCTGGGAAGCCCATCCCCAGACACAGCTCAGAGGTGGACTGTGCCACCACACATGTGTCCCCAAGTGTCCCTGTGTCATCCCTGGCACCTCCTGCTGTCATATACCCCTGTAGCACCAGGGGAACCAAGGTGCCACAGCTCTGGGGTGCTGAGCACAGCTTACCCTGGGCTATCTGGCCTAGTTGCCTCATGGAGAGATGGAACTGCTGGGTCAGAGATGTTCTATGGACTGAGGGCATGGCTGGGGAAGGACCTCATGTCCTGGTGAGTTGTGGCACTAAGCTCCCTCCCAGGGAGGCTGGTTGGGGTGACTCCTGCCCACATGTCCCTAGAAGAAGGACATCTCCCAGCAGAGGCTGTCAGCTGTCACTCGTGGCTGCAGATCAATGTGTGCTCTGTGACCCTATGAAGGACAGATTGGGTTGGGTTATGCTGGATTGAATTTATAGCTGCTATTACTGTTCATCTGTTAGATATTAGGCTCCTGTGCTTGCCATGGGACTCTTGGCCTGACTGTGTAATACAGTCTCATGCTTGTCAGTGGCTGCTTTTTGCTTTCACTGCTCAGCACAGGGCTGCACTGCTGATCATGGTACCCTGCAGTGACTAGGGACATCCTGAATACATTTTGGTAACAGCTACTGCAATGTGCCTGAGCTGTCTGCTGTCCAGGATTTTGCTGCTGCACTGTACAGGCTGGAACTCCAGCGGGAATCAAGTCAGAGGGACTGTGGATTAGTCCATACAGGAGCAGGTTCATTTCTAAAGGGCCTGGGGCTGTGGGCAAGGCCATGCTGGGACAGGTATGTTTCCGAAAGTGTTGTGGCCCATAGATCCATCCCACATTGGAATGGATGCACTTCAAAGTGACTGTGGCTCTGGATAAATCTACACCTCTGGAGAGATCATGGTGCATAAGTAAGCCTGCACTTGGAGAAGGTAGAGCCCTAAAGAACTTCAGTCTGTGGGTTAGTTTAAGCCAGAGCAGGGACATGGGGAGGAGTTTGTTGCAAAGTTAAACCCTGTAATCCAGTCCAGAGGGACCAGGGTGAAGATTGTGATGAAAATATCTTTAAATTGCTGTATCCTTTTATTTGAGTTGCATGTTCCGTGAATTAGAGCAGAATAACCATCCATACCAATGGAGGACAAGCTTACAAGAAGCAATGCAAGTGCTACAGTGAGCAGAACTGAGCTGGCTTTGGTGCCTGATATCTCCTCTGGTCACACAACTTCTCCTTCCCTGACTGAACACCGTAATGGATGGAGCCCAAAGTCAGTCGATGTTTGGGGACATTTGTGGGCATTTTACAGAACTTTCACAGAACTGGTCCTGGACTAAGGGAATGGTATTGAATTAACAGATGGGAAAGGGGTGGTGGTAAATGGGAATGTATTGGATAGTGTGGGAGCTGAGCATGGCATACCTGGTAAGGAATAAGGGGGGAGAATGTGCTGATTTTGGCTGAGGTAGAGTTAGTTTTCTTCAGAGTAGCTGGTCCAGGGCTATGTTTTGGATTTGTGTTGCAAACAGTGTTGATAACAGGGATGTTTTCGTTATTGCTGTGCAGTGCTCACACAGGGCCAAGGCTCTCCCCACCACCACCATCAGTGAGGGAGCGAGCTGGGGGAGCAGCACAAGGAGTTGGGAAGGGACATAACTGGCACAGCTAACCCCAGCTATCCCAAGGGATATCCCAGACCATATGGCATCATGCTCAGCGTATGGAGCTGGAGGAAGAAGAAGGAAGAGGGCAACATTTGGAGTCATGGCTTTTGTCTTCCCAGGTCACCATTTACACAGATAGAGCCCTGCAGTCCTGGAGGTGGCTGAAGACTTGCCTGTTCATGGAAAGTGGTGAATTCATTTCTTATTTTGCTTTGCTTGTGTGCACAGCTTTTGCTTTCCCTATTAAATTCTCTTTACCTCAACCCATGAGTTTTCTCACTTCTACACTTCTGACTCTCTCCCTGATCCCACTGGTGGGGAGTGAGTGAGTTGTTGTGTGAGGCTGAGTTGCTGATGGGTTAAACAACAAAACTCACGATGAAGCTTCAACCCAAGGGCAGATGTAGCTCCTCCATTCCCACCCTAGGACACTATGATGTCTGTTCACCTCCAGGAAGCTCCATGGTGGCCCAGACATCCCACTGCATGGGGCTGCCAGAGAGTGCACACCTCAGTGCAGCACTGGGCCCCATGGCAGGGCGCCCAGAGATGCCAGGGGCAACCAGAAAGGGACAAAAGGAGAAGTGGCTTCAGCTCTGAGGGGGAGAGGGCAGACAGCAGAATGGGCACCTGGCCAGGATATGAGGGGACAGTGGGAGAGCTGCCACCACTGAGGGTTGCAAAAGGGATGAAGGACCCCTTGGCCTCTCCCAAAATAGAACAATTTCCTCCAGTTGCCACATGGTGCAAGATATACAGGATGGGCAGCTCTGGCCACTGACCAGCCATGACCTCTGCTCCAGGAGAGGAGTAGTGGGGGCAACGATGGCACCATCTGGGCTCCACTCTGGACAGTAATGGCTCCATCACATGCTTTCAGGAGTTCTCCGTTGTGGCTTTTGGTCCCATCTCTGTTCCCATCGCATGTCCCTATAACCCCATGTAGGACTCCATGCAGCAGCAGCACATCCTCAGTGAGGTTTTCCATATCAGAGTCTGATGCTGCATCCAGGCTGGCAGTCATGGACAGAGGTTGCTCAATCTCCCCGGAGTGTTCACGTCCCAGGTGCATGGCAGCAAGGAGCAGGGGAGGTGGGGGCCCCCTGGCAGCACGGCTGCCTGCAGTCTACCGGCACCACGGGGCAGAAGCTGGACCCACTCTCACAGGGCCCAAAAAGGGAACGCGTGGAGGGGTCGAGATGGGACAGGAAGGGAAAGACCCCAGGCAGCTCCACTCGTTGCTGCTCCTGTGCTCCTGGCATGGGGATGCAGGGGCACCCGTGGCCAGCTCGGGTGAAGGCCACAGGGAGGCTGAGCCAGGAGAGATTGCACAGAGCCAGGGACATGGCATGGCCGAGCCTCAGCTGGGCTGGAGCCAAGCCCGGCCCCAGGGCCATCCAGCCAAGGCAGGAGAGGACACAGCAGAGGAGGGCCGTGCCCCAACACTGCATAAAAAGCCCCCGGCAGGGAGCGGGGGCAGGTGGCACCCTGAGAAGAGCCCAGAGCAGAGCTGCCAGAACTGTGGGAGAGGGGCCATGGAGCAGTACTTCTCAGCCACCCAGAAGATGGAGCAGGAGGTGATGTTCCCCAGCCTGCTGCGAGGGGTCTTCCCGCAGCAGGAGGGGGCAGCCCCAGCCGCAGGCAGCCACACAGACCTTTATGAGCGCTACCAGCTGCTGAAGGCCATCAAGCCCATGGTGGAGAAAGGCCTGGCCTCTGTCAATGACCAGAGCCCCACTGGTGCTGACACGGACATGGACACATCCTTGGGCAGCGATGAGGCGGTGGATGCGCAGCTGGAGGAACGCCTGTCCCACCACCTGACTGGCTTGCAGCAGGTCCTCACCCACCTCACCAGGGACACCAATGCTCTCACACGGAGGTACAGCCAGATCCTGGAGCAAATCAACCTCAGCGAGGGACAGCCCAGCTGGTGACCCTGTCCTGACCACCAGGTAAGAGCTGGGGGGAACACAGAGCTCAGGGGCAGCAAGGCAAGGGGTGGTGTGCTTGGAGAGGTCCCCAACACTGCAGGGGTGGGAAGCTCCCGGGAAGGGCCTTGAAATGGGGGTTGCCCCCTCAAATGTGGGCAGATATCCACCTCCATGCTGGAGGAGTGGGCATGGTCTCCGTGCCGAGACTCCAGGGGTGCAGGGTCTATGGACCCAGGGTTGGTGGGCTGGGTGTCTCCCTGGCATGACCCTCGGAGTTAAGGAGTTAAGGACAGCTGCTGTTGCAGGATGGGTGCTGGTGTCACGCAGCAAAAGACGTCCCCATTTCTGACCATTGCACGCTCTTTTCCAGTCCCATTCGCCCTCCTCGCACTCTGGCAGCTGATCTCCTGGCGCTGGAACTGACCTGGGAAAACCAGATGCTGCTTTATCCTCATAGGAAGAAGCATCTGGCTGTGCCGGAAAGCCCATTGGGAGACCTGCAGGCTCATGCTCTCCTCTTTATTTTCAAAGAGCAGCATGAAGGTGGTGGTGTTGTGCGATGGCCCCGACCCCCAACAGTCCCTGGCGACTGCCAAGCCCTTTTCCAGCTGGTACCTGGACACCAAGGGCATTTCCCCCAGTCTTTGCTAATAAAACAAACCCTGTGAAGCTATTTGTCTGTGTGGTGCTTTCACCTGGCTGGGGCCCTTGTGCGGTGCCCCAGTGTGGGGCAGGGGGATGCTGGTTCTGTGGGGAGGGGACTTTCCAGGGCAACGATGGGGAATTTGAAGGGACAAAGACTCACAAAGTCACAGGATGGTTTGGTTTGAATGGGACCTTCACAGATCTTCTCATGCAATGCCCTGCTGTGTGCTGGGACATCTGGCACTACACCAGGTAGCTCAGAGCACTGTGCAACCACAGGGCACGGGCACCCTTGTTGGGCAACCTGTTGCTTTGCTCAGCAAATTCAGGCTGAAAAATGTCTTCCTTCTGTTGACAGCAACATCATTAGTAGCTGGTGCCTGATTTCTGTGCACAAAAGAGTGTGAATGTGTCCAACACTGAGCCCAGTCCTGCAACAGTGAGGGGCAGCAGAGCCGTAGCTCAGAGCACCCCTGGAAAGCAACTGCCCCCACGATCCCAGCCCCAGGTCCAGACACAAAGCTCTGGGATACTTTGGAGGTTCTTATCTCCTCCCTCCTGATCAGGCCATTCCTCCCAGCTGCTGAGACCCCATTGGTTTTGACTTGTCTTGCCTGAGCATGGGCAGCAGGGAAAGGGTGTCCAGCTCGCTGTGGCTGAGTGAGATACTGTGGGGCCCAGGGGCTGTGCAGGAGGCAGCCAGGGGCCAGATACAGAGCAGTTCCACATCTGAAAGGGTCCTGGTCAGGCTCCAGAGAGGACAAAGGCAGTTGCAAGTGGTTTGGGGCAATCAGAATCATGGGAGATGGGTCAGCAGGAGATGCTTGTGGACAACTTGGGATCATTTGGAGACAAATGCAGTGACACCTCCCCCTCCTCAGCTCCGGTTTGAGATGGTGGGTTGGGGGTTGGCATGTGCAAATCCCAGGCCTGTGGGTACAGACACTCAAGGAGCTCATTGCACCACTGCCTAAAACACTTGCTTTTCTTGGGAAGCAGCTGTCAAGCACCGAGTCCCCCAAAGGGAACCAAACGAAGGTCCCTCAAGGCAGGGCCAGGATTTCAAAGCAAATCTGTCTCTCCTCAGTCTGGGCAAAATTGCAGCCCCGTCTTATCCAGGGAAAATGGAGCATGAGGGGTGTACTGGGAGAGACCAAGGCCGTGTGCCATTGCAATGCCACCTCTGGCTGGAGCATCATGGAGCGCTATCTTTGGAGCTCCTCTGCTCCCAGGCTGAATGCAGAGCCAGGTGTTGAACTATAAGGAATGGACAGACATTGGTTCCCAGTGAGATGGGGACCACAAAGGATGCGTAGTCCCTCTGGTGGTTTACCTGACTGAAGCTCAAGTGTGGGACCCACATTCACTAGAGAACAAGGCCATTTGTGCTGGTTTAGCTGGGTCAGACTTCTTTTTCTTCCCAGTATCTGGTATGGAACTGGTATGGTTTTGATTTGTGCTGAACACACAGTTGATAATACAGAGATATTTCTGTTGTTGCTGACAATGCTTGCACAGTCCTCAAGGCCTTCTCTGCTTTTGCGCTGCCATGCTGGTGAGGGGGCTGAAGGTGCATGGGAATTTGGGAGGATACACAACAGGGATAGTATGATCCCCATATGACATCATGCTCAGCATATAAAGTGTGAGGAAGGAGGAAGGAGAAAGAGGGAGGGGATGCTTTGAGTGATCTCGTTTGTCTTTCCAGGATACCATTACACATGATGGAGCCCTGGGGTCCTGGGGATAATGGAACACCTGCCTGCCCATGGGAATTGGAGAATAAATTCCCTGTTCTGCTGTGTTTGCATGCACAGCTTTTGCTTTCCATATCAAATTGTTTATATCTGAAGCCACTTGTTTTCTTGATTTGACCCTTCTGACTCTCTCCCTGATCCTAATCATGGGGGAGTGAGTGAGCAGCTCTGTGGTTCTTGGTGCCTTGGTTGGGGTTAAACTATGACAGTGTCACATGGAGGAAGGCTTTCAGTCCCCTCCAGCAATGCTTTGGGCTTGGGCAGCATGCTCAGCAGCTGGAGAGCCTCGTGGTGCCCCAGGGAAGAGTCGTACCAGGACAAGGGATGAAGCACTCACCGCCACTGTTGAACATGACCAGTGAGAGATGTAAGATGTTCCCAGAAGAGGTCTGTGACCTGGCGCAGCTGGCAGGGCTTGCTGACGTGTTATGGGACACTTGCAACCCCCCAGGACTGGTGGGTCTGTCTCTGAGAGCCCCTGTCTGTGCAACTGGCCCCAAGCCCAGTCTGTCACAAGAACCTTCTGCCTGCTCCGATTGCAGGGCATTGCATCACAGTGCCCCAGGGATGCGTCAAGCCCCCGCGGGGCCCTGTTGCTGCTGACCACCACTGTTGGCCACAGCTGATAAGAGCTGTTGGATGGTCATAGCAAAGGTCTTTGTCCTGGAAAACCCCAGTGCTGGTCCCAGCAGGATGCTGGCAGACAGGGCAGGGGCAGGGGGTGCTGACTCTGCGCTGCCCTGGACAGGCTCCAGGGGCACCCGCACTCTTGCCTTCCACCACAGGGAAATTTGCGTTCTGCTCATATCATTGAAGCAAATCAGGATGTCAGCTCTTCCTTTAAATCTGTTAAGGGACACAAATCCAGCAGAGAGCAGTGACCTGGGCACCGAAGGTCAGTGTCAGGAAGTCAAGAGATAAAGCACAGTTTTGTCCCAAAATGTTAAATGAATGAGAAACCCTGAATTCCCTTCTCTAATCAGTCCCAAGGAGTCCTAATCACACAATCCCCAGTCCCAAGGAGTCCTAATCACACAACTTCCCACACCCAAGGGTGGCGGCTGCCAGCATCCCAACCCATCCACAGGGCAGGGTCTCAGCCTGCACACCCCTATCTTTCCATTTTAGGGCTCTGTGGTGTCAGCTGTACCTCGTGCTGCTGCCTGTCACCTGCTCAGGTAGGAGGAAAGCACCTGACAAATCCACACCTGCGCACCCCAGGTCTGGCTCTGGGGTCAGGTAAGTTGGCTGAGAGTCAGCCAGGTGTCCTCAGGGCAAAGGCAGTGGAGGGAGGGGATCCTTCCCTTGCACTCAGCCCTGGTGGGGCCTCACCCGGTGCAGTTTCCAGTTCTGGACTCCTCAGTACAAGAGAGACACGGAGCTTATGGAGTGGGTCCAATGGAGAGTGACAAGGACGACTGACAGACTGGAGCATCTCTCTTACAAGGAAAGGCTGAAGAAGCTGGAAGTGTTCAAAGTGGAGAAGAGAAGCTCAAGCAGATCCAATGGATGTTTATAAAGACCTGACTGAGGTGGAGAAGGTGGAGTAAGACTCTTCCCAATGGTGTCCAGTGACAGGACATTGAAGTACATAAACAGAAACACAGGAAATCCCATGTAAACATGACAAAAGCTTCCTATTTTTCTTAAAACTAAAGATGGCAAACACTGTCACGAGCTGCCCAGAGCTGGCAGTTTCCATCCTCAGAGGTATCCAGTTCCCAAACGGTCCCATCGCTGTCCCTGTTTTTAGCAGTGTTTGAGCAGGTCAGCTCCAGACGTTCCTTCCAGCCTTTCCACTGCAGATTCTGGCTCTATTCCAGCCCAGGAGTTGGCTGCAGGCTGCTCACAGCACCCAAAAGGGAGGATGCTTTGCCAGGACTGTGTGGATGTTGGGGTATCAGCAGGTCTGCTTTGGGCTGGGTTCAACAGGCTTTGACTCCTGTCATTGCTTCTCTAAGGACCTTCCCTCAAACTTGGAACATTCATGCTTCTCCTCTGGATGACACTTTCTCAGTTTTAAAAGTCCCTTTTCTAATTCCTCCGTCACCATTTAGTCCTGCTGATGGTCCTTAAATAACCAATTTGGGGAATACACCCTTCAGACAAGTATGACCTGTTCATTATCACCTTCTTGTTTTAGCAGAGGTTGTTCTCAAGGCCAGTTGCCATGGTTGGGCTGGGTGATATCCCTACACCAGCCTTGGAAAAGGTGGGTGATCAAGCAGGGCACAAGGGGACTCCCCCTCTCTGGATAAACCCATCACTTTTTCTCCTTTCCTACGCCTCAAGACTACCCAAATCAAGGTAAGCTTATTCTGCAGCCTGCCTGCACTGGTGGGCAGATGCTGGACTCACTGTCCTATGTCTCCAGGACTGGTAAGGATGGTGGTTACAGGACAGGATGAGACAGTACATAAGAGACCCCAGCCACCTTCCCTTCTTGCCACCCTGCTCATAGTGTGTGAATGCAGCAGGACCTCTGGCCAGCTCGGGTGAAGGTCACAGGGAGGCTGGGCCAGGAGGAATTGCACAGAGCCAGACATGGTGCAGCCGAGCCCCAGCTGGGCTGGAGCCAAACAGCCCTGCAGCCATCCAGTGCAGACAGGGCTGGCAAGGGAGGACAGCAGTGAACAGCAGAGGAGGGACATGCCCCAGCACTGCATAAAAAGCCCCCAGCAGGCATTGGGTGCAGGTGGCACCCTGAGAAGAACCCAGAGTAGAGCTGCTGGAGCTGTGGGAGAGGGGCCATGGAGCAGTACTTCTCAGCCACCCAGAAGATGGAGCAGGAGGTGATGTTCCCCAGCCTGCTGCGAGGGGTCTTCCCGCAGCAGGAGGGGGCAGCCCCAGCCGCAGGCAGCCACACAGACCTTTATGAGCGCTACCAGCTGCTGAAGGCCATCAAGCCCATGGTGGAGAAAGGCCTGGCATCTGTCAATGACCAGAGCTCCACCAGTGCTGACACTGATACAGCTTTAGATGAGGGTGCAGACAGCAATCTGGAGGAGCGCCTCTCCCATCACGTCAACGGCTTGCAGCAAGTTCTGACAGACCTCACCAAAAACACCAAAGCCCTCACACGGAGGTACAGCCAAATCCTGGAGGAGATCAACCTCAGTGAAGATCAGTCCAGCTCTTGAGCCTGCACTCTCTCTGTCTGAGGTAAGAGACTGGGGGCACACACTGCCAAGAAGAAGCTGATTGAGGGGTAACATAATCTGTCCTCATGCCCCATCAGCTATGTGGCTTTCCAAGTTTTGCATCACACCCCCAAATCCCAGGGGTTCTCAGTCTGCACTTCATTGCTCAACAGATTCATTCTCCTGGATCTGTCTTTCTCAACTGCCCACTGATGCAAGCTGTGCCACTGAACAAAGATCACTCTGTGAGCATCATGTTGTCACCAAGACTTCACAGTTTGCAGCATAGGCAAAGTCTTGCTGATGCTGGGCAAATAGAAAATATCCCAGAGACAAAAGGGCTGTTTGGTTGGTGCACCCTGAACTCTGGACTTCAGGAGATGTCAGACATTGGTGCTCCATCTGCTTCTCTTTTTTCTCTGATTAAAAATGTAACAGAGTCATTTTGTGGGAGGAATTCGGCACTTTCAGGTCTCTAAATATCGAAATTTGGCACACCATCTGAAAACAGCTCAGATACTTCAATTTTATCCCAGCCTGGAAAGCAAACCCATTCTCTGTGCTGGTGGAAGTTTCATCCCTAAGACCCTTTGTGCTCCATCAGAGATAGGGCTCATGGCCAAGATTCTTGTAGTGAAGTGGAGAGCATAGAAAGGTTACAGCAACAACAGAGAGCATTAACAGGACTTTACAATGTTAACCTTTGTTTAGGAGGAAACCCAGCCAGGAATGAGGACATCCTGACCAAGCTGTGTGCATTATCTCCACAGAGTGATCTGTTGTCCGCAACCCAGCGGTACATTTTCTCTTGTGCCAAGTCCCACCAAGGAACATGCTCTGTGAGCAGCACAGAGCTTGGCCGTCTGCCCGCTGGACACTGCCTGTACCATTCAGCTCGTCCTGTGGCTGATCCTGCCGGCAAGCTTCCTGCTTCATCTCACCCCCATCCCAGGGGGATTTCTGCGGGGTGGAAATGAGTGTTTTGTGTCACTGCTTTGTGGAAGGCAGGTGTAACTTTGAAGCAATGCTTTTTTTCTGTGTGTGCCTAGACCCTCCAAACCAGTCCCTTTGATAATGTAAATGAATTAAAAGCCTTGTGCACGTGTCCTGTGTTTCCTACCAGCTGTAACTTCAGTACAGCTCCTGTCCCCCAGCCCATGAGGGTGATGGCACCTTGGCCACCAAGGCCAGGCTTCAGTGCAGAGAGGAGAGCAGGGTTTCTCTGGCAGAGTGGGAATTGCATTTGCATTGGGATGTATGTTTCCCCAGCCCTCTGCCTCTCACACTTCACAAAACTGTGTAATTCTGCCACCACCCTGTGTTGGGTGATGAGATCCCAACCTGCTCCTCAGCATCCTTCCTTCCTTTCCCCAACATCCTCTTCTCTCCTGGATCCCCAACATCTAAGCTTCCCAACCCAATCAGTGCTTGCACATCCCATCCCTTGGCGTGCACTCGTCCAGCCCCTCATACCCAGCACCACCTCCACTACACACAGTCCTGTGGACAACCTGTCACAACCCTTGCTGGCCCCAGCAAAACCCAGGGAGCAATTTTGCCTTCTCTGGAAGCAGAGAAGGAGGTGGGATGCTCAACTGGGGTGAGTAGGAAGGCAGGGCTTCTCTCGCCTTCAATTCCTATGAATAGTGGAGAGACCAGGGGCAAAGCCCTCATTGCAAGCTCTTCATAGTGGCTGCAAGCTCTTCACAGGCAAGTTGGATCCTTCAGTACAGGCTGGGTCCCACCTCCAGGTGACTCCTTCCCTTCTAGACACAACTGCCAGGAAGTTCTACTGAGATGGGTGCTAGAGATAAGTGTCCCCTTGCCTGTTCAGGACATTTTAAAACAGATTTAGCTGTTGAAATAGTGCTGCTGTGGCTGAACAAATGCTGGTTCTCCATCAGCCTTCCACTTTTGATTATAAAACTGGAGATCTCTGAGGATCTGGGGCGAGAGGAGGATTGCCACCATGCTCTGTGCTGCAGGTTTCAGTTGTGTTGAGTGTGTTGCCAGTGTGCTCTCTGAATCTGCCATATCACCAGAGTGAAATATCCTTCAGACCGAAATCAGAGAGTCATCAGCAATAAAAGTCTCCATCTAAAATTAAAAAATGTTCTTTGTGTGGTACACTTGTTTCTTCTGATCACCTGGATGTAGGTACATGTCTTGGGCATGTGGTCATGTTCATGTTAACCCCTTTAGTGGGGCTCTGATTGCTCAGCAACAACTGAAGCTCCACAGCATTGTAAAGAAAGAGAAAAGCAGGAACTCCATCTCTTATTTTTATTTTAGTGAAACCCTAATTGCACAGAAAATAACAGAGAAAATTTCTCCAAAGGGAACAAGGCATTTCTGCAAGGGTGTGAACATTGTGAAATGCCCCTATGAGCTCAGCTGAACATGGTATAAACATGGGGAAGAAGTCAATGAACATGAGTATAAGGAGAATAATTTGGTTTCTTGGGAATGTGGGAACTGATGGGCTTGGTGGGCACTGATGGGCTTGTTGTATTGTTTGAACCAATGGCAGTATGAGTGATTAAATTTGTATCCCAGGGATGCCTCCCCCCATTTATCCATAGAGGAGGGACCATCCACTTTGTTGGCCAGTAGATATTTTGTTTCCTTAGCTTCTGATGGTGTCCTGGGGCCCGTTGGAAGCCAGCTCAGATCTCAGATTCTAGCTATCAGCCATGCATTCCAAGAAGATGGGTGGAGCAGATAAACTTCTGGAAGGTCTCAGGTAGGAATGTCGACGGTGTTTGTACAGCGCATGGTGTTTGATTTAGGAGTGGCTCCTGAACTGCAGAGTCACCAGCCCAGCTGCAATTCCTGAGCAGATGTAAAGCAAAATGCTGATGGTTTTTCTTTTCAGTAAAATTTTCACAAATTGTGCAGGCTGGCCACAGGTCACCAGAGCAACCCAGCAATTTGCAAGAATCGTAGAATATCCTAAGGTGGAAGGAACCCACAAGAATCAATGAGTCCAACTCTTGGCCTGCACAGGACAACCCCAAAAATTACTCCATGTCCTGGAGAACATTGTCCAAATGCTTCTTGAACTCTGTCAGGCTTGGTGCTGTGACCACTTCCCTGGGGAGCCTGTTCCAGTGCCCAGCCTCCCCCTGGATGAAGAACCTTTCCCTAATATCCAACCTAAACCTCTCCTGACACAGCTTCATGTCGTTCCCTTGGATCCTGGTCGTCAGAAAGAAGAGAGCTGTGTCTGCCCCTCTGCTTCCCCTTATGAGGAACCTGTAGAACATGATGAGTTCTCCCCTCACTCTCCTCTTCTCCAGGCTGAACAAACCAGGGGACCTCAGCCACTCCTCATACATCTTCCCCTCAAGGCCATTCAACATCTTCATAGCATTCTTTGGACTCTCTCTAATAGCTTAATGTCCTTCTTATATTGTGGATTCAGTGTATGTGCTTCAAAAGACAGAAAAATATGGGTGACCTTTACAAGAGACCTGGAGTGACTTGGTGCATCCCTGGCGAACTTCAGAATGGAGATTGGGATACCCTGCCCAATCCCAGCTGGAGTGGGTACTGTCCACATGGGAGTTCAGAAGAGCTGCACTAAGTGTGCTGCCTCTCTCTTTGCTAACCCATCCACTGCCATCTAAAATAACCTGGTTCCTCTCCTAGCTTTTCACAGGAACTTCCTCCACTGAGAGACCCTGGAGCGGATGGGTTCTGGGAATCATGTTTTTTAGGTGGCCCTTTCTTTGATTTATCTTCACTCCTGGCAGTGATAATGCTGACAGCTGTAATACAACTTGGATTTTGAGTATTCACTTGTACTAAGGCATAAAACCCAAATCTGACTGTTGTAGCCCTAGTTTTCTTAACCAGAAGCTGCCAGTTCAATATATTAAGAAAATAAATCTTTTATAAATACTTGTATAAATAGTACTATTTTCCAAACTGATGCATAAAACCATAGAATAATAGAATGGTTTGGGTTGGAAAGGACCTTAGAGATTATCCAGTTCCGACCCCCCTGCCAAGGGCATGGATGCCACCCACTGGATCAGACTGATCAGGACCGCTTCCAATCTGGTCTTGAACTTGAATTTTCAGGGATGGGGCAGCCACAACTTCTCTGGGCAGCCTGTGCCAGTGCCTCATTACCCTCTGAGTAAATGTATGCACTAGCACAGAGATGTTGCAACTCATTGTTACATACATATTTAAAGAATTTTACGAAATCTACATATTTGTTCCCCAAAAAGCCATTGTCAAGTTACTTCTTCTTCAGCAGACCCACAGTTATATGCATTAATATGATTATTCTTATGATTTGTTTTGTGGTTGCTTATCCAAGGTCCAGGCACAGCCTAATTCTTCCACGCAAAGATGTGGAAAGGATGGTCTGTGCCTGAAAGAGCTTACTGTCTTGGAAATATCCCTCTTCCATCAAATAAAAACTAACTGTGAGCAGAGGGAAATCTACTTTTGTGTGCCTACAGAAGAAATATATAGGGCCAGCAGCCACCCCATGAATAGGTAGGAAGCTTGAGGCATCACTGTGCATGAGGAGCACGAGGACAGGAATGAAGAACATCTAACTGGTTCCTCTTCCTTGTTCTCCTCATGGCTCTGTGAGTCATTTGGGCAGTCAGTGTCTCCAATAGGTCTCAGCCCCCTCCCCTTTGAGGACAGGGCCTTGGTGATCCTGCTCAAACCCCTCTGAAACACCCTCAGAGCTCTCTTTCTCTGCTCAAAGGCAAGCAGGTGGCTCCCCAACAGACCATCGATGCACCAGATGCAGCATCAAAAGATCCAAGGGATAAAGAATTTAAGGGATCCAGGCCAACAGGCAACAAACATAGAGTCCAGCTGAGACCCTGGGGGAAATTCTAGCTTAATACAACTCAAATTCCATTCTCCAAAGACAGAAACCCAGCTCACCATCCTGAGACAGCACAGCAGTGGCCAAGACCTTTCCAGGGGGTATGGAGCAGCAGCTACAATGGAGCTGCTCGTTGTGAGAATCCCAGGATTCTGGTTGCCTAAGCCTGTGGAGACTTTCATGGTCTTGGCTTTTTACTTTCTTCTCAAGCAAAGAATGAAATTAAACCAACCTCAGCTAGCTATTACCAGCAGCACAGCCTGCTGAAACCTTGTTGGAGGTACCTTCTCTGGTCCTCTCAAAAACTCTCACCCCTCTCATGCTTTTCATGGACTGCTCCCCCACCCACCAGTTTTTTTAGCATGCCTTTGACCATGGGGTAAAAAAAGGACTGACAAACTTCAAGACCAACTGTGTCCACTTAGTGCAAGCAGAGGACTTTGATGCAGAGTCAGATGCCTGCCCAGCAAAGCTGTGACATCAAACAGGTCAGATGTGTGGTCCTAGTAATCCAGGATGATCACTGGATTACTTTGATTACGCTGGTGTGATCACTTGAAAAATAGGCACCAAATCCCCATGGGCAGTCAGTCATATGATTTGGTCTCTGAAAAATTCTTCCTAAGGTCTCTTTTGACATCAGATGAATTTGGTAACTTAAATCATACCCTTAATGAAAAGGAGGGGTGAGGAATCCAACTGGGAGTAATTTGTAAAGCAGGACTGAAAAATGCCATCCTAAAACAAGTCATACAGTCAGTGGGATAAAAAAGTCCCAGAAGAAGCATAAACAGTAACAGACTTTTCACATACCTAGTGACTTTTAGCCCAAATACTTTACAGACTTCCAGACCATTCTTTGTCCCACAATGTGCCAGAGAAAGTGGTCAAGATATAAAAAAGGAGCAAAAGAGTGGAGGAACCAGACCAGTATGTTCATCACACTGAAGGGCAATAGAAAAGAATTGTGGACATCAGCTAATGACTATTCCTTTTGCTGAAGTGTGAAGGATCTCTGTTTTGGCATTGAAGGTTTGGCCTCAAAGACCATTAACCACCATTGATCTGAGGAAACTTTTCAGATGAGCTTTTGAACTAAGTAAACTAATTTCCTGGTCTTCACCCTTCCCTAGTAAAAAGCTTGTATGAGCAGAGAGGTCCACACGCCTATCCAGTTCTGCAGCTGCAGAAGGAAAGGTTATCACCTCCAGCATCGAAGACGTGGTGGATGTGAACTCTGTCAGGTATATTCAGGATATTTTCTAAAGCATCTCCCTAAACCAGCCCAAAGAATGGGATTTGCAGGAATCAAAGGCCCAGAACAAGCAGATCTTCCAGTTCTCCCTGTTTTCCAATGAATACTGATTTTTTTAAAATTTATTACAAGTCACAGAACTGGGGCTTCCAAGCAGACCTCACTAGTGCACCCAGAACTATCAGTTCTGCTGGGCTGGTAAAGGGAAAATTCAAGCCTTTCTATTCAAAGCAGCAGAGATAACTCAGACATAGGTTATAACTGAGGATCCCTCAGGATGCTTCAGAACAGCAGAAGCAAAATGTGAGATGAGTTCAATGACAGTTTACTGAAAGGCACAAAGCACTGAAAAGAATCTGTGTCCAGCTTTGATGGACCCTTTGGTGAGGACAAACTTTATTCTCAAGGTCAGTGAATCAGTGCAAATTCTAACTCTTTTTTCTTTGTGCCTCAGCCTCCTGCTCACCTTAATGTTGTCTTCTGGGAGGATACAGACCCTGGAGAACTCATTAAAAAAAGCTGGCATCCATGAACACAATGTAGATTTTGTGAAAATTATTTCCTTGTCTACCACGCTGTTTATTTTCATCACTATCTACTACAGGAAGATTTTCATCTGAAACAGAATCTGACAGACCTGAGAAACAGACCTGAGAATGCCTCGGGTTCCCTAAAGCATGGATGGTTTTATCCATCTGTATCAGCTGATCTAATAAGACATGTTGTCTCTCGTTACAAACATTAAGTTACATCTCTGTACAATCATGTCCTAGGCGATTTTGCCACCATAATGAAGCAAAGACACAGAAGAAATGAGTGGTCTGAAGACGAACTTGAAAGCACCAGTGCACTCAGAAACACCCAGAATGAAACAAAGGAGATCCTGAAGAGCTATGGTCTGGTTCTGGAAACGTTATTCAGGCCCTCTCTGATTTGATATTCTGCATTTAATAAATTAACAAAGACATAGAATTGTCGTAGGACCACAGAATGGTTTGAGTTGGAAGGAGCCTTAAAGATCATCTCATTACAACCCTACTGCGATGGGCGGGCATACCTTCCACTAGACCAGGTTGCTCAAAGCCCCATCCAGCCTGGCCTTAAACACTTGGAGGGATGGAGCAGCCACAGCTTCGCTGACCAACTTGTGCCAGTGCTTCGCCACCCTCATAGTAAAGAATTTCTTCTTAACATCTATTCTAAATCTCTCGTCTTTTAGTTTAAAACCGTTCCCTCTTGTCCTGTCACTTTTGGCCCAAGTAAAAAGTCACTCTCCCTCTTTATTATAAGCTCCCCTTTAAGTATTTATAAGCCCACTTTGAGTACATCCTTGTGAGTGTTTCAATGCTGTGGCAAAGTTTCACTGTCACTAAATCTGTGGTGCTGTCCACATTCTATGTTTGTCCATGTTCTATATTTGTCCATATTCTATATTTGGTGGGTACAGGATATTAGAAAATACTGTCATGCAAAGATAATAATCAAATATTTATGAACAATTGAGAAGACCAGTTCAGGCTTAAGCAGAGATTGAGGTTTGGTTTTATTTACCTTGCACAAATTACTCAGTGCCCAGAGATTGTATGGGTGAGGAAGAAAATGCCACCACTTTGGACGAGTTGTAGACACCCTGATCTCTCACCAGTGGGAATGATAAATGGGATCAGTGAGATGGTTTGGGATAAACTGCCTTAAAATAGCAGTGCACAAAGGCCAAAAAGCCGTGAAAATGTTTGTTGGTTTTGATACCACCGGTTGCTAAGGCAGAGGCAAGGCACACAGGCACAAATTGGAAAGGATTATTTGGCCCTCAGTCACCACACCGATGGCATTGCAGGAGGTGTGTGCTGGCAGCCAGCCCAAGTCCACCCTGCACCTTGCTGGCTGCCAGAAAACTAATGAGCGAATACTTCCGCTTCAGGCTGTTCCCTCCCTTCTCCCTACACCTACAACTAGTAGCAGGGCTGTGCCTGGAGCTCACCGGAGCCTGCAGGGCAGCAGCTGGGCTGGGAGCGTGGAAAAACTGAACCAACAAAGAAAGACCAAGTGAAAGAGGATTGGAGCACCACTGGGAGCCATCCTGGGCAGGACCCTAGCACTGAGCAACAGGTTTTTCCAAACAGCTGAGCCTTCAGCTCCCAGGGAGGATGAGTATTTCGTCGGAGCACAAGCCCCTTGGGAAGCAGGTCACCGGCAGCCTGCACACGGTGAGTAAGGTACGGGCTCAAGGGCACAATCTCCTCACGTGGGATCAAAGCACCCCCTTTGGGCTACATTTGAGTGGCTTTTCCCTCACCTGTTACCTGAAGGCCAGGCTTTGCCACACGTATGACTAAGAAGAAGATTCTAGCTAAACAGCTGTGTCTGACTTTGGCCTCTTTGCACCTGTTTGCTTACAGAAGGCCAGGTCCCTCCCTGGTGTACAAGACCTGGCAACAGCAAATAACCACAGTGGTTCTTCTTCTCCTTAGACAAGAGGAGGAATTCAATTAATATGAACTTTAATTGATCAGATCCCTAAATAAAAGCCTGCTGTGGGTTTTGGGAGGGGTTCAACAATTCTTATGAGTCTCTGACAATGCAAAAGCTGCTCTGTTGTGGACATGCAAAATCATCAGGTGAGAGCAATGGTTTCTGTACCAATTAGGAAAACTAGTGGCAATCTCAGATAAACTGCATTTTACCAGCCAGAAACCACTGATGAGATGATTTCCTTGTCCTCTTCTCTGCCCTCAGTCTGTTGCTAACCAGTTTGTCTTCTCTGCTGTAGCTGTACAGTCTCTCTTCCAGACCTCGCTGTCTAAAGAAAACAACCATCTTGTGTTGCACTTTTCAGGTGTAGGTTGTAAAAAGGTTCTCCAGGGAGGTAACTGTTTTACAGGTTAATAAATTGTGGCACAAAGAGGGGAATGACTTTTCTAAGAGTCACCTTAGGACTGGTGCCAGTACTCCCAGTCTGCTGGGAACCAGTTTGGTGCCAGGGCAAAACCATTAATCGAGATCTGAGAACATACAGTTAGTTGAGCTACTGCATTAATGAAAAACATGTCATCCACTTGAATTAGTGACAAACAGTATGAAACAACTGACCTGCTATTCGAAAAAGGAGCAAAGGCTCAAAAGCATGAGACTCTCCTGTCAAATGACCCCTGCTGGGGAGAGCTGCTGGTATTACCTGGACTAATGGCAAATTTCCTAATTACAGACTAATTACTACACAAACAGCTTTGAACTGTGTACTTCAGTGTGTGGTAATCACAAGATAGACTCAAATAAACAGTATTTGTCTCCTTGTCCCCAAGGTAAATGATTGCCCTCGAGATGGAGCCACTCAAACTAGTCCAAAGCAGCATTTCAGCTGGGTGTTTGGCCTGAATCTTCTACAGCCTCCCTGGGCTGCTTAGACTGTGAGCAAGTTTCTGCTAGATCTGAGAGTTTGCTGCTGTTTAAAGTCTCCCCTTGCACCAGGTTGTCTGTTCCTAGTTCCTTCCTTTTGTCAGCTCCCTTGCTTGCTAAATCCTCTGTGAGCCAACCCAGCCCACTTAGATGAAAGAGAAGCAGAGCTGGCATGAGGTGAGGAACACAAGCACATAGGTAGGTACAAAGACAGAAGCGGGAGAGGGCAGCAGGAGCCCTCCCTTCTCTTGGTGTGAGCTGTGAGATCAGCTCACGTCATCTCACGGGTCTGTACCCGTGGGATCCAGCTAAGCATTTAAGTACACACTTCACTTGAGGCATGTGACCAGCAGCACTGAGGCAGATCCTTGCGTGATCGAATCCAAGAAAGCACAGGTGAGTTCCTGAAGAATAGAGTTGTTTACTGACTCACGCCTTCCCAATGGCAGGTGTGGCCCTGGCCAGGCTTGTGACTTGCATTACAGCAGTGACGGTGGGAGGGAAGACAGCTGCCTTCTTTCTTCCCTCTGCTTTTCATCTGCTGAGAACTACATGAAATGGCCAAGTGCAAAGGGAGACTATTAAAAGCTAGGCACTAGGTCCAGCTTTGCCGGCCTTCAGGCCTCCTCCAATTCAGACAATGGTGTTAATGCGGGTCCAATTCAGACAATGGTGTTAATGCGGGGGGGGGGGGGGATCCAAACAAACCCACTAACTTTATATTCTTCCCTCTTAACTTTATGTCAGTTGCATGAATTATTTTCTTTACTTCCGAGCTGAAGCTATCCAACATTTTTAGGTGCTTTGCTCAACACCTTCTGTCTGGTATCTCTGACATGCTGGATATTTTTCAGTGTTTCTAACTTTAGTTTGTAGTGCTTGTAGCTTTAGTTCCTCCTTTGAAGAAAAAAGAACAGCTTGGTTGACAAAAATGACACAGCGCAGCTTTGGGCTCTATCTCTGTCCCTCTGCACATGGGGAGGGTGGGAGCTCTCGTATTGCTCTTGCTCTGAGGACAGTGACCCACAGGGACAACACTTATGCAGGACTTAAGAGATCAGTGTTGAACCCTGTAGTCACTTACAGCTTCTCTGGGCAGGGCACTTCTTTTTCCTCTTCCCCACTGGAAAAACAACACTTTCCTACATCCCAAAGATGTGGTGAGGACTTAGCCATTTAGAAATGCCCAAGTCTCTGCTGCTCCGGTTGCGAGGGCTCTATAAGCATCCTGCATCTGCTTTTTACAATAAATGGGGTAGACATACCCATCTGATCCCCAAGATCATTTTATCATTCCAACTTCCATGTTCATGGCCTCAGATGACTAATGAACACGGCTTTTTGTCCCCTTGTGATACTTGCAGTTGTCACCAATTGTGGAGTTAAATGTTGGTGGGGAGATGTACACAACAACACTGAGCACCTTAAAGAAACACCCTGGCTCCAAGCTGGCAGAGATGTTCACCGGCCAGCCCAAACTCAGGACTGATTCTGAAGGGAGGTTCTTCATTGACAGGCCAGGCACCTACTTCAAATACATCTTGGAGTACCTGCGCAGTAACCAAGTGCCCACCCAGTGCATCCAGGATGTCTACAAGGAGGCATTGTTCTATGACATAGAACCTCTAATCAAGCAGCTAGAGGACTCCCCACAGATCTTTGGGGAGCTTGTGGCAAGGAAGCAGTTTCTGGCTCGTGTGCCCAACTACAGCGAGAACATTGAGCTGATGATCCGCATTGCGAGGGCAGAAGCGGTTGCATCCCGCCAGTCCAGTGTCATCGTGTGCGTGGTCAGAACTGAGGAGGATGCAGCCAGGTGTCAGGATGCCCTGAACAGTTTGGACATGGATAAAAAATCCGTGGTGAAGTTTGGCCCCTGGAAGGCTGTGCCAAGTATTTCGGACCTGCTGGATTGCATTCAAATGGATGTTGAAGCCAAAGGGTATAAAATATCTGTACAGCCCCATGTTGCTGAAAAAGGTTTTCGCTTCAAATCACAGGATTTCTTCTACAAGTTCCTCTTCACCTGGTGGTAGCAAAGTGCCATCATTGATGGGGAATGGAAGAAAGCAATTATTAAAATAAATTAACCTGAGCCATAGAGACTAAGCCATAGACTACCAGAGGGACAGGAAGGAATGTGCCGGGCAATGAAAGGATCTCCTTTGGCTGTTTGCCAAATTAAATCAAGCATTTAAGAGCCACTATTTTCTTGGGCTTTAGGGGATAACTTTTTAGGGGATTTAAAAGGTACCAGGAAAAGGAGGAATTTTACTCTTTCAGTATTGCTATTTGTTAAATTCAAAGACATGGATCTGTGGATCAAGCCAACCTCACTCAACCTAAGAGAAATGAACAATCCCAAATGCATCTCATGGACATGTCAAGTTGGTCTCTTGCTGTAAATGGGAACACTTGTACAAGTCCTGACAGAAACAGTGACATTAATGCGTGCTCAAATGAAATTTGGATTCTTAATGAGAAGGCAAAAGCTCTTCTCCCTGTTTCCCACACCAGTGCCTGGGTTGAAAAGGATTCAGTGTCCCATGATCTCTTATTCCTGCAGCAGACATCCTGCTCTCTAGTCAATGTATTTATTACCATTATTTATTATTTATTCTGAAGGAAAGACAGAGAACCTCAGTTATGGTGCAGGATCAACAAAAGGCAAAAATACCACCACTGATGTCAGGAGTTCGGAAATCTAAGGACAGGCACTCACCTCTCAGGTCGCACAATTTTAATCTTTTTCTTATGACATATTATGATGACACTATTCCTAAATATATGAGCTTTTGGAAGAACTGGGAAACCCCACCATGATTTGATGGGAAGGAAGTGTTACTGCAGCAATAGCTTGCAAATTATCTTTTACAGAACACAAGTTGGGTCCTAAATTGTGTTTTATAAATCTTACAATTTGAAAGTTTATTTTTATACCGGAGATGTCTTGGTTTTAATCACTCTGAAAATCATAATGGTGATCTGAAAATCATAATGGAATTTGATGATGATCGCATTTCCTTTACTTCTCAGAAGATGGATTTCTTCAGTTAAGGATAATAATCATAGAATCATGAGATGGTCCCTGGGATGTTAAATAAATAACTTTTAAAAGCTTCTTGAATGATGCAGAAGTGCTTTATTTACTGCTATTTTCCCCTCAAAATTCCCAGATTTTTTGAAAGCCCTGAAGTTTTGTCTTTATGGCAATGGATTTGGGTCATTCCTAATTAAATTGGGTTTGTGATGTGCCCATCCTAGCACAGATTTCCTGCCAGGGACAATCTGGAGTCATGCCATTGACTGCAGGGCAGTTCTGCTATAGGAAACTGTAGTAAGAATGGACACAGTCAGTGTCTGAGATGACAAAAAACATTAGAAAACAGGATCTTTTGCTCATAACCAAGTGGTTGGTGGCGCTTAGCCTAGAAGAGAGTTTGAGGAGGCTGCCCAGTAGACAAAAGGCTGCTTTAAAGAGATCTGTTACATTTTGTACTTACAAAAAGTTAGAAAACTGGCTTAAGTTGCAAGGAGATGGCAATTAGGTATTAGGAGAAAACAATCTGATTATAGGGTAGTTAAAGTAGCAAACCAACCAACCTCCTAAGTCCACAGGACAGCTGCCATGAGAAAATTTAATTTGCATATACCAGAATCCTGTGTTTAGTTGTGGGCCCCTCTTAGTAGGACAGGCACTGAGGTGCTGGATTGTGCCCAGAGAAGGGCAGTGGAGGTGGAAGGGCTGGAGCACAAGTGTGATGAGGAGTGGCTGAGGGAGCTGAGGGCGCTTAGTCTGGAGGAAAGGAGGCTTGGGGGGGACTTCCTCCTTCTTTACTAGTCCCTGAAAGGAGATTGTAGCCAGGTGGGGGGTGGTCTGGTCTCCCAAGTGACAAGTGGTAGGAAAAGAGGAAGTTACCTCAAGTTTTTACACGAAAAATTAATTGGGAAAAATTAATTCACCAAAACAGTGGTTAGGCATTGAAACAGGCTGCCCAGGGAAATGTGGAAGTCACCATCTCTGGAAGTGTTAAAAATGTGTGTGGATGTGGCACTTGGTGACATTTAGTGGGAGGCTCGACAGTGCTGGTTTAATGGTTGGACTCAATGATCTTAAGAGACCTTTTCCAGCCTTAATGATTCTATGACTTTAATAGTTTTATCAAGGATGTCTCATAAAACAGCAGAGACATCAAAGCATCATCAGGTAGAGCCTCTGCTGGGGAAGGGAGCCTGGATGAGATTACTGAGCACCCTGTCCTGTCATGTAGTGAAAACTCCCAGTGATGTGGACTCCACTGGGTCCCTGGGGAGGTTCATCCACTCAATGATGGTTCTCACTGTGTAAAATTTTTTTTATAACTCTCCTGGTGCAACTTGCCCCTGTGGCCCCTTGTCTCATCCACACTGCTCCTCATGAAGAGAGAAACACCATCTGTCTGTGTGGATGTCCTTTAAGCACAGGGAACACTGTGCTGAGGTCCCTCTGGGGAGAAGTGACCCAGCTCCTTCAATCCTTCCTCCAAGGCAGGTTCTCCAGACCTGCAGTTGGCTCCCTGGCCCTCCTTTGGAGCAACCACAGAAGAGGATGGGAGTGCATCATCTTAAGCTGTGCCATGGGAGGTTTAGGTTGGATATTAAGGAGGAATTTCTTCATAGACAGGGTGACTAAACATCGGAATGGACTGCCCAGGAGGTGGTGGAGTCCCTGTCCTTGGAGGAGTTTAAGGAAAGACTGGACGTGGCACTTGGTGCTGTGGTGCAGTTGACAAGGTGGTGTTCAGTCATAGGTTAGACTGGATGATCTCCAAGGTCTTTTCCAACCTCACTGGTTCTGCGACTACAGGATTCAGCTCCTGTTGGAAGAAATTTGAACTTAGAAGTTTTTGTGCACAACCCAGGCCATGGAGAGGGAAATGGGGCCCCTGCATCTTTGAGCCTGCTTCAAGAAAAGCAGTAAACAATAGAAAGAATGCGGCAGCCATTGGGAGAAGCAGGTAAACACATTCACACAGAAGGGCATAGTTTTGAGAAAAGTACCAATCCAGCTGGTAGCACGCCCTAGCCATTGACCAATGATATTCCTGTACTATTCGTAGACTCAGAAAATATGCGATATGTGTGTGCGTAATGTAAACAATAAATCAGAGCACAGATCATACTCCTATGGAAGTTACGTTGTGACTCTCGCGCCAAAACCTGGGGAGCTCAAATATTGACATTTTTTACTTTAAGCTCCTTCCCAAATCCCCTAGTCCCAAAGAGGTGACCAAACTGTGTCCACCTCTGGCCAAAGGGTGGGTGTCACAGACACAGCTGCTGCCCTGTCTTCTGCCATCTCCCTGGACACAGCTCTGCCGGGCTGCTTCTGTGCCAAGGCCACCTTCCCTCCCCTCTCCTCCAGGGCCACACGTCTGCAGGCCATGCTAAACCTCCTTGTGTGCCTAACACAGCGCCAAGCCACGTCACCGATACTTGTACGTATGTATGGCCAGACTTGGCGAACGCAGATTTGGGCAGGGGTCTCCCCACATGGGTGTGCCCTTCCAGCCTGTGCAGTGGATTTTTTAGGTGAGGCACAGCGTGCGCAGAACTGGCCCCACCGTTTCAGTCCTGAGGTCCATTTGCCACGGCCGAGTGAGCTTGGACAGTGACAGGGAAGTCCTCGGGACTGTCACAGCACCCGGTACTAACCGGGGCTGACCCTGCTGAGCATCCGAGATGTGACGGGATGGGATGGCAGGGAGGCATTGAACTGCCAGCGGACGGTCCCACTGAGACTGGAACTCAGGTCCTTGGGATTCAGAGTCCAGAGTGCTCTCCTTTATACCACGGGACCGCCAACTCGATATATATACTTCTGATATTTTAATTTATATCGCTATATGATCTTTATACGGTCTCGAGTCGAACAGCAGCGGTCCCGAGGGGGTGCTGTGGAGGAGGACGGTGCAGGAACCTGCCATCCCTGGCCCCGTCCCAGGACCACGAGAGCTCCCGGCACCACCGAGCGCGGCCTCGGCCGGAAAGGGTGGCCCTTCCCCGCGGCCCCTCCCCGGGCCCCTCTACGGTTCCTGTTCCGGAGCGGCGCCATGGCGGCGCACCTGAAGAAGCGGGTTTATGAGGAGTTCACCAAGGTGGTCCAGGTGGGTCTGGCCGGGCATGAGCTCTGCCGTGCGGCGGGAGATGCTGGTGGGTGAGGCGGAGCTGTGAGGAAACCCCCCGGGGCCGAGCCTGGGAGCGCCGTCCGCCCGCCCACCGGGCCTCGGGAAATGTCCCGAGGGGGGCTGGAGACGAGCAGGTCGGGTCCGCGCCGGGTTTAGGGAGGCTGGAGCTGCCTGGAGGTGGGAGGGCTGCGGGAGGGGAGGATGTCTCTCTCAGGAGCGACCTGGGGAGGGCCGCGAGTGCTGCGAGGCAGGACGCGGCTTCCCCCAGCCCGGGACTGGGGAAGGCAGCACAGCGAGTTTCTGGGCTGCTCCAGGCCGGTGGACAGAGGAGAAATCATGTGTGCCTTGAGTTGGTTGTCTGGTGTTGGAAGCAGCAGGGTTTGTCCCGGGCTGGGGTGGGGAGAGGCCACGTTTGCCGGGAACAGAGGCTGTAGAGGGGTCAGAGTGTGCTCCTTCCTGAGACAGCCGGGAGAGATGTGTGCCTTCCCGAGACAGGTGAGGGAGGTGCGTGCCTTCCCGAGACAGGTGAGGGAGGTGCGTGCCTTCCCGAGGTGTGTGCCTTCCTGAGACAGGTGAGGGGGATGTGTGTGCCTTCCTAAGACAGGTGAGGGGGATGTGTGTGCCTTCCTGAGAGCTGAGAGAGGCTGCTGACTGTGTAGCACACGGGAGCTTCCTTAGGTTTCCCATGGTGAGTTTGGGAAGAAGTGTGTCAGGATTTGCTCTGTTTCTGAGCCGTGCCCCTCTGCCCACAGCAGCCACACGAGGACCTGTCCACCAAGAAGCTGCGGCTGACCAAGCCCAGCAAGTCGGCGGCGCTCCATGTGGACCTGTGCAAAGCCACCTCGCCTGCAGATGCCTTGCAGTACCTGCTCCAGTTTGCCAGGAAACCCGTGGAAGTGGAGAGCGTGGAAGGGGTTGTCAGGATCCTGCTGGAGCATTACTACAAGGTGGTGAAGCTGGGAGCCAAGCATGCTTGCTCCTTCTGGTCTTGTTGCCTTGGTGTGGGATGTGGACCAGGGAGTCACAGGCTCCTGTGTGGCTGAGTTGCCAACACCCTGGGCTGGTGGGTGCCCTGCATAAGGAGAGTGAGTGACTGTAGCCCTTTCCCCAAGTGATTTCTGATTGTGTTACTTGGTCCCTTTGCTGTTGGTTTCTGAACCCTGTGACAAGGATGTGACAGTGTTATCCCTGCACATGCCCTGTGAGGTGACTTGTAAGTTAACTTGACAAAGGACAAAAGACATGTCAAGTTTTCCAGGGAGCCTGGCTGTCCAGAGCTGTTTCAGCTTTATTTAAATCCTTCCTGACTGATGTTTCCTTCCCTTGCTCCTAGTTTTTTCTAGCAGTGAAGAAAAGTTTTAGCTATTGCTTCTGCTGTGAAAAAAGCACTTTTAGAACCGTAAAATGACTTGAGTTGGAAAGGACCTTAAAGACTATCCAGTTCCAACTCCCCTGCCATGGGTAGGGACACCTTCCACTAGACCAGGTTGCTCAAAGCCCTGTAAAACCTGACCTGGAACACTTACAGGGACAGGGCAGCCAGAACTTCCCTGGGCACCCTGTTCCAGTGTCTCACCACCCTGACAGTCAATAACTGTGTCCTAATATCTGATCTAAATCTACTCTCTTTCAGTTAAAATCTACTCCGTCTTGTCCTGTCACTCCATGCCCTTGGGAAAAGTCTTTCTTCATCTTTTTTCTAGGCTCTCTTCAGTTACTGGAAGGCTGCAATTAGGTCACCCCTAAACTGTCTCTTTTCCAGGCTGGATAATCCCAATTCTCTCAGCCTTTCCTTGTAGGAGAGGTCCTCCATCCCACAGATGATAAAATGATGCTTCTGAAAAACTTTTCAACAAAAAAAATACTAGCAGCAGAATAACAGAAGTTATTTTGTTATTATTGTAGTACACTTCACTTGACAAAGTAAAACTTCATTGCATTTGGCAAAGCTGCACTGTAGGCTGAAACATTTCTCATGAATATCCTTGTGCTGTAATGTCTTTCTTTTTACAATTGGGTTTAATTTGCTTTGAACTTACACTAACAAACTCTTAAGTTGCATTTTCTCCCTTTCTGTACTTTTCCTGCTTTGGCTTATGAGTTGAGACATTTTTTTGATGGGAACTTATTTTTGTCATTGGACTAGTCCCCCTTCACAAGAGTGTGCAACTTAAAGGACTTAATCTGATAATCTTACGGGAAGAAAACTGCAGGGGATCAATTTCTTCTCCCAAGTAACAAGTGACAGGACAAAAGGGAATGGCCTCAAGTTGTACCAGGGGAGGTTTGGATTGGATATTAGGAAAAATTTCTACACTGGGAAGGTTGTCAAGCACTGGAATGGGCTCCCCAGGGAGTGGTGGAGTCACCATCCCTGGAAGGATTTCCAAGACATGTAAAATGTGACACCTGAGAACATGGTTTAGTCCTGGCCCTGACAGTGCTGGGTTAATGGTTGGACTTGATGATCTTGGAGATCTTTTCCTCTAAACAGAAACCTGACCTTGTAAGCTGTAACTGCAGTGGAAGTTGTGTGGTCATTTATTTGTTTGTAATGTCTCTGTTTTGTTCAAGATGGTGCCGTAGCCTCCTGCTCCTTCGTCCCTGTGTATTTTGATAGGGCAGTCCCCATGCAGTCCTCATGGCCTCTGAAATGGATCAGAAAAATAATCTGCTTTTCCCTTTCTCTCCCTTTTCCCATCCACCATTCCCGTGTCTCTGCTGACAGTTGTATGAGTGCAGCTGAGCAGGGAGCATGCTGGGGTGTGTGAGGGAAAGCTGAGGGCACGATATTGTGAGCTGGTGTTGCTGTAAGTGATGGTGTGTCATCAAACAGTGGCTTGTGGTGATCCTGCAAGCACTTTCATGATTTCTGAGGGTGGTTGGGATGGAAGGCTCGAGGCACCTTCACTTACTGGTGTTTTAGTTGTGGAGACAGTGATCAAACCTGCAGAGTAAAAGGGGAGCTTTCACTGGTTTCCTGTTGGAAAAGAAAAAGAAATGGAGCAAAAGCACCAGATGTGTAAATAACCCAATACTGTGGATATCCATGAATCCTACCACTGATGTGAGCAGTCCAGTGACAGTACCTGTTGTTCAAGCATGCAACTTTCACCCTGAAAAGAGAAAATGCTTCTCAGCTAAGCTGGGAAAGGGACGACTCCCATGGATGTCATGTTTGACAACCCTTTAAATTAGGAAAACTTTTTAAGTTTTTGAACAATATGAAGGTAATTTTGAGAAATTATGAGTGAAAGAATCAGTTTGCAATGTACTGAAAGCTGCCATGCAAACATTCTGGCATAGTTAGTTTTCTATGGAGTGTGCTGTGGACATGTGGAGGAGAAAGTAGCCTGAGAGTAAAATTCAGACCCTTGTGCTGAATTACGTGTTGGTCTTGCCTGTGTGTAGTGTTGTATGTTCTTCAGACATGTAAAATGGATGTGTGTTGTTTCCTTTTAGGAGAATGATGCCTCTGTAAGATTGAAGATTGCATCTTTGCTGGGCTTGTTGTCAAAGACTGACGGGTTTTCCCCAGACTGTATTATGGATGATGCCATCAACACACTTCAAAATGAGAGTAAGTTTCTCATTTTCAGGTGGTGCTTGAGGTCAAGGCAGAATCCTGCTGTCGAAGCCTTTGGTGTAGTGGCGGGGCCTTACATCTGAGGTGTATGATTTGGAATTGCTGCTCAGGGTGTTTATTTTCTGCTTTTGTGAATGCTGACAGACAATTGCATGTTCAGAGGAGAAGAAAAATGTTCCTCAGACCTGCCTGCTGTATATCCTTGTCCTAAGGGAACACAAGGTTTGCTTTTGCATCTCCATGTGAGAACTGTTGCTTCTGGAGTTTTCTGTTCTACAGGACAGTCTTGCTTAAAGTGGAATCCTGTTTGAAGAGGAGGTTTTTTTCTATCATGCTGCAGACCAGCTTATCAGGCTGTATCAACAGGACTGTAGACAGGTCAAGGGAGGGGATTTAATTCCTTTTACTCAGCACTGCTTAGGCCACATCTGGAATACCATATCCAGTTTTGGGCTCACTCAGACTAGTGCTGGTAAAGTTGAGTGAGTTCAGCAGAAGCACTGAGGTAGTTGAGGACTGGAGTATGTGATGTGTGCAAGGAGTGGCTGAGGGAGCTGAGCTTGTTCAGGCCTTGAAAGGAGATTTCAGGATGACCTTCCAAGCCCGTTCAGTCCGTGACCCTGTAGCTGGTAGGAGCTCAGGAAAGTGATAATGTGGCATTTCACTGTTTTGTTTTGCAGAGTCTCACCAAGTCCTCGCTCAGCTGCTGGACACCTTGTTAGTGATTGGCACAAAACTTCCAGAGAATCCATCTGTCAGGATGAGGCTGGTAGAGGTGGCCTGCAAGGTAAGGTGGCCTGCAAGAAAAACTGCCACAAGCTAAAAAGAAAGGTAGTCAGCATTTAAATCACTTTCATTTTTCTCAAACAACTGTTACAATAACTGTTTTTTTAAACGACTGGGAAACTTAATGTGATAAGTTGTTTCAAAGGGGTGAGAGAACAATAAGAATCTTTCCTTTTGTTCCACAGCATCTGACAGATTCTTCTCACGGTGTAAGAAATAAGTGTCTTCAGTTAATTGGTTGTCTTGGACCAGTGGAAAAAGGTGTTGCGAAAGAAGCTGAAAGTCAGGCTGCCAAAGATGTCCAGAAGATAATAGGAGATCATTTTAATGACCAGGACCCTCGTGTTAGAACTGCAGCTATAAAAGCCATGGTAAGTGTTGCTGGTACAGTGGAAGAAACAGTTTGGGGTTGTAAAAGAAAGCTGGTGGGGGCTGCAGCCTCATCTAGAGGTCTGAGTTAGAGAGTATTTAATTAGGTTAGTAGAAGTTCATTTAGTGTATCACAATCACCTGGAAAAATAAGCTAGGTCTTGAAATGTGAGAGTAATATGAGATCTCAAAGTGCGTTTAGTGTTTCATAGTAACTTCTGTTTCAGCTATAGCTGAAGGAGCTTTTCAATTTGTTCACTCTCTTGAGTGTATGTAGGCTCTTTCTTCTAAAGATAAATCTGTATTTCTTGATTTGGCATTGATTATCAGAACTACAATAAGCCACCAGTGCTCCAACATGCAGTGGGTGGCTGCTTGTGACAGGAAACCTGGGTGATAAGTCCAGAAAGAATAGTTTGTTTTAAAAGGTTTACATTTTGCCTCATGGTTGCACAGTTAGTGTTCTCTAACTGTCCGTGAAGTTTACTGGTTTTTTGTGTGGAAATCCTTCAGAAGTTTTCACCTTTGCAGAAATGCAAGCAAAGACCATGCATTTGAAAGTGTTGCATAATAATGCAAGTTGCCTGTGAGCACATAAACATACAGAAGTTGCTCTATTACCTTGAAAGGTTATAATAATATCTAATCTAAAGTGATGGTCAACAGGGCTATTTGAGTTAGTGATGAAACTCCAAAGAAGGAAGGAGATTGCATTTGAGGAGATCAGATTGCACTTGGATCTGTCTGGGATCTCCCTCTGCTGGAGGTTGCATTTATTCTTCACAGAATCATAGACTCATTTAGGTTAGAAAAGACGTGTAAGATCGGTGAGTCCAACCAGCACTGACAAGCCCACCACTAAACCATGTCCCTAAGAGCCACATCAACTTTTTTTCGAAATCCTTCCAGGGGTGGTGGTTCCACCACTGGCCTGAGCAGCCTCTTGCAGTGCTTGTCAGCCACTTCTGTGAAGAAATTTTTCATAATACCCAATTTAAACTTCCAGTTTCTGTCAGTACAACGTTTTTAAAGTAATTTGCATGATTTTTACAATGATGTTCCGTCAGATCCATAGTAAGATTTATGACCTTGAATGTACAATTATAGCACAGAGAAAACTGTGTTTCTGTGGTTTGAAGCATGGAACATCCTAACTGAATGCAGGGTCATTAACTACTTTTAGGGTTCTTGATCATAGTTTCCCTTGCTACTGTGTTTGTGGGTTTTGGATTTTTTTCTTTAATTTGGTGTTGTACTTTGAAGAAGTGGATAATAGTGAAGAAAATGTTTCTTTTTGACTATATTCAACCAGATGTTATCCCTTTATTTGTAAGTCAGATTCATGATACTGCCTTATTCCAGATAGAAGCAATGTTTTGTGGGACTCCTTTTGCTGTTCCTCTGGTTCGGTAATTGAAAGATTTGCAAGGCATGAAACCTCAATGCTGCTTTTGGATCCATATTTCAGGAATGATACTAAACTAATTTTTTTGAGGATTCCTACATCTGTTTTAACTGTGGTTGAACATGGCTAACATTAAACAATGTTTTGAAGTTTGGGAGAATGAACAGTCAGTGTATTTATAGAAATTGTATTTTTCTAATCAGTCAACATATGAATGGCTCTGAAGTTAAAAAGTTATACTAAGGTTAAGAGTATTATTTAAAATACTAATGGTTAAGGTAATGTAATATTTTAATTATATCGGCAGCAAGAAATGCAAGCAGCAAGAAATTTACTCAAAATAGAAAAAATGGTGAAAAATTAGTCTGTATCACTTAAACATATAGTTTTACTTTCTTGCATTTTGGGGTTTTTTTCCCTGTAGCTGCAGCTTCATGAAAGAGGATTAAAGCTACAGCAGGCTATTTACAGCCAGGTAAGCACTTGTATTAATTTGGGGGTTTTTTTGTACGTGTGTACATACCTTTCTTTTTAAATTCTGTGCCAGTGTGCTTTGAGAGGAGGAGGGCACTGAGCAGAGGAGGAGTATTTTGAACTTCAGTTGCCTGTATTCCTTATAGTCCTATGACACAAAGTGAAAATAAAAGTGTATTTTGCATCCATTGTGCATAAATGCACTAAAACATATGCTTTGATATATATTGCTTATTGGGGAGATAATCATGGGAAAGGCAAGGCATGATGTAATCATTACTGTCAGCTGGTAGTAAGTCTTGAAGTCTTAAATCCTTGTTCATTGGGGAGCACACATGAAGCCTGTATTTGTTATGTCAGTCAGGCTGTGCAGCCGGAGCCTGTATCAAATCAGTTCTGTTCCAGTTCTGTTCATCCTCCCTGCACGGTACAGGCAACTCCAGAGTTCTACAGCATGTGCCTGATTGACTTTATTAGGACTAATCTGCCTGATCAAACTTGGAAATACTGGGGAGTAGAAGGGAAGACTGAATTCATCTTGACTTTCAATGTGTCCTTAGTTGTTCGTGGTCAGGGTGCTGATTGCACTGGGGGAAGTGAATGACAGCTCAGGTGCAGATGTTTCAGGTGTATTGGAGTGTGAATCTTCTTTCAGGCCTGCAAGCTGTTGGCAGATGATTATGAACAGGTTCGGAGTGCTGCAGTTCAGCTAATTTGGGTCCTCAGTCAACTTTACCCTGAAAGGTATGTAATGAATGCAGAGTATTGGCCAAGCAATCATCCTGATCCTGAGAGTTTTGTGCTAGTTACTTTGAGGAGCAGCTGTTAGAGAACTGATTTGTACAAACTGCTGATACCAGATAAGAATGCACTGATGCTGTGAAGTTTTGGGTTCTGGTGTTTGTTGTACATCTATAAGAATTCAGCATAGTTGTTTCTCACTTGATGCCATCCAGTATGGAATACAATCAACAAACTGATAACATGTTTCTCTACATTAGCATTGTCCCGATTCCTTCTTCTAATGAAGAAATTCGCTTGGTTGATGATGCCTTTGGAAAAATCTGTCATATGGTTAGTGATGGTTCCTGGGTTGTTAGAGTACAGGCTGCTAAGTTATTGGTGAGTTGCATTCTTTTCTTCTCTAGCTGAGAGTAATTCCTCTTAAATTATTTCACTTTTCATATGTATTTCAAAAGAAATGGGAGAATGTTTAAAAACTGTATGGGTAAATTTCTACCAAAATTCTGGAGATGAAAGAATGAGAGAGGTTGAAGAAACCCAACAGTTTCTCAGCTGAACTACGCAGTGATTCTTTCCTTGAGTATCCAAGAGAAAAAACAAGCACTGCCCCTACTTCTCCAGCACAGGACAAGTAAACAAACTAAACTTGGGAAAAGGTGATGTTCTGACTGTTTTAAGTACACTTCTTTAGATTCTGACTTAGAGTAGTATCAGGTAGTGTATAAAGCTGTTGGAATGAGCGGGTAAGATTGGATGCTGTGTTGGGTTAAGTCAGGAAATTACATGGTGCAATTTAGAACAATCCTGTTTCTTTCTTTTGATTTTTGGTTTTTTTCCTTAGGGTTCTATGCAACAAGTTAGCTCCCATTTCTTAGAGCAGACCCTTGACAAGAAGCTCATGTCAGATCTGAGGGTATGTATATGTTTGGGTTTGTTTTTCCGTGTGTAGGTACTAAAATCACACACGAGGTATGTTAATGCTGAGTGTGTCTGTTCACCTTGTCCTTGCATCTGGGCTACCGAGAGTTAAGTGATGATGACAGGTTTTCTTTTAGATTAAAGTCAATGAAGTAATTGCTAGTTTTAGATTTCATTAGCTGAGCATGTAATAAACAGCTCTAGGCTATTCAGGTTTTGCAACAGCTGAGAGGGAAATGTCTGTGGTGTTCTGACAGGTTTGAGCCAAAAGTCTTTCTTTATTGTGTATGGGAAAGATTGCATCCTAGTTTTAGGAGCAAGCTGATGGAAGAACTGACCACTAGACACTTCAAAAGACATGAGTAGCTAAAGGCTACTGAGCCCTACAAGCAAAGTTTTTTAGTAAAATTCCTTTCTTTAATATACATGCTCGAGGTTATGGTGTTCAATTTTTTCTGTCTGTAAAAGAGTGAGGAAGCTAGACCTGCTAGTTTTTGTGGGCTGCTTTATAAAGGCTGTTAAAATAAGTGCTGCACACGTTGATTTAGAGTGTGGGGGGAAGGAGATAATCCAGCAAACATGCTGAGTGAATATCGCATTTTACACATTGCTGAACTCTGGATAGTATTGATAGTCATTAAAGTATTTAATTGCAGTTTAACAAGTTGAACTGCAAACTGATAGCATTTTTGCAGATCAGTTATTGACTTCTTTACTAGGTGAGCCTTTGTTCTGACCCAGTTTGACTGTTTTTACAACAGATGTCTAAGAATCTGTTAATTAAATTATATTCATTATTATCCTTTTCCAATATCACAAATGAGAAGAGTTGCTGTCATTTAGAGTCGTAGAAGGGAAGGTAGTGCTTGATTACTTCCTTAGCATTGTGTGTCTGTCAGTGTAGCTGGATAGATGCAGGCATCTCTTTTCAGATCCAGTAAAGCCATTTGATATTTTGTTTGGTCATCTTGTAAAGTTTACGTGGTTGTAACTGAGACACTTGTTTGGACAGAGGAAGCGCACGGCGCATGAACGAGCCAAGGAACTGTACAGCTCTGGGGAGTTTTCAAGTGGCAGAAAGTGGGGAGATGACGCTCCTAAAGAAGAAATTGATACTGGTGCTGTAAACTTGATTGAATCAGGAGCTTGTGGGGCTTTTGTTCATGGCCTGGAAGATGAAATGTATGGTAAGTGTTAATTTACTGTGGAACAGCTAAAGGGGATGTGTGCTGGCTGATAAGCTTTGGGTTTTAGCTGGGGTTTTTTTTGGTCAGAGTAGATCACTTGACCCTTGTGTCCGAGTTTCTTTAGCAAATTGTGGACTTTGGGGTGGTGAGGGTTTATTCCATCGTGATCTCTGATACGGCATGGATGTTCCTGAGCTCCTAGATTTGGCTGTAGCACTGACCATGCTGATGGCCTCAGGAAAGTCTGTGCTACCCTTCCCAGCTCAAGTTTCCCATAGGTGAAGTTTTGTATTTCTTAAAGCTATTGAGAGTGGCTGGTATGTGCATAGAACCATTCAGATTTCAAGCTCTGAGTGTTATTCCTGCATTTGCCCTTAATGTTACTGCAAGGATGAGGTTAAGTTAGAAAGTACAAAACCACTGTAACAAAAATATTGCTGTATATTGTATTGTAAAAGCTGGTTTATTGTTCCTTGACTCCTTCAAATAAAAACATGTATTCCTAATTGCTAAACTCTCCCTGAAGCTTGAAGATGCAGCTTTCTTTTTTTTTCCTGAGTAACAGTAAAAAAGTTTTCACTGGTTCAGTCCATTGACCTGTGAAACATCCTCCAGTTTTCATCCCATAGGTCTTGTGGCAGTTATGGTGCTTTTGAGGAACATGGATGAAAGTGGACAGGTGTGGACTATACGTAGGTCTTTGAATAATGTAGACCTCTTCCTCCACTGCAGCATTTTTAAATACTGCTGCACTTTCCCTGACTTGCAAAGCTGCTCCATCTCTTGTAACTTAAATCTGAATTAGTGTGTCAGCTTATGAGAGCAATATTGGCAAAATGTTTCTCTTCTTGTAATACCATGGTCTTAATGACCATGGAGACTCGTAGTTATGGCAAAAGCTTCATTCCTGACTAAGCAGAGGTCTTGCTGTGTGTGCATTTTTTTGCTTAATCAAGATCATGGGTAGTCAAACATGTTCTTTAAGAGCAATAGTCCTAAAAGCTGTGCACAAGTTTTATGTAAATGTTTTCAAAATGAGCTGATTTGAATGAAAAACAGAATTGTGCTTAAAACAACATTTGTAAGGCATCAGACATCAAATTAATTATCATTTTTATGATCGTCTTACGGAAACTAAGGAGGATGGCTGTAATAGGGAAGAGAATCTTCTGTCCGCTTAAACTTCTTCTATTTGCCTATTCTTCAAATTCCTGCAATGTTTTACAGCATAAATGTACTCTGGATGCTTTCTGATGCTATTTTTACTGAAGTTCAAGTACGTGTAATGTTTAGGTGGCACCTTTTTCCTTTTGAGGAATCTGAAGTCACAAAGCAGAGGAATTTCATTCTGTTTGCTGCCAAAATGTTGATTCCCCTGGGCTTTTCAGCAATTCATAAAGTGCTGCATAGCAAGTTAAAAATGCCGTGAAAACTCCAAGCAATTACAATGTCAGGAAGAATAAAACAACTAGAGTTTAATTAACTAAATTAGTTTGCTTAAGATACCAAGGTTAATGCTACATTTGCAAAACACACTGTGTAATACTAACTGCTGGGTTGGAGACCTCTTTTTCACCTGCAGGACCCTCTTGCAACAGCACGGACTGTATTAGAGGTGAGACCTTTGATTTGAAGACTTGCCTGTGTCAAGGCCCCCACTGACACGGGTCCCTGCTTAGGTTCCATTGTCCTCACCATTTCTTTGGCATCTCTTGTCCTTAGCCCAGTCCTTGAGCAATACAAGACCTGGCTGTTGGATGTATGTCCTTTAAGCAGAACAGTTTTAATTCCTTTGTGATTAATTCCCTCCTTGTCTCTGAACAGAGGTTCGAATTGCTGCGGTTGAAGCCCTCTGTATGTTGGCTCAGTCCTCACCTTCTTTTGCGGAGAAGTGCCTGGATTTTTTGGTTGACATGTTTAACGATGAGATTGAGGAGGTGAGATTGCAGTCAATACACACAATGAGAAAGATTTCCCACAATATCACACTGCGGGAAGACCAGCTGGATACTGTGTTAGCAGTCTTGGAGGTAAGAAATTCTTGAGGAGGGAAAAAATTGCATTCCTGCCTGCTTTGGGATGCTTAAATCTGTACTGCTAATCAGTCCCTTCCTCTGAGGACAAACCAACCTTTTCTGTTTGTTTTTTTTTTACTCTTGTAACACCCCCAAAAGCTCCTAAACTCTAGTAGTTTGTAATCCCCAGGACAACAGAATACTTGTAAATTAGATGAATTTTAGATAAAAACTCTTCCCTTGATTACTGTGCCGTTGCCTCACATGTCTTTCCTTCAGTCTTGTGTTGTGGTCCAGCACTCTCTGTACCACTTCATGTTGAACACAACTTCATTTCCCTTCTGTTTTGTTTGCTCAGCTGCTTCAACTGCACCTTTGCTTACCAAGCAGAGCTGGGTCACGGGCCCGAGATCTCTCTTCTGGCTGTTTCAGAGAGTTTGTTACCATGCTCTCCAGTGTAATTTTGGGTTTTCCCAGCCAGCATCTTCCTAGTCAGTGCTAAGCCAAGATTCAGGGAACAGCATGAGTCAGCTGCTGTTCCTGGTTGATGAGGCTGATCTAGAAAGAGGAAGAGATTCTAGTTGTATGAATGGTACTGGGTTACACTGCCTCCCCTCAGACCTGATTTATTTGCTGAACTGTAGCCTCTGAAGCATGTTTTCTTGAATCTGCTGCACATGGTAGGCAAGTTTCTCCTTTTGAAACATGTCCAAGCCTTGGGCAGTGCTGCAGATCCACTGCTTGTCTCTTCACCTGCAGTTTGCTTGACCCAGGGCAGCAATGGCTTCTTCCAGTTGTGCCCCAGGAAGAAGTAAGCTAACTAAGCATTTTATCATTCCGTAACAATTGCCATGGAATAGGATCTGATTTTACAAATGCAGCAGTGAGCTTTAGGTGCCTCACATTTTTATGTTGCTGTTTACATTTGTTTAATGTCCTGGTTAGACTGGGTTCTTCTGTGCTGACACACCATCTATGATAAATCCTGCACATACTGTAGTTTATTTTATCATAATTATTACCAGGTATTAGGTTAGATCAAGTCAAAAGAATTATTAACATTTTAATGGATTTGTCTGATTCTGAAAGGTGCTTGCTCACTTTCTGTAAAATCTGTCTTCTAGTACTAAAATAAAGGCTATGGAAAATAGTATTAACTTTGGTGCCTAAATTTGTTCCAGTAGTGTAAATATGGAACAGTTTGGTGCAGGGGTAACTTCTGCTTTGACTTTATCTAAATAACTTTACCAGCTACTTCTTGTTTTTCTGACAGGCTTTGGATTTTGCTTTCCCTGTTGTCCTTGATCTCTGTCTCTTGAGTTGTGCTCACTTCTGTCCCTTCGTGGTCTTCTGCCTCGTTTGTCTCTGTACTGCCCTTCCAGTGGGCTGTATTAGTGGTCTGGAGTATTTTATGTCTGTGGTCACTTTGTTCCAGTCCCTGCAGTTTGTCTTCTCTTTGGTCATAGTCTCCACAAGCACCAAAACAAGGAGAGGCTGAGCAGTCCTCTGGGCTTTCGCCCACTGATCATGTGTTTGGCATTATTTCAGAGCCTTTACAAGAGGATTGATCCTTCTTTTTTGTAAGACAGTGATGAATGAGCTGTTGATACTTAGCAAATTATAATTTAAAGGCATATAAAACCCACCACTGAGAAGCATTCAGTTCTTGTGTCCTATTAAATTTTCACATTGTTTCCAGCAGTGCCATGCAAATACTCATAGCAAGGGAGTGTAATGCATGAATATGGAATGTTGAAGTGGGTTTTGGCAGAAGGAATGTAATTAATTAAGGTGGAATTCAGCCACTACTAAAATTATTGCAGTCTGTCCAGCCACTGATGTGTCCTCAGTGCTTACTCACACTCTCTGCAGGCTGGTGACCAGGTTAAAGGCTCGTGGAATTGAGCTCCCTGTGTTGAACGATTAAAGACTTCCCAGAAAATGATAAACCAATCTTTGGTGATTGTTTTGCTGAGTTACCCAGCACCTGGCTTTTCTGTTACTGCCCATTCCTAAGGGTACAACATCACCCAAACAAAGTAGTGATTTTTTTCCTCTGCTTGAGGAGATCAGTAGTGCAGCAGTTCCCATTCATTCCAGTAATTGAAGCACACGGTGGGATGAGACCAGGAGACCTTGCAGCACTTGCCTGGTCTGTCACTTCATCTGTGCATAGATTATAAACATGCACTGTTCTTCGCAGGCTTCTTTTTATAATTCAGCCAAGGAACAGAAACTGCCACCTTTAAAGAAAATGTGTGTGCAGGCACATCTCTCTCAGCACTCAACAGTGTCTGGGTTGGGTTTTTATTTTAGGATTCTTCAAGGGACATTCGGGAAGCGCTTCATGAACTGTTGTGTTGCACCAATGTTTCAACTAAAGAAGGCATCCATCTTGCACTGGTGGAGCTGCTGAAAAACCTAACCAAGTATCCCACAGACAGAGAATCCATATGGAAGTGAGTGGTGTTCATTGTCCTTGTGTGTCTGCTTATTTTCCTATTCTTTTTAGTAACCGAGGTGCTCGGAGATACCGAGCTTACTAAGGAGGCAGCAGGCATTGCAAATATAGAATCCTGTTCTCTGTGTTGTTGTTGATGCTTGTACTGGGAATCCAGAACTGGTGACCACTTCTCTATTACAAGCACTTAAAGCATTCCCAGAAAAGATGAATTCAATATTCAGTTTAAAACCTCATCTCCTCTATGCAACTGTTTTGTGCTTACTTGACACTGTGTTAAATAGTAATATTTACCAGCACTTGATTATATCAGTTGTGATAAGTGGATTGGCCACACGTCATTGTGCTGTTGGAGGGAATTTTTCTGTCTAAGCAAGAAGATTGAATGTTAGTGTGGGATTTTGGTGGTTGTTTAATGGAAGCAACCAAGGGAGTGATGCTCCCGCACACGTGGTTTGAGATGGAATTCTTAGGTATTATGGTAACACTTATTTTAGCCTGCTTTGACTTCCAGTGTACTTTTATGTTGTTTTTGGAGTTCAGTGGAGCCTGGGGGTATTTGGGGTTTTTACTTCCTCACGCCCCTATTTCTAAAGGAAAAAAAGACATTCATTTGTTAGCAGGTAGCATAAAAGCTTTTCCAAGGTTGTATAAGTATTTTGTGGACAGCTTAAATAAACAATTTTTATTACTGCTTGTTCTTTCAGTTTTCTTGGATCTTATCAAATATTAATACAAATAGTCAGTTGTGAATAAACAGTAGGCTTGAACAGTAGGATTTTCTTGCTGACTGGCATCTCAAAGTGCTGCTGCAACATAAAGTAATAAAGCTTTAAAATGTTGTGTTTTGAAATGTATATGGTTGCTAAGAAACATTTCAAACTGTATTTTCAGATGCTTGAAGTTCTTGGGAAGCAGGCACCCCACTTTGGTGCTTCCATTAGTCCCAGAGCTGCTGAGCACACATCCATTCTTTGACACTCCGGAACCAGACATGGATGACCCAGCCTGTATCTTTTTCATGAAGCCTGTTGATCACTTTGGCTGTCGTAAATTTTATTCGTATTTTCCTGATGCTCACATTTCTTAAAACATGTCAAACTGTAGCAGATAAACAATCCTGTAGCTATTTCTGAATCCCTTTGCACTTAGTTTTTTTACTCAGGAAGTAGTAGAGTAGCTGTTTCTTGGAACCATCTTCATAAACACCATTGGACTATAATTGGCCTTTTTTTTATGCTGTGATGAATAATCAAGCAATTTGCCAAAGTTTAGGCTTTGCAGACGAGTCCTTTGATGTAAAAACATTTGTCCAGTTTGCACTAGTTTTGAAAATGCTTTAGCTTTTAAGTAACAAGAGTGATTTTTCGTGTCTGTTTTCTTTATTTAAGGTAAAACTTCTGTTACCCTCACTGTTGTGCAATGTATAGAAGAGCACCATCTCTTGGTACAGCAGTGCCCAAATCCTCATAGTGCCTTGAATTTGTCATCTCTTTGAAATAATTCAGTATGAGAAATCCTTATATTAATGTTATTTCTTCTAGTGGTTTAGTATACAAACTAATCTGGGATTTTGCTGTACCCACTCCTCAGGGTGATGTGCAGCTACATCCAGTGAGGATGACTACATAGCTTTGGCCTTGTCACACGACACTGGAAAGCAGATAGGACACTCCGGAGGTTCTTTTTAATGTTGTCTCCTCTGTATTCATTGCAATTGCAGGCACAACCTCAAAGCCTCACTCAGATTAATTCTTAATGGGCTAATTTGTGTTATACCTCATGAAAGGTTATATGAGGGTTACATCGGGTACTGGTTGACAGGAAGCTCAGCATGAGCCAATGGTGTGCCCAGGTGGCCAAGAAGGCCAAGGGGATCCTGTCCTGTATGAAAAACAGCATGGCCAGCAGGACCAGGGCAGTGACCCTTCCCCTGTACTCTGCGTTGGTGAGGCCACACCTTGAGTGTTGTGTTCAGTTCTGGGCCCCTCAGTTCAGGAAAGATACTGAGGGGCTGGAGCGGGTCCAGAGAAGAGCAACAAGGATGGTGAAGGGACTGGAGCACAAGCCCTATGGGGAGAGGCTGAGGGAGCTGGGGTTGTTTAGCCTGGAGAAGAGGAGGCTTAGAGGTGACCTCATCACTGTCTAGAACTACCTGAAGGGAAGTTCTAGCCAGGTGGGGGCTGGTCTCTTCTCCCAGGCACTCAGCAACAGGACAAGGGGGACCGGGCTTAAGCTCTGCCAGGGGAAATTTAAGTTGGAGATCAGAAAAAAAAATTCTTTCCAGACAGAGTAATCAGGCATTGGAATGGGCTGCCCAGAGAGGTGGTGGATTCCCCATCCCTGGAGGTTTTTAAACTGAGATTGGCCGTGGCACTGAGTGCCATGATCTGGTAAAGGAACTGGAGTTGGACCAAGGGTTGGACTTGATGATCTCGGAGGTCTTTCCCAACCCAGTTGATTCTATGATTCTATTATTGTTACACCATTATCCTCAAATATAGGGGATAACTTGGAAATGCAATTTTTTTCAATGTTACACTCCTTGCTTCCCTTCTTTGTGACTGCAGAATATAATGTTATTTCTGACATGCTGAGACACATTGGACCGAAACCTTTCTCTGGAAGCTGCTCCTAATTTTTCTCACCAGTCACAGGCCATTGACCAGAAATTCTGTACAAATTAAATAAATACCTTGTGAGAATTGAAAAGAGTTAGAATCAGGTGAACAAATCCATAATTAGATGGTTTAGTAATAATTGAGTTAAGTTGTCCTGTGCGTTGAGAATTGAAGGAACATTACAGGGGGGAGAAGGCTGTTGTTAAACTCAGTGCACCTTCCTGTGCTGAACCATGGAAGATTATTTTAGAGAATGTTTTAGAGGTAACTTGACACCAAATTTTATGGACCTGTATTATGTGAAGACAGGCCTGCAAGCCAGAAGCTACAAGGTAGATGACAATGGTATGTTTCCAGTGTAAACTGATAATTAAACACATGATTTTGTTTCATGCACAGCACTTAGCAAATTTGAATCATAAAATCAATTGGGGTGGAAAAGACCTCAGAGATCATCAAGTCCAACCCTTGGTCCAACTCCAGTCCCTTTACCAGATCATGGCACTCAGTACCACGGCCAGTCTCAGTTTAAAAACCTCCAGGGATGGGGAATCCACCACCTCTCTGGGCAGCCCATTCCAATGCCTAATTACTCTCTCTGGAAAGAATTTGTTTCTGATCTCCAACTTAAATTTCCCCTGGCAGAGCTTGAGCCCGTGCCCCCTTGTCCTATTGCTGAGTGCCTGGGAGAAGAGACCAACCCCCACCTGGCTAGAACTTCCCTTCAGGTAGTTCTGGACAGTGATGAGGTCACCTCTGAGCCTCCTCTTCTCCAGATTAAACAACTCCAGCTCCCTCAGCCTCTCCCCACAGGAGAGGTTAGCTGAATAGCTTAAGCTGGAAATTTGTAAAGGATTCTGAGTAAAGAGCAGAAATTGGTTTGTCAGGTGAAACCCTTTTGCTTGGCAGCCCATGGATGCAGAAGATTTTTCAGGAGATGAGAGTGTAGGTTCAGTCCATTCTGTGGCTGAACCTGCTTCTTCCCTGAGTGCCCATTTGGGGAGGTACCCTGAGTGCCCCAATGATTGTAGGCCTTGCACTGGGATCCTTTCATGCGCTCCTGTTGTGAGGTCAGGCGTGTTGCAGGTGTCAGCCTTTGGGCTAACTGTGAGAGCCTTTGGTTGCTCCCTGTTTCTGTGGCTCTCACACTGTGAAAATGTGTTTTCTCTTTCAATATAATCTTCCCATGTTTGATTCTTTGAGTTACTTAAAGTCTGCATAGAGGGATGTTTTTCAGAGCATCTTAGGAAATGCAGCAGTTTTCAAAGACTTGGCCATAAATGAGTAATTTTGGGTGTTTTTTAGGTACCAAACAACCTGAGCAACCTGGTCTAGTGGAAGGTGTTCCTGCCTGTGGTAGGGGGATTGAAATTAGATGGTGTTTAAGGTCTCTTCCAACCCAAAGCATTCTCTGATTCTGTGATTCAAACTGAGAGGCACAGTGTAAGCTTTGAGGAAGAGTGAAGCTCCACCTGATGAGTCTGTTTGGCATTTATGATCCCTGGCTTCACAGATTCACAGACTATTCTGAGTTGGAAGGGACGCACAAGGATCATAGAGTCCAACTCTTAAGTCAATGGCCCACATAGGGGATTGAACCTTGGCATTATTACAACCAAGTTTTAACCAAGTGAGCTAATTCCTGTGTGTTGCCTCTGAGCCATTCCACACTGCTGGTAGCATCCTTCCTCCAGTATGGCTCATCCTGTATTGTTTTCTGTTTGTACTTGGTTTTCATCTGCTCAGACAATCATTTCTTCGGGTTTTGCTGAGTATTTTCCAACTATAAAGAACTTCATAGCTAAGTCCCAAGCAAAGAAAGGGTTGTTGAGTTGTTGTTGCTTTAACTTCGCATCCCTGAGGAGCTCTTCTTGCCATTGTTTTTCTTTAACAATCCATTTTCAATAGACATTGCTGTTCTGGTTCTGATTTTTAATGCTGCTAAAAGTTGCCCAACGATGCCTGCCCTGTTCTCTGATCATACATTCAGACATTACGCGTATCTTCGGGACAGCCTCTCTCATCTGGTCCCTCCATTAAGAGTAAGTTGAACCACTTTACTTTGCACTTTGCCACTCCCATGAATATTGCTGGTCTCTTCCATTTCTGTCTGTAACAATTCGTGCTAAAAGCTTTATCTCTTAAGCACCACATGAATTAGTATTGAAATGTGCATTAAGGCAGGAGAGACAAATGTTAAATTGTTACAATATGGATTTTGTAATATTTTGGGGAGAATAATAACATTATTGCTCTTAAGTGAGAGTAGCACGTTGTTTGCTGGTTAGGAAAGACTACTGGGAGAGCAGCATTCCTGGGAACTTCCTGTAGCTCTACCTGTGTGTGGGAAAAGGGAGCTTAGCCTTTGTAGATCTTCCAACATTTGACTTGTGTCATACCTTAATGGTTTACTTGTAGGTGAGATGGTGTTCCCTGATGCTTTGAAACATGTTTTCCTGCTTGGTAGTACAGGTGGGATTGAAGCTGGTCCTAAGTCTTACCATAGCTCATAAAATGAGTGGTGGTTTATGTGGTCTTGGACTTGCCTTGACTTCAAAGTGTCATAGTTAATAAATGAGGAAAATATTTCCATCAAGGGGATGTTGAAATTTAACCTGAGGATCTCGAGCTGCAAGTGGATTGTAAAATGGGGAGTATTAGCTAACAAAGATTCGGGGCCCCTCAGTTCAGGAAAGATATTGAGGGTCTGGAGTGGGTCCAGAGAAGAGCAACAAGGCTGGAGAAGGAACTGGAGCACAAGTCCTGTGGGGAGAGGCTGAGGGAGCTGGAGTTGTTTAGCCTGGAGAAGAGGAGGCTCAGAGGTGACCTCATCACTGTCTAGAACTTCCTGAAGGGAAGTTCTGGCCAGGTGGGGGCTGGTCTCTTCTCCCAGGCACTCAGCAATAGGACAAGGGGGCACAGGCTCAAGCTCTGCCAGGGGAAATTTAAGTTGGAGATCAGAAAACAATTCTTTCCAGAGAGAGTAACAGGCATTGGAATGGCCTTCCCAGAGAGGTGGTGGATTCCCCATCCTGGGAGGTTTTTAAACTTGAGATTGGTCGTGGCACTGAGTGCCATGATCTGGTAAAGAAACTGGAGTTGGACTCCAACTGGAGTTGGATCTCGGAGGTCTTTTCCACCCCAATTGATTCTATGATTGAAGATGCAGACTTGAAAGCCTTCTTATAAATTTTGAGTTTTAGAAATGAATTGGAGCTCTCAGTTTGTCACTGTTACATAATAAGACAGCATTTTACTATGTTATTATTTCTGTTAGACTTCTATCTTCTTTTGTTTATGTGTCCTTTCTTGTATAGTTGCCAGGTAGAAAGCTGGTGTCCTCCCCTGTCTCTCCCAGTATTACCCCACATGAGGATCCTTCCCAGCAGTTTCTACATCAGAGCCTGGAGAGGGTTTACAACCTCCAGCACCTTGACCCACAGGGCATACAGGAGCTGCTGGAATTTACCATCCGGTAAGGTTGCAAGCTGACTGTTCACGGAAGGATGGTTTAAGATTTCCATTTGTTCTGACACAGGTGCTTTGCTTCTGCATATGTACTTTGATATCAAGCACTTAACTTGAGCCTTCTAGAGACTGTTGGGATAAAAGAGTGTTCATGGCCTGTTTTAAATCAAACTGACAGTTTCACATCTGGCACTGCCCCTGTGTGCATTTTGGGGCAACATCTTTTCAGAGTGGGGTAAGAGTCAGGTGTTCTCTTGGACTGCTCACTTATGGTAAAATAAACTCTCAGTTTTTATAGTTTGTGGTTGACAGCCTTGTGTGTCATTTTCAGTTTTGTGTCTCTGTAAGAATTCCTCACTTTGATCACATTATTTGTAATACATGTGCACAAGGTTTATTTGTTTTGGTTTTGGGGGGGGGAGAGAGGTTGTCCCCTTTGCTCTTCTGTTTTCCAGGTCCTGTGACCTTTCATTCTGCAGAAGAGGACCTGATTCTGGTGCTTTGTTGGGTTCTCTTTGTCAGTCCCACTTACAAAGGACTCAGGCATTCTTCATTAGGGGCAAATCAGAGGGTTTTTCCTGACCCAGACACTGTTACTGCACGCTGCTGTAGAGATAAGGGGGGTGGTGTTGCTTCTCAGTGTGGGTTTTACGCTGCCTCTTCCATTTATCTCTAGACTGATCTACACAAACAAAACATTTGAAAAGGATCTTTTCAATGTGGTTCCTCTGCTTGGAAAGAGGAAAAGAGCCTTATTTTGTGAGAGAGAAAAACAAGCCAAAACACTTTGTTTGGAATATGGAATTCCAAAAGAGTATGATTCCTTTTCTTCCTCCAAAATAGGTGCCTTTTCTTCTGTGTGAAGCTGTGAATCACTTTCAGGCTCAGCTGCAGCACAGAATAAACAGTGTGGTCCTTGCTGAAAACCCAGCTGTGGAAACTGTACGGTGTATCCTCAGCTGTTTTGCAGCTACTGTGCACCAGCTGAAATACAGTCTCAAAGCATTTAGTACACTAAACACTTGAAACACTTGGCAGAGCATCCAGAATCTTAAAGGCATGAAGGTCTGGGAACCTTGCAGGCCATGACTGTTTACGATTTTTGAGTTGATGGACATTATTGTCTTGGCTTTTTTCCTACCGGGATTGCCCCCCATGAAACCACACTAGACCCACTGCTGTTTGCTGTTCTTAAGAGAAGGGAGGGTTTGGACAAAACAAAAAAAAAGTGTTAAACGTTATTCTGGAGAGGGCAAGAGTTCACTGCACCAGCCATTTTGTTGCAGAGAGAAAAGGGATAGAAGCAGCTCACAGCAGTGAATTCTGCCATGGGACTTGACTCCCTCCTCCTTTATCCTTATTGTTATCCAAGAAAATAACACAGACCTTGTGGAGCTGGTGTCTACTTGGGACTTAAATTTTCGGCTGCAGAGCTTGGAGGGAGAACACTAGTCTGCAGTGTGGGTAGAAATATAAGACAAGCTTTTTGGCAAGTCCATCTTTGTCGTTTAGTTTCTCCATCTATACAACAGGATTTTTTTTTGTCTTGCAGTGGTATTGAAATCTGTTTAAGATTTGTAAGGAAGTAGAATTAGTGGAATTGGGAACTGGTAAATGGAATATCTGCCCAGCTGTTAGCTGAGAGATGACATCTTGTTCCCCTTTAGTGTGTTGTGATGAATTGTGACGTGGGAATTAAGCACCCTGGAGCCTTCTCTTTGCTCTGCTCTCTGGAAAAAGATGAAATGGAGTTGCTGTGTAAGGCTGAGGCTGGCTCCACTGTTGTTGCATTATAGGAAGGCACAACCCCTCACTACAAGAAAGACATTAAAGTGCTGGAGTGTGCCCAGAGAAGGGCAGTGGAATTTGTAAGGGTGTGGAGCACAAGTCTGATGAGAAGCAGCTGAGGGAGCTGGAGGTGTTTAGCCTGGAGAAAAGGAGGCTCAGGGGGGTGTTCTTGCACTCTATACCACTTTCTGAAAGGAGGTTGTAGCCAAGTGGGGGGCGTTGGTCTCTTCTCCCAAGTAATAAGCAAGAGGATATGAGGAAATGGCTTCAAGTTGTGCCAGGGAGGTTTAGATTAGATATTAGGGAAAATTTCTTCATGGAAGTGGTTGTCAAGCACTGGAACAGACTGCCCAAGGAAGTGGTAGAGCCACTATGCCAGGAGAGATTTAAAAGATGTGTAGATGTGGCACTTGGGGGTATGGTTTATTGGTAGGCTTGACAGTGCTGGGTTAATGGTTGGGCTGAATGATCTTAGAGGAGTTTTCCAACATAAATGATTCTATGATTCTCCGCTTAGGAGAGATTTTCTTTGGCTGCATGTTAAACAGATAATCTCATGAATTTTTGTGAATGTCCCAGGGCTCAGCAAGCTTCTGGTTTGGCAGAGCCAGCATTTCAGAATTGCATCCTAAATGTGAAGATAAATCTAAAATAAACAAGAGGAAATTATCATCTGAAAAAAACATACTTTATTAACACAGTAGGAAACATGGAAGAAATGTGACAATTTTAGTAGACTTTGGATCAAGGCAAAATGCAAAGAAGAGTCAGTGAAACCACATCATCCAGCCTATTTTAGTTTCTGTAACAAAAATTAGTTTTGTTTTCTTAATGCACAGTTTTTAAAAACATGCCCAACAGTACAGAACCAAAGCCTTTTTGGGTTCCATTAACTGACATTTTTTCTTCTATCAAGTTAAAAACTGCTTATATTGCAGTATGATTTACAAGAAATACCAGACAACACACAGCATATAGTTGGGCAAATATCTGTACATCAGATTCCAGCTTGGCTTAAAAAGGGAGCTCTGCATCAGATACCCTTGGTTGGGTGAGCCTGACACGTTCCAAACAACCTTTCTTAGCCAGTGAATAGTTTGATTTCCCAGCAGTGCAACACAAGTCGGTCGTTAGCTGCTGTAGAAGTCTGGAGTGTTTTAAGTTAAATCTGGAACTGCCACACTTCATGGTTCCCGTGGGTCTGCAGAGTCATGTGGGCTGACAGAATGAGTGCTTGCACTGCTGTGCTGGTGTCAGCCTCCTGGAAGAAGGGACATGCCAAGTCCCAGGGTGCAAACTGGGTTGTGGTGTGTGTTTTGCTGCTGTTTCTGGTGCTTGCTCTAATAAATGCAGGAGGCAAGAATAGCTGGATTCATTGTTGCTGTGCTCTGAGTGTGTTTAGATTAAACTGCTCCCTGTCTCAATGTTATTTTTTCTTTTCTTTTTTTTTCCACATGCTTCAGTGATCTTCAGAGGCTTGGAGAATTGCAGTCAGAACTGGCAGGGATGGCAGATTTCACTGCAACTTACCTTCAGTGTCAGCTGCTCCTCATCAAGGTTTGACTTTGGGTTTTTTGGGCAATTCTCAAAAACACCTCCAGTCCCTCACAGTGGTGCACTTTCATGTTGTGATACTGGTGCTGAAAACAGATGTATGATGAAAATGCAGTTCCATGGATTTCTGCTGATCCTGCTTCCCTCCTGTGCCACAATATTTGTGCACTGACTTTGCCAATGAGTATGCCAGTGCAGATCTCTGCTGCAGTACCTAGGGCTCATGTTGCTGTGTGTGTATTTTGTCAGTGCAGAGTTTATTATCTGATGGAAATCACAGTGAGGGCAATTATTCTGTGGCTTTTTGATGTTATGAGAGTAACTTTTCCCTGCTAGTGGCCACTGAAATGTTTTCTGCTAAACTGCTGCTTTGAGTGGAGTTTTTATAGGCAGTGATTTGCAGACAGCTTTTTTTGTCACCAATGCCAAAGGGGTTTTTAAGACTTGATTGAGCAAAATATCAGTCATGCTTTATTTTACAGGGTTGAAATGATCATCTTTTTGGTGTTACCAGGTGAAGTGGTTACTTTGACACTGTGGCAGCAGCCCTTTTCAAAAGCCCCTTTTGGAAGTCAGCTTCTCACTGTAAACAGAGCTAATTTTTTTGCTTTATAGAATCATAGAAAAGCTTGGGTTGGAAGTGACCATGCAGTTCTAACCCCCTGCGATCACTGGATTCCACTGGATCAGGTTGCTCAGGGCTGTAAGCTGGCAGTAGTATTTAAGTTGGTCTCCTGGCATTCTTTAGTGCTTGACTGTAACTTACACACATGTAAAGCAAGAACTAAAGGAAGCGACAAACAGGATTCCAGAAGGGACTCGGTAGAAGCTTTGTTATGTAAAATGAAGGAGGGATTTCAGTTGCTTTGCTGAAGGCATAGCTGCCAGTTGGGGTATCTTGTGGCAGGCTGAAATCCTTGGAATACGTTTATCACCCAAAGAAGGTATTTTAGATGATCATTGTTACAGTTCAGTACAATCCCAGCTAAATGCAGAATGAAAGGTGCTGTCCAGGCACAGGACCAGCATTTGGAGATGGCTTTGTTACCCTTCTGCAGGGTTTGACTGGAGTGAACCAGATGGTTTTTCTGTCTGGCAGAGGAGTGCTCTGTTTGGAAGAAGGGGGTAAAAGCTGCATCAGCCGTTCTTGGCTTGAGTTATAGAACCAGTCAATGGTCAGTGATGCAGAGGAGTCAGTAATGTGCATGGAGTGAAAAGTAACTTAGAGTATTGTGGAATCACAGAATGGTTTGAGTTGTAAGGGACCTTGAGGATCCTTTAATTCCACCCCTCTTGCCATGGGCAAGGACACCTTCACTAATATCATACAATTAGAAATTCTGATACTGCAGAGAGAACCCAAATGTCAAGAGCAGCCCTTTCCAGTAGATTTCTTTCCAGTTCCTTCTTCCCCCAGTAGAAAAAAAAGCTGTTGGGGAAAAAGGTATCTCAATTGCCCAGCCTCTTGAGGCTCAGAGGTGTTCCAGACCTTTAAAGGCTCTACACATCCTGTGATTTTAGGGGTAGTTAGCTGGTATTCTGGGGCCAGCCTGGCTGAAGGATATAGAGCTTGAGCTTTGTCCACAGCCAGCTTTTCATGTAGCTGTATCTAAGGAGAGACAGATTCAAAAAGGGAGGCAGTGATACAAATCATCCAGTCAAGCTTTCTACGTTTTTTAAACATAAACCAAAAAGCAAGTAGGGTATGGTTAGGTATCTGAGTTTTTGTTTGGGGGAGTTTTTTTGGGTTTGTTGGGTTTTTTGGTTGTTTTTTTTTTAAATACAAATATCAGTGGCTGATTTAGACTCAGTATTTGTAGTAACTCCAGGATCGTTGGTGGGATGGGGCCTGTCAGCAGGAAAGTTCAGAAATGTAACTGTGTGTGTTTTATGTGGACAGTTGTTACTGATTCCACTTTTTGCCTGAAATCTGAGATTGCCCTGATCCTGGTCTCCAGGTGGTGATAACGCAGTGGGATTTTGTTTTTCTTGATAGAGTACGAGGAGTTAGGCTCAGCCAGTCTCTAATTCACAGCTTTGTTAGTATTCTCAACTTCTATTTTCTAGTTGTGTAGGTGTCTCTCTGTGTATTTATAGAACAATATATATTTTTGAGGCCTTGGTTCACTGTGTTGTATTTAAAAGCACTAAAGAAAACTTTGGCCTGCTTTTTCATCCAACTGTTCAGACTGAATTGGTTATTTAGCATCATTTCATGGTTTTCTTCTTGTAGGCCTTGCAGGAGAAGTTGTGGAATGTGGCAGCTCCTCTGTATCTGAAACAGAATGCATTAGCATCTACTGCAGCAAAACAGGTGAGGTGGAAACAGCTCATGGACCCAAGTCCTCAGGTGTGAGTCCTTCCTTGGCCGTGCAACAGTGATACATTTCACACAGAATCACACACAGACTATTCTGAATTGGAAGGGACCCACAAGGATCATCGAGTCCAACAATTAAGTCAATGGCCCACATGGGGGATTGAACCCATGACATTGGCATTATTACAACCAAGTTTTAACCAGCTGAGCTAATCTCAGGGTCTTCTGACCTTCCACTGTAGTCTGTCCATGTAAATCTTAGCTTCTCAAAGCGGAGTAATTTCTCTTCAAAAGATGAGTGGTAAGGAAGGTTCCCGAGAACTGTGAAAAGGCTAATGTTGCACCCATCTTTCAGAAGAGCAGAAAAGATCCAGGAAACTGTGAACTCCTTGTCCTCATGTCATTTCTGGGGAAGGTTATGAACCAAATTCTTTCAAAAGCTGTTTCTAAATAAGATCAGCAAAGTGATTTGGAACAGCCAAAACTTCCCAAGGGCAAATTCTGACTGACCAATATTGTTGCTCTTTGTGGCAGGGGAACTTGCTGCTGTGAGGACAAGGGGCTGTCATGTCTCTTGGCTCTAGCAAAGCCTTTGACACAGTCTCCCATCATTTCCTTTGCATCAAACTTGCAGGATTCTAGTTGAATAAGAAGGTTAGAAGGCTCCTCTAAATTGAGGAACCAGTTGATTTGCTGGAGGACATCACTGCTGATCTAGACAGGCTGGGGAACTGGGATGACACGAACCTCATGATATTCAGCATGGTGGTCTTGGTGGACAGCACATTGACTGTTATGCAGTACTGGAGGCCAACTGCACGTGAGATGCCTTGGTCTGGGGAAGTGCAGCTCTGGGAGATGATATCTGGAGGGCTGTGTTGTGTCTTGGCCTCCCCAGTAGAAGGAAGATGCTGACAAACTGGGGCAAGTTCAGCAAAGAGCCATCAAGGTGGTCAGGGGCTGGGGAACATTCCCTGTAAGGAGAGGCTGAGGAAGCTGGGATTGTCCAGCCTGGAGAAGGGTGGATTTACTACTGTCTACCACTGTCTCATTGTAGGATACAGATGAGACAGAGCCAGAGTGCTCTGGACAAGGGGCAGTGGGCAAATGATGAGAAATTTCAATTAGATATAAAGGGAAAATGTACTGTAAGGATGGTTAAATACTGTAATATGTTGCCCACAGAGTTGGGGGGCAATCTCTGTCCTTGGAGGTGTTTGCAATTTGATGTGGCTCTGAGTAACTAAATCTAATTAGACCTGCTCTGAGCAGAGCACCAGGCTAGATGACCTCTAGAGGTCCCATCCAGTCTGAGTTATTCTGATTCTGTGATGTGTAGGTGATCTGATTCTGAAAAAACTGAAGCTAAGTGCTAAGAAAAGATAAAGAAACAAACAAGCTATTAAATAATCTGGAAACATAAAACCAAGTTCATGGATCTCGTGGGAAACTGATGACAGTTTGAGTTTTCAGATAATTAAGATATAGTAGGCAGGTACTGGTGCACATCAAAGCCTTCTCTGCTGTTGATGAGTAGAAACAAAAGCTTTTCAGCTTTTGAAATCTCTGATTGAACTGTCTGTCTTGGCTGCCCTTTTCAGTAGTATGTGAACCCCCTGGGAGGTTTTATCTGTTGTGATGGTGAATACAGACCACTTCCTGTCAATGCAAGGTGAGGGAATATTTCCTGTTAAATAACTTGGAAGTTATTGGCTTATGTACAGTCATACTGAACTCAACTGTATTAATTCGAGCATTTCCTCTTGTCTACTTAAGCCCATCTATTTGACAGATAAAGTATGATGAGTAAAACTGTGCAATGTCCCGTCTAAGCTTGTCTCCAAAGTAACCCAAGGTGACACTTACCTTGTGATAGTTCCTATCTTCAGCTTCAGTACACAAAGCCTTGTAGAATGTAAAGTTGTTTTCAGGAGAACTTGTCAGGTCTGGCTCTAAAAATGTAAACCTGAGCAGGACCATTGAGGTTGCTCTGTTTTGCTGCTCATGTTTGCATTCCAGAGTAGCCAGTGAGACTCACTGAGTGCTTTACCCCTAGAAATTTTAAATGGAGTAGCAAAAGATAGACTGCTGGTGGAGGGAGTGTTTGACTCCAGGCCAAGTTTCATGAATTGTTTCTTTAATACAGCCAAGATAACCTTCTAGTATGAGGTACCACTTTACACCGTGAAGAATTTCACCCAAAGAATGAGACTTGTGGATTAATGTATTCCTTGGTATAAGGAAAAGTACCAGAACCTTGTGACTGTGCTTGTACCAGAGTTTAAGTCTGATGGTTTTTATTCCTGTGGTGTCTGTCTGGCAGATCTTGGAAGAAACCTATAAAATGGAGTTCATGTACAGTGGAGTGGAAAGTAGACAAGTGGTCATTATTCACCACATGAGACTGCAAGCAAAGGCCTTGCAGCTTATAGTGACTGCACGTACCACTAGAGGGTAAGGACACCTGGTCAAAGGATCTTCTGGGGTTAGCTGTAAGCTTAGTTTAAAGTTGTAAGCTTTGTTTAAAAAAAACCAGCAAGGATAAATTAGACACATAACATGACAACGTGCCAGTAACCATTTGCTAAAGTAATTCAGGGTGAAGAGCCTTCTTTTGCCTTTGGTGTGACTGTACAGTGACCAATCCTGAATTAGACATAAAAATGAGGAACATGAGTTTTGGGGGTTGAGTGCTCTCATCTGTGAGCTTAGAAATAGGTTAAAAATGTTGTAAAGTTGATATCTGGAACCTGTTTAAATGAGGAAAAGTCACATATCAAAAGAATGCACTAATGATACTTGCTTTATTAGTATTAGTTGCTGAATTTTTAGCATCAGAGAAGCATTGTCTTCTTGCCTGATCTGCAGCTAATGGGTGTGTGATTCAGGCACAAACTGCTCCTGTGCCTGCTTGGCTTAGGTACACAAGAGGCTGAATGGTTCATTTTGGCTGCTGGAGTAACCACGTCCATTTCGGTGGTCGTAGAATTAGAAATCCACTTGGTGGAATTAGAGCAAAGTAGTTGGTGTCCTAATTTGTTCGCTTTTGTTTTGAGTTGGATGCCATCAATTTACTGTGTTATCACAGAGGTCCATAATATATTTGCCTTTTAACCTCTGGTTTGATGCTGGAAATATTTTCTAACAGAGGTTTTGGGAACTTAAGTAGTGCCTCATGCAAAAGGAGTTTTTTGTGAGAGGGGGAGATACATGTGAGGATCACTTTTCTGGCCTAAAAATTGTAAGATCTTCCTGTTTTTAGGAGCTTTAATGGGTTTCCAAACCCCTAAATGCTTATAGCCATAGAGCAGTTTTTGTTTCTTTAAAACAAAACCAAAGAATATTATTTTCGTTACAGAGTCGAACCCCTTTTTGGGATGTGTGAAAAATTCCTGCAAGAAGTGGATTCCTTCCAGAGGTGACAAACTCCATTGCTTCTTCACGTTGTTAGAAACTTCCATCACCATTGTCAGCAGGGGATAGTCCGTTTGTTTTTCATCTCTTTGCATCTCCCTTCCCTGCTGTCCTACATTGGGAACTATCATGGGATAATAATTAAGCAAGAAGAACCTTTGTAGTTGAAGTACTTAACATCAGGATATTATGCTGGTACTTCAGGAACATGTGCTCTGAATTAATTTTTTATCGAGTAACTGATGCTTTTTCTTGTATTTATAAGGATTTATCTACCTTAAGTGGATGCTATTTTGATAAATATTTCATTTGTTACTCTGTTTCAAGACCCCTAATACAATCTAATCTTTCAAGGATTAATAAAAACCAGATTACCCTTGACATGCTCTTCATATAGTAGTAAGTCACACAAGAATTTTGCAGTATTTTTCCTGGCCCTGTCTACTATTTTTGCCACCTCTTAAGTAGCCACCTTTGCTTTTGGGGAGAATAGATGCTTTGAGTCTCAATTTTCATGAACAGATTAATTCCAGTGGAAGGTGTCCCTGCCCATGGCAAAGGGGTTGGAACTGGATGATCTTTAAGGTCCCTTCCAGCCCACATAATTCTATGGTTCTGTGACATAGTGATGAGTTCTGCTGATCTTGAGACTTGGTACAAGGAAAAGATAAAAAGCAGATGAACAGTTCTGTTCTCCAGCTACCAAAGGAACTAGGCAATGGGTAGGTTTGGCCCCCTTTTCTCATCAGCTAACCAACCACAACTGCCAAGCATATGGAATACAAATAAATGTGAATTTTGTCAGAACTAGAGATAAAATTGTGCTCAGCCTGCTCAGGATATCTGTCTCTGGTCTAACTATCCAGTTCCCTTCTGAGTAATAAAGTCATATAATCACAAAATGGTTTGGGTTGGAAGGATCAGTAGAGACCAGCTCAGTCTGACTCCATTGCTGTGGGACCATTTAACCATGGCCCCATCCAACCTGGCCTTGAACACTTCTGGAATAGGACATCCACAGCTTCTCTGGGCAGCGTGTGCCAGTGCCTCACCACCCACACAGCAAAGAATTTCCTCCTAACATCTAATCTAAATCTCTCCTCTTGTAGTTTAAAACCATTCCTCCTTGTCCTATTACTATCTGCCTGTGTAAAAAAGTCGCTCTCCCGCTTCTTTTTAAGTCCTGTTTTAGTACTGAAAATTCTCAGTGAGGTCTCCCCAGAGCCTTCTCTTCTCCAGGCTAAACAACCCCAGTTCTCTCAGCCTTTCTCCATGGCAGAGGTGCTCCAGCCCCTGAGCATCTTCGTGGCCTCCTGTGAAGTCACTCCAGCAGGTCCATGTGCTTCTTATGTTGGGGCCCGGCGAGCTGGACAAATACTATAGGGAGGGTCTCAGCAAAGCCAGGGGGAAGCACTGCCTCCCTCGACCTGCTGGCCACACCACATAGCCCTTGATGGTGTAGTCTGAGCACACAGGATGATCCAACAACAGTAGCCAAAATCATCTCTCATGTGTGAGGTGCACATCAGAGGGGGAACGTACATGTCTGATTCTGTCATTGTAACTAAATACAAGGATTAAGTTGCTAGAGTGAAAATAACAGTACTGTAGAAAAAGTTTAAAAAATTTACTTGATTTTTATTTTATTCCTAATATAGATGTTTCATCTCTGAACTCCCACATATGCAAGGCAGTTTTGTAGATAAATTGCTGGACTTAATGCCCAGACTTGTGACATCCAAGCCTTCAGAAGTGGTCAAGATTCTTCAGACAACACTACGACAAAGTACCTTCCTCCACCTTCCTCTTCCAGAGCAGGTTGGTTTAACATGGAACATGAAAATGCAATATCCTTGTGGATTGTCTTAGCATCTGACTAGCTCCTAATATACCATGAAGCATTTAGAATTCAGATTCTTGGTCAGTCACAGGTGTTACTTCTACAAAGGCTTTGTCTTCTTACCTAGCATCCTCAGTACTACTGTTATAAATATGGAATACTTAATAATTTCTGGCAGTATCTAAAAAAAATTCTGAAGTTCATGAACTTTTCTGTCAAGAACAGCAGTAATTACTTAATTTTTTTCTTTCTGCTTTCCCCTCCTGCTTATTTTTGCCAATCACTTTGCCCCTAACAGCTGCATAGAGCTACTGCAAATATCATTGAGCCTACTGGTGAATCTGATAATCCCCTGAGGTTTACATCAGGATTGGTTGTGGCACTGGATGTTGATGCAACTCTGGAACATGTGCAGGATCCCCAGGGAACCGTTAAAGTTCAGGTAAGAAGTCACTTGACAAGTGCAAACAAGATTGCATCTTGGGGGTAGTTTCTTCAAGGATGTCAATACTTCTAAATTGCAAATAATTGTATACTTTATTAGAAACAATGTTGGATTCCTGTGTTTGGACCACATGTTCAGAAACTGGCTTGTCTGTAGTGCGCTGGAGTTGACTTGGGTGAAATTCCTGAGAGGTTGCTTTGAGCACTTTGAAGTCATTCTGTGCTTCCACATGTGCTGGGCACGTTATGGATATGAACACAAAAAATTGCTGCTGAACTTCCAGCTGGTGTAGTGGGAGAAGGAGGAGCAAAAGAAGGTGTTCCAAAGAGCACAGAAATATGCAGGCTCTTGTGTGTATTTCCAGTGTTTCTCCCTGCTGCTGAATCACTGCTTTCAAATGCAGCTGAGGAGGTAGGCGTGGTATGAACTAAGTGAAATAGCAACATCACTGCACAACAAAGGAGTTAAAACCTCAGTTACAATGCAGAGGAAGAGGCTGATGGCAGTGTGGTTTTTTATCACCTGTGCTATGGATCTGAATGGCTGGATGTGGCACTCATATCATGGCTCCAAGCTAAAGCCACCTCCTCGCTTTCCCAGCTCAAACAGAAACCACCCAAGTAGCCCACATGGGGAGATGCCTAGTCCAGTTGTCATTCAGTTGTTTCCTTTTTTGTTTTTGTTCCCCTATAGGTGTTGTATCCAGATGGACAAGCACAGTTAATCCATCCTAAACCAGCTGACTTCCGAAATCCTGGCCCTGGAAGGCACAGGCTGATAACTCAAGTTTACCTCTCACACACAGCCTGGACAGGTAATGTTAATGAATGCAAGTTCATGTGATTGTGTGGCTGCACTTTGCTAAGACCGGAGCGTGTCTTGCTTCATCCCAGTCTCCAGCACACAAGATGTACATGCCCACAGTCTCAGGGGCCCTGAGGATCCTGGAGTCCACAGCTGTGGGTGGTGCTGCCCTCAGATTTCTGCCCTTGCAGTCTTTGAGCAGTTGTGTCTCCCTGGTTGACAGGGCACTGCTGCTCCACAGGTGACTGGAGGGGCTGCTCTCTTGGGAGAGCTCTGGGAGTCTTTGCATGAGTTGTGTTCAAGGTGAGGTCACCCATTTCTGTGCAGAGCAGGATCAGCTGTAGGAGCCAGGTCTGCATCCTCATGTATAGGCGAGGAGTCACGGTAAACTGACTCCTTGGAATTCATTGTTTCGGATCTGACAGGTATCTGAGCACAGCAGAGAACCTTTGGAACTGTGTGTACGCAGCAGTACAATTGCAATGCTCATTAAACTTTCACCCTTTTAATGCCCTAAAAATCCACCCTTTAGCCCTGATGAAATACATGACTCCAGCGTTGATGTTCAGTCTCAGCTGGCATTCACACTTCCCCATGGAAGTACTTCAGTAATTGCCTTGTGGACTTGAAGCAGCAAAAGTGGAGAGTATTTCATTCACAGCTTCCTTTGTCCTGTCGTCTTTCAATCCCTTCACATTTATTCAAATGTGGGGGTTTTCTCTGAGCGATTTTTTTTCTGAGCAGTTTTTAATTGGATTTTGTGATTTTTATTTTTTTAACCAACAGAATTTTATTTAGTGCCATGTTCCTTTACATACTCCTTTGTATATAGCACTGCCATGGTGTACTTGCTCATCCTGCTGTCTTTATTTTGTTTGGACAAGAAAACATGGTATTGTTTCTACGATGAGAAGCATCTGGGTTTGAAGGTTGATCCTGTACCAGAGGGAGCTGAATGAAGTCCTTATTTCTACTTCTGCAGTGTTCCCTGGAAGGGCTGGCCCTAAGGGATTCTGTTCTGGTGTCCCTCCAGCCATTGTTTTAATTATTAACTTTGACATTAGTACTTAAGCATATAAAAAAAGGGGGAGGGCACTAAGCTGGGAGGGGTTCAGGAAACAGGATCCGAATTCAAAATGGAGAAATTGTCTTAATTCAAGACAAACTCATTAAAGGCCCGTAGAAAGAGTGTGCTTAGGAAGGAGAATGCCCAAGCACAAAGCATAGATTAACTTCCAGCTGTAGAGCAGAAGTGATAGAGGTGACTGCAAGCTGCACAAAACAGAAGAGTTGGGGATGTGACAGAAGGGTGAGCTCAGGGAGGTGTTCACTGAACCATGGGGTAACTGTGCAGGAGGGTTTATTTCCTGTGTGCTGATGATGTCTCAGCTGGAAACTCATTGTAGTTCTGGGCATGGAGTCTTAAAATCCTGTGGGTTTCAGTGGGTTTCATTAACGTGCCCCTGTTGTGGGTTATCCCTGGTTATCAGTTAAGCCCCACACACCACCTGATGCTCACTCCCCAGTGGGACAGGGAAGAGAATCAGAAGGGCAACATGAGAAAACTCATGGGTATTACACTGATCAGTAATAGCTACAACATCCCTGTGTTATCCACCCATTTGGGTCACAAATCCAAAACGTCACCATGCAAGCTTCTCTGAAGGAAAGTTAACTTTATCCCAGCCAAAACTAGTACAAGTCCATAAGGAAAACTTAAAGGAACTTCTTTTTCAGTTTAGAAAGGAAAATTTTGTTGGACAAGTTAAGTCCGGCAGACTGCTCAGAGTAATGCTGTGAAGACTGAAATTCCAACTGTGTTGTGACCACTGGGAGATGAATAAAGTGAAATCATCCTATGGACAGTATTAGGAATATCTGCCGAGCTGCAGTTGGTGAAAGAGCAAGAGGCTGTGTCTCAGTGTGAAAGTCTCCAACAGAAGAGAATCAAGTAATCTGCACAACAAATCCTAATCAGACATCATATGGATTGATCCTGCCATAAATACAGTGAGCAGGGCCCCCTAGTTGGGGATTTTAATGATTTCATTATTTGGTTGGAGTTACAAATTGCAACTTTCAAAAATAACTTAAAAGTGAGTTAGTGGTGAGATTTTAAGTAAGGACAAAAAAGGGAGGGGAACCTAAAACAGTCCTTAGTTTTGCTGTGCTGAATGCAATGGCACAGTTGTGTTTTCAAACACCAGACTGGATTCTGGGCAGCCCAGAATGGCTCTGTACTTACCCAGCACATGTGAGAGAAAATCCATTCAGTGTTGGTTGTTTGCTGTGCAATGACAGTCATGTTTGGGTTGTTCTGGGTTTGTTTCTCTGCAGAGCCATGTCAGATTGAAGTGCGGTTGCTGCTGGCTTACAATTCCAACAGGAGCAAGGCATCTGCTAGAATTCCTAAATCTACCTGGAGTGAGAGCTTGGAGGCTCTCCCACCATCTGAAAATGGCATAGAGGGAACCATACCCTTCAGCAAACCTGTCAAGGTGTATATAATGCCCAAACCTGCCAGGAGGTGAAGCCTATCACTAAAAGAAACCTATTTATGGGATTGTTGGGTTACAGGAAAACAAGATACTCTGTCCAAGATAGCAAACAAGCCAGAACAGCTTTGTATGTGCAGAAAAGAAGGCAGACGTTGAAATAAAGCTGCTGAAGAACAGTTGGTCTCCTAAGCAGAAAATACAGGACTTACTCAGCAAGTTAAAGGTGATTTCAAGGAAATGCAGGTCTTTTTATATTGATTCAATAAAAACAGGACAGTTCTCAATCAGCATTTGAGTAGTAATGTCACTGGGCTGTATCTTCAGTTTTTACATACCTAAAGTTTCTCTCCAAGACCTGTAGGTTTTCTGCAATATATTTACTATGTAAATGCTTGGACACAGAAATCAAGGTTATTTTTACAGCGCCCTGAAGTGAATCTGAGGAGTTCAGGGTTTTGTGGGGGTTTGTTCATTTGGTTTTGGTGTGTTTTTTTGTTTTGTGGGGTTGTTTTGTTTTGAGTCTTATTTTGGTCTAAAACTTGCATTTGTGCACTGGTACCTAATTTCTTAGTAAAAAAAAATTATTCTAAAGTACTCTTGTTCTTGTGGGGGAACTGCACCTCAAAGGGAAAATGCCAATTGCTACAGACTAAATCCTGAGCTGGTTTACATCCTCTAGAGCTGTATTGAAGCTGGTGCAGCTTTGGGGAGGGCACAGGTTGTTTGTGGTGCAGGGGGAGGACAAACCTGTTCATTCCGGCAGCAGAACTTCAACCAGGACATGAAGTTTAATTGAATTACAGGAACAAAGCAGTTCATTATGTCTTTTGTTTCTTTACATAAAATGGAGTCAAACACCTTCATCTCTGAGTTGTAATCCAGCTCTCCTGTTGCACACTTTTACATGTTGAGGAACAATGTAATCAAGTACCAGCTGCAAAATTCCAAACCACATCCCACTAAGTTTTACAGGATCTGTTTCTGTGTGGGTGATCCTGGCCTGAACTGATACTTAACGGGTAAGAAAATCTTAGTTTTTCAATTCAGCAGAACTTTTGGTACTCAAAGTCTTTCTGATCAGCTGAGGTGGCTGAACATGCTTTCATGTAAACAGCAGTTGGGCGATTTGTCAGTGTTCCCTTCTGGAGGTGAGCTGGGACTACAGAGGGACAAGAATTCAGTAAATAGGTGATCCACGTGGCATTCCTGTCAGGAAGTGTCTGTGCATCACTTCTGTGTGCCAGACTTAGCAGGCAGAGGAACCTCCCATGGTATGTAGTAATGCTTTGGTAGGATTTTCTAGAAGGACTTAATGTGTGAAACATTCTAGTGCAGCAGCCAAATGCTACCTGTGTTCATAAATCTGTTGTTGTTTTTTTATAAAAAGGTGTATTTTTAGCCAATAAACAAAGCAGTGAAGAAATTCTTTCCAGTTGTACAGAGATGAGTGTAAATAATGACCCCTTATGTGCTTTCCTACAATAAAATTGGATAACTCAAGCTATTCTGGTTTTTGTTTATCACGTTAGCAAACATGGGTGCTTGCTTGGTACTTGGCTAATATGATCACTGCACATTTTTTGTGATCTTACTTTTTTAGCACTGACATCTTGTGGCCCAAAGGCTCATAACCATAAAGGTTTGCTGCTGCTTTAGGTGTTTTTGAATTAAATATCCTTTCTTAGTGCTTCTGCTCTAGCAAACTGGTTTCTGGTGTTTCACCTTTGGGGCAATGCTTTGAAAGTCTCCTGCACGTCTGACAGCTGCGTTGTATCATCTGACTTGTCTTTGGCATCCCCAGTTGAGTCTCTCATTAGGAAGCTGTGTCTGGGCAGATACTTGGCGAGTTGAGCAAGCTCGTTACAGACTTTTTCTTTTTTCTTCCTCTCATTTTTGCACTTCACCAGTATTTCTGCAGTTTGTTATCCCAATAAAGTTTCTAATTTAAACGGTGTCCATATGCTCTAGGCCACGGTGGATGCTGTGGTAGGCACAGCACATACATATCTTCAATATCAAAATTTTGGCATGTTTTTATAAGCACTGGAACAAATTTCTACTTTTTTTTCTCCTCATGCTGTCCTTGAGCTCCTTCCATATAATACACTATGCAAAAGATTGATCACTTTCTATATTACCATCACTGAGAATCAAATAGTGAAGGGCTGTGGAAAAGAGCTGCTCTCGATCCATTCTCCACCCAGCCTGTATTTGTGCTTGGGAGTGACCATTTCACACCATGGTCCCTCAGTTCAGGAAAGATATTGAGGGGCTGGAGCGGGTCCAGAGAAGAGCAACAAGGATGGTGAAGGGACTGGAGCACAAGCCCTATGGGGAGAGGCTGAGGGAGCTGGGGTTGTTTAGCCTGGAGAAGAGGAGGCTCAGAGGTGACCTCATCACTGTCTAGAACTACCTAGAAGGGAAGTTCTAGCCAGGTGGGGGTTGGTCTTTTCTCCCAGGCACTCAGTAATAGGACAAGGGGGCACAGGCTCAAGCTCTGCCAGGGGAAATTTAAGTTGGAGATCAGAAAAAAATTCTTTCCAGACAGAGTAATCAGGCATTGGAATGGGCTGCCCAGAGAGGGGGTGGATTCCCCATCCCTGGAGGTTTCTAAACTGAGATTGGATGTGGCACTGAGTGCCATGATCTGGTAAATGGACTGGAGTTAGACCAAGGGTTGGATTTGATGATCTCTGAGGTCTTTTTCCAACCCAATCGATTCTATGTGGGAAATCTGAAAGGAAATTTGTATAAAAAGCAAGTGTTAACTGTAGTTGTTGAAATCTAGGTGTTGACTTTTTCTTCCCATCCCCAGGTTTGAGACATTTAGGTTTTTCTGCTCTCAAAAGTATTAGAGTTGATGCTCTTGGTGAAGCTGCAGGACCTGGTGTCATCTCAGAATTGTTTCTACCCGTTCACTCGTTGTCCTTGTAATTTTGGATAATTGTTGGGCTTCTGCACTGCAATAGCCTATAAGATGATTGATGTCAGAATAAAAAGAAAAACAAAGGGTTGTACTCACGCACAAAGATAATTTGCATCTTTCATCTCTGTAGAAGAGGGAACAGAGGATTTCAGATCACAATCACCCAAGCACAGGGAGATTCTGTTCTCTCAGATGGCTCCAAGGGTAGGAACACAGTGCCAGTACAGCTGCAGCCATAGGAGATTGAGCAATCTACAAAGGAAGGGGCAAATGATTTGCTAAAATCTAACAATGTTCAAACAGCTGACACCTCTGCATTGTACCTGGTTAGATGTAAGGGAAGAGGGTCAAGAATCTGGCAGAGCAAGGAAAAATCTGACCCCATGTGAAAGAGGTATGGCGTAGTGGTTTGAAAATGTGTTGTCCTATTTACCATTCACTTTAATTACACGTGGCATCTGTGTGTGGTGAAGCCCAGCTCTGAATGATTTTAATGGGAAATTTGTATTTAGATTGCTCAAGTTCACTGAAATTCATTAGGCCAATTTGCAAGTAAATAATAATTATCCAGTCAAGAGCTCTTAATAAAATGTATTGGGAATAAAGTTGAAGCCTACGAGACATTAACTCAGACCTGGTGTGGCTTTCACCTACTTTATTTTAAAAAGTACAAAACCCCTAAGTGGGCAGGTACACTCACTGCAAAAAGTACAAAGCAAGTTCTTGGAAAGACAGAAGAACTATGCAGGCATTTAAATCAGGACTGTATGACATCACTGAATTATGTGGATTGGAAAAGATCTCTAGGATCATTGAGTCCAACTCTTAACAGCCAAGCCCACTATTAAATCATGTCCCCAAATGCCACATCCACACATATTTTGAACATTTCCAGGGATGGTCACTCCACCACTTCCCCAGGCAGCCTGTTCCAATGCTTGACAACTCTTTTGGGGAAGAAATTATTCTTATATCCAGTCTAAAACTCCTCCGGGGCAACTTGAGGTTGCTTCCTCTTACCCTCTTTAGCAGTCTTGATAACCCAGCTCCCTCAGCTGCTCTTCGTAAGATTTGGACTGCACTGTACTGTGCAGGTCATCTTGGGTTCCAGCTCATGGAGATGGATCTCATCTGGAATCCTGCTTTGCTTGTCTCAGTTACAATCACTTCTTTCATCTTATTGCACTTGCATCTTCCATTTTATTCTTAGTAGCAGGCACCAGGAATGCAGAAAGGCTGTCTTTGCACTTCACAGTTTGTGAGTGCAATCAATTATCAGTGGGACTCCAAAATAAAGTTTGAAGGCTCATGGATGCCAGGCTTTGCACAAATCCTGCCTGATGTCCCTTAAAAATGCTGGTCATGTTGCATTCGGTGTGTCTGTGAGCCTTTTCCAGCCTGTTTGTCCTGGCTGCCAGCTCGCACATGCTGCTGCACAGAGATAAGGGCTGGGGACTGACCCGCTCCGTGGCAGAGCAGCTGGGGTGGAATCTTCTGGCTCCCGGCCCAGCCGCAGCTCGGCTTTAATTTCAGTGTGGGGTGGGAGTTCACTGCCTGCTGGGAGATAGTTTTCCTGGTGGGAGGCAGAGCAGTGGCGTATGTGAGAAATCCTGCCCTATAAAAGTGCATTCCCATGATTTTGGCGATGAGCCCGTAGTTTAACGAATTATTTATGGCTCTAGCTGAAAGCAGCAATTTAACAAGGTTTCTGGTTTGAGCTCTGGTGGAATTTTTGATGAATCAGTCCCAGCTGTTTCCACCATGTACCAAAGTAATTTCAGGCACCAAGAAGGAAATGGGGCTTTCAGTGGCTGGAGCAGCCCAAGTGGAGCAGATGCCTTTGTGGGAACTGACAACGCTGACTCAGGGAGCTGTGACGAGAGCAGCAAAAGAAAGACTTGCAGCAGATAATCTCCTTGTTGACTGAAATTTTGTACTGATGGTGGTGAAACGTAGCAGTTTGCCTTTCAAAACAAATTATTTCTTTGCACACTGCAGCTCCCTGCTTTGGAAGCGGAATCTTCTGTATCCTACAAGCTGCCAAATGAAGAATTAAGAGGCTGCAGCACAAAGCTGGGTAGGGCACACCTCTAAAAGTCACCTGGAAATGCAAAACAGGCTCTGCTCCTCTCATGCCTTTTGGGAGGACAAATCATGTAGCAGCACCAGTATGAGCCCACAGTTTTTCTCAAATGCAGGACCTGGGCTGAGCAGTTTTGGTGAAAGTGGCATCACCATAAAGGTGCCACATTAACATGAAAATATTAAAAAACAAGAACCTGCAGGAGAAAGATAAGGTGTTTGCTCAACTTCTCCCAATAGTGTAATGTGCATTTCTGTTTTTTAAATACTATAGTGTCCTCTGAACCAAAGCCTTACAAAGCTTCTTCAAGGCCAGAAAGCTCATAAAGTAACACAAATATATGAGAACAATCAGGAGAGTCAAACCACCTTCCCGGCAAGATAAACGTTTAATGCAAAAGGTCTTCACACTCTGTGGCTTGGAAGGAACTAGTTCTGGTGCTATTCCCTTGGGATGACCAGTCTTCTGGGTTAGTGGTTCACTTTCTACTTCACACCAGGCAAGTTATTCAGAAAAATACGATGAGCATTTTACCAGCTACTGCATCAGAGAACACAGATGCAGCTGGAAAGGCAGCTCCTGCTGGGCTAGATAAGACTTTGCCTCAAATATAGCTACAGAAAACATTGGTGTAATTAGAAGATTGCAAGATAAAACTTTCAAGTACTCACTTTCCCTTTGCATTTACACCACATTGTATTTTATCAGATAAAAGGGTTTAAATGATTACTACAGCAAATAAACAGAAAAGGAACATAGTATTTTTTGTGTCTTGGGGGAGCCATTGTGTTCTCATATCAGTCTAAGCCTCTCTGCTACTGCTTGGGTAGCGCCAAGGGCCTCAGGGCTTTAAAGCCTCATTTTTGTGCTTTCATTAATACACACAGAATTAATATGTACGGAACAAGAAGGAGTGAGCCTGGTGGGAAAAAAGATCTACAGTAGGCAACTTGTAACTGGCAATATTAATAGAAGCCCACCAAGAACAGCAACCAAGAGAACTTCTAAAATTTTCAGTGTAATAATATGCTTGTTGGCACAATGTTTAAATCATCAGATAATGATGACCAGCACTAATTCTCACATACTTCCCCAGCTTGACAGTAGCTCCTTGCTAGCAGCAGTTTAGACTGCTGCAACCTCCAACTTTCTAACACATCTTTCTGATCATTTTAAGCATGTAGGAACATCAGAAGAGGTATGTATTGGACAACTCAATCCTCACAACTGACAATTAATAAGAACATTCTTCTTATGTTTTGTAGATTTAATGTGTATACTGTGTAGACTTTTTTCCTCCTTCTCAGGTTCAACAAAAAATTTGAAAGTGTTACATTATGTGATGTAACGAATTAGCAAATATCCTGACTGAAGTCACCAGCAGGAGGCAAAGTTGCATGTTCTAGGTTTGCTTTTTAATTTTATTTTATTTTTAACTTATTTATCCAGTGGTGGTAAAGTGCTTCTTTACTGCTTCATATCTACCACCTGACTGTGCCCATCAGCTATCTTAGGGCTGCATTCCAATAGCCAATAATGTAATTTCGGGGCATTTTCTAATAAAAGTATTCAAAATATAATCTTCCAATTTAGTGAACAGGTGAAAAGTTAAGGAACCAGACTATGGCCACCCTTCAGAGGAAGGTTAGAGCAATCTTAATAATAGAAGGAAATTACTCTGTAATTAAATAGTTTCATTACCAGCCCCTTTTTGTGAGCCTTCGATTTATTTAAATCCTGAACTAATAAACTATCCTTGCATTTTAGATTGTTGGCACACAGATGCCTTGGCATAAAAGTTCCCACTCTGTTGGCTGTAATTTGAGTCAGCAGAGGCGTGTCCGTGATTTGGCTGCGGCCGGGGAAGGCGTAGTGAGTCCAACACTTCAGCAGGTTGAATGGAAAACTCCCCCCACTCTGACACCCTGAGCAGCCAGGGCGTTGTACTCCTCCACAGCCTTCTCCGTCTGCAGGACCAACACATCAATCCCATTCTTCTTCAGATAGTCCACGGTGGATGGTGGAACCTCAGAAGAGAAAAGGAAATGGGAAAAGCAAGCGTTAAGATTCTTTTCCCCTTGCACTGTAAGGCTTGGAGAAAAACAGGTACTGAGGTCGTTTGTGAAGCATCACTGAAGTAACTGCTAACAGCCAAAATGATAATATGCTCAGGTATTTCTAAGATTGATTTAACTTTTTCTCTTCAGTAAAGCTACTTTTATATCCACACCTCATATATCTCCTTAGCACAGTTTAAAATGCAGTCCTTTCTTGCAGAAATAAAACAAATTGGAGCTAAAGGTATTTAATCTACATACGGTGTTATTCATCCCACCAGAATACTAGAGAATTGCCTCTCATGAATTAAAGCTCAGCACTTCTGAGCTTTCTGTAGCCAGTTTATCTGCTGAAATGACACCCTGGCAACATTAGTAACAAAAATGCCTAATTATCAAAGTATTCACAGCAGGACACAGAGACAGTTCATCACCTATTACAGGAAGAGGGGACTAATGACATGCTGAAAAATTCTTGTTTCAGTTGCTCCTGTAGCAGATCATAAACCCTTCACTGCTTGACATTGATGCTAACTCAGAGGAGCTCAAATGATGTTTCTTTCAGTGGACCCCCGACAAAAGCTCAGTCATGCTAATCCTGAGTTTCTTCCCTCTCAGTAAAGCATCATCGATTTAATTCTTTTTTCCCTAATCAGAGGGAGAGGGAAAACAAACAGTTCTAGTTTATGCTTCTCACAGAACAAAAACCCACCTGCAAAGCCTCACTCATGCCACGACCAATCACCACCGTTTTAACCCCCTTCTTGACGACTTCTTCAAGGTCAGCAGGCTGCACTCCTGGAGAATGCTGAGTGTCAGGGAAGGAAAATAATAGTCAGGGTACTGACAGCATCAACCAGGAAAGCTGTGCCTGTATGTTCTGAAATTGTTCACAGAACAGCAGGGTAAATTAGCCACACTAAAGTGTAACAACAACCCTCTTTGCATATGCACAGTAGGTAACACTAGAAACTGAATAAGGTATTTTATATGCAGATGAAGGATGAGAATTAATCGATTTACAGCAGTAATTCCTTATTAAACCCTCAAAAATAACAAGATGCATTATACTTTTCTAAGACATTTATGTCTAACTACTGACATTTCATAAATATTAACATTCAAAGGTAAATCAATAAATGGCAACATATTTCTGTTTGATTTCAAATTAATAAAATCTTTTTGTAAGAAAGATTGTGGCAAGGCAAAGTTTACTCACTTTAAATACAAAGGGCTCATCAAATAATTACAATTATTATTTTCTTGTTTACTTTGCAAATCTCATTCACCAAAGAGGACTGAAATGTATTGGGTAGTTTAACTTCAGTCAACAGCTTCCATTTCTGCACTATTTTATGTTGAGAAAGGAATATTTGACACCAAACCCCTCAAAGAAAGAATTTTCACGTTACATTAACTGAGTTTTTCAAGAAGTACAGCCATTTCCTGCTAGGCCACTTTAAGCATATGAATCCATAAATACACCTTCAATGTTGGTATAAAACATTATTAATGTCACACTAATTCTCCTGGATTCAGTTTCTGTGTAGCTCCACAAGATACTGTACAACCTGTGGCTAGAATTTGGCCCCTCTTTGGTGTACATTTTTATTTTTAAACCATAAATATTAATTCTCCCCCTTTTTTAGTGGAATTCTCAAATTTTTTAGAGGTTGGAGATGAGTCTCACTTGAAGTAGGTAATGCCATGGTGGATTTGTGGAGAACAGAGCAGATAAGACACTTCAAGCTCAAACAAACAAATGAGCCCCTGAAGTTGCAGGTGAGGAAAGCCTTCCATGGTTGATTGCCACTTCCAATGAGTGCATTACACTTATTCCACAAGAAAGTCTTTACCTGGATGGTATCTGAAATTTCAGTAACAGAGATGATTCACCTTTATGGTTCACCAAGTTCATAGAATACCTCAAATTGGAAGGAATCCATGAGAATCACTCACAGGACCACCTTAAACTAAACTATAAGACTTGGGAGCATCATCCAGATGCTTCTTGAACTCTGATAAGCTTGCTCTGTGACCACTTCCCTGAGCAGCCTGTTCCAGTGCCCAACCACCCCCTCAGGGAAAAGCCTTATCCTAACATCCCATCTGAACTTCAACCAATGCAGCTTGACTCCATTTCCATGCGTCCTACTGATGGTCACCAGACACATCAGTACCTTCCCCGCACTGTCCCCTTTTTGGAAGCTGCAGACTGCAGTGAGGGCTCCCCTCAGCCTTCTCTTCATGTTGAACAAACCAGGTGGCCTCAGCTGCTTCTCATGTGTCTTACCCTCCCCCAGACCGCTTCCCACCTTGCTCACCCTCCTGGAAGAGGGATTCAGAGTCCAGAGCGGCCTCCTTTACACCACGGGACTGCCCTTAGCATGGTGTAAAGGAGAGCACTCTGGACTCTGAATCCCAAGGACCTGAGTTCCAGTCTCAGTGGGACCGTCCCCTGGCAGTTCAATGCCTCCCTGCCATCCCATCCCATCACATCTTGGATGCTCAGCAGGGTCAGCCCCGGTTAGTACCGGGTGCTGTGACAGTCCCGAGGACTTCCCTGTCACTGTCCAAGCTCGCTCGGCCGTGGCAAATGGACCTCAGGACTGAAACGGTGGGGCCAGTTCTGTGCACGCTGTGCCTCACCTAAAACATCCACTGTGCAGGCTGGAAGGGCACGTGGGGAGAGCCCTGCCCAGAGCTGTGTTCGCCAGGTCTGGCCATACATACATACACATACACACCCTCCTGGGAGCACAGTCTAACAGTCTGATGTCTTTCTTCTTTCTTGCACTGAGCTGCCCACAGCCCTCAAGGTGGGGCCACTCCAGTGCAGAGCGGAGTGGGACAAGCCCCTCCCTCAACTGTGCTGTGCTCGATGCACCCCAGGACACGTCTGGCCCTTTGGGCTGTCAGGGCCAAAAGCTGTCTGTGTTCCCTTGGTCCATTTACATTTGGTATCCTCACCTACAATGCAGAGGTCACTTCAACATTCAGAGCTGTCTCAGACCAAGTCACTGGAGGGAAGTTATAGCCAGGTGGGGGTTGGTCTCTTCTCCCAGGCACTCAGCAACAGGACAAGGGGGCACGGGCTCAAGCTCTGCCAGGGGAAACTTAAGTTGGAGCTCAGAAAAAAATTCTTTCCAGAGAGAGTAATCAGACATTGGAATGGGCTGCCCAGAGAGGGGGTGGATTCACCATCCCTGGAGGTTTTTAAGGTGAGATTGGCCATGGCACTGAGTGCCATGATCTGGTAAATGGACTGGAGTTGGACCAAGGGTTGGACTAGATATTCTCAGAGGTCTTTTCCAACCCAGTCGATTCCATGATTTTATGAAGTACATGTTTATGACAGAATAGACAATGCTCTTCCTTTGGGGATTTTAAAGTAGATTCAAAATTTAAGACAAAAAGAACAGAGAACTGGTGTGTTTTACTGCAAGTACAATAACTGGAATGTTAGGGAGGGTTTGCTGTCACATGCTTAGCACTCCTGAGACATTAAAGCCATGGAACAAAAGGATTTTCTTTGGTTACACCAGACACTTTGATGTGGGGCTTTCACAGGTTTTGTAAGATACCAGCATCACTAAAGGAAACATGCAATGTGATAGAATAAGTGTATCATTGCTAATTTGACAGCAGAATTTCTTCCCTATTCTGTTCTCTGGCCTTCATTTCAGGATACCCGTTTCTTTTCTTCTGCCATTAGCAGATGGCACTAAAATGCAGCCAGCCAGGGAGGGAGGCAGCCATTCATCCCCAAGGGTTAAGGCTGTAATAACTACCAGAGCTTAGTTACAGAACCTTGCAGGGCCAATTATATGATTTTCCTGATGAAAGAATGCTGTCCTAGACAGAAGTGTGATAGCACAGAAGGAAAGGAAACAATCTATTTCCAACTAGAGTGTGGGACATGACTGGCACTGCTTATTTCCCAGACTTCAGTTCCAGCTACGTCAGGAAAAACATCCTCAACAAAAGTAGGACACACTGTAGTCCATGGGAAACATGGGCAGCAAATCCACCTGTTGAACCCTTCTGTTTCCAACGCTGACCAGATTAACTGGTTCTTCTCAAGTTGGAGATGCAGTCTAGAAAAGCTTAGTTCTACTCTTAATATCTGTTGTTTGCTACTAATTTTGAAAGCAAATCACCAGTCTCCTCAGAGCTGCAAGGATAGGACTGACCTAAAGCAGGAGCTTTGCAAGTGACAAACCCTAAACAGGTATTTTTTACTTCCTGATTATATAAAAAGGATGCCAGAAAACCTACCTTTCCAAAGAACCACTATATTTTTTCTTCTCCAATTTTAATTATTTTAATTTAACACACACTTGTTTATTGTTTATTATTGTTTCATTTGGAAAACTCCTCTGAAGACTTATGGATTTAAAGATTTTACCTGTGACATGAAGACATTCTTTGTTAGAAACTTCCACAAGACTTTCTAAATGTCAGTAAGTGCTTATAAGCTGAAACTAAAGTTTTTCAGTGGTTGGAATGAATACCAAAATGTGGTTGAGCTGGGAACGAGCTGGGGACTTTTCAGCTACCATTATCTGTTCTGCTTCTGCAGGCACATGCATATAAACCAGGAAAACAACACAGTCAAACAGTGACTCTCAGCACACAACCCAGCCCATATAATCAGACCATAAGGGAAATACATTTTAAAAGGTTGCATACACAGCACCCTTCCTCTCTGCAAGGTGCAGATATCATTGCATGACAGCACCACCTTTCTCTTGGCATTAAGTACTTGGCATAAACTGACGGGTTCTGTTCCCCCAAAGGTTACAGTTGAAGTTCCAAAACCAAGCGTACTGCACTTCCTCTTGTGTCAAAATGAATTCAACAGAGTTGTATCCTCTGTGTGGATACAGCTGCAGGTGCTGGATCTAAGTCCTGGTCAGTACACAGCTCTTTTGTGCATTAACTTCAGCTTTGAATCATAGAATCAATTGGGTTGGAAAAGACCTCCGAGATCATCAAGTCCAACCCTTGGTCCAACTGCAGTCCCTTTACCAGATCATGGCACTCAGGGCCATGGCCAATCTCACCTTAAAAACCTCCAGGGATGAGGAATCCACCACCTCTCTGGGCAGCCCATTCCAATGCCTGATTACTCTCTCTGGAAAGAATTTTTCTCTGATCTCCAACTTAAATTTCCCCTGGCAGAGCTTGAGCCTGTGCCCCCTTGTCCTATTGCTGAGTGCCTGAGAGAAGAGACCAACCCCCACCTGGCTAGAACTTCCCTTCAGGTAGTTCTAGACAGTGAGGAGGTCACCTCTGAGCCTCCTCTTCTCCAGGCTAAACAACCCCAGATCCCTCAGCCTCTCCCCACAGGACTTGTGCTCCAGTCCCTTCACCAGCCTTGTTGCTCTTCTCTGGACCCGTTCCAGCACCTCAATATCCTTCCTGAACTGAGGGGCCCAGAACTGAACACAACACTCAAGGTGTGGCCTCACCAATGCAGAGTACAGGGGAAGGATCACTTGAAAGTGTAGATCCCAGTGCAAGCCTTAATATGGGGAGAACTACCAACACCGACTTCCTAATGCAACAGAGGCTAAATGTTCTAAATCTGGAACATCAATACTGTTCCAGGCACTTTTATACAATTCTGATTGCATTCACATACAAACCTTAAAAATTACAAGAGCAAGCACTTAGTATATGGCTTCCAAGAGGAGTCACTGTGTGGTTAACCAGATTGAGCTTTTCTCAGAGAAACTAATACATATGACACTGTATCTGCATATTTTTCCTCTGCAAAAAGTACAAGAGACCCCAAGGAAAAGAATATAAACTAAACCACATGCATTGTTGTCTTTCAAACATGTAAGGTCAGTGACTGTTGATTTACTTCTTATAATTTCTTCTCCTATCTCACTCTAGACAACTTTTGTTTATACAGTCTGACGAGAGGTTGCTACCAGCATCTTATGACAACTGCACTCTGAGCAAGACGCAGAATGTTGTTTGAGAGCTGTAAGGTTTGTGATTGTTGTCGGGCCAGGGTCGCTGGGGGGACTCAAGGCAACAGTTGCTACACGCTATTGCATGTACATATGGCCAGACTTGGCGAATGCAGATTTGGGCAGGGCTCTCCCCACGTGCCCTTCCAGCCTGCACAGTGGATTTTTTAGGTGAGGCACAGCGTGCACAGAACTGGCCCCACCGTTTCAGTCCTGAGGTCCATCTGCCACGGCCGAGCGAGCTTGGACAGTGACAGGGAAGTCCTCGGGACTGTCACAGCACCCAGTACTAACCGGGGCTGACCCTGCTGAGCATCCGAGATGTGACGGGATGGAATGGCAGGGAGGCATTGAACTGCCAGGGAACGGTCCCACTGAGACTGGAACTCAGGTCCTTGGGATTCGGAGTCTAGAGTGCTCTCCTTTACACCATGGGACCGCCCGTGCTGTTGCATGTAGGACATTGTGCATCTGCAGCCCTCTGACATCTCCACACAAGTCACCTCCAAAACGTACACTCAATTCCTCCCAGGGAAGTCTAATGGCTAGGTGAAAGAAAAAGGCAGCTTGCTAAATTTCTAGCTGGAACTTCAACACTGTACTCTGCACAGCTCTCAGAGTCCTGTTTTAAATGCAGGGCAGTAAACAGCAAACTCACATTAGTCCCAGTTTCTCGCCAATCCCAGGTTCGGCTTCCTCCTGGCCACACTTTACAGTCCTTATATGTTGTGGGGCAGCCTTTCACCTTCATCTGACCCCAAGAAAGGGAAGCAATTTCAGGGGAAGACATCACAAAGTTGAACCGAAGTCTGGAAAAAGGATATTTAATACATAACATCAGGCCAACATATGCAGCACATTAATAAAAATGTAAAATTCTGTCCTTGCCTCAAGGAGCTAGGAAGGAAATGCTATTACAGACTGTACCCATGTGATTTTGTGACAACAAACTTGAACTGAGGATCAGCAGATTTGGTGAATTATCATTGCTCTTGAAGATTTTGGGCAGGACTTTGGGCAAATCATTTTACATTTTAAATCTGTACAAGTATTGGGTGTTCAACTTTAAAAACTATCAACAGGGATCAGGTCCCAGAATATCCTCCAGATCTGGGTTTTAATCTTCTCCTTAAAATGTAAAATGAATCACAGAATCATAGAATTGATTGGGTTGGAAAAGACCTCCGAGATCATCAAGTCCAACCCTTGCTCCAACTCTAGTCCCTTTACCAGATCATGGCACTCAGTGCCATGGCCAATCTTACCTTAAAAACCTCCAGGGATGAGGAATCCACCACCTCTCTGGGCAGGCCATACCAATGCCTGATTACTCTCTCTGGAAAGAATTTTTTTCTGATCTCCAACTTAAATTTCCCCTGGCAGAGCTTGAGCCTGTGCCCCCTTGTCCTATTGCTGAGTGCCTGGGAGAAGAGACCAACCCCCACCTGGCCATAACTTCCCTTCAGGTAGTTCTAGACAGTGATGAGGTCACCTCTGAGCCTCCTCTTCTCCAGGCTAAACAACCCCAGCTCCCTCAGCCTCTCCCCACAGAACTTGTGCTCCAGTTCCTTCACCAGCCTTGTTGCTCTTCTCTGGACCTGCTCGAGCACCAGATGACAATAATTTCCTAAAATATCAGAGATCTATATTATTACTTTGGCCACCTCACTGAAGTTGTGAGGTTAAAAAGAAATGAGAAACAAACAAACCCAGCAGAAAAGCCATGAACCAGACAGTGGCACTGCCATATTGCTGTAGCAAACAAGACTTTCAGGGGTGCAAAGGGGTCAAGCCACCTTCTTTCCTCAGGCACTCATGACAGAGGCCACGTGTCCCAGGATAGTCATACACCCAAATAACAACTTGTCTAATTGTTTGACCTGTCTCCATTGTTTCAACTTAAATCCATTATTTCTAATCCTTTCTGTTGGGGACAAATAGAACAGCTTAATTTTTGCTTTTTTTACCTTTTTTTTTTTTGTTTTGTTTTCTTGAGGATTTCACTCAATATTTTTTCCTCCTTTCATTTAGATCAAACAAACCTCACTTCCCTTCAGTCATGTTTTCTAAATCTCTGCTTATTTCCTCCTTTTTTTCCTTTGGCAGCCAGCAACTGGTACACATCTTTCTTTGATGTCTGTTGCCTAGCAGGAGACAGAGCCTTATCAGTGCTGCTGGAGACGGACCCTGCTTTTCGGTGTGATGTTTGGATCTGCAGTCACAGCCACTGCTGGGCACCACCAGGGCAGGGACTGCCTCACAAGGCACCGTGTCATCTCCCCACAGAACCTTCCACCCTCACATTTCCCTCACATTGCTGGTGTGATTCTGGCAGTAGACAAAAAGAGAGGAATCACAGGGTGATGGTACCCTGGAAGTGTGTTGGACGAGCATGGCAGGCTACTGACATGTCTCAAGGGTAGAGTCACCTTTCTGTCTGTTAAAGGTTCAAACACAGGAAGGTGGTGTTGGGAGGAGCACCCACAGAGAATTTTTCTTACCCTACCAACACAAAGGTTTGGGCTTGGAGTGCCAGGACTGAGGACAAAAGATGGCTGATGACTTTCAGGTTCCAGCTGAATGGTGGGATGCAGGTGATAAACAGAACCCCAGCACCTGGGGGTGGGGAGAGGTTTTTTTCCCTGTGTGCTGGCTGGACTTTTAGGGGGTTTTTTGGGGGCAGCTGCAGAAAAAAGAGCCACTGCTTGCTGGTGAGAGCTCTTTTTCTGGCTCTGCTCTTTGCTTTTCCCCCTCCACCTCTGGGCACCCTGAGCTTCAGAGAGAGAGAGAGAGAGTCACGGCTTCTTCGGGACACACTGCAGACCTTTTTTTATTCCTGGGTTCTGACTTAGACTGCAAGAAGATTCCTGGGAATTATCACCATTCCTCCACTCCCAGATTTTCCTTTTTTTTTGAACAAAGGACAAGGAGAGAGAGAGAGAGAGAGTCTGCTTTTCCTCCACGAAAAAGGCTCCATCCTGTACCATGTGAATGTTCACTCCTTGTCTCTGCCTCGCTGGGAAAAGACTGAGGATTCACCTCGCAGCCAGCCAAGGTGTGACACTGACACTGTCCATAAATACAACTGCTACAGGCGGAACTTACTGGTTTTTTGATTTGTTTTTTTTTGGGGGGGAAGGGGGGTGTTGTCTTTTTTTTTTGTGCTGGGGGAGTAGTTTGCTCTGGTCTGTTTACAGTTATATCTGTATCTGCATATAAATGTATATATATAGTAGTTAAGAACAGTCATCCTTCTTATATCCATTTTCTAATTAAAGTTCTTTTTTTTTTCTTAAATTTAATAAGGAGTGATGTGATTATTGAGGAGGAATCCTCTCCTCTGGTTTTTGGTAAACATTTTGGTTTTCCCTCAAACTAGGACACCTGGTCTGAAATCCACATTATGAAGAGCAGTAAAGAGGTTCCACCATGGGCTACTCCAGAAAATCTCACATCCTTCCAGATACACAGATGATCATCCTTTACTTTTCGGTTAAATTCACCAGGAATTTAGTTGTTTAAATTCATCATAGGAACCCTGGTGGCACAGATTGAAGGCACTGCCCTTGCAGAAGAGAAATCTTTGGAGGTTCAGGCTTCCAGCCCTCCCGAAACTTCCCTTCCCATCTTGCACATGCTACAACAGACACAGCACAGCCAGACAGGACACACTCTCTTTGGATTGCCAGGAGTGGATCTCAGTATCCCGCTTAAAGGAAAAAACGCAGTATTTGGGATTCAGCACAGGACTCAGTTTGCCAGAGGTGCTTCTCACACAGGATAGTGGGGCAATTAATTCTTTTCCTTTTTGCTCCTGTATGGAGTGAGTGGCACATGTGTCCTGCCGAACAGGAAGCCAGGCAGGCAGCTGTGGGGGACTGAAACTTGCTTGGATTCCGTACATCCTTGCTTGGATTCCATATATTCTACATTCCCTTATCACACACTCACGATGGAATGGATTCAAACAAAGGTTTGTAAGATTCTTTCTCCAAAAGGCTGCCTGAAGGGAGATCATAGCAGAAGAAATAACCAGCAGCAGTCCCAGCAAAATGAAATCGAAGAGTAAAGGCTGAATAAACTACCAGGCTCTGAAGAATGAAAATAATTTTCCCCTGTGCCACTTTCGAGAGGAAATGGTAGAATTAGACCTGGAGGTTTAGGCAGAAACAAATGAATGATAAAATTATCAGGAATATCAGCTTTCCCAATACAAACAGTATCACAAGGCTGGAGCTGTGCAACCAAACAGGCATAAACTGCAAATGGGAGAGCAAGGATTCCATGCCATCATTTTCCAAACAGCATGAAAATAAGTAAACAGCAGAAATGAAGAAACAAAACTCACACAGCATAAATAAAAATTGGTAATTAAAACTATTTCCCATAATACTGCCAGAGAATAGCAGCAAGGTCAGGTAATTTGAATAAATAAGAGGATCTCAGATTAGAGTAAGAATGAACTTATTGACAGGAACTTTGGACATCCTTTGATGGTCCAATCACCAAAGAGTAGGAAAATAGCTCTTGGACAAATTATTTTTTTAAAATTATTGACTGTGAGAAATGTACAGGAACACTTAAGAAAAAGGAGACTTTGAACCAAATGACTTGCATGTACACCCTAAAATAGCAATTTCTGTAAGCTGAAATAGTCCAAGCACACAGAGACAAGGAGGAGAAACGGTTCAAGGCTCTATAAGCAAAGTCACAAGAATTTAAAAACATCAGAAACATCAGGAAGCAGAACTTTAAAGGAGGCAAAATCCAAGTTTATGCCAGGAGACTATACTGAAAGAGAGAAAGCAGTGGCAAAGGATGGCAGAAGACAAAAGCAGTTGAAAACAAAATGGAAGGAACTTGAGACTGAAGTGCAGTCAGGCAAACCGGTGTATTTGAAGGCTGCCAGCACACCTGCCTTCTGCTTCTGAGCATTCCCCAGCAGCAACAAGCAGGATAAAAGCGGTGAATGGGAGCAGTGCACCAAGTAATACTTTATTGAGACACTGCAGAAGGAAAACGTTTCATAAAATCCAAAGGGCAACCCGAGACCAAAGAGGATAAAAGTGACAGAGTAAATTGGTGTACGTGAAGTTTTGGGGAGAACAAACTCCTGTGAGGAGTCAGAAGACGACAAGGTGGTTCTGCAGCGTTGCCGGGAACAGGGTCAGGAGGGGGAGGGGGAGACCTTCCATCCATCCCGGGAGAGGCAGGTCAGGATTAGAAACTGACAGAGACAAGGCACGTGGAAAGGCCGGGAGAAATTTAAGAGAGCTGCGTAGGGAGGAGGAAGGAGTGAAGTTTGTGAAGGAAGAACACATATTGTGGGAATTCGGCAATCCCATTTCTCTGGGGAGCCTGGTCAAGGCGAGTTAATGGGAGAGCCCGTGGTGGAAGGGAGTGCTGGGAAGAGAAGAGGGGGGGAAGACAGCAGTTTGGGAAGGCGGTGGGGAGAAGGAGGCAAGGACAGAGAACCCAGGGAAGCACCACGGGCTGGAGTGGGAGGAAAGGGAAGGGAGACCCCGAAACATGGCCTTGCATGACGGGGAACAAGGACCGGGACCGGAACCCGAATCGGGGCGGGAACCAGAACAGGGACTCGAATCGGGACCGGCAGCGTGACAAGGACCAGGACCAGGACCAGTACCAGTCCAGGGACCGGAATCGGGACCCGAACCAGGACGGGGACCCGAATCGAGACCGGCAGAGTGACAAGGACCAGGACCGTGATCAGGACCGGGACGGGGACCAGGACCAGAACGGGGACCGGGACCCGAATCGGGAAGGCAGCGTAAGAAGGACCGCGGCCAGGACCGGGACCAGGACCAGGACCGGGACCGGGACCAGGACCGGGACGGGGACCGGAATAGGGACCGGAACCGGGATAAGGACCCGAATCGGGACCGGTAGCGTGACAAAGACCAGGACCAGGATCGTGACCACGATCAGGACGGTGACCAGAACCAGGACCCGAATGGGGACCGGCAGCGTGACAAGGGCTGGGACCAGGACCGGGACGCGACAGCCCCGGCGCGGGCCCCCCCCCCGCCTTCCCCCGCACGCCCGCACTCACCGCCCCTCGCGCGCGACCCCGACTGGCGCCGCCCCCACAGAGAGGGGGCGGGGCCTCCCCGCCGCCGCGCTCTTATTGGCCCGCGCTCCCTGCCGGCCCGGCTCCGATTGGCCATCCACACGTCCCCGCCCCGCCTCGGCCCCGCCCCGTTGTGGTTCCCCCGCGCGGCGCGCGGCGGGGCGGGTCCGGCTCGCGCCACCGCCCCCTGCCCGCCCTCCCGCCCCGCCTGCCCCGGCGCGGTGCATTGTGGGGCAGCGGCGCCCGGCCCGGCAGCGCCCCCCCCCCCCCTCCCCCTCCCCAGCTCCTTCTCCATCCCCGGTCCAAGATGGCGGCGGCGGCTCCTGCGGCCCCATCCCCGCCGCCCCCTGCCCCGCCGGGCCCCCGCTGCCCGGGCTCCTGGCCCAACTTCGCCGTCGTCTGCTCCTTCCTCGAGCGCTACGGGGCCCTGCTGGACCTGCCCGAGCTGCCCTTCCCCGAGCTGGAGCGTGTCCTGCAGCCGCCGCAGGAGCCCGGAGACCAGGGTGAGCGACCGCGACACGTCCCCCCCGCCCGCCACGGGGCGGCCGGGCTGGCTGAGGGGGCCCGGGGGCGGGGGGGGCCGGGGCTGTTCCCCCCCCGCCTCCTCCCGGCCCCGGGGGTGGAGCGCGCTCAGGGAGAGGAGGGGCCTGGGATTCCCGGGGGGAGGGGAGCCCTCTCTCCCTGCTTTTTTTAGGGGGGAGCAGGGATTTGGGGAGGGGGGAGGCCTCTCCCCCCACGGTGGGGCACGGGAAGGAGATGGGGGACTCCTCCCCGCTCCCGCCTGTGACCCCCTCCGGCCCTCCCTCCCTGCCCCCCCCGGTTTGGGTTCCCTGGGCTCGTTCCCGAGATCTTTGCGGGTGGGACTCCTTGCAGAAAGGGGGGATAAGCTGAAATAACTATTTTCGTTCATCTTGGCGCTGGCAGCCTCTGTGTCTGCCATTCCTTCCCCTCCCCGCAGCTCGAGGGTCGCCTCGCAGACCCCCCACCCCATAGATCTGATATATCTGTCCGGTTCTGCTTCTCCCCGGAAACAAGGAGGGAACACACACACAGAGGAGGGAATGTCTTGATGCCCAGTGTCCCCCCTTTCCTCTCTGTGTATGCGGGATGAGGAATGGGGGGCACGGGGAGGCCCCGAGCCCTGCTGTGGCCGCCTCCTCCCCCCAGACACAGCCAGCCATTGTGTGCCACCTCCATCCCTCGGCTCTCCCCTCCTCCCTCATCCCTCTGGAGTGCGGGGGGGATAAGCTGTGGCTGCTCCCCCGCCGCCACCTGAGACGTGCGAGGTGGAGGGATGGGTTATGCACTCCGCTGTTTGCTTTCGAGCTGCTCCTCCTCTCCTTCCCTCCCCTCTCCTCTCTCTCTCCAGCAGAGGTTTGGTTGCCTGACTCTCTCTAATTCCAGCCCCCCGCGATGGATGCGGGAGGGCCCGGGCCGCGGGAGCAGCCTGGGGAGGGAAGGAGGGCTGTGTGGAGGCGGCCGTAGGAATACAGAGGGGAGGGAGCTTGTTGCTCTTGATCTCTTGTCTCTGTTATTCGCCTGGTTGTTGCCTCTGCACTCTTGCCACATCGGGCGCCCGTGGAGCTCACGGCGCATGCCCGGCAAGGCCCTTGGAAACTTCCTGCTGCTGGAGAATCCCATCCCGGGGCTGCTCTGCTCCAGCAGCTCCTGCTTTCTCTCCTCCTTCCCCAGCAAACCCACCCTGTCTGCGTCGGGGAAAGGGGTGTGTGCGATTCAATCGGTGTGTAGGTGTTTCCTCATGCAAAGGAAGTTGCGTTCTGCCAAGTGCAGATGTCCTGTCAGTGAGTTCAAAACATAATGAAATAAAACCTCATCACTGTCCAGAACTACCTGAAGGGAAGTTCTAGCCAGGTGGGGGTTGGTCTCTTCTCCCAGGCACTCAGCAATAGGACAAGGGGGCATGGGCTCAAGCTCTGCCAGGGGAAATTGAAGTTGGAGATCAGAAACAAATTCTTTCCAGAGAGAGCAATCAGGCATTGGAATGGGCTGCCCAGAGAGGTGGTGGATTCCCCATCCCTGGAGGTTTTTAAACTGAGATTGGATGTGGCACTGAGTGCCATGATCTGGTAAATGGACTGGAGTTGGACCAAGGGTTGGACTTGATGATCTCAGAGGTCTTTTCCAACCCAATTGATTCTGTGATTCTAATGTGTTGTCTTCTCATGTTGTCTGGTGCCTAGTCCATATGAAAAGAAAAGACAGCTGAAATCCACAAACTTCTTACAACAGATTTAACTTTCTGGAAAATATATATTTGTATTCGATTCCCCACAACTCCTCCTGTATCTCTTGCTACATAAAGGACTCATTAGAAAAAAACGTAGTTTTGCTAAACTGTTGCAAAACTTATTCATAAAAATCACCAACACACTTAAAAGTTTGAATTTTTAATAAAAATAATCCCTTTAAAGTAAGGTCTGTAAGAAAACCTGTGCTTTTACTGTGGGACACCCAGTGTCAATGGGTGTGCAGGAGTAAATTTTTGTTGTGAAATGCAGAATAAATTAAACTGAAAAGTTGAGATAGAGACCTGTGTTCTAAGTATATATGGGTTTGATTTAAAAAATAATCCTGGTGACTTTACTTGCATGATATGAGGAGAGGTTGTCAATAGGATAATGTCTACTGCATAACCCTTTTCTGAAAAAGTTTCTAATTATTTGCATTGTGAGTTGATTTGTTGTTTGCCAAATTTTTAAACTTTTCTCTGCTTGTATTTTCTGTTTGTTTTTTTCCCTTCCTATTTGGCAGAGGTGGGTTCTTCTCCCCTCTCAGATGGGAGGAGATGCAGCTTCTGAAAATGTAATCTCCAAAGTGCTGGGTTTTTTCTTGTATCTGGTGTAGATGATGTATTTTGTTGCATTTTCTCATCTCTAAGAAAGTGTGGAGGTGTGAATCCCAAACTTGGGTGATTCCTGACTCTGTCTGGTAACTGGTGTGACAGGGGTTTCCTTTTCCTCTGATATAACCACCTCGTCCTTGGTCTGTGGTGCCCGTTCTTGTTACCTGGTGTATTTTATGCTCTTGCAAAACCAGCTGCAGTGGCCAGATTTTTGTACATGATTTTTATGTCTACATGATTTACTTTTACTTCAAGTAGTCCCCAAAGTGGTATTTTTAAGGGTACAAGTCATAAAGTTGCTAAACATTGATTGGAAACTGAAGTGGTTCTTTTATCTCTAAACACCTGTTATTTACCAACTGTGTGTAGTTTTCCTTGGAATGCAGAAGGGATTTTGAGTTCAGTTACACAGAGTTATTTCACTTTTCATACCAGTATTGCTTGACTGTGGATTTGCAGTGACAGTGATGCATAACAAAAAATAAGGAAATACCTCAAAGCATTGGGTTTTTTCCTGAATTTATTAGAAATGGAAGCAAATTGTAAATCTCAACTGTCAAATAGCAACTACTTGTAACTCCTCTCCATGTTCATTTTGCAATCAGGGAGGGGAATCAATAGTCTAGGGGTTTTCTAGTCATCTTTGAGACCCTTCTGATGCTTAGCAGTTTGAAAATTTGAGTTTTGTTTGTGATTTTTTTTTTCTTTTAAACATGGCCTATATTGTCTTGTCTGAAGAGTTACCCTTGGGAGTTGCCAGCAGAAGTTATTTCCTTTATATTAGGAGCCCCAAGGAGAGCTGGGAGTTTTGAGTGTTGTTCAGTAGTTGTATAACAGTCATACTTTCTTCCCTGTTAACAATTAGAACACAGAACTTGTTCATTATTGAGGGAACAAGCTATAACTTTCCTTCAGAGTAAGGGATGCTGAGCCTGTGTTGACAGCTGGCAAGTTACCACTTATTTCGTAGAGGGATTTCAGATTTTGGTTAATGTTCAGATAGCACTTAAACTTTGCTGTATTATTTCTCCTTCCTGAGAATTTCCAGACAAATAGTAAGGACAGCAAGGCTCAGGTAGGAATAGTTTTCAATGGCAGTCTGACTCATTTAGATACCAAATTAACTTGAATTAGTGGCAAGCTGGATGTTTGGATGTTTTAACCATGTGTACACAGGTATGATCTTAAAATGCAGAAACCAGTTTGAAATGTTCTCTGGGATTTATTTAGTGGGTAGTTTGAAACATGCTTGAATAGGGAAATAAGAATGTGTGGTGTTGATTTCACCCATCTCTGTTGAATAGTGGGATAAAAGGGTAGCCCTGGAAATAGTCTTCTTACAAAGGCTGGGTGATAAAATAGCTCAACTCTTCCAGCTGGTGGCTCATTTGAAAGTTGGAGCTATTCAAGCAAAGTAATAAGACCTGTGGTTATCTGGTGAAGATTTTATTTTATGAAGAATAATTATCTTGTGTTTATGAATGCTTTAAGTACAGTGTTGTGACTTGGGTTGGAATTATGACAAACTTCTTAGGAAGGAGTGAAGTCGAGTGTCTGTCAAGATGGTGACAATGTTAACTCAAAAATTTGCTACTTTATATGCCTCAAAACTAAATGGTTTCCTGTAGGTTTTATTAAAAAGCAACAGCTGAGGTTTAGCCCCAGTCAGCAACTCAGCCGTGCTTGGCTGACTCCCATGGTGGGATGGGGGAGAGAATGGGAAGGGTAAAAGGGGGAAAACTGTTTTTATCTGCTAAGATAAAAACAGTATAATAGGGAAAGCAACATAAGGAATTCATTCCCCCCCTCCCACTGGCAGGCAGGTGTTCAGCCATCTCCAGGATCGCCGGGCTCCATCACGTACGTGTAAGGGTGACTGGGGAAGACCAAGGCCATCATTCCCAGTGTTCCTGTCTTCCTTGTTCTTCCATCAGCTTTTATTGCTGAGCATGACACTGTATGGTCTGGGATATTCCCTGGGTCACTTGGGGTCAGCTGTCCTGAATGTGTCCCCTCCCAACTCCTTGTGCACTTCCAGCCCCCTCACTGGTGGGGTGGGTGAGGAGCAGGAAGGGCCTTGGCCCTGTGTAGGTGCTGCTGCTGAGCAGTAATGGAAACAGCGTGGTGTTCACTGGTACATCCTGCCCAGAGAAGCTGTGGCTGCCCCATCCCTGGAAGTGTTCAAGGCCGGGTTGGATGGGGCTCTGAGCAATCTGGTTTAGTGGAAGGTGTCCCTGCTTATGGCATGTGAGTTGGAACAAGGTGATCCTGAATGTTCCTTCCAACCCAAACCATTCTAACATTATCAACACTGTTGTGAGCGCAAACCTGAAGCACAGCCCTGTACTGATTGTGTTGTATGGCCAAACTTCACGAACGCAGATTTGGGCAGGGCTCTCCCCACGTGCCCTTCCAGCCTGCGCAGTGGATGTTTTAGGTGAGGCACAGCGTGCACAGAACTGGCCCCACCGTTTCAGTCCTGAGGTCCATTTGCCATGGCCGAGCGAGCTTGGACAGTGACAGGGAAGTCCTCGGGACCGTCACAGCCCCCGGTACTAACCGGGGCTGACCCTGCTGAGCATCCGAGATGTGATGGGATGGGATGGCAGGGAGGCATTGAACTGCCAGGGGATGGTCCCACTGAGACTGGAACTCAGGCCCTTGGGATTCAGAGTCCAGAGTGCTCTCCTTTACACCACAGGACCGCCCCCAGCTCCATACTGATTACTGTGAAGAAAATTAACTCCATCTCCTTGAAACTGAGCACAGCAACCCAAAATTCCATTTGAACTGGAACTTATGAGGTCTGGAAGGTGCCATTCCAACCACATTACTGTGCTTGCAGTTGCAAACTAAGGTAATGATACAGATCCTGCAGTGTGCCATGGCACTGCATCTCCTTGGCCTCTGCTGCTTCCAAAGGCAAAGCTGCAAACTGGAACAAATCATCACAGGAAACCAATACTTGTTCTCCTTGTTCTAACAAACAGACTGTTTGTTTGTTTGTTTTACAGAGAGGTTTCTACTTGCAGCAGAAAAGCAATTGCAAATTTAAATAGTAAATATATGGTAGAAGGGAGCAAGAACTATATCTGTATTTAGGGCTGTGTTTAAGGAACCATGATACCAAGTTGCCACCTCCTTTGTGTCGATAAATAGCTTGAGAATTGGTATAAATGTTAATTAAACACTTGGTCTCTTGTGAATGAAAATATTAGTAGAATGTTAGCTTGCACAACAGAGATCTAATTTTACACATGACTACACAAAACACTCCCTGGTTTGCCGGGTTCCCTGGTGTGTGAATGAAGGAACCTCTCCTGGAGGTGAGTGTTGTCTTCTGAAGTGTAATACTCTGCATGAGCTCAGTGATTTTTTTTTTTTTTGCTGGCCTTTCTTAGCAATGTGGGGTTTGATTTGTTCTTCACTGAAATGGCAGCAAGTACACAGGCTTTGTGTATTCTGTCAGCAAAATTGCATCAAAATCTTGCTGGTAAAGATCATGCTAAAGGTGGTCTTGAAAATGGCAGGTGTGTCTGGTGTGGATTTCCAGTCTGGAAAAGTCTCTCCTGTATTCATAGCTGTCTAATACAGCAGGCAAAAGCCAACTATATCTAATGGCAAGGAGTTTGACAGACTTTCAGGCTAAAGATTAGGTATGTTCCTAATGAAAAGGGTAGTGAAATGGTGCTCTGTTAATGTGATTGATCTTTCTTGTATTTGATATCCAGCACATTTATGCACTGTTGGTCTGAAATTATGGGGTTTGCTGAGACTGGGTAAAGTCGGGATATGTGGCAGTAACTTGTCATACCCACAGTAGATTGGTTTGTATTAAAAGTAGGTGATAAATGTGATATGGAAGTACCAGTAAATACTGTTTCACTTAAAATTTAATAATTGGTGCTGTACATTAAATTTATTATCTGATTTCAAGGCAGAAAAATTAATTCATATGGTGTCCTCTTATGTAAATGCCCAAATTCTTGCATATAACCTTGTCTGTAATACTGGATGGGTTGAGTTTATTCATAGAATGGATTGGGTTGGAAAAGACCTCCGAGATCATCAAGTCCAACCCTTGGTCCAACTCCAGTCCACTTACCAGATCATGGCACTCAGTGCCACGGCCAATCTCACTTTAAAAACCTCCAGGGATGGGGAATCCACCACCTCTCTGGGCAGCCCATTCCAATGCCTGATTACTCTCTCTGGAAAGAATTTTTTTCTGATCTCCAACTTCAATTTCCCCTGGCAGAGCTTGAGCCCGTGCCCCCTTGTCCTATTGCTGAGTGCCTGGGAGAAGAGACCAACCCCCACCTGGCTAGAACTTCCCTTCAGGTAGTTCTAGACAGTGCTGAGGTCACCTCTGAGCCTCCTCTTCTCCAGGCTAAACACCCCCAGCTCCCTCAGCCTCTTCCCACAGGACTTGTGCTCCAGTCCCTTCACCAGCCTTGTTGCTCTTCTCTGGACCTGCTCCAGCCCCACAATATCTTTCCTGAACTGAGGGGCCCAGAACTGTTATATATATATTCACATGTTATATATTGCTGCATCTTCTTTGTTAAATATACCAAGTGTGTGGCTATACTGATATTACCAGCCTGTTTCTGCCCTAAAGCTGTCTCAGCTGGTCAGAGGTAACACTTCATCTGCTCTCCAGGTCTGAGTGATCATGTCTTTTCACACCCTTTCCTTTGTGAGTAAGAAATTAAACTGTGGCTTGGGATCAGTCAAGTAGCTGCCACCTGAACGGAGGCTGGCCTGACTCTGTGTGTGTGGAATATAAGGAGATCTTTGCTTTTCTGCTGCACCTGGGGACTGAACCAAAACATTCATGTCAAAGCTATTAATTCACCACCTGTTAGTAAAATGCTGCATCTTTAACTTAGCAACTATTAGAGCATAAAGGCATAGCCAGTAAACTTCAGAACTTTTCACTTTTGAGTATGATGGAAGTTCTATGCTCATGTTTGTAGCCATCAGATTAACTCAATTATTCAAGGTAGACTCCAGCGGCTTGGAGCTGATATTCTCAAACAGCATAACGGGGTTAAATTCTGAGAAAATAAGTAGCAGGGAATCATTCTTGTACTCAGTTCATGCCAAATAAGTCTCTAATGCAGAATAATCTCATGTTGTCTACACTTCAGTCATGACAGATTAATCTCACCTTAAGGTCAGCATGTCTTATCCACATGTGCTTTTTGGTTATTCATTTAAGAAGTGAAGTTTACTTTGGGATTAATTATCTCATAATAAGAGTATGGATGCATATCTTTGTTTTACCTGTTCCTGTTGTGTTAGTTTTTCCATGGGGAGACTTGATACCTTTACGTGTTGAGCTGCTATGTCAGCTCATCCTGGTGCTCTCATAGTTATGCTGTCAGTGGCACTTTTAACTACACTGCACATCTCATGATCCAGTGGAGAAGACAGAAAACCACTCCTGGGAGAGGTGCAGTTCTCTTTCCAGTAACACTACCCGTGTGAAAGAGATGGCCGAATACCCTATGGAATGGAAAAAACCAACTTGGGACTGCTCTCCAGACACTGGTGAGCCACAGGATATCTGAAGCCTCCTCCCAAAGCTCATCCTTCCTTGAGATTATGCAGGTTGTGTTGGACCATGTGCCTCCACCAAGGAAGAGCAGTGTGTTTTCAGCAGGCAGCTTTATTGAATTCCAGTGTAGGATAAAGGAAAGGTTTTTGAGTTGAGAGAAAGGTTTTAGGACTGCAGGCAGGTTCTGAGGCCTACTAGCAGGTCCTAAATTAGTTCTGTGAGAAAAACCAGCAAGCTTGCAAAACCAAAATGAGATAAGAAGGTTTTGGGAGAAGCAAGTATGAGAAAGGAATATTGAAGAGGTAAAATTCTCACAGCAAAGTGAACATCTGGCCAGAAAGTGTCATCCAATTGAAAGCTGTAATAAGGTTAATAGACACCGTGATACACCCTATAGTACTTGGCTATGAGTGGGATTTAAGAATATATATTGTGTAATTTGAAGTTAGAGTGAGCTCTTACCTTTACCTGTTTTTTCCTTTTTTCCTTTCTTCATGGAGTGATTTGATAAACAGTTTTCTGTGTAACACCTGTGAACTGTGCCCTCAGTAATATTTTTGGCCACCACAACCTACTGTGTACTCTCACATTCCAGTTTTGTTTGGATGGTGCAGAACTGGAGGAAGAGCTTCTGATATTGCTTCAAAGTCAGAGTCTTAAGGCTTATTTCTGGACAAGTGTATTTCTGGACAAGTGTATAAGAACCAGGAGTGTTGGTGGCTGGTGTGAGGTGCTGTTCAGTGAAAGAAGCCCCATGGCAGCACTGTACTGTGGTATATTTGTACCAAAGAACTCTATAAAATACATCAAAGTGAGTTGTGCGTTGACACCATCGTCACTTGTAAGCTGGAAGTTTGTTTTTTCAGCAGTCTCTCAGCACTGTACCTTGTCCTTGGCCCTGGCCAACCTTAGAGGTCTGCAGAAGTGGTAAGAGTTTCTCAGAATACTCTCCCTGCACCCCTGTTTGTAACTCAGAGGCTCCCTGAGTTTTCTTCGCTTAACCTTGAACTTTTTTCTCTTGCTGGGATTACTTAAGCGAGTCTGGTGTAAGGGCAGTTGACTGATACACATGTGGAGTTGTTACTGCCCACTGCTTGGTGCACACGATTCTGAGCTCATCTCAAAGCTGACTTTTGTATCACAGAATCACAGAATGGGTAAGGTTGGAAGGGACCACAGTGGGTCATCTTGTCCAGAATCTCTGCTCAAGGAGGATCATCCTAGAGCACACAGCACAGGATTGCACCCAGACAGTTCTTGAATATCTCTAATGGGGGTGGTTCCACAGCCTCCCTGGCCAGTCTGTTCCAGTGTTCAGTCACATGTGCTGCAAGGAAGTTCTTGCTAATGTTCAAGTGGAACTTCTTGTGCATCAGTTTCTACCCATTGCCTCTTGTCTTACTGCCTGGAACCACTGAGAAGAGCCTGGATCCTTCCTCTTGACACATTCCCTTCAAATACTTACATACATGGATGAGGGCTCTTCCTGAGGCTGAACAGGCCCAGCTCCCTCAGCCTTTTCTTGTAAGAGAGGTGCGCCAGTCCCCTCATCATCTTTGTTGCCCTCCACTGGAGCCACTCCAGGAGCCCCAGGTCTCTCCTTACTGAGAAGCCCAGACTGGACACAGCCCTCCAGAAACAACTCACCTGGGCTGAGTAGAGGGGTGAGATTCTCCCTCATCCTGCTGGCAATGCTCTTCCTAATGCACCCCAGGATACCATTGGCCACAAGGGCACTCTGGGCTCATGGACAGCTTGTTGTCCGCCAGGACCCCAGGCCCTTCTCCACAGGGTTGTTTTCCAGAAGGGCCCCCAGCCTGTGCTGCTTCAGAACCCTGTGTTTGCCTGCGTTAAATTTCAGAAGGTTCTTCTCTGTCCATCTGTCCAGCCTACTGAGGTCCTTCTGAAGGGCTGCACAGCCCTCTGGGGTATCAGCGACTACTCCCAGCTTTGTGTCAGCAAACTTGCTGAGGAGTCACCTGCCTCTGTATCCAAGTCATTGATGGATAAGGTCAACAATACTGGGCCCAGTATTGAAGCTTTGGGGGACATCACAGACCTCCAACTAGACCCTGTACTGCCCATCATGACCCTCTGGGATCTGCCGTTCAGCCAGTTGTCAATCACCTCAGTGTCCACTGATCCAGTCCACACTTACTGAATTTGCCTGTGAGAATGATGTAAGGGACAGCCTTGAAATCCTTGCTAAGGTCAAGGTAGACAGTATAAACTGCTTTCCCCTCATCCATCCAGGTAGTTGTTTCACTGTAGAAGGCGATCAGTTAGTGAAGCATGAATGACCTTTAGTGAGCCCGTGCTGATCACTTGTGATCACAATGACAGAAACAATTCCTTTGTGTAGGGTGAAGAAGAGGGCAGGAGCTACTGGAGGACTGAACTGGCAAGAAGCTGCAGATGATTGGAAGATGAATAGCTATCCTACTGTAGAATATTGAGGGTATGTGCTCACTGCTGCCTCAAAGCCAGTTGTCTTGGAAAGTGTCCATTTTAACATCAAGATGTCTCTCTGGATCCTGCAATGCTTCCTGGTGGTACAGTTGTGTTCCTCCAGGTTTATGGCAGCTGGGAGTTGGACTCAGAATCACAGACTATTCTGAGTTGGAAGGGACCCACAAGGATCATCGAGTCCAACTCTTAAGTCAATGGCCCATACAGGGGATTGAACCCCTGACCTTGGTATTATTAAATGGTATTATTAAATGGACTGGAGTTGGACCAAGGGTTGGACTTGATGATCTCGGAGGTCTTTTCCAACTCAATCGATTCTATGATTACAACCAAGTTTTAACCAGCTGAGCTAATCTCAGAGTGCATGGAGGTATGGAGCACTTCGTGTGTATCTGCCATAGCTGGGACAAGTGTCCTCTGGTATCCTGGCAGGACAACACTTGCAGTGCCACTCTGGGAGGAAATGCAGGTGCATGGCTGGTGAGAGCTGAACTTGCATTCTGGGGTATCTCCTGGTGCAGGTGCTCTGCACTGGCCCTGCAGTGTGCACTGCGGAGAGCCCTGTCCCAGGGAAGCTGCCAGGCTGCCTTTGTGGGATGCAGTGGTGTGGAGCACTCTCCCCTTGTGCTGCAGGCTCTTCAGAGAATAGAATCATAGAACCAATTGGGTTGGTAAAGACCTCTGAGATCACCAAGTCCAACCCTTGGTCCAACTCCAGTCCATTTACCAGATCATGGCACTCAGTGCCACATCCAATCTCAGTTTAAAAACCTCCAGGGATGGGGAATCCACCACCTCTCTGGGCAGCCCATTCCAATGCCTGATTACTCTCTCTGGAAAGAATTTGTTTCTGATCTCCAACTTCAATTTCCCCTGGCAGAGCTTGAGCCCTTGTCCTATTGCTGAGTGCCTGGGAGAAGAGACCAGCCCCCACCTGGCTAGAACTTCCCTTCAGGTAGTTGTAGACAGTGATGACGTCACCTCTGAGCCTCCTCTTCTCCAGGCTAAACAACCCCAGCTCCCTCAGCCTCTCCGCACAGGACTTGTGCTCCAGTCCCTTCACCAGCTTTGTTACTCTTCTCTGGACCTGCCCCAGCCCCTCAATATCTTTCCTGAACTGAGGGGCCCAGAACTGAACACAACACTCAAGGTGTGGCCTCACCAACGCAGAGTACAGGGGAAGGAGCACTGCCCTGGGCCTGCTGGCCATGCTGTTCTTGATACAGGACACTCATCACTCCCTGCTTGAGAACTGATGATGGGGTAGAGCAGTGCCTCGATGGTTTTTACTGTCAGTTTGGTGCCTGGATATTGATGCTTTTTGAGTTTGGTAAAATCATCTACTTAGTTCCAAATGTTTAAACATTGAGCAAAACCAAAACTCACAAAAGATGTGTACATTTTTTGTTTCGGCCAGCCTTTCAGTAGGAGCATAGTTTGTTCCAGTTGTGGAATAACAAGGCCCATGGCTGTTGGTAACACTAAGTGATCTTTCTACCCTATTTCATTACCCTTTCTCCTCTCGCCTTTTCTCCCCAAATCAATGAACTTTCCTTTGCTTCAACTGCTCTACAGGCCTAAACAAATATTTTAGCATTAACAAGTATTCCTCAATAACCTCTATCATTTGTCAGTCTCTCATGTGTACAGTTTGCTGTGATCCTAATACAGTTATTTGTCTCCCCGAGAGCCAAACAAAGCTCTTCAAGCTCAAGCAGTGGAGAATTTCTCAGAACTACAGGAGAGATTTGACCATGTTGATGTCTGTAGTGGTCTGGAGAAAACAAATAATTTCTCTAAGTGAGGGAAGGTGTGTTTCTCAAGATTTCTGTGTTCCAGCAGCTGTTTTAGTATTCAATTTCTTTCCATTATGATCATTTAGATCTTTTAGTACATTGCAGAAAAATGCTGCTTACCCTTGAACTCACAGGCTTGGTTGATATTTGAAGAATGGATAGCAAGTTGCAATTCACCTGTCCTAACCTTGAAAATTCTCCTTTCTAGGAAAATGGTTGTTATCATCATGAAGCTCTCTAGTTTTTTGGGTTGTTTAGGGCTATACCATTTTCCGATCCTCATAGTTGTCCTACACCAGTAGGATGCTGAATGAAGCTGGTTGTTTGTGTGAGTAAGCACTTTATGTCTTTGTCTACTCACTATCCCTCTGGTACTGCCCTGGCTATTTTCCAACTCTTCTACAGCTATCTGGGAGCACAAGTGCCATGTCAAGTTTATTGCCTTTTAGTATTAATGACTTATAAAGGTTTCCTCATGAGAAGGAACTGCGATGGTTCACAAAAGCTGTATTAATTAGGGTGATAAAGTGTGGAAATTTTCGTTTGATCCCAGAGCCTGCAGTGTGGTGTTCTTGTAGTTATCAACAATACATTGCAATAAAGCAGCCAAGGCAGAAAGCTGTGTGGTGGGATACAACATTGTCTATATGTATGGCCAGACCTCACGAATGCAGATTTGGGCAGGGCTCTCCCCACGTGCCCTTCCAGCCTGCACAGGGGATGTTTTAGGTGAGGCACAGCGTGCACAGAACTGGCCCCACCGTTTCAGTCCTGAAGTCCATTTGCCACGGTCGAGCGAGCTTGGACAGTGACAGGGAAGTCCTCAGGACTGTCACAGCCCCCGGTACTGACCGGGGCTGACCCTGCTGAGCATCCGAGATGTGACGGGATGGGATGGCAGGGAGGCATTGAACTGTCAGGGGACGGTCCCACTGAGACTAGAACTCAGGTCCTTGGGATTCAGAGTCCAGAGTGCTTCCTTTACACCACAGGACGGCCCTAGCTGCTCTTAACTAATATATACGTGTGTGTATATATATATGTAGATACAGGTATAACTATAACAATAACTAAAATCCCCACCTAAACTCCACCCAGTATTGCCTGGAGGTGGTAGTTGAAAGGGAACCAGCTTAAGCTCTCCTAAAGTGGCCATGTGGATGCCCTACCATGCCAAGGATACTTCAATTAAGTGGCAAAAGTATCTCTTGAAATGTGTATTTGTGCTTAGACTAATTCTGTAGCAGACAGCATTAACTGACCTGCTAATAACATGTCCAGAGAAGAGCAACAAGGCTGGGGAAGGGACTGGAGCACAAGTCCTGTGGGAAGAGGCTGAGGGAGCTGGGGTTGTTTAGCCTGGAGAAGAGGAGGCTCAGAGGTGACCTCAGCACTGTCTAGAACTACCTGAAGGGAAGTTCTGGCCAGGTGGGGGTTGGTCTCTTCTCCCAGGCACTCAGCAATAGGACAAGGGGGCATGGGCTCAAGCTCTGCCAGGGGAAATTGAAGTTGGAGATCAGAAACAAATTCTTTCCAGAGAGAGTAATCAGGCATTGGAATGGGCTGCCCAGAGAGGTGGTGGAGTCCCCATCCCTGGAGGTTTTTAAAGTGAGATTGGCTGTGGCACTGAGTGCCATGATCTGGTAAAGGGACTGGAGTTGGACCAAGGGTTGGACTTGATGATCTTGGAGGTCTTTACCAACCCAATCGATTCTGTGATTCTATATTTGCGATTTGTATGAAGATTAAGAAAGTTTTACAGTAGGTCAATGAAATTGGTAGGGGAACAAGGGAGCTTTTGGAAGATGTAACCTTTATAAGAAAGGAGACCAGAAGGAGTAGTTGTAAGTCAAAGAATAAAGGCACTGTGTCCTAGATTGAACATGTTGGTAAACCTGCTAGAGGTCTGTGAACTCATGTTTGTCTGACCAGTGGGAGTAGGATGGTGAAGATAAGCCTGAGGGCTAATTGTCCGAGATTGTACGCCAAGTAAAATTGTTTTAAAGGTGGAAATCGAGCCCTAATGAAATCCAGGAGGAGAATGTACTCAGAACTAGCAGTAGAATGAAGGAAGCTGAAAAGTCTGAGGTGGATTTGCAGAGCATTGTGAACAGAAAAGCATCTTACATTAAAAAAAATAGGAAGTGTGTGGCTGAAGTCAGCTGCAATGCAATGATTAAAATAAGAGAGAGAACTGAGAACTTGCTGAGGGCTTAAATAACCTCTTTAATAATCATAAGGTATGATTATTAGGCTAATTTGTGATATCTTTATTCTACTGCCTTTCTGGCAATAAAGATGAAATATGATAAAACTGACGTGTTAGGAGATGGTGTGGAACATGCTAATAATGTGAGTGCATGCTGTGTTGCTGGGATTAGATATTAACTTGGCTGTCTGAAATAGTTCAGAAATACAGCTGGTAAAACATGTACAAACGTGTGTTTGAGTAGAGGTGGAAAACAGAGACTAGCTCATTTTAAAGGGTTAAACAAAGATTTGGGGAATCAAAAGCAAGGAACTTTTACATCCGGTTTTGATAAACTTTATGAAATTGTAATTTCAGAATTCTGGTAATTGTAGTAGTAATTCTCCAAAGAAAAATACTCTGTTTTCTGTTGAAATCATGGATAATTCTTCTGAGGTGTAGACAAGATTGCTCACGTTCTACAGGTACTTAGACACAGATGCAAAGTCTTTTAAGGAGGTCACTGATTAAAGTGGTTGACTTGCATTTTAGAGCAGCCTTACCTGCCATGACCCAAATAGTAACACTCCTGCCCAGCCCTTTCTTTGATGTTATTCTTTGTGTCAGAAGGAATCTGGTGAGCCACAGAGCATGTTTTAGCCATTGCAGGGCACAGCCCAGCATATTAATGCAAACTGATGTTGCCACTGGTCTGTGTTCATGCTGTCGATTTTAACTCAGGCCTGGGTGAGGAGTGGCTTTGCTTTCTGCTCCTCCCTGACAGCTCTCCCTGGCAGAGGGTTGGAAGAACATGAGGGGGTGCATCACTCAAGGAAAGTCAACCCCTGAGCGTGAGTCAGCATCCAGAGCGGTCATCAATTCCCAGGGAAAGGATCCCCATAAACCTTAAACTGATTAAACAGCTGCAAGTTGGTTAGAAAAAGAGATTATTTTTTAGTGGTCACTAGTATAAATAAAGTAAAATTCCTAATTTTTTATTTTTTTTATTGATAGCATGAGCAATTAATATCTTTAACAAGAAAACAGAAGAAGATGAGTTGTTTTTAAAAAAGATCAAGGAGTAAGGTGGCTAATCCAGCCTAAGGGGAAACACTGCTGTGGATAAGAGAGTATTGCAAATGGGCAACAGAACTACAAATAAAGGAGAGTTACAAGTATGTGTTAGAAGGGAAAATGTTTATTACAAATGCATCCCAGAATATTTAAAATTAGCTTTTGGCTCAACAGAATACTCTGGGTAGAATTGTGATAGTTCAGAGGGAAGCAGACCTATTAACATGGACCTGGAGTTTTAACATTAACAAAATACCAGATAGCCTGAAGAATGGGCTGAGAATCTTGGGGGACATGATATTTTTTTGGATGTGTGTATCTACCTCTTGTCTCGTGGTGTGCTGATTTGCCTGTGTCTTGATTTTAGTGCTCAGCTGTTGCAGCTGCATCTTGAAAGATAATGCAAAAGTAAAGAGCACGTATGAAAGGTTGTGCTATTAACTTCAGAGGACATTTCTTAAAAGTGTTCTAAGTAAGACTCCTAGAGTTTTGCATTTCTTTTATAAATGGTGCACTGAATGAAATTCAAAAGTGTTTCACATTTGAATGCCTTTCACATGTTCCGTAATTGGAATTGATTGCTGCAAGTTATTACTGAGGCCAGAGCTCAAAAAGATTTAGATGCTGATGAACATGGAGTTGTAGTGAAAATATTTTTAAATAAAACTTAATAACTTGAACTTCTTTGCTTTTAGGTTGAGCCAGGCTCTATGTAAAAAGATGGTTTAAAGCTCACCTCTGGGCAGGTAATTTTGTACATGTGATGTGGGTTTTCGTTTCCCAAATTCTGGAGGAACAGCTGGTGGTCACTGTCACATCGAGTGATGGATTACACACACTGTGGCTTAACATTTTCTTTTCCAAGTGCCATGCATGGATATGCCTGGGTTTGTTCACCTTCCTTTCTGGCTGTTTTGTTCTCTCTGGGAAGGGCAGGATTTGATGTCAGAAGTCTCATGTTTTTCTGACACTGTTGTGTTTTTGGGAAGCTGGTTCAGTGCAAAGATTCGTGTGTGGGTTATTTCGTGGCACTTTCCTTCTATCTGCAGCAGGAGCTGCCGGGCTCTTGGCTACTCCTGATACCATCTACATGTGGTTGTGTAGGTTGGAGGGTTTGTATCTCAGACGTGAGGATTGAGTGATGGCAACACGCTGGAAACTCAGTGTCCCTTCAGGCTGTTACCCTTGTCTTACTTTCCAGCTCAGATTAAAAGTTGTGTAAGAGGCGACGCAGCCCGAGTTCCATAGCTGTGGAGAGGTGACAGAGCTGCCAGTCTGGCAAAGGGCTCTGCGGCTCTGAGGCCGTCCCGACACACAGGAGATGTCTGTGTGTATGGCCAGACTTGGCGAACACAGATTTGGGCAGGGCTCTCCACACGTGCCCTTCCAGCCTGCGGAGGGGATTTTTAAGGTGGGGCACAGCGTGCGCAAAACTGGCCCCACCGTTTCAGTCCTGAGGTCCATCTGCCACGGCCGAGCGAGCTTGAACAGTGACAGGGAAGTCCTCGGGACTGTCACAGCCCCCGGTACTAACCGGGGCTGACCCTGCTGAGCATCCGAGATGTGACGGGATGGGATGGCAGGGAGGCATTGAACTGCCAGGGGACGGTCCCACTGAGACTCGAACTCAGGTCGTTGGGATTCAGAGTCCAGAGTGCGTCCTTTACACCACAGGACCACCCTTTAAGACAGGAGATAATGTGGACCCAGAGCTCGTAGTCTTGGCACCCCTGAGAAACTTCACTAGCCCCCAGTTATAACCGTTTCTTGCAATTAAAAGAATTATGTTATGGGGTGGATATTTTAATAGTGTTGACAGGTCAGAACATGAGTTTTCTCATAGAAATTTATACTAAAGAGTTGATTGTTTCAAGAATGAAACTTCTCTGAATCTTCACTTTGTATGAGATTCAGTTATCAACTCACAAGAGGACAAAGTTGGTTTGCTTTTTCTTTAAGTTCAAATAAGTCTTTATTTTAGATCTAGACTTAAGGAAGTTGGTCAAAAACCACGACGTGTTTTTATGTGCTATTAGCACTTTGTCAGGCAATTGGACAGTTTTGCTTCTTAATTTTCTGTTCTTGCTTCCTGGGTTTCTTAAGCTATAACAGACAAGAAGTTGCTACTAGCAAAAGTAAAAGCTTCGAAGAAGTCTCAAATTCTGTTTTAATTGGATTAAATTTGCAAAATTCTTCATTTGTGAAGGTGAATTCATCTGTGGAATGACTTTCATCCTGCTGTGTGACTGCCACCTTTCACAGAAATCTTTGTCAGCTGCTACAAATATTGCTTCGTTCTGACTGTTTTGCCCAAGTCTCTGAGAAATGATGTGTCTCATTCCAGATATTGGGTATTCTTAAAAACTATTTCAAATTTTCACTTGCACTGTGGACAGACAGAGCTGATGTTGCCTTAGAGCAGAACAGACGTGCAGTTACTCATTTCCAACTGATGGGGAAGCCTGTCATGCGCTGTGGAATGACTCGTGTTGGCTTTGCCTGCAAAGTTTGCTTATGCTGATCCTTAAAAAACCCTCATGCTCACACAGTGCTGCTGCTTGTCAAATACCAAATGCTTACCGGGTAGTACTCAAATTTTTCTGCGCAAGCTGCACTGCTGGATGTTTGGAAAAATCAAAAATGTACGTCCTTGTACCATGGTTATGTTCTTGTACTTCTTTAGAGTCCAGTAAATGGAAAATATTTATTAAAAATGTTATGGTTTGCAGGACTAGGTTTTCAAGAAAAAGTGTCTGAAATGTTTGGAGGTTACAGAGAGGGTACCAAAAACTAATTACCTGATGCTGTTGTTGAGTAAAATGGTTGGAAAATGAAAGATGAAAAGGTGAATCCCAGAGTATAAATGAGACTTGAAGTGCAGGTTGGATCACTGGTGACTAGAGAAAAAACTGTTTTTCAAGTGATACCTGTAAAAGGGCACAAATGACTTTGTAGTAGATCTCACCTGATGTATGAAAGAGGATAAGTATTTTTGGGGTTGTTTTTGTTGGGGGTTGGTTCGTTGGTTGGTTGGTTGATTTGGGGTTTCATTTTGTTTTCTGTTTTGGGGTTTTCTTGCCCCAGTTGAAGACTGAGGAATGATAACATCAGCATTGGTAATGAAACTTGATTTAGAAAAGCAGTTTTATTCAACCTGCTCTGAATTTTTATTGTCTTTTTATTCAAAGGAAAGGTGTGGGAGAAAGTGATTTTTTTTTTAGTATAATTAACATCCTCTGTTAATGCTGTTCATGTTAACAGTTCGACAGTACCTGGGAAATTTAGCAAAACTGACACCAGAACTAGACAAAGGAAGGGATTAAAATGTGTTTGTCCTTGGTTTCATATAATGAACTAAAAAAGGACTTTCATTCAACTTATTCTCGTAACAGAACACATCGAAAGAAACTTGTTATGTCTATTAAGTGAATAAAGCTAAATAAAGTTGAAGGTTTCTTAAATTCTGATGGATACAACTCTGTGTTCATGTGTTTAGTTTTGATTTTCACTTACTTCACTGCACTAAGGATGCTTTCGTTTAACATAGCAGGATATGAGCTCTTCCATCTGAAGTTATTTGCTGCCATGCTCAGAAGACATTTGATTTTTGTCTCCCAGAAATGTCTGTGCAGGGATAAACTGTATGAACAAAGCCGAAGTCTGCAGTGGTAATTCTTGTCTAATGGGGAGCATGAGAGTTTAGTTAAGGGTTTAAGAGTGAAATACAACACCGTCCCCTTCCCTGTAACTGGTAACACTCAGGTAGCTCCAACATCTTCCCCCAAGACGTTGCTCACATGGGGTTTTCGCTGGAAAAAGTTGCCAGACACTACAAGAGAATTAATCTCTCCAAATGTGTTCAGCAGAGCTCAGATGTTTCACTTTAGAGTGAGCTGACTCTTGATAAAAGTATATTTCTCTCTGTGGACTATAAATGGATTATATGGAATTAGCTCAGGTGTAAATATCTGCATGTGCTTAGATGAATCCTACTGCTATGCTGCTGCCCTTTCCTGGTTTTTAAAGGCAATAGACCTAAAAGATTCCAGTTGGCATAGGGATGAAAGCTTAGGCTCCTTTTCACAGGAATTAGACTCAGTTTCTTCTTCTCCTTTCTTTGGTCCTTTGAATTTTGCTTTTATTTTCTATCTGTTTGCCTTGTGGCAGGGCCACCTCCTGGTAAGGTGTTCTAATTTTGATCCTTCTGAGAATGAATAGACACCAAATTACATTTTACCACTGCTTGAATAGCTGTATGACTACTTACTGTTAGATCAGAGGTGAACTAGATGAACGTTGCCATCTCAGCTTCTGTCACTTACATACTGTTAAAGGTTCAAACACAGGAAGGTGGTGTTGGGAGGAGCCCGCTCAGAGAATTTTTCTCACCCTACCAACACAAAGGATTGGGCTTGGAGTGCCAGGACTGAGGACAAAAGAGGGTTGATGACTTTCAGGTTCCAGCTGAGTGGTGGGATGGAGGTGATAAACAGAACCCCAGCACCTGGGGGTGGGGAAAGCTTTTTCCCCTGTGTGCTGGCTGGACTTTGGGGTTTTTCTTTGGGCAGCTGTAGAAAAAAGAGCCACTGCTTGCTGGTGAGAGCTCTTTTTCTGGCTCTGCTCTTTGCTTTTTCCCCTCCATCTCTGGGCACCCTGAGCTTCAGAGAGAGAGAGAGAGAAGCAGACCTTTTTTTCTTCCTGGGGACTGACTTAGACTGCAAGGAGATTCCTGGGAATTATCACCATTTCTCCACTCCCAGCTTTTCCTTCTTTTTGAGCAAAGGACAAGGAGAGAGTGAGAGAGTGAGTCAGTCCATGCAAGTGTCCATCCCTTGTCTCTGCCTCGCTGGGAAAAGACTGAGGATTCACCTCACAGCCAGCCAAGGTGTGACACTGACACTGTCCATAAATACAGCTGCTCCAGGAGGAACCTACTGTTTGGGGGTTGTTCTCTTTTGTCTTTACGTTTGGTGCTGGGGGAGTAGTTTGCTCTGGTCTGTTTACAGTTATATCTATATCTACATATATATGTAGATATATACTAGTTAAGAACAATTACCCTTCTTATATCCATTTTCTAATTAAAGTTCTTTTTTTTTCTTAAATTTAATAAGGATTGACATGATGATGGTGGAGGAATCCTCTCCTCTGTTTTTTGGTAAATATTTTGGTTTTCCCACAAACTAAGACACATACTTTCTGACAAGTGTGACCTTCCATTATTGTAATGGCCAGGAAGTGCCTCAATCCAGACTGAGGTCTGGATGTAAATCCTCCTTTTGCTACCGATATTTCTGGAGAGGGGTTGCGCTTCCGAGTGTTCTGTGCCTCTTTAGCATTTCTGACTGCAGAGCTGGATCAACCTATTTGATCAACATGCTGCTTTTTTTCATTAGGGCTCTGCCTAACTCTGCCTGCACAGTCTGTAGGACACCTTGCTGAAAATTGTAATTAGACAATTCAGGGTTAAGGAATGAAAAGAGGAGAATTTTTCCTTCTTGGCCTTAAAATCTTGGTTGCATTGGAGGTTGAAGTGCCTGGGCAGGCAAGAGAGGCTTGGAGTCATTTTAGAAGATCATAAAATCGATTGGGTTGGAAAAAACCTCCGAGATCATCAAATCCAACCCTTGGTCCAACTCCAGTCCCTTTACCAGATCATGGCACTCAGTGCCACGGCCAATCTCAGTTTAAAAACCTCCAGGGATGGGGAATCCACCCCCTCTGTGGGCAGCCCATTCCAATGCCTGAGCACTCTCTCTGGAAAGAATTTGTTTCTGATCTCCAACTTAAAATTTCCCCTGGCAGAGCTTGAGCCCGTGCCCCCTTGTCCTATTGCTGAGTGCCTGGGAGAAGAGACCAACCCCCACCTGGCCAGAACTTCCCTTCAGGTAGTTGTAGACAGTGCTAAGGTCACCTCTGAGCCTCCTCTTCTCCAGGCTAAACAACCCCAGCTCTCTCAGCCTCTCCCCACAGGACTTGTGCTCCAGTCCCTTCACCAGCCTTGTTGCTCTTCTCTGGACCTGCTCCAGCCCCTCAATATTTTTCCTGAACTGAGGGGCCCAGAACTGAACACAATACTCAAGATGTGGCCTCACCAATGCAGAGTACAGGGGAAGGATCACTGCCCTGGTCCTGCTGGCCACGCTATTTTTGATACAGGACAGGATCCCCTTGGCCTTCTTGGCCACCTGGGCACACTGTTGGTTCGTGTTGAGATCTTATTTCCTGATTTACACTGGCCAGAATGAGGGATAACTGTGCTGCCGTGCCTTTGCTTTTGTAGGCTGTGGTCCCAGCAGTTTCAGGGCAGGCGTTTGCATGTCCACAAACTGAGGATCAGCAAGTCAAGTGCTCTTGATTTAGGTAGTTGAAGTGCACGGTGTGGTCACTGCACGTGATTTAACTGGGAACAGTGACAATCAAGTGACAATTTCAGATGTTTTCAGTCCCTGTTTCTCAGTGCAACGGCTTGTTTGCACATTGCTGCCACAGCCTGATTTTTCCTCAGTTGCTCTTCACATGTCCTGAGTTTGTGGACTGGAGCCCATTTTTTATTCAATAAATTTTTTCAGGCAGTAAACTGGGCTTTCACTTGTGGTCTTTCCTGGGCTATTTCCAAGTTTCTAAAATAGATCATGCGCTATTTTTTCCTGCATTGTTTTCAAAGGATTTTTTTTCTATCTCAATTTCATCTTTATTGCACAGTACAGCGTGCTTTTCTTCCTAAATTTTATGCTTTATTCTAAAATCAGTGTTACTTTTGTTAACCTTTCTGCTGTTTCTTAATATGTTTCTTAATGAGTCCCCAGCATTCCTGGGAACTTAATGGCCAGGGAATGAAACAGGGGATTTGTGAAAGATTAAACCATCTTCTAACTGCTGAAAGGCTGCTGAAAAACGGCTCTCTGGGGATTTTGTTTATATTGGTATGGTCTTTACCTCCAGCTTCAAGAGTTATGCCTATGACAATGGAAATTACTTTCTTAATCTCAGTTTAAGATATATTGAAAAAATGACTGATAGTAGTGTGGGCATTAGAGAGCACAAGTGTAATCAGGTTGAATCGTGGGCAAGGGAGGATGGTAGAATAACAAAAATGGGAGGAAAGGGTGCTCAGTGCAATGCTGTGGGTTTGGAGAAGAGTGGCTGGAAAGCTGCTTGGTGGGAAAGGCCTTGGGGATGCTGGTTGGCAGCAGCTGAACATGATCCAGCAGCTTTCCCAGGTGGCCAGGAAGGCCAATGGCATCCCGGCTTGGATCAGCAAGGGTGTGCCCAGCAGGACCAGGGCAGGGATTGTCCCCTGTACATGGCACTGCTGAGGCCGCACCTTGAATCCTGCGTTCAGTTTTGGGCCCCTCACTACAAGAAAGACTTGGAGGTGCTGGTTGAGGAGCTGCCCAGAGAAGGGCAGTGGAGCTGGTGAAGGGTGTGGAGCACAAGTCTGGTGAGGAGCAGCTGAGTGGGGGAGTTTAACCTGGAGAACAGGAGGCTGAGGGGGGACCTTCTTATTCTCTACAACCACATGACAGGAGGCTGTAGCCAGGTGGGGCTTGGTCTCCCAGGTAATAACAAGTGACAGGACAAGAGGAAATGGCCTCATGTTGTAGCAGGGGAGGTTTAGGTTGGATATTTTTGAAAATATTGGCGTTGTCAAGCATTGGAACAGACTACCCAGGTAAGTGATGGAATTGCCATCCTTGGAAGTGTTCAGAAATCACGTGAGTGTGGCCCTCAGGGACATGGCTTAGTGGTGGACTTGGCAGTGCTGGATTAATGGTTGGACTAATGCAGTGAAGTCAGAGTACAACTCTGATAGCAAGGTCTGCTCTGTTGCTGACACAACTTACTCAAAGAACTGAGGGTGGAAAAAACATTTCAGTCCTGTTTCAAAACCCTGTCCATGTTGGTTGCAATTAATTTGTGAACCCAGCAAAAGAGGTGGAGTGCTGGGATCCTCCCATGGGATGAGTGGGAGGGGGTTTATTAGCAAGATAAAAACCTTAACTTTAGAATCACAGAATCATAGAATTGACCTCCCGAGATCACCAAGTCCAACCCTTGGTCCAACTCCAGTCCCTTTACCAGATCATGGCACTCAGTGCCATGGCCAATCTCACCTTAAAAACCTTCAGGGATGGTGAATCCACCCCCTCTCTGGGCAGACCATTCCAATGCCTGATTACTCTCTCTGGAAAGAATTTTTTTCTGATCTCCAACTTAAATTTCCCCTGGCAGAGCTTGAGCCCGTGCTCCCTTGTCCTATTGCTGAGTGCCTGGGAGAAGAGACCAACCCCCACCTGGCTAGAACTTCCCTTCAGGTAGTTATAGACAGTGATGAGGTCACCTCTGAGCCTCCTCTTTGATGGGTAGTGTTAGAGTGGCCTGTGATCCAAATAGTCCAGGTAAGCGAGGAGCCTTCTGGTAGGTATTTGTACAGATAAGAGAGATAAAGGTACTCTGATATTTGTATGAAAATTGTGTAGCTGCCGAGGAGCGTCCAGATTTCAAAGCACTTCCCTCGGATAACAGTATCATTTAAATATGAGCATGGTTTGTTTGTTTGTAATGCCTGCCAACAATCTTTCTAGGAACAGGATATAAAACTGCTACTTGGTGACTTGTTCATTCTGTTTTGATCTGCGGTTTAATTACAGCATGTTTAATTGCTCTTTTCATTCACTCAGAAGGCAGAGCAGTTACATTTTTTTCCCATTTCCTGCATGTCTTTTTTTTTATGGGCACACAACTTGGTAGGATAACACCCATCAAGTGACTCAGATAGAAAATAAGGTGTTTAGATTGTCCTTTGGAACAGGAATTACTGCTTTTTATTTTGGGAATCACTACAGAGCTCACATGCCTTTTTTTTTTTAATGCAAGATTGCAGCATGAAGATGGGATTCCTTCTTGCCACAGTTTTTTTTTTTTCAGTGGTTCGCTGTAATTTCTTGCCTGGTTCAAACAAGAGGTTTTATCCTTTCATTTATTTATCATGCCAAGTTCATACCAAGGGTGTAATTTTTCTCTGTGATGTATAAACTTCTTAACACATACCAATTAGAAGACTCCCATTTTCTTTTTACTAAGAGTTGAGTTAAGAAAGAGTTTAGGTAGTTCTTTGAGAAGAAAACTTATCATAAATCAGCGTGGGTGCCAAAGGGGAGATACTGTTGCCATTCTTTTCCTCAGTTTGCAAGTTGTGTAATGAAACAGATGAGGAAATTCTATTTGGTTGAAACTGATATAGAACACAAAGTGTTTGCTGCCTCGGGCTGCTCATGGGACTTCAGACTTCACACAGAAATAAAGGAGAATATTAAAAATGCTGGTAATGTGGTCACTTGTCTGTTGGGGACTCCTGTGCCTTTCATAAGCGATGCAGACAACTGGTTTTAAGCAAATTTATGCCTAAGGGCCTGTCTGTGAAGGGAATTAACTGCATGGATAGTGTGTGGTGGGCTAAGTGGTAAATTATCATAGAATGGTTTGTGTTAGAAGGGACCTTAAAGAACATCTAATTCCAACAGCTCTGCCATGGACAGAGACACCTTCTCTGCACCAGGCTGGTCCAAGTCCCATCCAACCTGGCCTTGAACACTTCCAGGGATGGGGCATCCCCAGTGGGCAGCTGTTCCACCCTGACCATGTACTGAGTCTTTCTTCATTGATGTCTGAGGGGATGGTTTTGCCTTTGGAAGTGCCTCCAGGATGACCCTCCAGCACTCACAGCAGAGGGCCCTGAACACTTGCTTAATGTTGTTTTATTTGACAGTGAAGTTGTGGCATGCAGAGGTAATTTTGGTCAAGGCAGAAAGATGAAAAACAAAATCCTGTTGATGGAAATACTTGCCATGTTTGTCTTATGAGTCAATTTTTTTCTTCCACTTGCCAAAACAAGTTAGCATGGAAAATGTTTTTACCAGGGTAACTGGGAAGACTTGTTTGTGTTTGTGAAACACTAAAACTGCTGGCAGCATTTGCATCCCACAGCTTTACTTTTTGTTCCCTTTCCCTAAATCCCCCCAACAAGAAGGGTTTGGAGTTCTCTGCTGCTGTCCACATCAGTACCAGGTGCTCTGCATATATCGTGGTTCTGATCTTCATCTCTGTGTCGAGCACTCAAAATCTGCTCTGATACCATGGATTTTTATTTGTAATCCATTTCCAAATAACAGATTCCCCCTGCCCTCCCTCCAGACCCAAACTTTGTCATCGATGTTTTCTGTTTTCCTCATCTGTTTCACTTTGTTTAAGATGAGCTGCGAGCATATTCAGGCAGTCAGCAATAGGACAAGGGGGCACGGGCTCAAGCTCTGCCAGGGGAAATTTAAGTTGGAGATCAGAAAAAAATTCTTTGCAGAGAGAATAATTAGGCATTAGAATCGGCTGCCCACAGAGGTGGTGGATTCCCCATCCCTGGAGGTTTTTAAACTGAGATTGGATGTGGCCCGGAGTGCCATGATCTGGTAAATGGACTGGAGTTGGACCAAGGGTTGGACTTGATGACCTCGGAGGTCTTTTGCAACCCAGTCAATTCTGTGATTTATGTCTCACGATCATTCTCTTTGGTACGTTACATGTAGGATAGAACAGTGTTGTAAAAATGATCCTTATTGATACCCCAATTCAATGAACTCTTTTGAAGAATTCTCTCTATATTCTGAACTAAAGTAAGTTAGTTTGAAGTTATGCAGGTTCAATGCCTCTCTGAGGGGACTGAAATGTTAGTTTTGCTAACAGTATGCCAGTTCACTTCTACCCCTTGCCAGGTAAGTGCTCTGGGAAAGGAGAGATTTTCCACCACTCTTTACTTCCTACCGGCTCCCTTAGCTGGTATTTCTGGACAAGTCAGGTGTACACTCCCACATGTGATCCATGTATTATTTACATTTATTTGGATTTCCATGTAGGGTTTGTTTCTCAGCCCTGTAGGCTTCTGCTCCTGTGGCAGTTCAGGCACCCTGACTGTTCAGGCTGCACTTCATGTGCTCTAGACATGAGTTGCCTTCTCCAAACCTCCCACCTCCTTCCTTACAACTGGGAGGACGGGATGTGACTTCTCTTAGTGCTTACTGAGGACCTGGTGAAAAGCCAGCCTAGAAAACCAGTCATTAATACTTTGTGATACCTGAAGAGCATCTTGAAAGGGTAATAAATAGAGAATGGGTTTGAAATGTTTTGTGAAGAATGTGAAAGTAACTGTGTTGATACCTCCTGAAGATCCTAGAAGTGCAACAGCTGGAATGCTGAATCCAGGAAAAGAGATGAGGTTTCTATAGGTACTAACACAACTCACAGGAAGTGCTGACCCAAGGGTGTACAAATTACTCAGTTTTTGTCATTTTTAATGTTCTTCATTTTTTCTAAGACTAGCAGAGTTTTTTGTGGTATCTGGGGATTGGATTACATGAAACAAATCGCCTCTGCTTCTTTAAACTGGGATTCCTATGAGTATGTATCAATAAAAAAGAGATCTGATTAAAAACAAACAAGAAAGATGCAGAACAAAAGCTTTGATTCAGCAAGATTTTGAATACTCTGGCTCAGTTCCATGTCACAGAAACAGAAGCTGATGTTTAATTGTACAAGTTAACTCTGATAGAATTGGTTGTAAAGCGTTTTGTACTTAATTTTGTTAGTGCCAAGTGCTTGGCACTTACTGGGGTTAAGACCTTGATCTTGTTCCTTTCAAAACAGGTGGTAGTTCAAAATCCTGAAAAGCATCAGTTTCAAGGAACAGCAAGGAGAATATGTGTCAGGTGTCTTCAATATGCAGTGGCAATGGAAATATTAAATGTAACTTGAATAAAAGAGAAAAAGAACTAGCTTAGAGTCATGTATGAATTATCTATGTTGAGAGGAGGTGTCTTTTGGGAACCTAAGCTGATACTTTGTGTATGTATTTATTGATTGAAGGATTTTGTGTATAAAATTTCTGGAGCAGTGATGGTTTATTCTGAAACAACACAAGCATTTTCACTGAGCTGGTATTTTACCAACTCAGTACGTTCACCTGGAAATAGAGGCTGAAATAGACTGAAAGACAGAGGTTGGGTGCAGTCTAGTTAAATATTGAGAAGATACACACAGGTATTCAAATGTTGTGTAGGTGAGAAAAGAAAAAACATCTCAGTGGTGTTCAAGTTTAGAACAAACACTTTTGGTGTCCCGGCTGTTTATCCTGTGTCAAATAATGCTACTGGACCAGCAGAAAAACAATAATCATAAATTATGATCATAAAAGTTCTTGGATTTAAAGGTTTTAACATGTCTGTGCATAGAGTAATGAAAAACTGCATTTAGAACATAAAATAGTGTGCAAAGAGTAGAGAAGTAGAAGTTAATTCTTAAGTTTTTCTCAGCAAATTACAGATGAGAAAGTTTTCATCACTGAGCATGTAGAGTTGCATTAATTGTTATCAGTTGCTTATTTTTAAAAGTTATGCTACGTGCTAGCTTATAAAAGCAATGTTCTGCAAATTTGCCACTTGGTGGTGCCAAATTGATTTATAAATCACAGATGTGAGCTAAGATGAGCTGTTGAAGTTTGTTTCTGAGGAGTGAAGACAAAAAGATACATCAATTTGGTTGGAAGACTTTAATTCTGTGACAGCACTGGTGCTCAGCAGCAGTTCTGGCCCCCATTCCTCAAGTCCTGTATCTTGAGTCTTGCTCTGTTCCTCCAGTGCAAAAGAGAGTAAGTGCCTAGCAAAGCTGCATCTATGAGGATGGAGTTTCTGGAATGTTTCTCCCATACCATGTTCCCAGCAAAACTAGTTTGGATTCAGTGATATTCCGGGCCTGGTGCAGAATATGGGTCTGGGGTTTCTGCAGGCACCTGCAGATGTGCTGCAGGCACCTGCAGATGTGCTGCAGGCAGCAGTATTTTGGGAGGTGTTTGACTGAAGTAGGTCCTGTCCAGGTGTGGCTTTAACACTGCCAGAATTTTAATGTATTTATCACTGATGTCTGTTTTCTTGAACTGAAGGAAGGGCAATGATTATCCTAAATGTAAATATGAACAAAAAGGCTCCTGTGATTGAATTAACTTTCCTCCATCTCTCAGTTGTGGGGCTGCTCTTGAGCAGGCTTGAAGTTCTTATGATTTATTAAAATTCAGAATTTGTCACAGTGTTTAGCATTGAAGAATGTTTGCACCAGACTTAACAACTTCTTTTTTCTTTTTTTTCCTCTTTCTCTTAATACTGCAGTTCCAAAAGAATTGGTGGAGCTTCACTTGAAACTGATGAGAAAGATTGGGAAGTCTGTCACAGCAGACAGATGGGAAAAATACTTGATCAAGGTACAAAATGCACGTTGTGTTATTCTGCAATGCTGGAATATGATGGTTATGATGAGTTAGTTGTGTGAGCAATCCCTGGAATGAATTACAGTGAGCCCTGGGCTGTTCTGTGACCAGCAATGTGTGTGCCCAGACTTCAGCTGCATCAGAGCCCACCTTAACTTTCAGTCCCAGTTTAACTTTCAGTCTCTCTAGGCTTGTGTAAAAGTCTCTGAAAATAGACACTATGGTCTGCATGTAAAAGAGTATCCACCTTCATACTTGTAAGGAAAATACTTTTTTGAGCATTAAAACACTAAATAAAGAAGATTTAGTAGCCTGTAAGCAGGCTAAATTGAGCAGAGAGGTTTACACAGTAACAATTCATTTGTGTATCACTTGTCTGGATATGATTTAAGTACTGTCATTTGATTGGTATTTGTACAGGCACTAACCATGCACAGGTCGTGTAGTGTGTGTTAATAATAAAAAAGTGTTGCATTGCTTTATATCTGCATGTTCAGAATGGCACAGCTAAGATGAAAATATATGTATGCATCAGTAAAAATAGAGCATCCTGTTGTTCTGCATAGATATCACAGACTATTCTGAGTTGGAAGGGACCCACAAGGATCATCGAGTCCAACTGAAGTCAATGGCCCACACAGGGGATTGAACTCATGACCTTGGCATTATTACAACCAAGTTTTAACCAACTGAGCTAATCTCAGGTCATATGTAATTCTGTCTTGGTATTTTAATTGCAGCTGTGCCATTGTTGACACTTCACATGCAAATAGTTTTCAGTTTAAATAATTTACACTTCTTCAGAAAATAAAAATATACAGATAGTCAGAATTAAAAGTTTACTGTGTCCTCTCTAGATACTTTCATGTGTCTTTCCATCCACAGAATTGTAACCTTGTTACTGTCTGTACAGCCACAATCCTGTCTTGCTTAGACACACAGCATCATGGTAATAGCAACTGTACAAATAACAGCACTTGGCAAACCCAGTTGCAGTTTTGCCTCCTCAAGGGTTATTTGTAACCTTTACAGAGACAGGGGTTTGTCTTGAGGTTTTAGTAGCCTTAAGATGATGATGTTTTTAGGGCTGAGAATATGTCAGGGAATAACCTGCTGAAGAGCCTTAGATTAATTCTATCCCCTTAACCATTTGTGAAGTATTGATAATAGTGTTTTAAAATAATTATGTAATAATTTATGTTACTTCTGTATACTTTGTGTATTACCAACTACTGTGGTTTCTGCATTGTGTTAAATTCCCTAATGAACCCAAAAACCCTTGCAGCAAGCTGAGAAAACCCAGCTCTGACCCGTGAACTTATGTACCCCATTGAAGCCACTTACCAATTGTGTTGTAAGGAGAAAGCAGAGGGATAAAACAAGTTTATGAGGGAGTAGTTTGGAAAATCTTCTTCAGCAGGCATTGAAAGGATGGGGAAGCAGTAAGGAAACCTTCCCTCACACCCCTGTTCAGACCAAGTAAGTGTTAATAAATTTTACTTCATTTAACAGTCTCCAGGGCTAACTTGAAGCTTATTCTGGACAGTGGTTCAAAGGAACCTTGAAGAACAAAGGAATTTGACTATAACTAATTAGAAAGGTATGCTAATATTGTCCCCATTTCAAAGGAGTATAATTAATTTAGAAAAACAAGAGTATTGGGAAATGCCACAAAAGCCAGGAAAAACTGAAAAGGTGTGAGACCACTGAGGGCATTTTTCCCTGAAGCCTGCAGTGTTGTTCCACGTTATTGATACACTCTGAGGCAAAGTTGACCTGGTTTTCTTTTCTTAGAAACTACTAATTCATTGCTTTGCTAAAAGAGTTTGATATGTTCTGGGTGTGACTATGTTCTTGGGTAAGTAGAAACCTTTTGTGGAGGAGTTACATGCCTTTAATATTTGTGCATGTATGTATTACTATGTTTTGTTTAAATACCAACTGTTTATAAAATGTACTTCATTGTGCTTATAAAGGATATGATAAAATTGTTTCTGAAGCAGTGGCTGCTGTTTTGACAGATGAATATATTTTGGGATAGGGAGTAAACATGGTAATTTAGAGTTCTTTTCCTTCCCTCTTCTGGTGGTGAATCCCCCAAGTTAGATTACCAGCATGCTCATTAGTATTTTTGGGAGGAAATGGCTGTAGGACTCCAGGAGTCTGACTTCTCTCTTCTGTACAGCGAACATCTGTGGTCATGTATGACAGAGGTAAAGAAATGGCTTGTTCTGATTCACAGAAAGACTATTCTGAGTTGGAAGGGACCCACAAGGATCATCGAGTCCAACTCTTAAGTCCATGGCCCATACAGGGGATTAAACCCATGACCTTGGCATTATTACAGCTAAGTTTTAACCAGCTGAGCTAATCTCAGAACGTTCCAACACCTAAGTGGCACTGTTCATCTTAGCTGTTCTTTGAGAAACAGGTAGTTGTCACACTCCACTATCTCCTGACAAAATGTTTTACTTAACTATTGTCAAACATACTTTGCATTTTTATACAGATCAGGTTTCTCTGGACTAGTCCATCTGGAACCTTCAACCCGAAGTCAGCATGTTCTGAGTACACTTGTCTTTCCCAATTGTTGGAATTCAGGTGTCTGTAGTCCCATGCAAGCAGACTCCTCTGCTGTGTCTTTCACCTTCCTGTTTTTGTTGTTTAAAGTGACCATTTGGAACATGGCATCATAACTTCCTTGGAAACATTTAAGGAAGATGTTTCAGCACCTCTTGCAGGGTAGGAAAGTGCTGACCCCTCTTTAGTATGCAGAAGCCAGGGGCTCCTGCAGGCAGCAGGTCTTGTATCAGTTTGAAACAGCCCCTCAGTCAAGGCAGAGACTAAATTTCAGCAGAGCCTGAATCATTGAGATCTGTAGTTCAGGGTTGTGACAGTACTTGTCAGGAGAAAGCACAATTATCTGGTTTTTAATTGTCAAAATGTAGTCACTTCAGTTTGAACAGATGCTTCATCAGCAGCTCTGATGTCTCGGAGCTTTTGCTTTGACAGTCTCACACTTCCACAGCACATGAAGCTTCCCATTATTGCTTTCATACTTAGTGAGTAAGTAATGAACAGCAGCTGGCATGTGCCTTGAGCATGGGGTTTGATATGCAGCCTCCCAGTGTTCTGCACTTTACGTGGTTGAAAATGAGAGTGAAAGTAGAGTAGCCTCATTTTGTGAGCGGGCAGAATTGTCTCCTGCTGTGAGCTTCGGCTTTGCATCGGGAAAGTGCCTGTGTAGTATTCCTTAACCTCAGAGCAGGAAAATCTACTCTTCAGCAGGATCCCTTGTGGCAGAGAGCTCTTCCCTGTTCTCTGTAAGTTGTAGTTTGAAGTCAGAGTATGATCTGTGGTGGCTGAGCTGATCTAACCTGCTGGCTTACCCCGGGCTGCTCAAGAACTGGTGTCAGTATTGGGGTTAGTGGAGGTCAGTAGTGTGGCCATAGGGATAGTGGAGGGGCAGCAGCCCCTTTTCTTGGTTGAAGTCCAGGTACAGTTTTACAATATAAATCTGCTGATCTGTGCTTCTGAAGGGTGAAATTTAGGGTTATTTTTGCTGCTGTTGCCAGAGAAAGCTGCTTTCAGATGTGATTGGCAGGTTTCTAAGTAGCTTGGGGTCTGTTTCTTGTGTTTAATAATAATTTGGCTATTTTGCTTGAGTCCATCCCTGCAGACTAAGGGCAGCAGCACCTCCTGTGTCAGTTTGGTTGTAATTCAGCACTGGCACTTCAAAATAATCTCATCTGGAGGTGCGGCTGTTATCAGCTTTCACCTCTCATGGATATTTCCACTGGAATAGCCTTACTGACTGGAGATCCCACCAGGCTCAACTGATGAGCAGCTTGCCTCCGTTCATGAGAGTTCTCTTAAGCATGTCTGAGTTGTTAGGAGGCAAGGGAATTCTTTCCCCACTGTTATTACTGGAGCTCATGCTGATTCAATCTGTTTATTCTCTATGGCACCTTTTTTTTTTCTGTTAGCTTTTGTTTCCCATATTGGTGTGGTTGAATTTATTTGCTTTAAACAAATTGAAATTGGCTATACTTACAATATTTTAAAATATCTATCAACAGCTTAAAGTCCAAGGTATTTTCTGAAGAATAATAATTGCACCATGTGAAGTGAGTAACAGCCGCATTTGTTATCTGCAGTGCAGCTGAAGGACTTAGGGAGCCCCAGGAGACCCTGGCAGCTTATGTGCTAAATGTTGTAAGGAGATGTAATAAGAAATCATACTGACTTGAGAGAATTTATTCTCAGTAGAGAGAAATAGAAAAATTTGAGATATTTGCACAGCAAAGACAAAAATACCTTACCAATCTAGAGATGTTCTGCCTAATTTAGGATGTTTGGAGAACATGGTGATGATCAGGGCCTTGATGATCTGCTCTTCTTGGAGTCTCACTGGTGCTTGCTAACCTACTTCAGTTTTGTTTTTTATTTTTGTGTGAGGCTTTCTGACTGTAATCCCAAAGAGATCATGCATCATTAGTTAACATAGAAAGGTACTATTTCATTTCCTAATCCTGGAAATCTGCTTATTTTGTTTGTGACAGATATGCCAAGAATTCAACAGCACTTGGGCTTGGGAGATGGAGAAAAAAGGATACCTAGAAATGAGTGTTGAATGCAAACTGGGGATTCTGAAGGTACACGTTTGTCAGCTAAGGTTCTAAATTACTTTTTCCTCACTCCCTTAAGTGTCTTGGAGGTTTTGCTTCCTTATTCTTGCAAATTCAGCTTAACTGAACTGTAAGTGCATGTATTAAATAGAGAGGTGATCTTGGAACAGACATGGTATTCATTATAGTGGGGTGGGCCCAAACTGCGTGCAACACTTTGTTTGCATATTTCTCACACTTTGTATGAAGGTGGGTTTGTGCTTACAGTTTTGTCGACAACTGTTTATTTGTGCAGTGCACACTTTTAAAGATGTTTGTTACTTCGCTGAATTCGAAAGGCAAAGGTGGGTCTTCAACTTCTCAAGTCTTGAGAACTGTCAGAGTTGGTTCCAAGTTATGGATGGGTTTTTGTGTAGAATGAGATTGTGTACTGTGTAGTAAGAATTTAGAAGAAGCCTTCTGAGCTGGCCGGGGAAAACAAACCAAACCTTGTCTGTTGTTTATAAACAACATGGTCTGAAAAAACCCGAAGCTACAGCTGACACACAGATCCAACAGAGAGGCCTAAAAAGAAGTTCCAAATTACACTGAAAAGAAATTAGGTGATTTTCTTCTTTCTGTGCATGTTTTTGATACTTTAACAGCCTTTCTACTTTCTTACTTTTTCAGTATCTCTGTGAATGTCAGTTTGATGACAATCTCAAGTTCAAGAATATCATTAATGAAGAGGATGCTGATGCCATGCGTCTGCAGCCCATTGGTCGGGACAAGGATGGCCTGATGTACTGGTATCAGCTGGATCAAGAGCATAATGTCAGGATGTACATAGAGGAACAGGATGACCAGGATGGATCCACATGGAAGTGCATTGTTAGGTATTTTTTTTTTCAGCTGTTTGTAACTGGGGCCTAAAAATGTATTTCAAAAAAATCTGTGTTTCTCACAGAGTAGGGCTTGTGACAGTGGATTTTTTGCCTTCATATTTGTATGTGTATGTATGGCCAGACTTGGCGAACACAGATTTGGGCAGGGCTCTCCCCACGTGCCCTTCCAGCCTGCGCAGGGGATTTTTTAGGTGGGGCACAGCGTGTGCAGAACTGGCCCCACCGTTTCAGTCCTGAGGTCCATTTGCCACGGCCGAGCGAGCTTGGACAGTGACAGGGAAGTCCTCGGGACTGTCACAGCACCCGGTACTAACTGGGGCTGACCCTGCTGAGCATCCAAGATCTGATGGGATGGGATGGCAGGGAGGCATTGAACTGCCAGGGGACGGTCCCCACTGAGACTGGAACTCAGGACCTTGGGATTCAGAGTCCAGAGTGCTCTTCATATCTTCGTTCTAGTGAAAAGTCATATACAGAAATAACTCGCTGATTTTATGGTAACAGCCATCATGTAATTTTTTTCCTGCTTAATCAGGCTACAATGAATATATAGAAAGGGTACCAAGAGAAGACATTCTTGAGGATGATGGCTCCATACTGCTCACTGACCAGCTAAATGTCTTAGAAAATAGAATACTCTTGCCTCTTACAAGTGGACACATTTGGTTTTGGGGGAATTGCACCTGTTGGAGGGAATTTAGAGGAGGACAAAGAGATGCTCAGAGGACTGGAGTACCTCTCCTATGAAGACAGGATGAGACAGTTGGGGTTGTCCAGCCTGGAGAAGAGAAGAATCCAGAGAGACCTTAGAGCCAATTCCAGTACCTCAAGGGGCTCTGGAAAGGTGGAGAGGGACATTTTACAGAGGCATGTACTGGTAGGACAAGGAGAAATGGCTTCAAACTGACATAGGGTGGGTTTAGATTAGGTATTAGGCAGCAATTCCCTACTGTGAGGGTGGTGAGGCACTGGCACAGGCTGCCCAGAGAAACTGTGGCTAGCCCTTCCCAGGAAGTGTTCAAGGCCGGCTTGGATGAAGCTTTTAGCAACCTGGTCAAGTGAAAGGTGTCCATGCCCATGGCAGGGAAGTTGGAACAAAATTGGTCTTTTAAGGTTCCAACCCAAACCACCTGCAGTTTATTTACTGCCACAGCTTTAGTAAGCAAGGGAGTCACACAGAACTGTTTAAACCACCAGCAATGGGCCATAAAATAATAAGCATTACTTCTAGTTACATGTAGACAGATTCTGTGGGTAAATAGAGTAGAAGTATCTAAACAAAGAGATGAAGAGCTGAGCAGTGTTTATCTCTTTCATGCATTTTAAACTCCAAAGATAATGGCCAAAAGCAGAAGAAATCGGGGTTCTACTGGGAAAGCTCTGACACTCCACACTCACAGCAGAAACCCACAGTAATGCATTGAGAAATCTGAAATGGTTTTAAAACCCATGAGATTCCACATCTTGGGGTTGTTGCAAACTTCCTTTCTTTCTGCAAACCTGGAGAAAACAAACTGAATGTTGTCTTTGAAAAAGAAATGTGAGAGCCTTATTATTGTAGACCATTAGGGTAACAATGACCATTTTCAGTCATGGGTCAAATTCTTTACACATTAAGGTGTTCTTTATAGTTAGATGTGCAGTTTAAATAAGGAGTTACAGTGCAGTGAGATTCACTTTCATACAGATGTGCACCAACATCTTCTTGCTGTCATAACTCCAGTAGCTGCAGTTTTTTAGACAACGTAGTGGTGTTTGCTGCATGAGCTTGGGATGCATACTTGCAAAAAGTGTATAAATTATTTTGCTAGTTGCTTTTGAAAATTTCACATGAATGGTGTGGTCGCTTTGGTGCATGAGCAGAAAATTGTAACTTCTCTGCTGAGAGAAAAAGGAAAGAGCAAAACAATGAGTATTGGCAAGAGGATAATGAATAAAAGAATAATAGTAGTGGCTTGGATCCAGACCCAACAGGAATTGAGTGGAGTTAGATAAGGGCCTTCCAAAAACATCACTTTGTTTTTGTATGGATAGATTGGAAGGCTTCTGACTGCAAAGTTGCAGCCATTCTGCTAGGACAGGTATTTCACTGTGCTTGTGATTCCACTATATAACTCTGTAGGGTTTTCAAGGTAGTGTTCATCTAAGGAGATGGTGTTTGTTTTATTAATCCCTTTGGGGTAGGTAAGTGGCTTATCAGACAATATGTTTTTCGCTTCCAGAAACCGCAATGAGCTTGCTGAGACCCTTGAGCTCTTGAAAGCACAAATTGATCCTGCCCTGTTGAAAAATAGCAATTCTCAGCAGGAGAATTCATCACGTGAAAGTCCAAGCATAGAAGATGAAGATGCCAAAAAGGGTGAAGAAGCAGCTACACAAGGTTTTCTGCCTTCTTATCTCAAATTTTAAATGTTGTCCTGTGGCATCGTTAAAATTTTCAGCTTCATGGAGAGTTACTGTGTTAGATTAGGCCTTTCTAAAAAAGAAAGAAACAAAAAATGTTCAAAGTAAATATTGAATCCTTTGAAATTATACATATTTTTTGAGTTCTTTAGTGTATATTTAAGCTCAAGAATTTATTTATAAGAGGAGACCTATGTACAAATTGTTTCCTAGGTGACTTTTTTTCATTTTTGCTGTACATTTTGTATAATATTGTAAATGCTTATCATTGTATTTTTTTGTGGGGCATTGAACTGTTGCCAAACTTTTCTTGTTCTAGTAACATTAAAATTTGAGAAAGAAAAAAATCTGCTTGTGCAATGCCATGATTGAAATCAATATAGTATTGAGTGTGGTGTTTATTCTTGCCTTCTTAGTTTGAATCAGACAAATATAGGTTATTTTATCAAATATTTCACAATTAACATGATTTTTCAAGAAGACATGAGACTAAGTTAAAACAAAACTACTGAACTACTGTAGGAGTGAAGCTGTCCTTACCTATCTCCACTCTTATTGTTTGTTACTAGAATCATGGAATCTTTAGGTTGGAGAAGATCTGTAAGATCAAAGAACTTTTTTCCTTCCTTATTATCATGTCATTGCACATGTGTACTAATTTGCTGTCTTGTTGGTTTGTGGATTGATTTTACTAAGTTAGCTTGAAGTATTTTATGTTGTAAGAATCTGATCTTTTTTTCAGGTCATGAAAAAGAGCTAAAAGCTTATTTTCCCAAGTAATTTTTCCCCAGTTTTACTACCTCATTTTACTGTTTACAGGAAAGTATTTTCACAATCAGAAATGAGATTTAAGTATTACAGTGTGTTACTAGGTGTTTCTTCAAATATGTATGAGGTAATGAGATATATGGAATAAGCTGGGCCCTGTCTTGGTTCTGAGTATTAATGAGAAAGACCAGCTACTTTATTCACATTCTTTGTGCAACAAACAGTTTAGAACAGAAGAAATAAAATGAAATATTGAGATAAAATTGAAGTTGCTGTGGAAGCACTAAAAGAAGATTTTATAAATAGCAGTAAATTGTGATGATCACCAGCAGAATTACCTTTCAGTCTAAGGTGTTTTCAATATCTAACTCTGCTTGTAAGTGCCAGCACCTGTGTGTTACTGACACTGCAGAATTAATTCCATGGACTGATTTTTGCCTTTGTCTCAGTCAAGCCAAACTGTCTAATTGAGATCTCTTCTTCAGATATGATTTTACTTTACATTGAATTCAGGACCAGCCATTTGAAAACATTTTAATGAATTTACCCACTATAGATAATTCCCCAAATCTTGTGGCACCTGACTCAGTGCTTGCACTAGTCTGTGTATTGGTGCAAAGTCACCTCCAGGGACTAGTCCAGAACCATAGAATAGTTTGGATTGGAAGGGATCTTTAAAGGCCATTTAGTCAAATGTCCATGCAATGAGCAGGGACATCTTAAACTATCCTGTTGCTCAGAGCCCCATCCAGGCTGACCTTGAGTATTTCCAAGGATGGGGCATCCACAACCTCTCCAGGGAACCCATGCCAGTGTTTCACCTACATCATTGTAAAAAACTTCCTCCTAATATCTAATCTAAACTTGCCCCCTCTTGGTGCAAAACCATTCCTTCTTGTCCTGTCACTCCATGCCCTTGTCAAAAATCCCTCTCCAGCTCTCTTGGAGCCCCTTTAGGTACTGGAAGGGGCTCTGAGGTCTCCGTGGAGCTTTCTCTTCTCCAGGCTGAGCAACCCAAACTCTCTCAGCCTGTCTCCATAGTCAAGGTGCTCCAGCCCTCTGAGCATCTTTGTGGTCTGTGGATTCCCTCCAGCAGGTCTCTGTTCCATGTATGTAATGAAAAATGAAATAGTTTACATTTACAGTGATTTAAATTCTGTCAGTGTGTTCACAGAGCACTGCTTAGAGCCTTTCAGTTGAGAAGCTGAAGATTTTCTTCCTTTTTGACAAGGGATTGCACTCAAAGCCCTTTTAAGGTGCAGCAGAAACGTATTGGAAGGCCTAATACCTGTTCGCTTTGGTTGTTTTCCATGCAGTATTAAATTAGTTCATACAAAAATATGGTAAACTGACCCAGTGCTTACATGTTTTTTGCTGGTGTGGTGGTGGGTTGACTCAAATAGCATTAAGAAAACATGTTCTTTGACTGAGTAATTTTGTATATATATAAAAAACTTTACAAGAAGTTCATAGAGTTTAACTGTAGAACACCTGCTGGTTTTCAGTATGGAAAAGTTTTGGGATTCTGGTGATCCTTGATGAAGTTTGGGAGAAAACGGTAGGTTAAGGGAAGGAATGGTTGGACAAAGTTTAGACAGAAGTGTAGGGTAGGTAGAAGAATTCAGACACAATAAAAATATCTCATTCTCACTGTTACAGACAAACACCTTTACAGAGGTAGCTTTTTCTTTTTTCACAAGGGCTTCAAATGGGGATCCACTTCCATGAAGAGGAAAGAACCAGTCTTGAGCCTTGAAAATGTTACCATCTCTGGTGCTTTATAGATGCACCTTTCACTTCTGTACTAATGCTGAGACTTATATGCACCCATGCTTTGTATTTGAAAATATTATAAAATCTGTAAATTCTTCCTCACTGCTCTTTTCTAGAATGCTTATTTTCTTTGAGGTAGTTGTTAGCTGTCCTGTACTTTCCACTGTGTATTTCTAACCACTTTGGGAAGCTTTCATCATGGAAAGAAACTACAGTAGCTTGGTTGGAGAAGGGCAAGGTAGAAGTTAAAAAAATCATCTTTTTGTTTGCAGTTATGGCACACTTGCAGAAACATCTTGCAGGTGGTAGGAGCTGGTGCTCTGGTATATATAATGATAATATACTTACTTTTTCTAATGAGTTCTATTGCTGGCTGACACAAAATGAATGGTAAAATAAAAGAACCTGAGGTATCAAGAGGCTGAGGTAATGACAAATAACAAGTTTAAGCACATAATAACAGATAGCTGTATGTTTTATTCTGAATGCTGGAACTCACTGCAAGTCCTAATGGTCTCAGACTGAGTTAGCAAAGTGGAATAAGCTGATTCTTTAAGCTCTGCATATTTTTCTGGGATATGCTGCCTTTCATTGCTTGTTTTGAAAACAGTAGTTGAAGTGGGTGTAGAATATTATGTCTGTGTAGGAGATGTGGTCATTGCCCAAGAACCTGGTGCATTTTGTCATAAGCCGTAATGCTGAACGTCTTTCCTCCGAACTGTTGAACCATAATGGTTAAGTATATCTTGAAATACAGACTTGTACAATCAGTACTGGTTTCTCCGAGGAATTTCACTGGAAGGCCATGGAATCTTACACTGTGTTCTGTTTTCTGAAATAGTCCAGAAGCTTAAGTGAGACTTAGGTCTCTGCTTAGGTTTTATTTATGCTCTGAAAATACTGCAGTACTACTGAAGAAGGGGCTGAGATGTCTGTTGAAAGAAGCATAAGTCTAGAGTTCTGCTGCTGGCTTCTGAAATTAAGTTTTATCTTGGTATTTAATTAAACACAGCTAAAAATTGTCAGCCCAGTCATTTAATGACAGTGTTAGACAAGCGAGATTTCTAATAATTCAACAAGAGAAGATTCCTTTGTGTGAGACTTTGGGTTGTAAGATATGCCTTTGTTTTGATGATGTTCTTTGTAATCTTGTGGGTCCCCTGGTTGTTTCATAGCTATTTTTCTCTGTTAACAGAAAATCAATTAAAAATCAAAGAAGAAAAGGAGGAGGTGGAGGAACAGTCAGTGGAATCAGAAAGCCTTCCTCCTCCTGTGGTCAAAGAAGATGAAAATATGCTGAAAATTGAGAAAGTGGAAGAAAAAGAAATTATAAAATTGCCAGTAATAGTAAAATTAGAGAAACCTTCAGAACACAATGAAGAAAAGCAAACTGTCAAAGAAGAAAATGACTCTTTTAAAGAAAATGTCAAGCCTGTTAAAGTAGAGGTGAAAGAAAACAAAACAGAACCCAAAGACCTAAAAGAAGTAAAAAGCTGTACGGACAAAATAGCAGTTCATGAACCAGAGAGGTTAGAACTTTGTGTTAATGTCAAAACTCCCCAAGAAACTGTGGAGAAATCTGTGGAAGAAAGTGAAAAACTTAAAAATGATCAGCAGGCAAAAATACCACTCAAAAAGCGAGAGATCAAGCTGACGGATGACTATGACAGTCCGATAAAGGGGCCCCTCTGCAAATGTGTTACTCCAACAAAGGATGTCTTGAAGGAAGAGGGGAAACCAGAAGAAGAAGCTTTTAAGAGAGTCCCTACAATTACTGCTTTATGTCCTGATGGGAAAGTGCTGGTAAATGGAGAGGTTAGCTGTGAAAAAATAACCTCGAGTGTCATACAAAATAATAAGTCAGAACACTCTGCTGGTGCAAAGGAAGACAGCAGCTCACTGAAAGAGAAAAATGGAAAAAGTGGGGAGAAGGTATCAGACCCCCTAAATGCTGTTAGTAAAATTATAAAAACGTGTGAGATTGAGAAAAATGCAGTAACTGTGCTGAAAGAGATCGGAGCTGTGGTCTCTGAGGTTTCTAATCAGAAAGTGCCTTCAAAGGAGGAATCTAGTCCTGTGGAAAAGGAGTCCCTTGACAGCACAACTGCTGAAACAGTAGCAGAGAAGTCTTCGAACTCTGAAGACTGTGCCAAAACAGCTGAAGAGAAACCAGACCCCAGTATAAAAGAGGACAACCTATTGCCACCCAAAGAATGTTCAGAGAAGCTGGAGACATCCCCAAGTGCATCTACTCCTGCAGAACTGCCCACACTTGCACTAGCTGATGAAGAGACTTTGGAAAGTAAAGGTGAGCCAGAGGAGAGGACTGATTCTCCAAAAGCTGCTGAGATACCTCCTGTGTCTACTTCTCCTGTTACTGTGGAGAAACCTGTTCTGGACAAGGAGGACTCTGATAGTAAAACAGCTCTACCTGAGGAGAGCAAAGTAGAGGAAAAATCCAGCCCTGAAAAACAAGAGGAAGAGCCAGATGCTGCCAAAACAGAGCCAGATAGATCAGATGATGCTCCTGCATCTAATCTAGAGGAGTCCTCAGAGAGCAAAAAGGAATCTCCAGTACCCAAAAGCAAATTTAAGTATAAGCTAGTTTCTGAAGAAGAAAGCTGTGCAACAGACAATAAAGAAATAACTTCTGAAAGACAGAAAGAAGGAATTAAATTAACCATCAGGATCTCTAGTCGGAAGAGGAAGACAGAAACACCGCCAGAAGAGGTCAGCATTGGCCGCACATTGCGGCGATCACCAAGAATATCCAAGCCTACTCCAAAAGTTGTGGAGACTCGGGATCAGAAGACTGAGAAGAAGCGAACTGAAGAGGAAGAGGAGAAATCTACAGCAGCACAAAAAACAGAACGAAAAGAAGATGCAAAAAAACAAGAAAAGGAGACAAATTCTAAGGTTAACAAGGTAATACAGTTTTATTCCCTGGGAATAGAGAATACCTGCAGCCTTATCTATAAGGAGAGATACACTGACATAGGAATATGGAGGATTATGTTCCTTTGGTCGGTTTTTGCAAGCAACTAACTTTGCAATCCCATTAGCAGACTTAACCAGTTTTAAAACAGCCCCTGAGATAGTGCTAATATCTGTTAACTTACCAATTTGTAAAATCTGTCTCTTAAACTAACCTAAGTAGACCAAATCAATTGGAGAGAGTTCTTCTGAAAACTGTCATGATCAGACATGAGTCTGTCTGGCCGAATGGAGACTTGTAGCTCCTGTGGATTTACTAGATGAATACCTGCTTGTGTCTGGTTGGTCAGGATGATCATAAGCAAAAAAGGAACCACCAACAAATGGTGAAGGGTAAAAATATTATGACTTCTGTTTCTAGGTGAAGCCAAAGTTACTGTTGCGGTGAGTTCATGATATAATTTAGGTTTTCTCATACGTGGAATATATGTTTTAATTTGGATGAAGGTATTCTTTTTCATTAATAAGTTTTGTTTATGCAGCATGGCTCTTTAGAAATGCATCAGGTAAATGTATCACAGAAAGTTAAACATGTATCTGTATAGTGTGCTTGTGAGTGTGTATTTATAAACACCGTTTATTAATTTATCTTCTTTTTTTGTTTAATATGGAGTACAAAAGAAAAAGGAATAATGAGTTTGCATTTCTAAGTGCACTCTTTTTATATCAGCTTTTAAAATCCTGTCAATTTTTCCACTGCAACACATTTTTGACCAATTTTGTAGTTTTACCAAAGCATTCAGTCATCTAGCAAGTTTCTTTCACATACTGCTATGTTGAATAACCTTCATAAAATGAAGAAACAGTCAATTTTTCAGTGAATGGTAACATCTATACTGAGAAAAACCTTTAATATACATGAAGAAATGAAAAATAAATTTTCCATTTAAAGAAATTAATTAAAAAAGAAAATAAATGCAAGTAATATGATTTTAAGTCCTTTAGGTGCTTCTAATTTTGAAGTATTGTTGCTGCAGGTGTTTTAACTTGATCTCTGTTTTGAGATATCAAGAGATCTAAAGGTGCTTGCTTTTCTAGAGAGGTTTTAACATAATTTTGATAGAGGAAGAAGTTTAAAGTTGTTGCTGCTGTTATTTGATAAAAATGAAAAATATCAGAATCTTTAATGGTCTATTTTATATCTTGGAGTTCCTTTTTAAAGAAGGGTGTTTATAAAACAGATTGGAAATTATTATGATGTATGATGAAGCCAAAACCTAGTCTTAATTCTATAACGGATTTAAAATACCTGTGTTACTGAAGCTTGTGGAACAGGACAATCTCTTAATGGGGTGGAAATTAATGTTAAGAGCCTGAAACAAAGATTTACCAACACGACAAATAACTGCTCTGGTACAAGTTCATCCTACCGGAGAAATAAAATATTTTATACACTTTAGTTTATTCAGCTTTAGTTTATTCAGGTCTATGAGTAGTCAAAATTGAAAAAATATTGTGAGTTGAAAAAGCTGGAAAAGTTAATTTCTTTTTCTTCAATGCCTTTGAGGAGGGAAGAGTTGAGCGAGAATGATGGCTGTAAGAAGCAAGTCAGTCAACAGAAATAAAAGTTTGTTCTATATAGCATGTTGCTTTAAATCTAAAATACCTTTGCACAAAGTGCTTTTAAATAATTCAAAATAGTCTTCTGAATTTTAATTGGAACCTGGTTTTCATTCAAAATATGGTAGTAAGTATGATAAAAAGGGGGTAGTTGCTTTGTTAATTAGCAAAAAAGAATCAACTGAATCACTTTTCACCTAAGAAAAATAATTGGAAACTATTATTGTGAAAGAAGACTTAGATATAAGTAATACACTTTAAAGGTGCAGTGATTTTATTTCAGAAACTAAGTGAAATAAAATGAAAAAAACTATACTAGGGGGCAGCAAGGGAGAAAAAGGATGCTCTTGGGTTAGAGGCAAGCTGTCATCAAAAATCATAAAGTTTACATGTGGAATTTACTATGCTCACTACCAAGTTTATCTTGTCTTCCTACTTCTAAATCTTATTTGAAAATTTCTTTCTGTACCTAGATACCTTTTTTTTATCCCTTTATCCTGTTGCATTTTAAGGATCTTGAGAAGATAATTCGTTCATTGAAATGCTCTGCTGTGAATTTACTGAAGCCAGTCTGACTGAAATCATAGAATCATAGAATATAGAATTGATTGGGTTGGAAAAGACCTCCGAGATCATCGAGTCCAACCCTTGGTCCAACTCTAGTCCATTTACCAGATCATGGCACTCAGTGCCACGTCTAGTCTCAGTATAAAAATCTCCAGGGATGGTGAATCCACCACCTCTCTGGGCAGCCCATTCCAATGCCTGATTACTCTCTCTGGAAAGAATTTTTTTCTGATCTCCAACTTAAATTTCCCCTGGCAGAGCTTAAGCCTGTGTCCCCTTCTCCTATTGCTGAGTGCCTGGGAGAAGAGACCAGCCCCCACCTGGCCAGAACTTCCCTTCAGGTAGTTCTAGACAGTGCTGAGGTCACCTCTGAGCCTCCTCTTCTCCAGGCTAAACACCCCCAGCTCCCTCAGCCTCTCCGCACAGGACTTGTGCTCCAGTCCCTTCACCAGCCTTGTTGCTCTTCTCTGGACTCGCTCCAGCCCCTCAATATCCTTTCTGAACTGAGGGGCCCAGAACTGAACACAACACTCAAGGTGTGGCCTCACCAACGCAGAGTACAGGGGAAGGATCACTGTCCTGGGCCTGCTGGCCACGCTATTTTTGATACAGGACAGGATCCCATTGGCCTTCTTGGCCACCTGGGCACACTGTTGGCTCATGTTGAGCTTCCTGTCAGTTAGTACCCCAAGGTCCCTTTCTGCCTGGCTGCTCTCCAGCCACTCTGTGCCCAGCCTGTAGCGCTGCAGGGGGTTGTTGTGGCCAAAGTGCAGGACCCGGCACTTGGCCTTATTGAACTTCATCCCATTGGAATCAGCCCATCTCTCAAGTCTATCCAGATCCCTCTGCAGAGCCCTACTGCCTTTCAGCAGGTTTACACTCCCTTCCAACTTGGTGTCATCAGCAAATTTGCTGATGATGGACTCAATCCCCTCATCTAAATCATCAGTAAAGATGTTAAACAGGACTGGACCCAACACAGACCCCTGGGGAACACCACTGGTGACCGGCCGCCAGCTGGATGCAGCTCCGTTCACCAGCACTCTCTGGGCCCGACCCTCCAGCCAGCTCCTAATCCAGGAGAGGGTACACTTGTCCAGGCCATTGGCTACCAGCTTTTCCAGGAGTATATTATGGGAGACAGTGTCAAAGGCCTTGCTGAAGTCCAGATAGACCACATCCACAGCCTTCCCCTCATCCACCAGGTGGGTCACCTGATCGTAGAAAGGGATCAGGTGGGTCAGACAGGACCTGCCCCTCCTAAACCCATGCTGGCTGGGTCTAATCCCTTGAATCACTTCAATCTAGAGACAAATGTTTTTTTAAGATCTGTGAAGAAACTCTTGTGAACTTCCTTCCTGTTTTTATTTTCATGTGGTGTCTCTTTATAGAGAAGCAAAGTTCGGTGGACGGGTACACGAACACGTGGCAGGTGGAAATACTCAAGTAATGAAGAAAGTGAGGACTCAGAGAGCGAAAAAAATTCAGAGGAAGAGGAAGAGGAGGAAGAAGAGGAGGAAGAAGTAGTTCCACCTGCTGATGACGATGAGCCGTGCAAGAAGTGTGGCCTTCCCAATCACCCTGAGCTGGTAAGTTATTTGGGAAAGCTTCTGTGGGCTGTTGTGTCAGACGTGGTGGATTGGTTTGGTGGTATCTGAGGGCACATCAGCCTTTAGGATGGCTGTACATAGGGGAGTACTTTTTAAGTTTCAGGGGGTAAACTCATGAGAGTAGATGAGTTGCCTTTACTAAGGAGGGAACAAAGTTATTTTTTCTGTTAACCACCACAAAAATCACAGAATCGTAGAATGGATTGGGTTGGAAAAGACCTCTGAGATCATCAAGTCCAACCCTTGGTCCAACTGCAGTCCCTTTACCAGATCATGGCACTCAGTGCCACAGCCAATCTCAGTTTAAAAACCTCCAGGAATGGGGAATCCACCCCTTCTCTGGGCAGGCCATTCCAATGCCTGATTACTCTCTCTGGAAAGAATTTTTTTCTGATCTCCAACTTAAATTTCCCCTGGCAGAGCTTGAGCCCCGTGCCCCCTTGTCCTATTGCTGAGTGCCTGGGAGAAGAGACCAACCCCCAGCTGGCTAGAACTTCCCTTCAGGTAGTTCTAGACAGTGCTGAGGTCACCTCTGAGCCTCCTCTTCTCCAGGCTAAACACCCCCAGCTCCCTCAGCCTCTCCGCACAGGACTTGTGCTCGAGTCCTTTTACCAGCCTTGTTGCTCTTCTCTGGACCCACTCCAGCCTCTCAATGTCTTTCCTGAACTGAGGGGCCCAGAACTGAACACAACACTCAAGGTGTGGCCTCACCAATGCAGACTGCAGGGGAAGGATCACTGCCCTGGTCCTGCTGGCCACGCTATTTTTGATACAGGACAGGATCCCATTGGCCTTCTTGGCCACCTGGGCACACCATTGGCTCATGCTGAGCTTCCTGTCAATCAGTACCCGATGTAACCCTCATATAACCTTTCATGAGGTATAACACAAATTAGCTCATTAAGAATTAATCTGAGTGAGGCTTTGCGGCTGTGCCTGCAATTGCAATGAATACAGAGGAGACAACATTAAAAAGAACCTCCAGAGTGTCCTATCTGCTTTCCAGTGTCGTGTGACAAGGCCAAAGCTATGTAGTCATCCTCACTGGATGTAGCTGCACATCACCCTGAGGACTGGGTACAGCAAAATCCCAGATAAAAATAGCAGAGTGAACTTTTACTATTACTAATGGTTATGGTTCCCATTCATCAGTACTAGGATATCATCATGAATTCCTCTTTATGTGGGAAATCATCATGTGTACTCCTCATATGAATCCACAGAGTAAGCCTATTCCCAGGTGTATGACAGATACCCTGGCATAGCTGAGGCAAAGTTTGACCTTTAGGATGTTAGGAATATTTCAGTAGATACACACACAGCTTATGCCAGCTTTGTTCCTCAGTTTTATGGAAAGGAGTAGCTCAAATTTTACCCAGCTAAGTATGAGCTTTAACAGTTGCCTAGTTCTGTGTGCCCCTAAGAGCCTGCAAGACTTTGTCCCTACTGTCTGGGTCATAAAATCATCCTGACTGAGGAGAAGGGCCAGGTTTCTTGTGCAAGGATGTCAGTGCACAGGGAAAACAGCTCGTGCCACATCTTGTTCAGGTGGAGTTTTCTACTTAGTCATGGAACTGGAAAACATTACCAGATTCTACACTAAGGGCAGTCTATGTAGTCCAGTTAGTACTAAGTACTGAAAAAGCATAGTAAGAGAAAATCTGGTGTTAAAATGGAAAATTAATGATACATTAACTTACCCATAAAAACGCTCTTGATCCTGGAAACGTGGTCCAGGGGAGTTTTGTTTGTTTGTTTGTTTTGTCACAGTCCAAAGTATAGAGCACTTCTGTGTTGTTTGGGGAAATAGTTTTGTAGCTTCTTACTTATTGTGAATGGTGGGAGATACTTACAATGTGTTTTGTTTGTTCCACAGATTTTGTTGTGTGACTCTTGTGACAGTGGATACCACACAGCCTGCCTTCGACCTCCCCTGATGATAATCCCTGATGGAGAGTGGTTCTGCCCACCTTGCCAACATGTATGTTTCCTGTGTGACTTCACCCTTCTCCTTTACAGCTTTGCTTGTGCTTGCGGAGGGTTCCTGGGACTTTAACAAGTTCTTTTTATGATTTTTTTTTCTATTAACAAACAGACTGGGATGAATGGTAGGACTGCTGATCTTCCCTCCTATCCATTCGTAAAACTGAGTTTTGTGCCCTGGTTTTCTTTTTTCTGCTAGTGTGTGTTGCTGAGTTGTAGATGGGAATCTCCAGCCACACCAATTATCTCCCATCTCTGGTTAAATCACCTCAATACTAGTATAGTATTAAAGATATAATGTCTTAATTTTTCCTAAAAGAAACCTTATGTTATCATCATGGAGATGAAGCAAGGGATGGATCAGTGGCCAGAGCAAGTGGCCAGCTGTTTTAGAAGTGCTATTCCTTTTTCAAAGACATTTGCTCAGAAGCTGGTTACAGAAAGCTGCTATTTCTATTGAGTCTTCTGCTGGGAAAGCCGAAGTTATTCTTGTTAACTAGACAAGTATGAGCACTTTTCTTTCCAGGTTAGAAGCTGCTTCTGCCAAAAAAAATTAATCTGGGCACATGTCCAGTTTGATTTAGTGTACATCTGAAATAGCAAGATTTTCAGGGATGGTACTTGGGAGAATAAGCAGAGTGTGTGTGACACTGTTCTTGTTAAATTAATGGGAAACCACTCGTGCTCGTTTTCAGAATAATCGGCCTGATCCCAACCCCTTTCCTTGCTGTAAGAGAAATTCTTTGCCAAATGGGCCGATGTCCTACAATAAGCTTGTGACGTTGGGCATGACGTGATATGACTGTATTTGACAGTGATTTTTAGTTGTGTTCTTAAGTAGTGATGCTATAAGAATGCTTCCTCTACAGATATTTAGAGCATCTCCTTGCTCTGTGGCTGTTAAGTACTCTTTGATAGGAAAAATGACAGATTTGTAAAAGGGTGAAGATTATCCTTGAAATAATATGAAGGCATTAACATGGAATAAGGCATAGTTTATCCATTAAAAGTAATTTTCACATATTCCTCTTTGAGTATTAAGTAGTGTTCTAACATATGCAACATTTGTTGAGAAAATGATCCTAAAGTGTATCTCTGCTTTTTGCTGCAGTGTCCACAGACTCCTGTGTTCTCCAAAGATTAGGGGACAAACAGAATTCACTCTGTGTATGCACTCAGCTTTGTGTGTGCATATTATGTATGTCTATGCAATCCTCAAATTTTTTTGAGACCAAGTTGTAAATACCAACAAAAATGTGGTACTAATTTAGAAATACTTTTGTTCTAAGTATCATTAATGCTCGCTTTAGGCACACTGCCTCCTACATTAAATGCCAGTTACTGGGAGGATATACCTCTATTCCAGTGCATAGGATTGTGGAATGGTTTTGCTTGGAAGGGACCATAAAGATCATCTAGTTCCAAGCCCTCTGCTATGGGCAAGTACACGTTCTGCTAGACCAGGTTGCTCAAAGCCCCATCCAGCCTGGCCTTGATGGTGAAGCCAGTGTGTTTTAGGAAGACAATCGTTATTGTAAAGCCTTGTCTACCAAAGAGGAGCCTCCAGGTTAACAAGGCGCTCACCCTTCTTCCAGACAAATACATAGCGAATGAAGTGTCTGAACGTTATTTCAATGTCAAAATAGTTGGTTATGAAAGAAACTAACACTGTGTTTCCTTCCTTTAGAAATTACTCTGTGAGAAATTAGAAGAACAATTACAAGATCTGGATGTCGTCTTAAAAAAGAAGGAGCGTGCAGAACGCAGGTACTGTGTGGTACTGACTTTTCTGCAAAGGTCATTCACATTAATGTGAGGTTTGAGTCTTGTGGCTTTAGTTTCTGTTAAACTTCACTAAATTTACAAGATTATGCATTTGTTGTAGTGTAGTGGGTCAGTAAAGTTGCAGGTTTGAATGAAATTTTGTGTCCATCTCTGCCAATACCAAAGACTAAATGCAAATGGATTTACTGCATTTAACAGCCTTAATATTTAGAACATCCTATCTGCAGTTTTCAGACCTGAAAAGGAGGGACATGAAACACAGTCTGCATAATTTATACTTTTTCGGACATATATTGAGCACTTTTCAGGATTTAATAACATCTGTATGCATTATTAAACAAAACTTTGCATGAATTTTATCACAAAAGGCAAATTTCAGAAGAAGGTGACACCCTTTTAAGGAAAGTAATTGAGAAGGCTTGTATTTGTGGCAGGTACTGTAATATTACATGGGATGTAGTGAGTCAGTGCTGGGAAGAGCAAAGCACAATCCACATCTGCTTTCAGCTTCCTTCAAATCTGTTATTGCTGTCGCAGCAACAGCAATGATAGTGACAGATCAGGTACCAGCTGTTCCCAACATTGCTACTTCTGCTCACAGTGTATCTAGATCACACTGTGGTAAAATTATCCGTGGCTTGCCAATTCTGCTGAATTTGTAGCTTTGGGAATGAAGCTATTAGCTATTTTTATGAGTGAACTCAACTTGCCCACAGCCTCCATCTGTGCAGTAGTGGGGGACACACAGGAACTGTGTCTGCTGCTTTGCTTTGTGGTGGGAATGCTCATTACGAGTGAACAATATTTTTGGACCTACTTTGGTAAATATTCTGCTGGCAAAAATTACATGGAATGCAAGATTTTGCCAGTTTGTTTTGCTTTCTTGCATAAAAACATGATGATCTAACAGTAACAGGAGAGCATACAGTTGATATCGTAGCAGTTTTCAGTGTCTGAAACGGATGTTTAACAACTGTTTTGCAATTTGATCCTCTTACCAAATGCATATTGTATATCGTAAAATTGAAGTTTTGTTTAGTTTTTAATGCTTTTTGTAGTTTCCTAAAAAGAGAAATGAGCTTCAGTTAGAATCATAGAATGATAGAATCAATTGGCTTGGAAAAGACCTCCGAGATCATCAAGTCCAACCCTTGGTCCAACTGCAGTCCCTTTACCAGATCATGGCATTCAGTGCCACGGCCAATCTCAGTTTAAAAACCTCCAGGGATGGGGAATCCACCCCCTCTCTGGGCAGGCCATTCCAATGCCTGATTACTCTCTCTGGAAAGAATTTTTTTCTGATCTCCAACTTAAATTTCCCCTGGCAGAGCTTGAGCCCCGTGCCCCCTTGTCCTATTGCTGAGTGCCTGGGAGAAGAGACCAACCCCCAGCTGGCTAGAACTTCCCTTCAGGTAGTTCTAGACAGTGCTGAGGTCACCTCTGAGCCTCCTCTTCTCCAGGCTAAACACCCCCAGCTCCCTCAGCCTCTCCGCACAGGACTTGTGCTCCAGTCCCTTCACCAGTCTTGTTGCTCTTTCCTGGACCCGCTCCAGCCCCTCAATATCCTTTCTGAACTGAGGGGCCCAGAACTGAACACAACACTCAAGGTGTGGCCTCACCAATGCAGAGTACAGGGGAAGGATCACTGCCCTGGGCCTGCTAGAACAGACACTTTGATACAATAGTTGAATACTGAAACCTCCCAACTTCATGATGGTGTATTTCAGCAAATAATAAGGTTAAAAGGCTGAAGAATTATAATGCCAGAGAAAATTATAGTCCTTATTACATCTTGATTGTGTAAGTTAAAGGAAGTTGGTTGTTTGGGGCACAGAAATAATTGAATGCAGTGTTTCTGAAAACTCACAGTATGTGGTGTTCGTCTTTTTGGCCAAGAGAAGAAATCCAGCTCTATCATTATGGATCTCTCTACTTAATAATTCTTTGAAGCAGTGTTACTATCATAATTTTTGAACCAGTGATACTGTTGTGCTCTTTCACTTACTCAGTAGGTCTCAGTTAGCTGACTGTGGTTGATTCAGCTGTGTTCTTGTGCATCCCTAAACTGTTGTGTCACTGATATTTTTTTGTTTATGAAAACTTCAGGTTTCACATTGATTTACAAATACATAGATGAAATCATACCTTTTTTCCCCCCTTTTTCTGTTCCTGAATTCGAGGTGCTACTGCAACAGCCTGGCTTTTCATGTACACTCTCACTTCTGTAATCATGTCCTACCACCAGCTGGAGGGAGTGGACATTAAAGCTTTTTTGGATTCCCTTTTAATTCATGTTAGATACTTTCAGACCTCTTGATGGAAAATCCATCTAGGGACTACTTGTCAAATTCTCCCAGGCCAAATCAGATGAAGAACTTGCTTTTGTGCACATGTTCATGATTTCCCTGTAGCAACTTTTCCAGTTGCTTAATTGAGATAAAATGTTTCTTGAATTCATCTAGTAAGAGTTTATAACCAGTCAGTGCTCATGTGCACCTACCCTTGGAGACTACTTGGCTCAAATGTTTAAACTATTGGCCAAAGTCTTGAGTCCTGTCTACTCCACAGGAATAAGGAATGCATTTGTTACTTCATTTTGCATTTCAAGACCTTGACCTCAACAGGGATGCCTTGTTCCATTTGCTAGTTTCTTAAGCAGTGTGTACTCAAGCCAGGGAGGAAAAAAGCAGACATGGAAAGCCTCACTGATAATGTTTAAAAACAGCTGAATTTTTCTAATCTCTCTTGTCTCTTGATGTTTTGTGTTACAAGAGTAATATGTGGAGTAAACTGTCAAAGACACTTGCTGAATACAAAAACGTTTGCAGTTCTAGTTCATTTCTCATTTCAGCTGTTGTATTCCTTGCCTTAGGATGTTCATTTCCAAGAGCATAGTGATTTTGCATAGTGTATGAACAAATGCTTCCTCCTCATCTAACCAATCTCAGAGTGTTCAGATGGATGAGGATTTGTTTTCAGAAATTTCTTTATCAGTCTGGAGCACTTACATTAGGATTCAAAACAATTACTTTTTTACACAGCTGGTCATTCCAGTTTAGCTACAGTGATCTCGAGTTGTCAAAGTTCATAGTCTTTTTGGCTGTAAAACAACCGAAAATCCATTTTGTAAGTATTACTTTAGGAGCTGTGCGTGTTCATTTTATGTAAGAAACGAACATTATGCTAAATTCTTTCAGTAATAAAGAGTTCTTCAGAGTTTATTTGGATAAAAATGTGTAGTGCAGAAGGCTAGTCAAAAGACATTTAAAATTGACTTAGATTCTTTAGAGCTTATTGAAAGTATTGGAAACAAAATTTTTACACATAGATGCTTCTGTTTTCAAAATGTAACACACATGAAGTAACCGTATCTAAACTTAACACATGTTTTTGGCACTTGTGTACAGGTTGAGTTGACTTAATGAGAGATGTGGCTTGCTTTTACACTCCTTCTAGAGACCAGTAAATGCTGTAAACTTCCATTGCACTCCTAATTTGTTTAAATTATCCCTTGTTTTCCTGGAAAATGGCTAGTAGGGACCTGTGGTGATGGGAGTTTGATCTGGTTTAGTACCTGGCTATTCTTCCTGACAGACTGCTTTTCATGAAAGCTCAGTTCATCACCATGAAGATCAGCACCAGCTGCTGTTGGTGAGGTGTTGGGATACCCATCTGTAGTTGGAACTGACAGGTACAACATGAGTTACATGAGACTTGTGTCCTGGGGCCAGGGCTGTGCCCAGGGCAATTCTGATGATACAGGGTGCTGGTGTTGAGGCAAGCTGTCTAAACTGAATTCTGCTTACTTTGATTTAATCTTGTAACATCTGTGAACAAGGACGACAGCCTGCTTCTTCTTACAAGAGTCTTTCCTGTATTTGAGTACTGCTCTCTCTTCAATCTTCCGCTGTTTTCTAGACCAATCCATCCTGGTTTTCAGCCTTCTCTACAGGGCATGTCTGCTGCCCTCCCACTGGGTAGCTCTGAACTCTTCGGCTGGATCACGTCTTTCTTGAAGTGTGTGTGATGCCCAGGTGGCAGCAAGTACTCCAGCCAAGTGTGAGCAGGTGTCCTTCAGGTGTCCTGTTGGCTGTTCTCCTGTTCACACATCCATCTGTATCATCATAGTTGTTTCTGCAGCAGCTTGACTGCTGATCTTTGCTCAGGCTGCTCTTCTCTGGCAAAGAATGGCTACTCAGGCAGTTGCTTGTTCCCCTGCTGTTTTCTAGAGTTGGTTGTTCTGCACGGGTCTAAGATCCAGCACTTACCCATTTTGGATTACATCCTATCTTTACATAACTTTTCCAATTCAGTGTGATTTTTGAATTCCAATTTTATCTTTCAGCACCTTCAAAATTGTAGTTATGGACCTGACAACATAATCTTCATCACAACATTAACATTTTTCAGTTTTTTACGTGCTTTCATTTCTGTGGTGCTGACAGTCTTCAACTACTGTTGATTGTCAGAACTCTTTGGAAATCTCTTACATTATACATGCAGGAAAATGTATTGATATGAGAATTAGCACATAATCCCAACTAAAATAACTGTTTTCACTTGGGATGTTTCTGCCTAGCTTCAAATGGTGCCAACTACAGCACTATTTGAGATACGTACAGTCTTTCTGTGAGCTTATTTTCACTTTTTTTGTCTCTTAAAGAAAAGAGCGATTAGTCTACGTGGGTATCAGTATCGAGAACATCATTCCACCTCAGGTAAGCTACTGTGTCCGAGTTGTATTATGGTTTTATTTTCCAAACTTCTCAGGGAGTGAGTTTCTCAGAGGTGTGCCAGAAGTTCTAGTAGGATCATGGAGAGGAAAACCAATCTATGTGCAGGTCAGAAATAATTCTAGACCCTTTATTTTAGACTGAAAATAGCAGAGAGACCATGAGAGCTTTATGGTGTTTCTTAGAGCCAACTGATGCCAAACTCAGTCAATGAGTGATCACAGAGTTACCTCCCTACCCATTGCAACTGGGTTTTGAGTTGAATGCTCCAGTTTATGAAGGTGGGATTCAGTTAAGTAACTGGTGTTTGCTGTATTGTTATCTAGGTCTGAGCTCATTGTCACAGCTTTCCTTTGGAACAGATAGAAATAAATGTTTATGGCTTATGATTCAGGGGGAATATCACAGAATCACAGAATTGATTGGGTTTGAAAAGACCTCCGAGATCATCAAGTCCAACCCTTGGTCCAACTCCAGTCCCTTTACCAGATCATGGCACTCAGTGCCACAGCCAATCTCAGTTTAAAAACCTCCAGGGATGGGGAATCCACCCCCTCTCTGGGCAGGCCATTCCAATGCCTGATTACTCTCTCTGGAAAGAATTTTTTTCTGATCTCCAACTTAAATTTCCCCTGGCAGAGCTTGAGCCTGTGCCCTCTTGTCCTATTGCTGAGTGCCTGGGAGAAGAGACCAACCCCCAGCTGGCTAGAACTTCCCTTCAGGCAGTTCTAGACAGTGCAGAGGTCACCTCTGAGCCTCGTCTTCTCCAGGCTAAACACCCCCAGCTCCCTCAGCCTCTCCCCACAGGACTTGTGCTCTAGTCCCTTCACCAGCCTTGTACCCTCTGTATGTCTTAGCAGCATAGCATTTGCCTTTAACAAATGATGTTAAGGTCACATATGATTAAAAACTATAAATATTTAGTGTTTCATTAACAGATGCTTTTATATGGTTTCCCTTGACAGAAGAGGAAAAATACTTTTATTCACAAGGAGAACTGCTTCTTCTCTCTTTTTAAATACATTTTAAAGTGATGCCCTTGAAGTCTTAGCCAAATGCCTTCATCAGGAATGATATAATCTGTTCTGTTCTATTCAAAACAAACCTTTTGTTTGTTTTAAACAGGCTTTCCACTCTGCCTGACTGTAACAAGGCCAAGTTTCTCTCCCTGTCTTCGGATAACAGAAAAATGAGAACAGATTTTACAAACTTGCAAAAGAGTCTATGGCTGGGAGTAAATATTTGAAAAATGCAGCCTTGGGCTGGATTGTTTTTTCTTTTAAATTAATAACTTGGAAACAGTATAATGAAACTAACCAGCATGGAACCTTATTGAAACTGCACCATGTAGAGATGTCCCTGTGCTCAGTACATAGAGATGCTGGACAGTTTGTTTGGATGCCACATTTACTGGTCTTGGGAGTATCACCTGAGGCAGGATCTCAGCATTGCAGCATGAACACAGTGATACAACAGGCTGAACCCTTAAACTCTGTGTTTGGGAAGTTATGTAGCCAGTAAAGGGCCAGATGTGCGAGTGTTCACCTGAACTGATGTAACAAGTCACTATATTAGAAGTCAAACCATGCTGTGTTGGGGATATGGGCTTTCTAGGTGGTATGAATATCTGAATCACATGAGTTCAGTCATAACGAGCGTGAAGGGAGGGGAGAGATAAATCTTTTTGACACTTCTGTCTTACCTGAACAGGAGCCAGAAATACCTGAAGGTCAGGAAGAAAAGAAGAAAGATTCCAAAAAGCCCAAATCAAAACTGCTTGAAAGGAGATCAACCAGAACTCGAAAGTGCATAAGCTACAGGTCAGCAGCTTGTTTAAATGGCTTGTACAGCAAAAGTCATACAGGTGTTTTCTTTCTGAATAATCCCTCCACTTTTCACACACACTTTTACATTTAAAAGAAAAGCCCAAAGTGTCTTTGTTGTTTTCTCTAAATACGGGTTATGCTTCATGGTTGTGAAAGCATGAGGTGGTATAGTGAAGGGATGATGCATAAAAAAAGTAAAAACGTATATGGTACTTTGTTCAGGAATACTGGAGAAGGTCTTGGTGTTACTGCAGTTTCTGAAGTAAATTGAAGCAGGTGAATCAAACCTCTCCTTTCTCTTGCAAGGGAAACTTATGCTTGTGTCTAAAGGCCTTCAATTCCTTGCTCTCTTCCCCCTCCCCACCTTACACCTCCTTTACATGAGAGGGACATGAAGCTTGATAATATAATTATAAGACAGTATATCTAAAAATGGTCTGTAGATCTTCAGAGAAACTGTGATAAAAATGTAATTAGTAAATGAAAATGCCAGATATTTAAACTCTATGCACGCTGAAAGTAGAACAGATCATCTAAGTTTTCCAAAATTCAGCATAATCTTAGTAATAGTACTCAGTGTACTACCAAGGTGTTTTTATAAATCTGAATAATACTTTGAAACACTCCATATCTTCTTCAGTCCACCAGGCAAGTAGGATGCCCTTGGGATTAGAAAAGAATAGGGTTGCCTGAGAGCTTGTGTTTTTTTGTCCCAGATACATCAGGAATATTAAAAAAAATACATTCCAGAACTTAGTCTATGTAGACCTTTATCATCAAAAATTAGAACTTTACAATATTAGAATAGCAAGCCTTCCAACAATAACCATCATTGACTGTGAGTTTCATCTGGGTTTGCTGCTGGGGAGAGATGTGGTGTTTGTATACACTGAGTGTCCCAGCCTGGCCAGAAACTCGGCCTGACCTTGCTTAGCTGTTAATTTTCGGTAACTTTTTAAATGAGCAGCAGAAGTCACACTAATGAAAATGCTGTTGCTGCTTTGAGAAATTAAGTATTCCTGTAAGGAACGTTATGCTACAGGCAAGATTATATAGAATTTGGTATTACATTAATGACAGGTCAGGTGTTGGGGTCCCCTTGTCCCGAGCAAGGGGGCAGCGTGAATGACGGTCAGAAGAGCTCAGGCACAGCAGGCATCAGAAGGCTTGATTCAGAAGGCTTACAAGAGTTTATTCAAGACAGTTTCCTCATAGCTCATAGATCATAGTGGTTCTATTTTCAGTAGCATCCACACCTTTTATATTCTCTCACATCCAACATGTCATGACATTATTGGCTAGCCCATTCACCTCACGTTCACTGAAGCATCTCATTGGTCACAGGACCCCACACACGCTACAGGTAGCTCTCTTCTCTTAAAGGTGCACTCCAAACAGTTTTCCTTCAGGGATATATACTCACAGTCACCCGTACAGTCAGGCAGCATCTGACCAAGAGAAAAAAAACCCTTGCCTGTAGGGTATGTGGCACAAGTGCAGCCCCACCCATGTTGTGCAAAGACAGTAATATTGGAAATAATGTTGTTCTGGAGAAATCAATCTTCTGAGAAATAATGATAGAGTCTTTCCTGCGGACTACATCATACACATAACTTCGAGTGAGTAAAAATACTGCTCATATCAGTGTGTCAGATTTATGTGTCCACAGTGAAGTCCCTCTGGTGTCACTGAGAATTGTCTGTGCTTTCCTTCAGCAGGGGTAAATAAATGCTAAACGTCTTACTCTGCTTACAAACAGATCTGTATTGTGGAGCATTCTGGTTCTCTAAAGGTCTGTAATCCCTTTGTATCCCCCGGGTCATCTGTTGAGTCCTCCTGTGAGCCAGTTAGCAAAACTGCACCACAAATAAAGCAGCAGCAGAAGAAATTATGTTCCAGTACACCTAATGGACAAGCAGCTGTCAGCTGTCTGAGCTCAGGTTATGAGCAGTGATTTGAAGCAATAAGTGATTTCTTTTAAAGAGGTTTTTTGTTTTGTGAGGTTTTTGTAGTTGTATGGAGGGAAAGTAGAGTTCGAGTAATGTGGAACTGATCTTAATGATGGAATGATTTCAGAGTTATTTCCTTGCTGGGTAAAGCTGCCTTGAATGTGATATGCAGTTGTTCTTAGGTAATATAAAGATATCAGAAGTCCATCACTTTATATTTAAAGGAGGAAGTGGTGTGTGCTTTGTGTTGGAATACAGAGTCTAATATTAGATTTATTCTTTCTTTTTCTGCTGGAGATTCCTATGGAGGACCAAGATAAATATAACTGCAATCTTTCTTTCTTGACTGAGAAATGTAACCCTTAATGAATGCATTGTCCAATTGTTAGTTGTTTGTATTTACAAAAATGCAAAAAAAATTACTTTTTAAAAAAGGAGAAGAAAAACTTTCACCTAAATAAAATGTCTTTCCTATATAGTTAATAAATTTTGTACTTTTGCATGTTAGAGCTCAAGGCATCTATTTGATGGAACAGGTAACAATCCTTTTTTATGAGATTTCAGTTCATAATTGAAGACACAAACTGAGGTCATCTGTTTGAAAGGGTTGGATCCCTTTTCCTCCATTTGCCATTCCCTTTAAATGAGTTACTCAGGGTGCAGAGATTTTTGCAGTTTTACAAAAGTTGCTGCAGGACAAACACCCTGAAATATTGTGCTTTTGTTTGCCCATTTTAGTTATGTAACATTGCATGCAGGTTATTTGTACAGAATTGCAAGGAGCTGTGTAAAATATGTTTTGTTTTGTCTGCTCAGCTTAGGATGTCGCAGATCCACAAAGCAGAATTACCGTGAGCTTTAAGAGGAGAAAGCAGCCATGGGAAATGAGTTGTGAAGGAAAATGTAGACAGCATGAAGAGTTTTACCTTGACTTTAATAGATGCTTCTCAGAAAGTCTGTTTTGAAGATTGTTGGAACATAATGTCATCTGATAAAAGCTGTGGAAAAAATGACTGATGCTTTGTGTGAAAGATGCCACTGAAACTGTTAAAGAACTTTTAGATTATATATTGTTAATTCAGGGATATGTTGTGTAAAATGAAAGGGGATTTCTGTTCGCCCAAATCAATCGTAATACAGCCAGGCATTGATAAATAATCTGCTAGCAAATAGAAACAAGAAACACATCTTTAAATAATGGCTATTTTATAATGAATCCAGCCCACTATCTTAGTTACTCTGTTATATATCCAGCTCACTATTTCTGCAGTGTGATTTCTTTGGATTTTGAGACATGTTTTCATAATATAATTTAATTAAGTTTCACTTCAAAGTGGTAAATGAAAGGTGTTATTTTTAGGTTTGATGAATTTGATGAGGCAATTGATGAGGCAATAGAAGATGATATCAAGGAAGCTGATGGAGGAGGTATGTTTCTGATGTTACTTGTTTTTCATTGCAATGGTGATAAGAAGATTGAGACCAAATTTATTTTGATATGAGAAGCCACAAGTGTAATCCTTCCCCTTAAATGTTGTAGTTTACAGAGGTTTTTTTGTTGCTGTATTTTTGGAAGTGAACTAAATAATTTCCATTAGGAGTGGCCATCCCAGGCTGCCAAAAGATGCCAGAAAGTATTTAGCCTTGATGGTTAAATTCAGCTTGTACATGTTTTAATATATGCAATGAATAAGCATGACAAGAAAACTTAAAATTATTTTGCTCAGTTTTGGATTTGAGAATGGAATGGCAGCAGTGCTGTTGACATTTGTGCCCTGTAAAAGTAGGGCTCATAAATTGGTCTGCAGTTGGAGCCCCTAAAAACTGGGGGTACAAAGTTGTCTTAAGAATATTCATCGAGCTCTATAAGCACTTTCAGGGGACCAAATGAGAGATTTTCAGCGCTGTCTGAGAGATGGGAATGGATTTGTGCTTCTGTGTTACCTTAACTTGCCTAGAGATAACAGCCACAAAATACTGTCCCTCAGTTGTTTGGCCTGTGGCATCTCCCTACAGACACCAGTTTTCAGAAGCTCATGGATATACACAGACAGTCTGGAAATCAGGTGTCTGTGGGTGTGTAACACAAAGTCCATACAATAAATGTAACAAAGTCTCAACAGTAAAGCAGCTTTTCAGAAACTCCACTTCCTGGCCAAACAGCAACTCAAACACTGTTTCTCCCAAGAAGGATATTCAACATTATGAAGAAAATGTATTTTCTGCTATCTGCTCTCCCAAAAGACGTGGTAGTAATGTGGGTTGGGATTGAATATCAGGATGCTGAGACTTAAACAGGACCCTCTGCATGGACCTCAGTATTTCCAACATGACCACAGCTAGGTTTTGTGTGTCAGGAACAAGGCCCTGGACAGAGTCTTTCTAGACAAAAAAATACTCTATTTTTACAGCAAATAAGATGAAGCATGTAAGATCTGTACAAAGCTAAATGAGAAAATAAACTTGCTCTCTTTTCCCCTTTGTGTCACGGAATTCAGGCATTGGCAGGGGCAAAGACATGTCAAATATCACAGGTCACCGTGGAAAAGACATTTCCACAATCCTGGAGGAAGAAAGGAAGGAAAACAAGCGACCACAAAGAGCTGCTGCAGCACGACGCAAGAAACGACGGCGACTAAATGACTTGGATAGTGACAGTAATCTGGATGAAGAGGAGAGTGAGGATGAATTCAAGATCAGTGATGGGTAGGTCTGCAGTTTAACTTCCACCAGGCACTGCCTGCTGCAGGCTCCTCTGACTCTGCAGTGCTCCTGAAACAGTCATCAGGAGCGTGTTCCCAGTGCTGGAGTGGCACTGCACAGTACCAGCAGAAGTCATAGAATGATAGAATGGTTTGGGTTGGAAGGGACTTTTAAGATCATCTAGTCCTGAACCCCCTGCCATGGGGTCCTCCTGGCCTAGGGGAAAAACTCTGGATCCAAGTGCTGAAATCATCCAATCTGTATTTTAAGCAAAAAGTGATCTGGAAATGTTACTGGGATGTTTGAGGCCTCACTAAGGGGTTCTGTTAGTGAAGGAGCCAGGCAGGCTCAGTTCTCTGGCTGATGTGAGCAGAAATCCTTAACAAAGGTGTAGCTAAAATGAGGCTGGTTGTTTCTTTTTGTGGGATTTTTGTTGGCCCTGATTGTCATTTAGAAATTGGAAGAGGAAAATGCTCTTATTCAGAGCATACAGAACTTGACAGGTTCTGAAATCAGTTCTTGATTGCTGCTCTCTACCAGATGAGAGTTTGAACATAGCCAACAAACCTGTAGAAAACAAATATATGTAACGTGAAGCTTTGAATGCTAAATGAATATTGCTTTGACTAACTGAAACCCATTTTGCATGAATTTCTTCTTGTACAGTCTGTGCAATTCCTGATGTCAAAAAATTTGATCATTTTAGATGAACTTTATTCCTCAAAGAAGAAACATAATAAAACATGAGGCTGTTGTAGGCTCTTTACCAGCAACATCTAAAGCTTTACAGCAGTCACTGAGCTGATTTACTAAGTGTATGGAAAATCTATACAAGATAGATGCAAATTTTGAGCTTTGTTTTTCACCTGTGACAATGATGAGCACATTTCAGTGGCACCATGAATTACTGAGCTACATGTGCTGGAAATTTCCAATCAACGAGTGTACTGTGTGGAAATCTGGCAGAATTAATAGTGCATTGATCTGTTAAAATGTGGTCATGCATTTTCAACTCCGTCCTCTGCTGAGGGCCTTCTGGATGTAATACTGGAATTTACAGCAAACACAAGTGACTGGGTGGCCTCAGTGCTTAAGGGTTTTTAAAAAAGCCTTGGCTCACTTCTGGAGTGATGGGAGCATTACGAGCTGATGAGGTTCTGAGATGCACAAGGGCAACAGTTTTGTGTTAAGACACAATATTCTGATTCTCAGAAATTGCATAGGACAGCTCTTGGTTTCAATATTCTGATTCTCAGAAATTGCATAGGACAGCTCTTGGTTTGTGAAGGGAGGTCACCTCTGCTAGAAAATGGTGGGTGTTTTTAGCTCTCCACAGTTACTGCTATGCAGATATTACATTGCACTGAACTACATGAACACTATAGTCTGTCCTATGTCAGTTGTGCTGATTTTGACAGTATTTATATCCACCTGCTGCTCTAATCTTCTGTGTAATGTCATGCACTGTAGAGCTCTATCCCAAATATAGAGCTGAAACCTCATGTCGGTGGTGAGTCTTTGCTCTTCATGCTAAGATTTGCACTTTTTGTGTGTGTGTGTGTAAGACAATACTTACCACTTGCTTGTAAAATACAAGTAGTATTATACCTATGTCTGTTGTCTGTGTTTTTTCTTTGAACAGATCTCAGGATGAGTTTGTTATATCAGAAGAAAATCTGGATGAAAGCGAAGATGAGCCACCATCAAACGAGGACAGTGATTCAGAGTTCTGTGCCCGCATATCCAGGCGACACCACTCCAGACCCATGAGGCAAAGCAGGCGGTTACGAAGGAAAACAGTCAAGAAAAAATACTCTGAAGATGATGAAGATGAAGATTCTGAGGAAAATTCAAGCAGAGAGTCTGGTGAGTATAAGCAGTCTTGGCTATATTAAATATGCTGGAGAGAGGAGGAGTGGAAGTCTCTGTTTCCTTTGTGACTGACACTAACTTGTTTGTTTCCTTTGGTCAAGTCAGACGTCACCTTTGCTGTAAAGCGCTTTGCTAATAGTTCTGCTGTCAATATTCTGCAGGAAACTGAGGTAATGAGCACTAGGTTCTTGGCATCTTGAGGTAATTTTGTATTTAAATGGATGCTTGTGCTATGATTTTAAAGGCCACCTTTGTGGGTAGTTGCAGCTACATCCATATCTTCCTGTTTGGCACATGATTGCAGGGAAGACAAAGAATGGAGGCAAAAGTGTACTTCTTTATAGCTACTGGAAGACCTTCTGAACACCTTTGGAAAAGCTTCTGAAAGGAACATTTTCCCTCATTTTGTGGAAGAAAACTCCTTCAGCTGTATGGCATTCTGCTTTCTGATTGGCTTGAATGCGAACAACACCACCTTGAATCTCTCCCTCCTACAATTACCCTTAAAATCTTTAGTAACTGAAAACTCTTGCATAGAGGAGAACCTAATAATTCACTTTATTCTACTTGTCCTTCAACTAGTTCATTTTCTGTTGGCATGGTTTGAAGTGTTAGAATAGTACGTGTGTAATACTTAAACCTTTTCATGATCAGCATCTCTCTCTGAAGACTGTCACAGGCTACAAAGTGCCATATACATAAGCATTTTTACTTACTTCTATTGTGAATTTAAGGTCCTAGCTATAATGGAGTGTTAACTTCCTGTAGTGTGTGTTATCATTCCAGTGTTCTATCTGTCATTTTACAATATAGATGATGAACACATTGGAGCAAGTTGCTTTGGAGCACTGGTTTCCAAGAGGAGAGTCAAGCACAGACAGATAAAGACAGCTATATGCACTGGCAGTGGTTTCTGTCTCCCTGTCCTGAAGGCATCATTGCACTAACCATAAGCTCTTATGTGAAGATACTGGTAGAAGTCTAAGGAGGTTGCTCATCTATCCTGTAACACAGAGGAGCAACTGTTTCCTGGTGGACATACACCTATGATAAAATCAATTGATTCCACTATCATTCTATATATATATATCTGAAGGGATAGCCTTAGCTATGTGTTTCTCTTACCCTCCTTATTGTCTCTCAGGATCCTGTTCGAAGCAGTTTTGAGCTAAGGAAATCAGGTGCCCTGTGAGCAGCTTTGTTTTCAGTCTCCAGAGATGGGATTTCTTTCTGAAGGTGGTTGTTCTTGCTTACTTGCTCCAATTTTTTCTCTAATATTTTAGGAAGTAAAGAGGATGCTACTTTGATCAGTGACTCATGTCAATCACTAAGTTAGGAGCAGAGTGAGTGACTTGTAGGGCAGTCCCATGGTGTAAAGGAGAGCACTCTGGACTCTGAATCCCAAGGACCTGAGTTCCAGTCTCAGTGGGGACTGTCCCCTGGCAGTTCAATGCCTCCCTGCCATCCCATCCCGTCACATCTCGGATGCTCAGCAGGGTCAGCCCCGGTTAGTACTGGGTGCTGTGACAGTCCCAAGGACTTCCCTGTCACTGTCCAAGCTCGCTCGGCCGTGGCAAATGGACCTCAGGACTGAAACGGTGGGGCCAGTTCTGTGCACGCTGTGCCTCACCTAAAATATCCCCTGCGCAGGCTGGAAGGGCACGTGGGGAGAGCCCTGCCCAAATCTGTGTTCGCCAAGTCTAGCCTTACATACATGTGACTTGTATAGAAATGTATCTTGGGATAATTGTTCTGGCATAGCTCAGTGGAAAAGCAGCTTAAGCTGATTTGAGGCTGTTTTCACCTGATGTAAATAAATCTAGCTTTTGGAGACACTAGCTGCAGGAAGAACTGTGAATAATGGTAAGTTTCTTCTGTATGGTTTCTGTTTTAAGCAGACCTATGATTGAATGAAACTGATTATCGTTACTAATTTAAATTCTGTAACAGATCTTGGAGTTTCATCTTGTCAGTGGTTTTTCATCTTAAAAGTTCTTAAAAGTCTTCCAGTAGAGTACAATTTATTTAAAGTTTAAAATAGAATGGACTCCCCGTGTCAGTGGTAGCATGCACCATCAACTCTAGTTCAGTAAGATTGTTTCCATTGTCAGGAATTGTAGAGGTATCTTTGGCACCAGTAGAGATGAGGCAACAAAAACACTGAAAGGAAACCTTCTTCAGGAGGAATTTGAGGGACACAGGAAAAGGGTTTGTGAGAAGCTTTTAAAGTCAAGCAATTCTACACTGGTAAGAAATGGAAGAGCTGGTGTGTGAGCCTGGAATGGGTCCGGATAATGAGGCATGATGGCTGAGACCATCCTGTCCTGGAAGAGCACATGATTTTATTGGGACTGGTCTAAAGCTTATCTAAATACTTTATGTAAAGCAGTTTTGCTTTGATGGAATAATGCATTTCACTGTTTTCTTCTGTACAGAGAGTGGTGAGTACACAGATTACAGTGATGATGATTACCTGGAAACTCGGAGGAGAAGATCAAGACGGAATCAGAAGAGACAAGTTAATTATAAGGAAGATTCAGAAAGTGATGGCTCGCAGAAAAGTGTCCGATACGGGAAAGAGTTAAGAAGAGTTCACAAACGCAGGCTCTCCACTTCAGATAGTGAAGGTAAATTAAACACTCCAGCATTTGCAGGACCTGGTATATAGAATCATAGAATTGATTGGGTTGGAAAAGACCTACGAGATCACCAAGTCCAACTCTTGGTCCAACTCCAGTCCATTTACCAGTTCATGGCACTCACTGCCACGGCCAATCTCAGTTTAAAAACCTCCAGGGATGGTGAATCCACCCCCTCTCTGGGCAGGCCTGATTACTCTCTCTGTATGTCAGCATTAGCATGAAGAGAAAACTCTATATGATTCCGATATTTCAGAGAACCCTTTTGGATGATTCTAGAGCTACTTGGTGTTTCTCAGGAACTGTTTTCTTCTGAAACAGCCCACTGGCACTTTATGATGCACTGTTAACTGAGTCACTTCTCCAAAGTGTTTCATTGTCCCTAATCCTGACTTCCAGGGCTGAATGTACTGTGTCTGGCACAGAGTGCTGGGATTCCAAAATTGGCATTAATGCACACTTTTCTGTTAGGAGATCACAAAGCTCCATCACAGGAGTCTTTAAAGATTCTCTTTTGTAAGAGAAAGGGTATTGCTTCTGGTTCCCTGACTGTGTTTGTGCTGGTGGTTCAGACTCATCCCTTCTCCTGTTTAAGGACCTGTGCTACATGCGGAGGAAGCCCCACTCAGTAATGTCAGTCACACCATGAGTGATTGGTGTGCTTTTTGATTTATAATGAATTATCTTTTACAAAAGCGACCATTGTCTTTGGGTGCCTTGGACTCCTGGTACCCAGCTTATGAGATCTTACGTCTGGCTTTCTGAGTGCTGAGCAGTATTGTTTGCAGTGGATGTCAGGCTTCCTCAGAAAATGAGGAAGGCTGAGCACCTCAGTTTTGGAAGGGCTGCCCTGAGATTACAGGGTGTTAGAGTATCTATCCTCTTAGGTGAAGGGAAAAAAGCACGTGACACAGATGTACAGATCTCGAAAACATGATCATATACTGCAATACAGTCTCTTCTCAGAAATCCACTGTGTGGTGGTTTTTTGCTTCTTGCATTTGTGACTTTTAGCAGTGCCTGATTGACAGTGTCTTTTCTTCATGAAATCCCATTTCCTTGGGTAGATTTGGTCCTTGCTTTCTGCATATTAAAATCAGCACCATTTAGTACCATTCCAGCACTCTCCCACAGTTCCCACATCATACCGTAAAATACATAACATTACTGAAAATGTAATTACATTGAAAACAGAGGAGCACTGACAGAGTCTCTATCAACTTGAACCTACATGATATAATACCCTTTAAATGAAAATTCACATGGATTCCTAATGGAAATCACAAGCAGACAACAAATTACTTGATTTTTAGGTCTCCATGTTTTCTCACCAAAACCATCAAAGATCAGTGCAAAGGCTGTCTGTGTGTAGGCAATATTCCCATTCGCCCCCACCAAAAAAAGAAAAATAAAAGCCTCACATTAAAGGGCAGCAACCTGCAGGTGACAGTCAGGCAGCATTCATATGCTTTGGAAGAAGTTGTATATGATTTTGGGGTGGTCAGGGTATAGTACAGTTAGTATGTGTGTGTGTGTGTGTATGAATTTTATGATAGAGAGAAACCATTATTTGGGTTCTCAGTTTCAGGCAGGGTGTAAATAAAGCATGTGCTGTGAGATGGGAGATGCAGTTCTGCATTATTCCCCACATGGAGTTACCAGTGCTAGCAGGCAACACACCTACCTCCAGAGCCTCTGGTAATCCTCAGATTGGAAGCAGAACATCAAAAAATTGTTGGTATTTGCACTTCGGGAGTTTATTTAAAAAGTAAAAAGTCTGCAACTGTTTTGGCTTGGTTGGGGAACTTGGAGGAGATGGAAGTGTGTATGGAGAGAGAGAGAGAGAGAGAGAGATGGCTTGTTAATGAGTGTGAAAGATGAAAAATTAAGTGTAAAGATTGCACTAAGATTTGCTAATGGCTTTAAGTCTGCTGCTTATTCCAGAGAGCTACACATCCAAGAACTCTGAAGACGATGAATCCACAAAGGAGTCAAAGCGATTGATTCGGAAGCGTCGGCGAAGCACAGATGACTATTCCGAGGAGGAAGGAGAGGAGGAGGAAGGGAAGCCTGTCCGCAAACGGCTGAACCGAATCGAAACAGACGAGGAAGATAACTGCGAAAATGCCAACGAGGATGCAGAAACCCCTGCTCCTGCAAATAAGCTGCCAGCAGCACAAGCTCCTCCAGACAACCCCAAGAAGCACTGTTACCGGATAGAAAGCGACGACGAAGATGACTTTGATAATGTAGGGAAAGTAGAGAGCCCTTTGGACTACAGCCTGGTGGACTTGCCTTCCACCAATGGACAGAGCCCAGGGAAAACCATTGAGAACTTGATTGGCAAGCCAAGTGAGAAGACCCAGGCCCCCAAGGACAGCACAGCCAGCGCCAGCCTGGCACCCAACGGGACGGGGAGTGGGCAGGAGGCAGTGGGGCCAGAGGAAGATGAAGATGAACTTTTGAGAGTGACTGACCTTGTTGATTATGTCTGTAACAGTGAACAGTTATAAGACTTCCATTTTTGTGCTAATTTATTCCACGGTAGCTCATACCAGCGGGCCAGTTATTAAAGCTGTTTTATTTTTCCTAGAAAATTCTCCACTACAGTATCACTTTCTAGAAGCAAGAGTTTCACCAGTCCTGCAGTCTTTCTGTGAAGTGACCAGTTTTGAACTTTGAAGTTGAATTGCTGTAAATTCCCTCTCTTACCCCCCCTTCTCCTTCCAAGTCCATGGTCCTGGGTAATTTCACTCACAAAAACCTTATAACAACAAGAGATTTGTATATTTTTGACTTTATATTTCCTGAGTGCATACAACTTTGTGGAAATGGGTGGCCTAAGAAAGCATTCCAAATCAGTCAGGGCCCAAACCGGAACTGGGGTGGGTTTGGCTCAAGGGGTGGGGGGATGGGAAGGGGGTGGTGCAGAAGCACTTGTGCTTTAGCTTTTTCATATGAGATATATATTATATTTAAATGTTCACAACTTAGATTACAACTTAACAGACAATTAAAAGCAAAATTAATGTCTGTACTGTTGCATTTTGTGAGTTGTAGGTTAACATACCATAGCTCATCTTAGTAATCACCTTCATGGAAGCAGTTTGATTTTAATACTGGAGGCAAACAGAATTATTAGAGGCCAAGAAGGTACCATAAACAAGACCTCTGCTATCCATTATGACTTGCAGACTTTCCTAATAAACATCCTTTAAAGTGTTTGTACAGTGAAGTGTACTGTAATGAAGTTTTTGACAGTCAAAACACGTTAGCCATCAATTTCTAAATGATCTCATGCACAGTTCATCAGATGGTCTTCGATGCACATTGTCTAGTGGGAGGTTGTATCAGTGGCAAGTTAGTCTGTAAGTGGAATGTCAAGTGAGTCTGTAAGTGCTGCTGACTTTTACAGACAAAAGAACCCCGCGGTAGCTGCCCGGCCACGTGCGTTTCGCCATCGTCGGAATGTTCGGAACAAAGTGTGTTTGTACAGATGGCATTGACCACAGAACGACAGTGCATCAGAGGACAGAGGGATTTTCAAATAAACCGTGACTGGTCCATTCATGCCCTTAATATCTACTTCAAATTGAAGTAATCAAATGGAACAGTTTCCCTTTTTGAGGTTTCCTGTTTGGGGTTTTGTGTGCGTTTTTGTTTTGATTTTACTTATCTGCCTGGATGTATTAGCAGGTTTTGAATGTAGTTGTTGGCCTTTGGCCATTAGAATTTTTTTAAAATACATTTTAATAACTGTCATGTGACCAACTAATTTCAAGAAGGCAGAGTTTGAGAGAAAACGTTTGATTCCAAGACATCTCACCAACTTTTGAGCAGGCTTGAAGTGATACGTACTTTTATTCAAGGAAAAAAAAAGACAGTAGAAGAAAAAGAAAACCAAACCAATATGGGGCATATCAAGAGCATTCAGTTTTCTCTTTACTTTGTTTAATATGCAGGCTGTAGCATTTGTACATGTTACAGCACACAAGACAACTCAAACAGATCTGCCAAACACTGAAATCCAAAAAAGTCATGTCTGTTACTCCTTTTGCTCTGAGATTTGGATTTTTGACTGGTGTTTATGTCCATTGCTGGCAATGGATGCACCAAAACTGCTGCTGCCACCAAGGAGTGAGTTCTTCTTTCCTGCCCCACCCCATTCCCTTCCATTATATATTGTATTTACTAGTCAGTCATTAAGCACTTCTGTTTTGTTGTAATAAAACTGGCATTAGGCCTTTACTAAATACCTCTCTAGAAAACCAAGATCTAAAAATTACCCACATTCTGGCCTTTAAAGTCTTGGTTTTGTTTCCCCAGCTCAGTCTTTGCGAGGTCTGTCAGAACCACTCCATGACTCCTTTGGGTTCTGGCACTGCACATACTGTGCTATAAAAGTAGGATCAGAAGGATGCAAAAAGGGAAAATTTACTCATTATCTGCTGTGCTAAACAAGATGGTGATTTAAAAAAAAAGAAATCACTCTCTAAATGAGAATTTAATTTCATCAAAGATTAAATATTTTCCTGTCTTACTGATGTTAACAATTAACAAATTATTAAAACAGGGTAGTGAAAATCCACGGAAGCTTACAACGAGTTCTTAGAAGCATATTTAGTTTAAGCTGTTTTAGTGCTTTTCGTTGCTTAGTTGACCCATAAATGTAATGCTTCTACATTTTTAATATACTTGTGTTCTAGAACAAGTAAGAACATATGGCTTCCACCTGTCCATGGTAGTAGCTGCTGAGCATTTTCAATACTTGCAGTGCAAACTGATTCCCATGCAGCAACAGTGTGCAACCAGTGGTTTCTCATGTTTTGGCAGTGCCGTATTTTCCTTTGCTGCCTGATGGACCCTCTTAGTATCTGATCAGTGTTGTAGCAAACATTCTTGCTTGTGGAGTTAACCCCAAATGTTCAATATTCAGCAACTGTGAATGCAGAAAAACAGAAAAGAGTTACGATACCGGATATACCAATCACGGAAAAAAATCTGAGTACTGAGTTAGAAAGTGATGTAAAAGCACGAAAGACCAGGAAACAGAATGGGAGCTTTGAAGCCTGCATCAGGAGTGCTGCATTTAAAAAATGACTGGTTGTTCACAAATTTAGTTTCTCTAGGTCACTTCTCAAAAACAGCTTCTCTGTCTTCTGAGAAGTCGCTCTTGGTACATGAGACGGCTTCATCCCACAGGACCTAGTGTTCCTCTATAGAACAGTGGGAATGGTGTTCAAGAAAAAACTGCAAAAAATGCCCTGAAAAATGTTACCATTTATAAAATGTATTTTTCTCATTTCTAAGGTCTCCTACTTGAAGGAAAACGTACAGTTTCCTATTTGGGAAGATTACATTGTCTGACATGAGGCCAGCTGACTGCCACACAGGGTTCATGCTGTTGTAGTACATACATGTGATTCCAGAGTGGAAATGTCTTCCTGGTGTCCTTTTAGCCCTGTGCCCTTCTGTGCTTATTGTGAGATCAGAAATTAATGAACTTTGAATTCGGATCTTGAGGTGTAGCTCTGGGCTTACAGAAAGCTCAAACCATATGAGAAACAGGGAAAACAGGCCGGAGATTTTTTAACATAATGGATTTAGAAGTACAAGAACAAGCATCTATTGACTGAACATACATAGAAATTATTCAACAAACTTGTTTATTCCACACAGGTTGTCACTAAAAGCTTTATCTGTTTTAACTGCAAACTCTTTTGAGTGTAACTGATTGGGTGGAGAATGATTTGATTTCTGTGTGCAATCTGAGTAGCATTGTTGAGGGGAAGAACATAGAAATTGTGTGGAGAATTGGACTCTCTCTGTGTCACCAGCGTAGATGCTGAATATTTGTTTTCTTCCATGGGGCTTGTGTGACTGTCAGCGACACAAAGCACACAAGCAGCTCCACTCCACAATTAACGATGTGGTGCATTAACCTGAGCAAAAGGGTGGTAGAGTTAAGTACTCGGTTTCACCGTGCTTGCGGTCTTCTGGTTGTTGAGTCTGATAAACCTGAGCATAGTCTTGATTTAGAAATGGAAAATGGCATCACCAAGACAACTGTTAGCATTGAAATCTTGTAGGAAGGTCTGTGCTGAACAATCAGCTTTTTGATAGTTGAATTTCCTACCTGTTGAACTACCTTATAAAATTACTGCATATTTCTGATTATTTTTTGAATTAAAAGATTGGTCTGTTCTAGCAGCACTTGGTAGAAGAAACAGAGATGCTTTTTTCTAAATTACTCATTTATGAAGTATGTCACCTTCAAGATTTCTTTGTATAAAGTGTCTCAGTTACTCTTCCTATCACAGGAGCTAATGACTTAATTGGACTTGTTTTCTGTTCACTTCTGTTTTCTAATTGCTGTGTCTAAACTCTCAACTAGAGACCTTACTCAAAAGAACCTCAAAGGGGGAAAAAAAGTATGTTCACAAAAGAAAAATTGTGTGGTAGTGCTACACTTGTTCTGATTTCTCTTCACACCTATCGTTTGAACTACATTGGTATCCAGATGCTCCAACTGTTCAGTAATTTTAATCATTCATTGTCAGGATGTCTATTTTGTACCTCTCTTTTCAGGTGCTTAACTTGGTTTTCAGTGTTCCTCAGTAGGAAGTCTTGGTCTAAACTTTCCAATAATTATTTCCACTCACATCTTTTCACAATTTTTTACAAAAAGTAAATAAGGAATTTTTATAGCACGTGTTTTTAAAATTCATTTTGTACACAGTAATTTAAATAAATCATGCCAGTAATGCACCCCACCCTGAGCTGGTCTGACAAAAAGATTTGTATCATCTCATTCAAAATGACAATATATAGACCTTGAAAATTGGTTTTGGTACATGTGCAGTGACTGCTATTCACAGTCTTGTGGTACAGTTCTGATGTGCAGTGTGCACTCTTTAGCTGTATATTCACATTTGGTGTATGCTTCCCATTTGGTGGGTATATAAAATCCTTAAATATATATAAAAGATCAAGCACTTCAACCAAAACACTAACTCTGGGGAAGAATTTGTGTTGAATATGATGGGGAAAACTCTAGAAATGGTGGAGCAGAATTTTGCCATTCCTTAAGTGTTTAAACTTATATTGAAGCATTTAGGATATTGTCTCAAGTGAGGATCAGGACCACATTTCCTTTTAGTCTCTTCTTCTTCCCCTTCTCTGACAGTTGAGATTGGGACTGTATCTCACTTAAAATGTTGGAAGGCAGAGAGTAAAAAAAAATCCCAACAAATTATTTTTTTTCTTGGTATTTACTAATGTAAGAAAATTCTGTGACTAATTTTTGGTGCTTTACAGTTGAGTTCCCAGACTGAAATCTAACAGAGAGCTCTGGCTTCAGAAATATTTACCAATTGAAAATTATTTCTGAACCTGGACACCCATCAGCTGGGGTATTGAGGATGACTGGTCACTTTCAGAAGGTCACATCACTTATTGGGCTTTTGTTTTAGATCAGGTGTAACTAACTGAGATAGTTCCAAACAACAAAAATGTGTGCTTGGGAATTGATTGTCCCAACACGTCAGAGTAATGTAACTTACTTTGTGTATTGCAAAAGATGTATATTGCTTAGTATGACATTAAAAAAAAAAAGAATTGTGTAGAGATTCTGGGGGAAAGAATAGAACACTCTACAGTAGGTGAATTTTTATAAACGTATCTGTGGTGTAAAGCCTCCAGATTCAACTGCAACTAAAAGCAAGTCCTACACCTTGGGGTTTTGACTATCATTTTGTAAATTTTGGCAGCCCACAGCTGAGCTGAGCAGCAGGAGAGGGGATAAAATTGCAGTTAGAGGGGGCATGTGTGCCTGCAAGCATCTTCTATTGCTGCATAAACCCCCAAAGGTTGTTACCAAGAGCTGAACGATGGAAGGGCTCTGTTGTTGGGCTGTTTACTCTGCACTTTGCAGCACTTTGTGTATAGTTGGTCTCACTGGTTCCCCAGGTGCAGACACAGTCACTTGCTCCTGCTGTTTGGATGCTCATTCAAGTAACAGGAGGAGATGGGGAATGGATGGAGGGAAGTAGAGTGGAAAAAAGTGTGTGCAAAGCCATGCCATTTGCAAGACAGGCCTAAAAACTACTTGTGACTTGCCCTTTAAAGACTGTGTTGCCAATGGAAGTTCTCCACTTAGGAGATTCATTCTGATTACCCTCCTTTTCTCATCCTGACCTTCAAAGTAACTGGAAAATCTACTTGAGGTCTTCTTCCTTGAAGGAATAGCTAAAGTTCCATCCATGCAATGCGGATGGGGAAAAAAATCATCAGTCTGTAGAATATTATGACAATGTTTGCCTCTGGGGACGTTGGTCTGCATGGTTTGCTTTCTTCTTTGTTCCCCTTACTGTGTCCCACACAACTAAACTTAGTCCATCAGAACTTGATTTAAATGATTCTATGGGGATAAAGTCCTTCTATGACAACATACGATAGGCCCTAGTTTTCAGTGCACTGTTTGTTAGTTAGAACAGTTACAAGTCCTTAATAGATATTAATCTGCTACTCAGGGTAGTGGTAGAAAAGGAAATCAAATCCTAAGGCTGTAAGCCTTGTTTAGTTTGGCATTTCATACTCGTTATATGGACTCTCAAATCTTGTACAGTATCTTACTCCTATCCTGTATTCATTCAGATGATCCTCCTCCCCCAAACTGCATTAAAATGATGTGTTGTCCGTGTCAATGCGGTTCCTGCCCATGTTCCACAGCCCTCCTGCTGCAGCCAGAGAGGGATGTGACCAATTCCAACGCTAATGTCGCTGTTCTTGGTACACATGACGGTTCTCACATGGGTACAGATCCTGTACCTTAGTCCAACACCAGGTATTTTCAGGGTCTGGGGTAACACAGAACAGGTCCCTTAATAGCAGATGGTTACCCTCCAATATTCTGTGAGAACTGGATCAAATCTGCCAGATAGGTCTCTTTAAGATATGCTTTCATGAAACACAGTTTTGTCTTACTCATTTGTGCTATTCGTATGTTTGCAAAGAAATCTTGAGTTCCTTAAAAATGGTCTCCTTCAAAGCTGGCCTCATTTTTTGTTTTCTTTAAAGAATTAACACGGTGAAGTTCCACAAGCTGAGCTCTTTAGGTAGAGTTTAACCCTTGTGTTTCTTGAGTCTTGAACCTTGTTTTTTTCAGTCTCTCTTCAATCATGACTTGCTACAATATCAAAGGGAGAGGACTGGGGGACACACACTGTGTGTGTGTGGGAAGGGGGGGAGATGTGTTGAAAAAACTGGAAGTGTTATTGTTGCACATAAATTGGGTGGTGCTTTCACTGTCTTTTCCCTCCCACCAGTAATACCACGTGCATGTAAAACATGCTGCGTTTAAACTTTTATAAATGGAAGTCATGGTGGCCTCAGTGCTCAAAGGGTTAACTGCAGTTTATTAACAGCTAATGTTTTTAGATTTGCAGTACACAACTGTTTAAATACTGTATTCCTTGTAAATGAAGAAAAAATTGTTAAGGCTGGTGCCAATATTTTTGTTAATGAATTGTTCAGCGTTGTCTCTCACTACAGTCTGGTCAGAACTCTTTGTGTATAAGCTGGGCCTGAAGCCATTTTATAGCTTGTAGGCCTAATTGTGTAACTTTTCTTTCATAATGGTTTTGTTATAATATCTACTGTCATTTCTTTCATATAAATATGACATGTAAATTGTCATAATAAAAAAATTGAAATAACTTGATCTACAAAGTATGATGTGTATTAAGGATACAAGGGCTTTTTTATGGGCATCACACATGCACATTTCTTTTTTAGTTTTAAAACAAGCACAGAGTAATGGCTGGTGCATATCATTCCAGCCTGTGATGGTTCCCTGTGTAACATTCCCACTGTGTGCCGTAGGAACAGGCAGCTTGTGGTTTATGCTGGTTTTGTTACAGCAGCTCAACTGACTGAGTCTTTCTTTCTTTGACCAGCTCTGGCTGACAGTGGGGAAGACCTGATGGATTTTTTTTTGTAGTCATGATATCATGATTTTCTGCATATGTTCCGTCTTTGCATAATTTTTGTGTCTCATTTCATAGTGATGTGCTCTCGACAAAAACCAGTATGCCTGCAGCCTTCACCATACTCTGGCTGTTCCAGCAGAACTCCATGAAGTTTCCACATGGTGCTAATGAGAGAGGAGACAGGTTCATGGATTTAGCCTGAGATGTGTAAAACCTGGAAAAAAATGCAGGGGAAAAAAGGAAGCTTGCAGAGATGCACTGAAGAAGCAGATGTTCTGACACCTGGCAATGGCAGCAGACACTGATGGTATTTCAGGACTTTAACAGGAGAAAGTCAGGGAGAGATAAGCAAATTGAAGAGGGTGGCTTCTTTCTGAATCACTGAAGCCTGTCAATCTTTTTTTATTTTAACTGTATCTGTGGTTCCAGTCAAGCTACCATGTGTTCCTGTAGTGATGAGAAATTGCTGTGAAATTCATCCTCTTGCTCCAAATCCACTGCCAAAATTTTACATTTGCATTTTTTGGTGGATTTGGGGTATTTTAAGTCTGAACTGGCCACCTTATGGCAGGCAGTGCTGTGGAGAGAAACAGAGGCTCCCTTAGTGGCACTTCCTGCCTTCTGTCCTAAGGTGACTCCTAAACTTGAGAAGGTACTTGCTGCTCTCCATTGCCTCTGAACACAGCCCTGGTTGACTAAATCCCTGCTTGGACAGAGTGTTCAGGTGTTGCTGTGGAGGTGGATCCTGATTCACTTCTTAAAGTTCTTACAGCTGAAGAAAAGGGTTTTGAAATAGTACCACTGTGTTCCATTTGTAAACTTCAGGAAATGTCTGTCTTCCTGCTCTAAACTTCTCAGGTGCAGCACTCAGTACTGGGGTATGAAACGTCTGGATCATGTAAATGAGGAAGATGTGGATTTCTCCTCCTCCTTAATGCCTTGGCCTCAAAACCAACCTCCCTGCCTGGACTTAAATCATCCTTTTTTCCATTTTCTTTTGGAAGAGTGGTATGTGACAGAAGAAAGACTTGCATTTGCATGCAGGAGGAGAAATGAACTCTGTACTGCTCTGCTGCAGTGGCTCAGTTCAACCTCAGCCTCTCAGAAATCTTGTCAATTAGCAATCTAAAGGAGTTTGTGTGATTAGGAGCCAACTACAGAGGTGATGAGGGCACTCTGTGGCTGATACCACAGTCACATTATATAACAGGGGATGGACATAAGCAGGAACATTGCTTTTTAACCCCTAAGTGTGGTGAATGGTGTTTCCATGAATTTGCATCTCTTTCCACCAGCTGCCACAATCTGATCTCTGTTCATGGATGAATCATTTTTGTTTTCAGATGAGCACTTGTCTTGGTGTGGCAAAGTTGAAGATGGTTGAGAAATTTCCTATTCCTCATCTCCTGTTGTCTCTGTTGTTTTTTTCAAGCTATTCCAGTGGCATTTAATTATCCGTTAATTGTGGAATTTGTTTTCATTTTGGTCAAGGTAGTTATTTGTATGAGTAACAATTGTTTGCATGATTAGAATCCAAAACAGGTAGGCAGGGTTGAAGAGCTTTCCAAAGCATTGTCAAAAGCTCAGCCTCAGAAAACCACATTATGTTCTCGTTCCCCCTGGTTGCTTCACATGCTTTCCTTTCCCAGAATGTGCTGCTTTGGCTCTCTGCTATCCAGGACTGTAACTAGGCAAGGCCAGAGAGGGGAAAGATGGAGACTTAATCCTATTATTCATATTTGGTTTGTATTTGTGAGAACCTGGGTTTGCACACAGGTGGGTGTGCAATGACTCCTTATAAATAAATTTAAGATGGTGAAAGGAAAGATTAATAACCATGACAAGATCACAGCTTACATGAGCTCTTAGTCTGCTCTGTGTCAGGAGCATTTCTCATCCTGAAAAGTCAGGCAGAAGGGATGTTTGCAATGATGCTCTCTCACTGATGGAGTTAGCAGGAGCATCCCCTGACAGAGAAGCACTTCACTAAAACATTTGTAATCCCTGTTTCTCACTGCAGTCGCATGTGTCGTAAGAGAAACTTGCAGGAGAAATGGAGTAAATCCAGAGGAAGAAGCAGGGCCAGTGCTCATGAGGGGCAGCAGCCCACCCATCCCTGCAGTGTGTTGTCCCAAGACACCCCCAGCTCACCAGGTACGTACCATAGAACTGCCAGGCTCCTGATCCCCAGTTCATCAGTGCTTGAAGAAGTCAACTGGATACCCTTTATGCAACTGAAGTCCCTCTGATATTCTTTATATTCTGTTATTCTGTGTGTGTATCTGTCAGCATTGGGTGTGGGTCACCCACCTAAAACACCCTGTCCAGCATCTGAAAATGGTAATTGAAAAGCTGCTGTGTTTGTTTTTCCCTTTGGCACCTGTCCAACAGAGACAGACAGGCTAAAATGGGTATGCCAGAGTTCAATTAGCATTTGGACAATGCTGACAGACACACGGTGTCATTCTTGGGCTTGTCCTGTGCGTGGCCAGGAGCTGAATTTGACCTTGTGCATCTCTTCCAGCTCAGGATAATATGTGATTCTATGTCTGGACCCAGTACTGTCAACTATAGAATCACAGAACAGTTTGAGTTGGAAGGGACCTCAGAGACCATTCAGTTCCGAACCCTGCCTTGGCCAGTGACACCTTTCTCTGGAGCAGGTTGCTCAAATCCCCATCATCCAGCCTTGCCTTGAACACTTCCATCTACAGCTTCTCTGACCAACCTGTTCCAGTGCCTCAGCAACCTCACAGTAAAGAATTTTCCTTCCCAATATCTCATCCCTGTGTTCTGTCAGGTTGAAGCTCTGCCAGGGGAAATTTAAGTTGGAGATCAGAAAAATTCTTTCCAGAGAGAGTAATCAGGCATTGGAATGGGCTGCCCAGAGAGGTGGTGGATTCCCCATCCCTGGAGGTTTTTAAACTGAGATTGGCCGTGGCACTGAGTGCCATGATCTGGTAAGTGGACTGGAGTTGGACCAAGGGTTGGACTTGATGATCTCAGAGGTCTTTTCCAACCCAATCAATTCTATGATTCTAAGCCATTCCCCCTGTCCTGGCACTCCATGCCCTCATCAAAAGTCGCTTTCCAGCTTTCCTGTAGCCCCTTTAGGTCATGGAAGTGGCTCGAAGGTGTCCTTGGAGCCTTCTTTCCTCCGGGATGCACAAGCCCAGCTCTCAGACTGTCTCCATAGCAGAGGCGCTCCCGCCCTCAGTGATCCATCCCCTCAGCGCTCTCCTTGGCTTCCCTTCTCCAGGAAAGGGGAATTTCCCTCCCGCATAGGCAGGGGCACATGGGACAGCCCGCACGGCCCGGGGTGCGCACACTGCGCCCGGCCCTAAGGAACAGCGCTGTGTTCCCGGGGCGGCTCCCGCGGCCCTGCCTCGGAACTGCATCACGGCGCGGGCTGTTCCTGTTCCGGCCGCCATGGTGGAGCAGGGACGCGGCGGCGGCGCCATCGCCATGAGCTTCCTCAAGCGTTTCCCGCCGCCCGCCGATGGCGTTCGGCACCGGCAGCCCGACACGGAAGCGCTGCTGGCGGGGCGCAGCCTGGGCGCCGGCACCCTCTACATCGCCGAGAGGTGCGGGGGCACACACGGCCCTGGGCTGGCCGAGGGGCCCGCTGAGGGAGCGCCGAGGGTGCTCTGAGGGGCGCTCTGAGGGAGCCCTGAGGGAGCCCTGAGGGAGCGGTAGAGAGGCCAGAGGAAGCCCTGAGGGAATTCTGAGGGAGCCCTGAGGGGCTTGGGGGGCCGCGGTGAGGGAGTCCTGAGGGAGCCCTGAGGGGGCTGAGGGAGCTGTGAGGGAGCCCTGAGGGAGCGCAGATGGAGTCCGGGGGGAATCCTGAGGGAGCCCTGAGGAGCTTGGGGCAGCGGTGAGGGAAGCCTTAGGGAATCCTGAGGGGCCTGAGGGAATCCTGAGGGAGCCCTCAGGTGCTTGGGGGGCCACGCTGAGGGAGCCCTGAGGGAGTCCTGAGGGGCCACGCCTGAGGGAACGCTGAGAGGTCTGGGGGAGCCGTGAGGGGCCTCACTGAGGGAGTCCTGAGGGAGCCCTGATGAGGGGCCTGAGAGAGTGGTGAGGGAGCCCTGAGGGACCAGAGGGAGGGCTGAGGGAGCAGTGAGGGAGGCCAGAGGGGCCACGCTTAGGGAGCTCTAAGGGAGCCCTGAGGGGCTTGGAGGGCCGCGCCTGAGGGAGCCTTGAGGGGCCTCGGTGAGGGAATCCTGAGGGAGCCCTGAGGGGCCGCGCTAAGGGAGTCCTGAGGCAGCCCTGATGAGGGGCCTGAGAGAGCAGTGAGGGAGCCTTGAGGGGCCACACTGAGGAAGCCCTGAGGGGCCGGCGGGTGCTGCCTCCCCTGAGGGGCTCTCACCCCCGAGGGGCTCCCACCCCTGAGGGGACACGGGGGATCGGATAAGGAGGGCCGTGAGGGGCAGGGGGTGTGGGTGTCCCTCTGTTCCTGCTTGAAATGGTGTTCCAGACAAGGTAAGAGAGAGCCCCACAGGCTGGTGCACTCAGGGCTGGGCTGGACGCGGCTTGGAGCAACCCGGCCTGGTGGAAGGTGTCCCTGCCCATGGCAGGGGGTTGGACTGGATGGTCTTGAAGGTTCCTTCCAACCCAAACCATTCTGTAATTAGAAACACGGCACCTCTCCTCCTCTGACAGAGAAGTGGATGGGGCTGTGGGGCTTGGCTATTATTAACTCCTTGGGTTCTGTGAAGTTTTTTATGTTGCATTAATTACATGGAGACTGTATGTTCTTACTAGGGAGAAATCAGTCTGGTTATTCTGGAAGGTCTTATCTGAGCTCTTTATAGTTTCTTTTAAATCCTCTGCATTGTATAGCTCAAAAAGGCAGCTAGACAATTAAAGCAACATAATTTTCTTTAACCATGGAAAATAGTCATAATATATTCTGCAGTAGAAGAGTGTTGTTAGAACAAAAACATAATTTAAAATGTGCACTGAGGAGTGAATTGGCTTTTAAAATCTTTAGACTAGGAGATATTTATAAAATGGGCAATATTGTTGGTGGGGCTTTGCCCCACCTGAGCTTGTTAGTGGTGTTGTGTTGGAGAGGAATCTCTCTGGAACTTCATTTACTGTTTTGTTTAGTTTGATTGCAGATACCGAGGCTTTTGTTAGCTCAGCATCACCTCTCAAGACCTGTAATGTTGAATTTTCATGTAACTTGCTTTGAATGGATTCTTGTGTGAGGCACAATGCAAGGCTGCCACCTTCCTCCCCGTGTGTTTCGAGCACATCACAGAGGTTTTACCAGAGTCACTCGCTGGTAATGGATAGAAAGCACCAGTGTTTGCAGGAATGCCGTGGGAGAACTGGGCACCCAGGAGGACAGTTTGGCTCTGGGTCCATGTACTGAGTGTCTTAACAGCAGCTGTAAACAGTCGAGGCTAGGAGAGAAATTTCTTGCTCCCACTGCACTAGCTCTTGCTCTCAGCCACATCTTCCGAGGCAAGGAGTCTTCTGTGACCCTTCCATTGGTTCTCTCCCTCCACAAAAGTTTGTGAATGCTGAGTTTTGCATGTGGTGCAGGTCTCACTTTCTGCTCCTCAGTATTTCTGTTCAGTGTGTGACGTCATTGAGCACAGACACCCAAAACAAGCCTGAGTTTGATTTATTATCAGCTAGAAAGATGTCAGTCATTCTAATAGGAAAAGAGGCAGCAGCCCAGTGGTGACTGGAGCACAAGTCCTGTGGGGAGAGGCTGAGGGAGCTGGGGGTGTTTAGCCTGGAGAAGAGGAGGCTCAGAGGTGACCTTATCGCTGTCTAGAACTACCTGAAGGGAAGTTCTGGCCAGGTGGGGGTTGGTCTCTTCTCCCAGGCACTCAGCAATAGGACAAGGGCGCACAGGCTCAAGCTCTGCCAGGGGAAATTTAAGTTGGATATCAGAAACAAATTCTTTCCAGAGAGAGTAATCAGGCATTGGAATGGGCTGCCCAGAGAGGTGGTGGATTCCCCATCCCTGGAGGTTTTTAAACTGAGATTGGCCGTGGCACTGAGTGCCATGATCTGGTAAAGGGACTGGAGTTGGACCAAGGGTTGGACTTGAAGATCTTGGAGATCTTTTCCAACCCAATCGATTCTGTGATTCTGTGACAACCTGTGCTGTCTTGTGCTGTGGTTAGTTAGGGATGAGAGTGAAAATGTGGGGAAGCAGAGGTTATACAGGTAAGTTCTGAGTGGAGAAATACCCATAACCTGGTTTTGTTACCTCTGCTGATCACAGAACTGGCTGTTTTTCTGCATACAGGCTATACCCACATCAGATCTGTAATCCTGTAGAAATTATGACGCTGACTTTCCTTTCAGTGTTCTCCTTGTCCTAAGAAATGTTTAATAGTCTGAGTTATAAACCACACTCTGGAACCTCTGTAGTTATCTTTGGAATGCTAAGCATCTGCAGGGCGGAGAAAATGAAGAGGTGGGAGGGAAATTCAGCATTCAGTGCAACGTGATGAAGCTGCAACATGTTTGGGGTGCTCAGCCTCATGTTCTTTGAGAAAAGGTTTCTTTTCCCTCAGCCATTAGTTAAAGCCATTGCCAAGTCCTGTTTGAGCAGACCCAGGACTGTGTGTGCCCGGAGAGTTCCTTGTCCAGAACTACCCACTCTTTTCGGGTTGTCTTGCTTTTCTACAGGCTCGAGTCAGGCACTGTGGATATCTCTGTCAGTTTGTAACTTGTCTCTTTTTTCCCCCCTTCCTTGTTAGTCGTCTCTCTTGGCTGGAAAACTCTGGAGTTGGCTTCTCCTTGGATTATCCCACCATAAGCTTACACGCCGTTTCCAGGGACCTGAGCGCCTTCCCGAGGGAGCACTTGTATGTCATGGTGAACTCCAAATTCGAAGGTAGGCCCCGAGTGTTGCTGAGTGCTGCCACACAGTCCTGAGTGATGGGAGTTCTTCACAAAGAGTAGATGTCAGTTTTAAAAATTATACTCTTCATTTCAGTAATAGCTTGTGTTTTCATTTCATTGTCACAAAGGATAGTTATCTTTGAAGTGCAGCTTTGCACTCATTCAGAGTCACTTGTGTACAGTTCTCCTCTCAGCATGTGACCATGTGCAGCTCTCTGCTCTCTTACACAATTTTCCACCATTTAGTTCCCCCGCAGTCTCCCTGTGATTCCAGCTTGGGTACAATTTTTTCTGTATTGCATTTATGTTAATGTTGCTGCCCTCTCCAGGCTTTATGAATTCCTGCTGTTTCACAGCAGCCTGGAAGCTTTGATTCATTTTCTCCCACAGCTTACTTAAAAACAAAAAAAGCCACAGTAGGTCAGGTTACCAGGCTTTTTTACTTTTCTTGCTTTGATATAGAAAAAACAAGCTTTCTGCTTCATTGTTTGTATGAAGATTTTCTGGTTTTTTTTAATGTATTATTTTTTTCTTCTGTAGACCTGTGAATATTTTAAGTGTGTCATAAACTACCATTTCAATTGAGCAGTAAGGGGTGTTTGGTCAGGTCTCCTTTCCCCTTCATGTCTACTGGTCATAACAGTTAAAGATGAAAATCTGGCATTTATTTTTTTTAATATATCCAGAAAGTAATGACAAGACTCTGAGTCCTCTGAAGCTATTATTGCTCTTCATTATTTTCTTCTCTCAAGTTACTAATATTCTCTGACAGTCTATCACTACAAATAATAAGAGGATGTGTATATTCCTCTTGGTTCTTCTTCCTCATTTTCTGTTAACTGGTGATTTTGAAGTAAACTGAGCCTTGTCTGAAGAAAGATACCATTTCTAGCTTTTAATTCATTCTGATAATGGTGTTTGAAAATGTGGATATCCTGTGATAATTCTTCCAGAAATGCTTAATAGACTGATTTTTGTGGGGTATTTTTCTGTAATGTTTATATATATATATGAACTCTGCCTACAGTAAATCTTCTACAGCAAGCAGATATTAGTTTTCAAGTCTAGCCCTGGCCTGCAGTTTAACTGCTGAATAGTGTTCAACCCAAACCTTTCCACTTGGCTGCAGGAGTCTTCATTCTCAGTCGGGCAGAGTACATTTTGTTCTTCCTCTGAAAGTTTTTGTTTTGCTCCCCATGAGTGTGTTTTGCTCCCCTTGTCCTCACCCCCTTTATAGAAAAAGGCCCTCAGAGGTTGGCTGCATTGCAAACAAAGAGCTGGACTCAGCAGTAACAGGCTGTGCCTGCGGGTGTCACTTGGAAAAGGATTGGGCAGCTTCCTTGCACACTGCATTTTTGGGGGCAGCTGGCTGGCAGCTTCTTGGCCTCTTCATATTCTTGTGGTGCCAGTTTTGTATGTGATAAAAGCCACTCTCAGAGGAACAGCCTCTTCTTCTGTAGAAAATAGTTATGCACTTCTGAGGCTGTTGGTGCCTGTCCCCAGCCTCAGCGGGATGAACCGCAGCCATCCTCTCTGGGGCTTTTATATTCACAGAAAGTAACACACCGTGTTGTTACTTATTTATCCATGCACAGAAGTCAGGCAGCACTGACTTGCCCACAGTTGTCAATGGCTCTGGGTGCACTTTCTACCTCTGACATAGAATCAGTTGGGTTGGAAAAGCCCCCCAAGATCATCAAGTCCAACCCTTGGTCCAACTCCAGTCTCTTTACCAGATCATGGCACTCAGTGCCACATCCAATCTTAGTTTAAAAACCTCCAGGGATGGGGAATCCACCACCTCTCCGGGCAGCCCATTCCAATGCCTGATTACTCTCTCTGGAAAGAATTTTTTTCTGATCTCCAACTTAAATTTCCCCTGGCAGAGCTTGAGCCTGTGCCCCCTTGTCCTATTGCTGAGTGCCTGGGAGGAGAGACCAACCCCCACCTGTATAGAACATCCCTTTCCCAGCTTGCTGGCTGGGTAGGAGTGTTGGAAATGGAGTAGAGATCCTCAGTAAATGTCAGAGTCCCATGTGAGGGGCCACAGTGGAAGTTGGCTGATTACATGTCAGGAATGTTAAGGATCCGTAAAATTCATGTGATCTAAAAAAATACATGTATAGTGTTGTGCAAGTAAAGGGTAACAATTGTGATCTGGGGGCAGGGGGTGGATGATCACAGTTGTTTTTTATAAAGATCAGGCAGTTTTCATTATACCCTGAGATTAGCTCAGTTGGTTAAAACTTGGTTGTAATAATGCCAAGGTCATGGGTTCAATCCCCTATGTGGCCATTGACTTAAGAGTTGGACTCAATGATCCTTGTGGGTCCCTTCCAACTCAGAATAGTCTGTGAATAAGTCTGTGAATAAGTACATGAATACATGGTGTGATATTGCAGAAATTTTAAGTCATAAAATTATAAATAGAGAAGTTTTTGTGTGTGTTGCAAGTGTTGTCGAAGAGCTCTGAGAGGACCTGATATGTCCATGGGAGTCCTGGAGTCTTAGGGGACTTTTGTGAGACCAGAGTGGATTTTTTGTGTGCCTCCGTCAGGTTGTGTCCAGGTTTCTGATCTGATTACATGTGTGTTTCTGGAAGAATAAACAAATACGGCTTTTTTTTTTGTCTAAATAAACATGTTTCTCTTAAATATCGCAATTTCCCACAGATGAGACAAAAGAGGCTCCCATGGCTGAAGGGGAGGAGGAGGAGGATGACAGCGATGACGATGTTGAACCAATTGCAGAATTCAGATTTGTACCTAATGACAAATCAGCCTGTAAGTGAGGAGGGAATTGTGTCTTTGTTTAAAGTCCTGGCTGTATGTGGGAGACAGTGGGGTACAGAGATGTAAATACCAGTGTCCTTCTCTTAATGCCTTGGTTCCTGTGTGCTGAAAAGATCAAAGCAAGTTGTTTTATCTGACTTGAAGCTGGAATATTTCAAGCAGCTGCTTCTCAGAGAAAACTGCAATGCTTTAAAATAGAGACTGTTGAGTATAAATATACAACACAAACAATCTCACTTATATACATTTGGAGAGAACACGTATAGGAATCTCTTTTTAATTACTTATTCAGTGATATTTGAGTCAGTGACCATTTCATTAGAACATGCCAGTGCCCAGACACTAACCCTGGAAAGCAGTCATACATATCCTGTCCAGTGTGGAGCTTACAGCTGGATTCAGGTTTTAAGAGTTGGATGGATGAGATGCTGCAAGGATTCCTGTAGTTGATAACTGCAGATGAAATTGTCCAGACGTAAACCTTTATCATCAATGAAACAATGGAGGAGTGCTGTTAAGAGGATAAAGCACCAGGCTGGATCCAGGAAACCCAGTTTGTTTCCTGCGTGGCTGCTGGCTTGTGGGATGGTGTTTTCAAATAGGAATTCAGTGGTGGTTCTGCTAAAAGAATATTCTTAATCTCTTTGATCACTTAGTCCAGGGTTTCTTGCCTGTTGTTTTGGGGTATTGGTGGAGAAAAAAGGGAGGTTTGTGTTGGCTTGTGTTCCTGCAGTGGAAGCCATGTTTTCAGCCATGTGTGAATGCCAAGCTCTGCACCCAGACCCAGAGGATGAGGACTCAGACAATGATTACGAAGGGGAGGAGTACGATGTTGAGGCCCGTGGTTGGTAACAGTTGCTTCTTTTGAAATACCTGCCAGCACTTGGATACCTGGTATCTGTCAGAATTGTTTATTACTCCTCTTGCCAAAACATTCTTTTTGTCACAGACACGGTATAGAAACACAAAAATCTGCAGAAAATATGTAGTTTTGCTATCACAAATCACAGGAATTGAGTAAAAGCATTGTCCTGGTTCTCAAAAGCCCACAAACTGCAGCCTTTGCTGTGCCCAGTGGCTGTGCTGGCCCGGGGTCAGTGCCCTTGCTGTGGTGTGGTCAGTTCACTGCACATTCTGTACCTCATGGAAGCAGCTCCTTAATCTCAGTTAATCTGAGCACAATTTGCTGTCTTGGGTTGAGCTGGCAAAATGCCAACTGCCCAACACAGAGTTAGTCTCCCTTCCCTTCCCAGCTGAGAAAAGGGAGAAAGGGAAAGAAAAACTTCAAAACACGTTAAACTCAAAACTACATGTATATTTATACAGAAAAGAGAAAATTAAAAGCAAACTACAATATAACACACCCTTACACAAGTTAGATATAACAATTTTCTACCTCACACCGAAAACAGATTCCATCACTAGATCTATAAGCACCCCAAAAGACACCCAGCAAGAAACAGAAAGTATAACAATAAAATGTTTCTACTTCCCTGAAACTAAAACAAAGTGCAAGTAGCGGCAGCAGCAACAGGGCCCAGACAGCAGCTGCATGTCCTGCCTCTACTTCAGCCATGATGGAACTGAATGAACACTTCCCACTCCTGTATTCCTATCTCAGGTTTGCATCATCTGGTATGAAATATTTCTTTGGTTGCTTAAGTCAGGTGATACCTGTCTGTCCTAGGCAGTTAAATGCCTCCCTAACATCTGATCCCGTCCGATCTTGGAAGCTAAGCAGGGTCAGCCCCAGATTAGTACTTGGATGGCAGACCTCCTGGGAAATGCCGGGTGCTGTAGGTTCTAGTCCTGAGGACTTCCCTGTCACTGTCCAAGCTCGCTCGGCCGTGGCAGATGAACCTCAGGACTGAAACGGTGGGGCCAGTTCTGTGCACGCTGTGCCTCACCTAAAAATCCACTGCGCAGGCTGGAAGGGCACACCCACGTGGGGAGAGCCCTGCCCAAATCTTCGTTCGCAAAGCTGAGCCACACACACACACCTCTCTGTCCTAATCTATGTAGATTCTCTGAGCCTGCTAATTTGAGGCCTGGCTAAAACTACCACATTTGCCTAGCTGTTATCCTGTTTCTCCACCCTGCATGTTGCAGGCTCCTAAACTCAGGTCTGATAAACACAGTTTATTTTTGTTTTTGCAGAGCTAGAACAAGGTGACATCCCAAGCTTTTACACATATGAAGAAGGATTGTCACATTTAACTGCAGAAGGTCAGGCCACGTTGGAGAGATTAGAAGGCATGTTAGCCCAGTCTGTCAGCACTCAGTACAACATGGCTGGAGTGAGAACAGAGGACTCCATAAGGGAGTTTGAAGGTAAGAAATGCTTTTGTTTTACTAAAGAATATATGTCTTCATCAATGACATAGCCAGTGGGGCTGAATGCACTCTCAGCAAGTTGCAGGTGACATGAAGCTGAGGAGTGCAATTGATACTCCTGAAAGATGGGATGACATCCAGAGGGACCTGGACAAACTTGAGGAGTGGGCCCATGGGAGGTTCAACAAGGCCAAGTGTGAAGTGCTGCACATGGATTGGTGCAAGTCCTGGCATCAGTACAGGCCAGGGAATGAAGGGATTGAGAGCAGCCCTGCCACAAAGGATTTGGGGGTGCTGGTGGATCAGAAGTTGGACATGACCCAGCAATGTGCGCTCACAGCTCAGAAAACCAACCATATCCTGGGCTGCATCAAAAGTATCATGGCCAGCAGGTCAAGGGAGGGGATTCTGCCCCTCTGCTCTGCTCCAGTGAGGCCCCATTGTGCTCTGGGGTTCTCAGCACAAGAGGGACATGAGCCTACTGGAGTGAGTCCAGAGGAGATCATGATCATCGGGGGCCTGGAGCACCCTTGCTGTGAGAACAGGCTGAGAGAGCTGGGGTTGTTCAGGCTGGAGAAGAGAAGGCTCTGAGGACACCTTATTGAGGCCTCTCAGTGCCTGAAGATCAGGACAGACTTTTTGTAAGGCTGATTGCTGTAGGACAAAAGGGAATCACTTCAAACCAAAAAAGAGGAGATTCAAATGATAAAAGGAGAGATTTTTTTGCCATGAGGGGGATGAGACTCTGGCACAAATTGCCCAGAGAGAAGCTGTGGATGCCCCATCCCTGGAAGTGTTCAAGGCCAGGCTGGATGGGGCTTTGAGCAACCTGGTCTAGTGGAAGGTGTCCCTGCCCATGGCTGCAAAGTCCCTTCCAACCCAAACCGTTCTATGATTCTGGGATATGAAAGCAGTGGTTCTCCAGTCTGGCTATTCCATAAACACCAGGACACAGCAAGTGTGATGCTGAGTGATACCTTCCTGCACATGGTGAGGTATCGCCCACATGCCTGCGGGGTGTTGCCAGCTGTGTATTGAGAGCTGCTCTGTTAAAGAGTGAGCACTGCTGTGTTAAGAATTCTTGATTCTTCCTGGAAAGGGGGTAGTGTGAAGTTGATTTAGGATTTAAAAAAAATCAAACTTGTCAGTCTACACTGGGGTTAGGAAGCAGTTTCTACTCTAAATGAGTTGTAGTTTTTGTTTGTTTTTTTTATACCCTAAGTTGTAAGTTAATAATTCCATTTACACAATTCAGGGTGAATTCAGAAACATTGAAACACATTGAAATGGATTTTAAAAAAAGATCTGTTTTTCTGAAGGATTCTGTCTTTTAATTCTACTGATTGTTCGAATACGTATATACGGAGTAAAATTCCTTTTTGTCAGGTGAAAAAACCCAGATCTTTCAGACTTTGCCTTTTCTGTATCCTGTTTTCAATGGATCAATATATTACCTGGGAGACGAGCAGGGAAGTAGTTTAGTAGCATTGCTTTCTTATATATATATAAATCACAGTGCTTCTAATACACCAGGGTTTTTTTAAAAATGGAAAACGATGCAGCAGTTGTAGATTTCTAGCTATCAGCTTGTGTGGAACAGTCAGCAAAATGATAACTAACTTGTTCTAATCCACAGGGAAGCTTCTTTAATTTTATTTGCTTTGTCAGTTGTTTACTGGTTCTCTTTGTTCTGCAACTTCAAATAAATTTATGTAATGCAAAGACAACCTTAAGTGATACACTCCTGTTTTAGCAGTGCCCTTTGTTTGAAAATGTAGTCAGGCTTCTGAACCCCAAAATTTTGAAAATGAATATAAATTTAACAGCAAATATGTCACGTCTCTCAGTCATCTTCATCAGTTTTGTTTACTTTCCTAATCTTATTTGCTGTGGTACTGCTGCTTGGTTTGCTGCAATTATAAGTATCCCCAGGGCTGCTCAGTTTCAGAATTATATTATTTTTTGACATCATAGCACAGAGCAATTGTTCTTTTTTTTCACCTTGATGATTGTTGAGACCATTTTCAGAACACAATCCAACCTCTTTTTGCTGGAGAATAATTCAAGTTATTCAAAGGGATTGTTACACCATTTGTTACATTGAAACTTCATTTAAAACATGAAATAGTTTAAATCCAGTGTTTAATAAGACAGGGCGAGATGCAGTTGGAGGAAGTGGTGACATCTTTAAGTGACCAACTAAACAGAGCTGGAACAAACCCAGAAACTTGTGAGCACGAGTGTTTCCTTAAGCCGCTTTGAGGAATTCAGCAGAGTTTTCTGTCCTCCCACCTCTTGTCAGCAGAGGGCGGCTGCTCCCTTTCCGTGAAATCACCATCTGCTTGGTTATTGAGCATGCGCTGTTTCTTCCAGATGGAATGGAGGTGGACGTAGCACCAGTAGTGGCTGGGCAGTTTGAAGATGCAGAAGTTGATCACTGAGGAGGACTCACACTGCTGTAAGTTCCTCTGACTACCAACACCAGTGCTTTTCAGTCCTGTGTAATTTGTGTAATGTATGGGATCCCACATCTCCTACAGGAAGTGTCTCATGGTATCAGGATGATGGGGATTTAGAGGAAGGAAAATGTAGCTGTAGTTAGCACAAGTGTGGAAAGATGTTCAGATGATCTGTCCAAAAATGCCTATCGGCATAAACCATCACCCTGCAGAGGCAGCCTGTGTGGATGTGCCTGTCTGGAAGACAGGTCAGGCCTTTAGTTGATTTAAGAATTCTCAATTCTCAAAAGTTCTTAGATGCTGATATGTTGGACCCATCCTTGGGAAGTTGCTGTCCTTTGTATCTGTTGTTTTGCCCTTAGCGTGCAGGATTTATCAGGCCATTTGGGGGGCAGGACACTTCACAGCACTGCAAGTCCATCTCTTCCTTTGCTATAAGCAGAGCAGGAACAGTTCCTGGGAAAGTTACCAAGCAATCTGGATGGGATTGCTGTCAGGAGTGCACAGCTTAGAGACAACACCCTGCTCAGGTGGTTGTGCCAGTGTGCCCTCTTGCCTACTGTCACCTGTGCTGGTTTTCTCCTGTTATGAGCATTACAAATGTGCCAGTGTTTCCTTGCTGCTGGGTGAGAGAGGAAGAGCAGCTTTTTCTGGGACTGTCTGTAGAGATGCACAGGCACAGTGGGAGTTGTGATCTCTAGTGCACCGTCTGCACGTGCTGCTCAAGGGGTGCTGTGAAGTCCCAGTTTTTGTGCCTGTCTTGGAAGTGAGACTGACAGCTCTTACCTTAAAGTGAGTGCCAGACTATCTCACTTGAAATGCTGGAGCAAACAGTTGTAGAGGAGACAGCCAAAAGCTTGGCAGAGGAAGGACGAAAGTGCCACAAATAGAAAGATGACACACTGAAAAAAATCAGTGGAAAACAGTCGATTGGGACTTACAGTATCACTAAAAAAGAGGCTGCAGTCCCCAAGGAAGGTGACAGGTGATGCGCAGCTGATTTCCTCCTCTGTTGCTTGATTTTCTTTGCTGCTGCAGTTCTGAAAGTCTCTGAGTAGCCCTTGTTCTATTACTGACCTCAACCACTGCCACTGGTCCTGAATTGGTCTTTATTGTGCAAGAGCTCAAGCTTTGCTGCAGTCACACTTCTGCCCTGGGAAGTACTTGCAGAACAGAGAGGGGTGTTTCCAAAAAAGTCCAGATACTGGTTGTCCTGACACTGGATGGTTATCCAGTGTAAGGACACCCTTTAAAATGAACGAAAAGCCTTCAGTTGTAGAGCAAGTGCCTGTTAATGAGTGAATGGAAAGTTTTTCTCTGATGACTCCATCTCCAAGATTACTTTGGTCTGTGGTTTATTAGAAATCATGCTGTTGAAAAATTCAGATTTGAGTGCTCTAATTATTATCCTGGCTTAAACTTGAGCTTGGTTAAGGAGAGTTGGTGACTGGAGATCCCCAAGGAGCCTGAAGGTGCTGGTGGAAGTGGTGTACACTGATGTAGCAAATGCAAAACACACCAAGTAATGAGTAGTTTTGGTCAGTAGAATTCTTCCTGCTGCTTACTCAGTGCCTTCCATGGTGTGGCACATGGCTGTGGGAGATTAGTGCTGTGAGAGGTGACTGGAGAGAGATGCTTTCTGTCTTTCACTTGTGCTGATCAGAGCTGACCATCTGATCCCTGTCAGAGCAGATGAGTGACCCGCATGTGCAGTGTCAGGTGTTGCAGTGACGTCACTCCAGGTGGTGGTTCAGGAGCCGTGGGTGTGATGGCCCTTTTTAGGTAACCGTGAGCCTGAATGCGCTGAGGTAACATAAGGAAGTTCAGAAATCTGGGATCTAAGGCAGCAATAAGCACTGAAGGTGCAGAGTGACGAGAACAGCTCTTGGAGCTCTGTGCTAGACCCTGCTAACAAGTTTGAGCTTGAGGGTGGCTTGGCTCTACACTGTGAAAATAAAAGTAAGGACGGAGAGGGAACCTGCTCTGATCTTATGGTACTCTGTGGAACAACTCAGCCCTTTTAACCTCTTGAGCTGAAAGTGATCTGTGTGAACATCTTGTTGGTGATCCTTTAGAGCAGTGCAATGCTCTGCCTCTAAAGCGATGCCCTTGTGGGATGCTCATGTTGTGTTTCACTGCTCGTTACCCAAATGAGATGTGACAGTCTCCTGCTGAAGCTCCTGGAATACTGGCTGATGGTCCATGTGGGACATTCCCACTGTTCCTGCAAGTGTTTTGTCTGCTGCATCACGAGGCTGCAGGAATTGTTCCAAGGCAACTGGTGTGTGTGTGTGGCGGTGCAGCAGGGTCTGCCAGGGCATCCCAGTCCCTGCTGGAGGCACATGCTGTCCTTAGCTGACCTCAGTTCAGAGCTGCTGGCAAAGGGAAAGATGCTCAGCCCTTCTGAAAATCAGCAGCTTTGCAGTAAAGTGCTGCCCTCTGACTGCAAACAACGGAGAGCTACTACTCTGTAAAGGTTAATATCCTTTTATTTTAATGCCAATTATTTAAACTTGGGTGTCTTGTCTTTCAGATTCCTCTTGTGGCACTTCCAGAATAAGCTGTAAAACCGAAGGCATTGCAGTGACTATCGGGAGTTAACCTTTCTTTTAATGACCTAAGCTTAGACATCTAGGTCAATAAATGCTTTTAGAGATGTTTAAAACAGGGTTTGACACTTGTGACCACTATGGGGTTATTTAAAAAAACAAAACAAACAAAAACAATAAAACCTCTTGCATCTAACACTTGAATGGGGCTAATCAAAGGTAATTTCATGGTATCACAGAATGATTTGGGTTGGAACTGACCTTAAAGATCATCTGGTTCCAACCTGCCTGCCATGGGCAGGGATGCCATTCAGTAGATCAGGTTGCTCAGGGCCCATCCAAACCTGGCTGTGAACACTTCAGGGATGGGGCAGCCATAAGCTCTCTGAGCAACCTCTCTGGCCTTTTAAAGGAGCCTTTGTAGGAATTCTGGGACTTCAGAAATAAAACTGTTAGAACAAAATTTTAGATTCTCCTGGAATTTTTTGTATTTTTTTACCTATTCATTGAATCCGTGGAGTAGAATGGAAATAGAAATGTTATGGCTAAAAGAAAATAGGGTTGGCCAAGGATTAAAAGCAAAACTAAATTAAAAGCCCCTCAAAGTAACTGGCTTTATCATTTCAGTGCTATCCCTTTCATTTCTCTGAGAGCAGAGTTTGGGTGTAGAGGAGATGGAATTAAGTCTGTAAAGCCCGGAGAATGAGAACTGTTTTGTGTCTTTGTATTAAATGTTAACATTGTTAAATAAACTAAGATTTTTATATCTCACAACCAGCTCTGCATTGCAGTTCTCAGTCCTTTACATCAGCAAACAGCTTGAGTCCTTGACTTTCAGCACTATTCTGTAACAAAAAACCTCCTGTGAAGCAATTTTCATCATTTACCTAGATGTGAGGATTAAAGGGCAGAATATTTGCAGAGTGTGTCTGTGATGGAATTAGTCTGACATATCTGAAACTTAGTTAAATTACGAAGATCCTGGTTGGAGCTGTTCCTGTTTCAGTCTCTATGGGGTGGTGTTTTTGTCATTAGGCATTGTTAGCAAATTCATGGTGTTCCACACCTCCTCCCAGTATTGAAATGAAAGTCTGATAACAAACTTCTTCCATTTTATTTTAATTTGAAGTTGACTTGTGGTTCTTTTTTGGGGGGTATTGTTATGTTTGTTGATACATGAACAGCTTTATTTACTGGCCCTGTGCTCTTGGAATCATATTGAGGGGTCCTGCCCTGCTTAGCATATTAGGATGTGCTTTGGTTTCAAGGTACATGATAATTATAACCACCCTTTGTTGAATATTCATTAGGAATGCCAGTCAAATTAGGGATGTCTTAATAGTGTTGTCAATCATAGCTGAATAAATGGGGTATTCAGCATGTTAACACAAAAGGACAGTCTTCAAGAATGTCTTTACTGGCCTCTTTATATACATATGTATATGTCATAGAATGATAGAATCGATTGGGTTGGAAAAGACCTCCGAGATCATCAAGTCCAACCCTTGGTCCAACTCCAGTCCCTTTACCAGATCATGGCACTCAGTGCCATGGCCAATGTCAGTTTAAAAACCTCCAGGGATGGGGAATCCACCACCTCTCTGGGCAGCCCATTCCAATGCCTGATTACTCTCTCTGGAAAGAATTTTTTCCTGATCTCCAACTTCAATTTCCCCTGGCAGAGCTTGAGCCCGTGCCCCCTTGTCCTATTGCTGAGTGCCTGGGAGAAGAGACCAACCCCAGCTCCCTCAGCCTCTCCCCACAGGACTTGTGCTCCAGTCCCTTCACCAATCTTGTTGCTCTCTCTGAAGCCATAAATATGTAAATATGTTTTTGTTAGGGATGCAGTGATGAGTTGATTTTTGCACTGGGATTTGGCAAATCTTAACATAGTGAGATTTTGGGACAGGTAAATCTCTACCAGCACTGTATTTTAGGCAAAAGGCTCATTTGACTCTAAGTAACCATTCACTGTTAAAACACACTGGTGCATTCTATGTGTGCGTGTAAATCTGAGTTGCAGTGTGGTATTTCTGTTCTTTCCCACACTGAACTGCAAACTGTTACATACCCCGGCAGATGGGCACAGCTGACCAGAGGGAGCTGGACTGTGCACAGCTCCTCTCAGCACTCCCACCATATCCAAGCACTGGGAAGCTCCAAAGAGAGACTTTGTGTTGTACTAACATGGAGCTCCAGGAGCAGACACCCTGTCTTCCAGTCAAATCAGTGGAGCCATTTGGTGAGGTGGGAACAAACCTGGATGAACCCTAAAGGTAGCACTGAGAAGTGTCTTGTGTTGATTGATGAGTTTTATTTGCAATAAAATTTTGTATTTAGGCTCTATGTCAAGTGTTCTGGACTTCTTAAGCATTCATTTTACACGAATGTAAAATACCCACTTTTGCCTGTCCTACCAAAAATTAAATTCTTCAGTTCCTGTTACAGGTTTATTTTTCATTCCTTCTCCTGCTTTTTGTTTTGTTGTTTGGGAGTTTTGCTGTTGTTGTGCATTTATTTAGTCAATTTAAGTCTTGTCTATTTTTTAGTGATATTAAATTTTATATTCTACTTCAGAAGCTATAAATAGAGCAACTGCTTGTTAATCCAGCAGATCTGGACCAACTTCTTTTTAAACTGTATGTTGTGCCAAAAGAAACAATGTAGGCATGGAGAAGTCAGATCTGTTCCGACCTCTTCACGTCAAGGACTTTACCTTTTGCAAGCCTTCAGAAATTACATGGAAGAAGGGCCTCTAATCAAACAAATACTGGCTGCCCTGTAGGTTTGTAGGTCTGCTTTCTCTTTGTCCTGTCTGTTTGATATGCTCTCTGAGGTTTGAGACCTTTACCCTGTGGGCTCCACGGGCTCAGAGGAGACATCAGATCATGTAAATTATGAAAGGTTTGTTTCCATGAGACTGAAAAGTGGGGGGGAAATCTGTAATATGTGGAACACTTTAAAAATAGGTAAAAGGGATAAAAAGCAGGAAAGGGAAGGTAGACACCCCCCCTCCCACCTTTACCCCGAGCATGTTTTACAAGCAGAACATGGTATCTAAGTAAGTATTTTTTCAGAGGATCACCTCTTACCAGGCCCAGTGTGCTGGTGTGCGGCCCTTGCCAGAAGAGTTTTACCAAAGACAACTTCCATTAGTAGGCCTGTCATAACCCAGTTATCTAGTTCAATGTATTAGCGGGCTAATTTATCATTATTATTATTTTAATGACTGAATACAGGGTCATGGATAGGACTCTTGTATGTAAAGCACATTCAAACCGTTGATTTCATTTTGCAATATAATCTAAAGGTACCTTGGAAATTAAAATGAAAAGACATTTTATTGCAACAAGTTATAAATTACATGAAAATATTTACTTCCTGAACTCTTACAAAAAAGATAGCTGGCAATAGTAGCTGTTAAATACTTGGTTCATAATTTTCTTGTGAAAAACCCCCATCTGATTCCCTTTCTCTTAGAAATGGTTTGTAAGGTGACTTGGATGCTGAGCTGGGGGGCATGCTACTGAGATCTTTGTAGAACTTGTTACCCATCTCTCCTTCTACACCTAGTAACTATAACTGAATTTACTCCTAAATTTGAAAAATGCATTTTGGCATAGTTTAAAATTAAGCTGCTTCTGTAAGAAGAAATCTCATGCCAGAAACAGAACTTCCAAGGGTGGTACCTCTCAGTAGTGTTTGCCTCAGCTGAGACTATAAAGGGCATGTTTGTGCCAGTTTGTATTTTTCCTGTAGTTCCTCTGTTATCTATTCTCCTATGTTGCAGATTCATTTATTTTTTTTTTAAATTGGCAAGAGCTACATAAAATCAAGGACAGATTGAGCACTGCATGACTCCTCCCTGTATACTGTGTCTGTGTGAAGAGGCAGCAGTAATCTCTGAGACAAAGGAGGGGAAGTTGCCTAAAAAGCCCTTTTATGTGTGTGTCTACAGAATGTTATGGTACTTTATTACTGCTTTTTCCAACCAAGGTAAACATTCAACAGTCTACAGTGGGACAGGATGGGGCAGAGCCTTCCTGAGAGGAAGTGAGAGGTTACTTACCTGCACTCAGGTACTACTAAAACAAGGCTGGTCCTACAGACTCAGTTTTGGTGTGGGATGCCTCTAGGATAGTGCTGTGGAGACTCTTCTAGGGAGTAATGTGGCCTTTCCTCCCCTCAGAAGTACATACAGGGCAAGTAGGAATATGATGATGTCAGTATAAGAAATCTTCAGCTCCTGTTTTTTGCAGGTGCCTTTTATGGGAAGAAGTCCAATGAATTCAAACCTTGAAAGGACTGGCTATTTCTCTAAAATTAGTTTTGCATGCTGTTGTAATAAAGGTCAGCAAATGGCACTTATGGCTAAAGTGACAAAGTTTCAGTGTCTTAACAGTCCTTTACATTCATATGGCTTAACTGAAAATGGTGGCAGGTATTCCCAGAATCCCAGTACACATTTACCAAACTAGTATCTGAATACAAAGTGATAAGTTAATGTTTCAAACATGAAATCTGAAAATGCAGCTGAGAGGTGGCATGGAAGTCTGTGTCTACAGTTCTCTGAAAGGTTTATGTCTGAAGATGTTGAAAATACTTTTTCATGTAGTCCTGCCGGATTTCAGGATTTGATGTCTCAGGATATCTGATGAAAGATTTCATCCCATATAAAAGCCACAAGTATTGTACCTGAAATGAGAAATTACAGAAAGGACCTTTATTTAAATGTGTTTGAGCAGAACACTGGTACTGAAAATAAACACACGTTCAAGTATTTGAGTGTGTAACACACAATACAGTGGGGACTGCAGAAAAATGGAATTGCCTGTCCAAAGGGTTAGAGGCAGTCAGCACTTCTTCCAAACACAACTTTTTTTCCCAAAGAAAGCTTTACCTGATCAGCAAGTGGTCCTTATGACTTAATAATCTTGTTTTTCTTAATATATTTAATGTTTCAACTCTGTTCTCCATGAGCCAAGCTAAAGGCAGAGCAGTTTGACTGGGTGAATCACAAACGTGCACCTTCCTATTCCTCTATCAGGGCTCCTTTCTTTGTAGCTGGATGTATAAATGACTGAACCAACAGCTTAACCTCCACCTCTCAGTTTATCAGCAGTGTCTGTTTTGGTGCTGCCCAATCACGCTGCTGATCATTTTTAGGCACTGCCAATTTGCTATAGAGTAGCAGGTGTATTTTTGAAGATCATTCTGATTTGGGATTCGAGTCTCAGTGGGACTGTCCCCTGGCAGTTCAATGCCTCCCTGCCATCCCATCCCATCAGATCTCGGATGCTCAGCAGGGTCAGCCCTGGTTAGTACCAGGTGCTGTGACAGTCCCGAGGACTTCCCTGTCACTGTCCAAGCTCGCTCGGCTGTGGGAAATGGACCTCAGGACTGAAACGGTGGGGCCAGTTCTGTGCACGCTGTGCCTCACCTAAAAAATCCCCTGCGCAGGCTGGAAGGGCACGTGGGGAGAGCCCTGCCCAAATCTGCGTTCGCAAAGTGTGGCCATATATATATATTCTGATTTAGGGTTTATTCTGAAGCAGAAAAAATAGTGAAGTTAGAGACTGTAGTATCTTCACGAGAATTGTACACTGTCACAACCTGGAAGGGACCCATGAGGACCACTGAGGCCAAAGGGCATCCAAATACAGTTTATTATGACGAGTTTTTGCCTCCTGGGAAAAAAACCCCAGTATATTCTCTTTCAGAAATTAAGATGATCCCAGTTGACAGTGTTGCCCACCCATAGCTTGCATTTTATGAAGCTTCTTAGATCACAAAAAAAAAGTTTATTGGAAGGGATAGGGATTCTCTCTAGTCCGGTCTCCTACTTGGTGCAGGACTTTGCCTCTGCTAGATGGGTCAGGGAGGCTTTCCCTAAAACCTGAGTCCCTAAACCCTCCATGCACTGTAGCACTTCTCCAGATAACTAGTTCCAAAGTTGCTGCACCCTCCTGAAGTCTTTCTTGGAGACTAACCTGAATTTCCCATGCGCACATTTGGGGTGCTTGCTGTTACTTGTTGCCAACAAGAACAGGTAATCTCTGTTGTCCTTGTAACTGCTCTTGACATAATGGTTGACTGTTCTTAAAACACACTTTCATCTTATTTTTGCAGCCTAAACAAGTCTGTTTCCCTCACCATCCCCTTCACATATCAGGTACTCTGTCTAGGCCCTTTACCCTATTGTTAGTTCTCCACTGACTGTATCCTGTTTTGTCCACGTTGCTCTTGAACTGGGGGCTCCAGACAGCCACATTCCAGGTGCCACCTCTCAAGCACAGAGAAGGAGGTGATGAAGTCCCATGGTGATCCCAATTTGCTAAATCATGTGCTCTGTCTTTCTTGCAGACAACAAATCATTGTGAATGAACTTTAATTCAGGTCACTGTTAAATGTACTGAGGAATATGAACTCCTGAACTCCCAGTACTGACACCAGCATACTCTGCATGTTATTGGCCCTCAGCCAGGTGTCAAACCATTGATTGTTACATTTTGACGTCAGTGGTTTAGCCTCTTTTTATTCCATCAGTCTTTTCATGTGGCTCCACTTCTTTGACTTTGGACCAAGAATCCTGTGGGAGATGGTAACAAGAGCCTTCCTAATGTGAAGGTATATTACATCCCTTCTCCCCCATCATTCCCACATGCATTCATCATGGAAGGCAACAAGGCTGGTCCAGCATGGATTATAAAATCATAGAATCGATTGGGTTGGAAAAGACCTCTGAGATCATCAAGTCCAACCCTTGGTCCAACTCCAGTCCCTTTACCAGATCATGGCACTCAGTACCACAGCCAAGCTCAGTTTAAAATCCCCCAGGGATGAGGAATCCACCCCCTCTCTGGGCAGGCCATTCCAATGCCTGATTACTCTTTCTGGAAAGAATTGTTTTCTGATCTCCAACTTCAATTTCCCCTGGCAGAGCTTGAGCCTGTGCCGCCTTCTCCTGTTGCTGAGTGCCTGGGAGAAGAGACCAACCCCCACCTGGCTGGAACTTCCCTTCAGGTAGTTGTAGACAGTGATGAGGTCACCTCTGAGCCTCCTCTTCTCCAGGCTAAACAACCCCAGCTCCCTCAGCCTCTCCCCATAGGACTTGTGCTCCAGTCCCTTCACCAGCCTCGTTGCTCTTCTCTGGACCCGCTCCAGCCCCTCAATATCTTTCCTGAACTGAGGGGCCCAGAACTGAACACAACACTCAAGGTGTGGCCTCACCAATGCAGAGTACAGGGGAAGGATCACTGCCCTGGTCCTGCTGGCCATGCTATTTTTGATACAGGACAGGATCCCATTGGCCTTCTTGGCCACCTGGGCACACTGTTGGCTCATGTTGATTAACCTCACTAAAACTGCGCTGACTGTTCCTGTGATTAATTTTGTGTTGTTTACATGGCTGGAAAGGGGATTTCAAGACAAGGTACTCCACCACCTTCCCACTGATTGAGGTGAGAAGCTAGCTTATAGTTCCCTAGCTTCTCTCCTCCTTAAAAGCAGGCATGGTGTTACCACATTTCCATTGGCAGGAACCTCCTCCAACTGCTGTAACTTCTCATAAATGAAAGACAATCCTAACATCGACAAACTCTACCTGCATTTCTAGGTGATTCCCAGTAGAGTCAATGGATTTGCAATCATTGAGCTTATCCATGTTATTCCCACCCTGTTGCTCCCTTGCTATTTATTGCCTCCTTTCCTAAACCTTACTTATTTACACAGAGGTTTGGAAGCAACTTTTTCTTGGGAAGACTCAGTAGTTAAAGACATGCAGTACCTCAGCCTTTTCCATGCCATCCATCACTAGGTTGTCTCCCTCCTCCACCAATGGACCTGAATTTTCTCTGGACTTTTTTTGTGATTAGTATAGTTGTAACTCTGCATGTCCTTAGTCTTAGTTCTAGATGAGCTCTGACCTTCCTGATTTAGTTTCTAGGTGCCTGTGCAAAGCTCTTACACTCCTTCTTTGCTGCCTGTCCCTGTCTGACTTCTTACACACTCTCCTTTGTTCACAGGGAAGCTCTTTGACTAGCCAGTAGGGAAAGGCTTTCTGTCAAAATTCCTAGTCTAGGTGACAGATTCCTCCTGCATATCTAAATCTATAACTGAGTTCTCAGAGAGCTGTTTTGAAAATCACCTTTCCATAGTATACTTTTCTCATTTATGGGAGCTTCCAGGGGAATTCCTACTAACTTAGCAATTCTCTACACAAGCAGAATTTTGTTTTGAACTCCAAAGTCTGAACAGCTCTGCTATTTACCTTCCCAGTCTCTTTCTGGACCCTGAGCTCTTGAGAGGATTCCCACTCACTGGCCCTTTAGTATTTAATTACTGACAGTTTTCTAGAAACTTCATAGATTGCATTTCCTCACTGCATACGAATTTTGCTCTGTTAGATGATTTCTACAGAGCTGAAAACCCCTAGGGGGACAAGGGTCTGGGAGTAGGAGACTTCTAGTTGTTGAAACTCTGCTTTGGTACTGCACACAGACTTGGCATTATTGTTTCTTTGCCAAGTTCCATGCCTCAGTGTTCTCAGCTTGCTGAAAGCCTGTAAATATCTTCTCCCTTGCTTACCTCCTCCATTTACCTCTGCTGCTAAGCACCTTTTGTGACACTTACTTTCTCTCCTGATCAACTAAGGAACAGTATTAGTCTTTCTAGTAAAACTGATCTAAAGTGGGCCTTGGTTCTGGTTTTATAGTGTTAGGAACCTACCAGGATGACAGACCAGGCTGGATGGGGCTTTGAGCACCTTGGGTCAAGGGGAAGGTGTCCCTGCCCACAGTGGGAGGAACCTGATGGTCTTTAAGGTCCCTTCCAAGCCAAACCATCCCACAATACGATTCTATGATATGCTAAGCTGGCACCTGTCCAGGAAAGACCATCTCATTTTTTGACCTCATGACTATCTTGTCACCAACGCTTCCATTCATAGCTGCCATTTCCCTGGTACGGAAGGAGCAGAATTAGCTCAGTCCCCATCCTATAATGCCTGGACAAGTAACGTGAATTCTTTTGGCAGTAAAACAGAAACTGTCTTTGTTCCACTGGTACTTACTGTGTCTATGTCCACAGTGCAGAACTTGAGCCTGCCTGTGCTAAGTGATACACACTTGCTGACATTTATTCTTATTACAGGAATTAGCTGTTCAAAGCTACAAGAGAATCACTTCACCAAAATGTCAGTGAAGCCATTTTGAAAAATAAGTAATTAACTACAGTCCCAAGATTATATTCCTGAAAGACCATAAACCACCAGTTTGTTTGTTTATCCTAAAAGAGAACCACCACTTGCTCTTCCTCCAGTGAAGGTGATAATCAATCTTCCTTTTGTTCCAAGTGTTCTTGCAAAGAAAATTGTTTTGAAATTGACTCAGTTACAGCCAGATCAGGGTCCCTGTTACATAATGAACACCCTCCGTTTCCTTGGCCTCGTGGGTTTTTGCTGTGGCCATAAATGAGAACATACTCCACTTTGCCCTGCCAATTTGATGTTTCATGGTATGCTAGTCCATGGTTCTGCATGTGGTAGTTAGTACAGAAAATCACAAAAAAAGCTCATAGACTCATAGAAGAATTCCCCAAAGGAAGAACAAAGTAATTGAACCATCTAAGATGCTGATGCTGTGAAAAGTAAGACATCAAATTAGGATATCACTACAGCTTTATCGGTTTGTAGAAACACCTGTATTTCTGCTGACATGTGGATTCTGAAAGTAATTTTTACAAGTAAATGTAAGATATCTCTTCCCTCATCATCTACTTTTGTGACTCTGCTTAGAGGTTCTTTTCACAAGAATTCTATTTGTCATCAGAACAGGCCATTTTCCTAGACACTTGATCATTTGGTCCAACTGTGGAAGAAAAGATTCTATTCCTATTATTTTCTTATTTTCAGAAAAAATTCACTTCATGTTAGATTTATAGATCTGCACTCCCATTGTCATCACCTCAGTTATCAAATGCAGCATCTCCTCTAGACTCACACCTCAGACATTACATTTGTTCACAACTCTTGGTTTGTAAGTTAAGGTCTCCATGTATCCATGAAGCATCCTTGCTTTTTAATGAGACATTCGCTGTCACCAACAGACTACTCAGCACTTCAGGTGATCCACGGACCGGGATCTGTAACTAAATGATCATAGAATCATAGAATCAAGTGGGTTGGAAAAGACCTCCGAGATCATCAAGTCCAACCCTTGGTCCAACTCCAGTCCCTTTACCAGATCATGGCACTCAGTGCCACAGCCAATCTCAGCTTAAAAACCTCCAGGGATGGGGAATCCACCCCCTCTCTGGGCAGCCCATTCCAATGCCTGATTACTGTCTCTGGAAAGAATTGTTTTCTGATCTCCAACTTGAATTTCCCCTGGCAGAGCTTGAGCCTGTGCCCCCTTGTCCTATTGCTGAGTGCCTGGGAGAAGAGACCAGCCCCCACCTGGCTAGAACTTCCCTTCAGGAAGTTCTAGACAGTGATGAGGTCACCTCTGAGCCTCCTCTTCTCCAGGCTAAACAACCCCAGCTCCCTCAGCCTCTTCCCATAGGGCTTGTGCTCCAGTCCCTTCACCATCCTTGTTGCTCTTCTCTGGACCCGCTCCAGCCCCTCAATATCTTTCCTGAACTGAGGGGCCCAGAACTGAACACAACACTCAAGGTGTGGCCTCACCAACACAGAGTAGTACAGGAGTGACATTGCACAAGTGTCCTGTGTATCCACACCTTTACAACTGCTCAGTCTGGACTTCCTTTCCCTCTTAAATTAGGAGACAGCATTCAATACATTCCTAAGTGTTTTCTAGATGTTAACTAATGACAAACCCCTGTTTATGAATTTTCATAGAAATGTAACATTACTCCCTAATCACGTTCAAAATTCCTCAAGTCAAGGGTCCATTTGAGTTCACACCAGCTGATTTTCTTACGTCAAAAGCACCTGGAGGCTTTCTGCAAAGCTGTTCTGCAGGACACATCTTGGCAAATAAGCAGAACGTGGGGTTTCAGAGTGCCTCCTGCTTCTTTAGTTCACTTGCCAAAATATACTGACAACCTGGAAAATCTCCAAATGGTTATCAGGTTGAAATCAGTTAATACACCAGGACAGCTAAAGCTGAACTGTTAGAAATTGTATGTGTTCTGTCAGGACCCAAGTGATACCAATCAGCTTTGCCTGAGACATTTCACTAATGACTAACTGAAAAGTTACCAAGCTTACTCTACTGTTCAGTCACCCTGCTTGAAGATCTAATTTAACAAAATGGTATTAAAGTAAATTTTACTTCTGCTAAAACTTCTGTCTTCATTCTGACTGAGAGTCAAGGCAAGTAGAACATGGCCAGACGTGACCTTCAGAAAAGGAAGTTGTTTGTTATAATGGGAGTCCTTTGTTATGTTTCCTGTGTACATTTCACATCCTGTTGTGCCTTGATCACTGTTGCACCTTCTAATAGGATTAACAGTCATGAAAGAATTTAGGATTAGCAGACTGCTTCTTTATATACCCTCTAAGTGGAAAGCTCAAGATTTGTAGGGACTAACTGTAAACAAACAGCATGAAGTATCACATGGAGCATTTTCATCTGCACACAACTAGAAGTTAAGACCAACAGCTTCCAAATTAAAGCCATAATTTAAGTTAGAAAAAATCTAGTTGCTAACATTCCTAAAATAAAAGATTATTTCCAGCAGTGACTGGGGGAAAAACACAGAATGGGAACTGCAAAGTTTAGAAACCAGGGAGAGAAAGAAATATTTGGTATTATAAAAGTAGTAATTGAGAAAGCATATTTAATGCACTTGTCCAAATACCTGTGGGTGGGTTTTTTTTTTATTTATCATCCCCATGTTCTTGAATATTGTCACAAAACAAGACAGAGACTGCCTGCTTGTCCTAGTTCAGCAGGTCGGACTAGTTTATCACTGTGTGGGGGAGACCAAAGCTATGTATTCTACCCCCTCTATTCATTTCCCAAGAACAATGGACCATTTTCAAAAGCCCAGGGCACACCAGACTTCTCAGGGTGTGAGCTGGGTGTGAAAGACACCTGTGAGATAAGAGCTGTGATAACTCCCCTCCAGGAAGTTGTTGGCACCCTGAGGGGTCGTGTCTGCCAGTGGGCCATCAACAATTCCAAAATACCCCATGACTCACAGTCAGATCACCCATTGTGTGACTCCCCGCCCTGGGGGAGGGACTGGGTGCTCCCACCTGGACCTGAGGGTACATAATCTTGGGGTTTGAAGACCTTGGGGAACCACTGGTCGGATCCAGAGGAGGAACAGGACCTCGAGAGGAGGAGACCATCCCTTTCAACCAGACTGTGACCAACACTCTCAACTAGACTGGGAGCATCATCTGCATCAACAGGTTTCTCGCTTCCTTTTACTTTGGACTTAGAGGAGCCACGTGGCGTTTGTACCCCAAGGTGCTGGGTCATACTGGGTTTTGTGGGTTAAAACCATTTTCTCTTTGTGCCATTGCATTTATTGTAATATTGTTATTAAATTGTAGCTCTGACTTACAATCTCTTTTGTGTTGAGTTTGTTTCTCCTGCTGGTTTACCTTTAAACCAGCACAGTGCTAATGGGTATGTTTCTCTTTTTGAAGTTAATCAGACTAATATTTACTTTCATGTAGCCTCTTCTGCTGTTTAATATTCTGCTGGAAGCTACAAGTGGGCCTCTGGTTAGTGTGATCCCTCAAACAGGCTGGACTTTAATACCAAGGCACAAAGTCCCAAACAACAAGCAGTTGTTTGTATCAAGCTCCAGAGTAAACAGGTGTTGGAACTAATTGGTTAACCCCAACCTAAACATCAAACTTCTTCCATCTACAATTGTGCTATTGTGGTTCTTTTGTAGGTACATTTTCTTGCTCAAACTATCCCAAAAGTACTTAGACTTTGACCATGGCATCTGAACTAAATTTTACAGCATAATATGGTTGTTTCTGAAAATAAACTGATCAGAACAGGAGGTATTATTTTGTGAATAAAACTGGCATTTAAAACAGTGTTAGATGCTTCATGGGTTCATGGGACAGGGAGTAATGGTTTTAAACTAAAACTGGGCAGATTGAGACTAGATGTAAGGAAGAAGTTTTTCACAATGAGGAGGGGAAATACTGCCACAGGTTGCCCAGAGAGGTGGTGGGTATCCCATCCCTGGAAACATTCGGGGCCAGGTCGGAGGGGGCTCTGAGCAACCTGATCTGATTGAAGATGTTCCTGCCCACTGCAAGGGGGTCAGACTGGGTGATCTTTAAAGGTCCCTCCCGATCCAAACCGTTCTATGATTCACAAAGCAGTGGCACAAGGTACTCTGCATGGAACACTGAAGAAGTTTAAAATACACAGCCTGCATTTGCAAAATGAAACCATGATTCTGAATGACTTTTACACATACATTATAACTTACTATTTTCTGGATTTTATTTAAAGCTGAAAACAAGAGTACTACCTATTTCCTGATTTTTGAACCACGTACTAAATAACACTTTCTCAAACGCATAAAGTATTAAGAACTTACCTAAGGCTGGTGCTATCCAATATACTAGTGAGTAACTCAAAAATTTGTCATAGAAACAATCTGCATGTAATGAAAAAGCCAGTGCTGGGTTAAATATTGCTCCTGTGAGATTTCCACCTGCAAAAAGATGTAAACAACATGAAATCAAACCATCTTTCTTAAATTAATATTGAAGTGCACATACAAAACACTACAAGAAATATACACCCTGCAATAAAATAAATTAGCAGAAACTATTTGAACAGATAACTTCAGAAGAGTTTATTTACTAGCTGACATGGTTAACAGTTTAACTGTTTCCTAAAAGGCTTTAAAACATCTGAAAGGTAGGCTGTAACCTCCTTTATCTCTTTCTAACAAATATTATTTGAAGAGATAGGTTTGGCTAATGCTCAATGTTTCCATTGATAAAACCGGAAGCTGTTTTACTAACTGACTTTCAGAAGAGGCAGAAATTGCACAAATATTAGTAAACAAGTACTGAGCCTTCATTACGTCCCCAGTCACAGGAAACACAGGTGCAGGATAATAGAGGAAATTTGTCAAGCACTGTTTTTCCTAAGCTGCTGACCTCTATACTTTCCTATGAGAACACTAATATCAATGTATAGAATGTTATCATATGGTTTAACAGCTTTAAAATCATTCTCTATGCTGTCTGAGGAAAATAAAAGCAAATGCCACTGCACTGTCTTATAACAGGAAGCCAAGCATCTTTCCCTGACTCTGATTTCAGCTGTAAATGAAGTTGCCCAACATTTCCTAAAAAACTGAATCCAAACACTTCACACTGTGGGGACTAAACTGTAATTACACTGCAGATGAACCTGGAGCTAAGTGTGTGTAATTGTGACATACATTGTACTTCTCATTGCAATCCTGCAGAATAGCATTTACTCATAGCAAAATTATCTGTATTTCTGTGCTATCAGTTACTAACCACCCAATATCTCTTTCATCTATTAATATATTCCCACAAAATACAATTGTGTCTATTTAATTCCTTAAAGCTTACTTTTGATTTCCCCCAAATAAGCCAGTGTGAGTTTTGAACTTATCCTTTGTACAAAGACTGTGCTGCTGCAACCCTCATTTGCTATATACATGCAATCATTTACCTGAAGTTTTAATAAGGTCTTTGTCATTCTCTTCTCCTTTATTTCTTCCTATATTCTCCTTATTATTTCTTTTACTGTTACTCCAGTTGAGGGAAATTTTAATATTTGTTTACCTGCTCAGTTTACTGTGGTTTTACAATTGTTCTCAAGAGCAACTCAGGTTTGCTGTGCAGTCTGTTATTCTGCACAATGGCCTATGAGCAACATCCATGGTTGCCAGGAAGCCCAGCTACAGTAAATTACTTTGCTTTAATCTATTTATGAATTCACTGCTTCTGCTTTTGATCAACAAACATACAGTTGAAACTAGAATTTCACTCTCAGGATGCAGTTGCTGAGTATTAAACATTAGACAGAGTTTTAACTGCTGTATTTCTTCAATATTCATTCTTGACAACTAGTGGAATATCAACCATAGGCCAGGGACACTACTATAATCTTATTTAAAATTATTTATTAAGCACCTCAGTGTGTATACCAGAAAAAACAAATTATTTTATGGCAAAAGAAATGGAACCTCTTTGATGTGGTACACATAAAAACTTTAAAAGGGGAAGTAATGTGTGTGCTCCACACAATGTGTAAGAAAGTAATTTTACCTTTTTGCCTTTACAAGGCAAATCAAGGTGAAAGAAACTCAGAATTAAAAATATGTATTTAATTTTTACCCTGGTATGTTCGGTTCAGAAAAATCTAACCAATTTCATATAATTCTGACTTAACTGTAATACTGCCTGTAAATGAACAAGACCTCAAAAGGTGTATTTTTTTCTTCCCCTAATTAATTACTTTCCCAAAGGAAATATCTAAAAACATTCTTTATCATCTTGTATATCATCTGCATCCTTAGCTACTGAACATTTCCTTAATATGTAAAGGCAAAATGTTCTTTTTCTCCTTCTATTTAGTAGAGAGGGAAGCAGTACTGGAGCTTTGTGTACACTACGTACTGCTATAAAAATTTGCTCTGTGTAAGACTAAATATAAAAAAAAATCCAAATATTCTAAGTATGAAAAAGTATAAGAAAAACTACAGAAACAGCCTGTAATTTTGGTAATACTGTATAAGCTGATGTTATTTGTTGGAGCAAACTGCATGGCATCCCTAAGTACTTTGTATCAGCACACACAACACTGACCTACCAAACTTGGGCGTTTTTTCCAATAGCTTCATCACTTAGTCAACCATAAAATTACAATTTAATGTTTTTGAGCCTTGTCTCTGCATCAATACCTTTGGAAGGGTGTGAGCCACAGGGATGTGGCTGTCCTTCAACATTTTACCCAAACCAAACCAAACTGGAGTAAGAAGTATTACTTCTTATAGTCCCTTCTTAGACAGCAATCATTCCCCTTACAGGATACAGCTTTCACGCTCATAGTAGAGCATAATTCATGGAATGAAATATGATATACTATGTACAAGATGTTTTTTCCCAACATTTCTGATTCACTCATAACTGTAACAGACACAGATCCTGAAGGCACAATTGACTCGGTCTTTTACAGATTATAAAGAGAAATCGTTATCATGAATTTTATTTTGTAAATTTAATGCACCTGAGTTCCTAGCCAGAACACTCTATCTGCCAAATTAAAAATTTTAAAAAATCATTATTCATACACTACTCCAGACTCTGAATCCCAAGGACCTGAGTTCCAGTCTCAGTGGGACCGTCCCCTGGCAGTTCAATGCCTCCCTGCCATCCCATCCCGTCACATCTCGGATGCTCAGCAGGGTCAGCCCCGGTTAGTACCGGGTGCTGTGACAGTCCCGAGGACTTCCCTGTCACTGTCCAAGCTCGCTCGGCCGTGGCAAATGGACCTCAGGACTGAAACGGTGGGGCCAGTTCTGCGCACGCTGTGCCTCACCTAAAACATCCACTGCGCAGGCTGGAAGGGCACGTGGGGAGAGCCCTGCCCAAATCTGCATTCGCCAAGTCTGGCCATACATACACAGTTTTGTAGAAAAGGGGAAGAGTGTTACCAGTTTGCCTAAATTAGCATTGCCTTGCCCAGATTTGTGCTGGTTGCCTTGCCCTTTGGTGCTGGGTGTGCAAGAGAAATCCATTCGTCTTAGAGAAGCACTCAAGGTCCCTAAATACATATATAAACATATATATATATATTTAAATGTATAAATAGTAAACAAAGAGTTGTAGAAGTTTTCCTGAGAATTATCCAGCCCAGCCTAGTTATGCATCTGTCAGTCTTCACAGCCTGTAGATGAGACCTTGGCCTGCTGGAGGCCACTCTGTGACACCTGATTTGCAAGCCACTCTTCCAGCTGCGTGTAAGAAGCACTGATATGGAACACACCACGAGATCCATAGGATTTACAGGATACATGCACCAGACATAGTCCATGGCTTGCCTACCAGGCCCTTTGCTATTGCCTTACATAATTCCATGTTGTGGGATGCTTGTGGGAAGAAGGTCCCAATCAGCAGCCCTCAAAATCGAGGAGTTAACTTTCCACTGGAAAAAGAGATCTGTTACAGTGCAAACCTGTGACTTCATCACAATAAGAAGTTAATAGCAGCAACCTGCCCCCACCCACACGTGTTGTATAATAACTCAGTGGTTGGAATCTTGGGGTTTATACTTCAAAAAGCTCCAATCCACATCTTGGGAGTGAACAGTAAACACCAGGCTCAGGCCTCGTGCCCTGGAGGATAACACCTCTCACCTTTCCTTTTGAAGCTGAGCATAGAGCCAACAGTGCAAACCTTAGGAAGCTTGGAGCAGAGCAAATGAGAGAGTTAGGTTAGGATCTGCTCTCTGGAATACCCATAGTAGACTTGAAAGAAATGCAAAGAAAAATGTCCAGGTAGCACAAGGTGTTCTGCACACAATACAGACAGGAGGTGCAAGTGAAAGAGGCCTGGGTGCAGCAGGTTGAGTTTCCCTGAAGTACATGCAGACCAATTGCACTGGATAGTCTTAACGAGCCCAAGTTTGTGACAGGGAAGGGGACACGGTACACAGCCTTCTCCTGCTAGGAAAAGACAGGAGCCTGGCCAACAACACTGGGAATGAATTGTGTATGAACTAGGGGAGAGAGGCAATGTGACATATTATTTTACATGAGAATTTTCTAAGCAGAAAAAGAATGTTAAGATCCAGGAATCCAGATTTCTGTGCTTACAGAAGAGGGAGGATAATATTTGGCTACACTTTCATTGAGCAATTCAGAAATATATTTAATGTCCTCAAATGCACTGACACCTTGCTTCTGCCTTCAAAAGTTAATTTTGGAAAGTAGTTAACTGCTAAATTAATTCTCAAAATTCCCCAAGGACTTCTTTTATCGTTTAGGAATTAGCTAATTTCAGCTAAAAATAATGAGAAAAGATTTTTTCATTACTACATCTCAAAATTTGACTGTACGTTGTTCTAGATGCTATTATGTTAAATAGCATAATACAGGTAAACCCTTTGGACACGATTTCAATGACACCACGAATGTTTGCAGGTTAGAGAACCTCTCTCATAAAAGCATTTGATGATTCCCTAGATAACTTCTTGTGTGGTAGGGGTAGTAGCACAATCAAGAGGTTCCGTAGCCCTCTCTCACCTATCCCAACTATGGCATCTCCTTGCCAGCAGAAGGACTCCCCGCTGGGCAGTCCTCAGGTGACCTGACAACTCATGGTACTTCACTGGGGACAAAAGGGAGCATCGAATCTGGCAGAAGTTCAGACTGACTCCCCTCCCCTGTTCCCTCCCACTGCCCCAGAGAGGAAGCACAGGTGAGTGTCCCAGCTCTGGGAAGCACGAGGTGACCATCAGGTAGAGGCAAGGATAAGGACACACACGGCATTACAGACACAGGAGGCTCTAATAACAACAGACACCTATTTTTTTCCTTTCTTTACATTTGGTTTCATGAGGTATTACTTTATGATTTCTTTATGCATTCTATAAATAACCATTCCTGTTTCTGATTTAAGGAAGTAGTTAAATAAACTGCACTGATATGAATTATGCATTATTAAATGCAGAGCTTCCTCCTGCTAGTCTGTACCCTGCTATTGCACAATCAGCACTTTTTCCTGATGCAACCAGCAGCGCTCTCTCGCAATGCCACTTCGAAATCAGAGCACATAGTACGAAATCTCTCACACTGTATAAATAGTTGGATTATGAAACTATCCTTCACTGAGATACTTTAACACCTAACCATCTTTACTTGTAGATTTGACATAATTTTCAATTCATAACTCATCTCATTCTTAACCCCCCACCTGTCTGAAATCCGTGAACTTTATATAAACTCCAAATGAACTCTCCATATGTAGAAGACTTTCCTTGATTGTTTTTGTAATCTACGAAAAAGAATTTTGCATCTTAACACTTAAGAAAATAATATAACCCCCTTCCATTACAACTGTATTGCAGGAAAAGAGAGGTAAAAAAAAAGACTAACCTGCATACACGAGCATGGTGATGAGGAGAGCAAGCAAATGGACTCTGTACTTGGGAGTAACGCTTTCTGCTCGCAGGACTGCCAGCTGGAACACGACAGAAAAGAGCAGTTCTATGCAGAACGCCTGCATCTCTGTAGTCTGCATGGGGCTGCTGCAGCCCTGCGAGAGTGCGCCGAGATGTGGCTCTGCCATCTCCAGACTCCAGATAAAGTGCATGAACGCCCTGGCAAGCACTGCAGCCACGAACTGCGCGGCGATCTTGAGTCCCCCCATCCTGGGGGAGGTCGCGCCGCCCCACATGGGCTGCAGGGTCCCGCAAGGATTGCAGGTGCTGCCCGCCAGGGTCAGGCCGTGCAGGACGGTGAAGCCGTAGGTAAGGGTGAGTGCTGTGTGCGGCTTCGGCTCCACGTTGCCGAGCAGGCTCAGCTCGTTCGTGCAGGCACATATCTGGAAGGTGCTGAACATCTCCAGGAGGAAGGCGAAGAGGCGCGGGCGGGAGCGCAGCCGGCGGCGGGTCAGCCTTCGGCACAGCGCCACGGCGCCCACCACGCCGGACATCAGCAGCAAGGAGCTCCCGAGCCCACCCACAGCCATGCCCGCGGCGTCACAGGCCCCACGGCTCGCAGGAGGTCCAGCCCCGCCACCTGCGGGGAAAAGAAAGCAAGAGCGAGAGGCAAAATGCCCACCCTTGCCCTCCGACGCAGAGACAGCTTCTGCCCCCACCTGCGAAGCACCTGACTCACCCCCGGCTTGGCGGAGCAAAGGGCAGGGCTGCGGGCACGGCGATCCCGCTTCCTGCCAGGGCAGGGGTAGGAGAAGGGAGGTCTCTCGGTGCGGTGCAGAAGCGCGGCGCGGGCAGGGGGCTCAGCGCGCCCTCAGCCCCTCCGCCCCGGGGCGGACGGAGCTGCCTTCTCTCTCCCCGCAGCCTGCCGGGCCTGCGCCGCCGCCCGCGGGGAACGGGAGGCGAGCCGATGTCCCCGCGGGACCGGCGGGATCGGTGCGCGACGTCCCCGCGGACTGCGAGCGCCGACCCGGCACCGGCAGCGGCACCGGCACCGCTCAGGGCGCGCCGCCCCCTCCGGCGGCACCGCGCATGCGGCCGGGCGGGAGCGGCGGCGGGAGGGCAGAGCCGGGGGGCAAGCATGGGGGGCACCGCCGGGCCGGGGCAAGCACGGGGAACACTGCAGAAGGCAGACTCGGTGGCACCGTCGGGCTGGGGCAAACACGGGGAACACCGCCGGGGACCAGTCCGGGTGTCACCGCTGGGGCCAAACACAGGTGGCACCGCCGGGGGTGGTCCTGGGTGCCACCGCCGGGCCGGGGCAAACACGGGGGGCACTGCCGGGAGCAAACATGGGTGGCACCGCCAGGGGCAAACACGGGGAGCACCGCCGGGCCGGGACAAACACGGGGGGCACTGCAGAAGGCAGACTCGGTGGTATCGCCGGGGACAAACATGGGTGGCACCGCCGGGGTGGGGCAAACACGGGTGGCACCGCCGGGGGTAGCCCTGGGTGGCACCGACGGGGCAGACATGGGTGGCACCGCCGGGCTGGGGCAAACACAGGCATCCTCTCCGGGGGCAGCCCGGGTGTCACCGCGGGGCTGAACAAGCCCAGGTGTTACCGCCGGGGCCGAACACAGGTGTCACCGCCGGCAAAACTGAGGTTCCTCAGCCCGCGGGGCGCCACAAGGCAGTGACTGCGCGCTGGAGAGAGAGACGCATTGATTGACTATTTCGGAGTTGCCCAGCCCGGGTGCCGGCTGCTGGTGACCCACGAAGCAAGCATGCCAACTCTCAAAAGGTTTTTTTCCTGTTTATACATTTTAGCAAACAAAAGGCGTTAAAGAATCACGGGATCAATTCAATTAGAGAACACCTCTGAGACTGTCGAGTCCAAGCCATGACTGAACAACCACGATGCAAACTCGACTATGGCACTGAGTGGCATATCCAGTCTTCCCTTAAACACCTCCAGGGGTGGCAACTCCTGGGCAGCCCATTCCAATGTCTGATCACCCTTGCAGGGTGACAAGGCTGGTGAAGGGTCTGGAGCTCAAGTCCTGTGAGAAGCAGGTGAGGGAGCTGGGGTTGTTCAGCCTGGAGAAGAGGAGGCTCAGTGGAGACCTCATCACTCTCTGCAACTACCTGAAAGGAGGCAGTAGCCAGGTGGGTAGTGGTCTCTATCCCAGGCAACAAGCAGTAGGACAGGAGGGCACAGTCTTAAGGTGCACCAGGGGAAGTTTAGGTTAAACATTAGGATGAATTCATAGAAAGAGTGATTGGGCATTGGAACAGGCTGTCCAGGGAGGTGGTGGAGTCACTGTTCCAGTAGGTGTTCAAGAAAAGACTGAATGTGGCACTCAGTGCCCCTTGGTCTTAGTAGACAAGGTGGTGTTGGGGGGAAATAGGTTGGATTCAATTACCTCAGAGGTGTTTTCCAGCCTAGCTGATTCTGTGAAGAAATTCTTACTAATGTCCCACCTAAGCCTCCCCTGGCACAGTTTAAGACTGTCCGTTTGCCCTGTCGCTTGTTACCTGGGAGAAGAGACCAACCCACACCTGACTACAACCTCCTTTCAGGTAGTTGTACGGAACGATAAGGTCCACCCCCAGCCTTGTTTTTTCCAGGCTAAACACCCCCACCTCTCTCAGCCCCTACTTCTAATACTTGTTCATTGGCTACAAGTTACATAGTTCTCTTATTAATTAGTACTCTACCTTCTGTTGCTTAATGATTCTCTCCCTTCTCATGCTAATTACTCCACATGTTCAATCTTCCTCTCCCTCTGGGTCTGTGGGTTTCTTGGGTCGGTGGTGCCTGAGTTGATAATCCTGATCTCCCCCTGCTGGAACTCCCTTTCACCAGCCAGAGCTGATTCAGCACAGCTGCTGAGTTGTCTTTATTAGTTTATTCCTTATCTTGGGAGTTGTGCCAAGTGTCCTTGTGGCCTGTGAATTCTGCATTCTTTGAGTCTGCTATCAGTAGTACATCCTTCTCCTCAAGCTTTGTTACCCTCCCCCTGGGTCTGAGGTCATTGAAACACGTGGAGCCCTAAACTCTTAACAAGGTAATTCTACCCATAAGTAATGTGTCTTTCTAACACCTGTACTTCACTTAGACCTTGCTTGTCAGCTGCTTTTGGTTTCACAGATTAAATCTCCTTTCCTCATGACTATGTTTGAAAGTATACAAAGATTAAACATCAAAGAACATTCTTTCTTAAGAAAACTTATATTTTCCATGTTTTGCAAGAAGAGGGATTTCTTTTCTGCGTTCCTGGGAACCTGGCAGTGAAAAAACCAGGTGCACATGTTGCTTCAGACTCTTCCTCCCACTCACTTGCTGGGAGAAGGCGTTTGACAGAATGCCCAGAGAAGGCAGGTGGTGATTGTTGGGCTTCTCCAGTGGAAGTAGCACTAAAAATAGGCATCGTCCTCATCCTGCAGCATGTTGGTATGCTGCCTTTCATAGAAGGTCCCAAAGGGCCTTGGGATGGTCCTAGAGAAACAGGCATGGCCTCCTTTAGGGTAATTCTTTGAGCCTGGTAACTGAGAAGGGTAACTGGGAAACACTTCCTGTCCTGTTAGGCAGGCCAGGGCTGGGTTTTCCTTCAGTCTCTCTCTGCAGTGCTATTTTGCAGTGTTCAGAATGGGTTGTACCTCTCAACAGAGTGTTTTTCTGGTGGGGAGAGAGAAATGCCTGGGCTCCGAGCACACAAATGGCTGTGCCATGTGACCCTGGATGTGTGCTAGTTTTCACCCTCATAAAATAAGAATAAATGTATTTTGTTGTGCTTTTTTCCTGCTTTTCATCCTGTCACTGACTGGTGATTTTTTAGGATTGCTGAAATCCTGATGTTATGAACTCTAAAACTGAAGCACTGCAAGCAGCAGTAACCACTGTGCTGCAGTTCAATGCACCTGTGAGGAGGGGCAAATGCTGAATATTTTTTCAGAATTCCTGTATCCGGTATTTTTGCCACAAGGTGGCATCATTGACAGCTTATTAGGCCTCACAGAAATGACTTTTTGCCCGATCAAGGTCCATGTATCACTCAATACAGTGTATTTCTTGCAAGGAGGCAATACGCAAATATATTGTTTCCAAGCAACAAAAGCAAACCCTTACTTTTAGTTGAAGGTCAGCCTACTATAAAGATCAAAGTTGAAAAATGCAGAATTATTTTCTAGGAGGGAGTGAGAAGCTCTTTCTCATTGCCAGAAATGTAGGACCATCAAGACAGCTGGGCTTAAAAAGTTTGAGGATAAAAGAATATTTGGAAGGCTCAGTTTCCCAGAGGATCATTTGGCTTTGAGAAATAGGGGTGTTTTTAACAAGCCAGGGGAAAAATCAGGAGTTGAACAGTGATAATGTAAAGAGAGGAAAGGAGAAAATGACAGAGTGGTTAATATTTGGGTTTTGTTGTTTGTACAAGACTAGATGTCAAGAAACGTGAGTGAGGCAAGGCAGCAGATATGATTGTGTTAAGTCATTACATAAGTCCCAGTGCACCTCTGTGGAAACCATGCATTGAAGCAATTGCTTTTCTCAGCAGAGATGTTCTGTAGCTGTAAGATGGAAATAAAAATCCCAATCATATCCTTTACATATTTAAGACTTTGGACGAAATTACGGAATGTCCTGTTAGAAGTAAGGCTCAGAATAAGAAAACAGGCTTTTAATATATACCGAGACTCCTCTGTTTTCTTTGGGGTTTTGGTTTTGGGATTTTTTTCTCTCACCACAGCTTTATGCACTCAGTTCTGAATTCACTGGTGACCATGTACAATTATGGATGTGGTCAGCACTAACTTGGAAAAACTATCTTCCATTTTTTATTTCCTACCAGTGGTATTGCAGTTTTTATTAAATTCTTGAATTAAGGTGACATGTAGAGACTGGAGTGTGTTGGTCTAGGAGCATTCTTGCACATGCTAAAAATGAGTCTCAGAAGAGCTTATTTTCCAAGGCAATAAAGCAGAAAAATGCTGGTAATAGCTTTATGTGTTATTTGGGAATGATTTGGGAATTTGGTATTCCTTTACTTAGACAGCTAAGCACAGTCACGTGTGTTGTTCCTGTCCTTAAAGGTTGCCAAAGAACATACAAATTATTGCTAGTCTCCTTCTGAGCCTTAGTTACTTATGTATGTCACCAGTCATGAATTGATCATTTTAAAATAGACTAATAAGGTAGATTTTGATTTAATAGCACACTCTCGAGGTGGATTACTGAAGTTGGAAGTGATTGTTTGGGGTTTTTTTCCTTTTTTTTTTAGTATAGTTGGTGCTAATGACGTGAATAAAGGGTCAAACAAGCTCTAATTATCTGTATGACCAGCTGCACCTTCCCAGTGTGCATAGAACTGTATTTTTTTACCACCAGAGGGTAGTGTCATCCCAAACAATTGCTGTTGTGTTGATGTACTCCTATAGCAGCTTTATTTTGTGTTTTGCCACTGGGAGGGGAGAATATAGATCTTCTACATACAAGTTCAAGCCCTTAATTTTGCAATTTCTAAAAATGAGTGTTCAAGCTTGAAATGTCTTTTAAAATTCATTTTACACTGTATAGTTTTTTGATACTGAATGAGTTTGGCTCATCAGTTTCTTCTTCCTTGTGGCACTGCTGGCTCCATGTCTCATTCCAGGTTGTCCTTTGGTCTGCTCTCTCCTCTGTGTACAAGATTCCCTCAGATTCCTGCCTGCTCTATACCAGGGCATATATAGCTTCCCTTTTCCGTGAAACATCCCATTTTCTTTTCTCCTCATTTCAGAGTCCTTCCACATCCTTTTCTCCCATTTTCCCTTCCATGCATATCAGTCCTTGAATTTTCTTTCCTATTTGTGTGTATTCCTACTTTCCTACTTTGTATTTCCTACTTCTCTTCTACTTCCTGCTTTTTCTGTATGCAGTTAACTGTTCTTAGCTCTGTGTATGGTTGCAGCTCCCTTCCTTCCTAAAATTCCCTCACCTATTTCCTTTCCCCATGGGAGGCTGAGTCATTTGGAGGGTATCAACATGCCAAGAATTCTTGAATGGATTTTGCAGAGGTGAAATTGGGCATTATCATGCTGGAAAATGCTGGCAAACGCTTCCATCACATTAATGTTAATGAGTAATTGCAGAGGAGCTGAATCTGTAGTTTAAGTAATTATATGCCAGGGAATCAATGCACCCCCGTTTTCTTTGTTGTGGTTTAGCTGGTTTTCCCCCAAATTAGTAGATTTCCAATGGTATTTAAAGCTTTATTGGAAATTGATTAGTTACAGAAAGTAAAAGTAGTCACAGTGCCTCCAAACAGAAAATCCTTGTTGAGCACAAGCCTGAGCAAGCTCAGGCACAACTTCAGAACAGTCTTTCTTAGCAAGCCCCTGCAGAGGCTTAGGACATTTTCCCTTTCCGGCTGCTTTTCCCAGCAGTTGGAGGATGGTGCCAGGATCTGCACCAGAGGGCAGTGGGAAGCTCCACTGTCCCTGTACTGCTGTGCAGACAGGAATCCTGGTGCACGGGCGATAGGAAAGAGCCAGGGATGATGTCATCAGGGGAATTTCTCAGGCTGAGCTCTCAGACAATACACTTCAGAGTGTTTGGTTCGAGGGCAAGGAATGCCACTGCCTGTGTGGGCTGTTGCCATGAGGGTCTGGAGAGGGCATTGCAGAAAGTGCACAGACTCTTTCGAACTCTGATGGCCCCAGCAAATTAAACAGCACCAGGGATGTTCCTGAGCATGGAACTCAGTTGTTTCTACTCTCATTAATCCTTACATGGTTTTAACCTGGGCCAATGAAGAGTGTTCCAAAATCATAGAATAGAATCATGGAATCAGTTGGGTTGGAAAAGACCTCCGAGATCATCAAGTCCAACCCTTAAACCAACCCCACTTTGATTACCAGATCATGGCACTCAGTGCCACGTCCAGTCTCACCTTAAAAACCTCCAGGGATGGGGAATCCACCACCTCTCTGGGCAGGCCATTTCAGTGCCCGATTACTCTCTCTGGAAAGAATTTTTTTCTGATCTCCAACTTCAATTTCCCCTGGCAGAGCTTGAGCCCGTGCCCCCTTGTCCTATTGCTGAGTGCCTGGGAGAAGAGACCAACCCCCACCTGGCTGGAACTTCCCTTCAGGTAGTTGTAGACAGTGATGAGGTCACCTCTGAGCCTCCTCTTCTCCAGGCTAAACACCCCCAGCTCCCTCAGCTTCTCCTCACAGGACTTGTGCTCCAGTCCCTTCACCAGCCTTGTTGCTCTTCTCTGGACCCGCTCCAGCCCCTCAATATCTTTCCTGAACTGAGGGACCCAGAACTGAACACAACACTCAAGGTGTGGCCTCACCAATGCAGAGTACAGGGGAAGGATCACTGCCCTGGGCCTGCTGGCCACGCTATTTTTGATACAGGACAGGATCCCATTGGCCTTCTTGGCCACCTGGGCACATTGTTGGCTCATGTTCAGTCTCCTGTCAATCCATATATTCCAGAGTGCGGCTTCGGGGGTACATCCTGCTGTCCCCAACAGGCAGACTGTGTGCTTTCACTGACTTTCTGAGGCTTTCCTAGAGTGGACATTGGATGTCCTGAGGCAGCTGACCTCAGGGGGAGAGACTGGGCACAGGCTTGTTTAATTTACTAATGTGAGTGTAATCACAGTGACTAGGCCCAGCCATTGGACTGAAGATTTGTTTTTGCAAACCCTGTTTGGTTTAGGCAGCAGCAACTGAGGGGAGGTTACCCCTGTCTGTTCCCCCACTCTGCTACCAAAGGTTACTGCTTCTTACAAAAGGGCCAGAAGGTTTATTTGCTCTTCAGTCATGACTGGCCACCTTGCACCGTAATTGAGTTAGACCACTGATTCCTGTTTCCTGGTCATGCTGTTAGCTTTGTTGTGAAGGACTTTTTTTTCTAAAAATGTAACAATGTTATTTGATGAGGTGAATCATGGAGAATGAAGTTTCTAAACCACCTGGCGTTCATAATCTCTGAAGCAACAAGATATATACAAATTAATATAAATAAAATCACTATTCCACAGTAATAGACACAGCTTTCTACATTATACCTAACCAGATATTTTGTTGTAGAAACCTACCTATTACCACAGTAGGGTGTGTGGAATTAGGATTCTAAAGAACATTTCTAATACAGTTGGAGCAAAAATAAATTAATTTTAAGTAATGATGGTTCAAAGGCAGGTCCTGTTGGTAAAAGATCATTGCATTAACTGATGCTTTATTTTCTTATGACCTCTACAGTATTTCTCTTCTTCTCCTGAGACCAAGATCCAGAATTCAAGTAAATCTGACAGTTTTGAATTTAAAATCAGAAGGATCTAACTTTCCTGGTTTTGAAGACAAGCTCACAAGCAGAATCCTAGAATCCTAGAACGGTTTGGGTTGAAATGGACCTTAGGGATCATGTCCTTCCAACCCCCTGCTATAGGCAGGGACACCTTCCACTAGACCAGGTTGCTTAGGGCCCTCTTCAGTCTGGCCTTGAAAACTTTCAGGGATGGGGCAGCCATAAATTCTCTGGGCAACCCATTCCAGTGCCTCACCACCCTCACAGGGAAGAATTTCCTCCTAACATCTAATCTAAATGTACCTTCTGTCTGTTTAAAGCAGTTTCTCCTTGTCCTATCACTACATGCCTTCAAACAAAGTTCCTCTCCAGCTCTGTTGTAGCCTGTTTAGGTACTGGGAAGTTCTGAGTATCTCCCAGAGCATTCCCTTTTCTAGGCTGAACAGCCCAAACTAACTCTTTCAGCCTGTCTCTATAGCAGAGGTGCTACAGCTCTCTAAGAGTCTTTGTGGCCTCCTCTGGACCCGCTCCAGTGGGTCCATCTCCTTCTTAAGGCCCTAGAGCTGGATACAACACTGCAAGTGGGGCCCCACCAGAGCAGAGTAGAAGGAGGAGGTCTCCTCCCTTGCCCTGCTGGCCGCACTGCTCCTGATACAGCCCAGGACATGGTTGGCTTTCTGTGCTGCAAATGCATACTGCTGGCTCCTGCTGAGCTTCTTGTCAACCAACACTCCCAAGTCCTTCTCCTCAGGACTGCTCTCAGTCCCTTCATCCCTCAGCCTCTCTTTGTGTTTGAGACTGCTCCGCTTCATATGCAGGACCTTGAACTTGGCTTTGTTGAACTTCATGAGGTTGGCATTGGCCCTTAATCCACCTTAATCAGAAACAAAAAAGCTAAGAGCAGATAAAAACTTCACATTTTTTAAAGGTTCTTGATTTTTAAGGCCGTTTCTGGTCTTCTGTTTGTTTTTTTCCCCTTGTCTGGATAATGTAATACAGAATCATCCTTGGCTTTGCCTTTCTTAACTGTTCATGTTAGCTGTCACAGCCCCATTCATGATAGCACAGTGACAATTGGTAATGAAAATTGCACAGTGCACAGTCCTTCATATTTTGTTCCCATCACGTTACTTTCCATCTGTTTGAAGCTTGTTCCAGAATCAAACTGCTTGCCTTAAAACATGGTCCTATATTGAACAAGGAGTTCATGATGTGAATCCTTACTCTCTCGATATATCTGTTACATCCAACATTCTAAGTGTTTTTTAAGGTGCTTATGAACATACTGTACTTCATTATGTGAGGTAACACAGAACCATATTTTAAGAATTGTGAATGCCGAAAAACTAGTAGAAGACCCTGAGCTGATATGACTCATTTACAAGTGTATTTAGGACAACTGACTCCAAAACAACCAACTGAGATCTCTGTTTTTGTTTATTATGCACAGTGCCATAGATCAACAAAAATTATCATTGCTTTGTTATCTTTTACCTGTGTGTCCTAGTTCAGCAGGTGGGACCAGTTATCACTGTCTGGGGGTCATCAAAGCTGTGTATTCTACCCCCTCTATTCATTTCCCAAGGAGAATGGACCATTAGCAGCAGCTCCCCAGGGAGTCATTAGCACCTTCACACCCAGCCTGAGGGAACGGCTGTTAATGGGCCATCAACAGTTATGGGATACCCCGTGACTCACAGAGTTCATCACCCATTGTGTGAGTTCCTGCCCTGGGGGAGGGACTGGGTGCTCCCTGGGGGTACATAAGTGGGGCGGTAGGAAGACCTCGGGAACCATTAGTCAGATTCAGAGGAACAGCAGGACCTCAACAGGAGGAGATCACCACTCTCATCCAGACTACAGCCATCACCTGCACCAACAGGTTTGTTCACTTCCTTTTGGCTTTGGGGGAACCATGTGGATCTCAGCACAAAGGCTAACAAACCCCTTTGGGTTTGTGCCCCAGGACACTGGGTTATACTGCTGGGTTTTGTGAGTTGAAAGCAATTTCTCCTGGTGCTGTTGTATTTATTGTAATATCTTTCATTAAATTGTAACTCTGACTTATAATCTCTCTTGTGGTGGGTCCATTTCTCCTGCTGGTTTACCTTTAAACCAGCACACTGTGGTTGTTTCCATATAAAAAAAAAGTTTAAGAGCAAAACACAATATTCTGCTGAACTTGTGAAAAAGATACATTACTGAATTCCAGTTGCTCCCATGGATAATTAACTTTCTCTATAACGTGCCATAGAACAGAACCAACAAAGAAACTGACATTGTGATTTAGAGTAGCTCCAGTGAATATTTTTGTACAAATATAGTTTGAGGGCTAGAAAGGTTAAGAGGGTCTGTATTGTTTCATGTCACTCTAAAATATATTTAATATGTATTTGTGTTTTGCATGGCTGGGTTAGAGACTTGGAATCCCAGCAGTCTTTTAGCATTCTGTCTTAACACTCTGGAAAGTTTTCAGCCTGGTTCACTCTTGGTTTCATCTTTCTCTTTCATGTATCTGAGTTGTGAGTGGCATTCACTATATTCTGTGATTAGGAGGGCTTGTACTAGCTGTGTTCCCTCTTGCACTTGCTACCAAAGCAGTGTTTTGGCCTGGGCAAAGCACTTCTTGAATTAAAGTTTGATTGTAAGTAAACTTTGTACTCAAGTATAAATTGTCTCCCTCTAGGATGTTGGCACACATCTGTCAAGTGCCCTTCTGAACCAGTAATCAGACATCACATTCGCTTGACATGTATAAGAGCATTTATCAAAAATATATGTTAGAAAGCGTGGCAGAAACTTCTTTGTGGGAAAGAAGTGAGTTCTTTTATTCTCCCTCTCTCAGTTGTTAGTGATAATGACTCATGTGTTGCTTATAGCCTCAAAAGTACAATAGCAGTAGTTCAGAAACCAAATGGGAGCTCTGCTTTTCTTTATGAACAGGTGATGAAAGATTTTAAGAGAAGAAAGGAAGCAGCCCATCTTAGAAGGATTTGAGTCAGACAGCTGCAGCAGCAAGCTTGACCAAAGGTGAGTGGAAAACCAGACACAAAGGGAACAATCACAACGTTTAGTTGTCTCTGATGTTGTCTACCTCTGGTGTCAAAGAAAAGATTGTGTAACTGTGGAAAAGGAACATGACTCTTACTTATGCCTGGTTTTATGTTTGTGCCCTTGCTTTGAGCTGTACCATGTCTATGTCCGTTGTGGTTCCCTTTGGAGAGAGCATTTTGTAAGTTCATCTTTGCTGGCATCCTTGTTGATAAGAAGGTACATTTGTTCACTGCTCCTGATGCCACAAAGCTGAAGAAAAGGAAAACTTCAGTGTCAGACAGGAAGGTCAATTTGAGTGAGTGGCTCCCTGTGGCAGAAGTTTATATTAGTGAAGTTGTTGCTTCTAGCAATAGGAGACATCTCATGCCTGTTTATCATTGCATTCATGTGATTGCTTTGGAAGTTTAATAAGATTAAAGCTTTATTAACACAACTGTGTTTCTTTCGCTTCACTCAAGCAGATACAGTACTTTGTGGGGGATTATCACATCTTTTGTTTGCTATTCTTTGTACTTAAATATATGTACTTTTTTCCAGTGTAAGAAGAGTTGTTGAGTGGATGACCCTTTCTATAAAGGCATCCCAATTTATTTGTGAGAGATGAAGTAATGTAGTAGCACAGCATGTATGCTAGTCAAGAGAGGTGCAGTCTAATCCTATTGCATAATCATGTATTGGGGACCTTTTTTGATTCACGCTTTGTCTGCCTGCAGCCTTCTACTTGTCAATTGGCAGTGTCAGCTCTTGGGTGGATGGGTCATCATTGCCATATAGCATGCAATCAGATCTCAGATGGGATCTCTCACCCTAATGTAATATAAATAATTAGAAATTACAATGATAGTGGAATATTTCATGAACATTAAAATCATGTTTCACAACACTGGTACAAGATGCAGTAAAATATTGCTCATTTTACTGAGTAATAAATCAATAGATAGTTAAATGCCTTGTCTGGGATGACAGTAAGGCTGTGGATTATGTGGAGCAGCATCTAGGCCTCTTGGCTCCCAAGTTTGTACTGTAATCACTAAATCAAAGTATCAACACCCCTGCCCCCTCCAGATATTCCCTCCAGCCACTTCAAGTTCTTGGTAAACCTGAGAACTGTGATATCACAAAGTGTAATAGAGCTTGTGTACGTAGAACACATAGTCTGTGCTCAGGGACTGGGTATGATTTAGTTGGCTTTTCCTTACCTTCAGCTGCTCCTGCTTGAATATTCTGGGCCTAAAAAATGAACAGTGGGTTTGATATTTGCTGTGGACATGCTGGGTCCAAGCTGAATCACCTGGAGTTTTGGAAGTTTTCATAAGGGGGAGAAGGCGGCACAGAGTACCAAGAGACTTTTTTTTTCCTCAGTAAGATGTTAGGCATCATCCTTCAAGACAGATAATAGGAGGTTACTTGAAGGACAGCATTGAGACACCAGATCTTAGAAACAAGTTCTGTGTCAAGCCTGCCAATTCTCAATTATTTTGTTTCTACCTTTGTATGAGTTTTAGCCTGTTGAGAGGTGCCACATTAAAGTCTCTGCAACCTGAACTTCCATGTCTTTAAACAAAGACTGGGTTGGTGTGAAATTCAGCCAGTGCATAACTAAAGAGATCTGCTAATTTTCTGTAATGCCACTGGTTTCCCAGAATTGAAGCTTTTGCTATAAACACGCAGTTTCTTCCACCTTCCTGATTTCTATCCTGCAGGATTTAAAAAAACAATTCAGGATGTGACTGAAATGAGTTTCCAGAAATCTTTGGGAAAAATAATTCTGACAAATGTGAATGGATACCTTTCTGCTCAATGGGTAACACTTCTGAACTTAACAAGTGAAATAGTTTCATTTTAGTTGGAATCTCATTCAGGAATGTGCCATCACCATTTCCCAGTCTGCTTAGGGGCCAAGTAACCCTGAAAAATGACAATTTAAAAATTGATAGAAAGAGTGGCAGGAGCAGTGACAACTGTGCTGCTTAGATAACCACTTAGATCTAATAAAAAGAAATGTCTTTATAGGCTTGTCAAGAGAGCAGTAATACAATACAAACTTATGAAAACAATAAATGAACAATATTTTCAGAAGTAATTTTCAGGCAAGACAGAATTTGCTAATTAAATTTATCAAAGACATGGAATTGGAAGACAATGTCAAAATGAAGAAGAACTGACACATCATATAAGAAGCACTGCATAACCTCTAGGACTGGAGTAAAGAAATCACAAAGCCATTTACTTGGGATGAGGGAAAAAAAGTCTGAAAGAAGAGAGGAGATTTGCAAAAAAGTAGCAATAAAACATCTGGATTCAGTTGCCAGCTGCCAGTGTGCTGGGGACCAGCTGTAAGATGTGCCCAGATGAAGGTAAATGAAATCTTGAAATGTCTCTGGTTGCTTTTTCAGAATATGTGGAAGAAGCCAATGCTCCACAGAGAGGTGACCTGTTTACTGTGAAAGACAATACTGACACAAGAAGAAATGGAAGGATGTAAGTGTGAAATGCAAAGTAGGCGAATATTTCTAAGCCAAAACCCAAGCACATTTATTTTAAGCTTTGATTCCCATGCCTCTAGTAGCAGAAAACATGAATTCATGCAAGGATTTCTTTCCAGTCATGTTATGTTCGCAGAATCCCAGCTGAAAAATGTGCAGACTTATTTATTGTCAATAATACTTTTCCTTACTAAAATACAACAACCTCCAAGGAACCTGGGAAGTAACCTTACCAATTCTATCAGGGTTCACGAGGCTGTGCCAGAACACAACTGACCCTGTGTAGTTTGTCTAAACAATAAATATAAATGGAAAGTGGGCATTTTAATTCAGCTGAGGATCACACAGAGGATCTCAGTAATGCAATGTCTCTCCCTGTCTCCTCTTGGCAGAATCCTCAGCCCAACCTCTGAAAAGTAAAATCAGACCCAAATAGGACAGGGGAAAACGACTTGCATGTCAGAGCAAAACCGAAACTGAAGGTCAGCAAAGGGAGAAAGGTGTGTGTTTTCTTCTAGGAGTAAATGTACCATATACCTTAAAAGAACAGAACCTGAGCCTTTTTTATGAGTTAATGCTTAAAAGAAGTCTTAGTTATGGAGGATTCTGCATCAGGGTTTGCAAAAGTGCTCACTCCAGACAAAATCCACAGTCTCAAACTAGTCAACAACCAATAACAAAGATAATAAGTGCTTAAAATTCCAAGACATAGATTTATAATGAACCCATAGTTTGTTAACATTACATGGAAGTTGAATCCTGCTGGCTCTGATGAAAACAGTGTGGAAAAAGAAATAATTTAAAAGGTAGCCTTTTTTTTTTTTTGCTAAAAGATGCAATGCATTCAAAACATACTTAAACATTTTCAAAACATAATAATTAGCTGCATGGATCTCCTTGGGTGGAGTATTCAATAAGTATGTACGAAAACCTAATTCCTTCTTTTAGTGCCTACAATCTGAGATGAATCTACTGAACTGATGTCAAGGGCCAGTAGTCCATAACATTGCAAATTTCTTTAGAAGTGTGACTGATATGTTACCAGAGTAATCATAGCTCATATGCAGACCATGAAAAAGCATAAGTTTCAATAAAAATAATATTTTTCCTTTAACAAGTTGTAATAGGACCTTTGTATTCAGACTATTTAGTTTTAATTAACTCTAATGTTTTTCAGCCAAGGATCTGTCTTGGGCTGACTCATCCCTACTTCCCCCTGAAATTTCAGCCAGAGCTGTTCAGTCAGTTCCCAGTATGAAATAAAGAAGAATAGGTTGTTTTTCAGTGTTAAAGTGTCTTAGAAGCTCAGATGCTTTTGTGGAGGTTTTTTTGGTTTTTTTGTTTAGCAAGAAAATGGACTATGTGTCAAGACTGTGCCTCTTGTGCCTGTGAAAATTGACCTAAATTTGGCCAAGTCAGAAGGTTTTAAAAAAGAATCTCACTTCTCATGTTCTAAGGAGATGTGTTGAACTTCAACAGTAAAATAAAGCAGTGGGTGGGAAAATGACAGAGACTGGATGAGAAGGTGATGGGAGAGAGGGGACATAAACAGGAAACTAGGACTGGCCTTAGGAAGGTGTTGGATTGGCTGTGGGGGTGTAGAGAAAGATTTACCTAAACAGTCTGGTGTGCGTGGGGACAAATATATTGGACAAACAAAACAGAAATGACAGATGTATGGGAAGCAAGAAGCTGAGACTGAGCAAGAGATGTTCCCTGTAGGACTGGAGAGATTACTCCTCCACCTTCTAGGATATTACAAAAATAAGAAAGAAAAAATGAGATTCTATTATGATGAAAATCATAGAAAACTATCAAATAAAGTAGTATTTTCTATCTTCAGGTTTGGCCAGCTTGCAGCAAATATAACTTTGGAACATAAATGAAATTAGAAGGAAAAAAGATATTGAGCTGCAGTTGCTTTAAAAGGTGGATTACTGACATATCCATGAAACACCTAAATTATGGTTTTGTACATTTATCATGGTAAGATCTGTATTTCAGAAGGAGACTCAGTTCACTTAAAAGACTCAGATTACATAAACTTGGTGCATGAAGGCAAATGACATCAACCTCCTCCTGAGTGAGTGTTGTTCTTTTTGTCAACCAAATAAGGAAGCGGAGGTCTGTGGAAAAACATCACCAACCCAGAGAATTAAAATCCATTATGGGGTATATATGCAAAGGGCAATAATTAAGGTGATGCAGGTGACATTCACGTTGGCATTTTGCAGCCTTCAAATGCTTAGATTTGCAAATTTCATTAGTGTTCTTTTTAGCCTCCTTTTTGAGTGTTTAATTAACTTTGTCTATTGTTTGCATAGAGGTAGAGCTTGGAAGCCCTAGGCAAGGATTCTAAGGCTTTGCAGTCACAACACAGAATAGCTGTCAGAAGCCCAGATTCTTCAGTTACTACTGACTTGGACTACATTTGAAAAACTGAGCTGTATAAACTTTGTCTGGGAACATGAATAGCGGTGTGTAGTCCCTGACTTGCATATTTAGACTGTGTGCTTTTCAGTACTGATGATATATTATCTTTGTACAATTTCTACTACCCTTTGATGCCACCTTAGGACTCTAAATTCTGTGCTGATAAAGATGGTTAGTAATGTAATATAAAACTTTTAAATCCTTAAGCCTTGCTGGTGCATGTCAGAACTCCCCAGCTGGATGTTGCAGGCTGAGCACTGTTAACAGACAATAGGGATTGTCATTTGGTTTCGTTGGAAATGCTTGTGGTTTTGAAGACATTTATTCTTCTTCCCACGGAGCATGCAGTAGTGGCTGTGAAGGTTTCTGGCTTTTATGCCTTTCTTACAGTATTAGATAAGTTGCTTGGTTTTGTAACACATGAACCAGCTAGAATCATCTTCCCTGAAAATGCTTCAGTGAGTGTCACTCATCACCACATGCAGGCAGACAGGGGCAATCTGTCTTGTTCTTCATCCAGCAGTCCCCTCTGACTGAGCTGGGAGAACACGGCTTTCTCAGGTCAGGAAACTTGTCTGAGAAGCTCACTCTGTGTGGGTGCGAGCTATCGTTCTGCTGCAGCTTTCTTCAGGTCTCCAGGCGCTGATCTTGGAAGTCAATGCCTTCTTTGGCAGCTGTGTCTTGCCCTTCTTCTTGAAACTTATATGTATGTTTAATACAGGGAGATTGTGTGATACACTTCAGTTCCTGAAGTATCTTAGGAGCCTGGATAAAAGATTTAGTGGAAAGAGAAAAAAAGATAGCTGTAGGCTAAATTTGCCATGGTCTACTTGCATGGAAGTCTGTAGACTTACAACTGGAATGACTCTGGTCTAATGCGTGTGGCAAACTTGTGACTGGCAGGAGTATTTGGTTCAGATTGCAGGCATGCAGATGAACTGCAAGATCAAAACTTTCTATTCCAATTGAAATAACAAGAAAAGTAATCTCATGGGCTCAGACAAACTTTTGTTTCATCAGCTGCCTTCTTTGATCTTCTGTAAGTACCAGTGATCACACTGTAAGTGATTACTTTGTTATATAAAGGAGAAGTGCTAGTGTAGATGTTCCTAATGACTGTCCCCTCTGCCACAGAAGGTGACACCACAGCAAACAAAAGTAGTGGGCATAGCTAGCAAAACTGTTCTCTTGCAATCAAAGTGTAAATAACACTTTAACATTATGACTTCACTGCTGTATAATGCTTTCTTTGGGATTGCATTGCAAGCAAAAAGGCAAATTACTTCAAAGAAAACCCAGATCTCTATGGAGTAGAGGTCTCAAGTGGGCTAGTTCTTTATTGGCCATCCTGCAGAGCAGGCAGCAAACTGCAGCTTAACCAGTAAGTTTCTCAGGACCACTAATCTGGCCTTGATGAAAGTGGAGGCTTTACAACAAATCTGGAGAGTTTAGAGGCAAGTGGAGATCAGGCAAAAAAGTAAAAGGAGTTAACCAAAATAGATAGTATCACAACAAGGGTGTAAATTTATTTTGTAAAATAACTTATTATTGACAAGGAAAATGGGATCTCTCAGGACTTCAGTACAATGGTTGGTGTGTTGCCACAAAGAAAACTGAGTCAAATAGGCGAAAGTGAGGATTATGGCAAGAATGGTGACATAAACAGGTGAGGTCAAAGTTCCCTATTTATTTGGATTTTGCATGATTGTGTCCCATGAGCCCATGAAACTGGTTGGTTTGTGCCATGTTATCTATGTCAAACTAACAGGTTGTGAAGGAAAGGCTGATGGAAAACACGCAGATAAACAGCAAAAGGGTCTAACTGTATCTGGCTTTGCCAAGCTCTCTCTGGGTTGGCAACTAGCAGATGTCAGGGTGTTGTCACTGCCTGTGTGTAGGTTGTACATGTTTTTTGAGGCCTGTGTGATTTGGATATGCTAAATTGTCTGTGAAGAGGCTGAGCTTCACATGGTCTGCTGGTAAGTCCTGGGCAAGTGCAAATTCTGCTCTATATACTGTCTGTAAACCTACAAAAGATAACTTTTCTAGCATTTTATGAAGTAGATCAAGACTTAATTAGCTGTTTGGGAAGTGGTTTGCAGAGTGGACTTAAAAGGGGAAATCTCTCATTCCTCACACCATGCAAAGCAGTAAATTCAGCTGCATTTCTGTCCCCCCCTAAATAACTTCAAATAACAGTGCTGTTAAAAAAAAACCCAACCCAGACTCAGAAGGCTAAAGAGGAGGAACACTTTGAAAATTGAGAACTTCCTACATAGTTTTTGAGGATTTGGATTGCTTGCTGAGCTGGTTTATTTTTTAAAAGCACTTACGGTTATGCATTTAAATTTGAATTTATTTTCCCTTGCTAAGTGGCCTTCCAACCTGCTGTTGTTTTTGTGATCTTAGTCATCACATTATCTTACAGGGTTTGGGAATGAAAACAAGGAAAAGATATAGCCACTGGCAATCTCTGATCTGAATTTGTTTAATAACAGCATCTTGTTTACTTCTTTTTCATGTTTCCACACAAATCTTCTGTTCTGCAATTACATATTAAGCCTGAGGACTGTCTGCTGAAGGAAACTTAGCTCCTGTAGTGGGAAAGAACCACATGTAGTTTTTACCAAGGCTAACAAAAGCTTAAGTGGACTTACTGATGGTGTGAATATAGTAGAATATAATCTGAAGCTATTTTTAATAGCTCTAATTTCTATATGTACACAAGGTGTAGAACAAAATAGAGATCACAAAAAGAGGTGATGAACTCTTACTATCCTAATTCCTGGCATAAAATAAGTGACTATGAAGGATACTGAGCAGAGGAGGATCAGGCCCACTTAGCTTATTAGGTCTTTTTCCTGGGTGTACTTACAGTGTGTGTTTGTTACAGAGATTAGTCTTGTATCTGCAGTGCTGGATGGTTTTCTCCATTTGTACACAAGGATGTGGTACGTCTAAATAAATAAACACAATAACTCCTGCTTTTTTCAGTACCAGTGGGCATGTGTGTGTCGTGATGGAGCTGTGAGTTCAGGCTTGGCAAATTATTATTGGATCATTTAGACTGGAAATTATTATTCATAATTTGTGTTATGGTGGTGCCTACAAGCCATGGCCTTGCCATTGGGACTACTGATAAAAACATCAGGTGGAAGCCTTGATCTTGGTCTGTATAAGGCAGTGGTTCAGGTACGATTTTCATTTATGGGCATTTATTGGGATTTTGATGACTATATGGCCCAGGCTGGTTGCATGTTTTGTCTGCTTAGTTTGTAAATCTGAAATGCATCAGCCAGGGATTGTGGCATCCCTGGTGACTATGCAGGGCATACACAGGCTAACAGCAGAAAGGCTGATTCCTGTATTTTTCTGTTCATGAAGAGAGAACACAGTGAAAAATTAGGATGATTAATAAAATAAGCAGCATTTCCAGCATACCAACTGCTTCTTTGTGGCTGAGCAGGAAGGCATCATCCTGAGCCTAAATTTTATTACGGAGACTGCAGTGTTGTTCTTATGGATTTTGTAAAGTTCTTCTTGCCAAAGGACAGCATGGGAGAAAACATCACTCTGCCCGAGGGAGTTCCAGCCTGATGAATAGCAAATGGTGATACCTGGCAAACCATCACCCCCCACTGTTCCAGATACACCCTTATGCCCTGCCCGAGGGCATTCGGTGACACTGGAGATGCTGCAGCTCCTAGAGAGAAATTTCTCTGATCCACTTGAACAAAAAAATATGAGCACCATGCCACAAAGATCCTCCTTCTGTGACTGCAACTTATTGATTTTTTTTTTATTCCAGTGGTGTTCTCTGGCAGAAATATCTAAGGATCAACATGCTAATTTTTGAGCATTGTCCTATTGGAGTTTAGGTCTGTAGGTTCATAAGCATGGTCCTTCAAAATCACCAGCCCAAGTGATTTCTTCCTGGCTGGCAAAGTTTCTTGCCCTCTGAATTTTTCTTGGCAAGCAGTTTCAGCTCCTGTATTGCTCTTAATTCTACCCAGGATCCTCAGAGTAGGCATTCCTTTGCCTGCATCCAAGGAGGGTTGTGGTCTGGAGGCTGTGCTCCAGGCATATCTGCCCCACAGGGGACAGCACTGACCTGAATACACATCACAGCACTCACAGCCACTTACATCATGAAACAAGTAAATAAATGACTGCAGCATTGTAGTTAAGTAGTCAAGAAAGCTTGGATCAAGACTAGATCTCCCCTTCCCCTGGGCTATGTGCTAACACTTAGGCTCGCTCTTTTTGGCATAGTAATTTCTAATTTGTTGCACTGTGGCAAAATTTCTGCAGAATTTTTTTTGTCCTTATATCCTTGGGCACTTCCATGATTATTTGTAATTCTACTTTCATCTTTGCTTCAGGCACTGCTGGGTACACTTTGCTGAGTATTGCTATGGCAGTTTAAGCTTGCTCTGCCCCTCTGGTGAGGGCTACTGCTTCACATCCAGTTGATGGAATGAACGGATGCTTCTACCTAAGGACAAAGCCAAACAAGTAGATAGTTGATCAGGCTGCATCTGAGTTAGGACACTTGGTTTTGGAGAGGAGCAGGCAAAAGGCAGGCACACATTTCCTTCTGCTGACTTTGCCAGAGGGGTTGAGTGTGTTGCCTAAAACTGAGGGAAAAAGCTTTTGAGACAGCCTCAGCAAGTTTACAGGTGACACCGAGCTGAGGGGTGCAGTTGACATGCCTGAAGCATGGGATGCCATCCAGAGGGACCTGGAAAAGCTTGAGGAATGGGCCCATGGCAACTTCAGGTTGTTCAACAAAGCCATGCTGCACATGGATTGGGGCAACTGCTGGTATGAATACAGACTAGGGAATGAATGGATTGAGAGCAGCCCTGTGAAGAAGATGTGTGGGTATTGGTGGACGAGGTGCTGGACATGACCCAGGAATGTGCACTCACAGCCCAGAAAACAAATCATGCCCTGGGCTGCATCAAAAGCAATGTGACCAGCAGGCTGAGGGAGGTGATTCTGCCCCTCTACTCTTTTCTTGTGGGACCCTACCTGGAGTGCTGCGTCCAGTGCTGGGGCCATGAGTACAAAATAGACATGGATCTGTTGGAGGGAGTCCAGAGTAGTGCCACATAAATTATGGCACTACTGTGCATTAAGTCTGTGCATTAAGTCTGTGCATTAAGTCTGTAGCATCTCTGCTTTGCAAATGGGCTGAGAGAGTTGGGAGCTGTTAAGCCTCAAGAAGAGAAGGCTCTGGGTAGATCTTCCCGTTTCTTAAAGGGGCAACTTTCAGTACCTAAAAGGGCTACAACAGAGCTGGAGAAGGATTTTTAACAAGGGCACAGACTGACAGGACAAGAGAGAATGGCATTAAACAGCAAGAGGGTACTTTAAATTAGATGTTAGGAAGAAATTCTTTCCTTTGAGAGTGGTGAGGCACCAGCTGTGGCTGCCCCATCCCTGGAAGTCTTCCAGGTCAGGCTGGATGGGGCCCTGAGCAACCTGGTGTAGTGAAAGGTGCTCCTGCCCATGGCAAGGGGGTTGGAACGAGGTGATCTTAGAGGTACTTCAAAACCAAACCCTTCTATGGTTCCATTGGAGCTCCAGCCTGAGGTGATAGCTAAGAGCTACTGAATGAAAATGTCTTAAACTGATGCAGCTGTTGCTAAGTGACTGAGCCCAATTTAACATTTTAATTTGGCAAATTTCACACATTAATATAGCATACAGGTGTTAATTAATTGTAAATATATTTATGTTCCTTTTTTCCGCTTTGCATTTAAGACTGCCTGGCAATAGTGGGAGGAAATAAATTTGAAACCCTACTATTACCTGGTTGCACCATTCTTTCCTAGCTGATCTTGTGGTATGGTTTGTATCTTGCATCTGATTCCTTAACTGCAGTTTGCAATGAAGAAAACCATACAATACTTGAATTGCAAGCTAGCCTCTGTCAGAAGCAAATGAAATAATCATTTGGAAAACCAATCAGGAAGCATTCAAATCTTCCTTGGTGATGTGCCTACTTTAGTTGTACAGCTTGCTTCCCTCTAGATCACAAGCATCAGCGTTAAGATTAGCCCAGCATTGTGAAAGTGCTTACTTGGCATTTCATCATCGGAATGAGTACTGCTGGATTTGTGATACTGCTCCTCTGCCAACGTCAAACAGATTCAGGCGTAGCAGCCCTCACATACTCATGCTGAAACCTACTCAGTCCTGAAACAGCATGTTAAAACAAGAGCTAACAGTTCAATGCACGGCTGAGAAGTCAGAGACTGATACAGATACCTTGCAACTGGATACCCATGAGAATAGAAGAGCTGAACTGAAAGAGATTAAGCAGCTCTTTGTATGTTCTTCCCTGTGAAGTGTAAAGAACTGAGAGCTTCATTGTTTTCTAACCACTTAAAAATTAAAGGGGAAAAACAATTACTTCAGCATGGTCTTCTTGAATATGCTTTTATTAAATGTGCTCTTCCCAGAAATCTAGGCATACAGGCAAAAATAAAAAATCTTCAATACACAGATTTCACAACAGAGCATTGTCCACCCTGGAACCAAAATATTCCCAAACCCAGCTCCCCGTCAGCAAGTAGCTTTCCCACCCTGTTTCAAACACAGTCCTCATACATCAGCGACTGACTCACTTTTCTGCACTGTTTTTCAAAAATTATTTACCTCAGGCCTTTTTCTCCACACAGCCATTTACACCTTCCTCTCTGGGTGGGATAAAGACCACCATCAACAGAAAAAAAAGTTTCAGCATCATGTTTTTCTGCAGGGCTGCTCCCTGCTAACACAAAGCCTTAGGACAGACACTGCCAATCTGATGCAAGTGGCAATATTAAATGTTTCTTCCCTATGGTTCCTCTGCCAGCTGAAGATTAGCTCTCTGTACAACTGCAGAACTGGGTCTCTTCCGTGAGGTTTATGTTTGCTGCAATTGGAAGCATTCAGAGGTAGCTTAAGGGATTGATCTAGTCTGAGAGCAGAACTGGGAGGTAGGACCTTCTGAATTCAAAAGGCATTATTGCAGTAGTTTTGCTGCACAGCCTGAGGCTACAGGTTGAGCTCTTACCTCATTTTCCCCATCTGCAATACAGTTCATAGGATGGTTTGGTGATTAATTTATGCTGATGAAGTTAATTACTTGGTAAGAATTTAATAATTTGATAAGAATCTCTACATAGCCCTGAAACTGTGGCAAAAAGAAAAGCAAAATAGCCACCCCTAGAACTGTTAATTAACAAACCGAGACAAGATGGTGAGATTCAGAATAGAAACCTCATCAGACATATTATGGCCAGTTACAACCAGTGCAACTTGACATTGCTCTGATTTCAGAGACAGCTTGACAGGAATGTAAAATTAGAGGATCCTCAAACCTCAGTTCCTGAAACCTCATGTGGTATGCTAAGGCAGCCAGTGAAAAAGCTCAGGGGGTTGTATGTTGTCACTTAGTATATACAGGTATATACAAGAAAGCAACTGGAAAGGATTATGCAATAAAATAATTTATTAGGATTTCCTGTGTCCTGCAGAACAATCCGTGACTCATCGGCGATTTGGACAGCACTGAAATATACATCATATCAAAGGAATTCTGCAGGGCAAGCTCTCTTGGCAGGCTTGTTGTGATCTATATCTCCAGTGTAACTCTGGTTATAGTGTGACCAACCAGTGTAATTAAATTACCAGTGTCACTGTCCTCAGCCAAATTGCCCCTGAGCTTGTGCAGCTCCCTCTGTTGGAGTAACTATCAAAGTTGCTCTTTACCCTGCAACATGGGTGCTTCATCTCTCCAGCTTTTTGATGAGTTAATAATTTGAATTTCTTGCTGGTTTTATATTTTGTCTGCTCCAGGTCAGTTCAGATTATGCTGCTGAAGACCTTTACTTTGCACTTTAATAAAATTTAACTGTACTGATGTTTGAAGCTGCCATGAAATCTCTCAGAATCGATGTAGTTTTTCTAAAACATTTGAAGTCATCTACTCTGTAATCTTTTTGTTATGATCCCCTTAGTCCCTTTTGGACACAATGCAAATAGGTAGAAATTAAGGGTAGTGGTTTCGTATTTTCACAGCTTGTTTTTGCAGCATATGAAATGCCCAGAGACCCCATGTCTGTCAATGCTCTGCAGTTTTTGGTTGCTATTGATGTAACCCAGTGAGGCAGAAGAGCAGAGATAAGGGAAAGAACAGAGGAAGATTTCTCTCTGCAGTTAATTCTCCAGGGTTTTGTTCAGTCCAGTTTTAAATGGCTCAAGCTACTGAAGTGATTCAAGCTATGACATTTTGGCAGGGTGTGAAACAAAATCTGGCAGAGGTGCTATGACTGTAGGGCTGTTTTTGTTCTCTGTGAAATGTGTGGCAAAGCTCTCACTGGCTTTAGTCAGAACA